>NC_140664.1:124254661-125454661 GCF_054131305.1 Coturnix japonica | reverse complement strand
AAATACTTTCTGATGTTTCAAGACAATTTTTAGATGAATGGTAGGGGGGGAATGTGTGATGACTGGCACTTGGTGCTAATGATATTTCTAGGTTTATTGTTTAAAGAATGTTATTATGCCTAAAAATATTAGTAATGGGCATGCTCTCAGGAAAAAAAAAAAAAGGAAAACTACTTCAGCAAATGGAAAAAACAAATCGTAATTTTAAAATTGTGTGTTAGTGTCTCTAAAAACAATGTTCTATTATGCTGCTTGATGCATATGATTCTCCAAATACGCCTTGCTTTTTGTCACACTCCCTAATTAATAAGCTTTGTATTCATTTCATTTCCTAGGAAATCTGTAACAGTAAAGTGTGCTATGCATCATTTGCGTCTTGCTGCTTAAGTAATACAGATTGCTTATTAAACCCAGTTGGTTTTCAGCTGCAAGGTGTAAATTGTTTCTTTAAGTAAACGTTTGCTTTTGGAAGGGAAAGAGAATTATTTTTCTGTATTTCTACTTCCTTTACTGCTTCTCCTGAAGGGTGATGACAAATGTTCAAGTAATTTTTTTTTAATGCATCAAACTGTGGTCTCCATCCTGATTGTAATACAAGTGGCTTTTAATTTGCAGCATGATGCACCTCAGAGGTGTTTTTCTGGTCTTAGTCTTTGATTAATAAAGTGAGATGAAAGACAAGAAGAAGAAGAAAATGGGAGGAGCAGTTCTTATTTTTGTTGTTCTCCATTGGAGGGTGGCAGACCACCTTTCCTCTTGCCCTTCCGTTCTGACTGCATAAACTGATGGTGGCTGTGTGTGTTCCTGCGGGGGAGTTAGCAGGTTAATTGATGGGGGCCTAACAAATGTACCTCTAGGGTAGGGGAGCAGCTTCATTTAGTCTACCTGCTAAGGCTGTATTTTATTAACACATTCAAACAAGACTCCAACCTGGTTTATTTTTGTATTTGTTCTCATCTGGCGAAATAAAAGTAAACTGGGATTTGAAAATGAACGAAAGAGTTCTTTTGAGAATTAGTGAAGAGAAGTGCAAATAACAGAAAGTTTGCAAATTGTGGACTGTTTGAAGTTTGTTTTGTTTTAATATTCTTAGACGTCAGACCATTGTCAAAAGCAGGATAGCTTTCATGATGGCAACATTTGATGCAACTAAATGTTGATCCACTTATGTTAATTTTGCTTTACTTTGTCAACAGGCAAACCAGATTTGTGTAGCTTGCTTCCATCTAAAAGAGTTATAAAATGTTTAAATGAAAAACATTCTTACGAGTTACAGGCTTATGTTTATGCACATGTGGGTGTATGTACAAATAATATACTGTTTTTCTACTTGTTGACAACATACGAGCAATCCTAGTCCTCCCTTAAGGCTTGTTGTCCCATCAGTGTTGGCTCCAGTTATGTTAAAGCAAGTGTCTTAACTGGAGGGTTGAGCTCCTGCGTGTGGCTGCATCTGAAGCTTTACCATTTTCTGTGTTCTGAAAATTTACTTGAACTCAGTGTGCGAGGCTATTTCATAGTTTAAAGGCTGAGAAGGACCTTCTGCCATTGAAGCAAGTCTGAGATCTAGTATTTGCTTACAAATTTAGGGAGATTCAAGGTTGCTTTCCTGGCTTCACCATAGTTGATGTCATCTTCATGTCTGACTTTTGTGGAGCCAAGATGACATCACTACGCTTTGTGAAGTGTTTTAGTGTGAAAAACATTGTGAAGTTGTTGCAGATTTCTTTCCTCACAACCTTATAGTGAGCTTGTTCATCTGACATTTAAAAATGCTTTCTCTGTTTGTCCTTTTTAACTAACACAGGATGGTGCAAAGCAGTCTTTGTATTACTGATTCATGTGTTGTCAGTGGGAAAATCACATTTAATGGCCAAGTTTGGTCCCCAAGTAAAACTGAGTGATTGCGCAAGTGTAATGAAAGTCAGAAGCAGTTCTTGAATTTGAATATTTTGAGTTATAGACAGTAAAATGCATGGCTTACATTAACTCCTTCTTGAGTGCATATAAGGAGGTAATGCTGTGCCAGATAGAGGGTTTTTTCAGTGTTATAGGCATATAAAACTGAATACACATTAGCTTTTTAAATGGAGAAAAACCACGTTTGTTGCAAACCAAGTCATAAATTCAGCTGCCTTTAAAATACTCTTTTTTGGGGAGGGGGGGTGTTTTCTGTCTGTAATAATGCAAAATACAGCCATGAAACTTGCTTGAAATTTTTGAAGCAGCACGTCCGATGGCTCTTTAATAATTATCAGGACTTCTGTCTAGAGCTGCATACCATTGGTGTGGATGTAGTGAATGCCAGTACAAATATTTTGCTAAAACACGACGGTGATATGACAGCCCTATCATCTATGTGGGCTGTCTGCCAGCAAAGTGTGAGCTGCAAGCAGTGCAAAGTTCAAAGTTGTTTTTCTAATCACCTGAACACTGAAAGATGCTATCCTTGCTTTGCCCGTTTTGGTATGGATATGTTCCCTTTATCTACAACTAATATGCTTTACTAAGCTTGCAAGTTCCAACATAGTTTTTCCTAAGAATGCTTGATAATGAAAAGGATAAAAAGGCAGAGAGGGGGAAGAAACAGTGATGACAGTGGAGTAGTTGGTGGAGCCAAGAGGGTGCATGAGAAATGCTTGTGGGGGCAGAGGGCAAACGAAGCTGGAGTAGCAGAGAATTTCAGCCTTTTCAGCCAGTTGTTTGCTGAAGGAGGGAGCTAGAAATCAGAGACTTCTATTTTTATAGATAATTTAAAAAATGTAGTGAAACGGTAGCCAAAGATCTGGATTCGTTGTTATGAGATGAAGAGAAAGAGAATTTAAGAGAATGATGGGGGAAAGATTTCTGGGAGTAGCGGTTCCATTGGTGGCTGCCAGGTGAAGGCTTGCGAGGCGATGGAGCCCTGGCCTGAGCTGCCTCGATGCTGTCGTGCTGCACTGCAAGCAGTGGGAGCAGGGGCTCTGTGCCACTCAGAGCTGTGTCTGCACTGGGATTGCAAGGCTACTGAAATTCTCACCTCGTCGAAATGCATAGATATGGCGAGATCTGTATGAAAGCTGATACTCTGGCTGAGGCAGGACTTACACTGAATTAATAAATAGAGCTTGTATTTTATCATGTTTTCTTGAGAACTCCCCATCTCCAGCTGCCAGAGGCATTAACTGGCTCGTAGGCTAACGCTAATGTGAAAGATGTGGGAAACTCTGAGGCGTATGGCTGGCTTTAATTGCTCTCAGATTTTTAAAATTATAAATTTCTGGTGTTGGGAAAAGGGTATTTATTTTGATTTCAACATATTTATGGTGAGTGTTGGAAAACTTGTTCAAAGTAGAATTAAATTTCTCTAAACTCTTCTGGTTTGGATTAATGCTTTAAGCCAGGCTGATTCAGCAGTATGGAATCAGAAAATGTGTGCAGATATATTTACTGGTGGGAAACTCTTTAAAATGTTACAGTTGTTGGATGCAAATTTAACTTCAAATTCAAATGGTCTGTCGGCATGAACGTACACTTCTTTTTTTCTTGGTGCTCAGTGTGAAATTTTGTGACGAATGTGAAAGTACGGCAGCCTATATTGTTTTTAACCAAAGGCTTAAATGTATAGCTACTCTGGTTGGACTGGAAGCTGTTATTACACAAATGATTGACAATTCCTGCTTCTGTCAGACATCTTTTGACAGGAGCAGGCGGTGATGTTGTAACTCACAAGTGTAACTGTGCCGGGATCCTGCTCGGCTAGCAGAGTTTATCATATGTTTTTACTGTCAGATGAAAGGTTCTGTGGCTTCTCAGCCCAACGTTAGGTCAAGTATTGCTTGTTTTAATAAAATTGAAGCTGTTCATCTGAAGGAAATTTAGTACTGCTTTCAGATAGTGAGAAACTTTGCTGCTAACAGTGGTGGAACATGAGTTCAGATATTATTTTGGTCTTAAAATAACATATTTGCTAAACACGAAACCCATACCTCAATGCAGTACAGGAATGCAAAGGGTAAAACACAAAGCGTAACCACTCTTAGTTGCCTTTTATAAACTTGCCTTTGATGCAACAGAGATGTTGTACTTAACTCCTTAAAGCTTTTGGTATTTCTGTATTGTTCCATAGATTTCTCTGTCAGAATCTGTGGGCATGTGCATGTGTATATGACTGATGGGATGGTGTAATTTGTTTTGTATGCTATGCACAGAACTCAGTCACACAGTGAGATACAGCGCTGAAAGGATACGGCTACTTTAAAGCCTGTTTTGGGCATCGGTGCTGCCATCTCTTTTGTGGAGATTACGGGATGTTTTCTTCCACTCTTAAGACACAGAATAAAAGGCTGAGCTATAGAGTAGTCAAATCGTGCTTCCAGTATTTTTAGGTACAACTAAAACCCGTTAAATAGTCTCAACTTCTACTGCTGAAAGTCTTTCTTCAGTCTCTTAATGAGATATGGTAGCTTCCTTATGCGGATGTGAAATGACACATTTAGTACGCCTTGCAAACTGTGAAGAAAGAGTTAAACATACCGAGCGTGCCCGGCGATTCTTTCTGACATCCTAGCACTGGAATGAGTTCTTTCCTCAGTGCCTGCCAGATACTTGCTATTGCCTCCTCTAGTGTTGATGAAGATCTAGATATAAATACTTAAGACTCCCCAGGCTGATGTCTGTACAAAGGACCAGTCAGTTAGTCAAGGTTATTCAAGGTGTCACAGTATGCGGGCTTCTTTGGAGCGGCCAAGAGTATCTGAAAACATACATGTCAGATCTTTGTACGAGCTTTCCACAAACTGCCTATTAATTTGTGCTTGATAGGTCACTTTAAATCAGTTATACATTTGTGTTATTCTTGCAGAAAATAGTCCTTCTGTAAGCTCATGAAAGTCATTTTATGATTTTTCAAAGTATCCCTGTTGATACAGCGCCTCGCAATTATATCTTGAGTTTCGGTTTTGAAACAGATCTCAGGAGCTATACAAGCAAGAACGTGGTATTACTCTGTATGAATGCAAGAAGGGATCAACTGTTTAACTCGAATCAGAATGCACTGGTATGTGGTATGCTAAATCTGAAATACACATGTTGAGACAAATCCTTAAAGACCAATAACTGTTTCAAACAACTGCGGATTCTTTAGCTCCTGTAGCCAAGTTCCAAAACTAAAGACTTTTCCATTTTGAAGGGAATAATATTTTTAGAAGTGGTGGGCTTAAATGCTTGCTTGCTTTCAACATTGTCTGTCATAATGTTGTTTTAAGGTGGGCTAACAAATTACTGCAGTTTGGAGGAATAAAAACCGGGTACTATTTTTAAATTAAAATACTGCACTGCCCTCACTGAATCTGTAATCTTGTTCTTTGAGGGTTTGCATGACAAAGTTCTTGTTTTCATTAGGAAAAAAACAGAACGCTGATATTTTAATTAATCCCACCTGTAGGAGTTTCAGCATTTTGCTTCTTTATAATCAGTAAATAGAACAAGATAGAAGTTTTTCCACAGACACTGCTGACCTGTGTGTCTCAGTCTTCTCTACCTTTTGAAAATCAGATCTTTTTTTTTTTAAAGCAATTAACTTTTTTTTTGAAGTACGTGATAGAATCTTGTTAGTTGCTGGTTCTGTACGGAGCAGTTGTTGGATCCCCGTATGTGCTCGCAATATCGCTAAGACTATATACTTGATGGAATTATCAAGTGTAAAAAAGAAGGATTTGTTGCACACAAGACTGAGCACACAGCAGTCCTTTTACAGTCATATAGGACAGTGGGTACAGAATGTGTTTTTATTTGATCTTGTGCACGGTTAGCGATCTCTAAGCTGAGAATGAAATAACCTTCCGTATTTAGTGTTAGTGACTTTGATTTTCTTATGCGGCCACAGTGATGTCAGAAGGAAGGTTTCTGTTGCAAGGCTGTTTGCTTTGTGTAAGGAGAGTGTTGTCTGATCCTTTATAGAACTGTAAAGTACGGTTCAAATGTGAAAAAATGTCAGCTTGTTATAAATGGCAGCAAATGGTGCTGATTATTTTACCTTTGACAAAGTGGAAAATTTAAAGGTTGGTGTGTCCCGTTTTATTAATACAATAAAATTTTACAGTGTTGTTCTGGGCTTAGATATATGTTCTTTAGTGTTTATTACCCCCCAGTTACAGTAAAAACTTTTGATTGGAAGTCTGGCATCATTGTTCAGAATGCTAAATCAGGAAATTAATTAGCATATGAAAGAAAATGTGCATCCATTTGTCTCCAGCTTTTTCCTTACACTAACCAAAACAAAGTTGGTGTTTTCCTGTAATACGCAAGAGTGATGGAATGCAGAGACCATATTTTTTATCATTTAGCACTAGTTTATAGCTTCCACAGACTTGTCCTAATAATGAAGCTATGAAGGATATGACAAGAATGGTGATATTAAATTTCTCTAGACTAACAGTAAATTTTTCCATTCTGATGTCAAGAATGTAGAGCATCTGGATTCCGCAGTGTGAGTGGTTCAGTACGGGAACACTTTCATCAAATGGTTCACCATTTATTCTCCTCCAAGGAACAAGCAGACTCCTACAGAAAGGAACACTGAAAGAAGCAGTTTTCTGGAGCTGGACAAATTATTTGTCCTGTTGTTTCTGATTGCAAAGTTTTCCATTGTTTCTTAGCGTTAAATCTTATCGCATGTGCAAAATTAAGTGAAGCATTTTAAAATCAGAATTCTCAATATTACATCCAGTGTTACTCAGATCTAGTAAAATTAACTTGTATTAATTAAGGTTAGGAAAAAATGAAGAGACTCTGAGGGCAGGAACTGTCTAAGTGTATTAATAGAACAAAGTATGAAGTCTGTCTGTTGCTGTTTGAAGCAGGGGCAATGCTGAGGCTTCAAGCACTGTATTTTTCCCTTGAAGTTAATTCTTTTGTCCAAGCTGGCAGAATTCTACAAACCTTATTTTGCAACCATTTTGCTCTACTCAGTATATGCAACAAGTCCAAAAACTTTAGAGTAATATCCCTCTCCGTGACAAGCTCTTGTGCATTTTTGTTTTAGGCTGTCTGTATCTATTAGGTTATCTACATTCATGGTGTATATAGATTATTTCTGTAAAATGGCCATCTAGTTGTTGGTTATTAAATGCCTGTGTTTCTTTTCATGGAAGAAATAAATTTCATGTAAAAGAGTCGTATATCTGGTATTAATTTATTAAATTGCTTTATTCTTGGTTCAGGCAGTTAGGTTTAATGGGCCATCTGAGCACCTGCAAACTTTTCCTTCCTCTCTTCCGAGGGTTTTATGATATTACTGTGTGCAATGCCTGTCTCCTTTTATTAGTATTGCGGTGCTATACTACAGGGATGCTACTTGGTTCACATCTTAGTTCAACTTAGACACTGTACCTAGTTTATATAACATGAGTCATATATATATATATATATATATATAATATCAGCATACTACTATCCAAAACTAAGAGTTCCCACGTTCCAGAAGTGACTCCTCTTGCTGCCACTGGGTTATGTGACCATGTTTAATCAAGAAAGAACCTCAGATCTTCCCTTCTCTCTTTCAGTGATGTGGGAAGTCCAGGGATGATCACACTGTGATGTGATTTTTACTTTCGGTTTCTTTCCCCACGCTGTAGAACAGACCGGGCTGACTTCCCTTTTTATAATTGGTTGTAGTCTTACATCTCTATGTTTAAACTCTTTGTTAATTTTTGTGGTGTATGCTCAGGTCATTTGAGACCTCTGAATAAATGTTCTGCTGTTAAAAATAGAAGTAAACGAGTTTTTCTTGTGTAAGTCATGTTTATGTTACTGAATTTTGACACCTGAAGTATTTTGATACTAGAAAATCCCAGCGGGCCTTTGATTCATTTTAAATATAAATCCTGTTTAAATTTAGCCAAACTAGACTACAAGAAAGAAAGCCTGAACAGAATAGCAATAGAAAAAGAAGCCTTTTTGTAAAAATTATTTTTATTTTTATTTTTATTTTTATTTTTATTTTTATTTTTATTTTTATTTTTATTTTTATTTTTATTTTTATTTTTATTTTTATTTTTATTTTTATTTTTATTTTTATTTGATAAGGCTCTTTACAGTGTTGCCAACGTAAGAAATTAGAAAAAATAAAATAAAACAAAAAAACATATTTTTCATCTTTTCATGATTTTTGTTGTTTTCTACAACTTGTAGAGGCTTTTAAAGAGCTTTTTTTGTGTGTTAGTTTAAATTTTAGGCATCCTTCCAAAAATGTGTGCAAAATACCTTTTTTAATGGGAGATCTGTGAGTGTCATTTGACTCAGAGGTGTGAGGAGAAGGCATCGCATTGAGCCTGATGATAGCATGGCACAGGCCTGGCAGCGTTCAGCTCTCTGCTCCACATCTACCTCCCATCCTTTTGGCTTTTAATGCAGCTTTAATTTACATCTCAGTCCATCTCACCATAGGGCATATAACTATGAGCATTTAAAAAACTCAGTATATCAACACTTCAGTGTTTCCAATTGGCACCGAAAAGAATTTTTCAAAGATAAATCTGATTTCAGCAGACTGGCAGCAGTAAAAGCAGTGAACAACTTGCATTGCTTGCAGTGGCCTTTGGCTCTGGCCTACAGAACCACCTGCGGTGCAGCTTGCTGGCTTTGCAGGAGGTTGGTTTGATGTTGGGCTGAAGCACAGTCTCCAATGGTAAATTTTTCTTTTCTTTCTGTTTACATAATGCTTAGTTTTGAGGGGAGTCTCTAGAGCAGGAATGTAGTGTTCCCTATGTGCTGGGTGGTCGGGGTTCTCCTGCTGCAAGAAGAGCTGGATCTTGATTTGTATCCCCTTCTGGGTCAAAGCTGTTAACACCATGCTGCAGAGCTAAAGCAGGGCAGCACTTGAAACATGACCATAGAATTGGATAAAATAAGTTGGCACCCATCTAATTTTCTCCTTTTCCCCAGAAAGTTGTATTAATTGGGTACCTTTCTGTTGAAGGTAGCACTAGAGCTACTGAGACATAAAAACATTCATTTCCCTGGAAGGGGCAGTTCAGGGCTATGTGAGCAAATTTAGCCCGTGGCAGCTATTCATCTGAACATGGAAACCTCAAGGAATGGAAGCACCCACAGGACAAATCTGTCTTGGACTGCAGGTAGCTCTGCGTAAAACCCAGTCTCACTACAGGCACCTTCAGTCTTACCTGTTATCACTACTGTAAGAGCCCATCAAGAAACTTGTCACTTGGGATTTAATTATCGGAGGTTTGAGAAGCTACATTTACAAACGTAGAATAGTTTCATGGTAGATTACACGTGAAAATTAAGCAGATTTCGTGGAACAAGAAATAAAAAGCATGTTCTTTTGTACATCTCTAATCTGAACAGAGTGCTTAAAGTCCGTATTTTCATTCCTCCAAAAGGCATATGTGAATTGTTCTTAAACAGTTATGTCACAGTATAAGCTTGCATTGAGCTTTCTATTCCATTTTTTAACAACCTACAGGTTATTCTGAGCTAACTGTATTTGCAGTAACAAAAGTAGTTCTGCACAGACATATAAGGCTGAGTGTAAAGAAATTTTAATTTGCTAAATATATCTCTTAGAAATGAAGTAAATTGGATGATTTTTTTGCAATTTTAATGTTTCTTCTTCCTGCTTATTTCTGCAGCTGTAGTAATATTTGTGTCACTTTGCAGCTGTGAATTACTGTGACATCCACTTCTAAATGTGTGGGGTTTTGTTTTATTTTTTTTACCCGGTGCTGAAATTCTAATAATCCAGAAAGTAAAAGCCAAAAGTCCCATTCAGCTTCTGTTCCTCCAGTCTTCAGTCATTGATGGAGTCTTGCTTGGCAAGACTTAGTTTTCTTTTTCTGTCCGTGCAAAATTGTAGTGGTTTGAGTTGTATCCTCTTCTTACAGTATTTCTGAAGAATAAACAAGAACAGATTTAAAGAAAAGCAAGATTCTAAGAAATTGAATGTCAACCACCAAAAACTCTTGGACCACAAAAAGAATGTATCTGGAAGGAACGTTTTTTTTTTTCCCCCCAGAATATTTTACTGAAAGGCAGTAAAACCATGAAAATGTTAAATAATCAGATCCCGGAGGTGCCATATGTAATTTTGAAAGGGGGAGCGTGGTACCTGGAAAGGTTGTGAAATTATGTTTACTAATAAATATTTGAAGTCTTAACCTTTGGGGAGATAAGAGACATAATAACGATAGGCAACCTATAACTTAGAATAATGTTCTTTACTAGCAGAATATCTTGTAAATCTGTCCTTGTGACGAACAGCAGCACTTACTCAGACTAAAAATAATAGCAGGACCATGTATCTTGGATCCCGGGAGACTATTGGTGTTTTTGTAGACAGCAGACGGGAGAAAAAAGGCATTTTGTCCTTTTTACCCCAAGTAATCCCACTGGAAAATTAAACATGTGCTATGAATTGATATCAGCTCATGCCAGGTTACCTCCCTAAAGAGGACTGCTGCAAACACTGTTGCTACATTTCTTGGACAGCGGCTTGATGGCCTGTGTGCATGATGGATATTTTATGCTGCATGCTACTGTGGAACACTGTGCTACTGTCTGCCCCTCGGAGCCTGCTGGTGAGGTGTGCCACAAATAACTGGGAGCAGCGATTGCCTTAACCCTATGGATAATCTCGAATACCCGTGAATTAAAAATATTACTGAAATCGTACTCTGTGTGGGTGTTTCTGGGAAGGCTGTGTTGTTTTTGTTTTTCCAGGTTTAATAGCGTAACACATAACTTCCTTTTGTCTTGCTCTGGGTTCCTACTGAACACGGGTTGAAAAAAAAAAAATTAAGCAATATATTAGCAAGAAATATTTAGAGAAACCACGAACCCTTTTTTAATGGACCACCCTATCCAGTTTCTGTTCTTTTAAGGAAGTTTTTCCTATTCATGACTCATTTCACTCTTTGGCTAACATCAAGGGAAATGGAATAACGATTAAGCAAAGGAATGTATGTTTTTTTTCTCGTTTTGTCCTTTTTTTTATTTTTTTTCCTCCCAAAACCTTTACGAATTTCTCTGTAACCTTGTGTAAATACATATGGATATAGAAGCTCGACAACTCTGACAAGGTAAAAAGTACACTGCTAATACTTTCTTTTGAGTAATTTTAAAAAAATGTTCTTTTTAGTTCTACAAGGTAATGTTATGCTGGATACTCCAGGCTCCCTATTCAGTTAAAATGACATGCTCCAGGCAGCCAATTACACAGAACTGTTAAGTGAAATTAATGAGATCACCCCTAGATTACACTTTGTGTTTTATTTTCATTTTATAGGTCTTTATGAACTGCTGGCTGCATTGCCAGCCCAGCTGCAGCCACATGTGGACAGCCAGGAAGACCTGACCTTCCTCTGGGATATGTTTGGTGAAAAAAGCCTTCATTCACTGGTGAAGGTAAACCACATTTAAGTCAGATTCTCTTTGAGAAGAGCATATGGAAAAATGTTTTGAGCGCCATCTAGTAAACCAGTGATAAAACTTGCTCAGTGAAAACAAAACAGCCTTGTTTTAACTCTGTTTCTGTCAGAGTGGAAGTTGTTAAATAAGATTCTACCAAAAATACATAGATGATTTCATTTAAGAGTGATGTTTTGGCAGCATAATGCTAATGCAGCAAACATATGTTGTTTGCCCTTGTTTAGAAAAAGAGAGTAAGGAATAGTAGCAGGAAATCTGAGCCTTCTTTATGGTCAACATTCAAGACCTGGAGTTTAGCTTAAATAAATAAATGTTCGCAGCAAAAATTAGAAGGGATATATTTTCTGAGGTCAAGTATGGCAACAGTTCAGTAGCCACATTAATTTAAAATAATTTCCTTTAACAAAGTCAACTGAAATTCTAGTAAGCTGTTTCTTTTACTGGCTTGCCTCCATTTAAAATTGTTTTGCACATAAATACGTTGGACTAAAGTACGACCTAAAATAAGTTTGGAAGAATACTTAAGTAAAGTGTCCTGCTACAAAAATGATCAGCGATGAGGGATCAAAGCATGCTGTGGAAGTATGTAGGGTAACCCCAATAATACTAAAATTGCTTAAAGAAGAAAAATGGGACCAATCAGCTGATTAGGAATGTTCCACTCCTTCAAAATGGTAAATGTGGCTCAGGTCACTAGTACAGAGCTAATTCAAGCTGTAAGGAAATCCTTAGATTTCAAATGAGTCAGTAACTGTTGGTAACCCATACCGTGAATATATCCAGACTTGACAGTAGTTGAGTAGAATTTGTTGCAGTTGTCAGTCATTGATCTAGAGGAGGCTTAAAACTGAAGCTGTTATTGTGATGTAACCTTTCAGCAATCTTACTCCAGAAAATATTTGATAATATTGGAATTTGGCCATGATTTTCCAATTAGCTGTGAAATTACATATAAAAATAAACACAAGTACACAAAAGCAACAAACAAAGGAATGATATTTTTTAGTACTCACTTGTCTCAAGAATTTAATCAAAATTTCTGAAGCGTGGTGATTCCCAGACTTCTCACTTCTTTGATTCAGCAGAAGATCACTGAAAGAAACACTGATTATGTTCCTAATGTAGGTTGACAGCGGTGTGAATCTAAGTTAAATGTTAGGTCAGAAGCTAAATTAGTTTTCATTTTGGGCTGGAAACTAAAGAAGGCTGTCTAGAACATGAGTGTGGATCTGTGAAACATTAAAATTTCAACATTTGCTATTAATTTTGTATTGAGTCAAAATCTTAACCTTTTGAACTTATTCACACGCTCCCTTTTGTCTCTTCCTGCAAAAGAAAACAATCACAACACAACTGTAACTATGGCACTCATCTTGAGTATACTGTCAGTTTGGAAAAGTGCTCTCATACTAGTGGTGAGCCCTAATTGTTTGTTATTACAGGATGGATTGTTCTTATTAGGAAAAGCAAACAAACAAACACTGACAGTGAGAAAGGGTTCTTCAGGCAGTTGGGAAATTTTGGGCTTCAGTGAATGAACATCTCATTGCAGTTACAAGAAATCACTGAAGTATTCCAAGCATCTTCATTATTTATCTTGTAGATTTTAAGATCAGGAATTAAATCTATGCATAATTCCTAGCTTGCGAGCTTTTATGTCTCACGTAGTCTTAAAATAGATTTATTTGTTTAAGTTGCATCCTTATTGTTTACTAGTTATGCCTATTCTTTAATACAACATCCTAATTTTATTCAAAAAACGGCTTTTTTAGTTATAAGAACTGAGGCTTTTCTCAGCATCTATAATGACTCAGTGCACATCAGAGGATGTAGGACCTCACTTAGTGATGGCCGTGTTATAGAAAATAGTACCTGAAGAACTTTCAAAAGGTTATCTAGATCATATCTGTGTCCCAAGACTGTATCTGAAACATAGCATGTATTTGACCTTTAACTCATTTTAGAAGGATTATTCAGTGTGCTATCAAGTTTCAGAAAAGACAGTGAGTAGCTTGTCTGGAATGGAACTGTAAGAGCAAAAGAGAAGATCTCATCTGCCATAGTTTTTCCCTGTTACAAGGCATCAGACGTGCCAAACCTTTCTGGGTTCTGGTATCTTATTTGAAAGACTGTTTTTCCTAACAGTAACTTCTTAAAGTCAACTGTTCTTGCAAAGACAAATGTTTTCAATTTGTCAGGCAGAGAATGATGACAGATATTTTGTAATAAAAAAGAAGCACTAGCTTAGAGCCAAAGATGTTGTGATCATGGTATGTATGGGTTTTAAACTTCATAAATTGGAAGAAAATTAGCACTGGTCTGCTACCAATTCTGCACTGGTATTTCTTAGTTTAAAATAGACACACTGCTTAATGAAAATTTCAAAGCTGAGCATCATACTCTACTGTTTAATAATTGCAAGTATCAAAGAAGAGCTGTTTTTCTAGGTTTTAAAATGGATATCCAAGCTCCAAAATGCTTGAAAAGAATAAAATGAACTTTCTACCTTTTGTACAGATATTCCGAGTTTTATGGGCACTTAATAATCCTAGTGTTTTGTATTTGGTTGTATGGTATGATATATGGTTTGCTACTCTGGCTGTCTTAATGTTGAAAAGGTTAAAATCCAACAACAACAACAACAACAAAACCAACAAGAAAACCAGCCCCAAACTTTGCCTTGGATTTCTCTTCATTCAGTACTTTTGGATAGAAATCTTTTTGTGAGCTTGGATCAGCCTGAGCTGTTCTAAGAAGTCAGAAATGGAAAAGTTGTATTAGATCATCCAGGCCATTACCCTGCAAATACTGGATAGTTCCCTACACTACATTCCTATTGTAGTAAGTAAAACCAGCAAAAACTGATGCAACTGGTCTTGCTTTTTTTTTCTTTTTTTTTTTTCTCCTTCTTTCTTTCTTTCTTTTTCTTTTTTTTTCCCTCAATGAAAGAATTTGTTGATTAGATTTTAGATTGCATAGTATAGAGAAGGAATCCACAACCATTGGTGACTGTTTGAAAGAGGAAACTCTCTGCATAGTAGATGTTCAAAGTTTGTCTCCATTTCACTCAATTTGTTACTTCCTTGTCTTATTGCATAGTTTTCTTAAGTTCTATCAAAAGTCTTCAGACTTCTCCTTATTTTTAATATGGTAGAGATCCAAATAATTTTGTAGAGATTTATAGAAAAGGATCATGAAGAGATGATCCTTTGAATAATTACGAGCACTAGCTTAGTTGAAGTCTTAACTAGACATGAGTACACTGGTTGTGTTGGATTATTAGAGGAACAAAGGTAAATAAAGGTATGTTTTAACTTCTCCTTTAGCTTATTTTTAGAGGAGTTACAAGAATTTCCATCTATGTTTACTTGCTGTTAGTGCACTGGACGCATATTTTACTGTTTATATACTAAGCTCCAAGATGATGCTTCTACATTCAATGTAGCCTTAAAAATTTTTCATTGTATATGTAATGCTCAAACACAGAGTCAGCCTATCTGTTAAGCTGTTACCGAAATACTTTTTAACCAATTCTACTTTACCAATTGGCTGTGGCTGGCTCATAGCACGCACGATTCTTTGGCCAATTCTGTACTTTGCCTGTAGAGGCTGTGGATGTCCTGTCTCTGGAGATGTTCAAGGCCAGGCTGGATGGAGCCCTGGGCAACCTGATCCAATGTTTGATCTAGATGTAGCAGTTGGCAACCTTGCCTGCGGCATGTGCGTTGGAACTAGATTATCTTTGAGATCCCTTTCAACCCAAGCCATTCTATGATGCAATGACTATGAAAACAACGTGGTGTTGCTGTTTCTCTTGATAGGAAAGAGATCATACATCCAAAAACCAGTATGTAGCACTGGAGAAGATAATAACAGACTTGCTTATATGAATTGTTCTGCTGAGCTGTGTGCCACAAGTGATTTTTTTGGACTCATTGTTCTGTACAGTTGATGAGGATGACCCACAGACTAAGGAAGTGATATCTGTGTAGGTGTCAAAGAATAACAAGGGTGGTGATGGATGAGAAGGAGGTATTAGATGGGATGGAGTTGGCTTTCTTCATGGTAGCCCAATGATATTGATATTGACTGTTTCTGTACTTCAAGCTAGAAGCTACTATTGAAATATTTTTTACTTCTAGCATATTCGTTATTTTCTGATTACTTTTTTCTTTGTCTGTATTTTCTGTTGAATTGTATGTAATCTTTGCACAGTCTTCTTTGAAACTGTTTCTGCAGCTCACAAAAACTTCTTATTTTCTTGTTAATTGCTTTGTTGTATGGAGAGAGAAGGGTGTGCTTTGTGAGAGGCTTTGGTTGTGTGCATAGGTGTACCTGGTAAGGGAATGGTAAAATGCATTTCTGATTTCAGGGCAGACATAAGTCTGTAGCTCGGGAGGAGCTCAAAGGAGCTGCATTATCCAGTGACAGCAAATCTGAAAAAAATAGAAGGGAAAGTGTGACTGGAGATTTGAAGGTTGCAGGCCCGTAACCTTAAATCTAACTCAGTGAGTGGGTTGTGGGTTCACGGGACAGTGTTGTGGACCTGGAGGGATGTACAGACCACCTTGGAGTTGATGGAATTATTGAAACTGATAGCTCATTCACTACAATATAACTTCGGTATTCACTGTCCTTAGGGTTCTTTACTGCAGTGTTCTCAATCATATTTATTTTTAAAAAGCTGTACCTCCCAGGTAATGGGAACAGGCTGTAGTTCTGAAAGTTCTTATGAAGTTCTGAAGTGCTGTTTACTTTGGAGATGGGGGAGAAAACGAAGGAGAAGGTGGTGTGAGTAAGCATTTACCACCTGGCCATCTGGAGGAGGAGGTGGGAGTGTGGGGTTTTGCAGCTGGGACCAATTCATGGCCAGTGAAAAGTAATTGTTCTTCATGCTCTAGAGAAAGATTGGTTCGTATGTTAGAGTTACATCTTTAATTATGAAAAGGCATGCAAAAGAATTCTGAATAAAGCTCTCACTCTTGTCATGCTGGCTGTCCAAACAGTGAAAAGATCTAAGCTAGGCAGGCTTAAAAACTCTACAATTTTAGGAGGGGGGAGAAGGAATTTACTACAACTGAACTCTTTAATTGATGGACTTGACAACAGATGGCAGTTCTTTGTCATTCTTTAAGTCCAGGTCATTTGGTCTGTACATACAGAATTTCAGTGCTCTTCTAATCCAAAGTATTTGAAGGTAATGATCTAAGTAAACCCAAACTTGATCATAGTCTTTCTACTTACCAAAAGATGAAGCTACTGTGGAAAAATATACACTGTAAGAAAGCCTGATGGTGCCTGACAACAGTATGCACTTGTATTTGGAGTAATTAGCATCGAAGCACTGAGTCATTTTGCTTCCATCAAAATTACTGCATGCAAAAAATGTAATGCAAGGTGTTATTCCATATGAAATGCCATGTGAATTTAAAGTGTAACTTTGAAGCCAAAGTGATTTTTGGAGACTTGTTCGATAGCCAG
Source organism: Coturnix japonica (assembly GCF_054131305.1). Lineage (NCBI taxonomy): Eukaryota > Metazoa > Chordata > Aves > Galliformes > Phasianidae > Coturnix > Coturnix japonica. The sequence continues at coordinate 125,437,753 of NC_140664.1, read as the reverse complement.
CAGCTGAAATGCGCAAGAAAAGAGATCACTTTTAGCTGGAGGCAATCAGCTGCCTTTAAACTTACTTTCCATGGGAACAGTGATCAGATTAATCAAAATAAGGTAATTGGAGTTTTATAGAAAATACTACGGGATCTTTACTTTATTCAGACTGATTTCGTTGCCACGGAAAATTCAAGGAAAAGGTAAGTAGCAGCCAGGCAATTGAGCAAACACTTCTGCTGTTGTGATGGGGAGTTTCTGGATGGAGCATGTATGTGTTGACCCCTCTCATTTGCCTGCATGCTTGTTGTGTAAACATGCAGTGCATCAAGTGGTAACTGATCAAACAGGACACAAGCAAAAATGCTTTTGTTTCAATTCCTGGCTACAACCCCAAACTTTCCATGTACTACAGTAGGAGTTTCTCTCTGATGAAAAACAGTTCTTACCTTCTGCATTCATACTTACACACATAGATGTGCTTATCTGTGCCTTCTTTATAGTGAAAGACCTCCAGCGTACTGAGAAAGTGGTCAAGCTTAGCATTGGACAGTGTAACCTTCTTTTAGAGAAAATGCCCGTCAAGTTAGTGCCAAATGGATGTGTTAGTGCCGTCATGGACAAACATGAATCATTTGTGAGATTCAAAAGAACTATTTATGTCTTGGCTGTACTTGATTTGTTGGGAAGCATCTAGTGTTTGTTTCTGTTGTTGTTGTTTTATTTTGTATGCTTTACTTTGTGCTTGGTTGAAGTTTAATAGAAAGGTCCAACTTCTGCCCCAAGTTGTGATATTCGCTATCACCAGCATCTTGCAGCTTCTACACCAGAGCTGCTAATGTGTTTAATAGTAGAGACTTGAAAATTTCGTCTAGATTTTTATAAGGAACTCTTGTTCTTGTCAACATATCCTCCTTTCAGCCCATGTTGTTAAAAATAATAATTAAAAAATCCAAGATCGGTTTCTAAAGTTGCAATTAAATGGGCTTGTTGACAGTTTCAGTCTCATAAAAGCTGTAGAAGTTGGGCTAGATAAGAGATTCTGCAGGTATGGTGTACCAAGAAAGATTTGAAATGAAAAATAAAAGAGATAAGCTTATTAAATCAGAGGTGTGAAATATTGGTCTATGACTACTACTTGAAACTTGTGAATTAATCAGTGCTTTGGAATGTGAAAAAGCTTTGGTTTAGGTTAAACTCCAGACAGAGGCATTTTTTGAATCGGTAGTAATTGATTTAAAGTTTCTGCTGGGAAACCTCCAAAGAGTAGCAGAAATCCAGCCAAAATGCTCTAGACATTAAGAACTGAATCCAAATCCTTCTAAGACAAATGGTTTGTAATTTGGTTGTTGCAGTGGGGCAGTATACCAGCTTGGTGACAAAACTTGTGCCATATCCAAATTTTTCTTGTCTTACAAAGCTTGCATAATATTTCTTCAACCAAAGTGATTCGTGCTTTATGTATGATATTGAGGCCAATCAAAGGTCTCAAAGCTGCTCAGTAGTTTGACAAATCCAACATATCCAATGATAATGTCATTTTAAGCTGTTTTTTACAGCATTCTTTTCTTTTGGAATGGGAGTCTTTTTTTTTTTTTTTCCTTTTTTTTTTTTTTTGTGGCAGATGAGAAAAACTAAGTTCTGTAGAAGATCGTGTAAGGGCGTGCCTAATTATTTGTTTACTTATTTTTGTTACTGTCTTGGACTATTTTACTTTTTAGAACAGACAGTTTTAACTACTGGAGTGCAAAAATATCACGAAAGTTATAATAAGGATGGGATATAATAGTTGTAAAATCTTTCTGAGGAATTCAGTTCTTAGTCCTGATCCAATGGATGCAGCCTTTGCTGTTCCCTTTTGCAGATCCAACCAGTAGTAAAGCTGGATGCTTGTTCCCAGGTGCTCAGCTGGCCAGAGAGATTCACCGATGTACATGACACACACTTACATTCATTTATCATGGAATCACAGTGTGGTTTGTGTTGCAAGGGACCTCTGAAGGCCATCTAGTGATTACACAGGGTAGCTTCGCTACTGCTTTACATTTAATATGGATATCATCTTCATAAAGCATTTTGAATTTTAATGCACTTTGCAGATTGGATTTCATGGAAAAGAGCAGCTTTTGTTGAGATTTGGTGATTAAATAGTCTAGCAGTGACACTGCAGATACACCCAGCTTTAATCAGGATGAAACCATAAATCAACCTACGATTTTGAATTTCCAAGTTCCAAACATTCTAGGAAGAAAAGTAACCCATGATTATAATCATGCTACTCTGGCATCTGAGATAATGAGATGGAATATTGAAGTTTGGTGCGCTCTTAATCACAGAATTGCTAACTACAAATCATGCCACAGTGCATGCCATGCAACAAAATACGTGTAGTTTTATGACTGTGTTCTTTCATCCTGAAATATCACTTTCTAGGAATTACTAACTAATAATCTGCCCAAATTGTGATATTGTTATTATTATCTTCTTCCAAAGGGGAAAACATATTTTTCTTTGTTCCGTATTAGGTAACCACTTGAGTAGGAACCACGGCTTGATTGCATCTTCTTTCCTAATTCTGCTGTCTTTGTTTTCTGAGTATGTCTATTGGTCTTTTCATTTAGAACTGGATTATTTTACACTTACCTTTATACTGCTAAGTGATGTTTGTTTTTTTTTTAAATCTGAGACAGTTCTTTGTTTCCTTTACATTGTGTCTTTATTTTCCCTTTAATATTCCTGCTAACGCTTTAATAACACTTCAGTAATCATTAATAACATTTCAATAACCAATTTATGGTGACTTCTCTTTGGTTATATCATGCTGGTTTTTACTTATTTCTGGTTTTCTACTGTCTTTCCAAACCTTTAAGAATGTTGTTAAGTGACTTGTTCTCAGTCTCACTGAGTGATCATCAGTTCTGGTAGGAGAGCTCAGCTGAATTTAGGTGGGTAAGTATCTGCAGTTTCTTAACTAGTATGTTAAGTAAAAAATTAAATGTTCAAATAACCTTAAAAATTATACTGATGTTTTTTATCAATCTTAATTTTTTCCCTGTAGATCTACATATTTTCTTCGGGGTTTTTTTTTTTTTTTTCTGTTTTTCTGAGTTTTAACTCAAGAAACAAAAATTTACACCTAGTACTGAGTCCAGAAGAGCAGACCATCCTTTATTATAGCCACTACATGTATCTTTTTGTTTGCAAGCATGTTTTTTTCCTTTTATTTTTCTTTTTGGCTTCTTTGTTTTTTAAGATTTTCAAATTGAAGTTTTCATATTTATTTTAGGTCTGGGATTTCACCAAAGGTGTGTTCCCCCACTGTCCACATTGCACTTGATTTGTTGTGATTTTATTGGAAAATTGCTGTATATCTGACATTTGTTTTTCAGAAACAAAGTAAAACGAGAATGTAAAGCATTTCATTGTTGGTATTCTTGATAGTTTTCATAGTGGTGGTTTCATTAAAGAGCATTTAAGCAAGTACTTGAATTTTCTGCTCTGAATTCTAGTGCTTGTAAGCACATATTTACTCTTGGTCAGTTGGTTTTGTTTCCTATCTCGTTTTATTTATTTAATCTGGACTGTAAGGAAGCACAGAGAAAAGAGCAGTAAAGTCTGTAGTTTGGCTGTTGGCAGAGGCCGATACTGTCTGGCCTTTTGAAGTATCGCATTTAATCACCTTCATGTGTTGCTGCTTTGATTGGTGAGGATTCATTGTATACAGCTGATGCATAGGGGTTCTGCTGCTGGTAACTTTGGTGTTTGAAATTCATCAGCATTATTAAGATGCACAACTTAAATCCCCACAACTTTTAGTGTAAAACTGACCAGAAAATCAATTTCTAGATTTCATATTTGAGGAACAGTATAAATGAGCATGGGTAGTTCTGAGCATCTGTTTTTAATGTAAGGGATCACTTTTAAATCAATTACTGGGATGCTTTCTGAAGTTAGTTTCTGGGTATTTAATCTGTAGTTTCATTAGCGTTCCGGGTTGTGATCCAGTGTCTGTGGCGCTTTCATCAGACTTTATCAAAAGTTGTGTTTACAGCATAATTGTGTTCTGATGATGAAGACTTTCATATTCCTTAAATAAATGTTCTTTTCTGTGTTTGCGTCCTTCATAGGAGCTTCTTCTGAAAAAATCCACCAGTCTTTAAATTTATCATAGGAGAACAGGAGTCAAAATAGAAAACAGTAACTCAATTGTGTTTTGCACATGTAGGAATGTCTGAAGGTTTTGTGGTTTTCTTGCAATTAATAGATTTCTGTGTTTGTGTAACTGCTTTTAGTGTCAGCACTTCCTTAAAATATAATTTTAATGGAGTAATACAATGGTACGAATTAAAAGGAAACATTTTTTCCTGAATCAGATTCTTATTTATTACATGACCTGTGCTGTATCGTAACATACTGCAGAGATTTTAGGAAAACCTGAATGGTGAGCTACTTTTTGACGTACTTTTCATATTGCATGAATTGTACTGACCCCACTAGATGGTGCTAATTGATAAATATATGTGCGTGTGCACGTGTTTAACTCAGAGGATGAATGTCCCTATCTGTAATTAACGCTTGTTGAGTTTTGAATAGTTTAATTCTGCCTAATGAACTGTACAGAAGTGATATCCTCAGTGTTAGGAATTCAGGGAACATGAATGGCATTGGAACTTGGCTAAAGGACTGCAAGGGCGGTGTTCACTGTACTAAGCAGGAATAAATCAAACTCTTCATTATTTCAATTTAGTCTTCTGCTTGAATACTAAAAGTGAAAAAGCACAAGCTTGTGCCAAGCTTTTGCAGTCACAGAGAACGATAGTCATAATGAAGTCGTAGAGAATCCTGCGTGTTGGCTATTTTCTTTCAGCAATGTTCAGTCAGCATTTGTGTAAAATCTAGGATGTGAAGTGGGCAGAGTCTGAAAAATCTATTGGACAGTGAGGAAGGCAGTTTAGCCTATATTCACATTAGGGAAATGCTTGCTTACTGTGCAAGGTTAAGAAAGCTCTTTGCTGTAGATTTATATTGTTAACCAAACAGTGGAAATCATTTACTTTTGGAAAAATGAAACAAATTAGGTTATTTGTAACTATGCAGAAATAAAGTTCTCAATTCAAAATTGTGGTGAGTGCTTCAAAACTGTGGTATTGGGAGGAATTAAGATTACAAAAGCAAGTTGTTTACATGTTAAACAGATTACTGGGCAAATGAGGACCTTTTACTATTAATATTTGTAACCTTTCTTTTTGATGTTGTTTTCTGAAGAAATGGGCGTTTATTAAAAGTATTCAATATAGGCACGTATATTGTACGATCCAAGATCAGCTTTCCATATATCCCGCTTTAAATCATCTTTAGCTGTAATTGGTACATTGAAACTATACACTTGTTTATCATTTAAAAAAAAAAAAAAAAAAAAAAGAGAGAGAGAGAGAAAACAAACATTGTGGTTGCTTCTTTATTTGGAAATTTTTATTTCTTTTGATTTTCTTTTTTTCTTCCTTGATTTTTTTGTATTGTCTTGTTTTAAGGAATTTCTCCATGTTCTTGGTATAATCCCACTGAAGTACACTGACTCTGGGAATAATTTAACATAAATTGGCATTAGCATTGGTGTGGAAAGCACTGTAAACTCAAATTAACCTTTTGACTCCTTACTAATCATCAAACTAGCATAACGCATTGGGAAAAAGTGTAACATTATTAGTTTTTTTTCTATTTTAAGTTGTTGAATTAGATAATCAAATTAATAACAAGTCGCAAATTGTTTGGGATTGAAGTTTTCTTGTATGTCTGTCAGAAGTCAGGTTACAATTGTTACTGTCTATTTTGAGCTAAGGAGAACTTCATATAATGATAGCTTCCAAACCACAATCAATTAGCTGTCTGTGGTCTTTCTCTTTACTTTCTAGCTGCATCTGGTGTGTTTCTATCCCTTCTCATTGAACAGTATAATTATTTATTTCTCTTTTTAAAAGAGAATTTTTTTTTCTTTGAAATGTGCAAATCTGATACGTTCAAAAATGACTGTTATTCTGTCACAAAGAATGGTGGCACAGAAAAGACAGAAATCCTCCTCTCAAACATATTAGAGATCCTTACATTCTAACTCCCTTAACAAAAGTTTTGCCTTTTGGGTTACAAAAGAACAGCAGCACTAATGCCATTTAAAAAAAAAATCTGTTAAAGCTGAAGGAACTTTTGTGTTTCCTAACATCTGACAGGTACCAACACTTGAAGAAATCATAGAATCACAAGGTTGGAAAGCACCGACAAGATCATCTAATCCAAACTTCCATTCTCATGTTTTAGATCCAATTGTTTTATTTGTTACATGTAATATTTCACATTGGTTTGGTATGCGTTTTGCGAGTCTTTTTTTGCACAACTGAAGCACATGCACTTGATACAATCTAGAAGGGTAGTATCAAGACTATCCTCAAATGTGGAAAAAGAAGTCCTTATGCCTTAAGTGTTTCAATACATATATACATATATCTATATACTGTATCTATACTATATAGATACATACGCAATATAAGTATACTGATCAGTCTAAGTTCATCAGTGTCCTGAATAAAATAAGATTTTTCTCAAATTTTCTATTTAGAATCATTGTAGAAACATCAGCTGTTTGATTGTTGCTGTAAGGATTATTTCCATCTGGGTTTCATTACTTTCTGTGTAATTTGACTGAGTTGCATTTCTTCAAAACTGAAAGGCATCAGAAGGAGTTGTAATTTCTTTCCTGCTTGCATGAAGTGTTCTTTAAGTAAAAGTATATTTAAATAAGTTACTTAGCAAGACATGTTGTTTATATAACAGTTATGTCAGTAAAATAATTCATTACAATATTCATCTCACTATCAGAAGCTGAAATGTAAAAAAATATTGAGGTTACGGTATATATGTGTGTGCGTGTGTGTGTGTTTCAGATTAGAAGTCATTTTAGTAGAATTGGTTTGAAAATCAAGTACATTTTGTGACCATTATTGGTCATAGAAATCCCACAGGGGTCATCGAGTCCAACCCCTGGCTTCACACAGCACCACCCAAACCCGATATCTGAGAGTGGTGTCTAAACACTCCTTGAATTCTAACACTCGGGGTCATGTCATCATCTTCATGGGAGGAAGAGTTGGAAGTAAAGACACTGACATGACTCCACCCCAAAATCTCTATTTCTTTTAAATCCATAACCTTCATTCAAGAAGTGACGTCTATTAAAGTTACAATAAAAGGCGTGGTGCATGTGCAGGTTTTGTATATACCAGGTGTAGTGTTTTCAAAGAATTGATTTACTTTTATTTTAGCGAATTCAGGTGGGTATGTGATTAGCTTATTGTTCCTATTTTGTTTTAATTGTAAGTGCATTTTGAAGGACAGTGCATTAAAACTAAAGGGCTCTTTTAAAATCCAAGGGCTTCTGTTTGAAGATTAGTTGTTTCAAAGAATACCAAGTTTTATGTTCTTGTTTGTTCTTTTTTTCTTAACGAAAATAGAAGGAAATTCTTTGAGAACTTAATGTCCTTACCTCACACAAGAGAGTGGCTTCATTCAAATTTGGAATTGTTCTGATGCTCTTTCCTTTAGAAACGGGGTTAAAAGTGCAGAAAAACAATTTTGGAAATACTGTACACGGTAGCCATGTAAGCTGTTTGGCTCTAAAGGGGCAAGAAAATTTATTTTGGAGCAAGTGCAACTTGTTTGGCTTTGGTCTGAACTTCCTCTGCCTACCTAGGGACACTCTTCCTATAAGCAAAGTCATCAAAACCTTTTCTTATTACTGACTGAAAAAAAAGCGTGTTTGAATGAAGTCTGTGAAATCTCATATAATAGCAGCTTTATTTTATTGTATAAGAAACAATGAATTCAAAGTGAAAAGTGTTTCTAACAGAAAAATAAACATTTTAAGAAACTCTGCAAGGAATATGTGGGGTTGCAGCCAACATTTAATCTTTCTGCTTGACATTGCAAAAATAAAATAGCTAATGTATTAGTCTTATTACCATATGCTTGCATATTCATTCAGACCCAAATTTTCCAATTCTTTATTCTCTTTCTCATTTTTTGTGATGTGGTAAGTAAGATAACTTTTAAATGAATTAAATATGTATGTGTGTATAAAACGCTAGCTTTTAAAAATGAAGGGGAAAAAGGGCAACACCTCACAAACTAAGCTATAAAGGAATTAAAGTCACAAAGATAATAAATGGCTCTTTTTGTAAAAGACAATGAATACAGAAATACGAATTGCCATTTCAACCTTTAACCTTAGTATTTTTATCATCCTTCTTCAATTACAACAATCAATTGAATGAAAACTAGATGACATACTGTTGTTTATCAGTAGTTAAGGAAAAAAAGGTAAGGCAGCAGCCTGAAAAACAGACGCCTCATGAGAAAGTAGAAGTCAAAATAGGAAGCATAAGAATTTTTCCTTTTTCTTTATTCGAGATTAAGTACAGTCACTAATTAAGTAGAATACAGAATAGCAGAATATAGAAATTCCAGAAGAGAACCATTGAAATGATTACAGGTCTGCAAAGCATGATCCATTAGGGGACACTGAAAGATTTTGAGTCTAACTTAGAGATGACTGGAGAGGTATGTAAATTTTTTATGTTGAAGAGGTTATTAAAAGCCAAAGCAGCTAATTTTTTCTCCAGCGTACGATGAGAAGTTTGGAAATCAATTTACAGCGAAGTAAAAAGAAGTTAGACAGTAGGAAAATGTTCCTAATGGCAAGTGCAGTTAAGATCTTTCAGAGTGGACATTATTAGCAAATGTTAATTACAAACTATTTTCCTTCAGGTAGCTGCATGAACTTCTGTGACCCCTCAAGGTTCCCTCTTTCCTTGCTTGCTAGTAGAGAACCTTTGATGAGAAAATACTGATACTTATTAAAGTTGTAAGCCAAGATGTATATTTAACTGCATGAATGAATTGCACAACAGTCTCCTTATAGGGTACAGTTTTGTATAAACCACCATCTGCCCATGTTTTTTCTCCATTTAACATTTTCTTTGTTAGGAAAACCACTAAAAAAGGAAAGAAACTATTATAGGAAGCACCCTCTAGTTCACTTGGGCACTAATTTGGTTTTCCATACTTCAGTGTTTTGTGTTCATGTGCCCTGCATAATTTGTGCCTAGTACATACATCCCTGAGGAGGTGCCTTGAAGGACTGTTGGCAGATTTTAGGTTCATGAGCAAACCGTACCTGTAGTGTATTGCTAGAAATCTGTAGATCTTACCTTTGATTACTTGGCTATGGACAGAGAAAAGGTTGAGTGAGGATGCTGTCTTTTGCATGGCCTCTTTTGTTTTCTCAAATTGTTCTGGTTTTTTTTTTTTTTTCCCTGTATGTTTATACAGAGCCATGTTGGTGAAATTTCCATATTAAATGTAAAACTTTAAGATTCATCTGTTCCTTGCTTCCTGATGAATGTGTTTGCTCTTCATTAGTTACACCAATACATTCTGTGGTACCCAAACAAAAGTACATTTGTGGCACTCTGTTTTCATAGTAGTTACCTGGTCTTGCTTTTAACTACACATTGAGGAAGGAAATGCTACTTCTCCATTTTACAGATGGAGAATTGACAGACTGTCATTTGGGAATGTGGTGGTGAAGTGGGAAATCAGTTACTCACCCTCTTATAATATTGGCTCATATCCTGGAACTTTTGTTTTATATTTCAGGCAATTTAATATCATTACTGGGAATGAAATTTTTTTTACAAACTTAGAGTAGGTAGCTGTGATTTATGCATTTTTATTTTGTTTGTCTTTTCTAAAATACATAATGATAAATTCTTAGCAATGTTCTGTGCCTCTTAACTATAATTCAAGTCAATTGGCCTGAGTAGAATTTGATTTAAAAGCTATATGTGTTCTGAGAAAGCCAGTTTTTAAGGTAATGTGTTGAGCATTTGATGTGAATTTGCATTTGATTTACTGTTTAGTTTTCCTATACTTCATATGTTCATCATAGCACAAAGTTGTTCTTATATTTATGTTCATTAGCATGGCAATGCTGCAGTGATAAGTACAATAGGAAGGTTTGGAAAAAGATGAATAATTTTGCATTCAGCCCATATTTCTGTATTGTGTAAACAGACTTGCAGACACCCACAAAATGATGAAAATAAGGGAAAGAAAAAAAGACTATTCTGTCTCCTTTCATCTGGTATGTAAGGTTTCTGAGAGGAGAAAACAAGGGAATTAAATGATGTTTTAATGAAAGCTGCATCAAGCAAAACATGCGTGCTCTTTCAACAATGATAAGATGAAATTGTAGTTCTCCAGTGTTTTTATAGCTATTTTCATTTGTTTCACGATAGCCCTTTATTTCTTTTTTCTTCTAAGTACTTCATTTTACCTTGACTCAAAGTTGTTAGTGAGCTTAGACAGTAAACTCACTGTCTAAATCCCGAAGTTAAACTAGTGTCATTAGTGATCAAATGAAACCCTAATCCTCATCTTGAAATCTGCCTAGACATCAGGATTATTCATAAATGTGTTCCTTGAGGTTATGTGTGCCTTGAAGTTTGGTTCTGGAATGAGTTCTCTTGTTCCTGTCAATACAGATGCCGGACATGCGCAGCCAAAATGAGCACTGATTTCCCGACAAGTTTATCTTCTGCTTTTTTGTGCTGTTCTGTACATGTATTGAGACTTCTCAGTTTAAACATGCTCCTCTCTGTAGTCACATCTCCCTGGTTTGTGGTGCCACTAGTGGAATTAAAGACTTTGATGCAAACCATGCCTTAAATTGAAATTTTGGTGAACCGCTAACAGGTTCTCCACATAAGAGAATCTTTTGTCCATGCAAACAGCTAACCAAATGGCACAGAAGTTGTGTGGCTTTTTTCAGGGCATTTATTTCAGGTTCTTCTGTTGTTGATATGCTGATAATTATGTGACAAAGAGAGCAGTTGGGGGAAATGTTCTTCTACTCTTATGGACTTTATACAACAATATTCTCAATGCTTTTCTTCTAGATGCATCTTAGAGCTTAGTGGATGTAGCATTCTAGTTCAGATATGGAGTGCATTTTTTAAAGCAATTAGCTACCTTTTCAGCTAGTGCTGCTTTGGTGTGTGTCAGCAGGCATCAGTAATGCAGTACAGGAGCTGGATTCCTTTCTGATGAAACTAAACAAGATGAACTGCTAACAATGAATTATTTCTAATTATTAGACTTCTGTCCCTGTTTTGAAAATTTATTTTGCTTCAGTGTGCAGAACATTTCAAACTCCATTAATTTTAGCAGTTGTTGGCATTTAGTGTAGCTCATTGGCACTGAGGAGAAGCTGGTTTTTTTCCAAACAAGCTTCAGTAAACTCCAGTTTCAGTTTCCTTTAAAAATGTTCTGTTCTTATACAGGAAGCAGCAAGTCCAACAAACAGCTAAAGAATATATTTCTTCAAGTTCAGAAAAAGGAGGTGACGTGCCTGATGTTGTCTTTTTTTTTGTGTGTGTGGGATCATGCTAGGCAGAAATGATCCAATTTAAGTTTGCCAGAAACTCAGTAGGTGAAAATTTTCTGTTGGGTTTCTGATAAACCTTAGATGGTAGGACAGCTAAAGGGCTACCCATCCTAGTATGTTGTTTGTGGCTTTGAAATCACTATTTTGTCCCGTGTAAAGCCTTCCAGAAAAGTCCTGCTTACTCAACTGAATCAGACTCCACCGAACGTTATTAGAATTATTATTGAATTAAGGGGATTCCATCCCCGTAGGAGCTGGGCTATCCTCATCCCTACATTTTGTCAGGCAAATGCTAGGTACCTGGAATGCAGGAAATCTGAAGAAGAAACTAAACTTGTGTGGTAGGATTCTTTGGTCAAAGTTTTTCTGACTCAGAACATTCTCTGTGGATTTTGAAATCTTCCAGTCTAAGGACACTGCAGAAAACTTGTTTCCACTTTACTTTGTTATAGAAATCTTAATTCAGTCTTTTTGGGAAAATCCAGACACAATTTCACTTGCCTACAAATGTGCCAAACCTGTATAAATTTGCAAATATTTGTTCCTCCCTTTTGGAATTTTTCTCTGGATTGAGTTGACTGTCAGTGTTTGCAGAGCCTCCTACATGTACTCAAAGACCCCTACAGTGGAGGGGATAGGTAATCTTAACAAGAAATAAGTTTAAAAAAAACCAAAACAACCAAAACCCCAGCAATGTAGCCATCTGCTCAGTAGAACGGCATTACATGCTTTATTTACAGTACGTAACTCTTGCTTTAACAGACTCTGTCTCATCTGTGAAGACACACTTTCAAGGTTCCAGCTTTACATTTAAATGTCAGAAGAATTTGAAACATATGTACTATGTTTTCTGTTCTTTAAAGCATTACTCAGACTCCACATTGGTTCTGTAGCTTTCTACTAGAGAGATGGCAATAGCATTAAAGTTACTGGACAGCAGAGCAAAATACAAGATAACTTTGGCTTTCCTATTAAATAGAATACTTTAGAATGAAGCTCAAATTGTTGGTTGCAAATACAACATGCTTAATTCTACATAATAAATGCATTCTCTTTTTCCATATTGAATCAACTTCCATACTTCTCTCAGAAGTGTTACAGGATGGCTGTAATCTGTACTACGGCTACATTTTGTTCAGTGACACTAGCAAAGAGGCACAGTGCTTGCACCACAGTTTTTTTGCTTTTCAGCTCAGTTTGCAGAGCTTGAGCTATCTTAATTCTCATTAATGCTGCCACTAAACCTACATATTAAAAAGGTAAATTCTAGTTATGTAAGCATTGAATATTGGAAATACAGTATTAATTGTGAATACATGAGCATGATTTACAAATCTCAAATTTGAGAAATAATTAGCTGAAAGGTTGTGGAGAAGCTTCCAGAAACTCTGGTAGTGCAAATGGCAGATTTTTGAAGGTAACAGTAATTAAATGCAGTTATCCATCACCCTGAAGTCTGGGAAATTCAAAGGCTACAGGTGAGTGTACAAGTTTGTTCTGTCCTTGAAAAATAACAGATGAAAGGCAAGTGCTGCACCCATCTTCAAAACAGGACGAAAATGCAATGTGGATCAGCTTTACCCTGATCCGTGGGGAAATTATGGAGCAAGTCATCTTGGAATGCATTTCTGGACACCTGGAGAGAAGGAGCTCCTGAAAGCTTATTTTTGCCTAGCTGGAACTTTCTCTTTGCTGACTGAATTGCACCAGAGTTCCTGTGTCAGTGCATTCAGGAAGCAATTATATGTAAGCACTGCATAAATTATGAATGCTTGGTTATCCAGAAGTTAGAGGTAGGCGGTGTCTGTAGGAGGGCACTAGGAAGTTTTTATGATATAATGTCTATTTTATACTCATCTGAAAAGGAACCCCTGTGTCATGTACCGATTGCAGCTTTGTACATAGAACAATGTTCTTTTACAATCTGCTTATGCAACTCCTTCATATTACAAACAGGTGAAAGATATTGCTGCATACAGATCTGATTTAAACACACACTGTGATTCACTTAGCAAACAAGGCAAAATTGTGCTTCTCTTGTAAATCTAGTCTTTGTTGCATAAATTTACAATTTTATAACACGTTTTATGTGATTGTCCTGTCATCTTTTAAAATTTCACTGATAAAGATGCTTTCAGGCTGTCCAGTGTAAAACCAGCTTCATTAGAAGTGGCTTCTCTGATTTCTTTGAGCAAGAAGGTAGCAGAGGAGCCAGGTTCTAACCCTGAAGTTGATGGGAGCTTAGCTTGGACAAAATCAAGATGCTGATCGAAGCAATCAAGAAAGTGATGGATTTGAGTTCAATTTATTATGCCTTTTAGTTGCTCAAGTTCACAGTCTAAGAAAATCAAATTTCTGCTAAACTCAGGGAGCTGCTGCTCCTTGTTTTGTTTAGTTTGTGTGCTTTGTATGCTAGAAATATGAAGTTTTCCAGTCACTTATACATTGTCCAATATGGATTGCATTTGCTTTCAGAGTAAACAGTGTCTACATAAGCTGTGTACAATTCACTCATGTTCCAGAGAAAATGCTGCCTTGCATTTAGTTTCTTCTAACTGTTCAGAAGAGATCATCTTACATTTTGCAGTGATTTTTCTTCATGCTTCATCTTGGCATTTCAGAACTTCAGTCCGTTAGCAAACCACGTAGAGAAATCATCTTACCCTGGTTACAAAAGTGATAAAGGAATCAGCTATGGCTTGGATCTTGTTATGCCACATTGCATCAACATGTATCAGATGGCCTCTACTTCAGGGTGACCTTTAGTCCTGTTGGTTAAATGAATAAAAATGAGTATAGGCTTAGTAAGTTTTATGAAGACCATCAGAAGACAATATAAACAACAAGCATCATTTGCATGGCGTGACCTTACTGTGGGTGTAGTTGTTGGGAGCTCAGATAGAATCCCAAAGAAGGGGCTGGGGAGAACTGCAAGGCATCACTGGGGGTCCCATGCCCCAAGGGCTCCTCAGCGGAGTTGTGAGTCCAGTGTTCCTTGCCAGACCTCATATCCCATTGCCAAGCACAAACACTGCTGCTTCTGTCTGCAACTCCTCCAAGCATCTGGAGGCCATGCCTTCTTCAAAGCAGCAGGACTGAAGTAGTAATCTCAGGGTGAGACGCATTTGCATCAGTTCAGACTTACTATTGTCTTCTGTTTTTTCATCTGAATTCAGATTTGTACATCTGTGTATCTTAAGGAAAATCATGTAAATGAAATTGGAGGCTTAATATATTGCTCTGTGTCATTCTGAAATAACTTCTAAGAAACTTATTAGAAGCTTTAAAGTATTTTGGCTCATTTAAGCTTTCACACTGGAAAAAATCTGAATTTTGAAATGAGTGACTTGTGGAGGTGGGAAGAAGTTGTATATTTAAGTGATGGTATATCCTTTCCCCTTTTGAGAGAACCAAAGCATGCTGCATTTTTAATGTTGATAACTCCTCATTAAAAACTTTACATGCTCCTAACTGACTTGAACTTGCTGAAGGACTGCATTTTTCTTTCAGATGTGTTAGAGTTCATATTAGCACTACTTTACCCTTGTTTCTGAATTATTCTAATGACGGCAGCCACTCCACCAAGCTGTCTGTCAAGATGTGGGTGGCAGGCTATTATTTCACTTCATAAATCATAATTTACAGGGCTTTTTATATCCATCTTGGGGATAAACACTTTATGCTTTGTGTTTTCAGCAGCAATATAAAATGTAATTGATACTTAAAGCAGTAAGTTAGAAATATGGACATAGAAAGCTGGGAGAGAAAAATCACAAATGTTTAGTTTTTCTGTGGGTTGGTCGACATACTGAGCATTTTTTCCATCTGATTTCATATTCTTAGCACTTCAACAGAGGATGATGATGAATTACATGTACATGATTTCTGCCTGTAGGTTACTATGAGGATGTTTCTCTAGTTACAGGCACTCAGCGGATCGGTAGCTCAATGGGGATGTTTTGTAATGTTTCTTGTGATGCTAAATAAACTGATCATTTTGCATTATTGTCTTCTAGATTCATGAAAAACTGCATTATTACGAAAAACAGAACCCTGTGCCCATACTCCACGGTGCAGCAGCCTTGGCAGATGATGTAAGTGTCCCCTGCTGAGATCACTGGTACCAAGTCTCCCAAAAAACTGTCTGCAAGCAGAGCTCCTCACAGTGCAAACATATGAATGTAATCCTCTGAGCTGAAATCATAAGAAGCTGCAAATGTTTCCAAAGGTGCTGTCATCACCGGGCTTGTTGCTGATATTACTTTGATTTTTATTCACTTGCCTGTTATAAAAACACTGCATGTTAGATAGCCTCTTGTTCTGCTGTAGTAACTACGTAATAGAAATTACAGGTTGGAATTCTACTGGGAGGGAAAAAGCTGTCAGCTATTAGTGTTGTGAGAAAGTCACAGACAAGAGGAATGCTTTGGAAAAATAAAGACAAATGAGATAGCAGTGCTGCTGACAGAGCATGAAAAATGATAGATAATACTACAGAAATGGAGCATATGAAAAGCTTAGTAAGAGGGCTTGTTAAAAAAAAAAACAAAAAGCAATCAAAAAACAACACACAGAAGTTATTTAAGAGAAGGTACAGTAGTGATTTATGGATATTGGAGCTTTCCAAATTACCTTCATAACCAAAAAATAAATGGGAGAAGTGGTCACCATTGATGGAGTAGTTAATTTCCTGTTACTATAAATTTATTTTAAAGAAAAAAAAATTTAAAAAAAATCCAACCAGCCATTTCTTTCTATTTGGTTAATTCTAGGATTCAGATGAATTGTGCACACACCTGTATAAACTATGACTGAACCTGAGGTAGGCCAGGACAGAGAAATGTTTAATAAACTGTGGTTTAGGTGAAATCCAGAGATCTTTGTTGCACCTGATGATCCCTGGTTGTTTTCTTGGAAAAGTGCACAGGTATTAGGATCTGTTTCAAATACAGCACATTTGAAACTTCAAATATGTTATAGATGTTTTAAAATCGTAACCAATTTTTAATATAATTCGTAGCTTTTGAAATTATACAAATTGTTAATGTTATAAATGTAGAATGATAACATTTTAAAGGAAAAACTAAATTAAACATTTTAAGTCTGTTGGAAAAGGGATATAATGTAATTTAATCATACTTCAGTAGGAGGAGAGCTATATCCCATAACAGACTAAATATAATAATGCATCAGTTTTGACATCAGGCATAAATTAGTAATATTTTTTTAACCTTCAAGTAGTTTTGAATAATGTTGATAGTAATTTTGAAAATTAGAAACCCGGTTGAAATTCTCTTCATTAAGTTCCTGATGACATATTAATAATCCTTGTTAACATTTGTTTTATGGATCTCTGGGCAAAAATTCTTAATAAGAATCATTTCTTATTTTTGGATGCAAAACATAGTTCTTGATCTTTTCAGAAATGCTGAGCAACCTCATTCTTTGTTCAGCTCCATTTAAAATATATAGTGTTGGATATCCCTAAACTGAACTATTCTCTCACTCTTCAGTTAAGAGAGGTCAGGTGTTTTTCCTCCATACTCTGAGGATGTATTATTACGCATACCTATACATGGCAGTATTTTTAACATGTATGTATGTTGGGACATGGATATCTCTAGACAACTGCTGTTTCCAAGCATAGCTTTTCTTTAACGATCCTATTGCAGCCACTTAGTTTTCGCTCATGTGTGGTTTTATGGGCACCATCCTATAGAACTGGGATGTCCTCTGGCAGCTGAAGTCAGGCTATAGCATTTTGCAGGATTTTGTGCGTTTTAGTAGCTGTCAGCAAACTTTGAGGAAGTGGATTTACATACAGTGATTTTTGTACTCCCCAAATGTGTGGTGTTTTACAATTGAAGTGTTACTCAGTTTTGGCCCATTCATCTGACTACGTGTCAGCTTCAGGGACTAAAGTGCATGTTGGTGATGTAACAGCATATTTCAGTAGGCTTTAAATTACTGTTTTTTTTCCCTCCCCAAGTTCTGTAGTTATACCAGGAAGGAGATATTCTTACTATCAAATGCATATTTCCTATTTAAAACATGAATTTGGGATGCTGCTAGTGTA
This sequence comes from Coturnix japonica, assembly GCF_054131305.1. Classification (NCBI taxonomy): domain Eukaryota; kingdom Metazoa; phylum Chordata; class Aves; order Galliformes; family Phasianidae; genus Coturnix; species Coturnix japonica. The sequence goes on along the minus strand of NC_140664.1, from coordinate 125,420,201 downwards.
TCTAAAAACTTTAAGGAGTGTGTTCTTGTTCTTGTGTTTGATATTAATTTTTGAATCAATTTTAGAGGTAACAATTGTGACTAGGCTTATTTTCTGAAGGTTTTCATGTTCCTTGCTGCCCTTCCTTCTCACGCCTCTCTGTTAGTGACTGTTAGAGTGAATTTTCCACCAGAGATTCTGTTTGCCTCTTGCTTTGGAGCAGCAGTGTCTGATGCGGTTTTCTTGATTTCAAGCAAATCATATAAATGTTGTTGAAACTATAGATGTGTACTGTGCATAATGCTTCTATGGTGCAAGAAATGCAGTGCTGACAAAACGGGTTTCACAACTTCCTCAAGAAACTTCAAACACTTGAACCACAGTGTTCCCCATCTCTCCAGCCTCACTCCAGATTTGCCTCCCTCCTCTGTTTTATTTTTCTCTCTCCTAAGTTTTCGTAAAGTACTTCATAAAATGTTGTGCATCCTTCAACAGAGATTCTTAGAAGAGTTTCTCTGACAGCTCTTCCTGCAGTCTTTGGCACATGAGGTGATCCAAAATATTCCATATTCGTGGTACTGCTGCTAGCAACAGTAAAAATAAAACAATAAAAATCCAGTCCAAAAGTGCTGGACGCAAAAAGCAGCTCTTGTGATAGGTGTTCGCAGATCTGGTAGCGTAATTCTGTCTTCCTGCTTCTCTGGATATCACAAGGTGCTACATGTGCCTTTAGGACTCTTATGGGAATATTTGGGAAACTCTTACAAATGATGTCAGTGAAAACAAATATTTAATTTTTTTTTCATTTCTGAACAAGTATTTTCTAAATTATGACATCCATTAAAACAAAAACAAAATATTCTTTCTCTCGCTGTTCTAAACCTTACGTACCTGCATTTACATTTGCACCGTCAGGGCAGAGAGCTCAGAAGTTTACAGCTGCTTGTGCACGTCATCCGAGAGAGAGATACTGAGCAGTCATTCTTACTGACTGATGGCTAGTCCTGATCAATAATACATAATTAATGGGTTTTATTCTGTGATGAGAAGGTAAAGAATGAAAAAGGAGCAAAGGGGAACCTGTGTCATGGAACTGCTGTCATTCCTATCACAGATTGTTGTTGGTTTTGCAGAGCTTTTCCATTGAACATGAAGACTAAATTGCAGTCAGATTGCTTCAGAATTTGGCTTTACGGGCATGAATGTATTTCACTCTTCCCTACCCTACAGCAGCTGTTTTATTATCTTTCTCTATGACTATATGAATGATGTTAAGATTAACATTAATTATATCTGCCCATGTTTGTCTGTGAATTATAGGTGTAAGGCTTTGGGTGTGTATGTGCAGAATTTTTCTGTCAGTTCTGCTAGACTTCAGTTGAAGCTTAAAAAAAGTATTTGACCCATGTTTGATGTTGCCTATAACTGCTTCTAGACTTGTCTATTACATATTTTTATGCAAGATGTGTTTCTACATAGGCTTATGTTGAAAACTTATATAAATTGCAAGTAAGGCCTGAAAATGAAGCTAGATGGATAAAATTACTGGCTCCAAATATCCAATTTTTCTTAGAAGTGTTTTTATGATACTGATTTAGTGAAAATAAAATGAGTGATTATCTGAAATCACATTTTGGATTATGAGCCATGTAGCTTCAGAATCTTAAACTAAAGTTCAGTGCTCTGAAATATGTTTTAGTTTTTCCTGCTTCTGGAAAAAGAGTTGAAGTCTGAAATCCTGTAGTAAAATATGCCTCTTGAGTCCAAATTAGCTGAGAATGCCGTGATAAGAAAAACTAAAAACATGAGCCAAATGGCCATGGGATTAAAAGTTAGACTGCTGCTCTATTGTTCACCAAACCACAATTTTGTAATATAACCAAACATAAATTACTGACCTTGTTGTTGGGACACAGTCTGTGCATTTCAGGGGCTTGAATTGCTGATGACCTGTTATAAACTATATTACGTTTAACCTGCTTCACATTTAACAAGCTGCTTCCAGTGTATGTGTAAACATAATAAAAGGTTCAGATTGCTTTCACTGTAGGGGCACTTTGCTTTCTTATCCCACTCCTAAACAGCGCAGCTACTGTGGGTTTTTGGAAGCAGTGTGGATTTCACCACCTCATTCAAAACTGTTTTTTATAGACAGTGTCAAAGTTTGATCCAGTCATTTTTACAAGCAGTCCTTTGTCTGCACGCGAAGGACCATTCACTTAAATGAAGTGCTGGGATTTGCCCTCATTGCTATAAATCAGAATGTGATCTGGCTGCACCGTTGCCAGAAATGATTACTTGTGTTAAACTGAGCCGAAAGGCCTGGCTTAAATCTGGTCCGCTGAGGGCCAGAAAGAGAAGCATGGTGATTGATGGTGTTTTTCTTCATGCTGGCTTCTGTTTGAACACACTGGAAAGTAATAACCTTGAACAAGATAGATTCTTGGTTGTCACTGATGCACTGGGTAAAACAATGCCTTTCTAATGGTCTCTGTGTCAATCCAATCTCCCCCACAGCTGGCTGAGGAGCTGCAGAGCAAGCCACTGAACAGCGAGATCAGAGAACTGCTGAAACTGCTGTCAAAACCCAATCTCAAGGTGAGGATGTGTTGCACCTGCAGAGCACTGACATGAGCACAGAGCATGGGTGTGTGCAGCTGCTTTCTCAGACTGCGTGGATTCAGTCTGCCTTAACAACTATGTGCAATTCCAAGAAAGGGACATTATGTTAATAGGAAGTACCCTTTATGAAGGAACAAATTTAACATGGCCAGCACATTATGCTGTTATCAATGTTTATAAAAGGAAATCAGTGGAAGTCCATTGTTTATTTACAACACATTTGGCAAAAAGTAGATGCCGCCTTTTTTTCTATAGATTATTTTTATTGCATATTATTCATAAATTTATTTTAAAAGTGCGTTTTCTAAAAGATCGTCAGCCATGCTGTTGATTTAATTGCACTGTGCGTAAATGGTAGGAGCTGATATTAAGAAAAAGACTCCTGATGGATATTTTCAAAACATTATAATTCTGCAAACTTCCTGCCAAGTTCCTGGGGTTCACCACAGTGCATCTGTCAGTAGAGCTCAGAGCTACAGAGTCACTCAGGTTGGAAGGGATCTCGGGAGGTTGTCTTGTCCATAGTCCATCATGCTGCTCAAAGCAGGGTCAACACTGAGTTCAGAGCAGGTTGCTCTGGGCTCTGTCCCAGCCAGATCTTGGAAATGCCTGGGAACAGACATTCCACAACATCTCCGTGTGACTCGTTCCAATGCCTGATTATCTTCATAGTAAGAATTGTTTCCTTATATCCAGTCAGAACCTCTTGTGCGCTGTTGTTAAAGCACACTATTTTTCCACTCTGAAGAACAAAGGAAGAATAATAAACAACTTGGTGCTCTAGGTGCATTTTGCATTGCTAATTAAATGCAGCAGTTGATAAGTTTAGGGGAAAATCTGTGGTGTGGAAAGGAGTACTCTGTGAGACAGTTTCTTCTTTATATTCCCTATAAAATACTGATGCAAAAAACTGACATACCACGATCAATGTAAAGTGCTGTAACATTTTAAACCAAAGATCATTTTTGCCTCCTTTTCAAAGATTTTTGCACAGTTGGTTGTTCTGTAGTTTGCAAAGTGATAAGCTGTTTTTTTCTCTGAAGGACTGAGTAATGGCAACAGCTTATTACAAGAGGAAAAGTTGGTGCATCAAATTGCAGAGACCCTCAGTGTCACTGTGGATATGTTTTTAGTGACTGCCCATGCGTGCCACGCTTCTGAAGCTTTAGTGGATTGAGTCTGGAGACATCTGCATCTCTATCTCTCTCTTTTAGCCTCCTTCCCCTCCCCTTGCTGTCTTCCCATTTCCCTCTTACGTGCTTTCTCTCCTTCACTCAGTGTCTTGCTGTCACTCTGTGTTTCTCTCACTCTTACTGTTAGATTTAAGCTGTTAGATGAGATGTGATAATCTTAGCAGGATTTTAGGAAAAGAGTTGCTGTACCCTCAGTAGGGTTAATATGCTTGAACATGCACAGTAATTTAGCAGATATCTTCCCTAGCTTAGGAAGAGGAACTGGTGGTTGTGGGTTCCAAAGCCCTTTGCACAGTCTCACTGGCTCATCCAGGGCAAGAAGCAGGTTTCCCTGCCCTGCATGGCTTGCAGGTGTTTGTGTGTGTTAGGGGGAAAAACTGTCAGTATGGCTGCTATTTCTCCTAGAGATGGTCTTCTCTATCCACTATCTCCTGTCAGACATGACTGGAAGAGATGGCAAATATCAGAGCTGTCTCCACCACGTTGACAAGGCAAGTGTGCTGCATGCATTTCACAGGCCATTTAAATACTTTCTCCTCCTCTCTCTTAGACAGAATGGGGAAATGAATGAAGGAGTTGGGACTAAGTTGTTCAGTTATTCTCCTGAGATGCTCTTAGTCTGTTCATTTGAATTAGAGCTAATGCAGATTTTCTCACCCTTCACTATTAGGCTGATGCTTGGAGAGGATTTCTTTCTCTTCTAGATTCCTGGGACAAAATGATATCCCAAACAAAACTTTTCCATGCATCTGAAATTGCTTGGGATAACTGATGCATGTTTTCCAATGATGCTGTATAGACTTTATATGAAAATTTGTATATGGCTTAATTTGGGATTGATTTAAGCCATCTGTGTTTTACTCTGCAGGGGAAACTTTCCTCTCTTGACCTGGCTTGTAACCACAGTGCTATCTAGAGCCAGCAGGAGAGATTCCACTGCCTCAAGCTCTTCTGTAGCACATTCATGGCACCATGATAGATGGCTAGGATTAATTCACTGCACTGCAGTACTGCTTGCAGAGGTTTGGTTGTGTAAAGTCTTCACAGCAACCATATGATTAAGTGCGTATTTACATATTCTCATTTAGTGTTACAATATTTTGTTAAATATATTTCTGAGCATTTCCATACATACTGCTTTGATTGTGTGTGTGCATAATTTTTGTTTTTATCGTTTAATGGTTTCAATACATAGTGAGGTACTTTAAACAAGAAAAATTACATTTATCAGACCTGAGATTTTCAAAATGTCCTGAAATTTGTTAGGTTTTGTTGGATGAGAAGAAATCAGGTGGGTTTGTTTATGTGTGTGCTATGCCTTGATATAGCAAGAAATTCAGTGCTCCCGTACTTTAGAGCCTGAATCAAGTTGAATGCGGTATTTCATTTTTAAGCAATCCACAACTTAACTCATCCAAATTTGTAGTCATCTCACTTTCAGCAAAGCACTTAATTCAGCTGATTTGTGTCATAACCCCAAATGTGTAATCAAATCAGTTTAGCAAGCCTACACTTTCAGCGTGTATGTATGGAAGAATAACAGCTCTTCCCAGTTGTTTGTTAAAAAGCAGCTTAAGAATTTAACTTGTGAAAGGTCAAATGATGGCAAATAATTAGAGCTAGTTGTATTGAAACTATATTGCTGAGCTTGTGTTTCCTATGGCAGTGTGGTATGTGGGGATTACTGGCATATTATTTGTGTGGTTTTATTCAGTTGCTTATTATTATTCGAGGTAAGTGTGGCAAGTTAGCTGTGGGCCTAGTCAATTTGCTGACAAACAGCTCTGGCCCTTAATCTGACTGTGTTAAGGCTTCTTTTAATACTTTCTATTCATTTGACACAGCAGCTGATGCTTACTTTCAATGCATGTTAGGCAACCCGTGTGATATTACAGAAAGCAGCTATCCGCTATTTTCATTGTAAGCTCTGAGTGGGGGGCAGTGAAGGACTGTGTTGCTGCGTGTAAGGTTTAATTCTTTAGGGTAATGTGCTGCATTTGAAGGTGATAATTCCTGGTCTGGCTGGAGGCTGAATACTGTGACCTACCTCTGGCTTTCTTCTCAGTTCCTGGAATGACTTTTTAAGACCTTCATAGTTTCTGAGGTGTAACCGTGAATTAGATTATTTTTCACTCTCTTTCAAGCTAACCTTACCTATTTTATGAAGGAAACATTTAAAAGATTGTTTGTGTGTTCAAGATTTGTGTTTTACATTTCATTTGTACTGATGGACAGGACATTTACATTGAAGTACTGCTAATGTTGGAGAGAACTTATTTGATGGGGGGGGGGGGGGGGGGGAGGAAGAGGGGATTGAATTAAAAGTAAAATTAAACGAAGTATTTTTAAGAATTAATGTTAGGGCTTTGATCCCCTAGACTTTTTAGCCAAAGATGAATTTAGAAAGTGAATGTTTTGTGTCTTTCTGTCATTTAGAAGTGAGTATAAGATCTGGAATCCAGTGAGAGAGCAGTTAAGGGGCATGTGTTGAGTACTGATGTGCTGTTGAGAAATGCTCCACTATTTTATATTCAACTGTACATTTGGGAAACCTGAACTGATCAAAATTCTTCAGATTCCATTTCTCAGTGTAAATTAGTTCCTAAGGACTTCATTTCAAATATCAAGGAAATTTCTTTGCTGTGACTTTGAACTTTGCTTACAGTTTTAACCTGCTATGGAGGGAATGTAAAGAACATTTTTTCTGAATTATTTCTGTTGTAGATATTGCATCTTTTTTTAGTAAATGTTTTACATTGAAATATGAAAACAGAAATAGCGCTGGAGCAGTATTAACCAACAAATTGAGCAGTATAACCAACAAACTGCCTTGCTTTTTAGAAGGAAGAAGGAAAATTGAGAGCATCTTTTTCTTTTTCTCCAGAAAATTCTCTACAGTGTTTTAAAGTTACAGTCAAATAGTTTGAACTAAGAAGGTGAATTTGCACACAAGCTGTAAAAACTGTTCTTTCTGGGACGGAGCCACAGCACAAGAGCATAATTGTTATATTTTTTTTAATTATTGGACCTGAAAAATGAAAGCAATCAACTGTAGGGATGAACAGTTTAGGTACTTTTTTCTTTAATGTGTCTGTAAACTGCATCTGTAAAAAAGGCTGTAAAAATAATGGACTCGGTTATACTCGCTTTGACGCAGACTCTGGATATATCATTTATATCTCACTTGCTCTTAACTTTGTGCTTATAACAACAGTTACTTTCCTAATCATCACGTATTAAAATGAGAAATTTGTCATTTGAAGTTAATCCCTGTTATGATAAATTTAGTCCATTTTAAATTAATATAAAATATGTCCTTTGCCATTGCCAGTATACTAAGCAGAACAATAATTATTTTAAAAGCCTTTGCCACTGTGCTAAAACTATTCTGAAGGATGTTTATACATCTTATGACCTGAAGGAAAGTAAACTTTTTTAACCTCCGAAGAATGCCAGTGGAGGTTCTGTCTGTTTTAGCAGAGTTTATCTTCTGTTTATGTGCAGTGAAAGGGTTGCCAGCTGCTAGCTAGAAACATGAAGCAGGTACATAAACAAGGGCACAAGGCACAACTGTGAATGACTTCAATGCATCACGGTATAAGGGAATGTAAATTCTTTGGAATGCTTTGGGAGCTGTACCTGTAGCTATGCAGGGAACAAGCCCTGCACATTCTTTAAGTATTTTTCTTGGCTTTGCTTTTATTACTGTAGAATGTATAGAATTTTGGAAGTAATTTGAAGATAACTTGCAGAGTAAAGGGAAAACCTCTCTTATATGACTGGGAATGTTTTCAGATTAATTTATTTGAGGACAACCTCAATGTGCTATTCAAAGAAATACCAATTCTTTACACTATGACGCTTTGATTTTTTTTGTTTGTTTGTTTTGTTTTAATTGCCCTGAAATGGCATATACCAGAAGTGCACATACAAGAAAACTGCACATAGGTTTTATGTACTTAGATAAATAAAAATAAAACTTGCTGTTTTTGTGCAGTTCATTTGAAATGCATTTAACTTCCAATTTCACCAAGCATAAACAATTTGCATTTGTAAACATTTTCATCTCATAAGTACATTCTTGGCTTTCCTTCAGAAACCATGAGTTAAAATGAAAACTGGAGACAATGAAACTAGAGCAGCTTATATTCTTCATTTAAATGTTCCCTATATTTATTTAGGTTTCTAAGTAAGTAAATAAATAAATAAAAAGTGCTTCTTCTAGCTTGAATTGTACCTTTCTCATTGTCCTGTCCTGTCTGTTTTTCTTATATGTAATTGGAAGTTTGTGAATCCTGGTCTTTACTGGTACCTGTGCGGTCTGAGGCTTAGTAGATTTGTAGGGTGTCCTAATAGATTGTTGGGATCAAAGTGATACTCGTTCTATTAAAAAAAAAAAAAAAAAAAAAAAAAGCACAAACATTTTAAGCTTTTATCAGGAGAGCTTTATAAAACTGCCTTACAGTTAGTGGCAAAAGATGATGATATAATTTACTAGGCAGGAAACAGCAGGCATTTTTTTCTACAAGAACTGTAACATGCGAAGCGTTTCAGGAACACATTGAGCTATAACAATACTGAGTCAAATCTGTTTTCTCTTTGAAAATTTTACGAAACATTTATTGTAACATAATTATAAAAAATCTGAACCTAAACCTTGTCCTCTTTCCACCATTTCCTTTGTTTTTAGACTTGCTGAGGATTTTCCATCAGGGCTTTTTCACTGAAATACGTGGTTTCTGCAAAGTCAACATTTTCCGCTGGAAATTGTTGGGATTTGCCTACAACTGTTCAGGTCTTGCATCTGGAAAAGCCAAACACAAATTTCAGATCAGTTAACATCTGAGCTCCATTTGCGCTGTTACTGCATCCCAAGCACTTGGAGGACCTTTTGACTGACTGCACCAGTGTTCTCTATTTTTACTCACGTCCTGGGAAACTTTTCTTCTTTTAATGAAATATTCATGCTCACGTACAGTAACACAGTCTGCAGTATTTGTTTAGGGAGCATAATTGTCCATAATTGATAACTATTTACTTGTCAATGGTCTTTGAGGTTTGCTGATAGGACTGGTTAAAATATATTATTGTAGTGTAGTTTATTAATATGGTGAGCTGGAGCACAATGTACTTCATATGTCAACAGAGAAGTGACCTAATACTCATTTGCAAAATCAGAGGCCAATAGTAAATTAGCAAGAACGTGCTTGATTTTGGGTGGTCTGCTGTGAAATACCATCAGCAAGAAAGAAGTATTCATTTTCCACCTAACTAATATACTGACATTTTCACAACTGTACGCAAGGGACACAGCAGTGATGATTTGATAATGCTGGTTGATGTGTAGCCAGCAGATGTCCTGAGCACACCAACCGTGAAGCTGGGAGAGAAGCAGAGTGGACAGTACTGGGGAGTCTTTGTTAGGACACGAGTGAGCTCCTTCTACGCAGTAATTCCTGCCTTTATTTGTAAAAGAGAGAGCCGAGGAGAAAGGAGAGCAGGGAGGCTGAGGTGATTTCATTTACTTATCTAAAAATAAATGTCTCTGTTATTTGTTTGGATGGACAGATCAAAGGCTATTTTTTGTGTTCTTTTGATAAAAACATAGGGCAGCCCTCCCTCACACATTTTGGCAAGCTCAGAGGATAAATACGGTCTATCCTTGATTTTCCAGCTTTAGACCTATTTCAGTTTCCACTTGTACCCACGGTTTAAATGAATTTTTCTGTAGGAAACTTCTTTGGATGGGAAGCTCTGGGAGAATATGTTGCTATCTATATTTTTGGAATGTTTTTATTACTAGAATGAAAGAAGTAAAATCAATATCTAATAACAATAATTGTCCTTCTAAAAACAGCAAGAGAGCTTTGATGTTTCATATGAGACAGAGAAAATTAGAAAGCAGTTGCAGCACACTCTGAACATGGTAGGAACTGACAGCGTATACATGTAACAATATACAGCATGCCATAGAACACATACGTACAATGATAAAAGGGAACTGAAATAATTGCCTACACATACAGACTTTACCACACTAATTAATCCTCTGTAATGCATGTAAGATTTCTGAACGGTGTATATATAGCATTCACCTACAGCACATAAAAGTTGGCATTGTTACTGAAGATGGTAATATATGAAGAGGAAAAAATCACTATGGATAATAGCACATCCCCTTGAAGCTGCAGTTCTTTTCAGCTAGTGAAAATGTAAAAACTACCCATTGTGAAACAAACAGTGCCTTTGCCAGTGAAAACCAGTTGTCATCTCTTTATGCTGCTTTTTCCTACTACTGTGCTTTTCCCTTCCAGTTGCCAGTCCATATTCTATCTGATCTCTCCATACACTAATTAAACAGTCTTCCCATTTCTAGTTCATTGATGAATCTATTCAACGGTGGTTCAGTACAGTGTCACAATTATTTTTATCATTTTTCTCCCCTTCTGCTTATTGTTGAATTTCTATTCAGTGGCAAGAATGTGCATCTCTTCCCATGACTGCGTGGTTTACAGATATGTGAATTTGTTAATCACAAACATTTTGGAAATACACCAGAATTTGTCAGCTTTGTTCTCATCCTTTCTCATACATAGCTTTGTACCCGTATGTTATTTGCCTTTCTAAAGACATGTTTGTTTAGGAGTCAGCGTTTATTCTATTGTACCACATCTACTTTAATGGTTTTTAGTCCTTTAATTACAACACTACTAAGTACTGAAATACTGGTAATGTAAGACTGGTAATGAAGTGGTGAAAATCATTCTGACTGCAGCTTTTCAGCTTTCCAGAATGATGCCTGAGTTTAGTGCAACTGATTTATGGAAAGACTACTTGAAGGTGTTCAATGTGGGAAAATTCCAAAGCAGGCAAAACTAATCATCATAAAAAACTAAAGTGGATTAATATCCATGTAGTATAAGATAAATTTAAAACTTCATCCTAAACGAGTAAGATTTTTTTTTTTTTTTAAGTAATTAAGTATATACAGATTGATTTAGCTTCATAGATCAGTAGAGGTTTCTGCTTTTCTTAAGGTTTTAAGCATGCTGTTGTCAAAGTAAAAGCTGGGTCAGATCTCAAAGACACTTGTTCAGAAAGGGCAACTGCATCCTCTGCTTTTTCATTTATTTAGTTGATATTTTAACTTGATTTATGTGGGGCAGGATCTTCAGGTGGTGTTCAGCTGAGAAAAGATTCATGCTGTTTCTGCAGACATATATCATAGTCGACTCATTATAGAATATCCCGAGTTGAAAATGTCCTGCAAGGACTATCAGGTTCTGCTCCTGGCTCCACACAGCACCTCCCAAACCCAGTGTCTGAGAGCAGTGTCCAAACACTCATTGAACTCCATCACTCAGGGCTGTGCCCACAGCCCTGTGCAGCCCGTTCCATGCCCACTGCCCTCTGGTGCAGAACCATCCCATCTCTGGCCTCTCATCCTTCACTCCATGCACATCATCTGGGGCTGCCCCATCCCACATGCAGAATCTGGCACTTGCTCTTATTAAACTTCAAGTGCTTGTTGGTTCTTCAGCCCACTAATTTGCCAGGCTCTCTCTGCAGGATCTCTCTGCTTTCAAGGGAGTCAATAGCTCCTCCTAGTTTTGTATCATCTGCAAATTCAGTTAGTATGCATTAGACTCTTGCATCCCGATCATTTATAAAACGATTAAAGAGAACTTGTCCTAAAATGCAGCCCTGGGGAACTCCACTAATGCCTGGCTGCCAGCCTGATGTAAACCCCATTTACTATAACCCTTAAAGCCTAAGCAATCAACCCTTTGTTTTAATATGGTCAGGGATGTTACCAGTTCTTCAAAAAAGGAACTGATGTACCAATGTATTGGAAGAGGGCTGATGTCTAGGCATTGTCCTATTTTGTGAGCTTGGAAGTTACTAAAATTGGACTTAAGGTGCCAAGAACAGTTTAGCTACATGAATTGTGTTGTGAATGCAAAAGAGATTTTGTTCAGGTTCTTCAGTATTGGTTTAAAATCAAAAGTTATTCTACCGTGATCCACAGTTGAGGAAAACATAGAGCTGTCATCTGGAAGAATATAAACACCTTTACCAGATGACATGGATGGACTGCATGCTTCTGTGATCACTGAGAATGGTTTTACTTTGGAAGTGTCTCCAGGGGATCCAAACAACGAGCGAAAGGAAGCAGGAGTCTGAAGATGCCGAAAGTTCAGTTTTCTGTTGGCTATTGCTGTCTGACTACCAGCTGCAGGTAAACCCATCAGTTCAGACTGGTGAATTTGAAATGAAGAAGCTGCATTTTAAGGCAAGGAAATTATGCTTTTGTGAAAGGAAGTTCATATAGTCAGAAATAAAGTCCACCATAGTAAGAGGAAAAAGTAATATGTACTTATGATTGATCCAGCTGAGTTGTTGCTATGCTAAGGTCATTAATATATGATAGATACTAAGAAAAGAAAACCACATATGTGTGTTGTGTGTGTTTTAAATATTTTGAATCACTACTGTGACCCAACTGCATGAAAGTCAATTTGGAAGAGAAAAGAATTTAATTGCCAGCTGGACAAGCATGAACTTTCGGGCAACCCTTTTTTGAGAACAGATGAGACAGTCACACACATGGAATACTTCTCCTATAATATACATACCGAACTGCTGTCTTCTCACACAATATATCTTTTCTGGGGAATTTGTAGAGGATATATAGGAAAATACAATATTGAGGTATGGAAAGAAGTAAATTAACCATAGTGTTCTTTTTTTTTCTTCTGTAAATTAATACATCTGGTTGCAAATTGAAAATCAAGCTTAATTCTTTGTTCAGTTTTCTTACCATCACCGTCAAAGTTTTGTTGTTGTTTTTTTTTTTGCTTATGTTGATTGAATAGTGTGTAAGACGTGCCATTTCTTTGGAAGTTAAATGATTTCTTTAACACTGCGCACTATGTGTATTTCACTTGGTAATTTTATTCATAGCAGAAAATCACAAATTTCCACAGGAAAGTTGATTAGATAATTCCTTCAGAAGGAGTTTTAATCCATTTCAGCCTGGCACACACTTACTGTGGCTTTGTGTACTCCCACTCCTACTATCACCCAAAAAATCGAGTTTGTTGTTATTCCAGCCATCCTTTGGACATTGGCAGCACTAGCACGTTCCTACTGCCTGTAGCTTTATTATTTGCTTCAGATTCTAGGTTATGCCTCTTGTTTTAGCCAAACTTAGGAATTCAGCACCCATGGTTGTTCTGTTGGTTGGGGCACCTGTTCTGGCGTGCCCCATTGTTGCATGAGCCCACTCGTGGTGGTTCACACAGGTTTTATTCTGCTGTATTCTGACTTCTTGCATGTAACTAGCTCTTCTGCTTCCTATGCTCCTCCTTCTGTTTTGATGCTCACACAGTGTCCTTCAGTGAATTCAACCTCCTTATAAATCAATGTTTCCAGTGTTAAATAATTTTTTCCACTGCTATTTTCAGCTTATCTTTCAGTATTTCTTCTGTAACCTTTTCACTAAGAGGAATAAAACACAGCAACAGCTCTCTAGAGTGACAGCCCTGCCAGGTGAGCTGAGGGGCACACTGCTGTGCTTGCAAGTGAACTCACTGTTCTCCTTCTGGGTAGCTTTTCTCCTCCAGCCTCAGGGCAAGTTACTATCACCGTAACAAAGCAAAGAGGTGGGAAATGTCTCAGTCTCACCTGATACAGCTCAGAAATGCCAGGAAATGTGGCCTGTGCCAACGATCCAAGCTGTGGTCTGAGACTGCAAAGTCATTGCTGTTCTGTGGTGTTTTGCTGACTGCTGCCAGGACAGCCATCCCCACTATAGGCAAAGTAACAAGCAGAGGGATTGTCAGTGCCTTAATCTGCTGCAGCTGTCTGCCTTCCTGAAGGTTAGTCGTAGTCCTCACAGCTTTAGAAACAAAATCTCACTCTTAATTTACTTAATTTTCCAATCATACATTTTTTTCACATAGATAAATAAAGGTTCTTTTGTTCCTTTATCCATTCTCTCATGTCTTTGTTCATCTTGCTATTTTCGAAAACGTTTTTATATGCACAATATTTCTGAAAAGTAAAGCCTGAATTGAGATACTTGTTACAATAGTCAGAAATCAGTAACTTGCAGGGAGCTGTGCTCACAACTTGTGGTTATTGGAGGTATTTTTATTCATGGAGATCTCAAAATGTAAACAGAAGAAAAAAGTGACATGAAATTTGTCATTGTTTTATGGGAGCAAAAATGTATTCAGTGTGGTTAAATGATATACATTTTTCAAAACATGGGACTGTTTTCTTTAATAACAACCTCAATTTAAAAAAAAACACCAAACATTTAAAGTTTCAGAACGGTTTAAGAGAAAGAACCTCAGATGTTTTCAATGTCAGATTTTCTTTGTGTAAGTTGATAGTGTAAGATTTCAGTGTAAGATTTCAATTTATAAACTGTGAAATGACCAGTGATAGTTGTAATATGAAAAATACAGCACCAGTTATTAGACATTTCAGAGGTCTGATGAAAGTATTCATTTCCAGCTAGATCATGTCTAAGAATTTAGCTGAACATCAATATTTATATTTAGGTAGTGCAGGAGTTTGAATCATACCTTCCTTCAAGTTCTAAATATGGATCATGTTTACATTAGTGAATCATAAGCATAGGACTTAGAGCTGAAATAAAATCCTTTTTTCCAGTGGTGCTTAAATATGCATGACCCTGATCTTCAGTCATTGTGCACAGTTCTGAAGAGCCGTGTGTTTGTAAACAAGAATAACAGCAACAAAATCATCTGCACTTTTTTGCAGTTTCTTTTCCTAGGCAAACATGAATCTCATGCAGTGTAAAACTGCACTGAATAAGTTAATCACTGCTCATGTACAAAAAAGGGAACGTTTCTGGCTTTACGTTGCCTCATGAATTTACTACACAATTACTCGGTGTAAATCTTGTTCAGGATCGAGTCCAAGGCTTATTTCTTGGCGGCTGTAATTTGTTTGCTTTTTTATATAGCCTAGTCTGATGCATAATTTTTTGGACTGAGCATACATTTTATTAAACACACAGTCCTGAGAAGCTGCTGAAGAAATGGCTCTTTGCTCTGAGTACAGTTGTTTTTTCCTGTGTATGAAACATGTGGAAGTTCTCCTGAGGACATACTGTGATCATCTTTGGTTGAAACATTAAGTGAAATCAAAACAACTTTACAAGTTTTACTTGTGGATTAATCGTTGTGCGGTGTCTCTACTGCTATTCACAAGCAACTGCTGTGGACAGAGGATGGTGTGTTAAAAGATGAGATGGAAGATGAGCACACAAGAACTTTAGTATGTTCTTTAGTATGTGTACTATGAAAATGTTTGTGACAGCAGAAGCCCTTCTGGAAACTTGATTGAGAAAAAGCATATATTTTCTGGCCCTCATATTCTTACCTGAAGAATGCATCTTTGCTTTGAGATAAAATAATAGTAGAGTTTGGGAAACAGTATCATACAGTGTGAATCAATATGTTTTTCAAAAGAAGGAGGGAACAGGCTGATTAGTTCCAGTTGCTGTGAGTGAAGAAAAAGCATCGTAAGGATCAGACATTGATTGGCATTGGATTGTAATACTTGCGCTTTTGTGGCTCTTTTGTGTCCAGGAGTCTGGTTTGGCAGTCAAAGCAGGGAAGCATCTTATTAACACTGATAGCATTGTTCTGTTTGGTATTGGATGGAGTCTGGTTTTCAAGTTTCGTTGTCAAGAGTAGTTTCTTTTGAGCATGTTATAAGTTGCTGCCTTTTACTATGGAAATGGTACTTTAGATTAGTTTCGTCTGTTTTCTCTATCTGCTTGATTGATTTTAAACTGCAATATAGAACCTCATTAAGCTGAACTAGTCTGTGAATATGCCCTAGTTTTATGTGGAAAAGTGTAGTTGCAGAATAGTAGTTTTAGATGTCTTAACTATAAGTAGCTCAGAGTCGAAGCAAACGCTACTTTTGTTTTAGTGTTTCTTTGATGTTTCACATACATCATCAGAACACTGCATGTGATTGCATGGACTTTACAACTGTATTGCTTCACAGTATGCAGTTCCAAAAGGAACCATAAATTGCTGGCCAGAGGTTTTTAGGTGAGACCTGAAGGAAAACCAATCTTTGGTGAGAGAGAGCTAGTGGGTAGCAGTGGTACAAAGTTCATGTTGATAACTGTCTTGGGAGGAAAAATAGAAATAAATAGCTACAGTGTTAAAAATGTTTTTATCAAGTTGCACAATATGAATAGAAATCATTAAGACAATAATAGCGAATTCTCATGAAGCAGGCATGATCATCTGCTGTTTATTGTGCCAAGACTCAACTTCACATTGAAACTGAGGAATTTCAGGGTTGCAGTTTGCTCTTTCTCATCTGCTTGTGTCAGGATAACATGTAGCATTGTCTGAAAGCTGTTTGTAGTGTTGTATAAGACCTGGAACAGCACAATGGAAGTATAATGTGCTTTTAAAAGAATTTGCGTTATCCTTGAGAACACAGTGTATCTCATGATTTATATATTTGGTCTAATGTTATCTTTAGTAGCAAGTAAAGTAGCATCAGAGAAATGCGTCTGTTTCCTGTTCTTATTTATTAAGGTGTTTCTTCTTTATTATTGTAATTGTTCCTTTAGATTCATTGTATCAGTCACTGATGTGTTAGCTTTTCGTGTCATCCATGTCAAACAAGGCTGATCTGTTCTACATAATCTTAAATATCACAACATTTTCCAAAACACTTCATTTTTATGGTAGGTAAGGTTATCAATGTGCAAATTACTTTTGGTTTCTGACTATAACTTTTGTAATATTGACTCTTTGGGCAAAAATGTTGGGTCAAAATGTAAAATATTCTAGTTTGATGGGCAAATACTTGAAAACAGGAACAACTGTAAGCAGTAGATCCAGTTCTTAGTGTGGCAGTTGCTGTGATTCCTGCTGTACTGCATAGTTTCCATTTCAGAAGAAAAAGCATTATATAACCATTTTTCACTAGTTTAAGAGATGTTACAGATCCTGTAGGCTTTTCAAAAATGGAAAAGAACTTAAAGAGCTCTATATCTAGAAAGAGAAATGAATTTTGGATTATGATAGATTTTTTTAAGCCTTAGGAGAATGAACTTTCCAACTTCCTTTGATTTCAAGACTCTTGAGTTTCTGGCAAGGTCATAAATTATTTTGTTGTTAAGATTGAGCCTTTTGTCACAACAAAGTTTAATAAATCTATTGGCCAATCCGTGCATGAACTGGAGAAACTACAAAGAGAAGGAAAGGGGGCAAGACGTGACAGGTGGTTGGTAAGCCAAATCATTTGAGCACTGTGTTCCTCAATCTCGGTCACGAATTCCACAATAAATTAAACATTCCTAGGATAATTTGGAGCACGTATGAAAGGGAGTGAGCATGAAAGAGGTCCAGTAACCAAGGCAGCTTCCAGAGTTCCTCTGAAGGTAATGGCAGTAGCTTAATGTCATGCACCTGATACTTGAACAGATGTACTGGAAGATGGTTATTTTGCTTATTTGATTCATAGGACTGCTTAGTGTATTGGAGAAACTGTATTGAGGAGTAGTGGAGTGTTATTCTTACTTACTTTAGGCAACTTAGGTTTTCTCCTAACCATAGTAATTGTAATTTCAGCTAATGTGCAAAGCACTCAATATTTTCACGTGTATAACTATGGTTTACTAGGTGCATACGTTGTGTTTATGAAAAGATATACCTTCTGGAATTGTTTAATCCCCATTTACATATGTTAAAATTATATAGAAAACTTATACTCAATCTTTTTGCATCACGCTAGTCAAGTCAGGCTATAAATACTAGCCTCTGCTTTGTCTGTCATGAACTTTTCAGATGCCAAATAACAACTATTAACAATAATAACAATAACAAATATTTCCAGGCTTTGCTCTCTGTTCATGATACTGTTGCTCAGAAGAACTACGATCCTGTCTTGCCTCCCATGCCTGATGATATTGATGAGGAAGAAGATTCAGTTAAAATAATCAGACTTGTCAAAAACAGGGAACCACTGGTAAGTTTTCCTCTCTTTTGTTGATTTTTTTTCTGTGCGTGCAGTGTTCACTTTATAAATATGAACTATAACATTATTAATGTGAATGGACATTGCTCATGTTTATTCGTGACATTCAGTAATATACTTGTGAATTCCATTCTCAGTTATTATTAGTAAGGTACATGAAATGAATAGTAAGAATTTGCTCATTCATGGTGTTTTAACAATATATAGAATGTGGGCCAGCCTGAGCATTTATGTATGTAATGTATTCATCCTTTATCTTGAATTTGAATCATGAACTTGTTTCAAAATGAGAGGGGGAGAATGAATCCCCATAGACATCTTGACCTTTGTTATGAACTGTGTCTGTGTTTAAAAAAAAAAAGAAAATAAAAATAAATGACCTTTTGATGCACTGAAAGGAAAGCATAAAAACATATTTTAAAATGCTTGAATTGAAATCTGGGCAAATTTAAGATGTCTGTTGTTGTACTTTGGATTATGAATACTAGAAAGTTAATATCTTCATGGGGATATCTGGAAAAATGCAAGGACTAAAACCAGATTGCATCACAAGAATATTAAAATGTTTTCTTTATTTGGTTGTTTTTATTTGCCGTAGTAGTGTGGGAGTAATCTTGAATAAAATTTACCTGTGTTCTTTTCCTCCTCCAAAACAGTGAGGGCTTTGCTTTGTGTTATACTGGGTATTTGTTTTAGTGGATTGCAGTTTTAAGAGATACCTGCAAAATTACTTTGAGAAAGCCACAGTTCTGCTCTTGAAACAACAGAGAGAGAGTAATTTCTCTGTTAGATACACAGGGATGGCATGTCCGTAGATCTTACCATCACACTTGATGGATTTCTGGTATCAGTAAACAAAAAATAAGTTTTGTTTTTGATTGACTGTGGATGCCTGTGGACATAATTAGAAATTTGACCATATGGAAAGTTTTTCATTTGTTTTAATGTTTTAAGCATCTTTTTTTTTCCTTTTTCTCTTTTTTTCCCCCCTCAAAATATTTAAATTACAGCTTCCATAACTTCAAGTGGTTTTTTAATCTAAGAAATTATTTGAATAGTAATGAAGTTACTTTAGTGTCAGAATATTTATTCTGAAAGATGTGGAGAAATCAGAAAATACAGTATGAAATGAGAACGTGGGAGAGCTCAGTTCCTCTCGTAATGAATTGTTTGGTTTAATTATAAGCACGGTCTTATAATGGCATCCATGACTTCTATTTTGTCATGTCTGTAGAAAGAAGCTTATTGCAGCTCACAACTACTTGAGGGTAAGAAGCATTCAAGAACATTAGAGTCAAACTCTTCTTACCAATGAAAGATGCTAGGACATGAGGCAGTGACCACAAGATGCAGCCCTAGGATGTTTACAGGGAATTAAGTAAAATTCTTAAATGTCTTTTAGTGGGAGATGCAGCACTGGAGGAGGCTTAGTAGTGTCTCTAGCCTGTTGTTGTAAGGCAATGGCTGACCTCATTTTGCATTGCCAGTGGTCCTGCTCTGAGCAGGAGGTAAGCAGGATGTTGGCCTAAATGACTTCTAAAGCTTCCCTTCAGTTAATGTTTCTAAGATTGTACATTAACTGCATGGGAAAGGGACACTCCAAATCCCCAACCTGTCTTGCTGTTTTATTTTTGTTGGAGAACAGCTCGTGGTGAGTTCTGTTTTACGTGTTCCTTATTCTCCAAGAATACTTCCATGAGAGTAGTGTCCTCCTCTTCAATAATTCCCCTTCATTGCATCTTTCTATTAATGTTGATGTCTGTTGCTAATTTATGTGATGCAGATTTATGGTCATTTATTGTATTGATGTCACAAAATGCACCCAACTTGTTTGTGTTTTGCTCTTCACTAGATTATTATTTTTTTCTTTAGTACGGGTGAGGAGAAATATGTTGCAATTAAGGTCTGAACAGAATACGGCACGGCAGAATAACTGAATACAGGTTTTTACTTGGTGTATTAGAACCACTGCATTTATGTTGCCTGTAGTTGCTTTACTAAAGAAAAGATGTGCCATGATATGCCCTTATTAGACTACTTAAAATTTTGTTTTCTTTTTAATTGCCTTTTGAATTGCTTTTCCTTCACAGCTTATTTTGAAGTCTTGCACATTCCTGGCTGAGTACAGATCAATGAGTCTCTGCTTGTTCAATTTATCTAGTCACACTTATCCAGTCATAAAGGCAACTTGCACTTGCATAAATATATCAGAATTCTTGCTGCTGAACTTGAGTGTGACCATACAGTATTTCTTCTGGGATGGAAATTACCTGATTTCTTGTCTAGTAGATACTGAGCTCTTTGAACTTACTTTCACCTCGGATTCATTCCTATTCTCTGTTTGTGAGCAAGCAGCAGAGACTGTTTTTCTGCAGTGGAGTGAGCTTTACATCAGCTGCAAGTCCTGGAAGTTCTTGACTTTGAATATCTCCTTTGGATTACTTTCTGCAGTGCTCTGTGAAGTGAATTAGGCACACTTTGAACTTCTTTGGAGTATATCTAGTGACCTTTTTATGTGAAACCATACCACATTTCCTTTGTGCTTTTCTCCGTGTTAAGCAACCCACCTGTGTTAATCATATATTAATGAAGCCTGAGTCCCCAGAAGTAATCATCTCACAAGAAAGGGGAACAAGAGGGCCTTCTATTTACCAGATTTCTTCGGGTCAGAAGTCATTGCTTAACTTTCTTCCACTTCTTTTGTGAGAGATAATTTAAACTTTTGGTTCACCCATCCACAAATCTTTGTTGTTGTTGTTTCTAAATGCTCTGTTAGCAAATGCTGTTCAAAGAGCTTCTTACTCAAGTGAGGTGAGATCACTTTGAGGAGGCTTTGTCTGAACAAATTAATTTTAGAATCTTTCAGAATCTCAAATGCAGAGAAGTAGAGATATCTTTTTTTCCAGAGATTGCCCAAAGATCACCAGATTGCAATTTGGCTTTTTATTGGATAGCGTGGAGGATTTTTACTTACGCCAAAGTCCACTTCTCTAGGACTATATTTACAGGCAAGAGAAAAGCAGGCAGTTCCAGAGAATAATTTATTCCTTCTATTTAAGACACGTGTCCTAATGAAGGAATGGTTAATTCATTCTTTGGAGCTGCCTATTTGTTTTCATTAACTGCAGCAGTAGCCTTGACACCTAGCTTGAACTAAATAGCTGATTTCTATAGCTGAACTTGGGTGAAACAAATTGTAGCGATTAGGAATAACCACATACATGTTTGTTGGTGCACATTCCCCAGTTCTTCCTCTGTGCCTTTTCCTCTAAACCCCTACAGTTCAGTTCTCATTACTGGATCAACCCAGCCATGTTACAAGTAGTATTAGTTTGGGTGTAGGGACAGCCTTTGTGTGCATTGTCTAATGTACACGGGCATCGGGTTCTAAGTAACTGTAGGCTATCAGACATGTAACATGTAACTACATGAATTAAAATAGGCCTCACTGAAGTACTGCTTTACACTCAACATCTGCATACATTTTAAATAGAAAAGCATGCAAGAAAAACCCCTGATACTTCATTCTCTTTTATTAGTAAGTTATTTTATTGTGTAGTCTTGCTTTTTCTTTCTTTTTTTTTTTTTTTTTTTTTTTTTTTTCATGCAAAATAGAGGCTTAGAATATTTCTATTCTGGAGCCATCAGATAAATGGCTGAATTGTTAAAGTTCGTATTTGTGAGACTGAGTGATGCTCATCAATCGGTGCTTCTACATTAAAAACAATCTTCTTCCCTGCTGAAGGACCTTGTATTATTTTTAGTGCTTTTGCATGGTATACCTTTAAACATTTTCTCGGTCTGATCACCATATGGCTCCCTAACTCCTTATTTTTCCCTTTAAAAGTATTTTAAATGGAGCTGTGCTATTACATCTGTATATGTCTCATTTAGAGTAACTTACACTTTTGGCTAGCAACGCTGAAAATATTTTCCAGCTCTTGAGGTCCAGCCTAACCTTCTTCCATTTCTGAAGCTCTAAATGAGGAGCTGCACTGCACATGTAACTGCAAGTACTGGGGCTGAACATCTCATAAGGAGACATTCTTGCCAGATTATATATACCTCATAATTTAAGTAGAGCTGGCAGCAGCACAATGGAAGCTGCTTTTTCAAAATAACAACTCTTCAAGTGCTCAGAAAGAAATCCATTTGTTTGGTGATTTGTTTTTAAGTATTCCAGATTTGGAGTGAAGAGAAGGTTAAACAACTCCCTTTTTCCTTTCTGTTCTGTAGGTACAGCAAACATACTTGAACTCAAACAGTGCTATGGGGCTAAGCATTCACTTTGAGACTGCCGTAAAGGAGTTATTAACAGCTACATAGCCTGGATTACATAATTTCTAGCTCGATTTTGTACTTAGTGTGAAAATCCCAAATTACCTTTAACCTCTGCTGGAACATCTTTCAGACCAACATCAATCCGTGCCAGTATATTCTCCAGAGCTGGGCTGCTAAGGTGTTCTGAGGGCTGGAGCAGCTCTCCTATGGAGACAGGCTGGAAGAGCTGGGCTTGTTCAGCCTGGAGAAGAGAAAGCTGCAGGGAGATCTCATTGCAGCTTTCCAACATTTAAAGGGGGAAATAAAACTTTTTACACGGGTAGATAGTTGAAGTTAAACGTGGGTGAAGTTTAACAGTATCAACCTCCAGGCGAACAGCATAGAGTCTTTCAGGGATTTTTCACCGATGAATGAGGGAGCCTCTGTTTTGCATGGACAGTATAGTGTAGAGGTTCTGTTTATATTTGGTTGCTGCATCCTAATGCTTTTTTCTTTTTGATGGATATAATAAAAAGAAAAATGTACATTTGAACAAGTACAGTTTTACAGGTTTTAATAATAAACTAAATTAATTGCTGTTGCTGCAAAGTCAGAGTTTAATATAGAGGTATAGGCTAGTGAGGTTAATGCTGTGTTTATACGTTCATAATACTGCTCTATTCATTTTGCTCAGTCTAATCATGAATTTTTCCAGTGAGAATAGCTGCAGCCACATCTTATTTTTCCTGAAGCACTGTCTAATTTAAAATTGAGATCATAGTAAGGAATACAAACAAATACCTACAAATACCATCACTCTATGCAGAGCGTGAGGATAAGCTTGACAAATTGCAGAATTACTTCGCTTACTGATGATATTTCATACAAAACAACTTTGGATGTAAAATAAAATGCACAAAGTTAGCAGTAAACGTTGCTGTTGACTACTTATAAAGCTTCCAAAAAAAAAAAGATAATAATTTAGTGACAATATTAATGTTTCTGAGGCAGGTTTTTCCTATTTAAAGTTAATGCTGTTTGCATATATTAAAAATAAATTGATCTCCCATTTTTCATGTACTGTGTCATGTTTACATCTTAGAGGTGGAGGGGAAGGAAGACTTTCTTTTTACAGTTGGTAAAAGTGTTAACTGTAGTGAAATGTCATCCCCATTACATGTATATATTTCAGCTTTATTTTCATGAAATACTTCAAAAATGAGGTAATGCTAGATTTAATACCCGTGTTTAATCAAATATAGAAAGCTACATATAAAGCAATTTATTTAGTCAAAGAACTTGAAATACTCGTTTGACTTATTTCAATCATAACCCTCCTTTGATGGAAGAAACGCTGATCAGAGATGGCAGCATACACAGAGCACTGCTGTGCTCAGAGTTGAAGTAGCGCTAACCAGTGAATTCGTTATAAACATTCACTGATGAACAGTGTTGGAGCTGTTGCAGGTACCTTACTACATTAACATGGCAAGTGATCACGTACAGGTAGAAGACTGGTGGCCAGGAGGTGCTTTTTTTGGTGTTGCTTTTGACAATCCTAGATCAGGTAACCATCTTGGAAGTGATTGTACAGTAAGATTTATATAGCTACAATCATCTGCATTATTCTGGGGATTCTGCCCTGCAGAGTAGGGCCTCTATCTACTCCATTGCTTCTGCTGTTCTATTCTTCTATTCTTCAGAGAAGCGTCACTGCCTCTTCAACAGCAGTTCCAGGCTGTGGGGTCCTTTAGTTTCTTCCTGTCTACCACTGCCTGATTCCTACTCATCACTTTGAGCCTCTTTTCTGATTACAAAGCATTTTTCAGGTTTATTGATAACACTGTGAAGCAAAAAATATATTAGTGCCTGCATGGGCAGTTCTGAGTGTGAAGTGCAACTGTTAGGAACACAGGTGAACATTTATGACCATGGCAGGTAAGAAGCCCCTTACTACAGATACAGCTTATTGCTTCTCAGTGATAGTTTAACACAATCTCAGCAGCAGACTCAAATAGCCTACAGTAACAGTTAACACTGAGTTGGTAAATAAACTTTTTGTATCATTTGTGATTTCCGAAAGCAATTTGTATAATGAATTCACTACTAAAATAAAGACACATTTTAATAGGTTGCTGACAGAGCTACATATCTTGTAATTCTTTACATGAGTGAGTATCATTTCTGGCTTATTCATGCATAGATACTCTTATCAACTTTTTGCATTTTTGCATTGCAAGTATTTTTCACTGCAGGGAGTTTAAATTATGGTTGAACTAATGAAGCAACTTTTTTCTTTTAAAGGGGGCTACTATTAAAAGGGATGAACATACTGGTGCAATTGTAGTGGCAAGGATAATGCGTGGAGGAGCTGCAGACAGAAGTGGTAAGGCATTGCTTCTTTGCACAAGCCATCCCAGCTATAAAATGTAGAAGATGTGGTAGAATGGGATTGTTTTGTACCCATTAAATATGTCACTATCAAAAGAATTTGAGGCTTGGATAGTTTGTCAAAGTGACACTGGTGAAAGTATTTGTGCAGCCTTTATTCCCCTGGGTTCTCTGGCCATTAGGTGTCTGAGTTAGAAGATAAAGTTGGTGGGGTTTTTGGGGTGTTGTTTGCTTGTTTGGAGATTTATCATGGTCTGTTTTCAGTTGAACAATTCTACTTAGAAGTGATGTGATAAGCCAGCATTACAACCTACTGATGGAGGAACTCAGGATGGATGCATTATTTTATATTAGTGCATTGTTTTCGAGTTTTGCTGGTAATTATCAAAATACCAGACCACCCCTGGATCCCAGTGTTTAGCTTTGCATGCCCAAAATCTTCAAGAACTCAAGCAGGAGATCCTGAGTTATACTCATAATGTATCTGTTTTCGTTGAAGAGAACCTAAGAGAGTCGTGTTTCCCTCTTAGGTGGGATAGTGGAATAAATCTGTATAAATATCATTAAATTAGGAAACATTTGTACCACAGATTAGCACTCACAGCATAAGTCATCTTTGCAGTACTTGCAGCTGTGTAGCAACAAGTAGTATGAGTAGAAAAAGAATTGGCATGGGTATTTTTTCAAACATCTGTACAGAAGTCTGGAAAAGTCATAGAGAAATCATAGTAAGTTTTGGGAGGAAGGAAGAGAGGTGAGTAAATCAACAATCTCAGGCTTATCTATGGGGACTGTAGCTGTAGTTGTGTTCACTACATATCCCTGATTTTAAGTAAGAACTTAAAGAAAAAAGCTGAATGTTGACAGCACTTTTTGTGTCATATGGATCTACCATTTAACAACTCATTTTTCCTTCTGTAGGTCTTATTCATGTTGGTGATGAACTCAGGGAAGTCAATGGGATTCCTGTAGATGATAAAAAACCTGAAGAAATAATACACATTTTGGTAAATAACAAACATTTTAAAATTAATTCAGGAAGGTCAAGTGATTATACTTAAAATTTCTGATGTGTTTCTTAGTAAATAATCTATGTTACATAAAGCATTTAATTCTAATACAATTATTTACAAAACTCTATTTCTCTTTAAAAAAAAACAAACTGATTTTCCACATAACAGATATGAACCAAAACAAATGACTTGTGAGGAGTTAGTGATGACCACATGGCTGTAAATATGTTGCAGTCCTCAGTGTATCACCTGAAGTTTATAAGACACATAATGATCTGTTGGATTCAGATGTTTAGATTTACTAATTTCTAATTCATTAACTCCAAGGGAAGATGAATTCATAATATGTGTACATGATAGAGAAATAGATAAGTATATTAAGAGTATGATTTGTAAATCATATTTAGACTATGTAGACCATATTAAGAGTATGATTTGTAAGTCATACTCTTAAGATTTATATATGATATATGTGAACACAGCCTGTAAAGCCAGCCTGTTTACTCATTTAAGGATCACTATTGCAAATCAAGTAATTTTGATTCTTCCAGAAATATTCTTATGTTTGCACCAGATAAACTGATGAGAGTCATAGCAGCTCTTTATGGTGCACTCATTTCTATATACATATATACATTGCTGTCCTAATAAGTTGAATGACAGTTTCTTGTGATTCAATAACCAAGATGATTCATTTCAAATGTTAGTTCAGTGATATTCATATTTGCTTTATGATTTTGCATTCCCTACAGAAAAATATTTTCCTGCAGAAATTAATATTTAAAAATCTCTAGAAATGCCTTAGCAGTACAAAAGGTGTGAACAATTTCCCCATTTACCTCCTTAAGGTGCAATATAAACATCAAAAGCTGGTTAGAGCTTGGTTCAAAAGTAACAGAATTATTGATTCCAGCCCTGTGGCTGGTGAAATAAGAACTTGGCTGCTGTTTGTCAAACAGTGAGCTCTTGGATCACAGACATGCAGGCAGAAGTATGTCTCACTTGGTAGTGGACAGGCCTGTTTCCATTTTGCTTAAATCGTTGGCTGTCTGTTGCACTCTGTGAGTTTTATGAAACTTGTCGGCTGCATGCAATAGTAGCAGAGTCTCCAGCTGATTAGCACTTCCTTCAATGGCAAAATGTCACGGAGGCAGTGGGAATATATTGTGGTTAATAAGTAAAATGTAGCCAGACAGACTTAAAGAGGGATACGGGGAAAGATGAATGGATGAGGTGGTTGATGATGGCTAACTTGCTTTAAGATTTATAGTGGAGGGCTTTTTTTCCATTTAGTATGCATAGCCTATTCAGAAATATTTTTCTTTTCTAGTTTCTTTTACTTGCCAAAAGAATAAATCCCCCCAATAGTTTTATATGATAAATATGGCACGGGCGTATCTGAATTTTTCTATCAGGTTTTTCTGAAAAATGAAATGTTACTTAGATTTTTCCAGAGATGTTCAAACTGTGCCAGGAGTCCAGCAGTAGCTTCTAATATGTGTGTATTTTAGCTGTAACGTTTGCTCCTGCTTTCACCGAAGAAGTGGAACCTCCAAAACACGCAGGTGCCAGACGTTAGCAGTCTAGTCAGAGGTTACTTGTAATTTTTACAGTTCAAAGTTCTGTATGGAGAAGCTTTCAAACTCCATCAGTCGTATTTGGAGAGAGGAAAGGCTCATTGTATTTTGAGTATTTTCTAATTAATTTGAATTTTCCTTTAAGTTTCCTTTTAAAAATGCAGCTTAATTCTTTGTGCATTATCTTTTTAAATGTTCAACAGGCTCAGTCTCAAGGAGCAATTACTTTTAAAATTATACCCAGTGTAAAGGAAGAAACGCCATCAAAGGAAGGCAAGGTAGGCAAGTATACAAGAATATTTCAGAAGGTATTGCAGTAAACATCATTGCTGAGGATCAGTATTGTTTGCTTTGATGACTGAAACAAAAGTATCTCTTATGCCACAGTCATCAGTTTTTCTAATGTGATACTGATGTGCTGGATTTACAGGTGAGTGCAACAAGGTTCTTTAGCCCTGACTCTGCAGCAATGAAATTGGCATTGGCAATCCTCAACCTTGTGTGAGCACCCAGCTTCCCTCCAAGTATTCCTCCTATCATTCAGTGGGCAAAAAGCACTTCATAGCACCTTAGTTCAAAAGTATCTTCTCTTGCTCATATGAGCACACTGTTCCCTGGAAAGTCTGAAGTTCTCTTTGACTTTGGGAGTTGGATCTTGCAGCCTTTACTACATAAGGATTGTGGTTGTAGGAGCAATGAGTAAAACATTTGTTTATTAACTTCTGATGTTAGACTTCCATGAGGATGATTTACAGCAGTAAATGTTTATTGCTTTACGTTATTTACCACAATGTCTTTGAACAGTGAAAGCAAAAACAGAAGATACCTTTGGATTACATGTTAATACTTTGATTCTAAGGAAAAAGCGCTTTTTGTTTCAGATGTTTATCAGAGCCCTATTTGACTATGATCCTAATGAGGATAAAGCAATTCCTTGTAAAGAAGCTGGACTTGCTTTCAGAAAAGGAGATATACTTCAGATCATGAGCCAGGATGATGCAACCTGGTGGCAGGCCAAACACGAAGGTGATGCCAATCCCAGAGCAGGCTTGATCCCTTCAAAGCATTTCCAGGAGAGGTGAGCTACTGAGAAGCATAGTTTCATTATATTTTATAGTAAAAATATCACTTATTTTCCAAGTGGTTAAGTTAGCATAGTTGTCATATGTATGGTCATAGATTACAAGGGCATGATAAACCTGCATCTGTAGCAAGACAATTGAACTTGGAAACCTGTTGTTGAAATTCTTTGGATTTCCTTATTTGTCTGGCCTCAACTAATAATGACAAAAACTGGTAGGATAACACTGCTCCAGATTGAAAGGGGAAACATATGGAAAATAGCACATCAGTATCTGTATTCACACTGATGTGCTATGCAGAAATAAGAACTGCACAGATTTTGGAGCGCTTACAAAAATGTGAGGCTCAGAATTTAATTTGTACATCATAAGTAGATTGCATTGTTTAAAGTTAATTTCTTATGAAGTCTTCTGGCTATTTTGCCATAGTCTCATGATGTTAAGGGTTTATTAATCCCAAATTTGCAGTGAAAACTAAGGAGTTTGTGTCTTTACCCTGCCACCTCCCATTTTATAGGAGATTTGCACTAAGAAGACCAGAAGTGCAGATTCAGCCACTGAAAATTTCCAACAGAAAATCATGTAAGTCTGTAAACCTGAAAAAAAAGGTCATATTCTTGATCTCTAACCTTATAAAATAGCAGTTTGTTTCACTGTTGTGACTAGAGGATGCGTTTCTCCAGGACACAATAGCTACTCGATGGCATTCTATCAAAAGGAAAATAGATAACTCTAACAGCTGAAACGAAAAGCTTTAACAGCAGCAACAATTATTCCTAACCCTCTGACTTTGTTTTCAAAGCACTGAGCCCAATTAATGTTTTGATATATAAAATTTCAAAGGTTGAGGAGTGTTCTTTTCCTGTTGAAATAGAGCAGAATTGGCTCAACAGTTTATATAATTTGGACTGCATTGATATGATGAAATTTATATTGAGAGGGAGATAAAAGATTGGTTATTCTTCCTTTCCTTTCCCATATAGTTATTAATTTTTTGTGTCTTATGAAGGAGCATGACTTTTTTAAAAGTCAGGACACTCAGTTCTTTTACAAGGCTTTATGGAACAACTTTGTACTGTTTTTTAAGCAAATTTAGTCTTAATAGTTTCTGCTTTTAAATTCTGCAGTTGCACAACGTAAGAAAAATAAGCTGTAAGAAAGTGCATACATTGAAACAAATATTTTCTTTCCACTGGAATTTACATCAACATCTGTTTTAAGTATTATTGCATATTTTACTTGACCTGTTATTTCTTTCAGTTGTACAGATTCATAACAGAGTGAGTACAGTGTTAGAAATTACCACACTGCAGTAGGATCTAAATGATAAATACAAACATGTTTGTGAGTTCAACTAGAAATAGTCAAAAAAATAGTCTAAAATTTCCAACCATCTTTTATTCTCTAGCAATGACACAAGTGTGGATACTATGGGAAACAATGGACACTGACATACTAAGTGCAAAGCTGAATGCATAAAACCGAAATACTCACTGAGTTTTCTGTTGCAATTTTTCTAACTTCTTTCTATGGCTTTTGTGTTCTGGATTTTGATGGTCAGTGTTAGTTCTCTAATAAACTGCATTTTCTGTCTTTCATTCCATTTCACTATTTGATTGTATGCCCTAACGCTATTATTAACTTGAAAGCCCTCAATTAGCTTTGTAATTACAATAACTATAGCATTTCTAGTTTATATGGATCATAGAAACAAAGAGGAGTTTCTCTGGTTTGTAGTAAATCTATTATTTCCCTAGATTCAAGGTCCTAGTTTTGGAAAAGTGTCTGGTCCCAGTGTGTATCTGTTTCTTTCTGCCCACTGTTGTTGTACTTGGATAAAACCCTGAAAAAGATCCTTCAGTTAAGAGGGCAGTGGTGCTTGTGAAGAGGTGAATCAGTTGCAGCAACACTGCGTGATTCCCTTCAAAAGGGACTACGTCTTTTCACGAACTTCAAGTGAAAGGTTTTACAAGGTGCTTCTCACTCTTCTTGATTTGGAATTGATAAAATTACAATCCAGATAAATCCTGCAGTATTATGGCTGCTATTATTGTTCATGCTGATTATATTTTCTTGGTCTTATCAACCTTGAACAAGAGGGGAGATTTTCTCTCTTCTTCCCCTTTAAAACACAGGAGTCCTTAAGTGCTACAGTATCCTTGTTAACATTCTCTTTTAGACTTTCTCTAAACAAAGCCAGATCCATGCAACTGTCATCTAGAAGACAGAGCTGATTCTTTAAGAAGGAAAGACAGCATAATAGTGGAGATTTGTCATTCTCTCGTCCTCAGCTCTTAGCACAAATAAATCTGCCAGAAGATTGGCAGCACTGTTCTGAGTAGAGTTCCATCTATTTATTCAAGGATCAAACATGTTTTTAGTGTTGGGAGGGTATTTATGTCTTTCATTGAGAAAGCATTTTGAAGACCATAATTCACCTGTAGAAAAAATTTGTGACTAGAATATTGCTTGAGCTGCGCTCAGGAAGTTCTAGTTACCAACCATGGATGTGAAACTGTGAGATATGGAGGTCTTGTCTGTAGTTGTGCACAGTAGATGCCATACCAAAATTGATGCTGGAAAGCAGCGCATTACTTGGCTGAACGAACAGAATATCAGAAATGCGTGAGGAAGGGGATGTAGAGGTTAGAAAACTGGAAAAGTCTGCCATCATTTTTTTTCCCTTTTCTGTACTGGGCACATCCTCTAAAAATTGATTTAGCAAACTCCCCAGTAGAGAGGTAAGAAGTCCTTAATGCTTGATATTGTCTGTTTGTTTTTTTTAAAGTTCTGTACTACAGGCTTTCAACTTGATGAAAGGTTCTTCAGTGTTTGGAAGGCTGGTTGTGTGAGGAAAGTGATGATTGGTAGATCTTTCTAGCTATACATGGAAAGGTTTGTTTCAACCCATAGCAATTTAGGTGGAAAGGGAAATTTGCTAGCTGATAATATCACATAGCTTCCAAAAGATAAACATCTGTTGATTTCAGCAGATCTGCTAGTAGAAGTTCGTTTCCTGGGAGGGCTGAGACATGTACTAGGAAGCTTTCTTGAGACATGGAAAGTAGTACTGGATTCCAGCCTGCTCTGTTTAGTCAACTCACTTCCCACATCCCACATTTTGTAATGAGGAGTAAATCTAGATAGGTGGCAGCTCTGGTTTCCTAGGTGGGCTTCCAGAGAAGTAGTGTCCTGCTTCAAAGTTAACCTAAAAATGAGTCAAAATTTTATGCAAGAAATATCTCAGAACTTTTTTTTTCCAGTCTCTCCTCAAGGCAGTGTTGGGAACTGGAGAGGGCTGTTGTATTTAATTGGAAGAGCTCTCTGAAATGTAGTCACAGTATATTCACAGTAACATTAACATCTATCAGGATCTGCTTTGTTAAGTATGCTTCAAATCCTGTAAGGAGCTAGGTTAATTTACTCTTGGGAAGATTTCTTTCTATTTCAATTGTAGTTTTAAAATAGGGGTAGAAGTATAGAAATGACATCTAGAATTGAGGATGAACAGAAGGAGAAATTTAGTGTGATGGGGAAAAGAAACAACGACAGTGGAAGAATGCGTGGACAAAAGTTGCCCATCAACCTCTTAGACATAACTCCATAGAAGATGGGCTTTGAAGTGATCAAATAAGTGCAACTAACAGTATTATGTAAGAGCATTGCAATAGCCAGTACTTATACTGTAGTTCATTTGATTCTTGATTCAGTTTAACCCCAACATTAACATATTTGTTTTGTTGAAGTTTTTGAAACAGTGAATGCAAAAATTGCTAATACAAACTCCATTTCAGTTTTTTCTTAATGGTTAGAAAGTGCTCACAGTAATTTCAGTAAGATATAAAAAGTTTGAAAAGCCTGAGATAAGTGGCATTTAGATGTACTGACCTGCTGAACAAATTGATAGTGTTATTTCCAAGTGCAAAATGATGAAAGGATAACAAACTTCTCAAGCCTTTTCATCATTTCTCTCAATACTTAACAGCATTGAATTTTCAGCCAAAAGCAGTGTTGCTTGTGCATTAATCCTGTGGGAAAATTGAATTGGAAAAAATAATGAGAAGAAACAGCATAAATGAAATGGAAGTAAAGGAATAGAGATGCATGAGATTGTGCGAGCAGGACTAACCCTGCTGTGCTGGAAGAGTGCACCTGCCATACACCTGACACTGACACGAGGCATGAAGTGTTCTTTGGGATGTAGAAGGGAGGGGGCAGTGCTGGCTGCATGAAATCCACTGAAGTGTGTCTGAGCTTGTTAGCCATGGCTGAAGGCCAGCTCGGGTGGAATCTGCTGCTATGGTATTCCTGAATAGTGCTTACCAGAATTCCTGGCTTGAGGAACTCAGCTTGGGCACAGCTTCGCAGCCAGAGTTGGCTCTGTGAAGCCTTTCACTGTATCCAGTCCAAGGAGTGCCAAGAGATTTCGTACAGAGAATTCATTTAATAGTTCCCAGTCTGCTAAGTTGAATACAAAGAGTAATCATGCTCTAACTGTAATAGTCATTGCCAGGAAACATGGCAGTTTTTACATTTGTAGCCTACTTTAATTTTTAGTTTGTAGATAAAACATCGACCAACTGTTGTTTTGTTTTTTGGGGTAGGAGGGGGATGGAGGGAGGAAGGATGGGAGGGAGGGAAGTAAATTTCTTTGGATAATAACCAAATAATTCAGTTGCAGTTCTGCAGTTATGAACCACAGTAATCAGCCAAGATGTTATATCCCTTCAGCATAATTTTGCTTTCAAAGCAGTTGCTGTTAAGTATATTTGTGTTGTCTCTGGTATGAAAATTAGTGGTAACTTTATATTTTATGCTGGTATAGTCAGCAACTTCTGTTAACTTATGCAGTGCATGCATGTGTGTATATTTATGATATACATATGTCCATGCTCTGTGTGTATATGTGAGTATGCAGGAAGCTCTTAAGACAGAGCTGTTTAGACATGACTTTTTCTTGAAAATACATTTGTTCTGTATATGTAATGCTAAATGTAAATGCTTACTGTGGCAAAGTCATCCTATATTTTTTCAAGGACTTAGAACCTATTTTACTTTCAATTTTGATTTACCATATGTGATTGGCATTGTGTTAGCAAGGGGAAAGATTTAACTGCATCCAAATGGTATTCATTCAAACAAGATGTAACCCAGTTTGTCCATAGATGAGTGTCTTGTGAATTGAAGATTGTGTTCTGCCAACAAAAGAATTTAAACATGGTCAAAGAATGAATGCTTTGTACCACTTGTACTTGAAGACCAAACATTTAGGATAAATGTGTAGTTGGACTCTTTTGCTTGTTATAATTGCTTCACAAGCTTAACCATGCCTTTCTTCTCAGTATTTTTCTGTGTTCCTATTTGATACTTGATTGCCCACCTGCAAGTAGTTAGGATTAAGAACAAAAAATATGCCAGACCTTTAGAGTTCAATTAGCACATTAGCATCTTTGTTCAGAAGTCTTCTTTCCTTACAAATACTAACTTCCTACTGCCACAGAGAAATTACAGAAACCTGGAGCTGGATGGCATTTGAACCAAGGTCACATGAGACAGAAGTGGAAATGGATGTCATAAACACTTTCTATGTTCTTCACTGCAGGACTATCTTTCTTCATTTTCCAAATTGCAGATATACTGTTATCTAATGATGTTATGAGATAGTTAAATTAGATCACCTTAAATTTTTGAAAACATGAACATACGTGTATCATTTGACCTATAGAATCCTATAGGATAAAAACTGCAAAACATTATAAATGTCAGTTGCTGTGTGGCGCATCACTAAAAAATCAACTGTTTAATGTATTCTGTGTAACGCAGGCCATTATTTTGCACTGTTTCTTACACAATTTCTTGCTTAGTACAGTGGAATAGAATTGCAGGGATTATGTGATGTGAACAGAGCTGTTGGATTTGATTTCAGACTTAGAAACGTTGATGAAATATGATCAAAATTCAACAAGAGTAAAAAAAAATTCGTTTGGTGCTGAACTGTACCAAAGAGTTCTGTAAGTTTCTGGAATGGTACAAATTGTGAGCTTCTGTAGTAATAGAGTCTACACAAGGCCTCCACATCAATCTAAATAAAATTCACTTAAAATACATACAAAAATGCAATGTACGTACTGCTGTTTTGTGTTGTTGCAGTGTAGCATATTGGCTATCCTGAAATCTTTCTAAAACAAATAAAACCAATTCTATCCTAAGCTTCCATTGCACTTGTGTTTCCTATTTCTTTTTCTCATCTATATCATGGTGCTACTTCATTGTTGTTTCCTGAGCCCCTTCCATGAATATTTCCCTTGTACCTTCTGCCTTATCACACTACATTTAATTAATAGTATTTCTTCTTTTCTCAGTGTTTTATTTGTTCTATGTTGTCTTGCATTGGTTTGTGTTTTTGGTTTTTTTTGTCACTGCTTTTATTTTCCTCTTTCCCATCAGATTTATTCCTCCTTATTCTATCTCCACTTTTAGCCTCATTTTTTCCTTTCAGATAAACATCTCTGCTTCTATTCCCACACTGCTTCAGTTTAGTAAAACTGGCTCGAAAAGTCCTATCCTAATTTTCCATCTCTCCAAGCTTTTGAACTTTTGACGTGTATCTGCAAATATCTGCTGCATACATACAATTGATTTACACAGAGCTATGTCAGTTATAAAGTTTACTGCCAAACAATGTCTGACTTTAATGCAGACAGACAATAAACCTGGTAAAATTCCTGGTGAAATCTGAATTGGGATGTATGTGGTGGTGGCTGCTTCATAGCATAAGATATGAAGACCCGCTTATTTCCCACAGGTTTTCATTATGGTCTGTTACTTTCAACATTTGGAGTAGCACAAGAAAACCAAGAGCAGTACTAAGGAGGAAATCTTATAATGAAACAGAACAAGACAAAAAGTAGAATTTCAAAACTTCATCTCAGAATCAAACCTCAAGTTGTAGACATTTTGGCTTCTGCTTTCTGGCATCAGCTGGCTCACTTGGGAATCCTAACATCTTTAATTTATAGCATTAAATTACAAGTTAAATAAATGAGTTGAGACCATTCCCTTTCCTACCACAAGCCTGGGCTCTTTTCAACTGTCTTAGCTCAGCTGCTGTAGCTCCACCATCTCCCAGCCATGCAGGCAGAGTTGGGAGTTCATACTTGTGTGCACATACCTCTTTTTTCCCCACTCCAGCCTACCGAAACCATATGGTCACCTTCAGTAGTGATAAATTGTAAATAGAATTTAAAGAAGTCTTTTGAATTATTATTATTATTTTTTAATTTAGAATAAGCCCGCAAGCAAAAAATCCTTTTGTATCCATTTCTTGTGATGAAATGGGAAAACTCCTCTCAACTCTGATAGAGAGGAGACTTTTGACCCAGCCTTTGCTTGAAATGTCAGCCATGCATGAAAGGTTTTAAAGTATCTCTTGAATATTCACATTCTGTCAGCAGACAAGCTTTGTGGAAACTCTGAAGTGTGTATATTTCAGACTTATTTATCCAAGCTTCAAAAGAAATTTAAATAATATCTAGATGGTGAAATCTCCATATAAATCTGGACCTCAGTATGTTAGATCTCTGTGTACAAAAATCCATTATATATATGTTACTTTTCTGTGCTAGACCTAAAATGACTGTAAAAATGTAAATTTTCCACTGTTGAGGAGGGGGAAATGTATTGATTTACTATGGGTAAACAGAAAGTGTTAAGGAGATCTATTATATTAGTGTGGTGTCAGAGAAATAACAACAGAATATATGAATTCTTTCAGTGTTATTTAAGCTGCAGCTATAGACAGTCCAAAAACTACAAAAGAAACCTCCAAAACCCAGCTGCATGGGCAGTAGCAACTGTTATTTAAAGTGCAGAAAAATACTGAGATCACATTTATGGTACCAATGCTTAGAAATTCTAGATTAAGACCGATTAAGTGGAATTAACAAACTCTGCCTTTAATGCAAAAGAGATCTTCCATGACAATTGGGCAAGGGCACTGCTACCAGAAGCAGATCTCCTATAGGAAGCTTTCAGCACACACACACCATATTTCAGTTTCTTTTCAGGTCCTTTTTTGAATTTGGGTGTAGTTAAACGCGGTGCCATTATGATGGTAAATACCTCAATATAATAGCTGCTGTCGAGGATTTTAGAGTAGCTTACGTAGCTACATTTTTTCCTATTGATGAAGTATTAAACAATAATACTTTGTTTTTTTGGCTGTTCTAAGATGAGGAAGCGGTTGAGTGTGGTAGGTGCATTTTTCTTCTTAGATTTAACTTTTCTTTCTTAAGTTATGCTTTCACTCCATTTAACGATTTCCTTTCCTATTTTTCCTTTGTGCTTCTCAGAGGAAATTGAAGGTACATGTACAAAAGTTTCCCTGCATAGCCCAATAATTTTATTTAGAGAACATGTGTTTAGAATTAAATTGTAAAAAGTGAAATGTTTCTAAGAGTTGTTGTACGTATAATGCTTCTATATTGCCACCAGATAGACTGAATCAATTTTAAAGTGGATGAAAGTACCAAAATGCTCTTGGTTGCTTCATGCGAAGATCTGTTATTTGAACTGTTGTTCTTAACTGCTTTCCCTCTTTCTTGAACTGTTGGAAGATGTGTTAAGAAAAGTATCATAAAAAAGAAAAAAACAGTGCAAAACTTGGGTGGGCTGGGTTGGAAGGAGGTGGTTCTGACTTAATTACAGGGCCAAGAGAAGCCTTGCATTTCTAATTAATACTGAAGAAGTATTTCTCTGAG
This sequence comes from Coturnix japonica, assembly GCF_054131305.1. NCBI lineage: Eukaryota > Metazoa > Chordata > Aves > Galliformes > Phasianidae > Coturnix > Coturnix japonica. The sequence goes on along the minus strand of NC_140664.1, from coordinate 125,383,276 downwards.
ATGGTAGAAAGTTCATCCACGTCGTATCATCTTTACTGTTTTCCCTCCAAGTGTAACCGGTTACTGTTATGCTGGCAGCATATGTTAAAGTAATAGCAGCTGATCTCTTGTATTTCTTTTTTTTAAACTTAAGAGGCCTTTGTTTATAAAACATTAGAAGTTGTAGCTCATATTTTTGATCAAAGGGCCTCCGGTATGTAAAAATATACATTACGGTTATTTCATATCTAATGAGAGGATGTGTTTTTGATCAAAAACCTTTCTGTCTAATCCAGTGAGCCAAAACTTAAAGCTGAAGTCTGATAATGTGTAATTTACGAAAAAGCTTGATTTACATCAAATACATTTTGCTTTCTTTTAAGTAGCATCATATTTTCTATTAACTGATAAAGCGTGAATAAATGCATTGCAAGAATTCTGTGTAGGATGTTTGCTGTCATCAAAATTTTTGCTTGAGACGTTGAAAAGATCAGTGTGCATGCTGCAAAATGCCAGAACGTCTTCAGCTAAAATATAAAACAATGAGCGTTGTTTTATGTTTTTAAGAAAATGGCTTATTGAAGGCTTTCTAATGCTGTGCTTTGTACAGTTGTCATTTTAAAGTACTTCCGTATTTTTTGCTGGGCTTCTAACTATTCTGCTTTATTTCTTGGCTCTTATTCTGTGTGCTTTTACCCTTCGTCCAGAAGATGCTGAATGTGCTGGTCACAACAGTGGATCCTATCTAGGTGAGCAATTGGTTACAAAAGACGATTTCTTCTTTTCTTTCAGCTCCTTTTCCCTGGAACTACTGTGTCCACTTTGCTTTTGGGGGTAACCTGCATACAAATGTCTGTACTGTGCATGAGAAAAGCATGAATACGAAGGTTTCAAAAATGGCTCATTGGATTTGACATAAAGGATTTATGTAGTGTGGTGTGCCACTATCTTGTTAATAATACGGTACTAAGCTACTGTTTAAATAAAAAACATATACATTTGGGAGAAATACTGGCTTTTTAGGCACATTATGTCAGCAATGTATTTAACGCAACAAAAAGGTCACTATATCATGAAAAGTTTAAGACTTTAAAGACGTGCTTTCAAGGTTTTAACTAAGTTTTGCTTACCACTTTTGTGAGCACGCAATAGCACAGTCAGAATAGAAAGCAAATTTGTAGTCATTCTTTTTTTATTCTTTTCTTTTTTTCTTTTCTTTTTTTTTCTTTCCACATTACCAAATATGTCTTAACAACCCAACAGCTTAAATTTGGCTTTAATGCTGGTCTGAGCTCAATGTATCATTGCAGGCAGCAGGGAGGAGGGAAGGAGTCCTTTGGCTTCAGCATTCCAAATTTCAAACAAAAGTAACATTTTTAAAAGGTGAATGTTCCATTATATGTTTCAGCTTTTTAATTTGTGCCATTTTAAAAGCTATGTAAAAATATTTTAGTTGAAACTGTCCAGAATTCCTGCCAGCTGAAGGTTGGCTGGAGTGGATTTTGTGGCAACCAGCCCTTTTCCCAAGGCTTTCATCCTCCTCCTCCTGCAAGAGGAACAGGAAGAAACATGTCAGAGTGCTTTAGTACATCCAAGTGATCGTTCTTACTGAAACACCTTAAACCAGGACTGTAAAGCAGAGATGGTTTTCATATTGTAGTATGCTGTTTTTAAATGTGGTATATAAACAGTGCTGGAACACACAAACTATCAAACTGAAAGAACTTTAATCTCTTTTCAAAACCTTAGCAAAATATAACTTTATCATGCATTCACATGGTAACTAACGGTGATCTAATTGTGCTGAAAATAAACGTTGAGATTTGTTAGTAAATCAACTACATTAATGCTGAATTGCAACTGTGTGGAGATACTGAAGTGTACTTGGAAAACAGCTCTTTGGACTTTGGATCTGATTCTGGCCATGTTACATTTTCATTATATTTGCTTTGAAGAAGAAAATAATTTTGCATCTTTTCTCTCTGAATGCAGGTACAGGTAGCATGAAACCAGACTAACATGGTTTTGCAATCAGATCTTAGTGGGTTTCTGCTTTATATGGGTAGGAAGGCTGCAAAACAAAATTTTTAGTCTTAATGCTGTTTCCCGCTTCAATGCGGTTGTCACGTGGCTCCATCACCTAGGAAGGAGGTGTCTTCATAAAGAAACGGCTGTTGTTCTCAATGCAAAGAGCATAAAAGGAAGATGAGGTATAATTAACGTGGGCAAAATCCTTATAAATATTACTGGAGAACAACTGCACAATACAGGTAATGGCTTTATCTTTAGAGAGCCTTCATGTGTTAAAGAGCTGCCACATCAGCCCACAGGCAGCCCTGCAACCTTCTCATGCTGGGTCTGTGCTGTTGAACAGGAGGCGACAGAGATGGGAGCCAGGACAGAACAATATACAGAAAATAGACCTGTCTGAGGCTAGGACCAATTTCGGGGTAGAGACACGAGAACTTTGCTCTCCAAGAAAGGATCAGGCTTCCTCACAGTCAATCTGTCTGATTTTGAAAATAGTGTTTTTTGGTTGTCCATCCGTGTTTTGTAGTACTGTTTTTTGGAGCGAATCCTAAGCATTCTTGAAAGATGACAGGCATTTATGGCTCTCCTGGCTCACTAAGTAACTAAATTTCTAGGCAAGTCTTCAGTATTGTAACGTAAAGTCTTGACACTAAACTGAAAACAAAGCCTAGAACACCGTCACTGAAGGACTTGAGTCGCATCACCAAGGCTGGGATGTTTTTGTGTGCCCATCTCACAGGAACAAGGCAGTCCAAATTCCCTTCACTGGTAATGAAGGAGTGGAGCTGCATTACCTCATGTTTAGGGCTGATTGTAGTCACATATATGACCAGTTACTATCAGCTAAGCGTGGTGAATGTTTTGCACATCTAAATTTTAGAAACAGTTTTCAAAGTATAGATGCACTGACAACTTCCTAAAATCAGAACAGTTAGCTGTACTTTGTGCCGCTTTTCATATTGCATAACCACACCAAGTGAACCATGCAATTCTATTTTTGGTCCTTCATTTTTAATTCAGTGTTACAGCTTGTAATGGGTTTCGAGCTCTGTATGCGTTCACATTTTGATCTGTGAACCAGGGTGCTCTCTGAATATCCAGGCTTCTCTAAAAGGATGCGTACTTCAGACATGCATGAAGTGGTCATGAAGAGCAATAGAAGAGTCATCTTTCAGAAGGCAGAATGTCTTTACTGTTTGGGTTCAGAGCCATTATGCTCAGGGTTCTCAGGTCCATTGTGTTCAGAGTTATCATACCATTAATTTGAACTCTCCCCTCTAAAGTGACTCAAATAAATTTCACAATTTTTCACCGAATTCTAATACTTAAGTTACAGTGCAGTATCAGATGTTTCTGCTGTAATTTCCTGAGGAACTGCTGGGGAGAACATTAGGACCTTGTCTGTGCCAAACTTAAAATGTAGTTACATTGCTTGAACCTTTATCAACATACAGTAAATACAGATGAATATCATCTGTTTACTAGTCTCAATTTTGTCTTAAAAATCCAGACATAACCTAAATTTTTATTAACCCTGCCTAAATGTGCAAGCTGGGAATCAGCCCAGAAGCAGGCAGAGTAAGAGGTCTGCTCTGTGTTTGTGCAGTTCCTGTGTAACAACAGAAATACTCAGTATTTGAGTGGGTATAAAAAAATGCCAATATTTTGAAGGGGAAAGAGAACATCCAGAAATATCTCATAAAAAGATTGCACCTTGGTAATGACCAGGATGCCACGATTACTTTTGTCAGTAACATGTCATGTGAGTACCAAAAGTACCTGTAAATTCATTTGCAGATAAGCACCATTTGTTCACTACAAGTTGTGTAAGTTGAGGCCAAATTCAGTGAAGAATACACAAAGTCAATGAAAGCTTTGCTCCTTGTTTTAGTGAATGAAAATAAAGGAAGCACGTGTGAGTGCCCTGTAGCATTCTGGAGCCTTACTGGTGAATGTAGCATATGTGAATGTACAGCACAGTGCTTCCTTTTACCAGTTTCTCTTTGAGAAATTACCTTTTTAGCTTTGTAGGAGTATCTAATCCAAAATTTACTCAACGTAGTCACAATTTTTGTTCCTTTTAGAAGTGTTTTAGGATAGGAAATATTTGTGCATTGCCAGTTTTCTGTCTGGATTTCTGCATGATCCAAGGTGGATTTCTCAGCGCCGATGTCAGGATGTACGTTGCCAGTGGTTAGAAGACGAATCAGGTTTTTATTCTAGTCATTTTTTCTTTGTTTGTGTGTTTACATTCCTAACCTCAGAGAGATGCGTAGATTCTCTTGGATTGCTGTTGGCGCTTACCTAAGTGTATTAGGAACAGCTGATTTTTGTTTCGTGTTGAGGAGTGCCATACGGTTTGGAGGCATTTGAAGCTGGAGAGCGTTTGTTCTTCATATTTTCTTCCCAGCAGCTATTTCACCAAACCCGTTACATTCCAGGGGCAGTTTATGGGTTAGTATGTTCAGTAGCTCCTGGTCATATAGACCAGAGAACCGGTGCAAGCTTCTTAATGCTCACAATTTTATGTTGCTTTAGTCACAAAATTTTCCCCTTTTATTTTATAGTCTGCATTCTTGGCAGCTAAGATTAATTTTTGCTGATATCCATATTCTGCAGACAGTTTGTGTCGCAACTCCTTTCATATTCATACAGTTTTATTTGATCAAATATCTCAGACAAGTAATTCTTTTTCCCTCTCTTCCCTTTTAGAAGTTTACTTTCAAGCTTAACCATCTTAGAGAAACTTCATTTTTCTATTGCAAATCAATCTTCCCTTTTTTTTTTTTTTTTTTTTCCCACAGTGACATTCTCTATATTTTAATAATACTCTATTGCTGATTTAAATATATGAAGCCGATTTTCATCTCTCCTAAAATGGGAAATGTGCAATCACTATGAGTGGTTTTTTTCTTGTTCATGAATGTGCTCCTGCCTTGTGAGTATAATGTAGTTTCAGTTCAGCTTAATCTTTTCATGCAGCTGTAGCTGCCCATCACGTATTATAAATACAGATTTTAATAGAAAATATTTATTAACAGTTCTTTGTAAAACAGCTTCTGAAGGTCATAGTACAGTTAAGCCACAAATATGAGGGTATATAATCACAGATTTGAGAGGGGAAGGGTCACGTTTCAAGGAGTGCAGTAGCAGTACCTTAGAAATGGGGGATATATTGGAAGCAGTCTCATCCCTTGTCTCTGCCCCGCGCATTTTCCTTAGTTTTGAAAGTAGCTTAAAGCAAACTTTCTTGGGGTTGTGTATTGGGATGTGCTTGGAGGAACAGATAAAAACAGCTTTCAGATTAACGGTCTCCAAATAACAAAGCTATTCTCAGTTTTACGGAGTATTTTCACTAGCTGCAGAGAAATCTCCTTTATTATCTTTGTCCCCAGTGTTTGTGTGTTCTTTTTAGTGAATGTAATAGCTTTCCTGTAGTCCGTAAGCCCTAGGTCAATTTGTAGAACATTCTTAAAGTACAGGAAATTATTATTATTTTCATTTTATCAGTGAGTTTCAGTCAAAGAAATGCCAAATATTTTCATTAAGGAAACTCACATTACAGTGGAACTGTGTCACCTGTGCCTTGGAGTGCTTTATCTGTTAGGCAAAGCCTAAAGATTGCTCAAAAAGCTTTCTTCTTTTTCTCCTTTTTACGAGCGCACACACACACATACAAAGCCAGTTCTTTTCTCTTCTAACAGGAAAGAATGAAAATTCTTGAATAACCCACGTCCTGGTGGTTTGGTAATGAAATCTGGATCGAGTGGGTGGAGAAAAGAGGAATAAATTACGAGTGGTTTTATTAGAACCTTACAGTAGAGATTGAATCAGTCATGAAGATTTTGCAAAAAGGATATTTTTCCAATAGATTGCAGGTATTTAAGCTGAAGTTAAGGAGCTGTTGGTAAATGTGCTGCTGTGAGGCAGCTGCTCAGAGGCATGGAGCTCTTGATGTTTGTAAGGCCAAAACCAAAGTGGTACAGAGAGGATTGGTTTGGCTTCATTTGCTGCCTACCCTCATTTTCAGCAGTGGAGTAGGGAGATGCTGGCCCTCTAGCAAAGGATGGAACCTTCTGTGGATACACATATGTTGTATTTAGTAACAAAGCTCTTTATTCTGTCAACTGTTTAGAAGTAAATGGTAAAGAATTATCATTGTTTCCGTAGATGCTTACAGAGTACGATTTTCAAAACAATTTTTGGCTTGCTTTTAGAGCAGTTTTTTAATCTGGAGCCTTCTATGAGATGTCAGGAAATTTACAGCCCCCTTTTCTTGCTCATGTTACTTTTACCCTTTCCTTGTACAGTTGTTTATGCAGTTAGATGTGGTGACGTAGCATCACAGAATCAGAATTGTAGTGGTTGGAAGGGACTTCTAGAGATCAGTCCAACCCCTCTGCTAAAGCAGGTTCTTCCAGCATCCTTGTGTCCCAATGGATTTTCACTGTATTCTGGACAAGATCACCTGGGCTTTCTCTTGGGTGTGTTTACAGATATCAATGTTTTGACAGAACTTTCCTCACTGCAGTCACTTTAGTGTTACTGTTCTGTATTTGCAGAAGAAAATAGCATTGCTCAGTATATTTTGATATGTGTTCCTGTCTCCTATTTTGGTCACTCTTGCATCTCAGCCCAACTCCTGCTCTTAAAAGTACTGTTGTCCTGCACTGTGGATGTTTGCTCTTCTTCATCAGTTTTTAATGTACTTATTCATATTTTGAATTTCTATTTGCATGTATGTATGTGTTGTGAATTCCCATCAATATAGAGACTCGCAGCAGCAAAATAAGTAGGTTAACGTTATTTTTGATGCAGATTCTGCAAAGACTTATGCTAAGTGGAACTGTGCAGAACATGCTAAGCCTGTAACTAAGCTCAATAAGATTTTGCTTCTAAGTATTAGCAGACGTGAGCGTTGAATTTGCCAGATACGGCCTTTGAAGATGGAACTGTAATACGACTACTTCTCAAACACCTAAACATGCGGGTTTTTACAAGTTTATGAAAATATATTAATGAAAAATTTGGGGTCACCAGAAGTTTACATACGTTTACTGTCCTACAGAATATTCCAGGAGGGAAACGGTGTCAGGACTATTCCAGTAGTTTTAAAGTGTAGTTTGAATTTTACTTTACTGTTCCCAAATAATGCAATCAGTTTTGCAGTCCTTCTAGAACCAAAGTCGAGCAATAGAGATACCGTTAAAATTAATGTAAAGGATTTACTGAAGAACTGCAAGGCAGTCATTAACAAATGAGTCAAATTAGTTTGTAAAACACAGTGTTAGAAGCCTTTTTTATACTGCTCTGCTTGCAAACGCCTGTGATAATCTCCTTTGTGGTTATTTGAAATACCCAGTCTTGCAGATAAGTACTGGAGATGTAGCATTGTTGATGCAATTGGGAATTGTAAATGCAAGCTTAATAGGAATATTAACTTTCAGTTTAATGCTAACATATCCATAATATGGTTACTGTACTGTCTAACATGTTTTGTGGTGTTTTGGAATTTAACTAACAGTGTTTGGTTTTATTCTTAAACATCTTCAGGAAAGGTTCTGTGCGCTTTTTTACGGTGTCAGCATGGAGTCAAGCGCAAAAAATTATTCAAGGAATTAATTTTCATTAATCCTTTCAACCACCAGACGTGTTCATGTGTTGTATTTGATGTCTCTGTATGCCATGATGACTTAATAGAAATGCATTGTGTGGTATGAAAGTCCGTACTGCATGAATGTTTTCCTTGTGTATGCATACTAATGTGTAAGAAACTCAAATGATCTAAATATGTTAACAATTTACTGTAATTATTTTTACAACTTGTTGCAAATGTCATGATTTAATTGGTAATCCTAATTCTTCACTTTAAGTAGCCATCTGATATTGTTTAAAAGTGCGGCAAAAAATCATTCTAGTGCCACGACTTGTTTAACACACAATACGTTCTTTTATTTCATGCACCGACCCTCAAGTGTTTGGAAGAGTCTGTTTTCAGCTTTGGTTAGACTTGCTTTCTTATTTTGAAAAAAATCCTGTTCTTATTGCAGCTGGTTTTAGAAGAAGCTTTCGCCTTAGCAGAAAAGATAAAAAAACAAACAAATCTATGTATGAGTGCAAGAAGAGCGATCAGTACGATACAGCAGATATCCCAACATATGAAGAAGTTGCAAAATATAGACGACAACCTAATGACAAATACAGGCTTGTAGTTTTGGTTGGTAAGTTGTTTTCCTTATTTTTAACCTGGTAAAACAAAGGGCTGCTGATAAGCGCAATGTTTACCATAGGATCATTCAGGTTGGAGTAGATCTTAGAAGGTCAGCTTGCCCAGCTTTCTAATCAAAGCAGGAGCAATTCTGACAATTCTGAGTTCAGAGCAGGTTTCTGATGACGGCACCTTTGCGAGCTTGTCTTCCTACTGCATCTTCTCTTTGTTCCCAGCATTCACCTCAGTGAAATGGCAGGGTACATCATCTCAGTAGTTGTTAGAAGGTTGCTGGTGGGTCCCCCCGAAGCAGTTTCTTCTCCAAGTGCGGTTCCCTCAGCCTGTTTGACGTGTAGGTTATTCATCTTCCAGCCATCTTAGAAACTCTTCCCTGACCTTGCTCCAGTTTATCTAGTTAATAAAGGCCCCAATATGGGCTGACCATTTCTTACAGTGTCTAACTAATGGGCAGAATCACTTCCCTCCATTCAGTGGCTGTCCCCTTTCTGATTTATCCCAGGATAGCCCTCCTCACTGCCAGTGTCCATGTGGTCACATGCTTAGCTCAGTTGCTGCCTGGGCCTTCAGATCCTTTTCATCTGATGTGCTCCACAGCCGGTCAGTCCTCATCTTGTGCTGCAGTCTGTTGTATGTGCAGAACTTTGCATTTGTCCTCACCAGATTTTCCAAAGATCTGCCAGCCCATTCATGTAATTTGCTGAGGTCTCTCTGTGTTGCAGCCCTATCCTCAGACAAGGCATCTAAATCAACCAGTTTGGCATCTGCAAACTCAGCAGGGGATATTCTGTGTCATCCTCCATTTTTTTTAATGGAGGTATGAAATGGTACATACTGCAGTAGACCCCCAAGGAGCTCTGCTTGCAGTGAGTTACCCAGTATAGTACAGGCCAGTAAAGTTACCCTTACCCTTCAATCATGATTGTCCATTCAGTTTTCACCTGCCTTGTAAACCACCGATTAAGATACAGTATCCCAATTAGTATGTAAGGATGCTTTTGGAGACAATGTCTACAGCCTTGTTAAAATAAAGAGACAATGATTATACATAGCTACCCTGGTGACTAATCTGAACCTGGTTGTCAATCTGTATTGAAACTCATAAGAATTAAGGTAGTGCTCTGCTCTTAAAGACCAATCATTATAGTGGAGTAGAAAAAAAAGAGAAAAAAAATGGAATAAATACTTGTGTTCAGTCAAGGCAGAATATATACATGGAGAGCAACAGAACCTACTGTGTTAGAACGAGAAAATAAGCAGGTTGAGAGGAAGGTGGATGAGAGGTGGACTTCTGTGTGCCAAGAGCAGATGTAGATATAGCTGCAGAAGACTTAAGATGTCATCCTCAGCTTTCTGTTCCTCCATAATCTGTCACTGCCATAGGTTCACTGTGGTATTTATCATCTAATCAAAATATATTGCTTCAGTCTCCTAAAAAACAAACAGGAAGTCTGTTATCTTAACTGCTTCAAAAGTAGCCAGTGGAGCCCCAGAGAGGGTAACCATTACCACCAACCAATGTCTCGTTAGTTATTGTTTCTTTTGCAGTAGCACATAGGCTGGAAAGTTTCCTCCTTTCTGAAAGCAGCAGAGCAGAGAAATACGTCCTTCAAGCAGGGTCTGTTTTGTGCTGTTGAGGAGCTCTGTAGCGGTGTTTTTCTATCAGTCATATCCAAGGGAACATGAAGTTTAGTTTTTAATAAGCAGCTTTGTCACTTCCCAGAACTAAAATTCAGCCACCTACTAGTGTGATCACTGCGAGGTTGTGGGCTATATACAACCCGTAATAACGTGGTTGAGTCGATTTTACACTTACATCAACAATATGCGGTGCAAAAGTGTGATAAGTAGACTTTTAATAACAAATTGCATATGTCTGATCTAAAGAATACCTGGAGATTTCAACTGATTCTTGTGGTAATAAATCAAATAAAGAAAGAGAGCTTTGATGGCAACAAAAGCAGTTCAGAAATTTATTGCAGACTTCAGTAATTCTGGTGTTTTTCTCTGGATATGAAGAGCAGTTTGAGTCTGGCCAATACCATAAAAATGTCTTGGGCAAAAGTAGCAGAGCTGAGCAACACAGGTACGGGAGGTGTGGATGCTGGGAGCAGCAGGGGGTGTAATGTGTCAAATAAAAGGTGGATACTGTTATCAGGAAACAAAGGGACAGATAATGAATGTATAGCTGTAACTGGTGGGGACACTGAATATCTGCTGTGTTATGCTGACGCCTAATGCATAATTTACTGTTGGAAGGCTTTGGGGGTTTTGTTTTGTCCTTTTTGTCAGAGACTTTGACAACTGCGAAGGAGAAATTTCTTTTGGCCTCATTTTAAATTGATCCGCTCTAATTTACAGAATGCAAATTGCACACGCAGTAATTTTGAGTGCCCTGTAATGTGATAGAGTATTAGCCTCAGCCACAGCTAGATGTATTAGCTTGTCAGGCTTTCACCCTCTCTGCAAATGTACGCTTATGAAAAAAGCCCTGTATATCCTTGGGGCTAAAATAATGGATAATCTGGAGTGATAACGTTACAGATACTTCTGCTGTGCTGTCTCTCAGGTATTATGAATGTGATGAGTCTGCTAAAAGTGAAATGATCCGGTATCGTGTGACAATGTACCATTCCTAGGCTACAGAAAATCCTTCAGGTCTTCAAGAATACTGTCTGCATACTAACCACGATACTTTGCAGCTTTACCAAGCGGAGTCAAAATATGTTGATATGAAACATAGTATTTAGACAATAGGATTTTCATTTACATTAACAAGGAAAAAATACTGCTCACAAAGGCTTCTGCTTCAGTAATGATGAAATCCAAACCAGCAGAGTTAGAATGGTTGTGCCGTGTACTTTCACTGTACATGGTGCAGTATCGGCTAAGACAGAAATTCCTGGAGACAATGCTAGAATAAAGCAAGGTCAGAAATAGCAAACCGTGAGGATGTGTGCTAGACTGCACAGAGTTGTGTGCATACAGCATTATTACCAGAGGCACCAAATGCCTTTTGGTCATCTGTGGTGACACATCTGCCCTGGGCAGGGCTGGAAGCAAGAGCCAGAGGTTTGTAACCCCTGGAAACAGAGGTGGCTCCTATCTTCCTACATCTCTTGACTTACCTTTAACAAATGTTCAGTAGTGACTTACACAAATGTAATAGCTCTGTAGCAATGCTGTAGGAAAGCAGCCTGCTATATTACCATGCTATACCACGTAAACCATTTGGAAACAAAGAAGACTTAGAATTGATATCTTCATTAAACCTTTCTGGCTGAACACATTGGTAGATCAGCGTGGTTCAGAAATCTGCACTGGCTAGCCTTGCCAATCAGAAAAGCAGTATAAACTCCCAGTCTTGCTTCAGCGAGCAGCCAATCTAGAAGTACATTCTTACTGCTAGATACAGTTTACTGAAAAACAGAAAAATGATGTTCTGTTTTCCTGCTTTATGTGTCATTATGTTTTAGTTGGACATATGTATGCAGTCATTGCATTACGCTGATCCATTTTACTAGGGAAGGAATAGTTGAGCTGCAGAACCTCTGTCAGTGCACATTTTCTACAGGGTCTTTATGGTCTCAGCAGAGGGGGTGGCACCTACCTCCCAAAACCTTTTCTGAAAGACCACTTTCAAGTAGACTAGGAGGTATTTTCTAGGAGATCCCTCTGTGCCTGCTGCTGAATAATAACCGATGGGATTAATCTTCCAGAGACCTGAACTTATTCTATCAGTTTTTCCAGATTCCTTGGGGCATGTCTGAATAGTACAAAGCTCCATGTTAGTGGTTGGTTGTCTAATTCTGCAAGTGGCTGTCAATAAGATGAGTTAGGTGTTGCAGTTTGTTTGTGCAGGGTACTATGGTTACTTGGTTGACATGACTGAATATGGAACAGCAAGTAAAGTAAATGTTGCTTCAGAAAAATAAGCAAAGTATTACTAAATCTGTCACAGTAACACTTAATATTGCTGCCAGGGGTGAGTGATGGTAAACTAAAATAATGCTACAGTTATGTATCCCACTTGCTTGGCATTCTGCAATGAGAATCTGGATTGTCCTTCTCAATCCCAGTGCTTTATTCTCTTCTATAGGTCAAATCAGATTCAGGTTCTGATTATTAAAAACTAGCATCTTTGCAGCATCAACATGAAAATAAGAATCAGAATAGAAGTATTCTCTACACTCAGGAGATATAGTGCAAAAAGAAGCACAATGGATGGCATTACAGAGCATGAATCAGTCCTCAGTGTCCATATGCTGCAGTTAAGAGAGTTCTGTGAAAACAGTGCTGAAAAAGAGGAATCTACACCTTCCAGTAGTTAAATTTAAAGACGAGTTTAAAATGGTAACCTGGAAGGGGAGACAGCATAGTAATGAGGGTTAGATCTTAAAACAGATCTGATCTAAGTTTCCAAAGCATCCATCACAGTAAGTGAAGCCTGGATTATTTATATATAAATAGAACTGAAATCTTGTTGATTTGACAGTGTATAGTCGAAGGAAATAATATTTGTGTAGGTATGATGGGGACAAAATTTTTTCTTGAAAGGAATTTAATGATTCTTTTTACTTGAATTCCACTTGTTTCGCTCAATGTTAGTAGAATATATTGAGAATATTAACTACTTTTCTGAAATAAGGTATTTGTTTAAGTAGTTGTGCCATTAAAAGAGGAAAAAAATAGAAAGCACATAAGTAATGTCATTATCTGCATGACACATTGCTCTTCTCTACAGACATGCACCAGTAGAGGCTGCTGTACACCATATTAAATAAACATTTATACTTACTGATAGATTAATTTACTGGCAGGTCAGAGATGGAACTTGAAATGTAGTTGTGTGTTTAACTTATGTAAACACATAAAATTATAAATGCAGAAGCTCTGAGACTTTACAGAGGAGCCACAGTCTGGGGGTGGTAGGAGACGCTTTTCATCATCACGTGTTTCTAACTTCACACGGGGTGGATGCAAGTAGGTACCTGAAGGCGTGAAGCGTCACTCGTTGCTTTTTGATACCAGAATCTCATTAGTAACCAACAAGTATATCACTATTTCATTTACATGCTTATTACATTTTGTATTTCTAATCTCTAAAATGTCTTCATTAGAAAGAACTGTGACTGCATGGTTGTATCACTCTTCATACAATAGCAAGAATTTTCCGTAATTGCATTATTCTCATTTCATTTGGGATATGATTCAAAGATTCTCTTTTGCATTTTGTTCTTGACCTGAGTTGGTGGAAACAAAGCCAGTGCTCCATCAGAAACCCATCAACCTACAGCTGGGCTTCTTCATGCACTTATACCACGAATCCTCCCGCAGCACCAAATAGGGTTCCAGTGGGTAGGAAGTGATTCCCCATTAAGCCTTTGGGATTTCTTAGGACAGTGTACCCTTACAGAAACATTAAGAACCATTATCAAATGGCTAAGAGCTGGGGGCTCTTGAAAAGTCAAAAGAAATGCCTTCTCAGTAATTTCTAGCACAGCAGTACTCAAGTGGAGGTGGAGGGGATGGGTCAGAAAACAACCATGCAGTCTTTGTTTCTTCCTGCCAGCCTCTTTCCAAGAGTGGTCTCCCTTTGGCAGCTGCATGAAGGAGGAAGCATTTATTTTGGACTGGTTCAGACAGCAGACAGTGTATGAGCAGAGTTTAAAAGAAAACCAACAACAAAGAAGGAATCAGAAGCACCCCAAATGCGTTGTGACCTGGGGGGCGCCAAGTGTATGGAGAGGAGCTGCCCTTCCTTCCTTTCCCCTCTCATTTCCAGCCTGGACCCTCAGAAAGGAGGAGAATGGCCTCCACCTGCTGGCTGGGAGGCTCTGGTCCAGGAGTTTGAGATGTTCTGGCAAAATGAATAGCCACGCCAATTTTGATTAAGGTGCCAAGCCTGTGGTAGGGCCAAGGGTGGGAATATGATGTGTTGAGGGTAGTGTAGAAATTGCTTCGCTTTGGGTTATATGACCTTTAAGGGTCCCTTCCAACTCAAATGATTCTATGATTCTACTTTGTCCTTGCTTTTTTTTCCTCAGTGGTAGAGTCAGGCCAGAAAAACTACCAGCTGCCCCCTCACGTTTGTCAGCACTGTGTATCCTAGGAGAGGCTATATCCATAGACATTTCTAAATGGTTAGTAGACAGCGTGTGTTATAGCTGTTGTGCCCTTTGGACTTACCTCAGAGAGTGCTTGTGCCTGAAGATGAGAGACCTGGCTGCTGGGAAACAGCACCGTTTCTTTTTTTTTAGGACCAGTGGGGGTTGGACTGAATGAGCTCAAACGAAAATTGCTGATCAGTGACACCCAGCATTACGGCGTAACAGTGCCACGTAAGTAGAAACACACTTCTGTTCTCTTGATGCTACACTTGGTTCCCTTTATTATTGCATTAACTTAAGGCACTTTTAAATTCGAGTCTCTAAATGCATGCTTGGCATCCAGATTACTTTTCTAATTTCTGAAAGTGCTGCTGCAGTAGTATTTTAAGTAGCATTGATTAAATTGATAGGACGCTTTGGCTCAGAGGCGCTGCAGTAGATTTTTACTACAAATTTAGTGTGATTGATGTCAGCGGTGTTTGGTAAATGAAACTCAGCTAAAGAACACACTGGATTTAGCTGCAAAGCAGTGAAAAAGTACTCGGTTAGCAATGCTTGCTTTCAGCAAAATGCCCTTTTGCATTAAGGCTGAAAAATAAAGATGGATGATAAACAGTTTTGTACCTCCATGAATAAATGATTTTAATCCCTTTGATTAGCTTTATAAAAGTTGGTTTGAGGATTTTTTTCTCCCTTTTTTTCCCCCCGTCTGACCGTGTAGTGATGACAAATAACGTTGTTCTGTACTGAATTCTGCAGTACTTCATTGGGTTTTCTTTTGTGTGGAGGGCTTCACAGTGTTACCTGCTCTTCCATTCCTTGTTCTGTTTGTACTTGTAATTGTGCCTCCTGTAGGGATCCTTCAAACTATGGGTCCAGCACTGAATCCAGGAAATACTGTCATGCTTTTTTTTTTACAAGTGCAGGTATAATATAAAAGTACATATGAATGAATTTTCTAGGTGGAAAAATGAATACATTTGTTTTCAGCAAGTCATTTCATTTGCAAATATTTGCCTCCGCTGGGTATTGAAAACTGCCACAAAAAAGCCAGATGTTCCCAAATATTGAACACGCCGCGTCTGCAGTCATTCGCCCAGAAGTATTTCTCTAAAAATTGCCAGTATTCATCAAGCTGCCTTTTCTCTTTTCTCTTCCAAATTTGTGGTTATGATTTAAAACAAACAAGTAAAGAAATCCTTCCCCCTGAAATTCAGTATGTCGGGACTTATGTGGAGAAATAGCGTTCTTGGAAATGTTTCTCTTTGTGTCAACCTAAGAGGAGCGAAACATCAAATGGCATTCCAGGCTGCGCTTCTGCAGGCAGGTTGTGTATGTTCATAAATAACAAAGAATATGTGGTGCTGTAATCTGCATCTGGTATCAAATATGAGTTTTAAATGTGTTTTTCATCCACACGTGGCAACCCCACACGTTTGCAAGCAAAGCCTTTATGCCTAGGCTTGAAGGCAAGTAAAGAGTGCAAATAATAATGCGAGAGCACTGAAAGAAAAAGGAATCACCAGAAAACGAAAAGCAGTAAATCATAAAATTCACACCCTGTTTCTTTACTGTCATGCTCCATATACCGAGCTGCAAGCATTGCTAATGAATGTAACATTTTATAAATCAGGTTGGTGAACTTTGTTTCCCTTTATGGTCTTGTATGCTAATAAGTTTAACGAGTGGCAAGGTTGGGGTAATTGTTATGAACTGCTGCTCATTTTATTATTCGGCTGTCCTCATTTTATTGGATTTTTCCACCAGTTAATAAAAATGATAATCTGAGACTTGCCCAGTAGGTTTTTTTTCCCTGTGCGTGCTTTTAAACTCAATCCTGTCACGTGCTGAGTGCTGCCTCGTGTCGGTCAGGAGGGAGGAACTGCTGTGCTGAGTGTTGCACAAGGCCTGTGGGCTTCAGAGTGCTTCCTGAGCTGGTTTGCATTATATTGTTTTGTGCATCCTTTCTTTTTTATTCTCTTTTTTCTTTTAATGAAACTGCAGACACCACCCGAGCAAGAAGAAGCCAAGAAAGCGATGGTGTTGAATACATTTTCATTTCCAAGCACTTGTTTGAGACAGACGTACAGAATAACAAGTATGTTGAAGAGGTTTTAACTCGAACCACAGTTAAGACAATGGCTGTGTTATTAAATGGGGCTGGTTGTAATTTTAGATAGTAATTCGAAGTGGATGTAAGCTGTGGTGATTTGAAGCTGTTAGATTTACATTGTGATACAAAAGCAGTTCAAAGAAGCTCAAACAAACAAACAAACAAACAAAAAACCACCCCAGGTATATGCAGGCATAAATGCTTCTGTGCTTCCAAGGAGTTTCAGTACTTCAGCACATCAATAAGACCCTGAAATTGTAGGTGTTGTGGTGGGGGAGCTCTCTTTCATGGCAGTGAAGCCTTGCAGCGCTGGGAGCGGGGGACCTGGAAGTGCTGCAAACACACTTGAATCAATGTTTGTGTAGTTCTGCACCTTTCAGGACAGGCACTTCCTGTGCTTTTGAATTTAGAGACCAACAGAGAAGCCCCTGTCTGTAAACACTCCAGAAATTAAGCTAAAAATGAAGGCAATGGTAGCATCGTGCTCACTGGCAGCCTGTAAAATATTGCAGCTTGAAATTCTGTCCCAGTGTTTCAGGGGGCAAAAGTGTATTAGACACAAAGCTGGGGGCTTTATGGAAACTTCAAACTGTGCTTTGCTTTTTTGGCAAATTGTACTTATGCTTTTATAGCACATAAGCAGCCGCCTTGGTTCCATTAGCACTGTCGTAGCTCCTCCTCCTCTTCTGAGATGGAATTTGGATATTCTGTAGTGTGCAATGAAATTTCAGTAGTTTCTATTGTTTGGCTTATCCGCTGTTTTATTGCATTGCATTAGTTCAGAAAAAGAGGTGATGGAAAACATTAGTGGGCTGTTGGACTATAGTGCTTTTTTCTCTTTAACTGTAATACAAGCAGGTGTTACTGATTTGAACGTGGTAAAATAGAAGATTTCTTAAAATTGACATGTTGAAGTACTTGACAGCATTTCCTTTATAAAACATGGTAAAACTCGCATGTAAAGTAACATATATTTGCTCCTGAATTAGATCTTATAAACCAAACCAGTAAGTTTTTGCTGGAGAAAATGGAAATGTTTCTAATGTCTTCACCCTCTGCTATAGGTTTATCGAGTACGGCGAGTATAAGAACAACTACTATGGCACAAGCTTAGATTCCGTTCGGTCAGTCCTCGCTAAAAACAAAGTCTGTCTGTTGGATGTGCAGCCTCATGTAAGTAAGCGTGTCTTTAGGAACCTTGTAGTTCTCCGTGTTGAGTATCAGGATTCCAGAAACTTAACTGCCCCTAAAAAATATATTTTATTCCATCCCGAATTACTGCCGACTGGGCTTGATCGGTCACTTTATCACGTCAAGACTTGCTGGAAGGAGAAGTAAACTCCAATACATATTGCAAGTATTCAGCTCAGGAATTATCATATTAAAAGCCCACAGCATAATACCACAGACATTATAAAATGCTTCCAAATTTTCATTCATCTTTTTGCTGTTTTGTGTTGAAGGTTCTTTCTGAAACTTAAATTTCAGAATGGCTTTGAGTTGCCATGCAGCCCAGCCGCTGTCCTGCATTTAGTGGGTCTGCTCATGCAAAGGGTTTCCACATAAGGCAGACAGAAGTTAAGGAACATGCTTGGTGTATTATTGGCTGGATAACTGTTAAGAACATTCCTGTCTAAGCCATTTGTTATTTCCCTGACTGCGTCTTTCAACCCAACTGAACAGCAGCTCTGGGAATTTTTATTCTCCTAATAACTGCTGTGCTTCCAGGAGTTGGACCAGTTTGTTTAAATGAAGCCAAAGTATCTCTCCTCCAAGGGTGGCCAGCCTGTGGCTTCTGCACCCCAGCAGTTTGTGAGCATTTCCCGGTGCATTTTTGGATGTGAGGCTTTGCCTGAAAGCAGCAAGTGGGCTGTGCCAGCACAGGAGCAGCTGGGGAAGCTAAACTCACACCAGGAGAGTTGTCCAGGGCTTCTGGGGCTTTGTGAAAGCTCTGTGTGTCCAGTGCAGACCAGCTTTTCAGTGAACCACGGAATTCTCCAGAGGACCTGGTCTTGTGAGCCCTTCTGGGGTCATGTTCTGTCATGTTGTTTTCTCCTGGGCCCTGGCAATGCAATGATGACCAGACGCTGGCTGGCCATCCCTGCTCCGCGCTGTACTGCAGTCACAGTTGTGGACTTCTAATTTCATAGGTAGCATCACTTCACTCTCAGGAACAGTAAGCAGCAGGGAGTTGTTTGTGAGCACACAGCACTGAAGAATGGTGGCTGACCTCCTGTGACTGTGGCACAGAGTCATGCTCACACTGCTCCCTGTCCTGCCTTCCATCCTCCTCCTGCCTTCAGGCACTACTTTACATTTGCAGAAACAAAGTTTTTCTTACCCTTCACATGAAAACTTTCCTTGTATGAATCAATGCTGATCAACACAACGGGATGGCAATAACTGAAAGACAGACGTCTAGAAGTGCTTTATGAGTTCAGTCTGGTTAGCAGAGAGTTTCTTTTACTCTGGTAAATTCCATTGTGAGAAATAAGCCAGTTAATTACATTTTTCCTCTTATCAGACAGTGAAACACTTACGGACATACGAGTTTAAGCCATTTGTTATATTTATAAAGCCTCCACCACTCGACCGCTTGAGAGAGACCAGAAAAAATGCCAAGATTATTTCAAGTAAAGATGACAGGGGAACTGCAAAACCCTTTACAGTAAGTATATTTAAACATGGTAAAGCATGAGAACTTGTTAACAGTTTGTATTGTTTTTACCTTGGAAATAAAGGTTATTTTGGGGTCTCATCCACAGTTCTTGTCAGGGCTTAGGCTCAACGTACACGTTATTTCTCAGTTTCTGTCACCCTAAGCTTGCTGTGGTGTTCTCACTGTTTGCTGTGCTCATGGATATTCACATGCCCATGGTACTCAGTGTGAGTCTATGTAAATGAAGAACCCTCGTAATGCTGTGGATTTCCTTTAAAAAAAGACATTTGCATGTGGGCTTAGAGGTTTGTATTTAAGTATATGAATTTCCTTGTTTTGTCAGTTCTATTTTTGAGTCTTAATCCTCAAACACCAACCATCAGTTGAGACAGTAAATGCTGCCTTAATAAAAAAGTCCATATTTGTGAATAAGACACACAGTTAAAAAATGTTACAGGGAAATGAATATTCTAAGAAAGAATGTGAAATACCTAAGGAAGCAAAAGGAACAAGTGCTGCTTCTTCAATAACCAGGAAAAAGAGATCAGTCATTACCCAACAGTAACTTATTTACTTCCTGGAAGTACAATTTAAAAATATTTTAATTGAAGCTAAATGAAAGCCAAGCATGGTCACATTTTATCTACACTTACTGTGTGTGTGACTTTTCGTACTCATATACAAGTTGTTATTTAGGAATTATTATATTCTTTTTTTAATTTGAGTCATGAGCAGTGTCACAGAGATGGATAGTTGAGATAAAGCAGATACAGATACGTATTGCCTCTTTATTTCTGTGACTGTGTCTTTGTAGGACATGCTTTTGAAATACTGTGGCAATAACACTGTGTAACAATACTTTCTGTCATCTATAAAATGTAAGAGGAATTCATTCTTAAGAGTAGTCTTCAGGACATTGTTTAGTAAGGACCGTTTTACTCATAGTTGTGTCATCAATTGAATTCCTAAGATTTGTTCCCTCACCAGACACGAACAGAAATGTACCCAACCAGGCCCAAGTAAGACTAACCAAGGCACAGGAAGACAGCTCCTGCCAGGCTTTTAAAAGAATACAGGCTGCCTCATAATATATCATGTGCTAATAGCAAGCTGAGAATTAAGTAATGAAACCCTAAGGGCATCATCAATGTAAACAGCTAGAAATGTTTTCTACTGGTGCTGCTAACAGAAGATGGCTTGAAATTGCCATGCAGTGACCAAGTGTGTTATTGCAAGGGGAAGGATGAAAGAATTGTCTGTTGAGCAAACTCTGCTTGTGGGAGTGTTCTCTGAGATTATCTGGAAGGGTCATTTCTCTTGGTTTTTTTTTTTTCAATCAAAAGTCCAGTTTCCATTTCCATAGGCAAGTAGTTTCACATTCACTGTGGAATTAGTTGATGTTTCTGTGGACTGACTATTACCTTCATTGATCTTGTTAGGAAGAAGACTTTCAAGAGATGATTAAGTCTGCCCAGGTGATGGAGAGCCAGTACGGCCACCTCTTCGATAAGGTGATTGTCAACGATGACCTCGCAACAGCCTACAGTGAGCTTAAGGCAACCTTTGACAGACTGGAGACTGAGACCTTCTGGGTTCCCGTCAGCTGGTTGCACTCATAGCGTTTCCCATTCACAAGGCAGCCAATGCGTCCCGATCCAAATGTGTGCGTGGTTAGGCAATACTTAAGGGCCATTTTCTTGGGAGGAGGGCTTTCTAACTCTACCTGAGCAGCAAGTGCACTCTTCACGTACTTGGCACTGGTCTTGTTTTCCTGTGTTTTCATCCTCCTGTTCACAGTTCTGGGACAGTCATGTGGAACCGAAGTCTTACTGAGCTCAGTAAAGCGAGCTAATGCTCATGTAACAAAACTGCCAAATGTCTCTCTCACTTGTACGTCCATTTCCAAGGTAAGCTTTTTTAATGGAGAGTCTGCAGAAGATAGTAATTAATACTGGAGATCAGCACTTTGGTGGTTCTAAGTATAACTGCTCTCGTAAAAAGCACATCAGCACTTGGAAGTTATTATCCTTTAAGTGCTCGAGAGAACTGAAATAGGCAAAAGTGACCAACGTTTTTATGGGGAAGACATCTTATGCACAGCAAGATAAGTGTTTTTACTTTCCTAGATTTGAGCCTTGTCTTACATGTACAGAGCGACTGCAGTATTCCCTTGCACTTACCTAGTCATGAAAAGAAAGATGTATTCAGTGGCTCAGTTGTGAAGATCCCTCCTGTGAGCATGCAGGGATTGAAGGTATTTTCATGCATGCTTTGTGGCACAACAAAGAGAACTCATGGGAATATTTATTTAAATAGGGTTACTATGTATATAACTACAAAGTCTATAGGATTAATCATCTGTAAAATGGGTGACGAAGCAGTATGAATAGCAACCAAGTAAAGAGTAATTTTTTTTTTCCTTTAAATTGATATCAAGATTTTTTAGCATCCCTTAGAACAGTTTTCCCTTCAGAATTGGTGAGGATACCGTGGAGATCTGGGAAGCAGTTGCAATAAGTCAGTTCTTTCCATTGTTTGGTATGTAGCGGTACTTGTTTTGATAGTGTAACAGACATCTTGTCTCCATCCAGGAACAAATTAATGCTGTAGTCCTCATTAAAAAAAAAATATCTCCATCAGTGGTCCAACATAGTTGGAAACCTCATCTTGATGTGGCAGTGTAAGCAAATGTATCATAGATGATGTATTTTAATATAGATAACTTGGTATTTTTCTTTCTTTACTACTGATATGCAGGAAATGAGTACATCTGTAAAGACCAAGTAACACCTGTGTGTTGTGTTGTGAATGTGTCTGTAAGTAAAGAACGTGCATAGGAGCTTGTAAATTCAGGTCATCACATCTGTGGCATTCAAACAGGAAACAGTTATTTCACGTTAATCTGTAAAGAGAATGTAGATGTCTTGTTTCAAGGAAAAAGAATTTAGTGAAACTTTATATATTTATGGAAGGCTTGAAAAGGGATGTTAAGTTTTTAAATTTCTTGTCAATGTGATCATTTATTAAACAGATTACAAAGACTGTAATTCAAAACACTGTCTCTGTAAACTGAGCTCAACATTCCATGTAAATATTTTATTTCAGTTCACGTGCTGATAAAGCCATCAGATTCTGCAGTTTTATTTTATTATGCATATTTAATTTGTGGGTCATTGCACGTAGCTTAGAGTTGTGTAAAACAAATGAAATGTAAGCAACAGCAGCAAACTCCCTCCGAGTCTGGAAATGTTTATGCAGGATTCACAGATGTACAGAATCTCAGTACGGTAAACGCTCTGTTTGAATCGCTGTTGTGTAACTTATGTCAAGATTCAACTTTTTTCGGGGGACTTAAACCTTTTTGTAACATAAGTCAAGATTCTATTGAGGTAACTGCATGTGGGTTATGTGGGTTGAGAAAATGTTTTCTATTTTTTTTAATTACTGAAAATCAGACTGTTTTTCTGGGGATCTGGAATTGGGTGCCTGCTTGCCTTTGCCTTTGTTTGCAAAGAACTGAGTGCCCTCACCACCTCTTCTTAACAACAGCTCGGAGAGGGCACTCTGCATCCCTCGGGACCTGGCCACTTCCCACCTCAAGGAGGACCTCTCAACACTGCTTCTGACCTGCAGTGTATCAGAATACTGGTGTAGAATAACTCTCCCAAAAGGGACCTGCTTTTCTCTTTAAGAAAGAGGTGCTGGAATATTCTGCAAAGTCCTTGTCTGAAGCAATCCTGCATGCTGTCTATCTTGTCTTTTTAAAAAGATTGCAGTTCCCATTCCTGGGTCGATGCAGCTTCAGAGAACGTTCTGCAGCACTCTGTGCTGGGCAGTCATGGGCAGCGCTGTGCTGTGCTGCCTTCATGGGGAGGCTGCTGCATCCCTGCAGGCGCTTCGGAGGCGGAGAGGCAGATGGCTGCCTGCCCTGTCTGCGGGCCAGGAGCCGAGTCCTGAGTTGTAACACCTGCAAAGGAAGGGAATCACAAAAACATAAATCCTGTGGAGCAAAACGTGCACACAGTGAGAGGTGGTGTTAGCTAAATCACTAGATTGCTCTTGAAAATCAATGTTATTGCAGTGGTTGCTTCCAAAAGTGAAAAAAAAAAAAAAAAAAAAAAGAAAAAAAAGAAAGCTCTGGGCTCTGCAAGGCAGGCAGGGATGATGTAAGTTCAAGGCAGAAAGATGTCTCAGCCCACCAGTTCTGACAGCACAAGACCTGCTCCAAGTGCACGTGCTGAACTGTTCTGAGGTTCCGTGGGGAGGGCTGTGGGCTTCTTTTGACTCCTAACACTTGGGAATAAAGATGACTCAAGGTGGTTTCAATATTCCACATATTCGAGTTGTGCTGTGTGGGTTTTTAGGGAAATGTGTGTTTTGACGGTCAAGCCCAGATGTTTTTGTTGTGTTTTAGCTGTTTGCCATAGTCAGAAAAAGGGTAGTATTTTTTCATACTGTACCAAGCTCTGTACTTGAGTTCGCCATCAGGTCATTGCTTGATGTTGTACCTGCACTCTGGTCTCACTTCCATTATGCAAAACAATAAATTATTGATATATCACAGAAGGTGTTTTCTTCTCTGTTGTAATGTACACCATAAAACATGGGGACTTAAAAATGTGTTGACTACAAAATAAAAACTGCCTCAGAAGTTATTTTGTAGGTCTCTTATTATTGACTGTCACACCCCAGTTATCTTTAAATGGGAATATAAAGCAACCTAGAGCAATGTCTGAAATGCTTATTTTTTCATTTCTATTGGTGCATTCTCCTTGGAGACCATCAGACCGTTTCCTGTACACGCCCCACTAACCTGTTTGCTCTCCAAGGTGGGCACCTTGCAGGAGTTCAGGCAGACACTGCTGTGCTTGCAAAGCACATGGAGCAACAGCCAAAGTGTCTGCCGCGTGTGCTCACAGGTCACGGGGAAGGCTGTTCTCATTCCTACCTCTTACAGAAGTTAATACTTTAACTAAGTTGCTTTTTGCACTGCCTTACATCTTTTCCAGGAGTAAAAGCCCAACACATGCTAGGATTAGAGAGAACGCTTTCAAGCCCCTTCTGTTTTGTTTCAGTGCAGTATTCTGCATTTCCCACATGTATTTAGGTTCAGGTTTCTCCTGTGCATGCAGAATTCTTTCCTCAGTAAGGCTAGTATTGATTTTTTGTGGGTTGTTTTGAAGGATGAATCGTTTCTTCAGAGATTTACAATTAAAACTATAATCTGAGTGCATTTTTGCTACTGTGGTTTCTACAGTCGTTCCCCACAGGAGTGAGAGTTTTCTGCGTATTAATGTTTAGAATAACTTGTACTGGCAACTTACCCAAGATGCTCTCAAAGTCATTAAGTATTTATCATGTATTACCATGATCAATGTGTGACAACAAGCATTCAATAGAAAAAATGTCTGAAAGCAAAGTTAAAGGAGCACAGTGTGTGTTGGTTGTTTGAGAGTTCTGGCACATGTTAATGGCTAAAGGTTTCAGCAGAAGCATACACAAAAACATTTGGAAACAGTTAAAGTCTGGTCTTAAATTTTGTCTTATTTTAAATGACAGTACAAATGAGAGCATTTGGAGCTCTATGCATCTGGGTGCTTTTTCCCTCTCGGTGTCTTTGTCTGAAATAGAAGTTGGATATTTGGAAGACTGCATGGAATGAGTTTGCATCTCGATGATAAAATACTGTAGCATATGGTGTAGCTGACACCCAAACTTTAACAAAGAGGGTGAACCATGATTATCAGCACTTTGTTTGGCATCTGTATTAGTGGGACACATACGTTTAAACAAACACTTGTAGATTTGTTGGCACAAAGCTGCCAGCTACACATTTCAATACGAGAATAAATACCTCCAGAGCTCCCAGGAGGGTTTCAGCAGCACAAAAAAATATTTGAAAACTCCTTGATAAGAAATAAAATGTAGTTACAGTTTCTCTTATAACTATTTATTCTTTTAGGAGTCATACTGATATTCAGGAGTTGACCCATGTTAGAGTAACGGAACGCCTGACATAATTTTCCAGTGAAGCTTAGATTTGTGGTTTACCAAAGAGGTCACCAGTGTCTGATAGGATCACATTCAGACTTCGGGAAGAGTTTGAGGGATTTCAGTGCATGTTGTAAAGGCAGCAGATCAGTGGTATGGTAGAGAGAGGGTCTGGGAACATTACCGACGAGGGCACCGTGCTGGGAACCATCTCTGTTTTGTCAGTTGCTGGATGAGGAGTTTAGTGAGCTGGCTGCTAATGCTCTGTGGTTTCTCTTCCCTCTTTGGTAAATATAAACAAGTGCCAGTAGATCTTTACAGGTAAGCAAAGCCAAAATTAGTTTGGAGGAACTGAAATGTACCCAGAAGTAGTACTGTTGGTTGATGAGGCAGTTGCTGTTTTCTTCTCATTTTGTTAACTTTTACAGAAACAGTACAAATAGCGCAGCTTTAACAGAAACTCACCAAACTGTGCTTAACTGTAGCAATGGCAATTCTGTTTTTCCTCATGGCCTTGTACAGATTTAGTTGAATAATCTCAGTAATTGATGCATCCTTGGAAACGGTGAGGCTCCAACAGTTGGACATTTTGTCAAGCGACATTTTTTTACTTATCTCCCAGTGGACACTGACAGCAGTTTGTTTCTGAACCAAAGAGGTGAAAAGATTGACCCAGGCAGAGAGCACGTGAGCTGTGTTTTGTCCCATGGAGATACAAAAGCTCTGGATTCATAAGAGCAATGTGGGATGAAACAGGCCACAAGTGACCACTCCACAGAGCCCTTCACTCTTCCTGAGAGCTTTGCATACTGTGTATGGGTGATGCTTTCCCATTAAACTTACTGTGATACAGCTTCCAGAGGCTTGTTCCCAAACGAAGGCTGGCCTGTGTAAGGCACTGTATGAACATGGGAACAAAAGGTAGGCTCTGGTTCAGCAAGCTCACTAAAACAGAGACAACCAGTCTTTGGGGGCCAGCAAGAGGCTTCAAAGTGATGCAGTGGATGCAGCCCTTCACAAAGATGACGCCAGAGGCTGTGTGGGTGCAACAGGACAGGCAGGTGGGATCCAGCACCTCACAGAGAGTCAGAGTGCTGTGGGCTTCTGCAGGTTTTCACTGCTGGGTGCAGCCCAGGCATGGTTGGGATGGCAAGGCTGTGGGCTGGGCTGCATTTGTGCGGGCTGTGCTGGGCCACGCAGCTGTTCAGAGCCACAGCACTGGGTCAAGGCTCCTTTCCATTGATGGTACAGATGAAGTCCCATTTGCAGCCCTGGCTGCTATGAGGAGTAAAGCACAACATTTCTTTTTTTGTGTGTGCTTTTTTGTTTGTTTTTCTTGTTATTTAAGACTGGCCTGAAAGTTTTGTTATTATCGGTGCTATCTGGATAGTATGAAAGAGCAGCCTCACTTATTGGCCCTACTGGAGCATTACTCCAGATGTTTTTCTTTACACAGCTGTTAAGCAGGAAGTAGAACCAAAACCAAAGATTGATTTGAACCATTGTTTTGTCAAAAAACAGAAACGAAGCTGAATTATTATCTTCTTGTGACTTCATTGAATTCAGATCATCATTGGCCACAGCTGGATCCAACCCAAACTCAAAGCAGATCAATAAGCGCACAGACTTGCACTGCATTTCTGAAGAGGTGAGACTTGAGGGCCATGAGCCTGCATCTTGTAATGACTGCAGCAAACGTTACCCCTATCTATGCCAACATCAACTCTATTTTATTGTGTGTTGTGCTTGTGTGCATACATATGCATATGTGTGTATTTATCAAGCGCTGCAGTGTGTACCAAATCGCTGTGTTGGAAAAGGCAGGTTTTCAGCAAACTGCTTATTGCTTAATTGGGAGATTAACAGAAGAAATACAACTATTTGATGAAATAGTGAAATTTCAGCAAATAGAGCAGCAGTTCTACTTACTCAGGCCTTGCACATATCCCCGGCAGCATAGATTTTTACATTTCAAACCCACTGTTTTTCCCCTATTTTGTGAAAGTCAAAAGAGCTTGATTGAATGCAGACTACAAACGTGTTTGCTACAAACCTAGTTAAACATGAAATCTTGCTGGGATTAGCTTAATTGTTCTCTAAATAAAAGGGCTTCTTTGTACACAGACCACAATTTCGAGCATGCCAGATAGAGAAATGTGAAGCTGTCAGAAGATGTGGGATCTGTTGGTATAGGAGTACTGCTGGGCTGCCTGTTGCCTTTCCTGCGATGCTGTGGTGTAAAACACCACCCCACAGGTTTCGTTTTACAGCAAATAGTCTCTGTGGTGGCATCTTGTGGGAACAGAGCTATCAAGTTCTATTTTCTCTTCAAACATCCATCCAACTAACATGTATACCCTCCTGAGCCGTGCTCCCCGTTGCCAATGGGCCAGGCTCAGACCAGGGCGCTGCAGCCCTTGGGCCAGAAGGGCAGCTATAGAGTCATGGACTGTGCCCGTGTTCAGAAGTGGAGATACTGTTTCAGATAAGAGTCAAAAATTACTGAGTAAGAGAGGAAATACTATTTTGTTTTTAATCTTCTGAAGTTTATTTGACACTTCTAATTTTCGGACACTATTAATATGGTTGCAAATTCTTCTGTTTTTCTTCGGGCTGCCTGAAGACAAGAATTGTCGTAAGGAATTTATTCTTTGTATAAATGTCATCCCAAAAGTTCCCATCACCCAAAGCTACCAGGTCAAGCAAGTAAAGACATTTCTGTGACTTTTCAAGTCACAGACCCACCCACTGGGTCCTGGGAAGTTCACGGTTGTACCCATGTTGTTGACTGGACAGCTGCATCCTCAGCCCTGAGCTTCCCTCATGTTCACAGGCAGACTTTCTGTAGGAACTCCCTGGTTGTTCCCAATGACAGCCACTTGTCTATCACAACTCCCATGGAAAACACATGAGGCCAGATTCTCCCTAAATCTGAGACTGGTCACTCTGAGCAAAGAGAGGCAGCCGTACTATGCTGCTCCCTGTGCAGCTCAGCTCCAGCAGTGGTTCCTTGGCTGAGGTTAATTGGTGTCATGTAAAGTCCTTATGGATCCTCACGGTTCCAGTGCTCAGGATTGATGAGTCTTCCTTCTCTTTCAGCATCTTGAGAATAACTTAGAATTATTATTATTTTTTTTTCATGCTAATGCAACTCCCTCTCTTCCTGGTAAATTACCTCATTTTGTGTTGTTGGAAAGTGCTTAGTCTGGATTGCTTCACTGCACATATCTGATGGCTGCTGCTGCTTTCTGTGTTAGGGGTGTGGGACAGGGATGAAATATCGGCAGATACCTGACACCACTTCAAGCCCTAAATAAGCGACAGTAGGAATTCCTTCTATAGTTCGGCTCATCTGCACCATTCAGAAACACGAAGCTGGTTATGCAGTTAAGTGCAAAATGGAGAAGATGGCGGAGGATAACAAGAGCGGTGCTATTGAACTTCGTTGGGAAGTTTCATTTTGATTTTAACAGAATCAGGGTTTTACCTCTGGTCTTCCTGTGCCTGGGAAATGAGGAGTGATCTTCACTTAGAAGCTGCTGTAATCTGTTGCCAGGCCTGGCTGATGTACTGCCCAGCTTTGTGCTCACTGTGTGGTCGCTGTGATCACCGCCTACGATGGGCTGCAGCTGAGGGCTCCCCCGGGTGCAGGGACTGGCACTGGGGCCAGCAGCAACGATGGTCAATAGTTGAGTGAGCCAACAGATGTGGGAAGCTGCTTAGTTATTATCTTTGGATCATTGCCTGGCATTCACTCGTGGGTGCACCATCCCTGGAAGCACTCAGGGCCAGGTTGGATGGGGCCCTGGGCAGACTCATCTGGTGAGGCAAGCCCTGCTCATGGCAAGGGGTTGGAACTGGGTGGGCTTTAATGTCCCTTCAAAGCTAAGCCATTCTATGATTAGAATCTGGGTGTGGATTCAAATAAATCCCAATATGAAAACAATAATGAATTTGATGGGAAATACACTGAGACTTCCCTGCACTACCCAGTGTAAATTGCAGGGTTGTGCTAAGCAGGCTGGCATGCCCTGTGCTGCTCAACTCCTCCAGTGCCACAATTCCTTTACACCTATGGCATGTCCCTGCCCTACCTTCTCAAATGCTTCTAACTGCTCTCAGGACAGAAGCCACAATTCACCCCCATCGCTGAGCACCCAGTGCAGAACTCACCAAAACAGAATTTCAGAATTAATCTTAATTAACTTTAACCCTTAAGGATTTCCTTGTGTTGCTGTGCACACCTGTGAGCTGCTGGACACATGTTGGGACACCGGTACTGTTGGCTGTCCCTGTGAACGCACACAGCCTGCTCTGCCCGCCAGCTGGGCTCAGCTCCAAGGGCACGGCCCTGCAGAGTTCAACTTGTAAATCGCGTATCTTGTTTTTTCGTTATATTTCTGTGTAATACTTTCCAAACTCTTTTTTATTGTTGTGTTCCACAGTTAAAAAGCCACCTGGATATTCCTGCTCTCTTTTTTTTTTTTTTTTTTTTTTTTTTTTTGAAGCTATCTCTAAGCCTTTCTGCATGTTTTTGCAATGTGTAAGGCAGAGCCAGACGACAGCGGCTTCAGAAGACTTGTACAGCTGGTGGCTTTTTGATGATTTCATTTCACAACACTTTTGGAATAAACGTGGGTATTAACGAGAACAATGAGCAACATGTCAGCTGTACGGGATATAAGCGATCTGTTTTAGAGAAATATTAACACTTTTGTCAGTGCGGTTTCACCTGTGCATCATTCTGCTACAGCAGAGTAAAAACCAGAGCCCAACAGATGTATGGTAAGTACACAAGTGGGGTGAAGCAAGGAAATATCATAAATCGTCTGCACAAGTACATTCTGTAAATGCTTTAAGGAGCAGCAGATGAGAATACATCCAGGTGTTCTTCGAGCCCTGCTGGCTGGTTAAAGGGAGCAGTGAGGAGCTGAAGTAACAGCACTGAGATCCATGAAGATGGACACATGTGGCTGGGATTACATAGAAGGAGCACAAAAGGAGCAGACTCCTCATCCATGGAATGACAGAGGACAGAGGCTGTGAATCCTTACAGCATTCTCCGAGTAGAAGTAGTGGTGGGGAATCTCCATAAATGCCTTGTTACACAAGAAATAAAATCTTATTTATCTAAAGTCAAACAGTCCCTGCTCCCCTGAATACAAAAGGAGAGATACAGAAAGCTGATGGCATGCGGTGCTCCTGCCAGCTCTCAGCAACACCGAGGGTTGTCACCAATAGCAAAATGTGGAGTGCTCAGAGAGGGCAATCAGTTTTATGCATTTTTCAATTAATACGAAATGCTGCTCTCCCACTTCTGCTGTGCAGCCCGGGCTTTAGAATGTCAAGTATTTATTTGACATTTACAAGAGACTGCAGGCACTCATACAAATCATTTTTATCCATTTATCCATTCGTAACCACCACGCAGAGTGAATAGTTGGCTCTTTGCAGTTAGTCTCCGCACTCTGACAATTTCGCCACAGATTATCAGGAATTCTATTAATACTGCAAGGTGGAAGCACTGTTCACCAAGTCTGTTATTTTACTTCTGAAAATACATCTCTTTTCTTATAAATCTGGTATAAATAGGCCAGCTGACAAGCATCCCAGAAGAACAGAATACACTCGGAATAGTGAGATCCGAACTGACGTATTTTTGGCAAAAAAAAAGTTATCCAAGCTGTATCTGTCTGAAAGTTTAAAAATAGGAGCCTTTGTCATCTGTGGCAGGAGAGGCCAGGTTGAGCCATGATTGATGTCACTCGAAAGAACGCTGTAAGCTTAGAGAATGACATCAGAATCATCAGAATTTAGGGAGATTTAGAGCGTTCCCTGAAGCCAGGGTGCTGGGATTCTGGACGAGACGCTGCGGATGATACACAGCGTGCTGCTAGACAGCAGCTGTACAGAAGCCAGGAGCCACGGTGCTTTCAGATTACACTTATAAATGATTGGTATAATTTGTTTCAGAAACATCCACTTTTAGTTAAATGTGTGTTCTGAGCCATTTGCAGTATTTCGGATTCACTGAAAGCCCTGGTTTCTCATCACAGCAGCCTGTCGCTCCCTGTCCTCTTGCAGACGCCTGCTTACACACCACAGTTTGCAGTCAGACTGCAGCATGTGTGTGTTAAAAGTACTCCTCCCAGCTCCCAGGCTAAATCCAAGCTGTCTGTTTGCCTGCTAACATGGGAGTAACAGAGCAGAGAAGGTGCGTGGATTGTGCTGAGTGCAAATAACCCTTAAATCACACAGCGCTCGCTCTGTGATGGAATGGCCAAGCATAACATGTGCCGTACGGAGCAGTGAACCCCTTTGGAAGTTTTGCACTTTTCTCCTTTGATTTCCCACCTATGGCAATTCTTTTCTCTTTAATTTTAGTGAAAATGAATATAGTTACTGTAAGTGCACAATGCTACTTAGGATTTGGTTAGTCCTGTTTTGAAATAGCTTTTAAGTGCAAAGAAAGCACACGGTGCGTCCCATTTCCAAGAAATACATCTGTACTTATTACAGTTAGAAGCGGCATCTTTTGTTACTAAAAATGATAGGTTTTAGTAAGAGAGGAGTTGTGGAGCTGCTCAGCTCTCTGACAATGCTTTGTGTAAAATCAGCTTTCACACTATGACGACTTTGTTCCAGGAAAAGATAATTGTGCAAGCTACTCTGCAAGTAAAGCTTCTTTGTTTGCTGCTTGTTTGCACATGGCTACCAGTAGCTGTCATTGAGTTGTGCACACTGTGCTCATTCCTGCTCTGAGGAGCCACACGGTGGATGGATTGAAGCCAGTAATTACCTGTGTAGTTCTCACCTGTGGTACTGTCCCTGTGACTCTCCAAGCCAAGGAAGGAACCATGGGGGGACCTCCTGTGCACCACATTCCGGCCGGTAGAAGAGATAGTGAAGGGAAGAGGACGCTGGAGGGCTGTGAGCAGTGAGGGGGAAGGAAACATCTCAAACTTGTTCTTCCTTGTACCTAAAACTAGAACAGCAAATGTCAGGCTAAATACAGAGAGAGCATTTGTGAGCAACGCTGTTTAAGATACTTCTGCTAACCTGAGGATTGGGAACATTGCTGTTCAGCACGTGTCTGGCCTTGCAGCATGTCGCTTTTTTAAGCTTTCAAATGGAGATATTATATCACAGCCCGAACAGTCACTGACGCCATTAATGAATCAGTACTGTGAGTACATGTCTATTTTTACTGCCTATATGCAAAGCAATTGTTAGGAATTCAATGGACACTGTGTATTTTCCCCACAGTCTTAACACTGTACAGCAGGAAGAGAACACTAAAAATACTGCGCTGCTCTGCTGGTGAAAGTTGAATAAGATACATCAGACACTTTACTGAAAATACGTCTAGAAGTGATGCATGACCCTTCTGTTTACTCTCAAAATAAAACAGGATGGTTTATGTAATGATAAAGGAAAAATGTATAGCACTTATATACACAGCTAGCCATATATCAAGAGGAAAAAGGAAAAAAACCACAGATTTCATGAAAAAAAAAAAAAAAAAAAAAAAAGAGAGAGACCAGGAAAGCATTCAACTTTGCAGATTTCTATTGTATAAATATCATTGTTGGCTTAAATATACTTTGTCTGTCACTCTTCAATCTTACATGCTCTAATCAAATGCCATGGAGAATTGTGATTTCTTATAAGCTTACCATTTATTTACTTTGTTTACCATATTTTATCAGGAAAATTCTCTGTCCCCCCATTAGATAATCATGGCTTTGTGAAGCGTTACGTTTGCAAGTGTCTGTTCCATGTAACTAGAAGAATCCTAAAATCCTTGAGGATTCTTTAGGAAAAGACCTCTCGGATCACCTAGTCCAATGCCAGCCCATCCCCTCCGCACCCAACAGCCACATCTGTATAGGCTTCTTGAACATCCCTCCCTGGGCACCTCACTCCAAAAGAGGTGTGCTCAGTTCCACCATAGGCATTAGTTATGTCAGTGAACAGAAAACTGCATGAGTTTTTTCTTGCAGTCCTTGTGATCATATACCGAAATGGAAAAACTGTTATTTGTTTCCTACATTTTGTTTATTTGAGATGCAGCCTGTGTTTTTGTTGGAGCACAGAGCCGCACACTCAGGATGCTCACAAGGAACCGAAGATGAAGTTCAGGCAATCCAAATCCTCAAAAGCAATTCAGAATACCTCTGCTTGACAGACTGTAAAACTTGAATTCCCTCGGCTCCGTCACTTTGGTCCAGTCAATCTGCTGAGTGCCAGTGCTTCAGTTTCTCTGAACTACCAGCTCCAGCTTCTTCTAAACCCCAGGAAGGACAGTTCTGAAGGTGTTCCCTTTACACCACGTACTCTGGCATCTTCCTGGCCACCCCACAGTGGTCTCTGGGACCCAGCCGGGCTTTCCAAGGAAGCCACAAGCCTTGAAGCATTTGGGTTCCTGTATAACCCAGAGCCACGACTTCACTGTCCTCAGCTCCGATCTGCTTTGTAGGCACGCTGTGGCCACTTCATCAGAAAGCAGCACACTATTTTGAGGTGCATCTAAATATGGTCTGCACTCAGTCTCAAGTGCAAAATACAAATTTAACCAGAATATGGAGAAGGAAGAATGGCCACATTGTCTATACTCTTATCCATATGGCAGACGGGAATAAGTGCGTTCCACTTCCAGATAGAAAAACAACAAAAATGCTGAACTTCAATGCGAAGTTTAGACACAGGGAGATAGATAGGAATCATTTTTTTTTCCCCTGAAGATCACGCTAGTCCATCTCCATTTGGAGTACTTAATTCCACTTTTGCTTACTTTAAGCTGAATGGAAGTTTTGTACCAAATTAGGGCAGCTGAGTCCTTCCACACAGAGAAGTACTGAGCTCACTGGGTAATCTTCTGTTGTGTTGCCAAACCATACAGCAATCACACTGAGGATATGGATGGAAGAAAAGGTGCCCTGCACAATAATTCTGTAGTGGAATCACCACTGATTACAGAGAGGATACTTTATGGGTAGTGGTAAATTATGAGGTTTCTCTGGTAAGTGAGAACATTGATTTACATGAGTAATGCAAAGACTAGCATGTAAGCTGAACTCAGACTTTCGCCGTCAGCCCTAACACATCTATTTATACCACAGATTTGTGCTTAGCCACTTATATTTAATTACAATCAGTTGTGCTGCCTCCATTTACTGTGTTTACTGAGAATCACATTCCTGAGGTCAAACGCAATGACAGTTACACCGTAGGTATTTGAAGACATGCTTTGCCGTATGTTCTGCACATATCTGAGGTCAGATTCTCTTTCTGGAGAAGAAAGGATGAGTACAATTCATCAATGCTTCCCTGCCTGAACACTTTTACACACACCGATATCACACAATGCAGTGCTGAGCAGAGATCACCAGAGCAGCTCAGGAAGAACCAGCCTGGGTAAGGGGAGCGGCTTCACCACATCGCTTAGTGTCACATTCTGTCTCATTTACTCCGTTTCTTAGCAGAGTAAATCAGCTTTGGCAAAGCACTGCACAAATAGGCTCGCCTGCTTCCAGGGCATGAGCAAGCTCTGGCACCAAGCTCTGCACCGCACTCCCTGTGCAGTACAGCACATCCAGCAAAGGACTGCTGCTTAAAAAAGTTTGCAGATTGGAGTCCTTACATCCTGTTCTGTGCTCGTTTAATGGTACAGAACTTTTTGAGCACTTCACCGTCACTGCTTTTAATGTAGTGGTGCTTATTAACAAAAATATCGAAAAAATACAACGTTGTAGAATCGATCACTCCAGCACAGCATTTTGTGCTTACGCAATTAAATACACTTCTATCTATCTCCCTAAATGACAGACAATCACAAGAATTCTTCAGGACCTCCTTCCCAGCTGCTTCTGACCATGTCATACAATGACCACCCTTACTTCCAGTGCAAAAGCCTTTACAAAAACCACAATGAATCACAAAACTTTTAAGCTGAAAACTCAGACAAGATATTCAATTAATATAACTACATTCTCCTCCAGAAAACCATAGATACGAGGTGATTTGAAAGTCTGTTAAAAACAGTTTTACTGTCTGCTGTCTGACTTTATTGCTGATGGGCAAATTTTCACCCCACTAAATCCACGGACACCGATGGCAGTGGGAGCAGATACTAAAGCCTCGCGCTGTATGATTTTCCAGCAGGGACAGAATCTCTTTTCAAACCTGAGCAGTGATTTCAAACCAACCCATAAAACAGTCCTGGCACCACAATCAGCGACCTTTACAATACTACAGCAATAGATGCTAGCTTGATATTCCAGGAAAACTGACGCTCAAAATATTCAGTGCTGCTCTTCCCAACTCCAAGCAAAGCCCATGTGCTGGCATTCTGAAAAACTGGCAGTTCCATCCCCTGAATTTTACAGCCTGAGTTGAAAGCTTGCTGGAAATCCACAACTTTTGGGGGGGGAAATAAAAAAGATTTTAAAAAGCCTGAAATATTCATTTATGGATAAATTTGGTGTAAAAAGAATAGAGGGCTTTGAAAAACACCTCTGCTTGAACTAAAAAAATCAATGAAGATGTAACAACTTTTTCTATAAAAATAAAATATGAGAGAACTTCAGATCCTCTAAAACCATCATAATGACTCTAAATTTCAACTAAAACACTTGATTTTCTGCAGTTACTACAAGAAGTAGTAGTGGAAAAAAGCAAGAGGAATAAATGTACCCAGATGGAGGACGCTAATATCCATGGCATAGATCTTGAGAATAATACCAGAAAATTGGCTGAATTAACTGTATCAGAATGTACACTATGCAAGAAGACATATATATGTAACACGCAGTTCTGTTTTTCTCAGTAAAAATAATTTTGATAAAAAGAAGTTTCCTCCCCAGTTTGAACTTCTACTGGAAATGGGTTTGGAATGGAGTTACTCCCACACATATAATGTGTATTTTTCGTCTTCACATTGACTGAAGATGTCAGGATTGTGAAATATAACCTATGGACTTGAGGGTTGGTTTTATTTTATTTTGTTTTGTTCAGTAGTTTGCAGAACATAATCACAATGAAGCAGAAGCTGAGATGATAAACTATTTTTCTACCAGGCGCTGGATTAACGTTCAGTGTTGCAACAACCAGCTTCAGTTCCACATTATCTTTACAGCCAGTTGCTGCTCAAACCCTGTAGCGATTTGGCTTTATTCTGACTTGCGCTCCTCTCACTATTTCACATTTTCCCGTATAATATTACCATATCACCATAAATGATAGAAGCAGTCTCTTCAAAACCTGTGATTGCTCCGGGGTGCTTGAATTTCTGCCTTACAATGACCTACAAAGAGGGGAAAGAGCCCTGATGTCTTTTCTTGGCCTTTTTTTTTTTTTTTTTTTTTTTTTTCTGATTATATAGTGGGAAAAATGATTTGAAGTTTTTATTTCTTTATTTTTAAGTTACTTTCCTATGGACTATGCAGGGAATTATCCAGAACAGTAACTCTGCGCTGATGATTGCTTAGAGAGTGAACTGGGACTATCACTGTGATAACTGCAAGATAAATACCCAAAAAGGATCATAGAATCATAGAATTGCTCAGTTTGGAAAAGACCTTAAAGATCATTGAGTCCAAACATGACCTAACTATACTATTCTAACTAACAACCCATTGCTAAATCATTTCCTTGAGCACTGCATCCAAATGGTTTGTAAACACATGCAGGGATGGTGACTCAACCACCACCCTGAGGAGCCTATTCCAGCGTTTAACAACCCTTTCTGTAAAGAATGTCCTTTCTGTACTGAGGTGCCCAAAACTGAACATGGTACTCAAGGTGAGGCCTCACTGAGTACAGGGGCAGGATGACTTCCCTAGTCCTGCTCACCACACCACTCCGAATACAAGGCAGGATGCCACTGGTCCTCTTGGCCACCTGGGCACACTACTGGCTCATATTCAGCTGACTGTCCATCAGCACACCAAGGTCCCTTTCCATCAGACAGCTTTCCAGCCATTCCTCCCCAGCCTGTAGGGTTGCCTGGGGTGGTTGTGACCAAAATGCAGGACCTGACACTTGGCCCTCTTGAAACTTATACAGTCAAGGTATCATTACAGGACTATGATTTTCCTCTTTTTAAAATAAGATTATGTAGTGTAGTGTCTTCTGCATGTTTATATCAGTGAGAAAATATTATTTATGAAACAGCCAAATTCTCTTTCCTGATTAATGCCGCCAAGTTAAAGCCCAACATACTTTCCACCAATACTTCTCATTTTTCCTCCAGGAAAAGAAATCCATAAATGGAGATTACTTATGACATACTATTTCTAATTTTAAAACAATCCCCTTTTCACACTCTCACCGTAAAACAAACAGCCCAATCCTTTCTCATTTTTCTCCCTTGAAAAGAGGAGAGAATATTTAAAAACCAGCAGGAAAGCAAAAGGCATTTGGGCATCTAAGTAGCATTCACTTGCAAAAGATTATGTTTGAATGTAGAAAACACCCTTCAATCATGGCACGAAACACACTGGTCTACAGCACTCCTCTATCAAGTTATTTCCAATGTCTGTAACCACAGCCTAAACACAGTAACTAACAGTATCAAGAGGTAGCAATTTTGTTTCCTGCATTTTAAACTAATTCCCAGATCTCTGTTTAACTGAGCAGATCGCCAAAGCCTTCTGGAAGCTGCAAAGGTGAGAAAGGGTTCTAGAAGCAGGGTGCTTGATTTGGGGTTACTGCTTGGCACAGGCTGCTCAGGGAAAAAACTCTGATTTGCTTTTTGTAATCAAATCTCGACTGCTTTGGAGAACAGTGTCACTGTTGAAGTCCCATTATTATTTATAATAGAAATTAGAAACACTGATTGACATTGAAGCCTTAAAAATTTCTGTATCCTTCTGATACAGAAACCCTATTCACTTTTTAGTTATACTTCAACTAATGGACAAGTTTTAAAAAATGCTGGGTAGTTTGTCTGAATTTCCATGCTGTTAAAGTCAAAACAATTAAGTAGCTCCAGCAAAGGTACTTCATATAACCATCAGAATGCAAAGATACTTCTTCTATCTAGAAAAATATACATACGGAAAAAAAAAAGTGGAAAATGAAGCATGGAAGAATAGATCAGAAATGTGACGAGAAATGGCCATTAATCTTTTCTACATAGAAAGGGCTGCACTGCTACACAAGGAAGTGAAGGTGCTGTATGGAACCAATACTTCAGTGACTCTTCCTCTACTATCAGCATTTTAAAATAAGTTACAAGTGAGACATACAGTCACATATCTGTGTTCCAGAATATCTTTCTCTAAAGCTTTTATCACTGTTATTACACGTTCACACATTTTAATAGGAGAAATGTCAAGATGAAATATTGAAGAGGATATAGTGTGGTAGTGCAGAAATTTAACAGAAAAATCGTTCAATGTAATAATTCCCCAGTAAAGTACTACTAACTCAGAAAAAAAAAGGACTGGGTTTCATTGAAAAGACATCTCCACATGGTTAAGTCTGTGACAACCTGAACCATATCTTGCTCTGATGCTACAAAAAAATATATGAAGGAATTTACTACGTGTTAAAAAATCACAGTGTTCTTACCTGGTACTCCAAATGTTGTTATGACATAGCCCCAGTCAGAAGGTTATTATACAATATTGGGTTTTTTTCTTCCAAATTATACTCAGAAATAGTCAAATACTTGGGCAAACAGAAATGAGCAAAATAAGAGAAGAAACAACTATCTAAAATAGATGGAAGCACAGGCTGGTAATAAAGTTCATATTCTGAAATATTATTTTCTTTACAGATAAAGAAACATTATTAAATCATGTTCAATCTTGGACTGTACACCATGATTCCCATCTGGAAGCCATGTCTAAAAAAGAACAGCAGCATCTCTGTTATTGTCATTGTTGGGAAAAGAACTATCCAGATACTCATCCAGAACTCCTTAACCAAAATATTTTGTTACTTCATTTTCCTTGAAGATTGTTGAAGTAACCATCTCTTTGCCAGACGCCCATGCACAAAACACCAAAACTTTTTGTTTCTTGCACTAACTCCCACTTCAAAAAATGGCTTTTTATACTTCTCTTTCATTTCAAGTGCTAAGAAACTATACTGAACAGTGTCCAATGTTTAATAAAGCTGACTTGACATCATTCTGCCTTTCTGAATCATGTAATTACATAAAAAACAAGAGGTAAGAAGGTGATCACAACACAGAAATCAGAGATGTGGTGAAAAATGAGTGGTCACATGCTTTCAAAGAATAGGTTTTAAGCATGCTTTTTTAATGAAAATGAATGTTGAAAGAAAAGATATCAACAGATTCATCATGTCCTCTCTCTTTTTGCATTCTCTCAGAGCTCTGAAGCTGAAACCCTGCAAAACACTAGTTTAAAAAGATGTAACAACAGGTTACAAACATTGAAGCTGCATTAAAAATATTCATTAACAACCCCAGGCACCTCAGTATTGCCTTTATATACACACAACAAGGTAAGTGCAACAGAACTACTAGATCTTTTCATTTCCCTTTCATTTACCTCTTCATCAAACCAGCAGAACTTTTGTTTGTTCCATGAATGTCAAAAATATGTAAATAGTTGCAACAAAAGCCAGTTAATGAGCAACCAACAGAATCTGACAAATACGAACTCATTTTCTCCCGATTTTTAACTTGTCTGACAAACTGCCCGTGAACAGCTAAACTGCTATTTAAAGGAATGAATAGATCATATTATTTACCTTGAATGGCCTTTTTATTTTATGTAAGCTTCTACAAGCGTTTTTTACAACTTGTGTTACTGTTCTACTTTAAAAGCATTCTACTGAAATGGGAGGAAAAAATACACAAGCAAAACAGGCTGCAACTCTGAGACTGTAAAAAATTTTCCTACTGCCTTTCTCTCCATGCTAACAAATTCTTCATATTACCCATTTCTTTGCGCCAGTAACTAATGATCTCATCTTTGACTAAGCTCAGGCAAACATTTCACCCACTGTTTTATTTGTCACATTAAAAATGGTGCAAATGACTACACATTTTTCACTGCATCTCTGATTTCTGTGTTTTCGAGTCACCACAAGAATACTTCCACATCTCTTATAAAATTGCTCAAAACTTGAGCTCTTGGACAAAACTTTCTAAGATGACTGTTTATAGACTTGTGCTAAGAGCACTGATAAATGAAACCCATTAAAAGCAAAAAGTGGTATTAAATAATATCCTTCAGTCTAGCTAAAGGGAGAGAGTTCCTATGTGCATATATTTTTGTAACAGCTGATAGAAGATATGACTCCTTGTCACCCAGCAAAACAAGCCTGAACACAACCAAGGAAATCACCCAGGACTTCACTACCAGTGAAATAACAGCAGCAATGACTTGTTATAGCCAACTTACATCTGATAACATGCAAAAGACTACAGTGCACAGAAACTGAAAACAGGAACAGAAATAGCTCCTATCACATAAGGGAGTGAATGAAGAGTTCTGGCATTGAAGACAGTATGCTGTATTTTCTTTCCTTTACAAATGGAACTAGATGTTGCAGGGCTAAACTGCTACATTCTGCTTCAAACCTACAGAAAGTTACTAACTCACCAGCTGCACATAAAAGTAAGGGAGAAACAATTGTTTGTATAATTCAACTATAAGACAACAACAGCCTCAAAACAAATGCAACATAGAATATAGAAGTTGAGGAACCCCAAAAGAAATGAGGATAATCAATTGCATTGAAGGGTCCTGGTAAAATAGCATTAGAAATCTGTCATAGATACTTAAGAAAAGTAACTTCACATTGAAACAGGCAAATAAAGGATACTAAGATAAACGAATAAATTGCTAGCAGAGTCTATAAGAGCTAGACTTGTTTAGTCTACTGAAGTAAAGTGTAAGAAAAAAATCTCCAGTTCAAACTGGGTGTAGAAGTGAAGGAGGAAGAATAGCTGTTGAAAATATGGTAAAGGCGCATAACCAAATAAACACAAACTAATCAGACAAGGTTAGAAACTGAGTCAGAAGAGTCGACTTCTGAAGTGTTAGAATCTCAGCAGTCTTCCTACAAGAACAGCTGAGCTACCAAGAAATAAAGGGCAGAAGTACCAGCCTCTATACACCATCTATAGCCCACTAATGCCTATTAACAGACTCCTCATTGCTGGCTCACCAGACATGTACTGCATGTTCATTTTTTAAACGTATCTGTCCCCACAGGAAGTTCCATTGCTAATGAAGCCAAGTTCCTTTTATGGTCAGTAGAGAAGCGTGCCCTGTCAGGGCAAAACATGCCATTTATCTTAGCCACCAAAATATCTTCCTTTCTCACTATTCAGTAGAACAGAGTGATCTCATTTAAGAATTCTATTTCTTCCTCCACCGACTTCTTGCTTAAAATACTTAGCTCTGTGTGAAAACTCACTCTCTTCACTCCTCACCACCCATGGTACAACATGCTTTTATTCCCTTCCATGTTTTGCTGTTTGCACCTTCTGCCTACCGATTTCAACTTTTAAATGGTCATTATCTCAGTAAAAAGAAGAGGTGCAATCCATTCTGGAAGTGCCTTAGTCAATACTGTTCAGAAAAGGAAAAATAATAACAATTGCGCTAAGTCCTAAGCCAGGCTTTTTACGATAAATGCTCTTTCATTTTCACCTAATCAAAAGATCCATTTTCTGTCTTCTCAATCTTATGCAGCGAAGCAAGAAAAGCCAATGCTATTCTTAAGTCATTATTGTGCAGACTGCATGTACTCATCTACAGTTATTGCTGGAAAGGTTCAGTAAGTAAAATGTGTATGGACAATCATCTCGATGAAAAAAATGCATTAATCCCACACTGTTATTCTTCGAGCTACATCCCCCATACATTTCCTGACCTTCCTCATTATTAGCGGTTTCCTACCCAGCTGAGTTCTCAGTTGGTAAAATAACTCTTGGCTGCATTAACTCTGTGTTGTTGGGACAGCTGTGTTCTTCTGCTGGACTGCCCTTGAAGGGATTCCTTTCCTGTGCCTTTGGAAGGTGATGAACACCAGTAAGGTGAACACAGCTTGCTAGGCTCAGCCAGGATGCTCCTGTTATTCCTCCTGGGTTGAAGCTGGCTGCCACCACACAACAGGAATTTGGCCTCACGCCTGGGGGAACAGCACTGCTTTCCTCCCCATGTCTGGGCTGCTACGTTTGGATATTTATCATTTTGCCCTTAATATGTGAGGAGGACTTTATTCAGTGGCATGGCTTACTCTCATTTCCTTTGCTTCTTTCAAGAGGCACTAATTTCACGTTATATTTTCTTTAATAAAAGAGCATTTTGAGCATAATCTGTCACACTGACTCAAGAAATAAAAATGGTCCACATTAACCTTATGAATTAAAGTTGTTTTCTTGTAATGACCAAAAGGCAGCGAAAGGTTTGACTTATACTGGCTCAACTTCAACCTACGGAGCAGTCAGTGGTCTTCCTTTAAACTGAGGTATGAAGCAGCTTTAACCAACTGAACGATTTAATTCCACGCCAAAAACTTATTCCCTCTTCCACACTTTAACATATGTCTTTAAGCACAACCTCTCCCTCTCCACGATGTGAAATTCCATCCCCTTTTTACCTCAGTTTCCCTCAGCACCAACACCGCTGCCACAGCGCCGAGCCCCGCCGCTCCCCTCAGCCCCTCCCGCCGCTGCCGCTGTTTACCCGCTGCTCCGAGTAACGGCCCTGCCGCCATAGCAACGCATCGCCTCGCTTGTGGCCCGAGCGGCGATGGCGGGGGCCGGCGCGGCTCGTCCAGGGCAAGGTATGGCCTCTGCAGGCTTGAGGGGAGGCTCTAGAACATTCTTTTAAACCCTCCATTTAAAGAAAGCAAATGGGGATAGTCAATGGGGGAGTTGTATACGTGGGTCCTTCTCGCACGTAGAGTTTGTAACAGCGGTGTCAACTTCGGGTAGAGAGTGATAAGGCAAAGGGGAATGGTTTTAAGCTCAAGGAGGAAGAGGATGCCCAGTGAGGTGGCGGATGCTCCTTCCTTGGAGGTGTTCAAGACCAGGTTGGCAACCTGCTCTGATGCCCAGGGGCCCTGGGTAACCTGTTCTGGTGCCAGATCTGCAGGCTGGTGGCTCTGCCTGTGGTGGGAGTTTGGAACTTTAAGAGCCTTGGGGCCCTTCCAATCCAAGCCATTCTATGATTCTATGAAAATGAATGTTTTAGCCCTGACAGATCTGCTGTCAGCTCCCTGGGTTACTGGTAGTGCCAGGAATTCATCAAGATGAGAAAGGGTTTTTTTTTCTCTTGTTGTTTTTTTTGTTTGTTTTGTTTTGTTTTAATTCTCTTCCCACCAGTTTTCCCTATCACTTGAAAAAATCTGTCTAGTTCTTTTCTTCAGTCCCCCCTTCAGGAATTTACTCGAAATAAAATAATCCAGTTCGTAGATATGTTTGTTACAGAATCATAGAATCATTTGAGTTGGAAGGCACCCTGAAAGACTGTCTAGTCCAACTCTCCTGCAGTGAACAAGGAAACCTACAGATGTGTCTAATTACAGCATATTGTCCTTATCATTCGAGAGCTCAGTTTAGACATTCTCTGTGTTTGTTTGATAAGGTGTCCACCTGTGAGACAAGCCAAGACCATGGGAGCGGCATTGACAAGAGCAGCACAATGGACTGCTGCTGGTTCTGGAACTGGCACGCTTGAAATCA
Organism: Coturnix japonica; assembly: GCF_054131305.1. Lineage (NCBI taxonomy): Eukaryota > Metazoa > Chordata > Aves > Galliformes > Phasianidae > Coturnix > Coturnix japonica. The sequence continues at coordinate 125,339,488 of NC_140664.1, read as the reverse complement.
CTCCTTTGAATGAATCTCTTTTAAATCAGATTGTTAAGTTTACAGAGGATTTCAGCACTAGACACCCTCAGGAAGCAGCATTTGTCTTCAAGGATCCCCTAGAGTGGAAAACGCAGTTGGACCACTCAGCGTTTGGAGAGGGTTATGAGATAAAGTAAGTCTGAACTGTAGCATGTTTTAAAATGTAGGAGGTGAACAACAAAGTGAAACTGTACCAATTCATTGTAAAGCTTTAGTGTATTTCAGGTGCTAAAGAGGGTGAGCTTCTTTACTGCTGTATATAGAAATTTTTACCTTTAAAATGTGGTTGTGTTTGTTTGATCATTTGTTTGCTTGCTTGTAGAGTTTGTGATCATTCTGTGTTGGTTGTGATGCAGACCACTCTAGTCAGCAGCTTGTACAAATTGCTAAGTCTGTTCTTATGACTTCTGACAAGGTGCCTATCTGATTAACATTGTGATTCCCAAAAATGTTAGAAGTGTAGGTTTTAATGCTGCTTTTGATGTGGATTAACAAGCACAATCTTGAATTTCAGCTTCTTTGGGAACTGTAGTTTCCAAGTTCTTTGTGAGCAGGCAGTTTTAATATACAGTTTCAGTCTTAATCAGCATAGCAGTTATACTGCTATGACTTACTTGTCGAATGCCGTAAGAATTCTTCTAGAATTCAAAAACTAGTGTTGAAAAATTAATAATCCAGAGGTATACGCCAGTTTTTCAATCTAATGAAATGGTAAAAATACAGCCAGATAAGACCCTTCTCTATGCTACTTGAATCTTTCTTGTGATCAGTATTTATGCCTGTATATTTTTTGGAGTTTTGAAAAGGAGACAGGAAGTAGCAAGCTTTGTTATAAAATACAGTAACCTAAGCCTAAAGAAGAGACTTCAGAGAGATTCTGATTGATGCTGTCTGAAAAGATCTCAGTCCTGTAAGGCAATTTTGTCACAAATTCAGCCTTTCAAAATTCTATTTAAAGGTGTTACCAGGGTTAAGCAAACGAGTTACAGGTGTGATCTGCAGTGAATAAATTGGTTTACCCTGGAAGCGTACTGAAATACATTCTAAAGAAATTGTAATGATTTATCATGTGGAGCTTGAATAACATTCAAGATTCATCTTTTAAAATTTGCTGTTCCTACTTTAAAGATATCATTTACTTCTTTTCCAGTGAAGCAACTGTTCAGTCTGAAGCCAAAGATGAAAACGGACAACCCTTACTTCTCCTCACTGCCTCAAATCTCAAAGTTCGCAATTTTGACCAGCTGTCCCATTTGCTACAAATTATTACAGATAAAAAGTTAAAGGAAGCACAGGCATGCCTTGAAGGTTTCCTTTCTTCTTTTTTATTTCTTTTTTTTTCTCCAGCCTTTCCTCTCTCTCAAAAAATATCTCTTTTCCTTGGATTTGTGTTTATGAAATGTGAAGAAAGAAATGCATGCCTTCATTTTAGGTATATGAAAAGGTGTTGATTCAAGAATGTGATCGAAAGTGCTGATCCAGGGCTTAATGAAGCTTCTGTTCTTTTAATTCACAGTAATCAGTAAGAGTGAAACATGAAATAAAACTAAACAGCTAATTTGCATATTCAAAATAATGTATACTGAATAATACACAATCTATTCCAATGGACAGTTGATTTACATTTCAGAAGAAGAATGTATCATTAGAGACTAATAGTTTAATGCCCTTTTAAAATGTTACATCCTGTAAGGACTTTCAAGGAAAACCTCATGTGCTTAAGACATTCTTACCCACATAGGCTTCATGTTGAACATTTCCAGGTTCTTCTCACAAAAACTGTTAAAAATACAGGCACAGTTACTTTTATTATGTCATATTCTAGTACTAGTGTTTCCAACTGACAAGATCCCTATGCTAAACTGGATATCCCTCTCTCACTGGAAGTAGAAGAGTTCAGAAGTATTTCTCAATAGAAATTGGATCTGCAATATGAAACTGTAAATGCACCAAATCAAACTAAAGATGCATCTGACCCGGGGTCCTGTCGCTGACAGTGATCAACCATGAATAATGGAGACAAATAATATGGGCAGAGTATTATGCTGATACATTCACAGCTGCATGGGACTTCAAGAAGAGGGCAAATCGTTTTTGTAAAACCCATCGACATGCAGTTATGTCACCGTTCACCAAAAAAAAAAAGGACAGCTGGCACAGCTGAGGAAGTAATGGAGCCATTGGGAATGCTACTAGAAAACTTTAAGTACTTTCTTTAACACTAAACCTTGTTTCCCAAATGATCTGCTTTCAGTGAGTTAAGCCCATTGATTTCCTGTTTTGATGATCAACTGGACAGATGTACAGGAAAACAGACTTTTGATAAAAGGGAGTATTTAATTATCACCTCTTGATTTAATAATTTTTTTAAAAAACAGTTTTGTAAAATAAAACATAAAATTATTCAGCAGTTGAGATAAAAAGTGTCAGTCTTGCTAACTAACTAATCTTTTTAATGTAGTACTCCATTATATATATTCTATTTCGTGTTTACAGCTAACAGAGATCCTATCATTAAAATTCTTGGCCCTGAATATGGGACTGTTGAAGGAGAAGATACATCCATGTTGCGTTTACTTGAAAAAATGAAAAACGATGACGATCCTCAAACAGAGATGAAAATGAAAATCGCTATTCTTCTCCATCAGCTGGATATGCAACTCCTTAACAGTTCTTTAAAACAAATTTCACAGTAAGTACACTTCAAATGCAGCCTAAATATGTCAGCTCATGCATTTTTTTTTCATTTTATTGTTAAATTAGATTGTTTTCAACCCACAACATGTGTTTTTCATGTAATATATTTACTGAGATAACTTTCACTGTCTGCTAAGGTACTGAAAAATTCTTTTCCCTAAAGGTTTTGCTTTAAGTGTGGGTATGTGAGTGTGTGCCTACAAGTGTTTAGGTTTTTTATTGCATATGTTTTGCATTTCATAGCAAATTGAAGTAATTTGAACAAATAACAAAGTAACAGTTAAACATTTTAAGGAACTGATTATTTCTTCATGAAAACACAATGAGTCTGTTTCATAGTTACAAGAACTTCTTAGCTGTGAATTAAATGTCTTTGAACTAACAGATAAAACAAAGAAAATCAGTGGTAAGTGACCCATCCCCAGATCTCAGTTGCTACTACTAAAACTCAGTGTAAAAGAAAAAAATCCTATTGTATTCCATTTTAGTATCTCAATGCACATCCTTTCGATGAATAGATTTGAGACTGTTTTCTATTAATTGCAGAGACGTAAGACTAAATCCAGCTGCTGTGAATAATGAAGTGAATCTTCTCAAGAGTTTCTCTGGGGAAGGAGAGGATACAGTACTGGAATCACTGGAATATACATCAGGTCCAAATTTTATCATATCTAATATTTACACATACACTTATTAAAGTACTTGTCTGTTATGTGGAAAGAGTTAAAATAATTTCATTAATAAATTTATTTATTTTTTTCCACTTTAAAGATTGGAAGTAAAAGAAAATGTATTTTCAGATATGGAATGTGCTACTTTAGCCTTTGCTTAGAGAAATATCTCATCATATGTCTTCATTTGAAGTAGAGGTAATAAACTGAGTCCTTGAACATGAAACATGCTAGGCATAGTCACAGCTCTTTGTTGGGTTAGGCCATGGTGCACAGACTTTTATATGACTGATTCCCAACAGAGTGTGAATATTTAAGTGTAGCATATTGTTCTGGGAGCTTGATTTGCATGTGTATTTTATTAATCTCCTGGCATAACTATGGAAATATAATTCTAAATTGGATAAAATCCCTAATGCTTTTTGGTTACAGATTACATATTCTCTAATGGATGCAGAGCTCCTCCTTGGAGACAAGTGCACGGGGAAATTTGTTACTTAATCATCAAACCACATGACACAGATCCTTTGTGTATCACTTGCAGCACAGCAGGAGTGTTTTTAAATGGAGTAAGTGCTAATAAGGAATACCACGGAGTAACACATATTTGTATGTGCTATAGTAAACAGTCCATTCTGGTTGAGGTAACGGTATTTAAGCTGTAAGACCTGAACAGTTAGTTTACTTATAGTGATGGAGAAGAAATAGTAATGCTAGTAGTAGGAAGGAATAATATACTAATTTTCCCATACATTTAGAGTGCTTTTTCTTTAAGTTTTTGATAGCAGAGCTTGTTTAGTCTTTGCATGTGCCTGGAATTCTTCACAGTACTCCTATCAAAAGGTCTATGGACTAGGTACATCTCTAGGTCCTCGTTGCTCCTGATCTAGGCTATGATGTTACTGTATGGCTAATATTGATGATGCTTTATATTGGCAGTTATATGAATAGCTTGCTTTTGTATTCTTATAAGATATAAGCAGTTCTTTCTCTTTCAGTGGAACTGTTCTAGAAATTCTTTATCTCTTTTTATCTGTTTTTCATTCCAGTTAGCTCTTTGCAGATAGATTTTGTGTAGTCCTTCATGCAGTTTAATCAATGACCAATATTTTGAAGAGAAAATGATGTCCATCAAGTATAACTTTACAAACTGTTTTTCTTAAGAGTTAAAAAAATAGCTCACATTCAGTTTTTTGTTTGTTTGTCTGTTTGTTTTGCTATGAGTCCTAAATCCCTTTCAGTTGAACAGTGTGTAGTACAATGAACTTTAACTTGCAGAACTGCATATAACACCTTAATTATCTGTTGGGAACCATAGAAGTGATCCATAAATCTTCACTGCCTGTTACTGAAGTCTGATGAACTATGTGAAGTGTGAAGCTTCTGCACCTAATTCTTTACGGTGTATGACCTGTGTACTCTTTGGCAGTGTTTTATGATACAGATTAAATTTAGCAATACTACTAATAACTTAAATTTATTCTTTCTTGAAGGGTGAAACTAAGGATAAAGGTGAAATTGACTATGAAAGAAAAAGTGATATGTATAAAGATATAGTCACATTTTTAAGAGAAAGATCACCTAAATTTGTGGAAAATATGGCTAAGCAGGTATGTATATACTGATTCTAGGTGTATTTCTAATTTGTACAAATGTGCATTGATAAAAATTACATTATAGACCTGAATGTTAAATCTTTGATTAAATGCAGAATTTTGAAGTCTGAGATGCCTATGTTATTTTAGTTTGTGCTTTCTCATATCTCAATTAAATACATTCTTTTTTGTGAATAATTAAGTCATGGTGTAAAATGGCGTTATTCTCTCTCACGGGAGGAGTAAGTTTCATCCTTACTCTAATCATGCCTTGAATTCAGACTCCCTGTTATTCTAACCAGCTTACAGTCCTGATAATTGTAATGCAACTCTAAGTGCAATAGCTGCCAGCTTACATTCAGGTAGTTGTGAGCTTAGGAAGTACTGACATCACAGACTTTTATTTTATGGCATGTCTAAACCTTTTGTAAGATCAGTTTGAGTTTCAGAGTGAGTTAGCTCCAATGTAGTGAAGTGGAAGATACAAATCTTAATAAGCAATAATTATTGATATGTAGTCTTGAATAAAACATATGTATGTGTTCCAGGCTTCTGAAAGGTACAATTATTCATAGTTTTGTTTATTTGAAAATAACAATTCTATCATAAAACCATGAATTTTGTACTTAAAAGGAAGTCTTAGTGTCTGTTTAAAAGGCATGGAGTTGCCTGGGACTCTCTTACTTGTGGAGAAAGCTTGTACTTCTTGTGTACAACTACACAGCCTGTTCCTTTGTAGCATGGCTTCACTGAAACCTCACAAACGCATCTTCCCTCTGGAATCAGCCTGAATGCAGCATAAACCTCCATTGGAAGCTAGTGTATCTGCAAGCCTTATGCAACTGATACTGCTTCAGCTGGTCATAATCATAGCATATTTTAGCACGACCCAGCCCAATCACAAAAGAAACAAATAAAAAGAAATAAAGAGAAGAAAAAATCTCGCAGGTAAATAGGAAGCACAACATGAGCAATGATAGAACAATTACCTCAAACAAGGCACTTGATCTGTAGTATTAGTACTTAATGTTAATAAAATTGCTTACATTTTAGAGTTGTGGATGTGGGTTTTTTGTTTTCTTTGCTTGAAAGTGGATACTACTCTATTTCATTTGTAGTCCTATCATAGAGTATCATGAAGGTTGATCCAGCATGTGAGGTCAGCTTCTAATTTTGCATAAAAAATTCTACTTGTCTTCTGGTGTTATTCCTTATGGAGCACTGGAAATGTCAGAGTAGGAAAATATTATATCGTTACAGAAAAGGTCAACTTTTTATGGCAATATTTTCCCATGATCAAAACCACTTGAATTTTTATCTTCATTTTTTTTGTAGACCAATTGTTTTTTTACAAGAACTACCTGATTTAAATTTCAGAGCTAAGAGTTATGTGTCCAGCTTACAAAGTTGTTGTTTCAGTCATTCAAAAATGTATTTGACATTTATTTGAAGCTCTAAATTAGAGCAAGGAGCATCATGTTTTGTTTGTTAAAACAGAATCAGATGTGCCACTATAATTTTTGTTGTTCCATCGTTCCTGCTATAAAAAACAAAACAAAACAACAACAACAACAACAAAACACAAAAAACCCACATTTTTTTCAGACTCCTATTGTGCTTATAACAGATTAATAGCTTTGTGGTAAAATTCCCTACAGGCTAAAACCTGTCAAAATTTTATTATGGTCATTGGTATGCAATTTTAATTATTTTGAGGAAGAATACATTAACAGAGAAATTTTCAGATGCATAGGTATCAGTTTGGGGAGGTTTAGGACTGATACTGATGTTTTTTTAGACAAGAAAATGTGACAGGTCTGAAAGAACAGTGCATCTTAAATTGTACACATAGGTACAGTAGCTTACAGTAATGGTAATGTAATTAAATTTCCAAGTTGTTTTGTTCAAAAGGGCGGTGAGTGCAAAAGTTCTAAAGTGGATTTTACTTATCCTGTATGAAAATATGTCTTTAATTTTATATCAACATATTGGCTTACATTTCATAAATGGGCCAGGATATAAATGTTTTAGATAGTTACTGTTTCAATGTGTTTTCAAAGTGATTTGGCTTCATGTAATGGCCATGAAATGTAGAATAAGGGGATATTTTACTGTTTTTCACAATTCTAATTTCAAATGGCAACAGTGATGCTAATATTCTGTAGCTGTGTTTAAAAGTTAAATGTTTAAATGTTAAATAAGACTAAACAAATATATTTTTTTTTATATTCCTTTAGTTGTCATATAAATCATTGATTCTGTATTCCCTGATACTGTAAAGAAGTTTACACTGAAGAGTGTCAGCTATGCCACTTTGATAGTCCTGGAATATCGTATCCAGTTGCCTTGCTGATGAGCTATTTTAGTACACTCTGCATTCTAAAATTAGAATATAAATAAGTTATTTCTGTAGAGCAGCACTACATCTGTGTTTAAAGGAAAATCATCTCTGTTCTAGAACTATAAAAGGGACAGAAAAACTTTTTTCAAGATTGCCTGTATAAAATAAAGTACAACTGGAAATAGTTTTGATTTGTTTTCTGAGAAGAGTGTTTCAAAAAGCTCGTTTTGTACACATATATTGCAGAACCAATTACCTTGTATAATATCTTCTTAGCCTTGTTTGTTAACGTTTACAAGTCTGTGTTAGTATGCACTGCTGTAGGAAATATACTTTCAAAACTATGTTTAACTGGTCTAGCTCCAGCACCAGTTCCCTGATGATCATGTTAACTTGTCTTGTTTAGATTATTTTTTTAGAATGAGAGAATTAACAAGAGTTAATTTACGATTAGACAGTTGAGTTAGCAAGCCAGAAACAGCCGATTCTCATCAGAGGCTAATCGAAGACAGACCATACTGTGACAGTCTCCTTAAAACTGCCTTGAATCAGATACAAAAAAGAATGTCTTTGCCTATCTGGTAGTGACAGCTGCAATAATAATAAGTAGCGATCATATGTTCTCTTTCCTGTAAAAATTGAATATGTTCCAATATAAAATAGCAGTTGACAAGAGTCTTTGCTGTTCTGGATATTTTTGATCAGCCATGGTACCAGACATTGACAGCTGAAGGAGTGGTAGGTGCCACTCAGCTCTGTTTTGGCATGTGACTTGTTCACCATTGTCTTTTGAGAGACAGAAAATGAAAAAAAAATTGAAATGGAAAGCATTTACATTAATTCTAATCTATATCAAATTAAATTACTTGGAAACAAAGAGTAACAGTTTGTTACAGCCTATTTTCAGTTATTTTCAGTTTTATGGTTTTTTTGTTTTTTTGTTTTTTTTTAATGGAATGTTTTTGTAAATGCTTTATGCAATGAAATATTTTTTAATATAAATAGTCCATAAAGAGTAGGATGACCAAATCTTTGGGCACTAAGTTCTATAAAAGTGTTTGTATTGCAAATTATTTAACATGCTAGGAGTTGAAATGCACTCAATATCCAAGTCTATTCAAGAAATTCCAAATCCAATTATTTCATTTATTTCAAAACCTTTAGTATGCATACAGTTACTTTCCAGATTAATCAAACATTTTATTCTCTTAAAGATAATCTCTTTTAATGCCTATAATTTAATTCTACACTTAGTAAATACATTTTTAAGCCCTTCACCTCAAATTTTGCTGGTAAGTTATTGTTGTAATGTCCATTGTTCATTTGGAAGTATGACTGACAAACCATGTCTCCTTTTGTAAGGAATTTGCATTTTTTAAAGAACCAACAGATGAGACAAATGATCAGCTTGTAGAAGCAGTTGCTATGGTCACTGACCAATCCCCAAACCTTGATGATTACACAGAAAAGAATGAACATGAGAAAAAGAAAAGTTCTGCTGAAAAAAGCAGATCAACTGACAAGAAGATATTAGAACCATCTATGAAGTGGAAGAATATTGGGCATTCTTCTGCCCACAAGTAAGTAGTTATCTTTATAATTGAATTTTCCGTAGCTCTCCCTAACTTGCGCTAGCAATTAGAGTTCATACTATTTTAGTATGACCAACCCAGGCAAAAAAGTGCATTTCATTTTCACTACATTGTAAGTTAGGAACCTAAAAAGCACCAGAAGTTTTGCTCAGTTGGGCCTTGGGCCTCTTCTTGGAATACAAGGAAAGGAGGTTACATAATATTGAGCCCATAGTTGAAACAGTGGAACAGTTCAATATCAAGAACAGCTAAACAGACTAGGACTCCTCTACCTGGAGAAAAGATGCCTGGAGGAAAACAAGGGATTTGAAAACATAAGTAATGACTGAAGAAGATGTCTGTTCTAATACAAAAACATCAAGTGAAGCGAGTCTCAGTGAGATTGAAAGTTCAGAACAAAGGGACCTATTTTTTTCCCAAAAAACACATCTAAGCTCTAAAGATATTTTACTTTTATTATTATTATTATTTGCCACAGAATGCTAAACTTGAGATAAAAAAAGCAAACAGAGAAATTCATGGGAAAAAAAATAATCCAAAGCTGTTTATGTGAGGACACTTAAGATTTCCCTGAACAATAATTTTATGAGGAATATTCTGGAAAAAAAATATTCCTCTGTTGTTCTCACACTATTACCTAGAAAGCTGCTATTGGTCATGGTTGCAGATGTTATCCGAGGACAGGTGGATGGTGGTCAGGCTGCATATACTTCTTTCATTTTGTATTACATACATGTTAGGGTAATATAAATTTTATAATATTCCACCGTTTTTATAAATTAAAATCAGTCATTTACGATACAGCATGTTTTCTTTTTAACAAAATATATTGTGCAGGTTCATAAACTTATATGTACTGATATAATATGTATTCAAACATTTTTTCTTACATTTTAGTGACAAAGCTGCAAGAGAAAAAGAACAACGAAAAAGGGATACTGTGTCTGGGAAAAAAAAAAAGAAAGTCTCTATTATTTCTTCTGAATCTGTCAAAATAGAGTCAGCTTTGAAATGGTATGGCTCACTTGTCTTTTCTTCAACATTTTAATTAATATTTCCTGTATTTACAGTATTTGTCACCATGGTTAGTGTTTGGTAGTGATAATTACATGTTTCCAATGCTATTATGAGGCAGGATTGTTATATCTATTTAAAATATGCTTGTTCATAATACTTTATAGCTAACTAAAGTGTGTGATGTTCTTCATTCATTTTTAGTAAAACATCAGAAATGTTTGAAGAAGTTAGTGAAAGTTCCTCAGAGACTGATGAAGATGAAGAACAGCCTGTACATCACCAGGAAGGAAGCACTGATTTGCCATCAGAATACTGGGGAATTCAGAAACTTGCAAAATATTTAAGGGTAAGTTAAGAGATTGAAAAAAATAATAAAAAATGCCACTTTCTGTTTTTCTTTTCAGCATCTGAGTACACCATATCAGCTTCTCATTCTTTGTATTTTTTGTATCTTTTATTTATTTTATTTTATTTTATTTTGTTTTATTTTTATTTTTATTTTATTTTATTTTTATTTTACAGTAGCCCTGCCATGTCACATGTTTAAATGTTTAAAGACTTGAGCTGTTTGCTTTCCTATCACCCACCCTTATTCTCTTGCATTTTTATCTGCTGTTTTTGGCTTATGTAGACCCTTAGATCAAGCCATCTGTTCAGTGTTATTTAAAACTTAAGATGGTATAATTTCTTTATTAATTATTAGGTTTCTATTTTGCTTTTTGAAACTTTCCAAGGTATTTCTTTATGTGGATAATAACTTTCAGGAGTTTTTATTATAACTGAATACTTGCCTAAAGTCTTTCATCAACTATGATTAACGCATGACTGAAGTAGTTATAACATGGTCTTGTGTCTGGATAGTTGCTGTTAGTGAGCAAGAAAATATATGATAAACAGAGCCTCTAAAACAAAAAAGACTTTTTATGCAGAGTTGTTGAAAATCTTTTGGAGTCTACAAGTAAAGATTCTTAGACTTCTGTGTATGTCTGAAAACAAAACAAAACAAATCCCTTCAACTCTTCTGGAAAATTCTAAAACTAGTCATATTTTTCCCTCAGGAAAAATCCTTCACAAGTTTGTACAGGAATTTGAGTAATGCAAGTTACTAATAAAGCTGCTGGTTGGTCTATTTTTTTATTTTTTTTTTTAGTACAGCTACAGAATGTATGCATCTGACAGACAAAAATGATTGTATGATTGTACTGTTGTATTTGTACGTACAACAAAATTACTAATGAGGAGTAAGCACAGATTGGTCTTCTTCCAGTCCTTTCAGCATTGGAGAAAAGTACTTTCATGCACTCTCAGTGTTTTTTCTCATTTCATGTCTGTGGGACTTGTGCTATTATACATAACAAGAGGCATGGAAACGGATGGATAATACAAGTCTCTAAATTCTTTATGCTTCATCCTTCCTAGAATTAACCTCTATATTCTTGTCATTTTAGCTACGCTAAAGTAAGTCTGCGCAATTTTAATCCTGCATAACATCCAGCAAGTAACTTGTTCAGCTATCCCTAACGCTGAACCCACTCACTACACATACAGCTTCTATGATGCAGTTTGTTGTTGTTGTTTGTTTGTTTGTTTTTTAATTTGCATGTTATTTCAGTCCAAGATGTGGTTTTAAAATCTCTCAGCCGACTGATAGCTTGCTTCTGTTTTATGGACCACCTCTTTGTACCTTTCTGAGAACAGAGAGAAATAACCATGTGACTTTTTAGTAATAACCTCAGATTGATCCCCCCTGTAGAGAATACTTGAAATTCGTTACTGTTGATGGACTCCCAGAAATCTTTTCATTGGCATATCTATGAACCTCCCTCTTTACATAAATGGGTCCCGATGTTGTAGTTCACAAATCCTTCTCCTCTTTAGATCCTTCATATAGATGTGTTTGGATTTTAGCACTGGACGTGATTCAGTACTGAAGCTTATTTACACTTGCTGGAAATCATTTTGAGTGAAGTATGAGAAGGGCAGATAGGAAAATAAATTTTGTCATGCTTTTCCATTTTAGAAATAAGTGTATTTTATTCTAGATGTCAACAAGCAAAATTACTTAATGGCTTAGAACTAGAATTAGAATGGATATCATGTAGTGAGTACCTGGTAAGATGTATTTTTAATACAGAATTCCATCATATGGAAAGACTTTGTTTTCAGGATTCAATGTATACTTGTTCATGTTTTAATGTGCACCAAGTCTTCCAATAGCTATTTAAACTAGTTATAAATTAAACAAAGTACTTGAAGATATACTTAAAATAGTTCTCTGTCAATTTTTAGCTATGTAAAGCAAGAAATCCCTAGTGTCAGATAAAGCCGAAAAGGGATGCCTCTGTGCCATACCACAGACAGTGGTTGAAATGCTTTATTGATGGAGTGCTACTTTAGCCTGCACATGGAATTAATTTTAATTCAAGTATAAATACTGCACTTCTGGCCAGACTTGGAAGATTTTTTGGCATTCTTGTTGTTCTTGTAGGCAAGTGTTCATGACACATGCAACATAAGAGAAAATAAATTTATGACTGCAATATTTGAGTATCTACAAACATATTTATATAGAAGCATAAATTTTGGACGGCTTGTGTTGTGAAAAACTGAATACATTGTTTGCACGTTTTAAAAATCAAATCAAATAAATAATAGATGTTAGAAAATACAGTCATTCTTGATGCAACAATTTTTGGATATCTGCTGTAGTAAACACAGTTTATAGTTCAGCAATACACTATAACATTAATTTACAAACACAAAAGTTCCATAAAACCTGAAAAATACCTGGTTTTTATGGCTCTGTTAGATTACCATCTTAAAAAGACAGTTGCATCCTGTATAAAGCAAACGCTGGGTCATGTGAATTGTATTTGCAGACAATGACAAGGACAAAAATTCTAATACAGGGGAATTTCCCTTCTGACTTTTTGCCCTTCTCTGTGAAAGAGCAACCATGTTGGAATTGCTCCACTGGGAAGCAGCTGCTTCTGTGGTCTGGCTTCTCGTCCTACCTTCAAGCTTCCCAGAGCTGTGAAACAGAAGATAGAGCATGTGTCTTGTTGCCATGTCTCCCCATTGGCTTTAGAATGGGTAATAAAGGGAAATCAGTGAGCTTGGTGACAGCACTGTGTTAGGAATCTTTTGGGACTAGACTGGGTATATCTGGAATGAAGAATTGTTAATATTTCAACCAAGTGAATACTACTGTTACATCTTAGTTCTGATTTTACATTATCTGTAAAAATAATGTTTCTGCCTTATTAGATTTCTGGAGGAAGGCCTACATTTTAAGTGTGAAAGAAAAATAATAATAAAAATGAAGGAATAGAGTGAAGGGGCCATATTTTGCACCAACTTTTTTTGCTAGAAATGGGGATCAAGGGGTACCAGTGCTTTATCTTCTTTTCAACAGAGCTGAGGCTGTTCACTGGGAAAAAAAAAACAACAAACCAAACTAAAGCAAAAACTGATCTATCAAAAAAATAAAATAAAATAAAATAAAATTCACCTAAAGATTCATCTAAAAGTCCTGTTTTTTTCTCCTAGGAAATAGACTGAAGAAATGAATATCAAAGAAATCTAAGCTATGGGGCAAGTTCTTATAATGCAGGTGTTGAAGTGAGTACTGGTTGGGATAGAGCTGCAGCCTATTATCCCTCTTTGCAGTGTGAGCAGAGCTAAGATGGAAGACTGTCATGTATCTAGTAGAAGAATTTATTTTTGTTTCTTAGGGAACTCAAACTTATCAGTTACAAAAATGGAGCTTGCAAGAAGGCACAATGGTTCCTTGGCTGAGAATTTTGTACATGGGGGGTACTAGCATTCTTGGGGAAGAAATGTACTTGTTAGAAATGCAGGTGAAATAATGAAAATACGCAGGGAGACTCTGACAGGAGCTAAGATGAAGAGTTTGGAAAGAAATGTTGATACAGATATTGTTAATAAAAAGTGTGAGAGGGTTTTCTTCCCAAGGAAAAGGCAGAGAGACATCTGGAGATTGAAATTTAGATGGTTGGAGCATATGAATGTGCAGAAAATGAAAGGAAGAAGTGTGGACAAGAAAAGTTCAACCTATTACTGAAACAGGCCTGTTTCAGAACATTAAACACAGAATATCCAAAACAGTCTTAAATGGAAGAAGCATGTGTGTTTGGGAGTTCTTTTGCACTCTGTGGGGTTTGCAGTGTGACATTTCTCTGCTTAGGCGGAAAGGAGAAGCCAAAACAATGGCATACATGCCCCTCTACTATACATTGGTAGTCAATCACAGTTTGTCTATAATCGGAGACTTCTCGTATTTGAGGTCTGAGGTTTTAGTTATCTGAAACTTTCTTATAAAATTTTGTGGCAGAAAACATTCAGCCTTTCAAAATAACCAATTATTTTCTTGTGCAAATGAAAGACTGGCTGAAGAGTGCTATGTAGTAATCTCAGCCCTCCTGAAGTTTAACAGGTCATGTATACAGCAACTCTTTCAAAAGAATCAATTATGAATTTATGGCACTTGGTTAAACACTGGTGTGGCTTATAGTTTCTTTTCATATTCTGTGTGAAATAGAGGACAGGCATAGTATTTTTAACCGCAAATCTGAGAAATATAGCTTTCTTAAATTACAGTGATACTGGAAATGTTCCATATACTTAATCCATTGCACTGTACTCATTATAAAATTTCAGATCAGCTTCAAAAAAAAATGCATGGATTAAGAAATTGGTTATATTTTGGGAGTAGCAGAAAAGTAATTTTATTTTCAAATACTGATCCTCAAAATAGACCCAAACATATTAGCATAAGGAATAAAATGGTCTTCCAATACTGATTCATTTGAAGGGAAAGTAATTAAAAGTTACTTTGAATTTTGTAAGAAAAGAAAAAAATGGCATTAATGTTGCAGTGTGTCCTTTAAAACATTAATTGCTCATCTAGTTATTTTACATATTGCAATATTGCTTAAATATTTTCTGTTAGCAGTAGAAAAAGTCTGAACTTGAGTGTTCCCAGATATCCCTGAATATCAAACTGCCCATAGAACTGCAAATACCATTTTTGAGGAAGTAACTGTCTTTTTTAATTTGGCTTCCATTTTCACAAGAAGATTTACTGCTGGGTAGAAGTGTACAACTATAACTGGATAGCCTGAAGATTAACACAGAAGTTAGGAACTTGAGTAGATATGTAACTAACTCAGATATTATTTTGCATGCAATATTGTTAGATGAATTTATCTGTAGTCTTGGAATCCAGTCCTAGATGGATAACAGAAGCAAATATTAGAATCTAATAGCAACAAAATATCTGTAAAGGAAATATGTGGCATGTGATTTTTTTTCCACATTCTGTGGAAAAATATGTTATTTCTTTGTGCTATCACATTAGCAAGGCTTGCATTTGAGTATATTTTAGCTACTAAATTATTGTATATGAAGATATGTGTTATATGTGTTAGGTATATGAAGATAAATATATTTTCACATAAAATAATTTTATAAGTGCATAGCACATTTTTTAAGAACTCTCAAGTTTGCAAATAATTTAGGTGACCTTATTAACAGAGTACCTAACACTAAAACTTTCATCTGCCCTTACAAAAGTATTTGTTGGAGATTATTCAACTGTACTTTAGGGTCAAGATGCAAAAATAATTTTGTAGTAGTTTGGCTAAGTGGTAGACTGATATTCTTCAGAAAATACCAAACACATGAGACATAATCATGTGTCACCTGCTAGTGTTTCTAGGCACATATTTGGCTAACCTGTCAGCTTTGGCAAGTAATCTTTTTATATCCCTCACTTCTGCACTACATGTGAACATCTCCTGTTCCCATCTTCTGGTATTAGCTGAGATTTTCTTTTAAATTTCTGTTTTAAAAGATAAACAAATGAATGAATGCTGAAAAAAATGGTGGGATAAAAACATAGAAAAGCTATATTTTGTAGTTAAGATCTGTATTTTTTAACAATTCAGCCAGTGCTGGTCATGAAAAAGAATTTTTATGATAAATTTACTGGGTAGGAAATATTGGCAAATGGAGAACTCTCATATTATTATTATTATAATTGGCAGCTCTAAAGAACTTGCATAGCTCTCTCCTCAAAATACTGTACAATCATTCCTAATCACAAGAGACACATAAAATATATAACTGCCAGTTGATTTTTGACCATAAACACCAACTCCAATGAATTTCTGTAAAACAGAGTTTAATTACTGTCCTAAGGATCCCCCATTCCTATTTGTTTCCTAGATGATTTGTTGAGAGACAAGACAGAAATAAAAAAAGAAAAGAAAAAAAAAAAAAAGGAAAAAAAAAAGAAAAAAGGAAAATTCAATGAAAAACAAGGAAGAATCGTAGAATAGTTTGGGTTGGAAAGTACCTTTAAGATCATCTGGTTCCAACTCCCTTGCTGTAGTCAATGACACCTCCCTCTAGACCAGGTTGCTCAAAGTCCCATCCAGCCTGACCTTGAATGCTTCCAGGGAGGGAGCATTCAGAACCTCACTAAGCAGCCTGTTCCAGTGTCTCATCACCCTCACAGTAAAGAATTTATTCCTGACATTCAGTCTAAATTTTCCCGCTTCCAGTTTAAAACCTCATTCTGTCATTACACACCCCTATAAAAAGTTCCTCCCCAGCTTTCCTGTAGGCTTCCCCCTTCAGGTACTGGAGAGACACTATAATGAGTCCTCAGAGCCTTCCCTTCTTTAGGCTGAGTAGCCTCAGCTCTCTCAGCCTGTCCCTGTGTGGGAGATGCTCCACCCCTCTGATCATTTTCATTCCTCTTTGGACCCGCTTCAGCAGTTCCATGTCCTTCTTGTGTTGGGGGTACCAGAACTAGACCCAGTATGTGGGATCTCATGAGAGCAGAATAGAGGGGCAGAATCACCTCCCTAGAACTGCTGGTCACACTTCTCTTGATGCAACCCAGGATACAGTTGTCCTTCTGGGTTGCAAAGGCACATTGCCAGCTGATGTTGAATCTTTCATCAACTGACACTTCTAAATCCTTCTCCTTGGGGCTGCTCTCAAGCTGTTCTTCACCTAACCCGTATCTGTGCTTGGTATTGCCTTGATCCCATTGCAGGACCTTTTACTTGACCCTGTTGAACTTCATGAGGGTGGCATGGGCCTGCCCCCTCAGGCCTGTCCAGGTCCTTCTGGATGGCATCCCTTCTCTTTAGCGTGTCAACCGCACCACTCAGCTTGGTGTTGTCTGCAGACTTGCTAAGGGTCACTTGATATCACCTAGAGAGATGTTAAATAACACCAGTCCCAGCACTGATCTCTAGGGAATGCCACCTGTCACAGGCCTCTGCTTGGACATTGATCTGCTGACTGCAAGCCTCCAAGTGTGACCATCAGCCAATACCTTATCCAGTGAGTTGTTCATTTCCCAAATCCATTTTTCTCCAATCCAACCAGGATGTCATTCAGGACAGTGTCAAACACTTTGCACAAGTCCAGGTAGATGTCATCAGTTGCTCTTCTTTCATCCACTGATGCTAAAACTCTCATAAAAGGTCACCAAGTTTGTCAAGCATGACTTGCCCCTGGTAAAGCCACACTGATTACCACCAACCCCCAATTTTTCATTTGCCTTAGTATCATCTTCAGGAAGATCTGCTCCATGATTTTGCCAGGCACAGAGGTGAGACTGGCTGGCCTGTAGTTCTGTCAATCTTTTTTTCCCTTTTTGAAAATGGGGGTTGTGATTCCCCTTTTCCAGTCAGTGGGAACAAACAAATGAGTGAGTAACCTTCTTAAGGTTTGGCCTGAGGAAATGTGTGACCTGTTACTTTGCACAAACAAGGTCCTTTCATTATTAATGCTGAGGTAAATCATTTGAATATGGACTGCATCTGGGTTTGTGACAGTGGAAGTTGAAGACAGTGTACTGCTGGTATGAGGACCAAGGAAGGTTGCTTCTCTTATAGAGAATGATGGAAGATGAAGTCATGCAATGAATATATGCTGAAATGAGCTGTTACGTCAGGTAGAGGAAATTCTGGATGGTTGTTGAAGCTGAGTTTTTTCATGCTGGAATGTCATTGGAAGCCTATGGTTTGATTTGGAGACAGTCTAAGACTTACTGCTTAGTTATGGTTACTTCAAAATCAAACTGAAGTCTGAACTCTGGTATGGCTACCAAAGCTACTGCAGATGGTGTGTGGTAGCTAAAACCAAAGCCAGAGCTAAAACTCAGAATGAGTTCAGTGTTTACACATTCTCATGAATAATGACATTTTGCAATAGCAGTAGTTTCTGATTGATCTGTTAGATTAAATCTCACATTAATATATACTGCAGCAATCTGATCTAGATATAATAATGGGATTGTGGGTGTGTTGCCCACAGTATACTCTTTTTACTTTTCTATTAAAACAGTATATATATTTGCACATGTACTTCACTGACTCTTCCTCTCTGTAACCAAATCCAATCGCTAAGTGCCAGAAAGGAAAGCTAACAGAGTGGGTATATGTCCAGGCAGAGTTTTCAAAGAAGGAATTTCACTGTTTAACAAAACCTTCTAGTTCACTCAGAAAAAAGTAATAATAGATTTGTTCTTTTGTTTCAAAAGTCACTTTTCTTTTTCTTTTTCAATTTCATAAAAGGTCATAACAAATTAACTCACTGAACCTGAGTACTAACGTGTGCTGCTTCTGCCACTGTGACACAGAAGCAAGGTGAAAGAATTAATCCGCAACTAAAATCACACAACTTCTGTGCACTATTACTTGTAGTCCAACATAAACATTTTGGATTGTGTGCTTTTGTGATGCTTGTTATTTTCCACTGGCTTTAGCTATAATACTAACCGTTATGGTTTACACACTGCCAGGCTATAGCCCAAGAACTCTAGAAGATTCAGGAAGTGGGGAAGGGAATTATTCCACAACTGAGTTATACTTGTCCATAACTCATCTCTAACAAGTTGCAGCTTGTATGTTTTATAAACTAAAATGAAAAATTGGAACTTGTACTTAAACCAGAACAAAATGGAGTGTTTGGAGGTTCACTAACATATAAAAATTGCCTTGCTGAAGCATATCATACATAATATACTGAAGTTCTCGGTCTTCCATTAAGCTTTATCAAAATTTATTTTAAATTTCCAGCAATAAATCACAATGATCTGAGATTTGAGTCAAGTTCAATATAAAATCAAAATGTTGGAAAGTTTTAAATTAAGAATTCTGTTTTATACTTTACTACTTGTTTTCCTTTCTTGTTTTGTAAGAGAGGCAGTTTGGGCTGGAAGTCCACTTTAATCATGGTTTTGTTCTATGAGTTCCTTTTCTGGTTATATTCAAGCATATTCATCTAAATCCACATATAAGTTGAATGTATTGATACAGAAATGAACTTTTGAATAGGTATATTTACAGAAATGCTTCTGAGTCAAATGTTTCATATATTTCATTTTTATTAATTTTTTTGCCTCAAGGAACTGAAATGCACTGCAACTTCTTTATAATAATATTATTTTTCCATGAGTGTACAAACATTTTCCTATGAATTGGGCAACACTTTTGGAATCCGTTTCATTATAGCCTTGTTAGTACTTTTATTATTTGTACTCCTATAATGCGAATGTTGGAGGGTTTGAACAGAAAGCAAGGATCAATGCATCGTGTAACTTGGACTGTACCAGATGAAAACGGTTGGGTTAGATACTCCATGAGTCTCCTGTACAGCTCCTTACAGTCTCAGCTCTCTGAAGAGCTGGTGTGTCCAGCTGCTGGTAAAACATCTGCAAAAACTTTAATGATCCAGAGGTTACTCCAGAGAAACTTCTATATCTTTCTTTAGTCTTACTGAACTGAATTAACATTTTCAAAATTGAAAAGGTTTTACAGTGGATGGGGTAAGTGATGTTGAAATGTTAATCTTGTACACTTTATTATTATTATTTTTTTAATTATATATATATATCTTAGTGCGCTTTTGTACCACTGCTTTTGTTGTGGAGAAACCAGAACTTGAGATCTTTGAGCAGTGTGTTGGAGGCATGCTGTTCTGGAATGCATTTTTGCCAGAAGGTATCAGAAGGGACACCTCTGGGCCGCCTGGTCTCGTGGTTGGCGACTCTGCACATAGCAGTGGGGTTGAAACTAAGTGATGATTATGATCCTTTTCAACACAGGCCATTCTGTGATTTTGTGATTCTATGAATACTCCCAGAGCAAAGCCCAGCATTCCTTGAGATCCTATGGAAAAATTTCTGAAGGCCTGATGCACGCAAGTGAAAAGGGGACCTGGATGCAGGCAAATGTTCATACATCTTGCATAAGCTTGCATTTTGCTGAGCACTCGCATGAGCTGACTGATAAATTCAGTCAGTTGGGGAAACATCACCATATCAGGATGTTTCTAATACTGAACTGACTACCAAGCACCGGAAATGGCAAAAAAAGTGGATTAACTGGACACAAGCTCTCATATGCAGATCTGAGTTGCTTGGCAGGGTGTCTGCATTCAGTTCAAATGTATTTCATGATGTCTGGGTGTGAAGTTAAATAGATGGGCACACAGAATTCAGAATATACACGTGACAGTGAGGGGCTGTCTTCAGAAAACCTTTTTTAAGAATGAAAAGATAACAAATTTTGTGTGAAACCTCTGTAACTTTCACCATTTCTGAAATATCCTTTTAAATTAAGGAAAGACAAGCTCCACTCCCTGTCCTGTAAAGGAGAAATTTTCTGGGTAAGATCACATACAGGTCTTTTCCTAATCCTCCTTCCAGTACAGAAAGCGAGATTGTACTCACAGATATCAAATGTGTGGGCAATTGTTATTTAATACAGCTGCCTTTGTATTCATACATTAGATTTTTTAAGTAGATTAATATGTGCATAATAGTATTATAATAGTGCTCAATTAAACACTTCAAAAATAAAAGCAAGAGAAACAGAAGCTTTGCCACTCATTCTATTTTAATTTTATATAGCTCTCTGTTCTGTAATTCTCAGCTGAGCTCTGAGTATCAGAACGGAGACATTACACACGTTTCACAAAAGACATTTTACTTATAGTCTAGCAGTAATAAAGTTCTATTTTCATTCAGTTTGTGGGTATGTGTGTTATACCAATGCACACGAAGAGAGTCAAACTTCAAACTAAATTTGTGCTTTATGTGAAGCCTTAAAATGATTATTGCCTGTAGAGTTTTCTGTCTAGCCTACCAGATTTCACATGCTGTATCAATATGATGCAGATTTTATGTCGACTAAGTGGAGGAGTAACTATTTCTACACATGTTAAAATTTGTAAGTATTGGAAGACCTGCCGAAATGATAACTTCAAGAAAGAAAAAATATTTTTTGAAACTGTAGCATCTTACTTCATAGAACTGATGCTTTCGAACATATGACAAAGATTTTATTGTGGTTTTATTTTAAAAATAGGTTTTGTGTTTTCACCATCAGCTTTGAAACTGAAAAAGTAAATGAATGTATGCACATTTCATATACTGTTCTGTAGTTAGTATAGGAAAAATAAATTTGTATTATTATTTTGTAAAATTTGGGCCACATTAAATATCTAGTGCCAAGCATTCTGCATGTAAGATAAGTGAAACATGAATTACTATATTATGTGCAAATGTAGTTTTCCTATAGGAAAAGCACTTCTCAAAAGAAGAGACATCATAGTTTAACAATGTAATTCAAAACAAAGTAAATCTCTAAGTCTGAGCTGTATGAAAAGATCAGAAACTTTACAAAAGGGTGTTGCTTCTTCTAAGCTACAGAATGTCCTGTGTGCTTTGCTGTCATATTTTTCAGACCTTCACTAGAAAAGATCGCATGAACCTTGATATGTGGACAAACTTATTTCTTTAGGAAAGTATTTGAGGAATTATTACAGTATTTTATTCTGTAGGACATGTCTCCAAAGTAGATAAAAATATGTTCTTAAAGCTAATCACAAGTTTCTTTTTCTTCTGGAATCAAAACTATAACAAAACTAAAATAAGACACTAAAATTGTAGGAATCTTTCTTCAGTACAGTATATGTTATAGATGCTAAAAAATAACTTTATGTTTAAACAGTTTGCTGTGGAAAAATTCTGTGGATATCTGTAGTTACAAGAAATGTAATTAAATATTAGCTATGAAGTGCCATCCACATGTACTTCTTTGATTATCAGAATCAAATTTGTTATAATTTACCAATGTGAAACTTTGTCAAGTATTTTTCTCACATTGGTTTTATAAGTGTTTTCTCACTTGTGATTCTCTGCTACCTTTTATGGTATCTGTTGAAGTGCTTGATAAATTTAAATACTTTTTTACAATGTATTTGTCTTACTGTTTCAGTTTACATTTTAAAGATATGCTGCAAAATGTCAACGTGTTTGCTAGATCTATTTGTTTCACTTCAGCAAACATTACTCATCTTCTATATGTTCTGTATTTCAAAATGTTGTGCACAGATTAACAGATTCTGGAGAGTGTTGCCCTCAAGTCCTAGACAGTTTCAGAGGTGTCGTTTAGAGGAGATGAACTTGCTTGGCACAGTTCAGATCTGGATGTGAGCCAAAGCTTCTTTGGAATTCAAAGGCATCTGGGAGGTTGAGACAGTAGTTCGATTTTTTACGTGCACTAAGTTGTAACTTCCTCATGAGGACCAGCTGGCATTGTTTGTGCACTCCAGCTTCTATTGCAGTTCCATTGTACCTCAACCCTCCTAATTTCTGTGCAGCTGGATTCCTCCCTGATTTAATAAACACTAAATCCATATTATGGGCTCAAACGAATCCATTGTTGTCACATGGTTTAACTTTCTGGCTACCATTGGATTTATTTTTGATCTTTTTCTTAGTCTTGTTGTAGTAGCTGATGCTAAGATATACTCAGTCCAGTCTTGACTGAAAAAAGTTTTCCACTACTGGAAAATTTAATGTCAGACAAAGTAGTTTCTTCCAAAAGATGATTAACAATATAGTGAAAAACTTGTACTTTACTCCTAGTGTAAATTTGAGTACCTTTAACTTAAAATCACACATCTTGCTGACCTGCTTGATTGCTCTGTGATTACTTTTCCTCATAGTTGTACTCTTTCACTATTAATAAATCATACCTTAACCTACTCAATAATAAACTGAATAGTGCATCTCTTGTCTGTCTTCATGCAACAGTTTTGCAGGATTACAATAACTTCTATTTCTATTCACACGTAAGAGCATGAATTTGGGCATGAATGAGAATGATCTGGGGTAGATCATAAGTATATGTAGCCCAGTACCTTGACTGCAACAGGAAGGAAGATATTTATGTTCACAACAAAAGCTTTCTTTGCTTAAAGCTCATCTCTTGCACTCCAGATCACCTAACCTTTGATTTCCACATATGGGAAATTTTGGTACATAACTAACTGTAATGTGAACTCTGCATGTAATCTATAAAGGAGGAAGAAACAGAGGCCCATTAGCAAATGCCCAGGGCAGAGTAGGAACATGGCAAACACAACTCTACTACTCTACTGGTCTCCCAGTCCCTATCTGTTTTTAGCTCAGGCAGTTGAAAACTGAGATATTTATGGTTTTACTTAACTTCAATTGCGTATTTTTTGTGAAATCATTCTTGTTAAGCTATTGGTTTTCACAGAATCCTGTCACAACTAATTCTATTTGTCTAATACCTTTTTTTGGTAGGAACCAACTTCCTTTATTTATTTTTAACCTGATGCCTATTATATCTCATTATTGATAGAGACTATGTCATTAATAAAGGAGAGACTGAACGGTCAGTCCCTATATACTTGCTCAGTGCTATCCCTAACACTGAAGGCCTCTTCTAGACTGTAAAAACCTTGTATAATTTTTGCTTTTCCATCAAATATTTACACTGCAACAGTAATATTATTGAAACTGAGGTACCAGAATTCTCAATACTTGACTATCTAATTTACCATTCCACTCTAAATAGGCTGTATTAGTCATTTCTCACCTGTGCTAATTATTCTCACTTCAACCTACCTGTCATTTGAAGTCTTGATCAACAATTCCATTTCTTATTATGTCTGTATTATTTAATAATGTAGAATTAAAAAAATAAAAAAAAAGAACAGGTTTCTCCTTTAGAAGTAGTTTTTTACTAGAATTAGAAGGAGAGATAAAGTTTTATATTTAGTACAGTGTATATATGTTAATTATTTGCTATATTTTAGGGAGGTAATCCAACGGCCACTGTAATTGCATTGTGTGCCATGAGAGACTTCAACCTTGCTCAAGAAACTTGCCAGCTGGCCATCAGAGACATTGGATGTCTTGAAGTGTTAATTAATTTGCTTGATACAGAAGAAATTAAATGTCAGGTAAGCAGCCTTGTTGAATAGAGCAGCAAACATACCTTTTTTCAAATTGTCAAGCTTACATAGGATACAAAATAATGGCTTCTTTTTTCTTGTTTTATTCCTACGTTTTCTCAGTTTTGATGGCTTCTTAGAAAAAATAAATTCCTTAATTTTCAGTTTCCTTCTTCTGATCCTATCTGAAAATGAAGTATTACATAATCCAGCATTTTAAAAATTTTAAATATTTTTTCTATTTACGTATTCCTAAATAACATTTATTGTACATTATATTTCATTATTTAGATTGGCTCATTAAAAATCCTGAAGGAAATCAGTCAAAATACACTGATCAGACATGCAATTGCGAATCTTGAAGGCTTACAGATCATGGTGAAAATATTGGACTCTCCAGATACAAATCTAAGATGTTTGGCTGCTGAAACAATTGCTAATGTTGCTCGATTTAAACGAGCGCGAAGCACAGTAAGACGTTATGGAGGAATCAAGAGACTGGTAAGCAGACATTAAAAAAATTAGTGCGATTCCCATATGCAGAGATTTCTTTTCAAAATAATTTGTGATTTGTTGTTTATGTGATTCCTCAAATAGTAGTTTCTATCACCAAGAAAAGCAGCATAGTATCAAACAGACTTGTAGGAAATTAAAAATATGTTTGTTTTTGTTAGGTTGGGCTGTTGGATAGTACGTCAGTGGGATCAACTGCACTTAGACAATATCAAGCAAAAGATACTGAAAAAGCACGCTGCGGGGCTTTAGCACTCTGGAGCTGCAGCAAAAGTACCAAAAATAAGGAAGCAATCCGTAAAGCTGGTGGCATTCCATTACTAGCTAAGTGGCTTAAAAGTTCAGATGTAGACATCTTAACGCCAGTTGTAGGGATATTACAAGAATGTGCCTCAGAGGTAAGTAAAACACACATATATGCTATTTCTAATCACTAAGATAACTGTCTATTAAAAGGAGGCATTACACTTGACTGTCATTTAGAAATGAATAAGAGTACCTTACGTAAGAAATAGAAATGAAATACTTAACAAGTTTCTAATTTTTTCATGGTGTTTAATGAATGAAAATTGGCAAATTAAGATGCTATATTTACAGGCTTTGCAGTTCCTGGTTTTATTGGGGATTAGAAGATCACAGTGAATTTATGTATTTGTTTACCTTTGTGAACATCAATGGTATGTTCAAAGCATTACAGTTGACTTGAATTTAAAATACAATACAAAGCTTCACAATAGCAAAGCCTAGAATGTTAGCACTGTGTTATTACTGGGATTAGTGATACGGACTGCATTGACTATTGTCACTGTTAATATACAGGGCTTAAAATGTACTGTTTGTTTTGTGTTGTTTTTTTTTTTAGCCAAGTTACAGACTTGCAATAAGAACAGAAGGAATGATTGAAAACCTTGTGAAAAATCTGAGTAGTGAACATGAAGAGCTTCAAATGCATTGTGCTAGTGCCATATTTAAGGTAATTTTATTATTTAAAATTAATTTAAAATTAATCAGTAGATAGGAGCCAGGATTTGCACTTTGTTTTCATATGTAGTTAATGCTTATTTTTAATATTCCTCAGTTTTACTGTTTCCTCAACGTATGAGAAATTATTTGGCAAAAATGTTGATGTTCTTTTGCTAAATTTATGAGGGTGTTTTTGCTGCATAGTTGATATCGCAGTCCCATTCTTGCTTCTCTTGTATGTAAGACCTAAATTCCACTGCTAACCAATGGGGAGAGGTGGTGCAAGATGAAATGTTTTTCTGTTTATTTGTGTGTGACATCATATGACATTAGAAGCACTGCTACATATGTAGTAACTCTTTACTGCCAGATTAGTAAGATGTTTGCGTATTCAAGTAATCTAATAAAATATTTCCATTTTCTTCTGTATGAGTTTTGACTAGTTACAATATAAAACACCTACATTTTGAAGATATTGCTCTACATATTTTGCATAATATATGTATTTAATTTTTTGTATAGTGTGCAGAAGATAAGGAGACACGTGACCTGGTTAGACAGCATGGAGGTCTTCAACCACTGTCTGCTCTACTCAAAAACTCTGAAAATAAAAAACTTTTAGCAGCTGTGACTGGAGCAATCTGGAAATGTGCAATCAGCAAAGAAAATGTTTCGATGTAACTATTTAGTTTCACAATTTTTTTATTACATTACAATGTTTTTGTTTTATGGGCTCCTATTTTTGCAAAAAATGTGTCATGATTCCACAAATCTGTGTTTTTTATTTAGTGAGGCTTTCAACTTAGATACTGCCGAAAAATTGCTGTATGACTTCATCTGAGTGCCCAGGAAACAGAGTTACTTTCCTAGAATCTTAACAGTGAGCGTGGAGAATTGGTGGCTCTGAAGAATATAGAATGCTGAGACAGGAGGCATACTAAAACAGAAAACATTTTACATGTGGGTGTATCTGATATCCCTACTCCTGTCCGTCTTACAAACTGGGATCATGGCTACTTGGTGGAGAGTAGCCAGTACATTTAGCTTTTCTTTCTCGAGAGATTATACACATTATTTCATTCTGAGGCAGACATTAGGTCCACTTGTTTTAGAAATATATTAGACTCTAGAATTAACCTAGAATTCTCTCTCCTTAACTACAAAAGAAACTCAGGAAAGCAACAATCTGGACACTCACCTTGTAAAGAACTGGATTTAACTGTTAGGAGTCCTAGCATTGATACGAATATATTTTCTCAGTATCAGGGCCCAGAATGATTATCTGAGAATTTGGGATCAGGAGTTATCACTCTCACTATTTTATGATGACCTGAATTTAATCTCAGTTTAATGACTGAGAATGTGTAGCCCCTTTCATCTTGAATCATCAGATTAATGCACCTTAATAAGGAGCAAACAAAAATGCATGTTCCATTGAGGTATGCCCTAGGCTTCCTGCTGAAGTTACCTTACCCTCTACAGAAGAATGCAAGATTGACAGACTGGGAGGTGAAACAGTAAGAAGTAACTTCTTCCTGCAGCCCTAATTTCAGTGTATTCTGCTGGACATGCAGATACAATGAGTAACTGCTGGATAAAAATGTGAAAAAAAATCCAAAAATCTTAGTTTAAGAGCTGGCTATTTATTGTTCTGTATGAGTTACCCAACTGTTGTTAAACAGAGCCTTTTTCTCTACGTACTCTTCTTCTGTCCTATGTCTTTTTGTGTTCCTCATTTTACAGTAACCTGGCTTTTCAGAAAGGTGAATCCTCCTTTTTTGGTGGGCTTTGGGTATCTGCACGTTGGTTGCAGATCAATGATTGCATGAACTGAATGTCTCCATCTATATTAATGAGATAAGTAGGTCTATACCTTGGGTTCCATCTCTAAAGGATGGTCATCCATACTGTTTAAGTTCTAGCGCAGTCTCTTGCACAGTTTGACCTGTCCCAGGAAGTAGTCTCCAGGGAAGGATCAGGCACTGCCAGCACAGGCAATAGATTTTTTCCATTAAGCAGAAGGGGTGAGGCCACCCTGAATGGTAAGGACAAAAGATTTTAGTCACATGGATGCTACGTTCTCATCCTCAGGGCTACAGAATGAGCCTTTGCCTGCTAAATAAATAGCTAGCGTAGTGATAGCCAATAATTCTGTGCAAATGCAAACAGACTTTTTTTCTGGGTTACTCACATATCTTCACAAGGGCATGAAGTTCCGTGAAGGTTACTAGTCAGGCGCTGCTCCAGACTTGTGCTGAATTAATGTATTATGTACTGCTGAGTCTGAAGCAGTAAATCCTATCCAAAGTCAGGATGGGAGTATGCTGCAGAACAGTGAGGGAGGATAATGTGAAAACACATAAGGAGGGATGAGCTTGAGTTTGGCACAAAGGTAGAACTAGCAAAGCTGACTGGTTCCTGCAGGGCCATTTAATTATCTTCAGACTGCTGCACAGTACTTTCTTTACATGATATAAATTGCTGAGAAGTTGTGCTGACTCAGCAGTGGGCTGATACAGGTGCCTGGTCCTGACCGGCTCAGATCCATTAGTGCACAAGCAGCCGTACTGCTTCTGGACACAAGATGGCCTGAGCCAGCAACTCTGTCAGTCTATAGCCTGCCCATCACAGGGCCAGCTCATATTATTCCACCTATGGAGCAATTGATCTGCAACACAGACAAAGTAACCAGAGAAATAAACAAACATATTTTAAATTTTTCACTGACTTTGTTGCTTTTTTTTTTTTTATGCTATGAATGTCTTCTCTTGAAAAAAGAGAAAAAGAGGCACTTCCAAATTAAATTGAACAAAGAAAGATTTTTCTTTAAGCAGAAGTGTATCAAAAACAAGCAAATCATGAAAAACGAGAGTTTCTCCTTTCTTGTTTACATTAATTGTTATACTAAAATCAACTTGGAAAAATTAACTTCTATTGTAACTGTTGTACATATGCCATCCCAATCTAAACAATAAGAATTAAGAAACTGCACATTAGGATTGAGCAAGATACAGAACTGGTGAGACTAACATTCATTGAAAAGTAAAGGTAATCCTTTGGCTCCAGAGAAGTGTAAGAGAGTATGATATAATCCTGCTCTAGCTATTAATATGGCAGGAAAGAAAACTGGAAATTAGGATGCCACTTTACTTGCCAGTCTTTCAGTGTGTTTTCAGCTAGTTATAGACAATGCATCTACATGTTAAGTTTTAAACAGCCCTCAAATGACTCTGTAGATTCAGAGAAATATATTAAAAAATGTAAGATACGAAGTGATGCTGTATGTTGCACTTTTCATATTTGATTTGAATGCTTTACCTGTACTGTGATTTGTTCAGTTTACTTAGGTTTACCTCACAATGGTAACATTCTGAAAATAATAACTTTGCTTTTATTGCTGTTGTTTAGATTTAATGAATATAAAGTCACAGAATCTTTGGTAGGACTGCTGACTGATCAACCTGAAGAAGTTCTTGTAAATATCGTTGGAGCCCTGGCGGAGTGTTGCCAAGAACCAGGAAATCGATCAGTTATCCGTAGATGTGGTGGAATACCACCCCTAGTGAAGTTACTTATTGGAACTAATCAGACATTACTTGTGAATGTCACGAAAACAGTGGGATCTTGTGCAACAGAACCTGAAAATATGATGTAAGATATTCATGTTTTTAAATATTAAATAATTCTTGCAGAGACACTGATAATATTTTTGGGTGAACATTAAAGGTTCTAATGTGATGATAGCTAATTTTTTTACATAGTATTAAAAAAAATAAATGTATCTCAGTAATCAGATATCACAGAACCAGTGAGGTTGCAAGGGACCTATTCAGTCCACCCCTCCTGCTCAGGCACAGTCAGCTAAAGCAGGTTGCCCAGAATCACATCCAATCAGGGGATGTATATATTCATGGCTAGAGGCTCAGCCGCTTCTCTGGGCAACCTGCTCCAGTTTTTGAACTTCCTTACTGCAAAAAATAGTTATTTGTTGTTTTTTTTTCTTATATTCAAGTGGAATTTTATGGCATTGCAATTATAGAATAGTTAG
This sequence comes from Coturnix japonica, assembly GCF_054131305.1. Classification (NCBI taxonomy): domain Eukaryota; kingdom Metazoa; phylum Chordata; class Aves; order Galliformes; family Phasianidae; genus Coturnix; species Coturnix japonica. The sequence continues at coordinate 125,309,714 of NC_140664.1, read as the reverse complement.
TTCATGTAATAGGAATGTTTGAAAAGATATTTACGGTTAATGGTGTTTAAGTCAGGAAGTTGAAGGAGTATCTACTATACTACTGTTCTCTTATTATAATAATTTCATAAATTAGAGAAAGCTATTCCAGAAAGGTGTGCATTTACTGTCATAAAAAATAATATGGAATTTTTGAAAGAGTATTACTCTCTATTTTATAAGTGTTATTACTCCCTATTTTATAATTTTTTTCCATTCTCATCATTTAAGAACTAGTACTTTCCTTGACTCCCTTTACCCCATCTTACTTCTTTGCTAGAAAGAAGAAAAAGACTGCCTTTTTACCGAGAGTTGCTACTCTGTTTGGTTTTGTTATGTAGATTTGTACAGCTTACAAAGCTTTTTGATCTTTATGATTAAGCACTCCAGTTAAAAGTTGAGGTAGAATACTCATTTACTGTGCTTACTGTTCCCCAGCAGGGATATTTACCTCAAGATTCTCAGCATATTTCCCTCCTTACACAGAGGGAAGGTTGGAGAGTTTTAGTAAGCTCCTCCTGTTCTGATTTGCATAATTCACTTGATATTCATATAGCAGTGCAGGGAATTCTTATCCTGAATAGGGTTTTTGTTTTCATGCTTTGGCTGTCACCCAGTGGCAAAAGGATAGACGGTACACAACTGTAAACATGGGTTGCGTGAACTGTTAGCCATGTAGTGTAGAAGTGCATGTAAGTGAAAAAATCTTCACTACATATCTCAAATGAAGAATGCTAAACTTCTACCTTTGCAGGAATATGTTAACAAAATTAACACTGAAAATCAAATGGGAAATTTCAAAGCCAATGAATATAAATTGATATTATGAAATCTCAGACTCAGGACTATCACTTCTATTATCCAGTATTGACAGCCTCACACTGGAACGCTGTCAGTATAAGCACCAAAAATAACACAGGTTGCTGCTAAAATTGTGATAAAACAAAGTCCGGCTTGTTTTTCAGAAGAGAGTGCAGGTTGTTTGGGAGGAAATTTCAAAGTTTGCCAAGAGTTGGTGGAGAATTCAAATGTTGAATTCAGTTCATATGAAAAAATACTCTACTGAAGGTTCTCAACATTTAAAAAGTTTTATTGCTTGTTAGCTTGTTTTGTTTTGTTTTGTTTTTTAATATTAATGAATAAGGAAGATGTTAGGCTAGGAGCAAAATGTGCTAATTAATATATAAACATAGAAATTGCTTCAGTGAGCATTACATGTGACATTTGCTGGAAGTATTGTGCTAGTGGAAGTCCAGACTTGCAGCACTAGAAAAGATAATGCTATCTTTACCAGAAATGTGATTCAACCATGTGAAGACAACTTTGATCTTAACCCAGGAAAATGTTTAAAAATGCTTAGTTCAGACATTGATGTCAGTACAACTACTCATGTTTAAAAAATTCATTTGGTTTTCGCTTTGTCTCTAGCAGTCTCAAAGTACTCAATTTCTTCCCTCTAGAAATAAAGGCTATCAATTTCTTTTTCCTTCTCCTTAGACCAGCATAGAAGGAATTCAAGCTTTTCATACACACCACTTTTCTCTTTTTTGAGTAGAGTAAGTGACCAAATACAAGGAATGTAAATATTCTGTAACACCACTTTGTTCCAATTACAGAACTGGGACTAAGACTTCTGTTTTTGAATTTTTTTTTTTAACATCAAGAAACACTGATGTGTTTCTGCTCAATTCAGCTCATAATTAAGATATGAATTCTAGAGTTTGAACACTACGTGGTTGCTCAAGTTCCAAGTATTGGCTGTCATGTGTTTCTGTGATGCTACATCCTCAAAGGGGATGATGGACCAGAAATTACCATTATATTTTGGTAGTTTATGTGTAGTAGCATCTACAAATTTCTGCTTTGAAAATAAATGCTGCTACAGCTTTATGATACCTACCAGATAAACAGTTTTCTAGTCTTCAAGTCCTCATATTAAACAATACAGGTAAATGTATAGCATTCTGGTGAGCACTCTATTTTAGCCAGACAGATGGAGTTTGACTCACTGGTACAAAGCACTTCATAGCAGACAGTGAAGGTTTTAAGAAACATGCTAAATTGTGGTTTCAGTAAAGACAAGATTACATTCTACTAGAATTCAGTCCTGAATCTTACCAGTGAGCACAATACAGTCAGTATAACTTTGTTTATTTGCACTTGTTTTTGTAGTCTAGGTTGGCAGGCTATAAAACTAGAGTTCTCAAAGGATCTGGCAAATATTACTGTAACAGGAAAAGATGATAGATATGACAAACAGACGTGTAGGCTATGTGTGTGTGTGCATTCAACAATTCATTCTGACATTTCTGGACTGGAATGTTCAATATTAAATCTGAGTTCTTAAGAGGAGGACAATTAAAAAAAAAACCTTTACTAAACAACTTTCATCTATAAAACCCAATGAAAGTAATTAAAAAAATTATCTTGTTAAACTACCTGTACTGATCAAGTAGCAAATAGCAATTTACAATAACCTGAGATTGCTCTGAGGATCATCTCAAATCTGGAGTAGTCTACAAATAGCATTAATTGCATTAGAATTATTTTTCCCTAAGGTGTATTCTATATTCACCATACATAAACTGTTTTGTGTGGAAACCAGAAGAGCAGTATGCTCACATGCCCTGTAATTAATCTTCTGAAAAAGTGATGTTGGAAACATTATGTAGCAGACATAGCCCTTTGTCTTTGATCTCATCACGTCTGGCTGGTACTAGAGCACATGACAGAGGCACCTCCTCACTCCACCTGCTTCCACCCACCAATACAATCACATATCGGGCTTTTGAGGAGCAGAATAATTTACACCGTATTCTAAATTGTATCAGTTATCACATAATAGCAGTCTATGACAGGGTGTCATAATTTTGAATAAGAGGAGATCCAGGTTTATTCTGAGAAACTTCAGTCATGCTAAGCCATCATAGTGCAGAATCTGGGCTCTTGATTTTTGAGATCTGAGTGTTCATGTGTTGTTACCTACTTATATTGAAGAAAAGAAAGCAATTAGTTATTAAAGTGATTTAAATGTTTCTACTTTGATTGACTATTCCATTGGGTCTAATACAGCTGCTCTTTCTGGTCTTCAACTAAAAGAAATTGGAACAAATGGAACTGTAGAAAACCTGAGCAGAAGACAAGAAAACTGAAAAGCAAATCTTAAATGAGAAGGAAAGGAAAGATAAATCAGCCCTCAGATTGTTTTCTCAAACATGACTGAAAAATCTGAGCTCAGCGTTTGACTTCTATTGCTTGATTTTTATATACTGATTTGATTCATATTTAGTTCCTCTTGGGGAAGAAGTATTTCATGTTGGTAAATGATCAGCAGTCTGCTTGAGTCATGAAGATAGACATCTGGATTTTTTTTATTTTTTATTTTTTTTGTTATTCCAATATGGGAAAAAATATTCATATTTTCTGAAATTATAGAAAAGCATTATTAAAAATTGCTTGAAAGTGCAGGGATTTGGAGTGAATTAAAAGCTTGTTTAGATGTTTTTACTGAAGTCATCCTTACTCTGTGAACATGTACATGTTATTGTGCGGTTTGTGATCATGCTATTCTAATTTGTTGTGTTTCTGTTTTCCCTTCAAATAATTAGATGTAGTTAATTTGGAGCTGACTATGTAAAATAAGCTGTATTAAAATTATCAGGTCTCAAAAATTAACAGTTCATCAGCTTAACTGATCTTTGAAGCAGAAAAGTCATTGCTTTGAAAACAAACTTTATTTTAACCAGCTCAGACAAAAATGTTTCAGATGAAGTCCCTGGTTATTGAAGATAGAGCTCGTATCCTTATATATTTTTGTTTTGTCTTTCAAAAGATGGTAGAATTGTGTGTGTAAGTAATTTTATAACTAGTTGTGAAATTTCATGGTAAATATGCATATAGTGAACAGAAGTTAGATGTTTTAAGTGATATTTTTTAGAAGCAAGCTGTATTTTGTTTCTCTTATTTTGTACTTAGAATTAAAGACGTAGACTACCATGTATACAATGGAATTTATACTTCTGAAGTTAGAAAATCGAAGTATACTTTTTCTTCTTTATCTTCAGCTCATCTGCTTTGTGTTTAATACACCTTTTTAAGAAAAGCAAGTTTGTAAAGGCTATTAAGTTTTGTTTGACCTTCATTTCCTTTTAAGGTATTCCCTGGACCCTATGATCCCCAAGTCTGATTGATATGTAAACATTACACAGATGGCATAGAGATGATTCTGATGATAATTCAGTTTTCAGCTAGTCGTGAAGATACTTTGATTACAGTGTGTTTAAGTAATTATAACGTAGTGTTCAGTGTTAGTCTTGTTGGTGAGGAATTCCTGGGAAACAAGTTACACATTATTCACAACCCACAAAGGATGCAGTGTGGTGTGACCATTTTAATTTCTAATGCTAGATTAGCAACATAGAGCTTTGAAATATGTTGTACAGTAAAGTAAATACATTAAGCATAGACTGAATAAAAAGTTAAGTACATAGTTTGGGGCATAAATATTTGTTTTGGAAAGTATTTGTTACTATGTGAAAGAAGCTAGTATGCCTGAATTCAGATTTTACTCTGCATGCAGATCATTAAAAAGTCACATACTTGTTTTTACTTTCATGCGAGTTCTGGTAATAATGCAGTTCACTTATCTTCTGTAAGCATTTCACATCACAGTACTGAGAAAAAGGTAAACAAGATGCAGGAGATTTAGAAAATGTATTCTAACATAAATTGTTCATACTCATCTGCAATAGCAAGAAATGGCTACTGTATATGTTGATGGCAATCAACTGACAGTAAAACACAAGCACTGATGTAAAGCAAAACGGTATGCTAAGGAAAACCATACCAATACTTCTTACAGCAATTTACCAAACAAATTAACATAAGTTGAAATTGAACATTGTGTACTCCATAATTAAATATCTCTTTTTTTTTTTTTTTTTTGCTCCATTTCTGCAATAGGATAATTGACCGTTTAGATGGAGTTCGTTTGTTATGGTCATTGCTGAAAAATCCTAATCCAGATGTTCAAGCAAATGCAGCTTGGGCTATTTGTCCTTGCATTGAAAATGCCAAGGTGAGAAAATAATAGTTTTGTTACACATACAGTCACGTATAACTGTTGTATTTGGATAGATGTCTTCTAGCAATACTTTGCTATTTGCAACTTACACTCTATTCTTTTCACTGCTTTAAGTAATTGATGAAATAATTATTTAAGAATGCAGCAGAACTCCTCCATCTAGCACTTATTTTGAACCAGAAAGAGGCATTCTGTTTTTCCTTAAGACCGGTGACTGTATTTGGAAAATTCATTTTAGTAGCTGAGCAGGATCCAAACTTATTGTTTCCAAACAAAGTATGCTGAAAAAGTCAATCTTACAGTGCTCTAAACAGAAAGCTTTTACCCATGACCTATGAATAGTGCAGGTAGTTGGAGTTGTTCACCACTATGAGGTACTTCAGCTGCGTTCTCAAGAGACTGCCTTTTGCTTTCAGTGCATATTTCAGACTTGCTGCCAATGTAATCCTTAGATTTTCTGTTCAGACTGCCAACAAAAAGTGCCAGTTGTGAATAGTGGTTGTTGTGCAGGTCAGTTGTGCACAGAAGACTGAGCTATTCATTTATTTTGTGTTGGTTCCCACACAGAGATAAAATGATGTGTATAATCTGTAGCTCATCTTCAATGAATTGGTAAAACAAATGCAGAAGATTTTGTCTCTCATTAGTTTTATGAAATATTAACCTTAATCTTTGTACAGCAGTATCTTCAATTTCTAATTCTTTTCTCAATTCAGTGTAACTTTTTCATTTTCTCTCTCCTATATCACACATACATACTCTTCTATATATAATTTGCTATGTTAAGAATGGAAATTCACTCAAACTAGTGTTATCCTTACCATCCTCTGCAGGTAGCATTTCTTGTTTGGAGTTGAGCCTGTGTGGTTGCTGTTTATCAATACAGACAGATGTAGGTGAAGGAATTTCTAGAACATTTACTTATGATCTTTATAACTTACACAGTTTTTATTTCTTCAAAATGATTTTTACAATAATATCTTAATTGCAATTTTCCAAACATCCTGGTTATTCTGAATTATTATTATTATTAACATGCATTCTAGCATAAAAGTTTTATATTACCGATTGATGGGTTGCATACTTGTCTATTCTGTCAAGGGATGGCCATATCTGCCTCTTTCATGAGCAATATTTCTGTAACTAAATGTTAAGATACCGCTTTATCTCATTACTGAGGTAATACTCATTATGTATAAAACTCCATGACCTGCAGTGTCAGAATAGAACTATGCATTCATAGAGCTTCCACTAAAAATGCTTTTTCAGAAACGAGAAGGATAGAGTATAGCAACTGAAATTACAGACGATGTGGACTGTTTCTGTTTTTTCCTCCGGGTATTTGATGAGTGCAAGTATGTACATCCTTAGTGTAGCCACTCTCCTTTCATCTTTCTTGGCTGCCTGCCCAAATGCTAATCTGCGACCTCACAAAGAGTTCTTTGTGTGAGACTGAGGCAGAGTGGCACACTGAAACAAACCTTCCAATAATACCCTGTCCTCTGACTCTAAATGGAAGAGATACGTATAAAATGACAATTTTAGCCAACCTGCAGGGATACAGTCACTATTTCTATCTAATCAAAATTTTTATCTTTATTCACAGTTAATAATACTCAACAGTTTACATGATCTTTCAGAAACACAGTGTGGTTTATGCAATGCTTGATTCAAATGTAGGAATAAACATATGACTTTAAACGAGTTATGGGTAATCTGGATTTTCCATGCCTGTACTTGAGACTGCAAAGCATGTTTCAAGTAGATTTTATATCAAAATCTGCTTTTTTGTTTGTTCGTTTTTAGGGAAGATGGTTGTCTTCTATAGTGACTGTCTTCTGTAAAGCTGAGGTTGATAGGTAAAACAGAACTTGTTAACAGTACCAGAAACAAATTTTGTAACAATGCAGCACAGCATCCACTTACCTGAACAGACATTTTTTGTATATATGATTTAGAGTTTATTTGTTATGATATTCATAGAATCACTTGCCTTTTACTGCCATAATATGAGTGCACAATTATCTTACACACTTAATCTTGCCACAGTCTATCTAAGATTAAAAAATCCACCATTTCTGTTTTACAGTTAGAAGGTACAGTCAAAAAATGCCCAGTCCTGAAATCACAAAAATAGTTTTGAGCATTTGGATCTCAGTAATTTGCCTGTTGCAAGGCAGGAAGTTAATAGAAAACAAGGGTGGAGAATCTGAGTGCCTCTGTGGCTGGATTGTATGAACTAACAGTTACTACTTCATGGTAACTGGTTCAGAATGCTTCCTATGGAATAGTATCATAGAATTTGATTGACAACATTGTTGAATAGGTCCATATGCTATAGTTAAGTGATATTGTTCATTACATCAATAGGATTTAGGGCAGTGATATTTGATCTGTGACAGATTGAAGACTTATAAAGTAGAGGATTAAATTATACATTGAACTGCATAAATTGTTATGACTCTGACAATCATAATATTGGTTTAATGCCCGTCCTCACTTTTGATGGCCAGCATTACTTCTAAAAATTTTTAGTGTTCAGAAATGTTTGTTGAGTGAAGATGTGAAGGTAGATTGCCTGGCATAGTTTAGGTGGTAGAACTCTCCTGAGAAAATTTGCACTGCACCTGTCAGTGCTATTTGTGAGTCTTAGAAAAAAATTACTTGTAATTTTGGATAGATTAGTGTACACTTTTCTTTAAAATATTCTAAAAGAGTTGTCATGTTTTTTTCCCAAGTGAATTACTGTAATGGAAGCAGGTTCCTATTAATTAGTTCCTTCCAAAAGGAAAGGTTACTACTGCAGGCACATTGGTAAAGTATAAGTGCACCGTCCAAGAAACACAAATGATTATGAAAAATTGCTAAGAAAAGTCTACTCAACTCTGCTGATGTTGGAACAGCAGTACTTGGTTATGATGCTACCTTGAAAAACAGTATTCATAGTGTTTTCCCCATGTACATCAGCCCAGACAGAAAAACTGAGAGAAACTATACAAAGATGTTATTTAAGTTATTATAGAATTCAAAGGTATTTTGCCAGAAAGACAAGCACTGCCAAATTGAGTTTGTATAGAAATACCTATTTCCTCACAGATTAACCTTTAAATAGCATGTTTTGAAATAAAAACAAAACAAAAAAGAAGTTTATAGGGGTTATTTTCATTCCCTGTATTTAATAGTTTTGGGTGCAAACAGTTTATGTTAGGCTCATTGTTTCCTCTTTCTTTTGTCTGTGTTTGCTTATTAGCTTTCAGCTTTTTACATTTAAATTCTAACTTTTGTTATAACTACAACTGTAAAGGATTTCCTAAGGAACATCAGGAAATAAGCTATGTGTAATGTCTGTCAAAATAATTTAAGTAAACAGTCTGAGAATGTTGATTTGAGGGAAGAGAGAAAGAATTTTTTTTAATCTTATTTTCTTAAAATGTACTTGTAAAATGCTATCTCCTGTTTCTAGTAAAGTGTGATTTCCTTCCCTCCCCCAGTGCTATTGCCTCCTTTTCAGCCCAGCAGTGTAATTTCATGGGTGTGATGGAGGATGACTGGATATATAAAGATCATTGTGTATTTCCTGAATAAAGGGAAAGAGAATGTCCACAGTGACACACACAGTAAATAAATAAATAAATAAACACAAAAGCAAAACTAAACCAGGTTTAGGCAGGAAAGTCTAGAGATGGGTATGCGTGACAGTTAAGTAGCCTTCACTTTGCAGAAGTATTATACACTGAGGAACTGAACTCTACTGGAGACAGTGATCTGGAGTTAACCTATGGGTTGAAAATGTGTTGCAGATAACCCATGCTATTTAGTATTATATAACATTTTCTTGTTTCAGAAGTTTTAATGTAGCCACATGTATAAAATCAGCAAGGACATTTCTGTATTAGAGTAACAAAGAAATGTAATTCAACTTGCAAGATCTTCTGATATTCAAAAAATGCTAAAATTATTTACTGTTTTATATGAATTAGGTTGATTATTTTATACATTTCACTGATCAATAACGTCTGTATGAAGTTTAGAACTTCCCCATAATGCAAACTGGTGCTCATTTGCTTATATTTTAAAAACTGTTCATAACCATACATATGTATTGTTATTAACATACCATTCTTTTGCTAAACCTGTGTCAGAATTCCTGGCTTGAGTAGGTACAGCATTTTTCAGTTTCTTTCTTTTTGTTTCTGTGCCTCTTACATTCATGCACAGAAACCTTGGCAGTTCATAGTAATGCTCTTTACTCCTTTCTCTCAGTTTCCTGATTTCTATCTCTAGCCATTATCATACTTTAATGTTATTCATATCTACTCTATATTTGATCTCACTATAATGTATTTTTTAATCTCTATTATCTGGATGTAGACTTTCCAAAATTTTAAGCTATTTTTATGAATTGAATTTCAAAAGTTACTGTAAGAGAGACAAAGAGGAATTTTTAGCTTGCCATTCAGGCCTTCCAGAAAAACAAGGTCCTTGGAGATTTAGGATGTCTACGAAGTCAAACTTGGTGAACTCATACTTGGCTGCCATGGGGGCATGAAGAACCAGCCTTTTCTATGACTTTTGCCACAGGCTGCATAGAATTTTAATGAACCAGCTATCACAGAGAGTTTGGGTTCCAATAGACATATCCTAGAGATCTTGAAGGGACTCACATAAATTGCCCCGAGGTCCTTAGGAGCCCAATTCACGTAAAACACAACCTGAAAGCTGGGAAGCCACAGGAAACTAACAGTATAACCCACGTCTCCTTCACTGGGGAGTCTCAGATGTGAAGTTCCATTCAAAGCAGCTGAGTGAGAGCTTGAAGAACCTAAGGAGCCAAAAAGCGTAGGAGCTCCTGGAGACCTGGCTTTCCAGCTGTTTGGCAGCTTATTGGGCAAGAAGTCAGGGATTCTGTGAAAACCAGAAGCCAAGCAGCCTGGCAGGCTACTCATCAGCCATCTGGCTGACAAGAGAAAGATGAAGAGGCACGTTGGTAATTTAGCCTGCCTTTATGCCTGGTTTCTGTCAAAACTTTTCAAGAAGTCGTGTTCTTATGGTAGGTTTTGGTTCCATTCCATTAGCATTTTCTGATGGAATACTATTCCACTGGAAAATATTCGACCAGCTTTCCTTGTAGCACAGTTTATAATAGCTGCATATACTAGTCAACAGCTTGTCATGTAGCTTCTGTACTTTTAAATTAGACTTGCTAATTAGATTTTAAAATCTATAAAAAGCTTAAGGCTCATATTCCTCCCAGTTTTTTATCTCTTTTCTGTTTATCCTTGACCATCTCATGTTTTTCTGTCTTTATCCCCTCCCTTACCACATGGGACTGCTGTAGATTTTAAGGCAAAAAAAAAAAGGAGCATGGAGATCATTGTGTCTCATTTGCTGCATAATACAAACCAGACCATTTCAAGCAATCATTTTATCTAGTCCAGAAGCTTTTGACTGAATTATATATTATACCTCATGTTGCTTGTTCAGATTCTTAGTGGTCTGTAATTGTAATTGGTAAAATATCTTATGATTGCCTTCTCAAATACCACTCTAATTTATGGAACCATGCCATGAGTTGCAATGACACAAACAATAATTGTTATAACAATTTATTTGTTTGTGTGGTCAATGCATTGATTATTTTGCTAGACTGTCCTTGGAACATTCTAATATTACTGGCTTGCTACATGTTACTGCCACTGTTTTATAAGTATGTTAATAATTATATGAAGAAGTTTACTTAGACACTTAGAGGCAATGTTTTGAGCACTTACTTGGATTCAGTTCAACTAAAATCCAATGGAAACAATGTTTAGTTTTTCCAATTATTCAGTGTCATCAGTTTCTCATGCTTCCATTATTATAATGTTTTTCAAAATAATCTAAAGCAAACGATGGTGTTTTTGTCACTGTGGCCTCAAAGGACTCTCATATTAGTAGTTTAACTGCTTCTGTGAAAAGAAAAATAGAATTTGGCATTTACACAAGACTGAGAGTTGTGAGGAGTGAAGGGGAGGAAGAGTAGAGTAGTCTGCCAGGCTGAAAAGTGAGGAAAAGAATATAGTAAGGAACAGACAAAAGGACTTCTATAGATTGCATGAGAGACTATGAAAATCCTTTTTCCCCATGAACTTTTAGAGAATATGCATAGCACACTTTATTGGCCTGTATGATTTGCTAATGGACTTTACCTTTGTTTCTTGAAACTATCAATAGCAATATACTCACCAAGTATTTAGGTGTGCAATGATCCTCTCCCTGAAGAACCAGGAACAGATGATCCTGCTCTTCCAAGCTGCTTCTAATCCTATTCTGGAGCCATGCTGAAACTACTAGTGTAACACCAAGCTTTCTCTGACTTTTGCTGCTTCAGTGATGTAAAGAGGACAGAAAAAAATACATGTTGGTAGTATGCTGTTACTTTCTTACAAGACTGCCGTCTAGAGAAGAAATGTTGTGAGACGTAGTAGAAGTAATCTTATCTTGCAAGGGATTCTTCATTAGATCTACAGTGGAAGCACTGGAATAAAATTAATCATTTTTACATATAAAATCAGTTGAATTAATATTACTGTTAATTTTAATTTGAAAAATGAATAGGAATATCCATACATAAGTTGTATTTCCTTTTTCCACTAAACAGCTGTAATATAGAAATTTATCTATTATTTTTTTTCTTTCTTTTTTTTTTAATCTTAAGTTGATTTTGCATTATGGTAAGTTGTTCAACTGGCAGTAGGGGATAGAAACGGACTGCTTCCTTCAGTAAAACAAAGGTAAACCAAAGATAATTCTAGATAATTAGAGTTTATCTACACAGCCATACCATCACTTTTTTGGGCAAAAGCATTTCAATTTGACAAATCAGCTTTGACACCTTAAGCTTTTTAAGATGTTCTGAGAGTGAAATATGACTTGTTTTTAGTGGGGAAACATTTATCTTTCATGCAGAGTTTTTTTGAAGATAAACACAATGATTCTTTTCAATACAGTGTTCAAATGATTTTTCCAAATCTGTTTTTTCTGCAAATATTGTAATGCTTTCTGTTTTCAATTGAAAAATTAAAAAATAATTTAAAAAAAAAAACACCAAAACTGTCTATCTCACAGCATTTCTGCTCTTTGCAGAGCCAAAGTACAAATATTTGGATAGGGACACTTAATTTTGTTAATAGGGAAAATTAAATAATTTTGTTACTAATCATTCTCTTCAAGATGAAAGTATATGATTTAAGAGTATCAGGATGAACCTTTTACTAGCATGGCAGCTAATAAAAGTTGCTGTCCTCACAATCTATGCCATTTATTTATTTATTTATTTAACTTACTGAAATGGCAAACTCCTCTCTTTGAATCCACCTTTGAAGTAATATTTATATTTTCTGAGAACACAAACAAAAACACATGTGGGCTTCACAGAATCACAGAATGACCCGGGTTGGAAGGGACCTCAAGGATCATGTAGTTCCAACCCCCCTGCCTAGCAGGGCCACCAAACATACACCTTTACTAGATCAGGTTGCCCAGGGCCCTGTACAACCTGGTCTTGAACACCTCCAAGGACGGGGCATCCACAACCTCCCTGGGCAGCCTGTTCCAGGGCCTAACCACTCTCGTAGTAAAGAACTTCCCCCTAACATCCAACCTAAATCTTCCCTTTTTTAACTTAAAACCATTTCCCCTAGTCCTGCTAGTCCTGCTATTGTCAGCAGTCTTGTGCAGTAATAAAAAATCCTGTTGTTTCCTCCTATCTTTTCCTACCACTTAGGAAGTTGTTAACAAATCACATTCTTTTCAGTCACATTAGGTTAAATTTTACATTAAAACTTGCAATATTGATGATCTAAAATGAAGATATTTGCTGTTGGTACAGTAAAGTGTTTTTGCCCTATGCTTTTTTATATTTTTATTGCTTCTTTAAATGTCCTTCCTTGATTGTCATTTTCTAATAGTAAGTTGGTTGTACAGCCCTGACTTTGAAACAATGCCATGTACATTTTTGCAGTGAGTTTTAAGGGCTACAAGTAAATATGAAAGCTTAATACACACAATTATCTGTAAATGACAACATCTTTGTGTTAAAGCTCACAACAAAGCTATTCTTTGAGTATTTTTAAAGGTGGAAATCAAAGGTTGCCATCTTTTTGTAACCTGAACCCAAAAGTACAAATAATATTTCCAAAAACATTTTACATCTGATTTTTCTTCTCTTATGTTACAAAAATAAATGCAGATGAAAATGCATGGGGTAACTGATTTGGAAACCAAAATCATGGAATTTCTTTAGACTTTTTAGTATGAATAGTTACCTGATCATTAATAAAATTATACTCAAACACAGATTCAAAAGAATTGAATCCAGACCCCTGCAATCACAAGCACAGCTTTGTATAATTTCTTCACATGAAAATGCCTATAAAATATGGCAACTGTATGTAATACATAGACATTGCAGTAGAAGAAAAGAAAGTGGAAATTTACTCTACAAAGCAAATCTATGGTTTTGTTAAATTATATCAAAAAGGTTGTATTTACTCTTTAAATTTCTTTGAAAGAATATATATATATATTTAATGTAACAATGGATTTCAAAGCTTTCATTTCATTCCGTCTTTCTGCTCATTGTTCTTCAAATTTCTTGCTTTCTTGCTTTTCTCTTTGTCTTGCACAGAACACCAGACTACACCCACAATCACATTTGGGAAACTTTCCTGACATGTGGTTTCTGCAGTTTCCCTCTGCTTTTCATCACTGGAAGAAAGTTCTGTCCTTGCATTTAGCTGGTTTCACAGACAATTATTGAAACTCCCTTCTTTTACTTACTTCTGGATTGTTTATATACTATTCCGTTCATTCAATATGAATGTAGTCTTTTAAAAAATGTGGAAAATACAATCTTGTCAGAAGAGAAGTTTAACAAGTAGGTTTCTAATCACCTGGAAAGAAAATATATACAGGTAGGAGCATACAAGACTTTTTCAAAGAACACAACTAATACAGGGATATTGGAACCATGCAGAAAAGCCGTATCTTTCACATTTATAGCTGGGCCCCATACAAATCTTACATACTTACTGTAGGGTTTGCTTGTTGGATAGAATCCTTTCTCATTTGTTGAGCCGATGTTTAGACACAAAGTCATGTACATTTATGTAGTACGTTTCAGAGAATTTGAGTAAATATAAAATATCTTCCTTTTATTTTCCTGTAACTAATCACTTAGCTGTCCAGATCTCTGATACATACAATTTGTAATTTCTTTGTAGATTTTTTTCACATTTTCTCCAGCTCTTGGTGAAATTCTAAAATAGCAAGTAAGACACAAAAATTCTTACCAATAAATATTGTTTTGTTAAAGAGATTGCAGACACATTTTCATTTTGCTGCATATAGAACATACATACATACATAGTATAAACCAGCGACGATAGAGAGGCCTCTGTCCTAGATATCCATGGGAAACATGCTGTAAGCCCACCTCCCTTCATGCAGCTCATATGGCAATAGGATTGGCAGAGTGCTGTTCTTCCTTCCCTGTTTCAGCTGCTTCTCTGAGTCACAAATATATGTTGTCCTTATTTTGCCTGAACATCGAAGTCCTCTTTGAATTTCTGATAGAACCTGTGTTATTTATTCATTCAGTTAGTTTTGGGACTTAAACCTAATGTTTGCTCTTGGATATTACCCTTTCCCCACATTCTGTGGCTTCTGGTTTTGACCCTCAAACTGTATGGATTTAACCTTTCCTTTCCAGTCTCAGGAACTTCCTTGCCTGTGGTGAAAAATGTTATATTCCTGATGGACCTTCCTACTGCTTTTGCTTTTTGTTCAAAGGAAACATTACAGCTAAGAGTTCTGTTTGGCATATAAACCCAGAACTAGAAAAGTAGGAATTTTTATTTACCAAGTCCATGAGCAATTTGATTGATTTGTTTAGCAAAACTAGCACAATACAGTTGGAGCCCTTTTCTGCTTATAAATCAAATCAGAAAAAGAAATAAATATAATCTAAACCATTATTGGTTTTATGGTCTCTCCCTAGCCCTAGGAAAGTTTATACTGTCTGTATTTGTGTTTTCATGAAATCCAAAAACCTTTCACTCCAGAAGGGTTTCAGGAGAGATTCTGCTTGTTTTCTTCAAACTTCTTCCTACTGACCTTTTAAGGAAAGTACGTGAATTAAATTCCACTTGCAGATCTTTTTTTTTTTTTTTAAATTTTTCTTCCCCACATTTTCCATCCATTTTGATCCAGACTAGGTTCGGTTTTATGCTTCTACTGAAATTCTTGTTAACCAAAATTTAGCCATTTGCTAGTTTGTGTTTCACTGGCCAAAGCTTTATGACAACTGCTCATTTTCCCACATCCATACTTGAAAGGTTGAGACTCTACCAAGAGTGTTGGGCTGGATTACAGATTATTTTAAGGAGTGATAATATCAGGTCCACTCATGTAACTGAAGGGCTGGTTCAGACAACAGTAGTGATTTATCTAGGTTATATTGCAATGCTTCGTATCTGGTTAGGCGCTTGATGTTCCATCCACCTTTGCTAATTATCTTTGCTAATTTGTTAATTTTTATGCTTGAAATTAAGTTTCTGAAAATGTTGCTACAAGTCACAGTGTTGTGTCCCAGGCTTTTTGTAAGTAGGCATCCTGAGAATCTCTTGTAGGCTGGTGACAGAATGCTTCTTGAAATTAACTACAGACTGAAGAAATATATTTATAAAACAGTTAAAGAAGTTGATGTTTTTCTATTCTGGCATTTTTTCTGTCCAGGAGCAACGTGAAAAGAGATTGTCTAAAGTAATGCATAGTGGAACATCTTAACATAGAAATAGAGAGATGTTTCCTTTCTGACTAATGGACTGTAATGAATCTTGTTGTACAGTATTAGTCAGTGACTATGTAATTTAATAAGTTAAGAATATGTGCTTAAACAAAACTTAGGTTTATATCCTGTGTGTCTTTAAGGGTACATGAAGTACTGCATGCTGCATGCCACTTTATGAGATAACTGCCAGTTCCTCTTTGCCTGAGGCAACCAAATGAATTCCATACCTGTTAGCTCAGTCTCACAGTGCCAAAACTGCTGGTTTTCTGTTTTACACATTAACACGTAAATATGTGCTTGCTAATTTGAGTTAACTAATAAACACAAGAATGTAAGTAGAGCCAATTCTGTGTTAGGCCAAAGTTCACTGACCCAGTATTCTGTTTCTCATCCTGGCTTACTGGGGACGCCTAAAGAAAGATAGAAGAATGTGGCAAACTCATAGCAGTGACTCTTCTCCCCAGAATTCTCTCCCACCTTTGAGAAATCTGTAACCCTTGAAGTTTGAAAATCAGAGGAAATGCTTTTATATTAAATAAACCTTAATGAGGTGTTTTTTTTTTCTGTGAATTAGTCCAGTGAATTTCAAACATATAAACTTTTAACAGCCCCTATAATCCTGCTCCAAGGACTTCAACATCATAACTATGCTAACATGTCATCTACTAATTTCAACTGATGCTTCCAGTGTTCTCTTAGGAGAGAGGTTTCCTGTACGATCTTGCTGTTCATCTCAAGATTTGATACATTTCTATCATATCCATTCTCATTTTTTACTTTTACAGCCTTGAGTATTCTAGTGAGTTAATCATTCTACTTTACTACTTCTTTTCTAATAACAGTTTTCTAGAATTGTGTTTGTATCTGTTACCAACATTTTATGTTGATTGTTCATACTCTGAAGTGCACATGATTCTCTCACCACTGCTGTCATGATTTGTGTAACCTCCTCTTGGATAAGTCTGAAAGTATTCCTGAAGAGTGATTTGCACTGAAGAAAAGAATATTACCACTCTTATGTCTCAGTTGTCAGACAGCATGAGAAACAGAAGATATTTAGGAGAGCCTAAACTTAAAGAGGGTAAATTTAGGTAGTATATAAGGAAAAGGTCTTTTACAGTGAGGGTGGTAAGGCACTGGAACAGGATGCCCAGAGATGTGGTGGATGTCCCATCCCTGGAGACATTAAAGGTGGGGCTGGACCAAGGTCTGAGCAACATGATCTGGCTGTGTATGTCCTTGTTCCCTGTAGGGGAGATGGACTAGGTGACTTTTAAAGGTCCAATCCAACTCTAAGGTTTCTATGATTCTAAACAAGTGTGTACACTGTCGTTTTAGATGCCATAGAGTATATGAGTCACATCCTGGCAAATACAATACAACAGGTGTGGGAAACTTGCATGCCTTCTGGAGTGACAAGGTTAGGTCATGACAAGGTTAAAGAACATCCCATGGTATCTAAAATGAGACTAGATACAGAATCACAGAATCACAGAATTGTAGGGGTTGGAAAGGACCTCTAGAGATCATCAAGTCCAACCTCCCTGCCAAAGCAGGTTCCCTACACCACATCACACAGGTAGGTACCTTTACTTAGGCATGTAATTTTTGCCTACATGGTGGTAT
Source organism: Coturnix japonica (assembly GCF_054131305.1). NCBI lineage: Eukaryota > Metazoa > Chordata > Aves > Galliformes > Phasianidae > Coturnix > Coturnix japonica. The sequence continues at coordinate 125,292,156 of NC_140664.1, read as the reverse complement.
GTAAACAGTCTACCTCTTGTCTGTCAGTCATGGGAGTTTGAAGTTCCTATTTAGCCATATTTCTTGGTGAAGAAATTAGTTGCACTTTTAATTTTTTCTTATGACAATCTATTTATTGTATGTAACATTTTAGTATAATATAGACTGAGTATTCTAAGATAATGTTTCCTTTAATTCTTATTTAGGACGCAGGGGAAATGGTTCGATCCTTTGTTGGTGGCTTGGAACTTGTAGTCAATCTGCTAAAGTCAAAGAATAAAGAAGTTTTAGCAAGTGTATGTGCAGCCATTACAAATATAGCTAAAGATGAAGAAAATTTAGCTGTTATAACAGATCATGGAGTCGTCCCCCTGTTGTCTAAACTAGTGAACACAGTAAGTAACAGCTAAACATATTGCATTAAGTATCTGAATTTCTTTCGTTAATCTGCATTATATCCAAATAAAAGATTGTGACAAGACTGATAGATTTTTCAGCAGCTATTAGGAATAACTATAGAATTCCTCCTCTGTGAGTTGTATTTTGGACATGAAAGCACTCTGTGGCTGGTACTAAAATTGCTTTGGAAGATGAGCTTCATTTTAGTAATCACTGTTGCTGAATATTGCTTCTCACAGCTGCTGTATGGAAAAAGGATGAAGAATTGAGAGAGCAATAAATCTGAAACACGCACAGAATCACAATTATAGAGATGTGTGTTAAATTTCGATGCTAAAGTTATAAAATTTCCAGCCAGTCTAAAAGCATGTTCAAAACAGTATAAAAACTAGCAGCACTTCTTACAAAGTGCTACTAGCTCCATGCCTCACAGTTCTTTCCAGTTCTTAATTGTGCTGCAATTAAATTGAGATGACTTAAAGACGTTAGAGAATGTAGTTCTGCTTTCTATGACATTTTTATTGTATTATACTTCTTTTAATTTATTATGTTTTTACCTTCTTCAGAACAACGACAAATTAAGACATCACTTAGCAGAGGCCATTTCTCAGTGTTGCATGTGGGGAAGCAATAGAGTTACCTTTGGAGAGAACAAGGCAGTAGCTCCTTTAGTACATTACTTGAAGTCAAATGATCCATTGGTCCATAGAGCTACAGCTCAGGCTTTATATCAGCTTTCAGAGGATCCCAGCAACTGTATCACCATGCATGAAAATGGAGTGGTGAAGGTGAGGTAGAAATTTTCTTATTTGACTTGGGAAAAGAGATATTTCATTTGAAATAACTTCTAAATACTGCAGAGTACCTCAAATATTCTGAGCTTTGTACTTGAGGAAGCTTGATTGCAATGAAATAGTAAAGAGTGTTTCAGTGCTAAAATCATCGCAGCTTGGTGTTGTTATGACATTGACATTTACTTCTAGAGTGCTTCACTTGTCTTTTACCTCACCTGGTAGTGATGTACCTCAGCATTTTATCAGCATGCCTGATTCATGCATTTTAATATAGTTGGATAGTGGATAGTTGGCCACTGTAGCAGAAAGCCACCTTGGAACTGAGTGTAACTGGGTTTGGGGGAAATTTAAGATTAAAATTAAGAACTGAATTGTACCTGAAGCTGTGCAGTCATGAAAAATCTTTTTTTAAGAGTTCAGCAGGAGAACATTTTGCAAAGGCTCTAGAAAGATTTTTTCTATACAAATTATTTCTGAAAGGCTTTATCTCACAACAAAGAAAAGTTCTTTACTGAATTGCATGATACCAGGACAAGAGATAATGGTCACAGACTGAAACTGATGTTTCCCAGCAAGATAGAAAAATCATTCTACCAGGAGGGTACACTGGAACAAAATCCTGCAGTGGCCATCCAAGAAAGTCTGAAAACCTCTCTTGAAAGAAATCAGAAACCTTTTCTGAATTCTGTGCTGACTTTGCTTTGAGCAGAAGGTCAGCCTTGATAAAATAACCTTCAAACCTGAGTAATTCAGTAATCAAGATAATATGATTTCTAACAGATGGAGAATAATGATTGATCTTTGCAGAACAGTCCTTTGGTACTGGAGCAGGATACACCATCTTTTCTGTGTATTTTATTGATTCATTCCTATGGAATATCCAATTAGGGAAAATAGCCAATTTTTGTGATACTAGCCTTTTCTGTCCTCCATGCATAAGCAGTCACCCTTTCTTCAGTGTACTCTGTGAAATGAGCATCTCAAAACAAGTACTGCTAGAGTAACAGATATAATCAGTCTGCTGTTTAGTTATGGAGAAGTATAGGATAAAGTATCTGAATCCTATTCTTTATCATTCAGAAATGGAATATTCATTCCATAAACAGGCAATTCACTTGAATTTTAGGTCTGGTTCTCAAATGTAAGTGAATAAGAGATGTGGTGTTATTCCTTAAAGTTATACCTAATGTGTAACACCTTAAGGTGTTTTACCTTAAAGTATTTCAGAATTCTACAAAGTTTCATTCTTCTATTGTTCACAGTATCTCAGTTTTTTAGGGGAAAACAGTTTTTACTGAAAAAAAAAAAAAGCTGGTTCCATAACAAGTCTTTAAAATGCAGCATAATGTGATCAAGTATTAAGAGATTAAAGGAGAGCATTAAGTCAAAAATACTGATGACCTGGAACAGCTCTTCATACCTGCTAGGTATCACAATATACAAAAGTCTTGAGAAGGATTTTTTGGAATTGATTTGGAATATCATCTGTAATATTAAAAGGCTCCACTGTCAATTGATGCCATTAGCTGTTCCATTTGGTAGACGGGAATCTTCTTATAGCTAGGAGGTGACCATGAACCAAACACTTTAGTGGGAAAAGGAACACAGGTTCTCTAGTGCCTATTCTCCTTATTGGCAGTAAAAATAAAATAACTTTTGAAGGCACTAATTAGATTAATGGAATAGCTACTGTGACTCTGACTAGGCTGCAGTACATGCTGAATCCTCAACACTCATTCATGTGCTATGTTCAAGTGCACAGAAAGTCTGATGTTTCAGGTAAACATTTACTCTGCATGAACAACACATCTGCTGAATGCTTGAGTAGTTCCTCAGAGCCCTATGTGAATCATGAGACTTCAGACTATTCTCTACGTAATGTGTATGTACAAGTTTTTGTCCAGGAAACCAGGAATAAAAATATGTGGAGAAACACATTTCAGGCAGATTCTCATATTTCATGTTTTACTGCTGCAAACAGTAATTGATAATCACTTGTTTCAAAACAGGTGTATGTGCAACAGTTGTGAGAGAAAACCAGTTCCAAGTTCTCAACTATTTGTTGCTGTTCCCATTGTACAGTCAGTTTTCTTATGCAAGTCTGAGTGGCAAAAAGTTATGGAATAGAGGTGTATGTGAAGACAAACAGGACAATTTTGAAGGAAGTTTAGAAAGGCAATGAAGGAAGCTTTTTCTTTTATGTTCAGTTCCACACTCAATATTCTTCTGACAAGGAATGGAATGATGGTTATGATGTGACAGATGAATCAATGCTTTCTTTCTATCAATAAACAGAAAATACTTCCTCCTTCTGAAGTAAAAATTTATGGCTGTATTGGAAAAGTATTTTCAAAGAGCAAGTAATGACGTGTGGGACATTAGAACACAGGGAATTTTTAGACGTTAGAGTAAGGAACAGGCATCTCCCTGAGTTCAAGATGGGAAATAGCTGTCACAGATCAAGAGAAATCCAGCAGTGGATTAGAAACCTTTAGCCAAGATGTGCATGAGTGCTAGTGCTAGTGCTTCACACTTGGAGTTCCCTTACAATCAGAGAAGAGAAATAGTGAAAATCACAGACAACTGGAATTCTGCAGCTATCACAGAATTCTTCACGGAAACATGAAGCTGTTGCAAAGAAACCAATGGCTGTGTGTTCTTGAAACTTTACAGCAATCAAACTTGTTCAAGAAAAGATCTCTGGTAGGCAGTATAGTTTTTTTTACAGGCTTTCTCTTTTAAGATGAAGAACCTTTTCCTGACATCCAGCCTGAACCTCCCCTGTCGCAGCACTGTGCTGTTCCCTCAGGTTCTATCACAGGCTACCAGAGAAAACAAGCCAAGGAGCTTCAGCCACTCCTTTTGCTTCTTCATCTCTAGACCCTTTTACTGTGTTTCATCTGTCTCCTAATTTGGGCTTTTATGCAAAGATAAGGCACCTCACTCTCTACCAGCAATACTGCCTGGTCTCCTTTAACTATACCAGAAGTGCAGGTACGAAGGTCATATATGCACAATTGCATTCCCCCATATCTGTGTTTAAGAGGGTGCCTCAGAAAGCTCCTATTTGTGGACATGAATGACTCTGCAGTCCAGTTCATTATTAGATAGGAATGACAGACTTATGAATAGTAGTGCGATATGAAAGAGGTATTAAAAATGTACTTCATTCTTTTATTGGAAAAATACAGATGTCATGTATTTATGACATGTTGGTGATGAAACACTATGCCCAACAGTCACTGAAGCAGACTTTAAACATGACATAACAAAGACAGATGTTTTGAATTAGTGGATCTAACTAACTTGAATCCAGGGATTTTGAAGAAGGACTTTGGAGTATTAGGGATGGATTCCTTTCATCTAACTTTGACCACTTTTAGGTATGGTGTTTAAAGAAATCTAAACTAAGACACCTTCACTAGCCAATGGAAAGAGGGGCACCTGCATATATATGCTAGCTGAAAATAGATGCCCAGGATACTGGATAAGTGTAGGCTCGTGAAGGCTTCTTGTTTTCTCCACTGAGTATTGAAAAGACCTAGGTCTGTAGCTCAGACTAAACAGCTGGCTTTCAGACAGCTAAATTTAAATTACTATCCCTCCTGAATGTTGATTTTTAGTAAGCTTTGCAGTACAGGGAAACTTGCAGGGTTCAGAGAAAAGTAGTGTGCCAGTATTTTAAAAGACTAAATAAGATTACAGTCCTGTAAACTGGACGCTATTCTCATGTTGAATAATAATAGACATACATTATAGTACTACGCTGTACATTATAATACTAGAAGAGATCGTTGTGATGGTCTGGTCTGATGAGCCTTACTCATACAAACCAGAGACATGGCTTCAATTTATTTCTGTTTGGAATAGAGTATATCTTTTAGAAAAACACTGACTCTTTACTTAAAAAATTCCAGCAATGGAAAATCTACTAGAGCCATCAAAACTTTTTCCAGTAGTTAAATACCTTCCCCATAAAAACATTTGCACCTTATTTGTAGACTAAAGTTTTATCTTATGCCGTTACATGTATGATACTGTTGCTTGGTAAACTGAAGAGCCTTATATAGCTTCTGTTTTCACAAATGTTCTCATATAGTGAAATCAAATCACTCCATTATCATCACTTTAATGAGTGTAATCTCCAGTGTAATCTCTGTCTTTTCAATTGTTTATTTTGGTGAGTCAACTCTGAATCTTTTTTTCTGAACTTTCCTTTTTTGGACTCAATTCAGCATATTTCAGGACAGAATTCACTGTTCCAGTAATAGTAGTATAATTTTTTTAAACAGGTAAAATAACTTCCCTGTCTCTACGTAAGCTCTGTTTGAACATCAGAGATTGTCATTATTCAGTTTGGCCTCAGTATTGCCCTCAAAGTTCATATTTGGCCAGTTTTCTCCTTTGACTGTTCACCGAGCTAACTGTTCCCATGCTATAGTGCTTTCCTACACAGGGGTAAAAATTAACATAAGGTAATACAGTTGATATAAATCACTAGTGAATTCAGACCTAGTGAAGTAAGCTCTTTTTTTCCCCCAAGAAATTAAATCAGACTTTAACTTTTGTCAGTATGCTTTGTAAATCTCAGATGAGTTACCTGTCTTTTTTATATTAATCATTCACAATATAAAAGCAGACACAAAATGCGTTCAAGCATTTTATTATTTTAGGGAAGAAAATTTTAAGACACCAACACAGTAACTCTTCCAATAATGCCTTTAAAACAAAATGCTGCCTTTTCCATAGTGGAAGATTCCAGTTTTGGTAGAAATATGATTTTTTAGAAAACTGAAGTTTTCTGTCTGGGAGTTGAACTATGTAGGCACAAGTGGATTAAGGTCTATGAAAAGCATATTAATTATTTTGATTGTTAAAACACACCCATTCTGTTTACTGAATATTTCACATTTGCAAGCAGCTGATCAGATGGTACACAGATATTCTAAATCATTCAGGGATGTTTTCCCAGTGAGATGAATGAAGATCTACTGGCATCTTGACTTTGAGCAAACATTGTGCTTGAATTCTTAACTAATAAATAATGTCATTAAACTTACTCACTTGTTTATCTACATTGCCAGGGCACTTAAAGCCATTGATCACAGTGGAATTGTTCACTGTGATAGGCAGTGATGTATGGCTATATCAGAAAAAGACCTTAGAAAACCTACTGTTTGAATGTAGGACACAACTGGAGGTGACCAGATAGGAATTAAATAATAGGAAAAAATCTAAAAACACATGCATTGCTTCTGTTTGGTAAATTCAAGCAAACCAAGATACAATCCCTACTAATTTGTAACTCCAACTCTGTTATTGCAAGCAAAATATAAATACCAGTTACTGGCTGTAAGCTTTTTGTGAAAATCCAGAGAGCAGAGCCACCAGACAATACCCAGTCACCCAGACGTTAAGGTTCTTAACCCGTATGAGAGCCATAGCTGGTGCTATTGTCCTTCTGCTGAAGGCTGCAGGAAGTCAGTTATGACAGCTTCTGTTGAGCTCTTTTTTTTTTCTGGGCTGTTCTTATTATTCAGAAAAGTTGATGTCAAGATGGTATTTTTTCCTGCACTATGTACAAGTCTATTTTCACCTGTTATTCCATTGTACATAGACATACTTGGGCCAGAGGATCCACAAATTGCAGTGCATAACTGAAATGCAGATCAGCCTTTCCAATTTGTTCTGACAGTTTTTAATACTGAAAGTGCCCATTCAACTTTCCAGTGTATAGAACTGATCTTTAGCTTTGCTCTTTGGTCTCACTGAATTATTTGCACAATATAAGGAGCACTCAGTTCTCATAATATTGCAAAATATCAGTAGATACCTTCTGGAATATTGGTTAGAGCTAGTAGAATCTTCGGCGGGAATACTGAGAATTTTAAGCCCTTGATATAAGGGAGGCAAAATAGAGTCCCATGTTTCTAGGAGTGTACAAGATGCTTCTTGATGTGTCTATGCGCTTGTACATATGAATAGATGTTTTTAATTAATCCATCACATTTTTTCTTCTCATCATGCTATATCCTCAAGAGATGTGTAGTTGTTTTTCATTTTGTTAGCTTTTATTTTGGCAAAGAAGCTGTCACAGCTATGATGTATTTTCTAAATTTTACTATGAATTAGTCTATGAAGTATTTGTACTTTCTGAGTTCTGTTATTAATGGTAGAAAAGTTAATCACACAAAGGCTCTTCCTTTCCCCTGTAATAATCTAAAATAGCTGGTTTAACCATGATTTATAAAAGTTATTGTGAAATGATGTTTTTCTGTTTGAAGAATTCTTCTATACTTTGTTATAATGACTGTATTAAAGAATGTATTTTTGGTATTTTATTTTGAATTGCTTCCAAATTTTGGTAATTATTTACTAAAACCATAAATCCTTCCAAATTTTGGCTAATTTTTTTTTTTTAAATGTGAAAAGGCTTTCATAAGATATTCTTTGTGAATTACCAAATATGGAAGTTGATTACTAGTGATTTTTACTGAAATTTTCAAAAACTCCCTCTTTGGCATATATCAGATATATCTGGGGATCAGAAACTGAAATGCAAATGCACTTGCACCTAATTCTTTAGGTGTGTTTGATCAAAGGTTTGATGGTTTTGTTTGTTTTTTTTGTGGGGGTCTTTGTTGAGAACATTGATTCAGAATATAGAGTTTTACATTATTAACCTGTGAGAACATGCTTTTTTAAATCAATCCCAAATATTTCATATAGTGTCTATGCAGTGATATTGTCCATGTGTAAAACATCTATACATGCATATTCAGATGTTTACATTTTTATTTTCAGTTTAGAAGAATCCTCTTTTTAATGGTCATGGTTGGCTCTATTCAGGCTCCATTGTTCAGACTGGAGATACAGTTGTTTGGCACACACCTCAGGACTGAGACCTGTTGTTTTTCATAAATCAGTTGTTGCAGCTCTTAGATGTCAAAGAAGAGGGCACTAGATGGCAAAATTGCTGCATGGCTGTTGGCTACAGGAATTACACCCAGTTCCTTCACCCATAAACGTACAAGATTTTCCACAAGCTAAATACGATCCTGGCATTTGTTGTCTTGTTTCAGAAGGATTAATAATAACTGACAATGTTACACCACTGCAACTTCTACTGTGTTGGCAACTGCCAGGTGTGGACATTTTTCTTACAGTTTCAGCTCCAAGAAATAGAAACCCGTAAGCCTCTACCTTCATAATAGGTAGAATTCACCATTCATAAAGTAGGGGTACTTACATGTAAAACATTTCGCTTTTGCACCATTGCCAAAGGTAATGAAGTTTGACTTCAGTGTAGATCAAGCCTCAGACTTTCAATGATTTTTCAAAATTTCATACTACTAAAGTTTATGATATGTAGCAAGTGTTCTGTTAAAATCTGGCTTATCCCAGATAGGAAAAAACAGCAGCCCGAGGGAGATCAGCTTATCTTTGCCCAAATCCTATGCTTCAGAAGACCTCTAATTCAGTAACGTTTGGATAACAAACCTAGAGGCTGGCATAAAACTCCTCTTGGCACAATTTAAGCATCTTTCAGTCTTATAAAAAGAAGCTTGTCCCACTAAGCTGTAGGTTTGTTGGAGCTGTTTAACAGTAGCTGTGCCCTGCAGCTCTTTTAGTGATAAATGAGCTGCTTCAAATAAGTGCAATTGCAGCCAACTGTGCAGAAGGAATCATTAAAAAAAATTTAAATAGACATTTTTTGAAGCTTAAAAATGCACAAACAAAGTATGTTAAACCAAAATATATGGTGCTTCTTTTAATGGAAAAGATTGCTACTGGCTAAGTCTGCCAGCATCAATAGGTGTGCCAAAAAGCCAAGGAATCTGGCAGAGTCCATAGATAGCTGTTCCATCTTTCATCTATATTTCTTTTCTGTATTTATCTTGCTTTAGAAAATGCAGAGAATGTCTTTTCCTTCCGACTTGGCACTATTTCTAAACCGCAGAAATACACAGAACAGCTTCTTGCAATTGTGTAGCTCCCTGTGCTAACCCTCATCCCTGTGTCTGCGTGAAATATTTGTTTCCAATTTGGTAATAATAAGAAAAAAAATATTTTATTTTACATGGAGCAGTAGCTATATTGTCTGACATTAGAATTAGTTTTGTTAATTGAGAGATTTTTGGCTTAATGCTCAAGGGCAGAATGCCAGGTAATTATTTTTGGCATTCATCTGATCAAAACTAGTTTCCTTGTCTGTAAGGAGCTATTCAAAGAAGATGAACATGAGAAATAATAAGGGCAATATATATATATATATATGTATAGACATATTGTAATCCATATGTGTAAATAGAGACTGAACTGTCATTCAGGAGTCCTTAACTTAGCAAATTTTACTTTTCATGTTGTCATCTATGAAAACTCTTTTTTCTTCTTCTTCCTGGTGGATCAATCACTCAGTTGGAGTTGGCCACAAGCCCTAGTCATTGTATTCTCTTTCATGTTGCCATTTCAAAGAGCACTCTGCAGTATCTTTTAATAACCCGGCACATCTTGCTGCTGTCACTTTCAGGGTAAAGTTGCTAAGGAAAAGTCCTTTTGCAATGTGTAGATGGGCCCTTGTGTTAATGCTCCTGATTAGTGTTCCATACTTTGGCACAAAGTCTAAAGACTTGACCAGGCTGCTAGGGCACATGAGGTTGATGAGAATTGCGCTGCTGACTTAAGAGAGGGAGGGATCAGTTTACAAATCACAGTTGCAGTAGTGATTATATAACAATAAACCAAAGGCTAAAATATATCTTCTGCTGGACTATGAAAGTCCATGCATTTTCATTTTATAAGAAATTTCTTTTTATTGAATTTCACATTTATCTGCAAGAATCATAACTGACTGCATTTACCAGCTACTAATTAGTGCAACCAATTGCAACTGTTTATGTTAATTTTTAATCTCTGGAAGTTCTGAAGAGAAAGAAATGAATGTTGAAATAAGAGCATATTGGTCAGTATTGTTAGTCCATTACAAAAGGAGTCTGGTAAACTGCAAAATGTGTAGGAAACAAGAAAGATAAATCATAAGTGAATTTAGGTCATATCCAGTATGCTCACTGCATTTGTGTTGACAATAAAGACGAAAATAAGAAACTGTACATGATAAAGAATTGAGAAAGCAGGCATGCATAAAGGTGCCTCCATGATGCCATACAGACATTACAGTTCCAATACTTGACTAAGGGTAAGATATATAATTTTGGTTTCTGTACCAAAAGATAAAAAAATCTCCAACCATGATTTAGAATACCTAAATTCAGAATTGCCCTGGAGAGTTCACCACTTTTTGCCTATCACCTATATTGATCCCAGATATGTGAGAAGAATCTGGGTAAATTTGATATTTTTACTTCTATACATTTATCCGTAAAACCTGCATGAATCCAAAAGTCATTAAATTGGCTTACCTCCTTTACAGAAATCCAAAGAGAGAATTTCTGGACTCCAGAGCTATTGTGGGCTAATGGAGTGCGTATATATCTCAGAATCTGCCATAATTTTGTCCTGGATTTCCTAAGCATTCACTGTGTAAATAATATTTTATTAGTCTTTTGCTTCCTGGAGTGTTTCATCTTCTCATCGGTAGCTATTCATGAGCAATAATCCTCTTCTTATTTTAAGTATTGGGTTTACCCCCCTTGTGTTTTAGGAGTCTGTTCAAGAAAGCTCTTCACCAAAAACTCATAAAGGAATAAAATTGCTGTGTTACAGGGAGAAAAAGTCCTAAAAAGGATGAATAATTGGCTGGAGGTTAGAAATTGAGTTCTAGGAATTAGGAATTAAAATCAGATTTTGCAGCCAAGGGCTCTTGCCATTCAGTATGTCATAAATGGTAATGAAAAGCGTCACGAACATTGACAAAGTTGGCTTACAGTATCGAATCCTTCACTGTAGTAGAGATGACAACAGATTGCAACCTGCAGTTCACAGTACTGTGGGTGTCAGACCTCATGTGCAAAGAAATTTCAGCTCGGTGCAAAGTTAAAACCTTTCATGAAAGCATTGGATTTACTGCACCAGACCCTGTGACACACGTGCAGCACAAGCATAGGGACAGTCAGTAACAATTTGTTAGAGCTGTAAATATGTTCTGATATTTGGACAAGGCAATTAAGTCCCCATTTAAAAAATAAATAAATAAATAAATAAATAAATAAATAAATAAATAAAGGGACAAGAAAAATTCTGTGTAACATAGAAGTAGAAACTCTTTGAAGCTCTGACTTCAGATCTGGGATTTGCTTCTGCTTCTTCAGTCTGTTTCTGTTAATCTCTCTGCTCTTTCTCTCATTGTCCCAGAATTCCCATTGAATTTGCAGTAAACCTTAGGAATTTTTATCTTTAAATTTCTGCAGACTTCCTAGGGAGTGAGGAGAGAAACGGATAATTTGTTTAATTCTCAAACATTGCTGATGAATTTGAGAGAAATGTATTTCTAGAAACCATTTTTAAGCAAGTGCCAGAGCTCTTCGTAAAGATGGAATAGGTGTTAATCTCCTTAATTTCAGCATGATGCAAGCATGAGATGGAGTATTTTCCTGAAAAAGTAACATCTTTGAGTTGGGAGCTGAAAAGTGAAAAAGTAAACATTACTCATACAGGTGCAGTACTTTGCTTTACACCAACTTACCCATACTGTAATAATTAGGCTGCGTTGTTCTCCACATATCCTCACCCAAGAGTGCCTAACATGCTGTTAATGTCCTTGTGCTAGCATAAGCACCACTAGATCATACTGTGTTCATAAAGCAGTGTTCAACTCATTCCTAACTTCCAGCTTTTTTATATACCATACATTTACTTTTGCATCTTTTGTCCTTTACATGTCATAAAAGTAATGATAAAAAGACATACAAAAAAAGTGCAGTATATACTGAGTCCTGTAAATGCCAAAATCAATTTAAAGATGGAAAATGTATTCTAGCAATTCATCTCTCTCTGTAATCCAAAGCAAAATCTTACAAAGTTGAAAACCAAGTAGACAAGTTTTTTTTAAATCTACAGATATGAATTAATATGTGGACTATATACAGACCTTTGTTTGTGAATCAACTTAGTTCATTTCTCTCTTTCTTCATTCATTACTTCATGTTTGTTTGAGTAAAGCTGAACCATGTTCATACCATCCATACACTGATTTATGCTATGCTGGTTTTCTTTTTTGTTTCCTGTGTTTAATGTAGTTGCACTCCACTAATTCTCCTTAGTGACTGTGACCCGACATAGAAGAAGTTAATGCAGGAAGACAAACATCCAAATAATCAGTTTGAATGGGCTTCTCATATTTAGACCTAAAAGAAATTATTGCCTTTCTAGACTGGAAGATTTTCTAACCGTGTCCAAAGGGATAGTTACATTATCTATGTGTTTATTCTTATTTCATGTTAAATATTATTTGGTTTTGGAAGTTACCTTCAGCTAGAAGGGACTTCTAAATGTGAAAAATTAAATCATAATTAAATTATCATTATTATTATTACTAAATTCTCTTTTTTCAATTTTTCAATTTTTTCAAAGTCATTTATCATTTTTGACTATATATAGTATTATATTTTTTTTGTATTAGTTTCATAAAATGTTCTAGTTGAATGTTCTCTAGTTTAAAAACAGACTATAAATTGAACAATGCCAGTCATCTTCAAGTTTATGTAAATATATGCACTGTTGCCACCCACACATCTTAAAACATGAGGATATGGTTCTTCTGGTACACCACGAAAAAAAAGTGACTCAAATCTTTATTTGAAATAAATGCTGTTTTACATGTCTGCAGCATGACTGTCCTGCTTTTATCCCCAGAACACAATATGTAAGGTTTTCTAGTAGAAGCACCCCACTGGTTTTGATCGTTATGGTCATACTAAGGCAGAGAGACATATGCTTAGACCATTGGACCTGAGTCTATGCTGACTTTATAGATCAAAATCAGTACTTGGAATTGAATACAGTTTGAAGTTGGTCCATGCATACCATATTTTAAAAATAGTAGTACTGTCAGGTTTTGCATCTTGTCCTCAGAATAAGATGCAACTTAAGAAAACATTGAAACATTTGTCAGTAGTCTGGAAGCTGTGGTTTCTCTTTACTGTTGTTTGGTACTGACTTCAAAAATAGAGCACTTATAGTGCACTACAGGAATACTGGGTAAACAAAAGAACAACATGTAAGATGTTTTCAGGGCACTGATGGGAAGTCAGGGAGAATCTGTCAGTGTATGAGGGGTCCTGGACAGCTCAAGTCTCCTCTTTTTTCTGACTTGCTCCTTGGCAACTGACCTCCCTTAGCTTCTAAATAGCCCTCATGTGACTGACAAATTGACAGACAGAGACAGTATTCTTATTAAAACTGAATTAGCAGTTCTTTCTCAAACTTCCTACATTCCCTTCACAGAAATATTAAGGAAAGAAGGGAAGGTAGAAGTTCTGCTCCTGTAAGATGAAAAAAAGAAAGCAAAATATGAAAAGAGCAGGAATGAAACATCAGATGAGTACTGAAAGTGAGCAGGGAGTAAAAAGAAAGATTGATCAGGACACTGTGAAATCAAGAAATAGTCTCCAATGTGTTACAGAGCCAGACTTCATTATGAAAAGAAAGAAACGTCCGTGAGCCTGCTTGTGTCCATTACATGTCATTAAGTAAGCAGGCTCCTGTTTTAATACAGTGAATTTCCAGTGAATTGAAAAAAAGCTTTTTTTTTCTAAATGCGACTGTATGATGTTATGAAAAAGTTCTTTATTCTCTCTGTGCCACCAAGGGCCTTTTATGTGTTAATCTTCTCTTGAAAACAACATGAAACAAGGTTAAAATGAAGTGGTTCAAATAAAAACATGCTGTAAGACCTTGGGCTTCATCACTTCTGGATTATCAGATCTGCCTATTGCTTTTTGTGGGATGAATTTCATATCCTGTAAGACCTTCTGTACATTGGAATGTTCATGATGATTGAATTCTTTCTTAATATTGCACCAAACTTCCCACAGCTGAATGTGGACTCAAACTACCTGCCTTTAAGGACTCTGATAGGTTGCATATAATCATACCTTTTAAACAGTGATTTAAAGTTGCTTTTATTACTAGTTTTATTTGGCTTTATTACCTTTCTATCACATGTTTATATTCACTTACATCTGAAATTGCGGGAAATATTCCTCTGAAGTTCTATGCCTAACAACTTGTGATGGAAAAGCCTTTCAATTTAGTGTATTTTAAAGTGGCCTGCAATCTTATCAAGTTTTAAAACTATTCTACATTTTACCATTTAGCATTTTGTTACCATTCTCCTTGTCATATATTCAGAATCTGTTGCTTTTTTATTATATCTTTGCACAGAAATGGGACACCCTTCCTAAAATAATTATATTACTGTGAAAAATAGACAGTTAATACAGATGAGGTGTTGAATGAGCTGTAGAATATTTTGTTCATATTTTGTACATATACATAGACTTGGAAGTATGTACATATACTTAAATTGCATACTGTATTATAATTTCCTTTAGGCACCTATATTGTATGTATTTTGCCAACAAGTGAAGCAATGCCACCTTTAAAATACTTGGATAGTATGGGAGCTATATTTTATTTTGTATTTTGTTAGTGTTTGCCTAAGAAGATTTCTCTTCAAGAGCGAGGAAGGCACAGTTCAGACATGGCAAAGAAAGAGAGCCATTGCCCAAGATACTTTTTGGTTTTGCTGTAACTAAGCAAAAGAAATGTGTAAGAAGAATAATTAGCAAAGTGCGCTGCAAATTGCAGACAAGTTTTTCTCACCTGGTTCTGCACCTGTATGCAGAAAGGGTACAGTTTTTCTCCTGCACTCTTGTTACTGTTTTTGTTTGTGTATTTGTTTGTTTGCTTCTGAAGGAGTAAGGTAAAGATGAGACAAAGGAGACAGTTCCTGCCCAAGCTGCTGACTGTCACCACTTTTGGGTGTGCCTTGGCCCCAGCTGCATCCTTTAGGCCTTCTCATCCCTCTGTAGTGCCTGACTGACTCTCAAAGGCTGTTATCTTTTTTCCATGGCTGCTAGAATGAAGATGTGTTTCAAGGAAGAGAGGAGAGGAAAGATAGGAATGAGAGAATGAAGTAAAAGATACTAGGTGGGGATCTTCCTAGGATTTCACCATGCCCAACAAGGAGCTTAAATTCCTGCATCTTCACATTCAGTGTGAGCAAGCTGGGCTACACCAGGTGCTGCACTGACTTTAGTTCCAGAGAAGGGAGGGATTCCATGAGAGGCAGTCAATAAACTGCATGACTGTCCTGCCCATTTTTTGTATTTACTGGGACTTGTAGTACTGAGTTTTCCACCTCTGCTAGCTCAGCATTTCCTCACCCAATGACTTTACATCAGAAATTTATTGTCTTTGTGTTGCATGAGAAAAACAGAATCAGGAGAAAACACTGCAGAACTTGCATAAGTATCTTCTTAGGGGACTATTGTAGATGGTATTGCAGATGGTACATCCTTTCTGCTGAAAGTCAGACAAGGGTTCTGAATTTCAATTTAGAAGCAGCAGCTTAGTTCAGCATTAATTATGCTTTGATTGAGGAGTATGCTTTATTATTTATAATTTAATTTCATGAGAAATATTTTCATAGGAATACGTGTAATGTAATACTCAAACTAGGTGCTTTAATATTTTCCAGTGTGTGCTATGGTGTTGAAAGTTAGCAAACTGCTGGCTGGATCCAGACTGATACTTTCTTGGATAAGCTTCTACCATATGCTTTTATTTAAAGTATTTTTTTCACTTAGGTTAGGTTTATAAAAAGCATGTGAAAAATGTCTTTTTTGGAAAAGAAGTGTTACTCAATTAGAAAATCACAGTGCTGGAAAATTAGTATTTAGGAAATGCTGCAAATAAAATAATTCAGATACTAAATCTGAATTTAAAAAAGAAATGGCAAGTCCTATCACCAACTGGAAACACGACGTCAGCCTACAAGATGTCATCACCAGCAGAGCAGATAGAAGCAGCAGTATTGTTGAGTGTCTTTATTTCCAGGAATTTTAAGCTAGATGTGAACTGTGACTGGCTTCCCAGTATAGATATGAATCTTGTTGAAGGAGCTGGTCTATATTTCCTTCTAAAAATTAAAAACGCTTGAAAAATTGGCATTAAAAATTATTTTGGTAGCTATTCCTCCTTCATTTTTTGCTTTCATTTTCACAGGACTCAAGTATTTCTTAGGCTGATCTATGTCTGTTTTGCATGAGCAAAGGAGCCTCTGCCCATTAGTACTGTTCCACACTTTCCACTGTTTTGGAAAACTTATTGAAGCATCAAGTGACTAACCCCCTTTTAAAGAATACATGCAAACTGTATTCTTTCTGAAAATACTGCTTCTTCTGTTTCCTGCTTCCCACCTGTGAGTCTGAAAGTTGCAACCATTGAGACTAAAGGAAAGTAGGAAAGGGAGTACTTAAGAATTATTGTACCCAGTGCATGGAGCATCTGAACCATACAGGATTTTGTTTATTGGTTTATTGGGGGAATCCTTGTCTTCATTTTTTTTTTCTTTTAAATCCCTTTACACTGTGCTTTTGTAAAAGTGAAAAATTCTAGTAAGACATCTTGACAGAAAAGAATTACTAACTTTTATTACCCATTTTGGAAGGACACATTTACAAGTTCTTTTACTGACACTTGTTTCATTTTGTTTGAAAAAAGAAGTTTTCAATTTGTTATTTTGTGATTCCAGAGATAATATTCTATGGAAGCTTTGCTTTCAGAGACTATTAGGCAGCATCATTCATGATACAGTAACATGCAAGCCAGTATTCTGCCTTGCCCCCTTATGTCTGACTATTGCCTTGAAGAACAACTGTCATGACTTTGGTGTACCAAAGAACATGGTTGCCAGAGAGGGAGGTGGTTTCCATGTAGTCCAGGGCAAGGCTGGAGCAGGTCAATGGAACGTTATGAAATTCAACAAGGATAAATACAACATCCTGCAACTGAGAAGAACTTGCACTTGCACTTGCCCTGGCAGTGATACTGGCTAGGAACTGAGTGGATATGAAACAGTTCTATAGAAAAGGGCATTTTCTATTTCAGGATTTCAGTAGGCAGTGGGCTGAACATTGGCCAGCAGTGTCTCCTGAAAGCAAAGACTTGCAGTACTGGGCTGCAATAGCAGGAATGTGGTCAGTATGTTGAAGGAAGCGATTTTTCTTCTCCATCGTACTCGTTAAACCACACCTAGAATACTGCAGCCAGCCCTCCAATACAGGAAAGACACGGCTAAACCAGAGCTAGTGGGACCAGCAGAGTGCCATGAGGATCAAAACTGGTGCACCTGTCCTGTGAGGAAAAACTTGGGGAAGTTGGTTTTTCAGCACAGAGAAGACAAGGGTTCTGGTGAACTTAACATCAGCCTTCCAGTACCTACAAGGAGGTCCATCATCAAACATGTAGCAAGGCTTTTCCCAGTGATATATGGCTTTTGGGTGAGAGTCAACAGGCATAAACTGAAACAAGAGAGGCTGAATATAGGGAAAATCTTTTCCCTGTGAAGACAGACAAACACTGGAACAGGTTGCTCAAAGAGATCGTGCAGTCTCTGTCCTCAAAGGTTTTCAAGATCAGGCTGGAAAAATCTCAGAGCAACCTGGTCTAATCTGATGGCTGACCCTGCTTTGTGCTTTAACTGGCCCAGAGACCTTTTGAGATCCTTTCCATTCTGGGTTAGTCTGACTTTGCTGCCCTGAGTGGCCACACCATTCGGTGCTATTTTAAAGCTAGGATAGTAATAGCAAATCTTCTTAATTGTTCTGAATATTTAAATGATTTGGCCGTGCGTAACTCTTGCTTTTGGAACCCATAAATGCTACATATGCTCTGTACGTTCTCCAAACAGCTTGTATTTGTGCTTATTTGCTGGTATGACGTGCTAACTGTGCAAAAAATTTTGGACACTTGCCTTAGAATATAGATACCTGCCAACTGAAAATGAAGTCTGCATAGTACTGCAAATGCTTTCTCTGTCTATGGAAAGTGCCTCTTATGTGCCAGAAAGAAGCATTTATACCACATGCTTTTTTTACTGCTTCTCACATCTGTTAACATTTACAAGTGTCAGAAAACAATACCTGAACAGTAAAGGGAAGGGATACACAAAGTTCAAGGGCATTGCCTCAAGAAGGACATGTAATACTGTGTTGGTGTATTAGAATTAAAAAGAAAAAAGCTTTCTTGGACTTGTCAAATGTATGCAATATCTGGATATGGTCTGCCTATACATTCTATGAATACATTTCCACTGCCAAATTGGATGACCCAAATCGCCAGTAAGTTGAAATGAATACACAAGTTTAAGAAGAGGCAGCAGGAAGTGAGGGAATTTTAGCTATGTTGGTATATGTGAAAATGATAACATTTTGCTTCATTTAAAACAGCATTTATATCAAAATCTTTGAAGTTAGATTCCTAAATATGTGAGAAATACCCACTCACATTTAAATATTTTGCATTTTCAATAATCTTCCCTCCACTTCTTATTATAACATGGAATAAGTTGACAGACAAATGTTTCTGTATATCCTCTATCCCTAGCGGCTGCTACTGTATTAGACTGTTTCCAGGAATATTTCTTTGAAGTCATGTTCTGAAAATCCTGAACGAGGATTTTGTATAACGTGGCAGTTCTTATGGATGTTACCACTGGCAAGTGATTTAGAAGAACAACAAATCAGAGAGCAATTGATCCTTTCAGCACCAAAGTCAGAAGGAAAAAAAAAACAAAAAAAAACAGTTTTTAATGTTTTTGTAAAAATTACTGTTATATTGTTGTATACCACTAATTCTTTAGGCATCTGAAGAGATACTTCAGGTCTGTGTCCTGTAAAGTGTTGTTCTTTGATATTCTCCAAAAAGCAGCTGCAATTAAGACTGGAGATCACCCCTTTGAACCCTGCCTCTACCACTGCCATTGCTGAATACTGAGCTCACCATAATAAGAAACAAAAAAGTATTTATTTGCCTAAGTTTTCTGATCCCAGAAGTAAGCAATGAGTAAAGATGACAGCAGTAACCTGGTATCGAGGACTACCTAACATGGAGTCATAACAGAGGCAGAGGTTTATTTTTGTTGGGATTTTTTTATTATTATTATTGTTTGCTATATTATTACTAAAATTGTGTTTCTGAAATATTGATTTCATGGCAAGCTTCTGTTCTCATGAATTGATAAAAAATCTCACACTGAATTTATTATGAAAGTTTGAGTTACACACTCACTACAATTCAGAAAGCTTTGCATTAGGCCTGTGAAGATGCAGTGAATAATCACATAAGGCATATAGCTTCCTTGCTCCCAGATTTGAAACTTATGGTGTTACCAAAACCACCGTATGAACGGTATGTGCATACATATTTTTGGTTTTGAGTCAGGGATGTGAAGGATCTATACCAGTTTTTGTCTGTAAGTTATACAAGAAGGGTGTGAGGCACCCAAAGAATTACTTACGGTTAATGAGAAACCAGCTAGCAGAAATTTGAAGGAAGAAAGATCTTAATCTTAGCAATATTTCTCTTAAAAAAAATGCTAGGTTCCTGGTAAGACTTGTGTTCTGGCCCTTGTGCTTTGTTGAGCAGCTTGAGCACTGCACAGACACACTGCTAGGCCATTCTGCCAGCTGAAGGCAGTGGTGGAGCTTCACTGAATCCACTGTCCAATGATCCTGGCTTGGATTTTTTCCTGCGAATAAAGCACAGGAGTATAAAGCTTTCCTGTTTCATTTTCTAGTTGTGCCATATCCAATCAAAAGTGTTCACACTTTTAAGAATTCTTATCTAGCTACTTGGACATAGATAGTTGGTTACATAAGTGGAAATAATAGTAAGAAGAACTACTAGAAAATAGCATGATTGATGCTTGATTTACATAATAGTCTTTTCGACATGATATGAGCATGTTGCTGGCACTCTTACAAGTTACATATAAGGGTCAAAGAGTGAAAGGTGACTGGCAAGATGCTTGTTTGGTACATTTGGCTAACACAAATACTTCCTCAAGTATGAAATGCTTTGATCTCTATAAGCAAATGCCATATGTGTGCAGCTGTGGCCCATGCCTCGCGATTGCTGGAAGGTTAGAAAAAGGTAGCGTATGAATTTGATGTCTGCATTCAATTTATGCTTTTATATTTAGCAGTTCATAATTTTATGTAATATTTTAGCTGTGTGAAAAATATGCACCGGAGTTGAGTGATAACAGATTTCTTTGTGGTTTGATTCAACATTGTTTGGGTGAACACAGAATCCTGAGTATTGCAGACTGAGAATATAGGTTTTAATTAGAGCTGTCTGAGCTTCTAAAATACCTGGACGCACACTATGCCTGGCAGATTTTCAGAAATCTGAGGATTGTGAGGTGTCGATTTAACCTAGCAAAGAATCTGCTTTTTCTGCTTTTTTCTAGCATATATTGTATTACAGTTGCATCACAGACTTGCAAACTCTAAGAAAAAGAGATCCCAAGGTATAATTAATGATTTTCTGATACGTAGAAGTGTTTTATCATCAAGGTCTGTGTTATGTCATGCTGGTGTGGAACAGCTCCTTACTCCAAGGGAATGAAATTGAATGACTTCCAGAGTGAAGGATCTGCTCCACATGACTGAAGAGCTGAATGGACCCCAAAAGTCCGGTGCCTCTGTTGAGCCTTTGTTTGTATTTTTCCATGCAAATCTGTAATAATGGAACGTCCATGTCTGTATCCGTCAATCAGTTTCACACGAGTGGTTTGCTATGACGGTAAAGAAACCTCCTGCAATCAGCAGGACACTAGGGTCCTTCACATGGATCCAGCTTTATGATGAAGCCAAAAAAGAAAAGCACAGTCTTGTTTATTAGAAGTCTGGAGCATATACAAATACATTAGTACACCTCCAGGGGAAACAGTGATTTTGGTTTGCATATACACAATTTCTACTTATAAGAAAAAATCCAATTCCAGTAGACAGGCGTGAAAAAATAAATAGAAAATCAGACAAGAAAATATCAAATTACAGGTACAAATATTATGAAAACTAAAGTGTTGTGCTCCATACGTATGCTAATGCATGTAGATCTACAAAACCACACATAAATGTGTAGATATATGTACCTAAATAGTACAATGTTTTTGTTAATATAATATTCAATATTTTATTTCAGTGTACGTGAGTGAATGCATAGAGTTGTTCAAAATATTATTTGCTTTTATTTTTTTTTTAAATAGTAGTGTACTTATTTCTGTTTCTTACACTATTTTTACTGTTATTTTCACTAGCTCCTACTGGCTATGGTAGGCTCTACAGATCAAACTCTGCAGGAGGCAGCAGCTGGTTGCATAGCAAACATTCGCAGATTGGCTCTAGCAACAGAAAAAGCAAAGTATGGCTGATGCAGTAACAGCTTTTACCAACACCCTTGAGTTGCAATCCAACGACATTTGAATATGTGATTATTTCTAGCATTGATGTTTCATAGCAGAGCTCATTTAAATGAGAATAGTTTAATTTAAAAAAATACATCTGTGGAAAATGGTGTTTGTTTTTGCATTGATGATTTGTCACGCCTAAAGGTCAGAAGACACTCACAGCTATTTTTCTGGATCTTTTAGTATTACATCTTATAAAAGAATGCCAGTTATGTCTAAGAGATGCTTTCTACAATAAAAAGCTTGTCTTTGAAATGAATTGTAGTTAAAAAGTGGTTTTGCTTACCTGTGACACTGCAATAAATACATTCTCCATCATTGTGTGTGTGGTTGTGAGGCAATTGATGAATGTCTTGAACAATTCCCTTTGTGCTAAATTAGTCTAATCATTCTGTCATTATGGTTTTGCCTGTTTGATCACTTGCAACTCACAGGAGAGGACAAAATACAGATACATCAGTCTCACATCTGGTGTTACATAAGGACTGCAAACAGCTGTAGCTATGGACATCACTCAAAATTTCCTGTTTCCAACAAAATCAAACAAAATAGAGCTTAATTTTACAAGTAGCTGGTGAAATGTGTTTTAATTAGCTTATGTCTTTAAAAAAAAAATTAAAATTTACCAGCTGTATGTAACAAGTAGAGCGTTACATTTATTTACACATTATCTGATTGTTTTTCCATTTTTAAAATGAGTACAATGTTGTACTGATGTAGTTACTTTTTTGCATACAATTATGTTACAGAGTTCAGTTCAATAATCACATAAGCATTTCTTGTTATTACAGGTAAGAGAACCACTTTATGTGCTACACCCAACAAATAACGCAAAGACATTTCCTTGAGAGCAGTAATGTCTTAATTATAAGCACAGTCATCTGACAGATCTGAAAGAAAAGAAAATACACCTCAAACCAGATGTTTAAATAACTGGAGTTTGTCAAGTACCCACTTCTGAATGATTTTCTGCTTCACTTAATAATTAACCATTTTCTTGTTTTGGAAGCAGTTTATAATTCAGTTATTACTCCTCTATCCATCATGGCTACTAAAGACAACTTATTTTACTGTTGGCAGAAACTTCTAATGAAGACAAAATGTAAATCCAGCTTTTCATTTGTGTTTCCTTTAAAAGCTCATTTAAAATTTCTTCTTAGAAGACTGATAGAGTCCTGAGAAAGGAGGACTGTGTCATGCCCTCTGGTAAATAACAGAGTATCTTAAAATTAGGGCAGGTGCTGGCAGTGTGCAGATAAAAATATGAATCCAATTAGTATTTTCTGATAAGTGCACGATCATGGGCTTGTCACCAATTCTATTAACAACTAAGCAAATATTAGTCTATGTATTTTCCAGCTCAGCCCTATAGACCAGATACATCCGTGTCATCATTCTGATGACACTGCTGTAGGAATATCGTATGCTTCATTGCTGTGCCAAAAAATACTTACGAGTATACAATTGCCAGATTCATTTGGAAGAGGACAGACTTGATTTTTTAAAATTATTATTTATTAATTTATTTTTCTGTGAGAGTAGCTGTATAGACAGTTTGTCCCTGTCTTGCTAATGAAAAATACACAGACTGATGGATGATTTTTCTTTCTGTTGTGGGTAAAAATACTCCCTGACAATAATTGTCCTTAACACGACCTTTCAAGGCACTCTTGACTGTTCAACACAGATTTCATATGGAATAAGTTCTAAAGTATACTTAATTTTATGATACAGGCGTCAGGGCAATAAATGGCAGGTTCCTGACAATTAAATGGCCTCAGCTTGACACTCACACTCAGGCTGGTAGCCCATACGCCTCTGAGTAGTTAATCTGAAGTCTTTTATTTTAAGGTCTCAGACAGTTCATCCCAGACTTAAGCCAAATCATTCTTGTGCTATTTTCTTTTCCTCTACCATGCCCACACTTTTTATGTTCTGTACAAGAAGTAGTTTTGAAATTGATCTCTACACAGTCCAAGGATCAGTATTAAAAAGTACATCTTTCTTGGCCAAAGCTGCTAAATTCCGCATAATTAGTATAAAGAGCTTTAGCTGTTGGAAAATGAATAAATGAACCCGGTTCCTGGCTCCCCTAAAGGCCGCAGTACAGCATGTACATTGGAAAAGCTTCCACTTTCTCAGCAGAGCAGTGCTGAGTTCCACAACACTGCAGCCTCCTGAAAAGCCTGCTCACAAAGCGGGGTGCTGGCAGCTCACAAAGCAGGGTGCCAGGCCCGCATACATCCCTTCCTGGCAGCCCACGGCCCATTCAGGACTTGCAGGCCCACAGCCCACTCAGCCCTGGCAGCGGCCCCGCTATTCGCAGTGCTGAGAGCCGGGCACTGGCTGGCTCGCTCCTCACTGAGCCTGGCAAGGAGTGCATCCATCCCTCTCCTAGTCCTTACCCACATAACCCCACAGACTCCAAGGAAATATGCTGATGTGGAGCACTCGAGTTATTATTTTCAGTGCAATCTGATGTACAAAACCAATCCTCTGTCCCCTTCCTTTGCTGTGCATTGGTCCTCCCTTCTTGATCTCTTTCTGTATTTTCAAGTTTTTTTACCACCCACTGTTTATTTACACTGGTATTACCATCAGCAGAGAGTACTCAGCACTGTGCACAGTTCTGGGAGCTCCTCCATCAGTGCAGATCTCTGTGCTGCAGCTCACAGTGGTATAACAGGCCTGCTCTTCCCCAGCTGCTCCTGTAAGCAGCTCACTTTCATCAGAATGTCAAAAGTTCCTCATTTTCATCCAAATGTCAGAAAATCTAGAGGCCAAGTAAGAAAGGTTGTCAGCAGAAAGCGCTGTTTCAAGTATGGAAATACTAGAGTTGGTGAGAAAAAAAAGCAAGAGAAGAAATCTTTCACCTTGATGTAATTACTTCTGGAACCTGAAGGGCCCACCAAATCTTTCAGTCTGTGCATCTGTCAGCAGCGAGATAGCTTTTCTTTTACCACTCTGTGAGTTCATGATTTATTGCTTGGTGACAGATAACCATTATCAATAATTTAATTGCCCCAGGATGTTCAAACTGCACATTTAAATCAGGGATTTATGTTCATTTCCTTTTAATGTTCATGCTAATGGCAAGTGCATGTGTTCTGACACACCACACTGTCTCTAAGTTGCTGGGGAAAAATAAACTTCACGGCCTGTGTGCGCTGGATCTGTGATGTATTAGGGGCTGTTATTTTGCTCCGTCACCAAAATTTTTCTTTGGCAAATGAATGAGCAAGAGATTCATGGGGCTGTCGTAATCACTTTGTGAAACTGTGATATCTCTGTTAGTCCATGTCACCTAAAATGAGTCAAATGAGCTGTTGACACCGGGGTCAGATGGGAACTGTCCCAGGTGGTTAAGCAAGATAACAAGTTAGTTTAAGAATTTCATCTCATAATAAATTATATGATTGTTCCTTGAACGATTCTATGAAACTACCTTTGTCTTACACATGACAGCAGGATGACTACAATGGAAACATATGATATGTTTCTTTAGCAATGGTATTCAAGTTTTCATACAGGCAGTTTGCAGAGCTTGCTTCCAGAGGCAGAAGCTAACTGCTCCCCAACTGTAAATTGTGTTTTGTCTCTTCTTTAGCCACTTAAACTTTGCACACACTGCTTAAGATTCAGAACAAGAGAAGGAAGCATGGTTAACCATGGCTAGATTCAGACAGCCTCACCTGTGTTTCAGTGGCCTGATGCAAGAGAGAACAAAAGTTTCTGCAGCTGTGGCCACGGTAGGGAGATGTCACTTTACACAGCTTCTGAAGGAAAAAATCTTACCAATTATTGTTTCATTCAGTGCTTCACATTTTGCTGCTTCAGGTTCTGAAGCAAGTCAAGAATCAATCACTTTCAGGAATCTTTTTCCTGAGTGCAGTTTGACTTTGTGCTGTGTGCTTTCTGTCCAATTGCCTGGCTTTCACTTCAGTAGTAGCCACTGCTTGCTGCAAAGGATCTCCTTGGACAGCATTGCCTCAGCTTGTGTTTATCCTCTCAACTTTTTGTGTGCTATCTGCCAGGCACCTTTCAGTTGGCAAGGTCTGCTCCCTTTCCCAGTTGTCATTGGCAAGTTGTGTGTTTTATCCCAGTCTACAGGCAGCACAGCGCCCATAGTTGTCTGATCTTTCTATTATGACAAATGTAATCAATTTTACTTTTTTACAAAGGTTTTCTTCCTGAAACATTCATAAACCCATAAAGGTAGCTTTAGCTTTGTCTACCAAATTATGTAATGTGGCCTAACCCTACCACATTTGCAGCTCTCAAGCAAGACAAAACCATCTTTGGTAATTGTGTGTGTTTTCATCCAACATTTGAGAATCATGACGTGATGATAAGATAGCAGTTGGCCAGTCAAAAACTTTGCATGTTGTCACTTTGAGTGTATGTTGGACAAGGGCCAGAAGAATGACATTATCTTAATGCTGAACCACGAAACATTAGGTCATAAAACATTAATTTCCACAAAACTCCCCATTGCAGTAAGACCCTGAGTGCCTTAAGTATTCCCTCTTCTTTGCTAGGTGGAAATCTGCCTAGATGCTTTTGGGAGGCAAAGATGTTCATTAAAATCACAGTGGTAATTTCTGTCTGGCCATGCTGAGACAACTTCAGCTTCTCTGAGGAGCGTGGCAGCTGCAGGAGAGCAGCACAGAGCACCTATGATCTGCCGGGCACATCTGGCAGCGGGGATTCGCTTCTGTGGCCAAGCTGTGAGCTGCACATTCTAATACCCAGGTTAAATAACGAGGGATTTGTGTACTGCTTCTGAAAAAAATAAAAGGAGGCTTTAATAAAAACAGCAATTAAAAAGTTACAGATGCTGATAAAATTAAAAACATGTGATACAGAATTGAAATGAAAAATGCCAATTGATTCGGTAGCAGTTCAAATTTTTGAATAACTTGTCTTGAACAAGCAAATAGTTTTAAGTCTTTGGCTATGTGTCTTCTTTGTGAAAAAATGTGAACTCAGATCATGTTGCTGGTTCCCTCTACCACAGACTGGTAAAGGCTGTGCTATAAAATTAGTGCAGTAAACCGCTCATCTTTCCAGTTGCTGCATTCTCCTCCACTCCGCAGCCTTTTGGGGCCTCCTTGGCTCTTCAGCAAAAAGCACCAAGTGCATTTCTGTTGCTCTAATGAAAAAATAACAGCAACGTCTGGGAAGCCATAGAATGATGCAATAGCCATGCTGCTCTGCTTCCTTTAATGTGATGAAGCTTGCATATTTGCCTGGCCCCAGTGTTTAGCTCCTGCCAGTATTGTACTGTAAAGAGACTTGGCAGAACACGTTCAAAGTCTATTCGTGGTTTTTCACTCAGCATTAAACCTTCCAGTGACGGAAGGGTGGGGGAACCCATATTGGGACAAACAGACACTCCAAAAAAATGTTAAAAGGAGCCCAGTGGTGGATGGTCAGAGGTTAGTAAGCCTTGGTTGTGGAACTGAGGTTGACTGGGGCCATGTTTAGACCCACTGAGGGATGTATCCTTGTATTAAATAGGCATAAAATGCTTTGGGGGCAACCCAGAAAGGAAGCCAGCTTCTGATGTACTCATAGAAGAGGCACGTGCTGCTTCACTCTGACTAAAAGCACCTCATCCTTCATAACTGTGTTTAATCGCGATTAATGCACCAGTGCAGGGCACCTTCTAAGCTCTTTGCCCAGTATTTGGAAAATTCATTTCCCTGTAGATGCTTGTCTTGCTCTGCAGACCTACATTACACTCATGGCTGATGTTCTTTTCTAATTAGACCATTTGGAAAGCAGAATATGTAGCCCTTACCTCAGCATGAGCTTAGGCAGGGAAATATTTACCACAGAGCTGGAGAAGCTCTTTGAGAGAAATATTCGGTGTGCACTTGCAGCTGAGGGGCAGAGTACGTTCAGAAGCAGAAGTTACGATCAGATTGATGCCTCCTTCCAGCCCATTCCACAACTGTCTGTGGTGGGGTGTCATGTAAAGGAAAAATATTTGGAAAAGCGGACATCTGTGGGCCAGCCTTGGTATGCTTCCCAGAATGTAATGACTAGGTGAATGTTTTTCAGCGTAGCAACTCGGGAGTGGAGGTGGCTGCCAAGCACTGGATCTGATGTGGGACAAAGAGGTGCAAAACAAAGGAGAGGGATTTCTCTGAAGAGGCTGAGGCCTAATTCTTTCCAAACTCAGCAAAAAGAAAAAGAACCCACAAAGCATAACTTTCTTCTCATTGCATACCTTTGAGGCTCTACCATCCTGTGGACATGCTCACACTCAACAGTCTTAGGTCTGTACAAGTACCAGCATAGATTCTTAATTGCCAGCATGTCTAAATCAACACTGTTACTGAGAGCTGTGTTATGATTTTAGTTCCACTGGCAATTACTGATATCTAATGACCACTTAATCCAGTCTGAACTTTGTAGGAATGTGTAATAGAAACCACTTTAACTTTTGCTATAAGGGAATGTGAATCATATGTTTCCTCTCCTACATATGACTGTCACATCCACACTAACCATCCTGAAGAATTAGAGCACATTTCAGCTTTAAAATTGGAATATCCTGTACTCCACCATGAGCATCCATGCTCTGGGAGATGGAGAGTGCAGGCTTAAATGCCAAAGCAGCACCCTCAGATTTTCCGCACAGCCCAGGGAATCCTCATCAAAGAAAGCTGATGTAAGAGAGGAGCCCTGTGGCCTGGGAACGGCTATTTTATATCATGGACAGCCAGGGCAGGGCAAAATGCAGCTGTGATACTGGGACCTCAGAAGGTACTGACCAAAATGCTCAACTCCAGCAGCTCTTTGCTAGCTACAGCAAAGGGAGGGCTGAGATCAAGCACGGAGCTTCTCTACCATGTTTCCCAGGGCTTCAGGCCCTAAGCTTGGTGAATATGAGCAAGTCCATGTAGGAGAAATGTCCATAAATATTCAAAAATATGGAAAGCAACATGGGGGGACTGAAAAGTCCCTGCACTGGAGATCCATGAGCATCCAGCAGCATGGTGCACCTGGGCCCATGGCTTGTACCATGTGCCTGGCAGAGTGCACTGGGTGCACAGAGGCACGTGTTTGCACAGTAGATCTAAGTGGCAGTTTAGAAAGACTGACCCGGCCTAAGAAAACCGTGGAACACCCCACAGCATGAATCAATAAAGCTGTCTAAGAATTTAATCCAACAAGAAAGTTAGTAATTGTCAGAAGTCCATGAGATTTACATTTCTAAAATGAAGCAGTCCAAGAAAGTAAGAAAATTGTGTTGATATGATCAACTAGTGGCAGTTTTGCAAACTACTAAAAATGTGGAAGAAATGCAATTACAAAAGGTGGCTGCCACCTGCAGGCACTCATTCAAGGTTTTAATTAATAATGTTTGTGGAAAAACACATGAAGTCTTGGCCTTGGCTCTCACTTTGCCTGAGCAGGTAACATTTCTCATTGGCCAACTGTGATCTTAAACAACTGCTCCCCAGATGATGGTGTGAGACAGAAGGGGCTGCAGGAAAGGTCCTGGTGGCTGAGGGTGTGATAAGAGCCAACCTGCTGCAAGCAGGCAAAGGTTCCTTGGGCAGCTGCAGGTGGTAAATCCAGAGATGGATGCTTCATACACTACTCTCATGCTGCTCTCCTTTTCCTAACAGCTTGAAAGTCCATGGTGATATCAGTCATCCTCTTCACTCTCCTATGAGAAGGGAGCTCCAAGAATGCTTACAGAAACCTTTCTTGCAGTGTGGATTGTAACATGACCTGTAAGTCAGTGCCCACCTGCTGCCCTAGCACTCACTGAATGCCAAAGGGAAACACTCAGAAAGGGACCCCATCAGTCTATCCTGACCCCTCTGCATTATTATTTCCCACCCGTGCCAAGAAGCTGAACCATGGGGAAAGCAAAAGAAGACTTGCAAAATGAAAACGTGCTGGGCTCCAGGGGCTGCCTTGCCTCCAGCTCAGAACAGCTCCTTCTGTCTCAGACCAATAAGTAGGTCAGTCTCCCGAAGCCTTCTCAGATGGTTTCTACCCTGCAGATCTCAAAAGAAGTGGTATGAGACAGATTTTACAAAAGGCTCGATATCTCCCTAAGCAGTCTCAGACTGCGCTAGATTAGCAATGCAAACAAATGAAGGCTTCCTGGAACTAGCTGAAGACTTGGCAAACCCACGTGTTTGTGACTGCTACCTTCAGTGGAGACGACTGACATGACTGTGTCCATTCCAAGGAGCTGAACCTTTCTGTACAGCCACCTGGTTACAGGGTGGAGGAGTCTATCCAAGGGAGGGCAGAAGCACAGTAACTGCTTGAAGCAAATCCATGAGTAAGAACCCTAAAAAGCTGTATTTTCTTCATTTTTATTATTATTATTTTATTTTTTATTTTACTTCATTTGATGCACAGAGGCAGATCAAGGCTCTTTAAAGGCAGTCAACAAATATCCTGCTTCTGTGGGCAAAAGAGGTCACGTGAGCACCTGAAGAAGAATCATGAATCTCACAGAGAGGACCTTCTTCCCATCCTTTTCAGCTACACATCTCCACTTAACTCCCAACAGAGAATGGAAAGCATATCCAGAACAGAATCCCCTCAGACCACTCAATTTGAAATGGTATAATCTACCTGGTCTTGGGTGGTTTCAGTGGTTTTAACCCAGATATTGTCTGTAGAACAGTGAACAGCAAAATCCATAACTAGGCATTGGCTTTGTCTGTTCCTAAGTACCCTCTTGATCTGAGATCCAGAATTCATAATGGTTGGGCTGGATTCACAAAGTGTGGGCTAGATTTTGTCAGCATCCTGGTCAACTGTGGCTGCCAGACCCACCTGGAGAAAGGCACCAGTACCTCAGCTGTCCTCTGGGAGATTCTCAGCATAAATGCATAGGTCTTCTCTCTGTACTTAACCATGGCCTGACTCATTTCACCTGGGCCCTAACAGGCTGAGAGCTTTCCTAAGAAGGGCAGTGTGTGAGCCAACCTCCTGGTGACACCTGCTGGTCCTGGGCTAGCAGCCAACATTCAGATCCGTTGAGATCTGGGCTCTCAGTGCTGCCTGGATAAGTCCATGGTGCTGTACACTTTCCCTCTCATTGAAGAACCTGGTTTATAGGAAGTTATGGGAGAGGCACCGGGAAAAGCATCACCCCTGCTACCACTGTCTGAAATGCTGCTCACTACTCCCTGCATTTTTTTCTTTACAGAACTGGTGAGGAGAAAACAGGCAAACGCAGCCTTAAAACATGCCAGGTTATACGTTGTTTTAACCTGATGGAGAAGGCAGAGTCCGGGAAGGTTAGATGTCCTGCTGTGCCACACCAAGATGCCTGAAGCACAATTCCAAAGATGCTTTGAGCACCTCTCCCTTCCAGAAGGATAGGATCCCACCAGTATCACCAGGACTGGTACATACAGGGAACCTCTCCTTCTGGCTGGAGTTTCAGCCCAAGGACATTCCCAGCCCAGTGGGGCTGCTTGCCTTGGGTGTGGATTACCCAGAGGAGCACACACATGGACACGGACGTGATGTCAGACTAGATATTAGGGAAGTGGTTGGGCACTGGAATAGGCTGCCTAGGGTGGTGGTAGAGTCACCATTCCTGGAGGTGTTAAAAAAAACATGTAGATGTGGTGCTAAGGGACACAGGGCAGTGTACAGCATTGGTGGCAGCAGGACGGTTGGACCAGGTGATCTCAGAGGGCTTTTCCAACCGTAATGATTCTGCAACTGTGCGGACACGTGGCGCAGCAGCAGCAGACTGTGACCCCGCTCTCCGCTCGCTCTCACAGCCGCTGTTTACCCTGGCAGCACAGCAGTAACTCTACACCCTTTTGCTACTTTGTGGAAACTCCGCGAGGTGACTGGCACCTGAATTTGTTGACAGCTTTGAAGGAAACAATTTAATAGGCAAAGCTGAGGCTGATTCTGTCCTTACACCACAAGGCATGATCCCGTGAATCATCACCGGGCACTCGGGGCAGCTCCTGTCCCAGCCCAGCAAACACTCACTGCACTGCACGTGTACATCACACAGAGGAGAAATGGCAAAGCCAAAGGGGCGGCTGGTGGGAGAGCCAACATTTATGCACACGATCAAATGCACAATTTAGGTCAGAGAGCTTTGTCATTTTCTTGGAGTGTGTTTAAAAAAAAAAAAAAAAAGGGGGAAAGAAAGAAAAAGGATGAAAACCCACAAATCACATTTAACCCAGCAGAATGATTTATTAAGAGAAAACACTGACGGATTTTTGAAGTACTGAAAGGGCTGAAACAGTCTGAATAGAATAAAAATTGACACAATTTTTGACCACAATGCTGGAGGAACTTGAACTATTCTAATAAGAGTTTGCTTTAATGTTCATGCATGTCTTCACATCCTGCTTTTGGCAATGGCCAGGAAAGAACTACCGAAATACTGTGAGAAAAGCTGTTCTCATGTTATTTCTGGCCCCGCTGTAATGCGTGAAATCAGGACATCTCATGAGGGAGACTGATAGTCATGATTTTCAGTCTATTCTTCAGACAAAAAAAAACAACAAAAAAGAAAGCCTGAACATATCTCTAAACTTCTGGTTTTAGTCATGGCGAGATCTCAAAGCGACAACAAAAGTATTCCTGAGGTCGCAAGTCAAATAGTGCCGCTACAGAGGAAAAGATAGCAGTTACAGGCAAATAACCAACAAAGGCAATGCTCACTTGATGCTCTCGAATGGACAGCAGCCCCTCCACCATGTCCCTAATGCCATCGAGGGATTCCCTATGATGATTCACAGGTGGGAGGGGGCAGGAATTGAGCCACAGGTGCTCAAAGTCACCAGTGGGTGCCCTGAAACCGCCCCGTGGATGTGTGGGACTGCAAAAGGGCTGGAGAGCCCTTTCTGATAAACACCTCCAGGATCCAGAGGAACGCGGGGCTCAGTGAACTACATGGCTCCTGCTGCCCCTGCCAGCTCTGAATAAATGCGCTGTGTGCGGAGCCAAAGGCTTGCAGAATTATTTCCTGAAAACTACTTTAGAACCAAAAGGAATTAATGAAGATGTGCCAGCTATTTCCTCCGCTGGCGTGCACGCCTCGGCCTCGCCAATAATAAATACGAACGCTTTGTATGGGAGCTGCAGTGCTGCACCGCGCAGTTTGCGCCCTGCAGGACCCATCCCTGTGCACAAACAGGAAAACATGGTGCGTGAGCTCAGTGCCCCTCGGTGGGCATCAGCTGTGGAGGCTGCCAGCATGACCAACACTGAGCTGCTGCTGAACTGCTGGTTTTGGCCCTGTTGGAAATGGCGTTTGTGTGTTTTAAAGCTCTTCACAGAGCTTTAAATTCATTCCCACTAAAAGAAAAGAATACAGCTATCAGCACTGGCTAAGCAGATTAATAGGATCTGCCTGGCTTTTTAATCTGCTTGGACAAACATTTGTATTTATTATTACTGGAAAACGCAGAGAAACCATCTAAGTCATCAGAGATTTATGAATGATCAATTATGTAAGAACGAGAGCAACTGGGGAGACATTTTTACGTAACTGCAAGTTATAAGGAAGGACATTTACAAACTTGGGCCAAAAACATTAATTGCAAAGCATCTCTAGAGAATCTTTCCACAACCCCATTTTGTCCTCTGACTTTCTCAGGCTCCATCTGTAGGGTGACCCCAAGCAAAGCACTGTGAACGGAGTCCCACCAGCCCACAGTGACCCACACTGCCTGCAGATGTGGTGCTTTGCCTTTGGGTTTCCCCACAGAATACAAATCTCCCTCAATTGCATCCACTTTGAGACAGAGCAACCCTGCAGCCCTCCTGACCCTCTGTACTACTGTCTGAAAGAAGCTACTCACATTACTGTGTGAACTGAGGTCATGTGGAGGTAGGGGTCAGCCTCTTTTCTCAGGTAACAGTGATAGGATGAGAGGGAATGGCCTCAACTTGCACCAGGGAACGTCCAGGCTGAATATTAGGTTATCCAGTAGTCAGGCACCAGAACAGGCTGCCCAGGGAAGCGGTGAAGTCACCATCCCTGGAGGTGCTAAAAAACATATAGATGTGGTACTAAAGAACATGGTTTAGTGGGCAACATGGGTGGTAGGTGGATGATTGGACTGGATAATCTTAGAAGTCTTTTCCAACCTTAATGATACTATGACCCATATAAGGCTTAATGCAGTGCAAACAGCTCAGGGTGTTTGGGAGCTCTACACAGCAACAGGAGGGCCATCAAAATGAAGCGTTATGGCTGTGTCTCTCTGCTTAAAACCCTAAAAGTCAGAAGGAATTGTGCACGCTCTCTGTCTTGTCTCCGGAAAGAGCCTCAGATCTGGGGTTGAAAGGGAATACGGTGCAGGCTGACACGCTGGGAGCCCCGCGCAGAGCGCTGTCAGTGCAAGGCAGAGAGGAAACGTCTCTGCGAGTATTATTAACATGTCAGTAGCACTGATAGATTCCAACTGAGATCAAGCCCTCTCGCATTAGCTGCGTGCCAAAAACAGAGGAGGAAGCAGGGAAAGGAGAGGAAGTGTTATTATTCCCACGTTGCAGCTGCAGAATAGAGGCGCAGAGATTGTGCAATCCTGGAGGTCGCGCAGAAATGCATGTGGCTGAGCAGGAAGCAAGGTCCCACCATTCCACAGTAACCTCCACCTAACCCTAAGCCTAACTAACCCTAACCATAACCCTAAAACCCTAACCCTAAACGTTACCCAGCCCACGCTCATCTCCTCACACGGCTGGCATCAGTCATGTGTTCAGTCGCCTGAAGGTGCTGTGGAGCTGGGGGTCCTGCCACCACAACATGCTGCTGTCCACCCACCCAGGGCTCAGAGCTCCACCGTGGTTTGGAGCAGAGGATTATTTAAATGATGACTGGACCTCTGCGTCCACCATGCTGAAGACATACCTGGCTTCAGAGTTTTCAGTAATGCTAGATGGGAAAACAGGAATAAACTGTAAGGAAGTTCAATAACACTTTGTGATGTTTACTTCTGCACAGGTGGCTGAAGAAAAACTGCCATAATTATTACTGTTGTTATCAACTGTTCAAAGTTTATCCCTGCATTTTCAAAGCAGATAGGAAGTTTCTGCAGCACGATCTGCAGTGTAGGTGTCCCTGTTTGTTGGAGGAGGGTTGGACCTGATGGTCCTAAGGAAAAGACCTAAGGGTCTTTTCCAACTCAAACAATTCCATGGTTCTATGAGTTATGCCAAGAGAGACACCAGCAAAGCAGACATGGGTTCAGTCACACACTGTGCTGGTGTATTTGTGTCCTGCACACAGCTTTCCAGATCAGTACATCTTCCTATGAATTTCTCCAAACCAAATGCCCATACAGGAATAAATAAAAATAAAGCCCACATTTTATCTTTCAGATACTTTCAGGTGCTGTTGAGACACCTCCCAGATCTCACCAATCCACAGCTTTGAGCATGTAGGAAGCTCCATATAAACAGGAGGCAACTTCACAGTCAATCTTTGCTTTCTAGAGGGACAACAAAATGATCACCACCATAGGTGCTGTCTGCCCAGCAACGTTATCTATGGGCACAGACCTTGTGAGATGCCCAAGGGTAGGTCCTTCTTCCTTCCTTAGAAATATATGCACAGAAAAGTCCCAGATTCCCCTTCCCTGGAGGTGTTCACTGCCAGGGTGGATGGAGCCATGGTCAATCTGATATAGTGGTTGGCAACCAGAGCTTGGAACAGGATGATCTTTTAGGTCCCTTCCAACCTAAGCCCTTTTATGATTCTATCAATCTATGGTGACTTCACTGGTATGGGATTTAGCTCCATCCCTGCTTGATGCCATCCCCATGCTTTGGGGCAGTAAGCAGCCACAGCTGGGCTCTGGCTGCCTGCAGATGCAGAGCACATCCCAGGAGGCACCATTTCAGCCACCTCTGGTCACCAGTTGGTCCTTATGCACCTCCAGTGCCAGCCCTGTGATGCTCCCATGGATGGAAGTGCTCTCTGCAGCCACACTGCCTGTGCGGGTGGCTGTGTTGCACTGGAGATAAGACCCATTTTGCATAATCCCAAACAATCCCACACTCGTCTGACACGCAGTTATTCAGCCGCCCAGCGCGCCATGGCACCATGTACCAGGGACACAGGGAAATTCTTGGAATTTCCAACACACATGTTTACTGGGAAGGAATCTGCAGCTGGAGGGGGATGCTTTGAGAATGCACTGTCAGGGGAGTATTGCTGAAAGCATCACAAAACACCCATGGAGGAGGGAGGGAGCAAAGCAGCCCATCCACCGGCTACTGCAGGGGTGTCACCTGCCCTCTGTGGGACCAGGGCACCCCGTGCTGATGGTGTTGCTTTGGCCTCGAGCAGGCACTTCCTCTGCTATGCATGGCAGCCTGAGTCACCTTAATTAAAAACATGAAGCCTGCAGTTCCTATCACACTGACGATGTTAAACAAGCTCTGGAAATAGAAGTCCTGTTTTCATTTAAGCTTTTCAACTGTGATCTAAGAAATAAAATATGGAGGGGGCGGATGTGTGTGAGGTTTACGTGTGATGATTTGGGAGATGTCGCTGTGTCAAAGGCTCAGAAGGTGCTTCAGTGCCAACAGCTCCTGCTGCTGCTCCCCGCCTTGGTAGCGATTGCCCTGCACAGGTTTGGGTTATTTCCAGCACCGCTTTCCAAGTGCTGATTCCTGCCCTCTGGTCACAGTGATTTGTGCTGGGTGCAGATGCCAGGCCCACAGTGACTTGTGGTCCTGCTGCCAGGGCAGCTCAACTGAGTGGCATCAGAAGTTAACAGCAGGGGAACCCCTTTGTCTGAGAAGGGTAGAGGCCCCCCTTTGCTGTCCACACAGTGTCTAAAGGAACGGTCCCACTGTCTGCATGCGGCCCCACACAGTCTGTGTAAGCCATGGGTGTAGGCATGGTACAGTGCATACTGGGGACAGTGGAGGAGCAGTTGTGGGGTTTATTCCTGCAGGACAGCCTAAAGGTGCCCAGAGATTCCAGAGGTGGAAATGAGTGTCTTCCACTGAGGCCCCCCATCCTGAGCACACTCATCTTCAGTAGGCAGCTGGGAGCAGAGAGGGGAAAGCAGCACGGCTGCAGGTGGAAGGGTCACCTCTCTGTGTGGCAGTGCTTGGTTCTCACAAAGACTCTCACCTTCTCAGCCCTCTCTATTCTGTAACACAACCATGATGACCCTTCCAGGTTACAGGCAGCTCACTCAGGCATGGCAGTAACAGGGCCGCTGTGCTGTGCTTTGCCCCAGAGGCCCTGACAGCACTGCACATTGGCTGCACTGGTGTTCTCGTTTCTATCTGTTTGGATTTTCCTCAGATGAGAACCATCAGTGACATGTTTGGGTTTTCTTCCCCACGGTGGGGGCAGGGAGGAGCAGTGACTTGTTCCCCCGAGCGACAATGGGGGCATGCTCAGCACATCGCCTCTCCCATCTCTGTCCTGCACGCACCACGGGGTGGATGACCCTACCGCCCTAGTGCCCACAGGCTTCCTTTGCAGCTTGCGTGGCTGTGTGACGTCAAAGAGGGAGGCTGTGACGTCACGCTCCCATCCAAACGCTGCAGCAGAAGCACTCCCTTCCCGGCGGGCGGAATCGGGAGCGGTCACGACAAAACCCCCTGGGGGGAGCCGAGGGGCCGGAGGGGACCGCACCGCGGGAGGGGGCAGCGCGGGGCGGGCGGTGCTGCTCAAACAGTGTCTGAATGACATCCGTGTAAATATTGACCGGGGCCATCTTCTGCGTTGCTGCGAGCAAGAACCGA
This sequence comes from Coturnix japonica, assembly GCF_054131305.1. Taxonomy (NCBI): domain Eukaryota; kingdom Metazoa; phylum Chordata; class Aves; order Galliformes; family Phasianidae; genus Coturnix; species Coturnix japonica. The sequence continues at coordinate 125,254,806 of NC_140664.1, read as the reverse complement.
GATACGAAACCCGGAGGGACCGGGCTCGGGGGTGCGGAGGGTGCGGGCCGGGGGCGTGCGGACAAGATCGGGAATTCTGCAGGGCGTGAGCTGCCTCCGGTTCGGACTGCGCCCTCATTTATAGACCCTGTGAGACGGGACGGGACGGGGGGGGGGGCGAGAGGAGCGGAGGGCGATGTTTCCCTGAGCGGTTCCGTTAACGGAGGCGTTAATGTGCAGCGAGAAACTACTCCGCCCGTACCGGCGCCGGCTGCGCCCCGCGACGGGGGCTCTCCCTCGTGGGCAGCGCTTCCCCATCGGGTGTCCTGGGCCGAGACCCCCCCGCCGCTCACCGCGGGGACCGCTCCCACCGCCGCCCCGCGCACCGCCTCCGCAGCGCCGCCCGGGCGGGGCCGTTCCCCTTCGCGGGGTCCCCCGGACCAGCGGTGCCCCCCTGGCCCCAGGAGGGGAGCGGCGGTCCCGGCGGTGCGGGCGGCTGCGCGGAGGCTGAGCCTTCCTCGGGCGCTGGCGCTGCGCATTTGGTGGTCGTTAAAAACAATTTGTTTCCCTCCCCCCCGACACGTTTGGGGAGGGGGAAGGGGAAAATCGTTCCGGGGGAGGGGAAGGAAAAGAGAAAAAAAAAAAAAAGAAAAAGAAAAAAAATAGGAGGGGGAGAGAGAGAAACGGCACAGAAAGCCGCGCTCCGAACTATTGCGACACGGAGCGAGGAGAGCGGCGGAGGCTGCGGCGAGGTGCGGGCGGAGCGGGCCGCGGCCGTGGGAGCGGGCGGGGGGCGGGCGGCCCCCGGGAGTGGGCAGGCGGCGCCCGGGGCTGCCCGGGGCGGTGCGCGCGGCCGCCGGGTGACCGCTGCCGCCTCCCCGCAGCGCAGAGCGGAGCCCCCGCACCTCGGAGCCGGCGGGCAGCCCGACGGCGTCCCCCAGCCCCCCACCCCACCATGAACACCATCGTCTTCAGCAAGCTGAGCGGCCAGGTGCTTTTCGAGGAGGACGCTAAGGAGCGGGAGCGGGGCGGCCGGCCCTACGTGGGGGTGGTGGAGGGCCCGCACCACGCCGACGTGCTGCTCCCCGACAGCCCGTCCATCAAGGAGAGCCTCAGCCTGCGCAACCGGAGGACGGGGTATGCCCCGCGCTCGGCCCCGGCACGGGTTGGGGTCGTCGGTGGAGGGGGGTTTCGGACGGGCTCCCTTCGCCCCCGCCACGACGTTCCCGGGTCTCCCCCGGTGGCAGATTCTGCCGACGGGTGATGCAGAAGCTCCCGAGCTGTCAGATCGCGTCCGTCCGGCGGTGTGCGACCGCCGTCCCCGGCTCGGGCACAACCAGAGCGGGGAGATCCTCGGTCCCCTTCGCGCGGGCGCTGCGCGTAACGAAACCCCCAAAACGGAGCCGCGATGATCACGGGCGCGTCGCGTGGTGCTGCCCTTAGTTGGACGCGTGGCGGTGCGGGACCTCGGGACCCCCTCGCAACCCCCTCGCAACCCGTCCGCTGCCGCCGTGATCGCGGCGCTCGGAGCCGCCGGGGGGAGAAAGGCGCCGCCGGTGTCGGTGCGCTCCCGGAATGGGGATTTAAAGCGGAATAACGACCCGCGGTCGAGCGGGGGTTTGTTCCGAAGGCACCTGGGACTGAGCCGCCCGCGGCTGCTCGTGTCGCTGTGGGACAGGTGGAATAGGAGGCGATGGGAGGACCCGGGAGATCGGCCGGAGCGCGGAGGGTTGAACCGGCGGCCGCCGACCGAGCGTTTCGGGTCCGCTTTAGAAACTAAAGGAACGCGGCGAGGAGACACCGAACTCGAACCGTTCCTTGGAGCTCTTTTCGCTCCTCGTTTCCACCTTAACGATTGCATCAGCTCCCCGCGGTAGCGACGCGGTGGGACGGCAGCTCGAAGCGCGTCCCAGGCGGGCGCAGCTCGCGGCCGAGCGCGGCGGTTCGGGGCTGCGGGGTGTCCCGCCCGGCACTGCCCGGCCCGGCCCCGCGGCGCCCCCTGCTGCCCCCGCGCCCTTCTGCTGCCCCGGGCACGCTCTGCTTTTCGTTTCCGACGCTTTATTTAAAAAGAACAAACACCCAACACCTTCTCCCTTATTTTTTTTATTTACTCTTTGTAAAAAAATCCTTTTTTTTTTTTTTCTCTTCCTATCAGTGGCTGAAATAAATAATTTCCTTTCCCCTTTTTAACCGCTTAACCTTTCTTTTCTCTTCTTTTTTTTATTTTTTTATTTTTTTTTCCCCTCACCAATTTGCCCTTTCGGTGCCGCGTGTCTCCCCCCGGGGGGTGCTCGGGGCGGCTTCATCCCGCGGAAGCTGCCGGAGCCGAGAGAGCCGCGCTCGGGCCCCGCTGTACCCCGTCCCGAAGCATCACCGCAGTCCTTCACCACCCCAGGGCCGAAATCCCCGCGCTTCCTCCCCTCTCCCCGTCGGCGCATCTCAGGACAGCCCCAGCCCCCCACCCACCCCCCCTCCTCCGTTGTCCGCTGCCCCCCTGAGCCCCTTTCTCGGCTGCAGGGCGCGGCAGAGCGGCGGCAAGGTGCGGCACAAGCGGCAGGCTCTGCAGGACATGGCGAGGCCGCTCAAGCAGTGGCTCTACAAACACCGCGACAACCCGTACCCCACCAAGACCGAGAAGATCCTGCTGGCCCTCGGCTCCCAGATGACCCTGGTGCAGGTAAGGGACACCCCCGCCCGGACGGGAGGGACGGGGACAGTCAGTGCTGGGGCCGCAGGTGCCGTCGGGGTCATCGGCGCGTCCTTCCCTCTGCCGCCCTCCAGCATCGCCCCGTGCCCGTGAATAGCAGTTCCCACGCGTGGACTGTGAGAGCGGACGGCAGCGAAAGCCGCGTTTCCTCTCTTCCCCTGCTGGGAGAAGGCGCTGCATCCTTTATCCATAAGTGCAACGGAAGGAGTTTTGCATGGGCTTTTAAAAGCTTCAAGTTCCCCCCAGAATCAATTACGAGAGATGTCAGCATGCGGCAGGGCTTGTTTAGGAAGCTCTAGGGAGCAACTCGTTTCCCTTTTGAAAACAGTCTGGAATGGAAAGCATCGCAATGCTCCGATAGCAGTCACCACCTGCCACCTCCAAACCCACACTGCTGTGTGGGCATGCAGTGCTCAGCAGCTCATGGAGCACTTCAGTGTCACACAGCAAAGCCAGAGGTAGCTGTGCTTACGGGTACAGCCCTGCTGCCACATCAGGAGGGGTGCAGTTGGCTGCACATGCTGGTAAATGTGATGGCTTCAGTCCCTTTGGCCATCTGGTGCTCTGTGTAAATGGGTGGTGGCGATGCTATCGGTTGCTGAGTGATGTTGTCCCGGCTCTGGATGCTGCAGGGATTGCTGTATTGTGAATGGTCTCGTTCTCGTACTGCTGCTGGATTCATGACATGAAACACGTGTTGGCGGGATGGGTTCTCAATGCTCTGCCCAATCTGTGATGTGTCACTGTGGGAGACCTGAAGATGTCAGAGTGGGAGAGCAGGTGGCAAACCATAGTTATGGTTCTGAGCTCCTGCAGCTCCCATTCTCATAACGTTGGCGAAAGGGGACACTTTTACACTTCAGTACCTCATTGTGGAACTCCCGCACTACCAAAACACCATTACTTCGACAAAAATAACATTAATGTCTCAGAAAACGCCAATTACAGCTGGAAGATACACTTAAAATAACTTCTTCGCTTTGTAAAAACAGGCATGTAAGGTTTGCTCAGACTTTTAAAAATACGGTTGGATAAACACTGCCCATTCAGCGCCGCAATTCAATAGGAGCAGCTTTCAGAATATTCCCCTATTTTTACATGAAATTTAAAACGTACATCCAGAATACGTGTCTGGAGAATTTCACGTTTGTGACATGTTGAGGAGTTCTCTTTTTTTTCTTCATAAAAGCCACAGAATGAATACACAATGGGAAAGTGTCTGGTGGTGGTTTTTGCAGTGTTTCTCAGTAGGTCCCGGTTGGGATGTTCTGTGTTTGTCTCTGTAACAGCACCAAGGGAGCCACGGCCACTGGTCCACGGAGCGCTGTGATTTATGTCAGGTGTAGGATGAAATGAAAAAGAGTTACAGAGTGCTGCATTTATCCCTGCTAGACCCCCATGGCTCTGCTGGATTTACACCGAAGCTGAATTTGAGCAGTTTATTTCTACAAAATGGAACATTTGAAAGAGTTGTGTGAAGCGGCACATCCATCTTCATTTACAGGAGCACTCCATCAAAAAGAAGCCCCAGATGTTTCTTCCATCACTTGGGTGCACTGCTTTTTTTTTAATTCAGGAATAGCGTAGCATTGGCACAAGAGGTAAATAAGTAGATCTGGCAGCAGCAACAATCCCTGAGCCTGGAGGAACAAAACAGTATCCACCCCTCCTTGGCATTCCCGTGCCCAGAGTGAGCCAGGCTGCAGTCCAGATCAGTGTTCTTGCTCATGGATACCTCAGCCACACTGGGTGCATCAGTAACAACTTCCCTGGAGGCCAAGCTCATTCAGATGGGGCTGCTATAGCCAAGAGCAGTTTGGGTTTTGGCTTCAGTATCTGTTGGAAAGCTCTATTTCTCCCCCACACAGGGTCTCTGTGGATTGTTTTTCTAGTCTAATAACACCAAACATCACTGGAGAACCAGGAATCAGTGTGATGTCTTCCCTCTGGGTTACACATCTTCATTTGACCTCACATCTTATCCTTCCCCCATTTCTCAGCTCTCTAGTTGCAGCTCTCTTCTCCAAAAGGTGCTGCTGAAAATCCCTCCAAGCTTCCATCGAAATGTCATTGAGGCAGTGAGTAATTGAGGACTTTTCCTGTTTTTCACCTATATGCCAACCTTAGGGAAGTTCTTCAGCAGCCATCTGGGGTGTGGTGTTGATTGCTGTGGCATCGGTGGTGAGGCTGGAGCCCTTCTTTCCTTTCATCTGACAAAGCTTACTCCAGTACATACCATATCCCAGTCTGTGCCATCCGCCCAAAAGAACTTTTGTAGGACTGTGGCGTGGATGTAGCTAATCCTGTTGTGGGATAAATAGGTAAACACACAGCTCCGCTTTTTACTGTATCATTGGGACAGAATCACAATACCAAATTTTCCACTATTTTATTTTCATTAGTTCCGCTGTCACCCAGTTGGCTGGTTTAAAATTAATTTCTCCTCCCTCCCCATTACTTTGGCTTAGCCCCGTGCTCCCTGGTGCAGCGTGACAGAGGGGCTCTCTCACCTTCAGAGGGGAAGTCAGACTCTTTCAGGGAGGTAGGATTTTGCAGCAATCATAAATCATCTTGTTTCTCAATAAGTAGTAGCAAAACCCAGTGCACATTCTGGGCTGAATTCTTCCTGAGCAGTCCAACCAGGTCTTCAGGAGTCCTCAAGGCAAATGTTATTGCAGCTTGCAGTCCAACAGTCAAAAGTTTTCTGCTTCCCCAACTGCCAAAGCAGGAAACCAGAAAAGCAATATAAATTGAGAAAGCATTTTATGTTTTACTCCAATTAGATTCTGATTCAGAATCCAATAATTTCTCCTATTAATGTGCTATTAACGTGCTACATTTTCATTTGTATTATTACCGCAGTGCTTGATTTATTTTATTTTAAATTTTGTTTTAGACATCCTTGTGAAATAAAAAAGAAAAATGGCCATCTATTCCTTCCAGAAAGAAACATGAATAGCCGTATTGTAGAAGAGCAGCTTTCTGCAATACTAGGATTAATACGCGGGTCATGCGCTGCTGTGGATTTAATAGTATTCGGATCCACACAGTCATATCGGGATTATGGGGGGAGGAGCATTGCTTGACTTGTTCCCATTCTGAAACCTCAGCCACTCTTAAGCACTGAAGCAGAACAAATCACAATGGGTCTGAAGAGGCTCTTCAGAAGCAAAGCCAGAGGGTCAATATTTCTTGATGCTGATATAAGTACTTGGTGCTTTCTGGGAATGGCTGAGTTGATGTAAAGTATGAACGCAAGGAAGCACTTCCTATTATCATTCTCCCTGTTGTTTTTTTTTCTGGTCCTTTTGCTTTTGTGGAACAGCTGTATGATTGTTGCTGACAAGAGAAATGAGTTTGGTCATGCAGTTTTTTGGGATGCAGTTTTGTTGTTTTGTTTTTGAGATTTTTGGACATCACAGTAATATAAGGCAGGACCTTCATGAGAGATGGCTGGCTTTTGGGTGGATTTACTTAACTTTCTTTCATCCTTGGCATGCCTTGTTTAATTGCATTTGGAATGAGTTTCTGGAGTGAGTGCTTGCTGCTTTGTGCTTTACCAGAAAGCCTCTCCTGTAAATGCTGACGGAAGGTTATTCCACAACGATCAGATAACTACTACTTCCTCCTCTCATAGCACAAAACTTGAAATATGACTCATCTTGTCACACTGATATGCAGGATGCAGTGAGTTGGCACAGGAAGAATGAGCCCAAAATAAACCAAGAGTACCAGGCAAAAATCACTCTCGCTAAATTTAATTGCTTTTATGTATGAGTCACGCTAATACTATCCTCTCTTCCTTTCCTATGATGAAATATTGATAAAATATTTCAAAGTGTGATGGTATGTACCACAAGGAAATTCCTCTTGCAAGATGGTAGGTAGCTGCTGGCTTGGTGAGGTGATGTCGACTCCAGGCTGGTCTGTTCTTATCATCCAATGTCTGGTTTCCGAGCTCCCCTCCATCCCACTGTGGGCAGGTGGCTCATGCTGCAGCTGGGCGGCCTGCAGCGAGTTTGTTCATTGCATCAGAAGGTGGATGGGTGCCAAGCCACCCTTTCTGGTTTACTATAATGATTGCTGTGTCAATATGATGAATATAAACAAGAAGCCTTGGAGGAGAGGGAATGTTACTTACTTACTTACTCTATGCTGCCAGCTACAGCTTTGGTTTCCTAACCTGTCACTGCAGACTGTGTGCTTTGTCCACTGCTCTGCACTGATCTAGGGCTCGCGGTATTTTCAGTGGAGCCCTGCTTCATGTAATTGAGACTTTATGCAAAATCTGAGTGGGAGACACGAAGTGCCATTGCTGGCTCCTGTGTAGGGCTCTGAGCTTCAGACCTGTTTGTCCTCCAGGAGACAGGATTCCTTTTTCTCTTCATTGCTCCAGAAGAGATTATCAATTTGGCACTTCCATGCTGCCTAGGCAGCCCATGCAGCAATAGGCAGGTGGCAGAAGAAGGGCCAGGCACAGTTTGAGGCCCGCAGCTTGGCCCTCCAGCAATACACGTGTCAGCCAGCTCTGTAGGTGACACCAGCTGGTTTTGGGTCACACTATGACCGCAGCAGCCCCCGGCTTTGTGCTCAGGCCTGGCTGTGTGCTGACCGTGTGGACCCGAGGGACAACGCTGCGTGTCCATTTGAAGTGTCACACTCTAGAAAATGCCCTGCATCTGGGAGCTAAAAAAATGCGTAACTTCCCATCTTTACTGTCACTGTGCAAGGGATTTGTATCTCTGCTGGTCTTCACCTTTTCCATGATAGAAACAGTTGCAGAAGCTGCTGCACCATAGAGCAAATGCCTGATTTCTGTGCAACTCAAGTGTGCTGTGGTTGGTGCCGTACTGCCCTGATACCATCACTGCTCTCTGTGTCCTGATACAGAACAAGGAAGAATTTAGGCTTTTGGATAATCAAATTTAGAACAGCTCTTCAGCAGTTTTATTATAGCACACATAAATGTCAAATGCAAACTACCTAACATCAGTTATTAAATTTAATTTAGGATGCTAGTAGTATATCAGAGACTTGTATGGGAAGTTCAGGGTGTTACCCTTAAAAAAGAGAAGATGAATATTTGAGGACACCTTTATTAAATGTTTGTTAATGACCTGTTGAGGGTTTGCTGACGCGGATGAAGGGCAGAAAGGCAGAACTGGAGCTGCTCAGCGTCGGTTTCAGACTCCCGGCACCCCAGGGTGTTTCCCTCATTTGCTCTTTTCTTAGGACATACATAAAGTTTGTGTACTCCGTGTGTGTAAGATTTGTTTATTTCCATTGTTTTCCAGAGAAGCTAATACAATAATTTTTAAGCAGGTCTCAAACTGGTTTGCCAATGCAAGACGTCGCCTTAAGAACACGGTCAGGCAACCAGACCTCAGCTGGGCTTTGCGAATAAAACTGTACAACAAATACGTCCAAGGGAATGCTGAAAGGCTGAGTGTGAGCAGTGATGACTCGTGCTCTGAAGGTTTGTTGGTGCTTTTTTTTTTTTTTTTTTTTTTTTTTTTTTAACCAATTTTATCAAAATACATTTAGAAAGCCTCAAATACCACAGGTTAGTTCTGGTTTCTCATAACACTCAGCAGAGCCACCTCTACTTGTTGTGAACTTGGTAACATTTCTGGCTCCCAGATACTATTGGGAGTAGTTGCAAAACACTTGCAAGATGGGATTGTGTAGATTATTCAAGGGTTGCATATTAATTGCCTTCTTTGTATAGCTTTCCTAATAGAAAAAGAATTGCTAGTCCATTAAATTCTGCAAGGCTATTCTGATTTAAAAGAAAAAAAAAAAGCTTTCGTTTGTCAATTTAAGGAAACGAGAGGTCTCTGGGCCGTTACTTTCCTAGAAGGAAGAGGTGCATTGATGTCACACAATCAAGAGAATCTTACTAACTTCCAGGGGGCTTTTTTTACCCTAACGTGTACACCACTGTAAATAATACTGTGTGTAGTTTCTTAGTACTGCATTTAGTTTTTGTATTTTACCCACAAACATTTGCTTTAAAGATTCACTGGAAATCTCTCCCACCCAAATTAACAAATGTAGCAATGTTTTCGTCAGTAACATCAAGCCACATTTTTAATAGAACATTGTTACTAGTCATGTATGGGGGATTTTTTTTTTTTTTTTTTTTTTTTTTTTTTTTTTTTGCCTGTTGCGAGGGAAAAAGGCTACAGAATGATGCCAGAGATGTGTGTGTAGATTTTTAGAAGACATTTCAGATTGTGCTCAGTTTCAGGTTTTAGTTCTGTATGTTCCAGTTTCAGTTTGTGCTCACATTTGTTTGGACTGAACTTTCCTTTGAAAGATTGGTTGCGTGACAGCCAAAAAAGTCTAATTTAACCAAATATGCTTAAATATGCCCTACTGTTCAGGAGAAGCTCTGATGAGAACAATTAAGCTTATTCATCCATATTTTGAGAAACTTATCAATGGTTTAAAGCACTTCTCATTTTAATTTTTTTTTTCTACCTGCCTCACCTTGATTATGAACAAATGAGACATAGAGACTGTTTCTACAGTTGATAATAATAGCTGGAGTGTCTGAGAACTCTGGAAACTCAAGTGAGCGATGTGTGAACAGAAGAAAACGAAAATCACTTTCTAACGCTGAAGTAAAAAGTTACTTGTCTAGCTTTAGCAATTCAAACACATAGAGAATGCCTTTTGTTAAATATTAGATATTTGCTGTGTTACTATATCTTTCTTCCTTTGTTTTCAGATGGAGAAAATCCTCCAAGAAACCATATGAATGAAGGGGGATACAACAAACCAGTTCATCACACTGTGATTAAAACTGAAAGCTCAGTCATAAAAACAGGAGTGAGACCAGAAACAAGTGCCAATGAGGATTACGTGTCACCTCCCAAATACAAAAACAGCTTATTGAATCGTTACCTGAATGACTCATTGAGACATGTCATGGCTACTAATGCAGCTATGATGGAAAAAACAAGGCAAAGGAATCACTCTGGTTCATTTAGTTCCAATGAATTTGAGGAGGAATTGGTGTCTCCATCATCATCAGAGACAGAAGGCAATTTTGTCTACCGGACAGGTAAGGGATTCTTCCTGCATCATTTTTGAAACAGTTAGCTTTGGTGCTTGTTCTCGCCTGGAATGCGTGTTGTCTATTTGGGCCTTTTATAAGAGCCTGTCCATCCTCTGCTATAGGAGTGGTAGCTCCTGACCATACCTTTGTTTGAAAATGGATAATTCTTGTCCAGCCCCTCCTGTTCCTTGGAGTTGCTTGCTTTGCTGTACTGAAGCTCCATGCTGTTACTGGCTGCTCAATGAAGCTCCGTCTTCCTTTTAAATGGAGCTGCAGGGCAGATTTTTGAAGGATGCTCACAGGTCTGTTTGCTGGCACTAAGGCAAACCCGATGAGGGAGACAAGTCCTGAGCATTCTCTTAGTAAGGGAGGGCTGGAGAAGTAGAGAGAAGTGCCACGTAGCCCCAGACAGAGGATGAAGGGCTTTGTGCTTTCCTGGTGGCTGTTTGTGGCCATATGCTCACTGGGGGTGTGCACGTGACTCTGTCCCCTATTGTTCATTCTATTCACTGTCCTCAGGGTGCTTCCTCTGTCTTGTGGTCCTTTGGATCTCTTATGATTACATGAATTCAGATCAATCTCTGCATCACTCTCCGGGCACAGTGTACCGGACTAAGAGGCCATAGACTTGACCAATGAATATCTTGATTTAATGTTTTGAAGAGGTTACATGTAATTTATAACTTTAATCAATAACAGCATAAAAGCATGATTTATACCATCCATTATGTAGCTGTTCAGAGGAAGGAATGTGGCACTGCCTGGTCCATGCCAGCAGATTACCATAAATTAGGGCAGTATTGGAACTGCTTAGGTCCCTGCAGAGCAGCAAGTGCTTCTCTATAAGCTCTGGAGGCCTCCACCATCACCTCAGGGTTTACACCCATTACAGCAGCCCATGAGGTTGGCCATTTCTCAAGCATCATTGCTTTGTGGATGGATGGGTGGATGCTGCTGCAAGATGCTGGAGGGCTTTGCTTTTAACTAGCGTTGATGTAGATGCAGTTCTTGGCTCTTCATGGCTCCCCTGTGGGCTGGTTGGCTGCCCATCACCTCTGCAGCCCCTCCGTTTTGCAGTCTTGGTGTGCTCCTTCTTCCCAAGCATATTTAACATGGTTTGTGTCCCTGTGGGGGAGTAGTCAGTTTTCAGAAGGTCTAATGCTGTGGTGGGGATGGGAGGATGTTGGTACATGTAGGTAGTTCAGGGATGACCAATGGGGAATGGAGGACCCATAGAGGAACATGGGGAGCAAGAACAGTGCACGCATGATGAATACATTTCAAAATTAATTCTCTCTGCTCATTTAAGATATTTCTTTTTCAACATACCAAATGCATTTGGTCTGCATTATGGGCACATTGTCTGCCAAGTTTTATTTTTAAGTGAAAAGTTACTCAAGAACAGATGCAGCAGCTCAGATATGTAAACTTCTGTTTTTCTGTACTTTTATACCATAACTTAAAAACGGACGCAGTGACTTTTTAAAAATCATAATAAATTTGCTACTGGTTAAGTTGTTCTTGCCAAGTTTCTAACTGCACTGAAAAATACGGTCTTCAAAGAGAAGGCTGAGGCGGGCACGCTGTGACGGCAGTGAGTTTGCAGGCTGGGCTGGGCTGACCAAAAAACAGCATTTGTCCATAAAGTTCATAACTAGCGTTCTTGAGGCTGCTCTTGAGATGGTGTCTAAATCACTTCTTAAACATCTTTGTTAATGTTCTGAGGTGCCGTGGGCTCTGGTGAGAATACATCAGCAGCTTTCAGGATATAGTGTTATTCTTTTTGTACTCCCAAAGCAGACCAGCAGTAGCCTGACGGCAGAAACAAAAAGATCAATTATTTGGTATATCCTGCCCGCGTGTATTGAATGCTCAGGAAATAATAGGTAAAAACAGGCTTTTGTCAGTTATAAGGCTACAGCTGCTCTGGTGATATTGTAACATGCAGGAATTGACTAGATCATGACTAAAGGTAGATATTTCCATGTTATCCTGAAACCTATTCAGGAATAAATGAAATAGCCCAAATGACTGTTAAATAGGAAGAGGTAAATACGGGTGTTTTATTTTTTGAAGTCTTTTCTGCGTAATTTGAACACCTGAGATGGCAGCTTGCTGTGCAGTCATGCAACAGTTTGTGCAAAATAGCTGTAACCAACCCTGTCTGGTTGAGTGAGAAAGCAGAGTGTGTCTGACTGTGTCTCTCTGGGAGCAGCAAGGGCGGTTTTAGGTGTGGTGTCAGCACTTAGAAGGAGCTCCCCTCTGCAGTGCTGTGTTACGCAAAGCAGTGAACTTTTAATAGAAAGAGGATGAAGCAGATTTTTGAAGTTCTTGATAGATGTCTTAGTTTATAAAGACATTTTCAATGGGATGTCAAAAAGCATGCGGTGAAAATTGATTGACGTTTAATTTTGGAGAAAACTTTGGCAAGTTTGCGGCGCTCCCACAAGCAGGAAGTCATTTGTTTTGAAGGGAAATCTTTATTGTGCTTTCCTGGAAAAGCAGCTTTTTTGTAGCAGTTTGTGAGCAGAGAGTTTACTGCCAGGGGCTGCTCCGTGCTGTGGGCTGCTCTCTGCTCTCCGCCACTTTGGTGCCTGCAGGGCCTGCAGTTCGCATGGCTGCAGGCGGCTTGGCTGCAGTGTGCTGCGTTAGCTGGGTATGAGCAGTGTCCGGTGACAGAAACAAGAAATTGCAGTTTAAAGTTTATAAGGAAAATGGGTAGTGCCATTTCCCATTTCAGTCATTAACATGCTTATAAACACTGGCCCATATGCTACTCTGCATTCATGCAACTGCGAAATCCCATATAAAGATCAATGACAGGCTGTGTAACGCTGTGTCGAGAAATCAGCCTTGGTTTGTACCTCTGCATTGTGAGCTCATGGGGAGCATTTTTATTGCTGGAATAGGAGCAGCAAACACCAAGGCTCTGTCCCTGCACTTGCGGTGTCTGTGTCCACAGCTCCTACAGCCCCATCCTCCCTGAGATGCAGCAGGACACAGTGATGGATGTGGGGGATACAGTGCAGGACGCAGGGGATGTGGTGTGGGATGCAAGGGATACAGTGTGGGGTGGGGGGGATGCAGAGCAGAATGAGGGGGATATGGTGTGCGATGCAGATGGAGGTGGTACTGGATGCAAGGGGACACGGTGCACAACGTGAAGGGATGTGCTGCAGCCAACTCCGAGAGAACAGAGCACTGAGAAAAGACTGAGCATAATCAGACCTGTGAACATACTCAGACATGTCACATATGTAAGCGTTTCTGTCGTAAGCTGATATGCTTATATATATATATATTGTGACGTATGTGAATGCATTCACTTAAGGCAGAAAATTTCTGTTCATATTAGTCCTTGCACAGGTATAATGTGTAAGTATAATTGCTCAAACATGCCTTAAACTGACCACTGAAAGGCACTCAGTACTTTTGTTTAGTTAAGAATCCATGTTAGAGAAGAAGTTTTCATTAACTCCTTGGCAGGCTGTCATCGCTGCAGGTTCCCTGTATGACACCAATAACTAAAACCAGATATGCCTATCTCTAGTTGATGCACAAATGCATGTAGAAACAATGGTCAAACTGCAACAAGCACTCCAAAAATGTACTGCGAAAAAGATCTAATAAAGCTTGTAGTGAGCCTGAATATTAATTCAAAGCACCCACATCATGCTTTGGTTTATGGATTGCCGGCACTTTTACTTATTTTTGTAATTATGTGCAGTGCTCTGTGAGCCCCAGGTTGTTCGTTACCTGCAGAAACAAAGTGTTCTGCATTGCTGGAGTTCAAGGAAATGAAAAATCCCAACTTTCTGGGATATCGCTGTCTGGTGAGTTGTGTTGGATAGAGGAAAGCAAAAATTAAAATGAGACAAAGAGAGGGAGGGATGAAATGGCAGGACAGGGAGTTTTCAGACGTTTTTATGTCAGCAGGTTTTCATTGATTTTACTTTATGTGTTACTTAGAGCAGCAGAAAAGCCAGAACAAATAAAAATAGTGAGGAAACCAAAGACTTGCAGGCCTGTGAAGGAGGGCGGCTTTGAAAAAAACTCCTGAATGAGTGGTTGATTTTTGAAGATGTTTGATCTCTATTTTTAGGCATTTATACTCGGGAGTGTGTTTTGCTTGTGATGTTTTCATTACTGCTGCCTTTTTCTTTCCTCTTGCCTTCCTTGTTTTTTCTTTAATTTGGAATCCTGCAAAGTCTGTGATTTATAAAGCAGGATCCTAGGGTGCTTCTTGCAGAAAACAGAGCACTGGGCATGTTGAAGGATCGGGCTGACGTTCCTGCATGGCATTTTGGTGTACGGGTGCTCACAGAAACACCCTGCAGACACGCAGACTGTATTATGGACTTGTGGTTTTGTGTGGTCCTTGCCAAATTCTCCTCTCAATTTAACATTTGTAGAAATTAACATGTAATTTAAAAACGAGCCATAAAATGTAAAAGCATGATATGAACACAATGGAACCTGTTTTTGGAAACAGCTCGAGGGACCAGCAAAAGCTGCGAGCTTTAGTGACTTTTGCAGGTTCCTTCTAAATGGTGCTGGGGACCTCGGGGATGCTTTAAAATAAATGCAAACCAGGGAGAGCTGAAGGAGGACCTTGTTGCAGATCCTAATGTCATCCAGAAATGAAATTGAAAAGGGGAATGTAGAGCAGAGTATTAAACGCACAAAGCAGTGTAACTGCAGTGTGAAGGTTGCACAGTTAAGATCATATTTCAACAGGAATTTTATTATTACACGACCAGATTCATCAACACTGAAATAGCGTGGAATTGAGAATGGAGGAGCAGAATGTCTTTAATTTGCTGCCTTAATGGCTTTTCCTAAAGAAAGACTAAAAGGAAACTGCCATGCTACAGGGACAGAGTCAGAGTCAATATATATAATGGTAGCCCAAACCTGAGGATTTTAAAGATCCTTCCCACTCTCCTCATGTTAAGTCTTATGTTTCTTTCAGTTTGAACAGAGAAAATCAAATATGCTTCTTTTTCTAGTTTTTCTTTCTATCCCTCTTTAGTTTCTTGATTTCTCGGCACTTGCACGCAGAATGGGTCGGGGTTATTTCCACACAACACTGGAAAATGATGCTTCATCAAAACTGATTTTCGTTGTTTTTGGTGGAAATGTACCCGTTTCAACCAGAAGGTCTCAGGTGGCAGAGTGGAGGAAGACTGCGTTGTGCTGTGCTTTTTGTTGTTATAAAACAAATTAGGAGTATTAGGAGTTCTGGAGAATGGGTCATGTGCTAGGCTTCTGCCAGCGGCCATGTTCATGGGCAGAGTTGGGTGTAATTGATGTGGAGACCCAGGGGAGGTGCACACTCACCTCCGTTGCTGGTTTGGTTGCTGCTGTGGTCACAGAGTATTTTCTATGTGCTGCATTTGGCCATGGGGCAGCTTGCGTTGGGGCAGAGGCTCAGCCCCTATGGTTACTGACAGCATTAGCATTGCAGAGGCTGAGATGCTTTCATGTGAATGACTTGAAAAAGTGACAGCATCTGACCAAAAACCCAGTGAGACATAAGAACCAGGGCCGCAGTTGGGGTGGCTCTAAGACCATTAGATTTCCCCAGTGCAGATATTCATAGCCACAGCCAAACAGCAGGAGACCCCTGTGCTTGCCTAGGATCTCTCTCAGACACAGCAGGGAAACTGTACAGTGCTATCACAAATTGCCAACAACCATATATTTTAATGCTCCTCTTTAGAGTTAGCAAATGCTCCGGGCCAAGCATCAGGCCTCATTCATTTAATGGAGGTGTGTGTGCAAGGAGAAGGAAGTATCCCCCTTTTCCTATTGTTCAAAATGGCTTCAAATATGTGCTTGGTTTTAAAACCTGGGGTCAACCCAAATGCAAATGTTTCAGGAAATTATGCGTGTGGAAAAGCACAGGAGCATAAATCAGAGTGTTTTCCAGCTTCTGCTGTAGACTGTATGATTAATAATGAATATAATAGGGAAATTATTAAGAAAATTAGCAGCTAATTCAAGAAATATGTAAAACGTGTGTGTGAACCTATAATTTGGGAAAAGCGATGCAGTGAAAAGGACCCTACACAGTTGTGAAATGCACCCGCATTGTGTGGCACCTGCGTGGAAAAGAAGATAAATTACAGGGACAAAATCCATCCATTTTGCCCAGTGAGTTACATTCATATATGAAATCTGTCTCCTTCACAAGTAACCGCTGTCTTTGGTGACACATACTAACAGAGTAATCCATACGCAATATGCCGAACGTGAGCCGAAGGGTAGGGTACAGGCAGGCTGGGCGCAGGCCGACAGCATTGCACTGTCTGTGGCAGTAAATGTGAAAGAATGGGGAGCCCATAAAAGTTTTTCATTTCTCTCTGGAAAAATACCCAAACTGAAACTTCATACCTGGCTCAGGGTTCCTCTTTGCGCCAGTGTCCCTCCTCGGCTTAGGATCAGTAGCGCACCGTTGGGTAACTGGGTGCATCCAGCTCAGAGCGTGGGCTGTCTGCACAGTGTTGCGGCACTGCTGTTCATGTTGCTGTAGTTAGGGCTGTATCTGTGTTTCCATTAGAACCCCTTTAATCCACAAATTTATGACCCAGCTGTAAAAATTCAATCCAGACTGAAACTTGGCACGGGAAGCATTCATTCTCCCATCTGGGGAAGGGATTTGAGCAGGTACATCCCAATCGTAGCCATCTCGACTGGGCTTGTAAATCTGGAGCATGATGACTGCTGAATAAATCAGTAAGCTGCTTAGGAGTCCTGGAGTTTGAAATATTTTATGCTCTTGATGAGGCTGGTGAAAAGCAGCATGCTTGTATTCGATTGTACAGAGAGTAAATAAAGATGTGCTTTGAGTTTTTCTGTGCTTACATGCACAGGCACATGGATTTTCCTTACCATGACAATATTTTGACATGGGTGAAAAATGCATGAACTTGTGTAGCATCTTGCTCCACAGCAGAGTTTGATCACTCTCAGGTAGCGTAAAAAGCTCTGTCTGCATCAGTGTGAGCACTGGAATTTATCTATTGAACATAACTAAAGAAAAAAGATCATGAGAAATAAAAAGATGAGGTTGTTTTGTCCTGAGTGGGATTTCTGATTCGGATTTTTCTCAGAGTATCTTTAAAACTCTCTTAGTATTAAGCCAGACTAGTATTAGTTTTATTCACCATCACTGTTTTCTAAAAGGCTACAAGTGGGATGTTGTCTGACCAGATAGACCAGTAATCTTATCTGATCCAGCAAATCCTATTTCCTCTTGCAGGTTTGTGGTTTTTGAAAGTCATTCCACAACTTTAAAAACTCCTTTATGTGTTTAACTGAAATTTTTTAGGTCATTTGTCCATAATGTGAATACCAGAAATTTTGGCACAATTTGACAGGAGGATTGAGGGAACCTGGAATCTCTCTCTGCGTGGGCTGCAGATGAGTCCATGCCTTGACATTCAGAATAGGTTGTGCTCTGAAAATGTGGAGAGTCTGTGGGTGCTCTGTATGAGATTGAGCTGGGGGAATGCTTGTAGAAACACCTGCTCCCACAGAATGTTCCATATCTGTGGAAATCAGATAATTTCAGTGTATTCAAAACCAGAGAAGTAGAGCTGGATTCTGTTTTGTTCAGTCCACTTCATTCTCAGCGTAGATATTTGGGTGTGAGAAACAAGCGGTAAATGTGGAAACTGTCAGTGAGTCCTGTAGGCTATTGAAGGTCTCTTATGCTTTATGGAATGCAAATGGCATCAGATAGTTGGTTTTAGATATGTTAAAGAAGAAATGCATCCTAACAGTCAAAGCACTCAAATGTTTTATGTAATGTACTACGTGAGGTTTATGTGAGCTACAACAGAAGAACAGCAGGAGTTTTAAGCAGGAAAGTCAGTTGTGAAAGTAAGCTGAATTGTAGAAAATCTGGAAAAAGTAAAATGATTCAAACAGAAAGAGATCAGATAAACAGCAAGGGCTGGAACAGCTGAAGAGAAGCACACAAAAATAGGTAAAGTGAAACTCCAACGAGCCATGAAATGCATTTTCCTTAATTTTTTGCTGTGGTCTTGAATCTGGTGTTGGATCCTCTATCTCTGTTCTTTTACTGATGGCCAGAAGCTGAGGTTATGATGACCAGATATTCGGTATGGCACTGACATTTCAAGTTAAAAGAGACTGCCAAGACTATTGGTTACGACACTGAAATATACCACTATTTCTAAGGCCAGTTTTCAGTCCCTCCCTCTTGCCTCCACATTGATTTAGGCAACAGATGCATGAAAGGCAAAGCAGCATTCAAAATAATCCTCTAGCTGGAGCTGGCGGAAGGCTGGCTAGTGGGCTGTAGCCAAAATTCCTTAAATGTTACAATGTTTTACATTTCTAAATGTAAAAACTTTCTTTCCAATGTGAGGTACCAGCCAAACGTCTTAGTTACGGTATCTCAGAGTAGAAGCTGGCGTGAGGCCTCGCGGTCATTTGTGGGTATTGACAGATTTACACCATTGAAGATCAAGTTAAATGTTGTCGGTTTCTCCATCTCCCCTTTACTTTGTCAGGCTTTTTTTTTTTTCTCTCAGTTCCTATTTGTCAACTTAAATCCAATTTGCTGGAAAAACGAAGGCTCCTCACGACCTGGCTCTTCAGGAGCGTATTGCCTCAAATTCCTGCTGCTCGCCAAACTATTTTGTAATGCATTGCAAAACAGCAGCAGGATCACTCTCCTGCACTGGATGTACTTTGTGGGCTAGACACTGCGGTCAGTGATGAGGCCTCAGTGTACTGGAGGCCCCTCTGTGCCCTTGACTTCAGAATGTTCACCCAAGGCCCCACTCCTCAAGCTGCTGCTGCATCTCAAGGAGCCAGGTGTGGGGCTGCCCTGGTGTGTCCAGATGCATGGGGACAGATCCAGAATGGTTCCCACCGCTCTGTGTGCATGTCGCATGGCCCGCTCCAGATTTATGGCAGTGGTGTGCAGATGACACAGCCTACAGGCTGGGTTGTGGGTTGTGAGTCACATGGACACACTCTGTGTCCCTTTATTTTTTTCATTTTCTGTGGTTTAGCTGGTGTGCAGCTTGTCGCTACTGCCAGCTGATTCCCTGAGCCCTGGGACTGCCTTCCCATGGGTGTTATGTGTGCGCTGCATGAGCTTGCAGCCTCCTCCCCTCAGCAATACTTGCGGGTGAAGCGATCATGGGCCTGTGAAGTATTGATGCACTGTATGGGGAGAAGCCAAAAAAGCTCTCTTGCTCTGGCCAGCTCCAGAGACTGTAGTGATGTGTGTAGACCACACAATCGTTCACATACATATGTTCATATATCTATGAAATATATTCATGCTTCTGTATGTAAATACCTGTCTATATAGGCATACACACATTCCCTCAATGCTGTATTCCAATGGTAATTTCTGTGTGACTTTGCCATTTAGCCACATTTTCTGTTTCAGCTTGAAGCACTGGAGTTCAGTATGGCAATGGTAGCAAAGATAGGGAAAATTAGTCTCCCAGCTGCACTACCAATGAGTCATTAGGTATCTCCTGTGCTTGTTCCAGCTCATTGCAAAGCCCAAAATCCCATTAATGAAGAGATTATGATGCTTACCTGCAACTAGTAATCTCAGTGAAGTTGATGGTTTATGTGAAGGCCATTTTTGCAGGCCTAGACTTTGGCTAAACCAAATAAATGCTTGTTTAATCATTTTAAAGGAGATAAAACGTTGGGTGTCTGTTTTCAGCTGTTATCTCATTAGACTGTGAATGATATAATTTCTTCAGGCTACAAACATGTGTAAGAATTATTTTTTGTTACATTTGTTGTAGACCTCCACAGAGAAAAATCACCAGTATTCCTTAATAATCTGGGCCCTATTCAAAACACTTACAAATTAATATCCTTGACTCTCTGCCCCATTATTTCAAAATGAGCTAATAATTACTTCAAATGTCTGACTCACGGTGCCTATAGGCTGACTTGATAATCAGTGGACAGGCATTCAGATGTTCTAAAATCAGGCTTCTTGAAATGCTTGATGTTGGATAAAGCAAAGATCCATTTCACCAAGGTTTGGTCTGGTTTTCAAGTATTTTGGCCCCAGAGCACACCGCATGGTTTGACACACAAAATTCATGTGTTTCCAAAGATTTCCAAACTTCTTATGGTGGACTCCAGCTGCTTTCATTGGGATCTTTGCTCAAAGATCAAAGACTGTGACCCTTGGAGAATGTCAGTGCTTATATTTGGGTACTGCTTTTCCTTCATTCCTTGCACGAAATAGGAAAAATAAAGACTTTATTTAGCCCTGTGGTACTGCTGCACTTGCTGAGGTTTGAGGAGCTCTGTCATCTCTCTGTGGAAATCAGCTGCTTGGAGACACCGTGTCCCTGCCCAGATCAACAGAAACACACATCCTCATGAGCCCACTAAAGCCCTGCCATCATTATGGCCATGTCCTCTTCCCATCCCATTGTTTCTACTGCCTCTGTGCACAGCTCAGCACTACCACCATGTCCCTGCCTTGCTCGTGGAGAATCTGTGTGCAACCAACCCACGTCTCCTGCCAATGAGAAAGGAGGTCTTGGCAAAAACTCAGGTCTGAGTGAGGCTGAGCAAAGGGGAGCAGAGGAGGTTGTAATGAGGTGTAACAGGCAGTGCACAGAGCTAGGATTGCACTGCCCATTGACCCCTATGTGTCTTTACAGCTGGGTTATGGGTTTAGGAGAGTCAGATGCCCCCAAGATCAGATATAGGATAACCGTTTATAGAGGAGAGGAGGAGGGAGAAAATCAACAGATTCCTGTGATATATTGTATGTTATCTGTACGTGACACTCTGATACCTTCAAATGCTTAAATGAAAGCCCTGAATATAATTTAGTTAGTAAAAATATACCTTAGTTATAATAAAATGATAATAGTGGAACTTGGCAACAGAGCAGCTAATAAATACTACACTTCTGAAATATGCCTGTGATCCAACTATGTACTCTTTTACTGTGTAGTTAAAGCATGTGGCAGGACATGCTAGACCAAGATTTTCTTTTTGTCTTTCCAGTGGAAAACTAAAGTTCTTTGTTTAAGTGAAACCCATTGGGAATCCTTCTAAAGTAAAACAAGGATCTAAAGAATTCCATTCCTTCTTGCCAACTTTTCTTCCTCCTTCAAGCCAAATTATCGATTAACGTGGCATTAAATATCAAATACTCCCTAGTTATATTCATCCTTATTTTTATTTAGGTTTCTTCACTATTTTCTTGTTGGTCCTTCAAACATAGTTATATTAAAAGATGAGATACTGTGTTGAGAAAAGGCTACCTTTTCCAAACCTTTTGGGCCTTATAAAATAAAGATCAGTAATACAAAAGTCATGAAATTTGCATATTTAACCTTAATTCTGATTTTTTTAAAAGAAAAACAAATAAATCTGTCCTCCTTTAAGATCTTCCTGAGCTTCATTCTTTGCCTTCTTCATTAGCTGTCTCCATTTCGGTACCCTGTAGTTTTGCCAGCAGAGCAGACAAGTGAATGCTTGACCATATTTTTGTCTGGCTTTAGCAAAACCGTGATCTGACAATAGAATACTTTTCTCTGGGTTTTCCTTCTTCCCCCCGGGAACCATACTTCAAGGGCAACCTGCTTGTCCAGCGTAGGAACATGTGGAAAATCCACTGCTATGCACTAATGATTTTCAGATGGGCCATTGTTGCTGAAAATCATCCCAAGAGCGGCAGCTTCTCCATTGTAGCATCTAACCCCTTTGGGATCACACTGCTCATAGCTGATTGGGAATAAACCCTTTGCATTTACATATAGGGTGGTGATGTACTGCATCGCACATATATAATAACATTTAGGGGAAAAGTGGGTGAAAGTTACTGTTGTGGTTCTTTTTTGGCCATTGCAACACACGTCAAAATCTGACATTTATTTTAACTTGAAAACATAAATGTAGGAAAAAATCAAGCGATGCCAGAGATCCATGACGGCGAGGCAGAAGCACCCTAGATAGTGTCCTCGAATGAATAACTTTCAAGCTTTTGTTTTAAATGTTTACAAGAAATTTTGTCATACACTGGGGGAGAGAAGAACGAGTTTTAAATTTTAAATAGTTTCTGTTCTGCTCAGAATTTGCATTCTTTTTCAACAACTTTCACTTTTAATTTGTAATTAAAGCCAAAGTTTTCTTTTAATTTTAAAAGCTTGTCCTTGGACTAAAATAACATGGAACATTTTTAAACACTGATCCAAGCTGCTGTAGATACATTTCATTTAAACCACAGAGTCTGCAGTTGGATTCCTGGCTTTGCCAGATAGACTACAAACTGTAAGTGTGGCAGCAGTGACTGCAGAGTTCTGGATGCTGCACTACCAGTGAGGAGGGTTGTTTTTCTGGAGCTGTTCCTCCCTTTGGGCCCTATTCATGAATGACTTAATCTCTGTGTATGATCAAATGTCGTGCGAGTTACTGTGTGCTGAAAATCAAGGCGTGCTTTTCTTCACCGTGCTCCTTACATGGAATTGCTGCGCTTGCCCGGCAAGCGGTTGGAGAGCAATGAGGGTGGGAAGCAAGTGGCAGCAAAAAAACATGCAAACCACCAGAAGTAATGTGAAAAAGAGTGAGACAAAGAAAGCAGAGGAATCTTTGAAAGACTGGGTGTGCAAGTTGAATTGGGCTGCGTTCAGGCAGCTTGAGCTTGCCCATACCATGCAGCTGAACAGGGAGCAAGGCTTTTGTGTCCCAGGGCCAAGAAATTTACCATGAAAAACAAGTGTCCCCCAGTTTTTTGTTTTTATTTGTTTGTTTGTTTTTTGGAGTTTTGGACATGAATATACGATTCCCAGTGCATGTTTCTATTAACTTGTTCCATCTCAGAAAGATAACATTTACTGTTTCAATGGGCAGATCTCAAAAAATTCAGGGGATCAGTGCTGCTTAGTGTGGTGTAATTCTGTCCCTTTCAGGGACATTAAACCAGGAGTGATTTTCACCTCTTTCCTTCCCCTGAAGCCGAGAGAGAGAGAAGTCTCACAAGATTTTCATTAGCTGCAGTATTAATTATGCTGGTCATGCCAGACCAGGAACTTTTCTTACTGTGGTTTGATATTTTCTTAGAGACCCATAAGAATCAGGGTGTGAAGCAGTGCGTATCTGTGTCCACATCCATATCAACTTCTTTGTCGTTCTTTTAAGTTTCAGCAAAATTTTAGCTTCTGTTAGATGCGCGGTCCCAGTCAAGAGGGAAGAAAGGACTTACATTATCTGAGTTGTTTTTCTCATCACCAACACCCTGCGGCCACCACAAGTAATTCTGTCTGTCTCGGCGTGCCCTGGTGTGGGGACAGATTGCTAAAGCAGGACTCCCGCACAAAGCAGTGCTTGGTAGCAAATGGGGAACTACTTGACTCAGGCGTTGAACTCCTCCAGCTGTCAGTGGCAGCTACACTTGTTTGTCCGAGGCAGGGACTGGAATAGTCATTTAGCTCTTTTTGAGACACTTTCCATCCCTTTAGCACTGACAATGGACTTAAAAGATGTAATTCGCTTTTCAGGTAGGTTATTGCTGGAGTATCATTTTAGCTCTAGGAGGTGAAAGGTGGAAGAAAGGAGAGAAGAAGAAGGGAAAAAGGAAAATTTACAATCAGGAAATAAATACAGGTGGGAAAATAATGGATATAAACTTTTGGAAGATAGTAGAGAGGGAGAGTAGGTGAGGAAAGGGGAATGCAGAATTGAGAGTAGGAATGAAAAAGAAAAAAGGAAGTGGAAAAGGAAGACTGATGGAAGGAAGGAGATAGAAGGGATGAAGGTAAGAAAGTAAAGTAGATATGATGGAAATACTGTTAGGAATCTTGGGTGCAGTTGGAAGAGCTCTAGTATAAATTAGAGAAGTGATAGAAGCATTTACACAATTCAGAATGAGGTTAGACATTTTTCCCTCTCAAAGTGTTTGATGGGTAAGGGTGGGTGCATACTTCAAGACAATCAAGAGACGTTTTACCACTCTACTTGGAAGGCACGTTTGAATCTAATTACTATTTCTTGGCATTTTTTTTTTCTGTTAGTCAGACTGGAGCAAAGGCACATCTAGAAAAGTGTATGACCTTGCTTAAAACACAAAACAAATTGATCCAAAGTATTGCTCACAACTCAGTGAAAACCTGAACTAAGTTCATAGCTAAGAAGTACCCCAGTTTTGGTGGCAAGAGGACATCTGTGTGGGGTGTGTGGCTGTTTCTTGTCACATCTGCACTCCCAATAAAGCTGGATGCGGAAACATAGCATTTTCATTCCTTGGCTTCATTGTTCCCAATTTAGCCTTTGGAGACTCCCACCAAGACCTATTTTGAAAACTGTAACTAGTTTTCCGGCTAGTGTAAGACAGGTCAACAAAATGTGGAGGCTTCTTTTATCCAGCATTCCTGGAAGACTGAACTTCTCCCAAGTCTCCTTCTTTCTGTAATCTTCAGATCAGGTCACCTGTTGGAAAATTTTTCAGTTCATCATCTGTAAGTTGCAGATAGAAAATCTTAACCTGCTGCACAGCTGGCTGGGGGCATTGGTCAGTAGCCGAGAAAGGATATTGCCTGGGATGGACCAATAGTCTGATCTGGCATGGCAGATCATGTATTCCTGTATAGTTCATGGTATATATGAACCTAAAATATGTCATGCCAAATCAGATGATACGTATAAGTATCAAGTTGAGCAAAAGGCTTTGTTTCTTCCCCCCGCCCCCCTCATTTTTAAAAGAAACAGAATTTATCTGAATTAAAAACATGATTGGTGATGACGAGTGGGTGGTTCTGTTTACCCTGCCACATTATATAGTACCACTTTTACTCCTTGTTTGGATAGCAGTCACAAGACCCAGATATCAAGCTGTGAAAGTATTTTTCTTGCAGCAGCCTTTCTTTTTTTGGCAGGCAGTGGCTTTGGAGATGCCTCACATTTTGTCATGTGATTGGACTGCTGATGAGGTTTCTGTGCTGCCTCATTTTCCTGGATTCCATCTGAATTAACTCTTCTTTCGGTTGTGACCATTAGCACAATTCTGAAGGAGTGGGGTTTTGCATCACTGCGTGATGAGCTCTTGATACATGGTCTTTGTAGAAAAACAGCCTCAGCAGAAGGAATTAGCTGTTAGTTCCACGTGACAGAAATCTGCTTTCTGTACCTTCAGCTGTTCACATCCAGAATACATTCCATCTTCACAGCAATATTCCTTCCTGAATCAAGGGAAAATGAGAGGAAATGACTAGTATATAATCACTCCATCTAAAAACATTCAGCTTGGTCTTGTAAACATATAAACTAGTTCTTCATAAACAAATGTCTTAATTTTCTTTAAACGGAATATTTAGATGTCAAAGATAGAGAAGCTGGATATGTCAAACACATATGGTTCCTATTGCATCAGAGCCTTTCTTAATTTTGGTATTCTAATTGAAAAGACATTTCCGAAAGCGTGCTAACTTTACAGAAACTAATCTGTCTGTCTCTCTGCCTTGTCTAGGTTTTATTCTCCCATCTGTTGTTATTTTCAAGAAAAATGTTCCACTTTAAATGTACAGCAGTGACAGTATTTCTAATGGGCCTTGAATTGCCCTTGATACTTGCAGGATTTGATATGGAAGCACTGAATGCGGCAGTCAGTGTTTGGGAACTGGCAGGGGTTTATAGAGCAAGAACTAGGAATAGACATCAGGGGAGGAATGGGGGAAGGAACTGTAATTTATCTGTAAGTTTTTACGTTATTTTGAGATAATTTATAGCATAAAGTGCCCTAAGCCAAGTAACATTTTTAACTGGACTCAAATTTTATACACATCAGAGAAATTGTAGGTCTGCTGTAAAATATATGTTATTTTATAAATGTCGTGAAACATCTGACGTGGAGCTGTTGGAGCAGGTTCAGAGAAGGGTCATGAAGATGGTCATGAGATAAAGCACTTCCCCAATTGGGACAGACTGACAGATTTGGGACTCTTCAGCCTGGAGAAGAGAAGGCTCTGAGGAGACCTTACAGCAGCCTTCCAGTACCTGAAGGGAGCCTACAGGAAAGATGGGGAGGGACTTTTTGTAAGGGTGTGTAGTGACAGAATGAAGGGAAATGGCTTTAAAATGGAAGAAAGTAGATTTAGACTAGATATTAGGAAGAAATTCTTCACTGTAGGGGTGGAGAGACACTGGAACAGGTTGCCCAGAGGACTTGTGGGTGCTGCCTCCCTGGAACCATTCAAGGTCAGGCTGGATGGGGCTGTAAGCAACCTGGTATAGAGGGAGGTGTCGCTATCTATAGGATGAGGGTTGGAACTAGATGATCTTAAAGGTCTTCAAATAAGGCAGAATTTCAGTCTGGCATCTGGGAGCATAAGCAGTATGTATTCATTTTTCTTCCTATAAATAATAAGCAGAAAGCTATTAAGTTGATGTCTGAAGTAAGTACATTTGAAATAGAAAATACATTTGTGTCTCTGGCACTGCTGTTAGGTTTACATGTGCAGGTGCCCGCTCTGCAGGTAGCTGAGTTTTGTGTGTTTGCTCACAGATTACTTTGGTAGGATGTCTTGTGCAGCTGTTTGCAGTGCAGGGGCTGGGCTCTGCCCAGATGTGCCACTGGCTTTGGGCAGAGGAAGGCCTGAATGAATAAATACAGCTTTTCCAAATATACAGAAGATTTCATAAAAATTACCTTTTTTTTTGTTCTGTTTTTTCCACTGAAGTGCACAATGTAAAGTACACAAGGGTCATAGAGGTCGATTTATTTGTCAAATGGAAATACTTGGTTCCAAAAAAACATTATGAATCATTTTGGTGTTTCAAGCTCAGGATGCAGGGTAAATTATTCCAAAAATAATGGTAGCCAAATGTCATTCTCTCCAAACGTTTGTGTAATATCTATTTATCTGTGGGCAGATGACTGCTATGTATAATCAGAGGCAGACTTTTGTCAAGTTGAGGCTAAGTAAACACAGCTGAACACAAGCAAGTTGGACTATAACTTTTTTGAGTTTTGCCAGCACTGTTATGACCTTGAAAACAAGCATTTTTACAGAACAATCTGCTTTCAATATGGGAGAATTCTTTGTGTTTCAAATTAACAAGTGTTGATTGGGAATTCATTCTGTTTATTTTATTTTATTTTCTCCAAATGAATGAAAAGTGTGTATTTGCCCAAAGGAGGGCGTCCTTCCTGCTGCTTAGAAATGAGGAATGTTTTGTGAATTAATGCATCTTGCACAAATATGTGAGAACAAGAACAATGGTTAGAGAAGGAGCTGTCAGCTCATTTGGAGCTTCTTTATATCATCAGAGAAAATTTTCTTCTTTTTACTTTGAACAGAAACGCATATATTTTTATCAGTTATTTGTGCAAGTACAATAACAATTAGGCAGCAGATTTCATACCCCTACATACCTACACACTATTTTCATCATTCTTGGAAAGGCAGTATTTCCACTTATACCTTTTGCGCTATTCTCCTACTACCTTTTTCTACAACTGCTATTTTTCTCTGAGATACTGAGAAGGAAAGAAGAGAGGGAGGAAGGAAGGAAGGGAGAAAGGAAGGAAGGGAGGAAGGGGTGGAGCAGTATTCAAAGAGTAGTACAATATAAGACTTCTTTTAAATGTGCTGATTTGCTGCTTTTACATTGTCAGTCATTTAAACAGAAAGCATTCTTTTCCATTGATTATAAAGGCCACAGCATTTGGAGTCTTGTGTAAAGAAGCAAAATATAAGAAGTCTTCCTCAAAACTTTACATTCACTAATTACAGTAAATGAGTCTCATTTACTGCCTGTATCTCTGCTTTCAGGCACTTCTGTAAGGATGTTGTTTTTTTTCATTTGAAGTGCTTTGTCTAAGCCAGCCTACACATAATTGAGGGGGAGGTTGCACATGCCCAGCTTTATGTGCAGAGATAACTTTCCCAAAGTCCTTGTGCCTGTTATCCACAAGTCATATTTCCCAATCTGCCTTCTTCTCTTTTTGACTAGCAATCAAAATGTCAAATTTCTGACAAATCCTTATGGTGACAACTTGATGTCAGTAGCCAAGCAAAGCCTCCTATTTCATGTGTTGCTACAGTATGACTCCGTCTCCACATACCATGTATCATCCCACCAGGTTGTCTCAGATGAATACTGGCAATGGAATCTCTTCTTGCTTCAGGTTTTTCTTTCTCTATCATTTTCTCTGTCATTGCACCTAAAGAAAAGTGAGCATATCAGCAGGTATTCTTTATTCTAGTGTGTGAAAGAATAAGGGTTAACACCCAAAGCAGCTCTCTACCTTTGCTTCTGCATGCATGACTACGTGCAATTACAATATATATATTCATTATTTGCCTAACACATATTCATACTTTCCCTGAAATTTCCACCTTATTCCAAGTCGTCAATCTCCACCTGAATTTGAGTTTGTGGTCACGTATCCTCAATTCAGTGGTTGCTCAGGCAGCTTTCAGTCATGAAAACACAGCTGTCTTTGCCTGAGCTTATCTAGTTCTTTTACTGTTTCTTTTGATTGTTGCCATTCTGGAGTCTTGACATGCCTTTCCAGTTTGCTGACCTAGCAATCTCAGCAGATACGACTAATGTGAAACATACTGTCTCTCAACATGACTGAGGTGGTTGGCGGTAGCCAACTGCGTAGGTTTTACGGGCACACAAAGTGGTGAATCTGTACCCTTAAACAAAATGTTTGCTATGGGGACACTGTGTGTTTGCCCAGTGTTGCAGAGGCAGAGTGGGGAAGAAAACAGGCATTGTGTACATGTGTGAGTGTGATTTGCCGTGTATGCTTTGCAGACCCTTTGCAGATCTGCATCATTTTTGCAAACTCTGGTGTATAGACTATCACTCTATAGGAAAGCTTTGGCTTCCAGGCAAAGAAAGAAGTAAAAACTCTTGCAAAATGAAAGAAAAAGTCTAAAAGTGGAAACAGGAGTACTACTAATAATAGCTGTGAGTTAATTAGAGAAGCATTTAAATTCACAGAGCTTGAGGCCTTTGTGTTGTAGCTGCCTGGCTTGCGTGGCTGCCCAGAGTTCTCATCTCATCCTCTGTCCAAAGGCTCAGAGCCTGGAGTTGGGCAGTGTGGTGGGAATCAAATCATCTTACATTTTTTTCACTGTAGTTATTTTTTAAAAAAAATAATGAATATTATTTATGTCTGTAGCCATGGCTTTCTGTTGTATGCTTTTCTTTATAGAACTGGAAATCCAGGATTTTAGCTCATAAGAGGAAGGTGAGTTTGCAAGGCTAGCTATACAAATATATGATCGTGGCATATGCTGCCTACCCTTGTGAAAGCAGTTGACTAGATCAGGGAGGACATGTGAGCAAGCTATGTAAGTACGTGTGATTTAGGGGTAAAGTTCATTTGTAACTACATGAGCAAAAAATCCGTACT
This sequence comes from Coturnix japonica, assembly GCF_054131305.1. Classification (NCBI taxonomy): domain Eukaryota; kingdom Metazoa; phylum Chordata; class Aves; order Galliformes; family Phasianidae; genus Coturnix; species Coturnix japonica. Next base: position 125,225,655 of record NC_140664.1, on the reverse strand, counting down.
GATTTGCGTGTGAGGAATTGTATTCTACGAATGCAGACATTTTTCATATCCTTATGCAGCAATGTAAGACCACTTTCCCCCAGTTCCAAAGCCTCACTGATGAAGTTCTTTGTTTGATTTGTAGTAATGACTGTTCATCCATGCTGATAAAATTTCTGAGTTGTTTTTGATCTACAGATCTTTCAGATTACTCACATTTTGCCAAAAGGCTCGTTTTTCAAAGCTTGTCACTTGATTTAACCATAAATACCATAAGGCTTTGTCATAAACATGTATGTGTTTTTTAAGTCCCTGCTACAGCAAATCGTAACAGATGATTCCCTTACAGAAATCTCCTGACTTCCAGGGAAGCTTGTGTGAGCTAATGAAGAACAAGCACACAGTGAAAATGACACTCTTGCCTTCTGCACCTATATTACATAATTTTGAAGCACGCTGTCTCTGCATCAGCAACCTGACATTTCAAAACAAACAGTATTCACTTGAGTTGGGGAAAAAGCATTATGAAGGAGTGCTTTTGGCAGCACTGCCTTTGATGATGGAGGCTGATAGCTGGAAACAAAATTAGGTTTTAGAGAAGACAGTTGGCTTTTAATGCTCTTGGATCATACTCACTATCATGAAACGGGTTACACTACTCAAGACAATTATTGCCTTTTTGGGAAAAAAATATATTTAATATTTCCAGATAGTATATTTGTCCATTCTAGTGATAATACGTCATGCTTCAGTAATTTATTGGTTTATTTGTATAAAGGCATGGATTCTTCTTTTTTCTTGATATTTACAAGATATGTGTTATCACTGTCGTAGTTGTTATCACTGCTGATGTTGTTCCACTGGCCAGAAAAGCTTTTACAGGTGAGCACTGTTTGCAGTGATCTCAGAGAATCAGCATCTTCTTTCAGACCGTCTGGGCTTGCTGCCCGTGATTCAGATGCTCTCTGCTTGAAAGCAAACATGCTTAGATTGAAATCCCACGGTTCACTGTCCTCTACAGCTCAGCCACTGCATCTGTGCAAATTGCTCTTCCTGGGATCAACAGCAGAGGGTATGACTGTGCCTGGCTGCTGTGCAATGTGTCCTACAGTTAGAGGAGCCAAGTGGAGCAACAACAGTCTCTGCAGCATGATCTCACTGAGTTTGACAGAGGCCCATTAATTCATGCAGTCTTTTTGCTATACCAAGAACTGCAGGCAGTATACTGAGGTCGGCATAGGCTTTTAAGTGCTGCCTTCCCCCAGCATTTCTTGCAGCAATGTAGGTCCATTGATGTGGCCTTGCTTTGACAGAACAGGCAGTGTCCCCACGTGGTGCTGTGCCACGTGGGGTAGGTGACGCATTGATGCTGGCATGCCTCATGCCCTGAGTTCTGAGAAGTTTGAACCCAGTCCTACATCGTTATCAGTTGATGATGCTTCCCTGCTGTTGAGAGCTGGTTTCTCAAAAATTGCTGTCTCCAAAAGCAGCCGTGTGTGTTGAATAACAAACCCCTTCACATTCAGACTCTTCAGTTTTGGGAATGGAGCCAACATTCTTGAAGAATGATTTAGTGGCCAATAAACATCTGCAAAGTCTGTAAGACTGTCAGAAGCAGTAACGTTGAAAGTAAAGATCGTTATCAGTAGCAATTCCCCTGTCCTGACAAGGCATTCAGTGCAAATATTTGTTCAGTCATCTTTGCTCACATTCCCGTTATCACAGACGGTTTCACATGTTTTGCCAAAAGAGCAGTTCCGCCTTCTTCGACAAAGCTGTTCACATCCAAGGCCTTTGCAATGTTAAATGCTGGCCTACTACTGTTTCAGGACCTCCCACACATGCTCCTTTGGAGTGCAGGAGCCTCATCTGTCTCCGCAGTGAATGGCTCTTACAACTTTCAATTAGTGAGCATCTGCAGCACTAAGGTTTTGCGGCTCCTTGAGGACTCGAGCACAGTCTAGGTGATTTATTGTGCTTCACCAATCTCCATGATAGCCAGGGCGCTCTATCAGCTCTCCTAAGTACAATTCTCCTGCCAAGTGATTGAAATTGCACTGCACTAAGACTCAAACCATTTGTACGATGCTTGGAGAAGAAGCTGTTTCTGCTTCTTCAAAAGTTCTTGGCAAATTGATATAGCTTCCTGAATAATTTTGGTCTCACAATTCTTCTGCTCCAACAACCTTCCCCCTTTTGCCTGCTTTGCTGCACTGTCCCACTGAATAGGAGAACTGGAAACACAGCCCTTCTTGAGATACTTCCCAGTTTACTAGAATCTCTGAGGACTTGTTCAGAAGGTGTCTGGGAATGTTTAGGTTTGGGAAGAAATACTGTAATGGAAATATTAACAGTATGAGTTGTGGTGGGCAGGAGCGCAAATGCCACAGTAGCTTCACAAAGGAAAAGCAAAGGCAGCAGAACTAGAAACTTAACTAAAAAACTGTATTCAAACAGTAAAATGTTTTTTGTGCAATTCAAGATGAAAATAAACCATGGGCAGCTATTCCCCTTGCAGTTCCAACGTTACTTTCTGCTGTCTGTTCTAAGTAAGGTCAGGGTATGTGTGACTACAGCTTTCTGTGTAGGTTCCTGTAATTCCTCAGTGTGCAAAATGAAGGGGCTTCCATCATATCTCCATGTAGAGGAGAAAAGAGAGACTTTTATGACATATGTGAGGTAGCCCAGTTTGGAAAGGGCAACAAATCCTAGCTCACATCCTCACCAGGTGCTCATCTCGCCTTCTATATTTGTAAAGCCTAAAGTGAATGCAGCTGAGCTTCTCTGAGAAGGTAATTAATGATATGCTGTTCAGCACTCTTTGAGGCATTCCATCTGGTCCTTCATAAAACTGAATGAAGTTGTTTTCATCACGTCTGTAGGATCTCACAGATGGGAACTGAGGCACTGCACCACTCTGTTTTTGGCTTACTTTTGAATACCTAAGACATTGTGGATTCTCATGTTTTTGTGTCTCTTCATGTGCACAAAGCATAGCTCATGTTCACCCTATTTACACCTGCAAGTGCTCAGCACTGATGAAGGCCCAGGCTTGGGTCAGAGTTCAGAGACTGGACAAGGTACATGAACATATATGAAAAGGCTGATTGGAGCAGCTCCTCTGGCCCCACACATGGCCTTGTGGCACAAACTGAGGACTGTCAGTTGTCATCACGGTTTGCTGGGTGGTGATAAAACTATCTGTCAACTGGCTTGTGTTCCCTACTTCAGTGGTCTTGCAGCAGCTGCACAGTGATGCCAAGGCTGTGGGGGAAAGGTCTCACCTCCCATCCTGGCTCTGGCCCCAGGCAGGTCTGTCCTGTGTCTCTGTGAGGTGGCAGCCAAAGCAAGCACCATGTGCAGCCGCACCTCTGTATCTCACAGTACACTTGGTGGGAAGGCAGACTGCTTGGAATTCTCGTCTTTATTCCCATGTGGTAGAGAAGCAGGAACAGATACAGATACGTTTCTGAGTATCTCAATATTTCCTTATAGACATAAATATATATTTTTAAAATTTCATATGCAATCAGTTGATCTATAGAATCTTGTTACTGTGAAGCCCTTTGCACCCTACAACCAGCCTTACGTCTATTTGACTGTTGGGCACATACATGTGTCTATGTACCTCAATACAAACTACTTGAATTTCTATACCTGTGATCATTCAGTGGAGTTGGTTTGAGCTACAACTTTTGTACCTGGGTTTTAGTATTTGGCTGAACGTCAGTGTTGTGTGCATCCCAGTGGACACACAGTGCCCCATGCTGTGGCTGGAAGTATGAAACTATGAAAAAGATCATATTTATCTGTCTCTGTCATACAGGCAAGTGAAAGAAGCAGTGAATTTCCTCTAACTCACCCATTCTTTACTCAGTACTGCTGGCTAAACACACCCTGGAAATCAGTTCTGGCATTCGTGTAGAAGTTCTTCCACTTGCCTGAAAATACAGCACCTTGTAATTTAAATTGCCTTTGTGCAGTCCATGCCATGTCTGAGCCTGCTTGCAGCCCGGGGGGCAGGAGAGGAGCTGGCTCCTGGAGCCGTATCAAGCAGAGCCGCGGGAGCCAGGGGACGCATTTCTCTGAATTGTGCAGGAGACTTCTGAAAATATCCTCTGTGCATGCATTTATATCATAACCTTACACTGAAAATGTAGGGTCTGCTCCCAAACCCACAGCCAACTAGCATAACAAAATCAGATTTTACTGCTGTAGTGTCAGCCTAGGGTTGAAATATGGCTTTGAAACCCTCCCTTTCACCCCACATTTTTAATGAAAAACAATCGGGCTGGAGTGTAATAGTGCTTACCCTGGCTGCATTTGACTTTAGCTTTTTACTTTTAAAGCTTTATTTTAGGCTTTAAGAGCTTCCAATTAAACTTTTTAGATCCAGAGTGAAAGCCTGAACGTGCCTGCCTGCACACCACTGAAATTCCTGGGTGGGAAAAGGATATTTTTCTATTAAAATTAAGAAAATGAATACTCTGGTTCATTTTCTCCCTCCATACTCCTTACTCTTCTTTTTCATAGCAAATTTTCATCTGTCGTTTTCTTATTCCCTTTTTTAACATCTCCCATAGCCACTCCTTTATTTCTTTTTTCCCCCTTCCCTTTCTCCTCTTTCCTTTATTTCACCCTCCCTGTTCCCTGCTGCCTAGCCTGCTTCTTGATGTTAACCCACAGTGGTTTGCAATAGGAGGGCTGAATACTTCATCCTTCCAGTCAGCAAGGCACACGCTGTAAATCCCTTTCCAAATAACACCCCAAAAAAATGAAGCCTGTCAGATATTTGTTTATCCACTATGAAATGCACACAGGAGACTATCACCAGGGTATTCGACAACATTACATGCTAACTCAATGAGGAAAAATTTGATTCAGTCAGCTTTGCAGCAAACCTGAAAAGAACATAATGCCATATAACCTTCGGTTCATTAACAATTCGCCTCTAATGCCACAAGGCACTGACTCCCATTATAAGCTCTAATAAAGCCTGGCTGAAAAAACAAATCTCACACAGTGCCCTGAATCTCAGCAAAGAGAACACACTGTCAGTAGCCATGGGAAATACAGAGCTGGCCATGACAGCCAGAACAATGAAGTGATTTACACCAGGTTTGTATCTAGTTTGCTAACCAATAAATTCTTACATGCAGGTGCACAGCCCAGGACTGTAAGACCATTTGGACCAAGCCTGCTATTATGTGGTGCTTTCTGTGCACTTATTAATGTAAATGTTAATGTAGATCTGCAAACTCAATTCTATTTTATGGTTTATAAAATACACCTATCCCAGTCTCTGTGGGCATGTACACTCATTTCATAAAAATCACATGTATTAAAATGTAACTAGATGCCTACTCCCTCTTCAGCAGTCTCTAGGACTGCACAGGGAAAAAGTCTTCAGCTTCCTAGGTACTCAGAAAAAAAACAACTTGAGTGATACCAGCCCCTCATTGTTCAATCTTAGATCTGATGTTCTGGTGCAAGAAGAAAATTTCAGAGAAGGCTTTCCCTGAAATGTTTTGGTCTGGGGCATGACGGCAAAGGGAGATTTCCAACATTGGCAAGACCCAACCTATGCATCTTAACAGAAGATGTCCCACCACAGCTAGAGGCGTTCCTGAAAGACTCACAGAGAACATAGAAAATTACTTGATGTAACAGTCACTCTGTGTGCATAACTTCACAGAATCATCAAATCATAGAATGATGTGGGTTGGAAGGGACCTCTAAGACCATCTTGTTACAACACCTCTGCTGTGGACAGGGTTTCCACCCAGCAGCTCAGGCTGCCAAGGGCCCCATCCAGCCTGGCCTTGAGTGCTTCCAGGGATGAGACACTCACAGCTTCTCTGGGCAATCTGCACCAGTGTCTTGTCACTTTCTGTTGTCATTGTGCATCTTGCTTATCTGAAAGGATGGTGGCTGATGAGTCAGGCATTATATTTGATATGTGAAGCCAAAAAAGTGAGGTGTCAGGGTCACGGAGATGACCATTACAGGCTGCTCCACAACCTCCTCCTGGAAGAAGGCACAAGCACTGGTAAATGAAAGCTTTGCTGAAGAGAAAATTCCTCTAGAGCCTAGGCCTAGAGCTCACCCAATAAATGGACATGGCAATAAATCCTTGTTATGGCTATAAATCCCTGTTAGTTTTCCCTCCTTTGCACTGCTGAGCAGCCTGTGTTAAGCCACTTTCCCTCCCAGAGGTGGGAGAATGCTGGTGATACTGTGTGATCCATGGTTTACTTCAAGATCTTTTTTTGGAGAAAAGGAGCTGAATCAATGTAGAATAGTAGGGGAATATTAGCTCCAGTTGACCCAGTTTTATTCTTGGAAAAACAGAGATCTGAAAGTCATATATGCCCTGAAATTGTGGTTTGGAAAATACTAGATACTCAAGGGATAGTGTGTGTGTGTTTTCTGTGTGACCTACAGAAATACCTCATCTCACCACTAATTTACTCACATATGTAAACTTCATTTTTCATTCAGCTGCCCCATTTATTTCCTGTTCCTCCCTCTTTTTCCTCCTCTTGCTTGTTTTGAAAATGCTGGTCAACACATGTTAAGCAAGAGTCTCCAAAACCAACAAAAGAAAGTTCAGGAAAGGCAGAGGGAGAGAAACAGTTGAATAACACTGCCAACTTTAAAATGAAGATAAGTTATACAGGACCTTTTATTGAACTAACAAATATTTTATAGTATTCACCATTTGGGGCCAGCAGTTCTTTTTTTTTTTTTCCCCTCCGTTTTGAGCTGGAGTAGGTGGTGTGTAATTCATGAGGAATCTGTACATGTTCAAGTAGCTTCAAGTAATATTACAGCCATGTGGAACCAGCTTACAGCATCTTGATTTCCATGTCCATTTTTTTTCCACTGTATAGTATTCAGTGCCCTTTTCTCTCTGTCTCATTCTCTCATTCACACATTCTTTCCCCTCTTGGTTTCCAGCCATCTTTGCTTTGTCAGTGATACCTGATAACACAAATCAGGGTTTGTGCCAGTTGTTGCAGTTTGCCTTGAACAGTGTAGAAGAAACACTGAGTGTGGGAATGCACGAATGCTTCTTGGTCCCATGTAAGTGGTCAGTCTTTCCTTCACTGTTCCCTGCAGGGCTTTTGGCTGAGGTCAGTTCATTACCACACACATGCAGTGTTCTTTAGATCAAAATTCCTATTTCAAAGGGATAAAAAATAATTAAAATTAGCATTAGTTAGCACACCCCTAATGGTATCCAAGTATATGAAAGTTGAGTCTGGACTCAAAGAACTGTGAGGGTCTGAATTGTTCAGAAATACTTGAATGTGCTGCAACACCACGTAGCCAGAGAGCTCTTATATGTGGTAAATTGGAGCAGACACGTGTGCTACAGCATTTATACGCTGTGTTTCTTCTCCAATGCTGGATATGCTGTTTAAAAGGACACTGTGTACATATTTAGATACATATCTTCTGGGAAATTATTTGAATATTACTTCAGCAACAGTCAAATGTAATGGCAGTGCACTGGAGAAAAGTGGTATTACAGTTCAGTTTGTGGATACGTTACTTTCAAGAACACTGGGTTTTATTTGCTTTGGGTGAGCCTTTCTGATAGCAGAAGAACAAAAGATAATATTTTAACTATAGGAGAAAACCTGGAAAAGTCTGCTCTGAAATGCTTTTGACATAAATGGTCAAAGTATTGCCTAGCCATGTTGTCTTTGGACTTCTGAGACTCATTTCCATCTCTGCTAAAATGGGACTGCAGGCTACCTTGCAAGAGAGCTGTCAGGATCAGCCAGTGAATATTTATGAAGAAATTTCATGGTGAAAAAGAAATATATATATATTCTACGTGTATTATTAATAATTATGTGAGTCCTGAAAAATGCCATACTGTATCACAAAGCTGGTATTGTCCAGTGACTACACTCTTGGCACAGCATGCTACAGTAAACTGTATACTGAAAACTCATACTAATGGAAAGGTATACAAGATTCCATTTGTGAATGATTTATAGTGACTTCCTATTATAAACAAGAGGGAACAAATATCCTACACCGCTGGTTTCTTTGGGCGGATGGTGAAAGCAGAATGAGACATTCCTGGCCAGGCAAAAGCTGATTCTCTGCATACTTGCTGTGGGAGCAGAATGGAGCACCAGTAAGTGGGATCATTTATGACAGTCCCCAATTATATGTGATTGTATTTCCATTTTCATAGTGCTTTAAACTTCCCAATTGTAGACCAGGTAACAAATTTCTTTAAGCAAATGCAGGCCTTGTAACAAAAACAAGGTTTTTCTAATGCTTAATGTTAAGGATCTGCTGAGAGCCTACTAACATCCTTTCCCACATTGCTTTCTGAGACAGAAAAAATTGCTTTCATCATTAGCTAATTGATTTGGCTTTTCCTTAATATGTGATTGAGCGCAACTCTAGCTTGTTTAGGAAGTGCATTGGATTAAAGATTTTCACAGTGCTTGGAGAGGGCAGCTATGGTGCATCTTTTCAACCCTGTAAAATAGAATAAACACTTTATGTACTGGGAATGCTGTTCTTTGGTTGCATTCATTTACCAGTCTTGCCATTCTGCTTATACAGTTGAAACAGACTGCAATAGTTTTGTGTGTATTTAAAGTGTCAAAAGCATTTATCAGAAGCTTAAGTTATTAAGTGGGGTTAGAGCAGGCAGGTTGCAAAAGATGGTGAAGACTAAGCTAATGTTGGGTAAGATTCACTTCATTTCTTTTTTAATTCAGTAAGATTTGCCTTCTACCTTCCCTCTCTTGTCAGTAAAGAGCCAGACATGTCCAAGACTACAGTTCCACCAGGCTAAACTAAGCCTTCTTTATGAGTTTGGTCACGTTGGCTTGACCTGCAAGGTGTCAAGGAAGGCCTGGGAATGCTCTATCCCCTCAGAAGGCAAAAAGACATGGAGACCAACATTCATTGCAGAACTGCTTGTTTGCCTTTCTCAAAATGGTTCTCCTCATCCAAAGATGGTGATCATACTCATTTCCTTTACTAAGGTCTGTTCAGACAAATGTGAGCGCCTTGAATGCTGTGGCACTGCAAAAGGAGATATGCTATAATAGGTTTGGTATAGCAGAAAAGGATTTTTGGCAAGAAAAAGTGCATTCAAATGATGGATTGTCAGACTTCTTTGTACTAACATGCTTTTACAACACCTATTGGCAAGAGCTTTGCAAATTATCAATTATGTTTTTATTGTAATCCAGTTTCATATTTCTCGGACATAAATTATTTGTTTAAAAAATATAAAGTCTGAATGGAATAAAAGAAGATCTCTAGCAAAATTAAAGAAGGGGTAACTCTTTGGTCTTGGGTTGTGTTTTCTAGCTTTGCTACTGCTTTTTAAACTGTGGGCAAGTTGCTTTCTTTTAGAACTGGCTAAATACCACTAAAAAATATTTGCAAATACTCCTTCAAATAAACGCTGGAATTGGAATGTGTGTCACCATTCACACCTACTTTCCTCAGAAGTTTGTACAAGCAATTTTTTTGTTCATAGGAAATATTTTCCAACAGCAAAAGAAACTGACAGATGCATGAGAGAAGTGTATTTATATCCAGGTTTGCTCTGGCAACAGTGTTCTGTTACTTGCCATTTCCATTTCTATACCTACTGACCTATTCAGTCCTAAACCTCCTCTTTAACACTGTCTCTATTTAAAAATAAAAAAAAAAAAACAAAAACAAAAACAACCAGCAAACACTAAATCAAGCAGGGCTGAAAAACTGTTTGTAGCCCAGTATATTATGAAGAAGGAAACTTTTGGTGCCACTCAGTACATCTCTGCAAATTATATATATATAATTTTTTTTAATATATATTTTATTATCCTTGGTTTTCTCTTTTCTTCCTGGATTGAACTTTCCCCCCATGCAGTGATCTAGGATAGCTCAAGAGACAATGACTAAAGATATGTTGTTTTGGAACAACATATCAACCCGAGGACTTGTGGACATTTATAAATCTGTTTTGCAAAAGCATGAAGTCCTGTTAAATCAAACGGCTTGGCAAACATCTGACCAGTGAAATTACAGATGGTCTGTCTGCATTTTTTCTGGTGAGCCTGTGGTCTTTGCTGTTCACCTGCAAGCACTAGGGAACATGGCTTTGCCAAGGTGTTGGTTGTGTTGGCTGCAAGAGCAAACTGGCCACCCTTTGGTGGCGGGTGAAGCCACTTGTAACCACGAAGCTAGCAAGGGATGCTATGTGCTTTGAGATGTATTCACCTGGAAACTCTGTTTAAAGAAAAGATCAGCTTTTAATTAATAATCTGGTTGGAACCTAGCAGTAGGGTAGACTACCAGCTGGGTATCTGGCTTCATTGCTTTACGAGATTTAGGAGTTACTGCGGTCATGTAGCCACTAAAGCTCATGCTCAAGCTTTTTCTTTTGTTTGACTCATTCTCCACAGTTAGACATCAGCTTCTCATTCCCCTATAATGCGTTTCTGTGTTAGGATAGGAAGTCCACTGACTAAAGCATACAGATTTCTGCCTGGCAAATATTTCTGGCTTCTCTGCAATGCGAGGACTTAATGAATGAACAAATGTGACCCTTGATGGGAAAGTGTAGCTTACTCCTGTGATGCAATTTCACCTCCAAAGGCTGTTAGCCACGTGTGCTTGTTCCTTGTGTCCTGTTCAGCCTGCCTTTGGGACTGAGGTGCAGCCTGGGCAAGGGTAGCTTTAAAAACACACACATCATCTGTGTAGGGGTGAAAGTCCTATTTTTAGTGCATACAAGAGGGCATTCACTAAAGGGAAATGAAACTGGGTTTTATTTTTAGTTTTTGTAATTCCTTATGTCCTTGGGATTTATGTACTGAAAAACTCACTCCATCACCCAGCAAAATGTAGGTGAACTTCCAGGATCAGCATTATTCTCACTATTGCCAATAAAACACGGGGCCACTCCAGGGTGCTCTGGGCAGGATTCAGCACTGGTCTTGTTAGTGTGGTGCTGGAGAAGCTCAGCAAACTCTGCCCCAGCACACCCTATTCTTACATAGCTGTGGCACAGGAGCCTCCCCATGGCTGAAATTTCTCCACAGTGGGTTTTTTTGACTCATGTCTGCTTCAACCTCAATATGGATTTCTCCAGAGAGGCACTTGAGTGAAGTCGACCCTTTATATGTGTCCAAAGAAAGTGTGGTTTTGGTATCAATTTTGGAATTAATCTGGAGTTATTTTTCTATTTGCCTATTTCATGAATTTGCTTGTTTAAAAACTACTGGAAGAAAAATAGATGTATTTTTTTCTTTTTCAGAAACTCTGGAGAATGGACCAAATAAGTGTGAAAGGTGAGTAAGGAAACATGCTATTTCCCTGTACGATTATTATTACAGTTTTCCTAACATCACTTAGCTGCTATGTAGATGACAGAATCATAGAATGGTTTGGGTTGGAAGGGACCTTTAAGATCATCTGGTTCCAACCCCCTGCTATATATATATATTCCTCTAGATCAGGTTGCTCACAGCCCCATCCAGCCTGGCCTTGAATGCTGCTAGGGAGGGATCATCCACATCCTCACTGGGCAACCTGTTCAGTGTCTCACCACCCTCACAGTAACGAATTTCTTCCCAGTATCTAGACTAAATCTACCTTCCTCCAGTTTAAAGCCATTTCCCCTTGTCGTGTCATTACATGTCTACAAAAAGTCCTTCCCCAGCTTTCCTGTAGGCTCCTTTCAGCTATGGGAAGTAGCTACTGCTGTGTAAGCTGTGTATGTAACTGTTTGTTATTGCTTGAATCTAGCGCAGCTAACAGAAAAGGAACCAGCAAAGATGAAACGTACTGGAAGGAGATCAACGCAGCCATGGCCCTAACAAACCTCGCCCAAGGGAAGGACAAACTGCAGGGAACTACCAGCTGCATCATCCAGAAATCCTCACATATATCAGAAGTAAAGACTGTTAAAGTGCCATTAGTCCAGCAGTTTTAAAGAGATGAGTTACTTTTTTCTTGTCAAGCGGACGTTTTCCTCACAGGATTGGTTTCAGCAAAATCAGATTCACAGATATGAGGCAGACATGGAAAATAGGTCCCTTCTTACAGTACAGTCAGTTTGAAAAAACAGTGTTCCTTCAGATTCTGACGTTTTCATTGTATTAAATGAAATGTTCAACTGCTTCTATAAAAGGCATGTAAATTATATAAAAAAAACAAACCTGTTTTTATCAAAACATTAACTTATTTTATGTTAATCAAAGTGCGCATAAGGTGTTTGCATTGCTATTACAGTAAGTGCCTTGCTTTCCAAAAATAAGCTATAACGTGGGCATAGTACAACAGTATTATGCCTCAAAATGACAATGCCATAATGCTTAAACTTTGTGTATTATTCCAAGTGGGCTTAAGCAGCCTAGGGCTAAACACATTACTGCTGAATGCCCTGGAGAATTGTGCATAATAGACTTGAACAAATTGACAAGTCTTAATAAAATTGTTACATCATTTTTTTTCTCTCTTTTTTAATCAACAGTGTTATAAAAATTGTACAGTATGTTTTGTCAAAGTGACATTGAGATTGTTATGCATGTTTCTTACCTGTATATGCAGTATATTAAAATACCAAAATCATTCCTTTGGAAAGTGCAATACTTTAGAACACACAAATTTAGGAAATAAGTTAATTGTTCAGATCATTTTGAACTTACACATGTGCTCCCAGCCATGTTGCTTGTTAAAGATTTCTAGTTGAGAAGGTTCTAGCCAGACTAGCTGTAAAGTCCATTTTCTATTGTTCTAAAGCTCTGCTAGTGACTTACAGAAGTTTTTATATGAGTAAGCAAAGTCAATCTCTTCTTGTACAAAACTGAATCTATAGTGCCATTTATTATTTGCAGTGGAACTCAAAAACGTTTCCATGGTGGAAATTGTTACTTCAAAGTGTTTTAAATGTTTTTGTTTTCTGTTTTTTGTTTTTTTTTATTGTAGGTACTGCATAGATGAGGACAGTTGACTGACAGTTCACATTTCAGTGAGAAAAAGCTGTAGTGTAAACTATCAAAGCCCACAGTAGTAACACAAATGAGACTTGAAACATTGAAAAATCCCGGCGTTCAATGTTGGAGGGTTTTAAATAGATACTAAAATGTATTAAATGTCACATCTCTATACTTGACTGCTGTTGAGCGTAATAACTATCAAAAAGCCCAGCTTATTTTAAGGGTTTTCTTGGGCGTACAAGTTATTCTTAAATCATATAACAATAGTCTAATGAGGTTTACAGTGCTTGAATGGAATTTAAATGACAGCAATTTACAGTGGCAAAGCCAAATACGATTTATACTGAATCAGTTACAGAAAACTGGAAAAGAGCTGTTTGTTGCTAGGAATTGGATATTTTTCTTCCTGTGGTTATCCTGTCAGGTTTTTTCCTATTTATCCCTCTCCCCATTCCTCTTTCATGAGCCATCAACGAACAAGATAAGACTTCAGTCCTGCTCCCACTGAGTTCAATGGCCAAATTCCCACTTCATTGGAAGCAGGACTGTGCTGATGATTAAACTAAACTTGCAAGAATAGGTTGTTACAGTTGCACTAAAATAGTCAAGACACATTGCAAGTATCAGCCTTGGTGCGACTTCTTAGGAAACTTCTTGATGTAACATAACATGTTGTTGGGTTTATTTAGTGTACAATGAAAATGATTTGATATAAGAATATTTTGTACATATATATTTTTACTTTGTTTTCTAAATTGCTGATTTGCATTGACTTAAAGTGCCAAGCGAGAAATGTATGTTGTCATGACTGTATGAACAGTTGAAGTATATGTTTTACTGACTTGCATCATTATGTGTCTAAGATTCCGTGACATTAATTTTTGATACTTTACTGGATTTTGACATAATAATGTGAGTTTATAACTAATAGCAGAGAGTTAATACTTCACTTTTGTTCATACTATTATAAGTTATTCTGGTATTAAATATTTTGTGAAAATAAATTGATGGTTTTGACAAACTTTTCTGTTAGGAATATTCACAGTGTTTTTGTCTGCATAAATGACAACAACATTTGTCATGTAAAAATGGTACCTTTGGTGACTTCTCTGGAGCAAAACTGGAGAAGACAAGCCATACTATAAACTTGTTCATGGTTCTTTCTTTAAAATGATCAAAGCACAAAGAATAATCTGTAATACACATCAAGTGGGTTTTAAATTTAAGAAATACTTGGCATAATTTCTTGTTACCATTTCCTTTAATTTATTTTTTTTTCTACTGCTGCTTTAGAGTTTTCTGAAAACACAAATTCTAATGAATTATTTGTGTGTCTTTTTTTAAATAACAAGAATCATGATCAGTGCTGAGCCAACAGCTAATGAAGACTCAATAATTATTTATGATATTGGAAAAACAAACATTATTACTATAGCTCTTCTTTGTTTCAACATATGTAACCATTTTAGTAAAATAAATAACTGCAAACAACATATTGCTGGTTTGAATTAAATGTTCATTTATCTCTCCTTAGTCATTTGCATTTCTGGTTTCCTTTTAGAGGCAGGATTACTCTATAATGTGATATAAGCCTGAGACAGGCAAAGAAAAACAGGAATGTCTCATACAACAGCTACAACCACTAAGCTGTAGTTCTCACTTTGTGGCCTCACAATGAAGCAGCTAAACCAAGGAGAGCGAGAGCAAAGCCCCAGGCCAACATACAGAGCATTCTGGGGACATCTGATTATTTGGTGTCTTGGACTTAACTAAGTTCTAACTTGAAGTTTTGGTGAAGGACAGTACCTGGATTTGGATGCCCACGTGTAAAATGCATAAAGTAACCACTGCACTGTTGGGTTAGAAGATGTGGAAGAGTTGATATCACCTCTGTACTGTGCAAAGAATGGATTTAACTTAGGTACAGATAGTCCACACGCGGGCCTAAACCTGTTTCTTCATTATCCCTTCATTAAGCTAATTTTTCAGTATGTGCCCTGGTGCTTTATCCACCTGAACTATCCACCAGTGCAGATACACTGAGCATGAGATGCTACTACAGAAAGCAGTCTTGATGATAAAAATGAGTGGGATTGCTGATAGTCATGAACAGCCAGAACTCACCAGTGCTTCACGTCTTAGTCACAACTTCCCCATTTAAAATGGCAGCTCTGGCAAAGTAAGGATCCCAGTGTTGACAAGAAGCAGTTGCAACAGCAGAGATTTTGCTGTTCCAGGTGCCCACTTGCTCTGTAGTGAAGAGAAGAGTGTAGTTGTCTCCTAGCACAGCCACCTTTCTCACATACACCATGATTTTCATTACTGTGAAATCTCAATGTTTTGCAATGAAGTCCTTCAACTCAACTTGCCCTTTCACACTGTCCTTAGGTGTGATTATGCTTTCTTACACCTTGGCCTCCTACTTGAAGGAGAATGGAGCCTGGACTGAAGATGTCAGACACTCAAGTACTCCAGAAAGCTCTAAAGTTCAATTCAGAAGTCACAGTAATAGCTTTAATTATGGCAGATTGCTGTTTAATTCCTGTTTTACTATGAACAATCTGGGAGACTCTTGGAGAATCAGAATGAACCTCAAGGGGTACCAGGTTCCTAATCTAGCAAATCCAAACAGTTTTATTCACATACTAGTTGCAGGCTGTCTCTTGCCAGCTCTGAGCTATCTGGGTAAAAAAAGTGTTCTAGTTCAGAAACAAGTAGCCGCCTTAATATGGCATCGAGCCTGTGCTGCTAAACCAAGATCCTCAGCAGGGCATGGATTGGACTCAGGACAGTCTGAGTATGTCTGTATAACTTATGGAGCATTGCTTAGTCTATGCCTGCACTTGCCCATAGAAATTTCCTCAAATTTTTCTGGTCTCCGGTTAGCACTTCAAAAAGGACGACATTACTGCCCTACATGGCTGAACTGTTGTGTGGATGGACAGGGCCAGCTGGAAGCTGCTCTGGTGAAATATCTACCTAGATTAGCTACCTAAGGCAGGAAAGTGATGAAGCATGATGCAAAGGGCTGAATTGTCTGAAAGCACAATTTTAACACTGCCTGGATGTGAGCTCATGTTGTATGAGTTGGTTTGCCAGACACTGAGTGTACTCAGTCTTTGTTAGTAGCAAAACTGCAACCCACCTTGAGGCTTTCACAGTGCTGCGTTGCTGAGCCAGAGTTTTGGTTTGGGCCCCATCTTGAAACTCATCTTGTTTAACAAGAAGGGAGGAGCTGGCTCCCTTGTGACAAGAAGAAAAAAAATTGGGAAAAGAGACATCAATGCCTAATGCAACAGAAAAAAAAAAAATCTCCAAAGTCCTAAATGTTGCTGTTATGTCAGCTTGGGTTATTGGCAGTGGAAGTGGTTATTGGCAGCGGAAGTTAGACCTGGCTCAAGGCTAATATAACTCACACACCTGACTTTTTAAAAGGAGCTGAGATCTGGTTTCTTTAGGGATGGGCTTTTTTTCATTTGTGGTGTTGGTCCCTTCTTCAGGTTTCCTTAACCTTCCTTCCAGCCTGTTTTGGACTTAATTCTCTTTCTTTCTTCCTGCCTGAAAAGTCTCCTGTTACATTCAGAGAGCAATGGGATCCTTCATGCCAAAGTTCATACTTCTGTCTGGCTTTGCAGCTTCTAGCACTACATAGGTGAAGGATGCATATATGATTCAACAAGTCAATGTTCAGCGGTGAAGTCTAATATCTTCCTTCTCCCAGCCTGGGGTCAGTGAACATATGAAGTCCCAGGAGTGTACAGTGGAGGCTCTTCAACCAACAAGCTCTACCGTCTATCACTTCACTCCTAACTACTACTACTTTTGGCTATCTTAACTCCCAAAAGGACCGTCAATTTAACCATAACTACCTAGGAACTGCCAAGTCTCATTTTATGAGCTGCTGTTGAGAGTTTAGCTATTTAAGGCTGATTTTAAACAATTTTTATTGGTACTTCGTGGCATGTGCCTGATTTACAATGCTGTAAATAACCACAAATTAGGGACATTTCTTTCTTTACGGTAAACGCACATTATCTTGAGTGTAAGAAAAGACACCTTGTTTGTGAAAAGCTAGACTACAGGCCATGTTCTGTTGCAAGCTTCCAGTATGAGCCTTGGGAATCCTCATCCAGGGTTTGGTCCACTTCAGGGTGCTGACATTCTCCTCTGGGGGATGCTCTAAACACTGTGGAATATGAGTGGATGATGAGATGAGGATCATACCAACAAGATGTTCCTCAGTGCTCACCCTGCTGCTATGAGATTCTGAAGGCAGGAGAGGGCAGTTTTCTAAGTGGCACCCTCAGTTTGCTGCTCTTAGAGAACTTTAGGCATCTGAGGTTACTATCATTGCAATCTGCATCTTGGACAAATGTCACAGAGCAGGCATCACCTTCTGCAGCACTTCAATTTCTTCATTGGCTGCAACAGGAAAACAAGCTTCTCACTGAGACTATATGTCCAAACCAGACACGGCTCAAGTCAGAGGAAACAAGAAAAAGATGTTAAATCATAAACCACAAAGAGACCTGCTGGACTTAGGTCAGCACTATCTATCTTTCTCTGTATCATCAGCTGAGGAGCACACTGAAGCACATGAAAAAAAATTTAAAAAATAATAATAATAATAATAATTTCGAGAAGGGGAAAATATCTCTATCCAGCTGAAAAACGAAGTTCTGTTCTAGTACAATACTTTGTGGATATAAATGTTCAGATGTAAGATGTTTCACACAGCAGCATCCTTGTGGCTTGGAAATGTTTAACAAATCTGTCTCATCCTCCTCATGAGTGTGAGGATGATAATTGTCACTCCAAGAAGTGTTGCATTCCTTTTTCATGCCCTTTAAGTAAATTGACAGCCAGACCCTGAGACCCATGGATCTTGTTCATACCTGTTGAATGCAAATAACTGAGAAAGCAAGAGAAAGCAAAGGTGTGAGGCTGAAGATAGCATCTGTGTCTCTTAAAAAGAGAGTATAATAGCACTAATAAATATATTTCTCAGCTGGTGTAAAAGAAACCAGAAGGCTCGGCGTGGTCCAGGATTTGATGCCACATTTTACTGGCAGTGAAACCAAATTTTAAAAATGTGGAAACAAACAAATGTCAGCGACCATCCACATTTTGAGATGTGAACCAAGAAGTGCCTTAGCTTCTTCCACTCCTCCAATCTCCAGACTATGTTCCTGAAGCTGGTGTCTGCTTCTGACATGTGTGGGCAGCAGAAGGATCTTCTTGAGGACAGCTTGCCCAGGCTGGCATCATTGAATGATGTCCAGGGCTAAATCAGAGGGTACTCAACTAGAAAGTCTGGTGCTTTTGTCACTTTGAAGTGTATATAAAACCATCCTTTGATCGAGGATCAAAGATTTCAACACATTTCTGTAACTGCTATCTCCAAGGCTACTTGCAATAGGAGTGCTTACTATGTAAACAACTGTAAATACTTCTTCACATGATGCAATTGATATTGAAAATCTTCCCAAAAGCATCGATTACATTTCCTTTCAGGAACAAAAATACAGGAAGGTTACAATCTCTTCAGTTTCCTAATGGGCAGCTAAGTTGGGAACTCTATACCCAATTCATAAGATGAAATACTCCCTATATCTGTTTCACAAAGACATGTACCAGCATGAGAGTGGGATCTGGTGGAACCTGGATTTACAACTGGAAATCAAATACAAGTGTGTGGAAATGTTATTATGTAAACTAATACTGAGCTACTTGCACCATTCCCTCAACAGAATGGTAGCATGGAAATCAAATACCAAGTGTAATTTTTTTTTAAACCTGTTCTATGAGAATGAAAAGAAAAACAGTCCTGTGTAGGATGAAGAGGACTCAGACCTTTTCACTTGTGAAGATTTAAATGTCACAACCCCTGGGCTGAATTCAACGAAACCAATGGATTTGATGTTAGGATATCATTTTGATGAATCCCGCCACTCATGCAGGACACACACTCCAGAGAGGCAGTAGTTCAGGATCCGGCAGAGCAACAAGGCTGCACATGCTGGTGATTCAGCATCATCTACCCTGAAACACTGCTGCACGAACCCAGAGAGCAAAGAAGTCCCACTCATCTGCATTTCCCCTACTACCACATTGACAACCACACTGACTCTGGTTGGCTTTTGTCAGTTTTACATGCTATTCTGATAAATAACAGAGGATATAACCTGTAGCTGAAATTACCACTGAGATTGTTTTAAAAAAAAGCCCTAAAAACTCTTCCTCAGAGAAGTTACCAGGGACTCATGGTCAAAAATCATAGAATCACAAAATCATTAAGGTTGGAAAAGATTGCTTAGACCAACCCATCACCACCATGCCCTCTAAACCATGTCCCTAAGTACCACATTTATGGCCTTTGTAGAAGTATGGATGAAAGGCTTCCACAGAGGTCTGTCCTTCGTTGGTTTTGTTCAATATTTTTAAAATAGCTTGGTTAGTGGAATAAGGCAGAGGTTCCCTGGCTGCAGGATATGTGCTATTCATTTCATGAAACCAGTTTATAGGGGACATACAGCTCTGAAAAGATCTCTCACTGCTGCTGCCAGGATATACTCCTTCTGCTTCTACTGCTTGTCATGGTGGTGTAGAAGAAAGCGGAGCTGTTGCACTGCAGAATCTTGTTATTTTTTTGTTCTCAAATAGGTGCTCCTTGCCAGTACATGAGAAGGCAGTGTTGCTCAAAATCACTCTGACAAAATGTAGGAATTACCTGAAAAATAACAGAATTTATAGGCTAGATAGAGAAGGCCTGAGGAAAAAAAAAATGTTGAAGTGCTCAAAGCTTGGGGAGATAGCTGGGAATTCTTCAGAAATTTACAGATGATTATGAATTGAACATGATCCAAAATCATCCTGCTGTTACAAAATTATAATAAATAAAGAAATAAAAATAATAATCAATAAAAAATAAATAAACAAAGAAATGCCATACGGAATTGTATTTTTAGGTGTATGGGACATGTAAATTAACTCTTCCACACTACTGAGTTATGCTGAGGTTGCACTGAACCGTGAGTGTTAAGCATTGCTCCTAATGGAGGTAAAAACGAACAGGAGGAGCCTATAGTCATTGGATTAGGAGCAAACAAGATCTAAGAGGAAAAATTGATTGATCTTAGATTATTAAGTATAGAGAAGATGGAAATCCTCAAATATATGTGGCCAGCAGGAAGATGAAGGGGATATTCTTTGTATTACAGCTAAGAAACAAGGGGTTTTAATTGCAGCACAAGAGATGGTAGGTTCATTACTGGGTAGATTATGTCAATGAAAGAAGAGGGATTAGATGGAAAAGCATTGGAATATGTTACCTATGTGGGTGGTAGACTTTCCATTGCTGAAGCTTTTTCTTAAGAACAAGTTAGAAACATATTAATCAGGAGTTAAATAGGTGTAATTGATCCTACTTTGGGGCAGGTTGGCCTCTTGAGGTTGCCTTCTCACTCTTATTTTCCATTTCAGCAGTCTGCCTTATAAACACGGCATGGAATTCTGCTGTTCAGTAGATGGTTAAAAGAGTGAATAGCAGCTGGTTTATTCCGCTGTTTTTAGGAGGTATGTTTACATTCCAGGCGTAAGAGTGGAGGGGAAGGACAGCGAGTTCTGATCCCACCAGCCAGCCAGCAGAAGAGACTGGGCAGACATCCATTGGAGGCTGTTTAACTTTCCCAGTCTTTCGGAGGCTAACATGAAGGACAAAGGTGGTTCCCAGATGGAAGGCAACAACAGACTTGATAAACATGGAAGCTGACAGAGAGGGATGCACATTTAACATGAAAGTTAAAATTGCCAAAAGAAAGCTAGGAAATTTCCAGTTAGGTGCAATGGAACAACTCCTGAAAGATCTCTGAGCTCTGTAAGTGCTTTTGGCCTCCACAGAAAATACTTGGGCAGAAACCCTCCAGAAGGTATGTTTGTTTTGAGCAGAACCTGGAGTTCCTGCGCTGAGCTTTCTGAAGGCCACATTGCAGGATTAGCCTATATTCCCCCTATTCAGTGTCATGGGAGACTGAACATTTGCACTGTGTTCTGGAGTCTAACACAGGCAGGCAGACCACAAAGAAAAACACGGGAATAGATCCTACGAGCTGCTTCAAATAACACTTGCTCCAGAGCCTCTGGGCGATTGCTGAGAAATTCTAGTTTCACAAAAGATGCCAACAAGGGAAGAAATTATTTCACAGTTTACCTCGAGCTTCAAAAGGGGTGGCTGAACATGTTAACTGACACCCTTTCTGACAGGCTGGTTTGTGGTCAATGCCGCTAACTAACAGGAAAACAAATGCCTGTAGTCCAAGTCAGGAATTGTGCCACAAAGCCAAGGAAATTGCTGCGGGAGAATCCCCAGAGCCGCGCTGTGAAAGCGCGCCGGCAGGATATTTAAAAAACATCAGGAATGTTCCTTACACGACAAGATGGATCATTCAGAAGTAAGGCTCTGCTGGGTATGAAAAAACTTGGTATATAAACTCAAAGGGACACTTTTGATTTGTTTCTAGGTATGAGCAGCTTACTTGAGAAAGAAACGAGTGGATAGGGAAAGTCAAACGGCTCACAAAGATGGAGGCTGAGCCAGAAATAGAAAGAGGGAAAGAAAATCAGAGCCCATGAGTCTCGCATGTATTCATTATGATAAAATGTTGGGTTTTTGCAAGCACCTGCAATTCCATTATCCAAAGAGATAAACAATCCCTTTTGATACAAAAGAGACAAGAATTTTATTACCATTCTATCAGATCCAGTGACCAGTGCAAATACAATTTCCCTTCTCTGCCAACTACATGATTCACAAGGTGTTCGCTGCAAAGGCTGACAATCCAACTGCGCTGAAGGCTGAGCTATTCTTGATGCAAAGGACTCTCATAAGTGGTCAGAAACATTCAGGAGGACGATGAAACGCGAAACAGATCCAAATGTAGCCTGATAGAAACAGGCTTTGGCTTTCAAGGTAGAAAAGAGAAATAAAACAGATATTGCTAAGGAAGGCTGATTATTAAAGCGAACTACTGCATGCTAAGAGCCAGATGTCCTAGATCTGAAAGATCTGACCAACACCAGACATGATCTGTTAACGACAGAACATGGACACCTCACTCACCTCCACTTTGCAACAGAGATTAAAGAGGCTCTGATCATGATTTCAGTGAGACTGTAGGCCTATCTTTTTTTAGGCCAACATCCATTTTCTCATATTAAGATTCTGCATCTTTAACAAAAGTTGCAAAAACTGACATAAAAGCATACCTATGTGCAGAATGAGAGAAATGTCTTATAAGATTCTTACAGGAACTACACATAACACTGATGCTGTTATTTGTCTCTTGACACCAGCTTTTCATTAAATGGCTCTTGAGAGGACCGTCAGCATCAGAATGAAGAAGAGAAACATAATTATCTACAAACAGTCCTTTTAGAAATTAGAGTCTGGATGTCTGTGATGACACTTTTCTCTATTATTTCTCAAAATTGTTGGACCTCCTGCTTTCCAGTCTACCAGCAAAAGCAACACGATAGTGAAGGTTCCAGTTCCTGTCAATCATTATCATTATTATTTAGTTACTTTCCAAGAGCTACTGAGTTAATATACAGACTTCACTTCTCAGATAAACACGAGTCTAAATCAACACTGCCTTATAGAACAGGGGAAAGTGTAAAGCCCTAAGCCATCACAGTACATTTATTTGCAGCTTTTTTTCCTCCCTCATCACTCTCCCCAACCTGCATTTACCACTTCACAGAGGAAGTCTTCTCAGGGCTAGGTTGGCTTTTACAGAACCCTGTTCAATAGCACACTGCCTTACATTGAGACTTCTTTGGGACAATGTTTACTACTATAAGCTCCCTCAAGATTTAAGCACAGTTGGATCTTGATTTACAAAGGCACTGACTGTGCTGTTTATTTCCATTGAATGGAAGCTGCATTTTTTGTTGATGTCATGGGGGGAAAAGGCTTCAAAGGAAAAGCTATGAACACATGGATAAGATTTGTATTTTGAGTGCTGCTGAATATTTGTGTAGACAAAAGGATGGTGCTTTTGAGATAACACTGGAGCTCCATGTAGGGCCTGAAAGCATAATAGCCAGAACTGAATGGAGCCTTGAAACACAGATCCAAACCCTCAACCAGCATTCATGATGCAGCCAAGAGAGGCTTTTAGTTACTTTTGCATGCCATTGAGGGCAAGAATTCATTTACTCCTAATATATAAATACACACACACAAGACACTAAGTAATATCCTGCTGATCCAAAATGCTCTGTGGGCCTCACACCCTCCCCGCCAGCTCTTCCGTTCTGGAATGGCGCAGCCCTGGGGTACGTAACTGAGAAATCTCTGCTTCAGACAGGGGAGAAAGCTTCATGAATCACCAAACAACACTTCTCAGGTGGGAAAAGCACATTCTTTTTCCTCTATGTGGAATTAGAAAAATATGTGTAGAAGTAAAGCCCTGAAAGCCCCAAGAGAGCAATTGCTCTTTTTTCTTTCTTTCTCAGTTTTGTGGAGCTTGTGAGTTTTGGGGTGGTTTAATTAAAGGTCTTAAAATTCTTTAACACTAGCATTCGAATGCTTCATATTTTTCCTCAGACTCGCAGAGTTTCCGTCCTCCTCTCCCTCTCTCTCTTATGTCACTTTCACTCTGCAATAAAACAATTGAATCACACACTGGTACATAAATATTGGCAGATTTTTAGGTTTGCTGTTTTTTTCACTCAGCCTATTGGGCAACCAGCCTAGAAAGGCTAAGTTATTTGCCAGAGTTTGAATTTCTGGCAAACAGTGCAAATCCAGTACAAATCTCAAATCATATTTTAGGAATGCCGTGCTCCTACCGCACCTTTCCAACTCTTTTCTCTGTGCACTAATGACTATTACGGGGAAATGCGTTCCAGAAATGTGAAAATCAATGTAGTGGGAAATGTACCAAAACCACCTTTCCACTTATACAATCTCAGTTGTCCAAGAAACACAATTAATTAGTGTTATTGAGCTGTTTAGCTCCCCAATAAAAGCTTCTTGAGTTATTATATGAAGAACCATTGGTACCAGAGACTTCATGCTGAAGTAATTAATGGAAGTTGATTATATTCTGACAAGTTAAACACACGTTTGTTTGATATTACACACACATGGAAAACACATGCGCTATTGAGCTCAGTACATAGGAGTTTAGATTAATGGTGTTGATGAATTATGTGGAGATTATATACTTTGCAGACACATAATGGACTTGATTTTGAAAAGCAGGGTTTCATTTTGCTCCTGCAATTTTGAGGGTGTGAATAATTGCAGGTGATTTTCTAACAGCTAGACATCTCACTGCCTCGTGGAATTCCTTCGGGCAGAGGTCATGCCTGCTCTGTGCAAGGCACCATGAGGCACTGGGAGAGCTCGTGCAGACATGTGAAAGCAACCTGTAGTGGCATTATGTGCTGGGAACCCAGTGACCATCAAGGACACGTTTCATGCACAGCTGTGGCAGAGGATTTGGAGCTTTCAAGAAATACTCTCTCTTTCCAAGGCTGGGGACATGTTATGAGCCTGGTGTTCATCTCAGCTCCAAAAGGGGATGGAGGAGGCTGTCACAGGGTTTTCTTCTACCATCAGAAAGAGGCTGGTGACAGGTCTTGAGGCCAGCTGCTGAAGCATTTTCCATAGGACATTATCTGGTTAGAACTAACATGAGACCCTACCTCTTGGTGTCTTTCTCTTGTGGCTCTATCTGAAGGTTAAGTGGATGTCACTGGTGTGAGATCCTGATGTCAGTGTATCATGGTTGCAGGATACAGCTGGAAGGATAAAGAACAGCTTCAAATGGGAGGCTGGATCCAGGGAGGAAAAGTAAGCCCAGAGCAAAAGGAGCATCCTCTCCTGAGAACAGCTCCTGCTGAGCCCCTATGGTGTGATTCAGTTTGAGACACCAAATTTAGGAGTGTAAATAAAAGTTTCCATGTGAGACAGGCACTTAAATTCCCACCTATATGATGGAGATCACATCCAAACTGCCAGTGAGCATGCAGAGGGACTTGGCACCCACTAAAACACCAGTTTCTTGGTAAGTTTTCTACACCTGCACTCTACCTCCCACACATGAGGACAACAACCTTCAGAATATATACCCCACATAGGTGGTAGTCACCAGTGAAACCTGCCCTCAGAGATGTGTGACAGCTGCAGTGCAGTGAAACAAGCTCTGTTTTCAGGACCTAGCAGGACACTGGCTGCTCTGCCAAGGTTCATTGCATAGAGAAAGAAAATGGAAAGGCATGCAGACCTGTTCTGGCCTGGATGTTAAAGGCATTTGGGGAACAAATATGAGGCCCCAGCATGTACCTATGGAGGTACAGTAAATGGAAAGTTAAAGGGTTACATAGCTTTTCTCTTCTGTGCTTTCAGTCCATAAATCCAGTGCTTGACTCTCCGTCTGTGCATCATTAAAAGGTGACTGCAGCCATAGTCTATAAACAAATGCAGATCATGTATCCCTCATGACAAAAATGATCTCAAACACAAATCCCAAAAGAGGTCTGCAGCCTCTGAGGTAGTCATGTTGCAGGTCCATTTGATGTGGCTTCCTTTGGCACATACTCAAGTCAATGAAACAAGCTGCATGGCAGACACCCCACTCCTGGTGGCTGCACAATTCTCAGTAGAGCTTTCAGCATCCTTTCTGCCTTGCCTGACCCTGGCAAAACCCCAGGTTTGGACATAGCGGAGCAGGAAGGGTGCAGAGGGGTGAGGGGTAGAGGGTAGGCAGTGAGAATTGAGCTTTGGCAGTGCCTGGAGATGCTGAAGGTCTCAAGGTACATGGCTGACCAATGGCTGCCCCATATTGCACAGATGGGATGTGTTGATGGTCTTGAGGTACATGGAAGGCCTAGAAATGACCTAGACAGTGAAGATGTAAAGCACTGAAAGTTTCGACACATAGAAATGCCCTATATGCAGAAGTGATGTGTCGGAGGTCTTGATGCACATTATAGGCCTATGGATATCTCCAGACAGTGCAGATGTGATGGAAGAACTGAATTCCAGAGTGCCCTGGAGGCTTGCTGTGTGGCTAAGGATGAGTTGCTCCATCTTGGTCCCTCCACACAGGGGTAGCAGACCTAAGACAACAGCACCTCTGCAGGCACTGAAGCTGTTTATTTGGCTATATAAAAGTCTAACCCCTTTCTAAGACTGCTGTTGCTTTGATCGCTCATTTAAAACCCTGCAGGAAAGAGAGAATGAGGGCCTAGTTCTGCCATTATTTACAACCTCCATGAAAGAGCAATTGCTGTTGGGAAGGGCTTTTAACTACCATGCTCCCCTGGTGCTGGCTGCCCGCTGAAGGCAGTGGGTAATCACAGATGCAGGCCCCAAATTTTGTCGTGCTGGCGGACAGGAAGCCGTCCTTTCCGACGAAGGGGAAAGATCTGACTTCAGCCTCTGCTTCTTAATTAGCAGCTGCAGGTGGAGAGCTGTGCTAGTTCCTCACATTGCTTTTATAGTGATCACATCTTTATGTGGCTGAACTGTTTTTTTCCACTGTAACTTGGCCATTCTTGGAAAAGAAATATTTTGGGTCACATTATCAATTTTTCCCCCCATGGAAAGCTTATAAAAATTAATCTATAAGCAAATTGATGAGAGGAAAAAAAAAGTTAGCAGAAATGTTTTCAAATGGATAAACTTCAAAGGATTTGAGCTCATTCCATTTGAATTACAGAGTCAGAGCTTTGGTCCAGCCACTCTTTGGTTCTCTACCTCTCTTCCCACCCGTGCTGCTTTGCATCACACTTGAACAGGTCCCCAGTGAGTATTTTTTTCCTAATGATTGAATTTAGCATTGGCAGAAGAACCTTGATTAGCTGTGCTTGAGGCTGAAGACCCCACTTGCTGTCCACAGCAGGCAAAGGAAGCTGCAGAGCTGCCCTTCTAACTGCACTGTGCTAATTTGTCTCCATACCCTCCCTAATGGGCAGAATTGGGTTCTCCTTCCCCCAGACCTGCTCATTGCTGTGGTCAGCTGCTAATGATCCCAGTATAGTTCTCAGCCAGGGCAGCTGTATATGTCTGCAAACACCAATCTAAATGGATGGGACTAAGGCCACCACAAAGATTCCTGGCTTTGTACTAACCTTGTAACTTAGTTTATGCTAAAGTAAGCCACACTGGGGCTAATCAGTTGGTAAAAACCTCTATAAACACAATGCTGCCATTTCTTTCAAGTGAGATGCCAATTGCGGTGCCAGACAAGCACTGAGACTGTCCTCAGAGCTGTCACAGTGCAGTGTGACATTCACCATCTCTTCAGGATAAATACGAGAAACAAAATTCTTCAAGATATTTTATGAAACCAGAAAACCAAAGCAGTCTCCATGCAGAGACATGCATTCCTGCACAAACAGAATAATTACCTCTACTTACAGGTGTTTCGTGTCTCACTGGTTATTGTTTTTGTGTGTTTATGGAAAGAAGGCAGAGCAGATCAGAGAAGCCAAGGACACAGCCTAAACAAACACCAGGATTATGGCACCAACAGCAGAGCAGTGGGAAGGAAAGAATAAGAGATTTTGGCTGTGCTGATTAAAAGACAATTGTGACTAGAAAAATCAGCTCTTAATTCCTCCTGTGCCTGGGGATATGGCACATTGCACTCCCCCTGATAACACAGGACCACAATAAACAAGTCTGTCTCTATTATCAACTTCATCTCTTAATCAATACAGCCCAGAGCACTATGAATTTTGGCAGGTGACCCAGAATACATTACTTTGCACATCAGGAGCAAAAAAACTATAGAACTGTATATGACAGGGCGACGGAGATGCCCCAACAAATCAGCCACAGTGTAAGCAAGCCTGAAATCCAGGTGGGAAGTGTGGTGCTCACAGGGTGCACTTAATTGGCAGCTGCCTGCTGTGGAGCTTGCAGGCAATCAAAATCTTGCTGTTCCTCTGTCTCTCCTCCTGCTCATCTCTTCTTACCTCCAGAGCTCCACTACCCTTCCTCCCTCAACTCCTCTCAAGTCCATGGTGATGAATTGATGGAGGATAGGGCTGTCTTGTGTCAGCCATTTGGCTGTCAGTGTTACCTTGTGTTACTGGTGTGGTGATAGAAAAGAGCTGGGACAGCCCCAAGCACACGTGAGCTCGTTCCAGCCCACCAAGCAATAAGAGCCAGCAAAGTGGTGCATCAATAAAGGAGAAAACATCCAATGAAGAAGAAAAAGCATCCAGAAGTCTCAGTAATAGTGGAGAGATGACTTCTAGGTGGACGGAATTGCTTTTGGAGCAAGCACTACAAAATGTCTAGACAGACTGGAAACCCCATAGCTGGGAGCAGAGACCTGTCTGCTCTGAACCTAGGATTTCCATGGTGCCAGGCAGACTCAAAGGTGTCCTGACAACCCCAAATCTGCTAATAGACGTGAGCAGAGAGGAATGACAGACCACAGAAACTGTGTTGAGAAAGCAATGAAAGAGGCAGGGGTCAGAGCAGACCTCACTCAGCCACCTGGTTGTACAACTGGGTTAGCCAAATGACCTCAGTAAAACTATTTTCTACCCCATTTGTAACCCTCAGAGGCCAGTGAGGGAAAGGAGAGATTGTCCAGTTCAAATAATGCAAAAATTGATTTCTTTGAGGGAAAACTCCTTGACAGGTTTCTTGGCTCTGCTCAGCATCTCACCCAAGTGAGTGGCTAGGAAGAGGAATAGGAGAGGTTTCCAGCAGCCAGTCCATGTACGCCAGCTCCATCCGTGCTATGGAGCAGCTCACGACAGACGACCAAGAGCTCCAAGTTTGCAGGAGCTGTTGAGATGTGGCTTGCAGGCAACCCTCAGGCAAAAAGAGCCAGATCAGAGAATTAGCAGCAAGGGGAAAGCTGAATCCTTTTAGCCTGGCTGAGGACCAGGCAAGACCTGTTCTTGGCATAATCTGGTGCAAACAAGGACTCCCAGGATAAATGGGCAGTGGAACAACTTATACACGTTTAACTGGACTTGGACTTGCAGGGCCACATCAGCAAAAAGAAATCAGACACCCCAAAGGTCTGGGGAATTTGCCCCACAATTTGAGTTTTTCTCCACAGCAGCCAACCAGGAAAGGAAGCAGCTGCTAGATGGACATTAATTGCCATGAGCCCCATAAGCACAGATATGTCAAATGGAAAAGGTGACTCTGGTCTGGTCTATGGCATTTTTGAACAATTAGGAAAAGTGATAGATTTGGTTTGTAAAACAAGAGAAGTTGGCAATAAAATCTGAAGAAAGCAGTACAGTTAAGTGCTGGTACAGAGAAAAAGTTCACTATAAAATGTCAACTTGTTATAATAGAAGGCTGGGCCAGAACAAAACAACATAAGAGCCTAGTAAAAAGCCCTTTTCCCAGTCTGAGAGTTGCAAGGACGCCACATTGAAAATCCAGAGGTAAGCAAATAAAATCCCAGGTTTTTGTTTAGATCCTCACAGATGAACAACAGAAAGAGGAGACTGGCTATAAATCATCTGCCAGTATCTGGGAAATGCGTGGAAAAAGTGGACATTGCCTTGAGGATAACCATTAATAGAGCAGACATGCTAAAAACAGTAAGGGGTAGGCTGTCCAAAACTGAACCAACTAATTGCTGTTGAATGGAGACAGTGACAGGGAAATGTGTGCCTGTCCAACAGTTGGGAAAGTTGGGTTTGCAAATTGGACATCTGGAATTTGAGCTAGATTTCTGGATAGCCGAGATAGTGGATGAGCTAATAAACAGTTTGGATTTCATTATGCCTAACAGCTGAGTAAGTGCCAGGAAAACCATGTCTTACAGACCCTGTCTGTGAAAATTCTTTATAAATATGTGGCACAGGTGAGCAAAATGATTTGTAGGCAACTGGTTTGCAGAGAACAGGGAAAGGCACCATTATAAGTAAGCTTTCTAGTCAAAGAAACTACTTCCCAGAGGCTAAAACCTGTTTTAGAGACTTAGGATCTCAACAGGATTTTTCCTCAAGTGTTGGTACACTGAAAGCAGGCACCTGCCCACTCCTTGTCTGCTAGACATGTCAGACTAGCAGCAAATAAAAAGGGAAAAAAAATGGAATGGGTGCAAAAAAAGCATGACTAAGTAAACAGATGTTGTAAATATACATAAAAAAGGAGAAGGAAGAGAGTGAAGATAAATGCAAAAGAATGCTGTTTGATGCTGAGCATTTCCTCAAGCAGCTGAGGATGGCTTACAGAGCATTGCCTGAGGTTCTTGCACTTGTTCTCCCTCTCACTGCCCGAATCTGAGGTACATCAAATTAGTCATGAAGCATCCACTTCTAAACAGCAGCAAAGGGTGGGAGATGTTCTGGGCAGCTGGGAATTCTAAACAGCAGCAAAGGGTGGGAGATGTTCTGGGCAGCTGGGAATTCTAGGAAGGAAAGACTGAGCTATCGCCTTGGGTTGTCCAGGAGAAGGGCAGCCCCATATCCTGTGGTCCTGCAACGAACACTGTCACAGAAGAGACAGATTTATTTTCCACTCTAGAGCTGGTAAGCAGCTGTGGAACCATGTCTGCTTCACAATGGCAGAATACAACCCTCAGCAGCCACTGAATACAGCCACTTAAGCCCTGCCATGGGGCAAGGGATTAGACCACAAGCACAGCTTTGTAAAGATATATCTTTTATTGTTCTAGAACATGCTCTTTAGAAAACAACCATTGTAGACTCCATGTTGATGACAATGAAATAAAAGTCATTTAAAGGTTAGAGTGGTGAGGTCCTGGAACAGGCTGCCTGGGGAGGTTGTGGATGCCCTGTCCCTGGAGGTGTTCAAGGCCAGGTTGGACGGGGCCCTGGGCAACCTGATCTAGTGATCTAGTAAATGTGGAAGTTTGGTGGCCCTGCCACGCAGGAGGGTTGGAGCTTCATGATCCTTGAGGTCCCTTCCAACCTGGGCCATTCTGTCATTCTGTGATTCTGTTAAATGTAGCTGCCTTTCAAAAAGAAGACACAAAGTCCTTCTGTGGAATTCATATCAACAGCCTTCACATGAAACTTGGCCGTCACTACAGAGGTATACATGGAAAGACAAGTATCTTAGTCTCACCCAAGAACCTTGGGTGCCTGAGATAGGGATAAAACATAACAGAAGAGAAAGAAATTGAGTATTTTGTCCCAAAATCTTGATGAAAAGATAAAAAAAAAATATTTTGCCAAAAGGCAAGGAGCTCTGAGGAGACTGCCAACCCTTCAGTGTTCAGTTCCTGCTGCAATGAGAAGGAAAAGTTTGGATGAACTCAAAACAACACAATTCAGTGAGCAATTTCTCCTTTTAGTAGCACCTGTATGCAGCTCCCAGATCAGAAAGTGATACTTCTATTTTATCTTAAACCTTCTGAGATCATCACTAATACATGTGAACTTTGGTTGTAATTACAAACGTATTTATAGCATTCTCTATAGGACTCTCTTCATATATGTGATGTCAGATTTCCTCCAGCCAATAAATTTACATTATAAAATCAACTGCCTTCTGATAGAACAACCAGACACTTTTCCCCATCAAAAATAACATTCAAACTTTGTTTTCTGCTCCACTCACAAAGGCAAGAACTTGTCCTTTTCTAAAATGAGGTGACGTGCATCTGTGTGCTAATGGGAACTGTGTTATCTAAAAATTCTTTCAAGCCAAGCAACTCTTCCAGCTCTATTTCATTCCCAACTTCACCTCCCCTCCCATGTGACAGAACAGCAAATGTTATAGTTACCTTAAAATAAATCAAATATATAGTCATATGTTATCATTGTGCCTTTGAGAACTATGGTTGTGTGCTATAAGATATGTTAAGCCCACACTAAAACAAAAGGACTTTCTCTCCATGGCATATTCATTATTCTCTCCTCCTGAATAATTGCATCACCTGCCTTCCATGGATTCTTTACGCTTCAGCAGAGATACAATTTCTGGCCAGAGCAGCCGCTGTAGGGAGTCTTTAGCTTTCATGGATGTCTAATCATTTACACCTGCACAACGTAGAAATAAACTTAACTTTGCACTCACTTCACGTAGGTGCAAATGGCTACACGAGGTGAGAAGCAGTGCAGAGCCTGGCCTGTAATGACTGCAAAACACTTAAGCAGGGTATGATGGAGACCAACAGAGGCACATGGGACACAGTGATCAGGAGGTGAACGGACGTCAGCAGTAGTTTGAAAGTCTATTCTCTCTCATTGTGTGAGCAGCGTCTGTTATTAGCAATGGAAGTCATGCGTGCGTGCTATGGGATAATAAATCAGTGGCTGTGTGAATGCTCCAGGCTTGCTCCAGCTCCTCCAGCACCCCTGTGAGGGCTCATCAGCATCCCGAGACCTGCCTTGCCACCCACGTTGGGAGATGCTGGCTGGCTGTGCTGTTGGGAGATCAGTTTATACAGAAAATCACAGCTAAATGTAGGTGCTCTGTCTCATTTTAGGGTGTATCTTGTGTTGTGAGTCAAGCAAGTTACACAAAATCTGGTTCGATCACTGCTGAAATGGTACAGGTGCTCCTGGTCTCCTCATGCCACTTAACAGCTGAGGGGCACAACAGTTTTCAAAGTAAATTTGGCTCCTTATGACCTGTTGGTCAGGGTAGATAGTTCTAAAATTAATCTGCTGCCCTTCGTCTGAGCTCTCTCAGATTTTTATTTTATTTTATTTCAAGATTTTTATTTTTATTTTTTTACCTAAAGACTAGGATTTACATAACACTTTGTGTGGTAGTCTGAAAAGGACCTTCTGAAATCTATTCCTCTTAGTTCAACACCTGTCAGTTTCCTGGCCTTCTAATAGCAGTGGTAAATACACCCAGAGAAATACATTGCTATATAGTACTGGAGTTTCTGTGCAGAGTGACACAGAATTACTGAATCTGAAATAAAAAAGTGCCTGTGTCATTTTTCCAAGTGACGTTAAAAATGTGCCTCTGGGTATATATGGAGATATAAAACAACACACACAGAAAAACTGAAGCAGAAAGCATATGCTCAGGAAGGAAATCTGCTTCATTTGTTACAGCTATCTTCTAAAAGCAAAGCAGTCACACCCTGCTTTGAGGCGGGCTGGAAATGTACCTGTCCCAGCTGTATTCTCAGTACCTGTTTGGGACAGGGCTGCAAGTGTTTCCTCATGGCTGTGGGTTCTGCAGAGCTAGCATCGAAGTCAGGCCCAACAATCATTCCTATCCCACAGCAGTCAGGCTAAATCTGATTCACAAGCATGATGATGACAGCAGGGACAAGGGATCATTTTTTAGCTATAAAACAAGCAATTCAGAGCACATGATTTGTGGCAAATATTCCCAAGAGCTCCTTGATAGCACATACAAGTTAGTGTGATGGGAAGGCGGGCAACTGAACTGCTGTGGGCCCCGTGGGTTGGGGAAACCAGGCCCTAGAAAGGGAGAACTGCCTCAATACACACATTAACAATACACTGAAAGGAGCCTTTATAGGCAGTAACAGGCTTTAAGGGAAGAACTTTTACATCTTGTCCCAGCAGAGCAGGACATGGGGTTGAAGGCCAGCTCGCTCTCTGCCCAGGCACAGGGCTCCTGGAGGCCACCAGCAGACTCCACCTCCCCAGGGAGCCACAGTGCTGGGAGGAGTGAGGGGAGTAGGGACAGCCCCCCGCAGCCGTCCCATAGTGTAACAGGGCATGGCTGGCAGCCACAGACAGCGTGGTACAAAGCCACAGCTCAACAGCAAAGCAGCCTGGAGGGGTGCTGCACAGGACTGAAGCCTCCTCAGTCTCTCATCTCATCTTGTTCTTTGTACGTAGTCCCAGATGTAGCACATCATAAAGTTGCTGCAAGCACATGATCCTCCATAGTACAGTAATGGACACAGGGCTTGGGGCATTTATCTTCCTAGGTCACCAGAGGATGGAGTTTACTCTCAGGGCATATTTGTATCCGCGAGCATGCTTCAGTTGGCAGTCCTGTGAAAGTTTTGTGCTAAAAATGGGATATGTCTCCTGGTGCTCTCACACAGCCCAGGATGTTTTGCTGGGGATGAGAGGACCTGAACTAAATGTTGTTGCTGCTGGAGGCAATCTCTTGGTCTGGTGCTTTCTGAGAACCTCTGAGCGCCCTGCACCTCACTGCCACTGCTTCTGCAGTGCAACATGTTGTTTACTTGTCATTCATGTGCTTCCTCAAATTTAACTATGGAAGCATGTTAACCTGCCTTCCATCCCTCCTGTGACCTTATAGCATGCTCACAGATTGTTACCCAAGTGTTAATGTTTGCAGCTTTTCCCCTCCATTACAGACTTATCAATCTATATGGGAAGCATTCAGCACACTCAAAGCACTGCGTGGAGGACAGCATTGCTTTTGCGTCCAACTCCAGTGTAGGACCAGATCTTAGCCTGGAGCTACCAGAACTGATTGTAAGCCTGGTTACTACCTTTGGTGTAAATGCCTTCAAGAACCAGGGGATGCCTGTCTGATGTTTTTGCATTGCTTTGCTTTGCCTTCTGCTCTCCTTTGTGCTGCCCTGGAGAATGCTTGCACACAAACAAGAGGCCTTTTCTTCCTTGCTGTGTTCCCTGTGTCTATTTTCAGACTGCACCTTCTGAAATGCCCTCCTGAGCCTGCAGCAAAGCAGTTCAAGTTGAGTCAATTAAGCTCTACCAGGTCTGTCAGCCAAAAACACACTTCTTTTTCACCGATCTCTTTGCTTTGAAGCATTTTTTACAAACCACTGCGTATAAATGTGGGTGGGTGCAAATGCAAGCACGTGGTCTGAACAAATGAGCACATCTGTTTCTGTGCTGGTCTGTCAAACCATCTGCTTGCACTTGCACTGCCTGGTCTCAGTCCTGTGTGCAACACAGGCATTACTGAAAATGTAGCCTTTTAATTTTTTTAAACCAAAATAACTGCTAAAATCCAGCAGTCACTGACATCCAGTGGTGGCTGAGGATAATTACAAATGTTTGTTTTCTCAGAGTCTTGTTTGCTACACGTGGAAACCCAAGATAAGATGAATACTTGCTTCTGAGATTACAAAATGAAGACAAGTCAACTGGAACACAACACTGCTAACATTTTGCTAGATGGGAGAGAGGGGAAGTGTGTGAGATCCAGTACTGAAAGAATCCCTATGCGTGCATAAAGGGGCTCTGGGTCCAGCCACACTGCTATGGAATTTGGGAGCAGCCTCAGTTGGCAAAATGAGTTCTGCTTTTGGAAACTGCCTGAGCCCAGAGCTGAAGATTTTTACCCCAGGCAGTTTGGTGCAGGATAAAATGAAGACCTGAGCACCGCATATCCCTCCTTGCTGGTCCAGTAAAAGCACTGGGGAGTAGGGTGAGCCCTTCAGGCATCTCAATAACGCTCAAATGCCAAATTAATCTGCTGATGGGTGATCTGACCTGAAGAGAATGACTCCAAAGTTCCATTTAGGCTTAATTTATAGCATCACAGAATCATTATGGTCGGAAAAGATCTCTAGTTCAGCTGTCAACCCATCACCATCATGCCCACTAACCATGTCCCTTGGTGCCATATCTCCATATTTCTTGAGAACCTCCAGGGGACGGAGGCTCCTCCACATCCCTGGGCAGCCTGTTCCAGTATATTGCCACTCTTTCTGAGAATAATTTTTTCCTAATATCCAACCTATTCCACTCATCACAGATAGTTAACAACATATTTGTGGTTGGGGGGAGCATTGTGTATTTGTTATCCTGGTGCACTGCTTGTTCCTAAATTCTTGTTTAGACTTTCTCTTGTATGAGACCAGTGCAATTGCTCAGGGATTGTTCCATTCTTCTTTTTCCATGAAGCCACTCTGTCTGAGAGGACATCTCAGATATTTTTCTTCATCTTTTCAGGATGGGATAAACTAGAAAACAAACTAACAAACAAACAAAACCCTAAATTTTGTTTTTATTTCTGAAACTCTTTCAAGAGTCTTGGAGCAGTAGCTGAGCCTCAACCAGCATCAAATACTTCCAGTGCATCAAATTTTAATGGCTGCTGACATCACCGTAATTCAAATCCTGGGCATTCATAAACAGTTTGTACAGAATACTGTGCAAGCAATATGAGCTTACTGCAAGGGCTCCAGCACTTTCTGAAAGCAAGGCTTCATCTGCGTCTTCCCTTTTCATGTCCCATCTTTTCTGTACGGTTTTGTCCTCTTCCAATACCCTTTGCAGAGAGAATATTCCTCCAGCTGGTTTGCCTATCGCAACAGACACTCCTTGCTTTGAGTTCAGATTTTTATTTCTGCTTTCTGCCCCCGTGGCTAAAAGTAGTTACCAGTATTGCATTGTGTGGAGGCCAAACAGAGTCATTGCTGAAAGATGGAGCAAGGAACGGCAGCCCACATCCTGCAGCCCAGGAGCCCTCTCAGAGACGGCAGTGATCAAGGGGTGGTGTTGAGAGCCATGTGACTGCCATTTTTGAGGCAAAAATGACAGTGAAGCAGGGTGTATTCGAGGAGATTAAGGAGCTGAGCTCACTCTGAGGCTGAGACAAGTCTCCACTCAGCGTCACTAATAAAGAATTGCTCTGCCCGTAGCCAGGGAGGAAGCCAGAATCTCTTTTCTGATACTGAAATAAAGCAGCCCCCTTTTAGACCAGTCAGAAAAGCAATTGTTCATTCCTCAGGTCGAGCAGCACATGTGCAATCTCTTTGTTAAGTAGCTTTCTACATTTTTGCTCCTTGGCTTCAGGCTGCAGCCTGTGGGCCTGCCAGCCCTGAGCGGCGGCCAGGAGCCATGCACTGCGCCTGCCCTGCACGCACAGGAGGTGGGAGGGCAGCCCCTGCTTCCCAGATCAGCACTAAAATTCAGTGTGGCTCTTTTGGCTGTGGGGCATGCAGAAATCCAGACTGTGGGAGAAGAGCAATGCGTGGAAGAGGGAGGGAACCTGCGTGGCTATTGCTGCCCAGAGCAAAAATGAGGTGGAGAAGTTGGAGGATGCTTTTTTTTTTTTCCTAACAGAATAACTATCAGCATGTTTTAGGTAAACAAATCCAGGCAGGAGGCCCAACAGTGAGGAGGTGTAAGGCAGATAGAGGGGAATTAAATTTGTTGCAATCTAAAACCAAGGCTGGGTCTCCGTGACATACTGAGATAATTTTACTGCTGCCTTGATCACCTGCCTGCAGGGTGAAGAGACGGGAGCAAGCCACTGGGGAGACACAGGTGTCTTGGAAATACCTGCCCTGTTCTAGTCTGTTTCTAGGATCTGAGAATGTTAGCGTAACTACAGTCTGGTTCTTACCTAACTTACTACGTGCAAAGTCACCATCTACCTCTGCAGTTTTGCCATATAATAGCGCCTTGTCAGCAGAGTATCACTTTACAATGTTTTGTATAGGCATATGGCTTCAACTACTTAGGCAGAGCAGAGGTAAGGGATAACAAGTCCTTCTCCGATATCATTACCAGTGTGTAAAGAATTCTGGTCTAAAGGCAAGCAAGCAGCATTGCTTGGTTCATTTCTGTTAGTAAATAAATGTGCTTCCACATTCACAGACAGCAAATGACAGGAGGCATTGGCTCACAAGCTAGTCTGCAGTTTTACCATGGCTGGCTAAAGTAGTTGGAAATAAGAAACATTTTTCCACGTGAGCTCTACTGAAACGTGAGCCTGGGAGCTCATCCAGCCGACAGCCTGGGCTCATACCTTCCTGTACCTGCAATTCTTGGTCCCTCTGAGAGCAGGTATTATCTGCCTGCTTGCCAGCAGGAGAAGGTCTTGGCTGAGCTGAGGGGATCTGCCTGCAAGCAAATTATAATATCAGGGCTCAGAAACAGGCAATCCTTGTGGCTGGTTCTGCACTCTATCTGCAAGGACAGTCCCAAGGTACTGAGAATCCCTGGCCAGTGGTTGGGTGTTGGGCTGCCAGGCACCACGTTCATGACCAGCAGCAGGGGCTAAAGGTAACTTTCTGTGGGGTTCTTCTTCCTAACATAAACATATGACCGGTTCCTAAAAAGCTTCTACTCAGATTCCCAGCTTGTGTTACATTAGGGAGTTCTACAAATGTCTTATTCAGAATTAAAATATGGCTATTTCATATTGTTATGTAGAATAAGAAAAAGTGAGTGCAAGTCCAGAATACCAGCATTTGAATTCATTTGCCTAGACTGGGAAAGACATGCATTCAAGTCCCTGCTCTGTATCAGGTGAAGGGTTTTTAAGTCTTTTC
Organism: Coturnix japonica; assembly: GCF_054131305.1. Taxonomy (NCBI): domain Eukaryota; kingdom Metazoa; phylum Chordata; class Aves; order Galliformes; family Phasianidae; genus Coturnix; species Coturnix japonica. The sequence continues at coordinate 125,187,509 of NC_140664.1, read as the reverse complement.
CTCTCCTATGGAACAGGAGCAAAGCTGGCTGGTGCCTGTTCTGAGGAGATCCACGGACACAGTTTGCAGCTCCGGTTTTCACTTTTGCTTTTACACAAAGCAGAGCAGTTCACATGACAGACAACAAAAACGAGAGTAAGTGGAACCTAGCTCTCCTGGCAGCTTTGTCCTTGTTTGAGGATTTGTTGTGCAGAGAAGCAACTTGAACCTTCCTCCTTTACGTGTTAAATGAGTACTCTGCCCTGCTGGGCTCTTCTAGCTGTCTCTCTCTGACCAGAAACTTTATCCTGACCCTGAGAAAGCATCCCCTGCAATCAGTGTTTTCCTCTTGCTGTCTTTCTGGTCTCAATGAGCAGCATTAGCATGTGAAGACTTGGTGGTAAAGAACATTCTATCCCCGCTGTCCTCGTCAGGACCCCAAAGTCAGTACGACAATTAAAAAAAAAAAAAAAAAAAAAAAAAAAGTTGCCTCAGAATTCGAAGCTTCAGTAGTTCCATACTTTTCAATAAACCAGGACCACTATCCCCACCTACATCTGTTGTCTGCTTTCATGTCATGTTTTTTAAAAAACCACCGGTTTGCCTGCAGATCCACACACTGTTCACAGCACAGGAAATGGTATCTTGCCTGTGTTCACCTCCAGAGCAGAAGCTGGGGTGCTTGTATGGGGAGCGGAGATGGGGTTATGTATCTCTATGCCTAGCTCAGAACAGGGTTTCTGGCCAAAGCAGACCTGTGTGCAGCATGTCTTCTACGTGCCATTGGAAGAGCAGGGGTTTGCACTTCCAGTGCAAAAAGACATGGGGTTTTCCATTCCAGGGCTCTTGAGTTGTGGGTTGGTGTGTCTAAGCAGTGCACTGGCTGACACACCCCTGATGTCCTCAGTGTTCACTGAATGAAATTTAACTTGGAAGGAATGGTTTTATTTCTTCCAAAATTTTATTCACATTGCTAATTGTGTTGGGTTGATAAAAACTGTGATACTTTTTCTTTCTCTCTTCTTTTTCATTTTGGTAAATAAATAAGGTGAAATTCCCAAGCTTACTATTTATGACTGAAGGGTGGAGCTAGATTTGGAGAACAAGCAGTGAGAAAGATCATTCCTACTGGCTCACAGTAATGAAGAGCATGCACACATGTGACTGAAGGTAGGACATTCTTTCTGCCTTATACTGAGCTGTACTTGGGAGGAGGGAATGAAAGCAAAAGGATCTTCCATCTAAGCTCTAGCATTTTTAGTTTTGTTTTTCTTTTGTTTTCCTTGAAGTAAAAATTTTATTTCTTCTGTGAATGATTCCAAAATCATTGTGTGGGAGACAGCTTTGGGGTTCTCCACGCTTGAGCTCTGTAGGGTGACTGGGGCAGCCTTCAAGAAGACTTGGTGGCTTTTCATGCTTAACTTCTCCAGCATACTAACCTGCGTCCACTGGCTAGTCTTTATGAAGCATTTAATTCTGTAGTTTTAGAGCTGTTGAAAAAGCAAAGGGAAGATTTATAACAACATTTGCTAACTCTAGGCCAACTGGTTTGGCACAGGAAAGAACTATGTTTTTCAGAACAGCTTTTCAACATTCCTCTGTTAGCTAAAATGTATGAAAATTACAGTTTTGAAATGACCAGATGTTTTTGCCGAGAAAGAAATAGATGACCTGAAAGGGGAAGATGAGGCCTGAACTCAGGCTTCTATGCTACAACTGTCAACTTCTCAGCTAATGGATGACCTACTACCATCTAAAACTACTAAATTTGTGTGATTAATGCTGCTAAATTGCAGCCACAGTATATTTATAATTTTCTCTGTCAGCTTGATACCATTTGTGCAGCATCACTATAAAAGGTGAAGGAGAGAAAAGGCAATTAATCTGGTGTCCTTGTACAGAACAATATGGCATAGCTCTCCTCAAAGCAGAAGCTTTCAAGTGAAATAAACTAATGGTTTCATCTGTTTCATTTCCAGCTGTATTTTTTAAAATCAAGACCAGCAGAGCCTTTCTGCCTTGTCTGTTTTTCTAGACAGAAACTGAGACTCAAAACTGTCTTGCTTTCAGCTTCAAATAGCTCACTACAACATGATCAACCAGGACTTTATTTATTTGACTTATCAAGAGCACAAGGATCTTATTTTGGCCACCCATAATAGTCTAATTGGACTGGCTTGTGTTAAAAATCTTTGCTGGCTTGATGGGGTGCTTCAAATGCTTTTCTTATTGCTCTGCTGCAGTTACCAGTCAAATGAGATTAAGAACAGAGAGAAAGACTTTGGAGAGAGATGTGATGGTGTTGGGTTGCAATCCTCCTGCTCTACTTTATAGCCATTGTTTTAGGTGCCCCCAAAAAATCCCATGATAGAGAAGCCTTTCTTCTCCGCTTCTCCTTCAAAGCAGAGAGCTGTTAAGGGGTGCATTAGATGAAGCTTCACATGGCAAAGGAATTACTGAAACTATAATTACGGCCTCTTTCTCCTGTAAAAAAGAAGCCGCCAGTTCCCCACAAGACCCATCTGGCCATTCTGCGCCTGATTAACAGGAGTTCCTCTGTTGCCACCACAGCACAATAGCCTCCCCAGATGGGTCTGTGTCCACACGGTGCAGCTCACCCATCCCCAGGCAGCTCCAGCACCTTGCAGGATTGGCCCCAAAAGCTGCTGCTTCTACTCCTAAAAAATATCATCATCTGGCTCTGCTCCTCTTCCAAGAGAGCTGACAAAAGAGCTATTTAAAAATCTGTTTGAAATTATGTATTCTCTGCTTTAGGGTTTGCTAAGCTCATTATAGAAGTGGAATGAAATTCCACAGCACATTTAACATTTTTATTGTTCTTATTTTCTGTGCTTTTCCAACCTAATAGAGAATGACTGATCCCACTGCTGATCCGAGAGGGAAAAGGTGTAGGAATCGCAGCAGGCTGAGCACCATAGCAATACTGTGACTACCAGTTTGGCTACTTCATTCTGCAGGCTGATCCAAGCAGGGATTAAGAGGATTTCGTTTTCCATTTTTTAAGTTGAATGGGCTGGGACAAGAGCTTTTTACTGCATTTCTGAACAAGTCAGGGTATTTTGAAAAGCAGTAAAAATGAACTGCACCAGAGTTGGACTTTAAGCAATATAAAATCATTTACCACAGGAGATTCACTGTACAAAACCACCCAACTTCCCCTCTTTGATCCTTCAGTGGTCACTGATGACCTCTTGTCTTTTTCAGTTCCTCGTAGCCCTCTGCAGGGAGCTATCTGGTCGCTGTCTGGCAAGTGATGGGAAAATGCAGCCCTTCTGGCTGCTAGGACATATTAAAGTATGAGGGGTGTGTGGTGGTGCAGATCAAATCCGAATCAAACCTAAGCCACAGCTTAAATTCAGGTTGACTTTCACCTTCTGACAGGTTTGAAAATGATTGATTGCTTTTAATTTGCTTCCCTCCCTACCTCTCCCCATAGGTTATTAATTAAGGGCAGAAGCAAAGGGAACAACTAATTGTTATCATCAGTTTGGATTTCCAGACTGAGAAACTTCAGTTCAGGCAAATGTGTCCAAATGTTATTTTAAACTGACTCACAGCCAGGAATTTTCAACACTGTGCTCATTGCTAATCTATACGCATCAAATCATGCACATTTTTCCCTTTTAGCACCTACCACTCCTGCCTGAAGACTGCTCAGTTCTCAACAAAAGCTTCTGCCGAAAGGCACTATTTGTCTTTTCCACTACTGAAGGGAATGCAGGCAAGGAGGCAGCGAGCCTCGCATTTTATGAGCGCTATCTAAGTCTGGATTGCTGGTTTGCAGTACCTGCCACTGTAGCCTGCTGCAGTCTTTGTTGATGTTTTTACAAAACCGGGGTCACAGTACCTCAAAGGTGTTAGCTTTTGTCACCCTTTCAAGGCTATTGCTACTTCACTTAGGTAATTTGACTCATATACCTGTTGTTTAATATGTCATTTTTCTATCCAAGTAAAGCAACATAACTGCAGAGGCGTAGCTGTACAGAAATTAAGGTTGTGCAAGCAGGCTGGCAGTTCTGAACACTGTTCTGCTGCTCAGTGTGGCAGATTAAAAAAGGGGAATCACACCTCTTGGTCCGGGTCAGGAGTGTCACTTCTGTGATTAGATGTCCACTGCAATTCCTGACTGACTGTGGGATAACACAGGCAGATTTGGCAGAGAACATTCATAATGTTCTGAATTATTATTATCTCCTCACTGCTCCCAGAAGTGAGGAGAAGGCAACCTTGTCCTCTCTCCATCCTTTTCTCCCCAGTCTGTAGCCCAGTGTTCAGGTTATCTGGCTCATCTTATAAGAGACAACTCCAGATGGCTTCAAAGTTAGTTACTGCAAATTTTAGTTTCTCTTACAAGGAGTAATGGACTTATATATCAAGCAATTACTCTATAGAGCTTTCTTTCAGGTTTTCTTTCAGCCATCTGATTCTCCTGCCTGTGTCTCACCCTGGGAATCACTCCAGTCCTAGCACTTAGGCGTTCTGAACAGGCTTAAGCACTGAAGCCATGTTTCTGTTTTGGGCACTAGTGATAACAGCGTGGGATAATAACTCTCTTATCCTTCATGGACTCAGATTAGTCTGGAAAAACCTATGTAAAATCTTGTCTTGAAGAAGGTCACCACTAGGCTGACCATTTTTGTACTTAATTATGCTTATCAGAAATTGTCCAAATTTTTAAAAATGGAAAATTCTATTTAATATGTAAATGAAAATGGTGTCAGAAAAACAATATACACTGCCAGAAATGACATGTAATTATTTAGAATTATATTGCAGCTGCAGGTGAAGCACAACTGTTAGTATCCATACATATAACAGTGAATGAGTTTACAACTAAAGATCGTAAATTATTATTGAGACAAAGTAATAAAGTACATGGACTCTGCAATCCTAAAGACAGCGTGACGATGCCATTTTAAACTGCCAGTTATAGTTTACAATTATGGCAAATTTTGGAAACTGGCTGTCCACAAGTATGGAGAATTTCTCCTAGAGGCTGAATCCCATGTGTGTTTGTGTGTGTGTTCATACATACCTATGAACATATATACCAATATAACTGCATGTCTACATATGCTTAAATGCAAAGACCCTCTAAATTTTTCAATGATGTTTTCTAAAAAAATTAATTTCATTTTTTCCTAATTGATGGAATGAATAAGAAAAAGAGAAGTTTAAGTCATTACCAGAATAATTCATTATTGTTCAGTGTTCTGAATACTACCCGTAGTGTGCAAAAACATTTAGGAAATTATGATTGAAAAACATATATTCAGCCCCTTTTTCAGTACATCTGGAAGCTAACATTTCGAAACACCAATATTGTAAAAAATAATTACAAAGGAGAACTTCGACAGTGTACTCAGGTTACTCTGTGTGGATGAGACTATATTTAAAGAAACACACACATAAATTGCATATAATTAAAAGGTTATATGCAAGTAAATCCAGATTGTGTCAAAATCTAAACCCTTTTCATAAATTCTTTCAACAACCCATACAAGCTTCATCTGAGAGCTTGATCTCAGTCAATAAAAGAGATTTGTTCATGCTCTAGGGTAGCAAGTTTTCGCAGTTCTTGTTTCCAAACTTCTGCAAAGCAATAAATTACACCTGACAATTATTATTCAATTGTTGTACTTCAGAATTACTTTGTTTAAAAATCCAATTAAGCTTCTAAAGTGATAATAAGAGGACCACATCACTAGTTCACATTACAGTCATGGTGGAGGGCATTTCTAGCTGGGGGCTCAGGGGATTGCTGTTTCTTAACTGTATGCAGGATAAGTGAAATCGACCACATCCACAGCTGACTGTGATTCTCCTGAAGACAGAAGAGCTTCTTGCATCAGCATATGGAACATCCAGGATATTTCTGGGCAGACAGTGTAAAGCTAATGATGACCTTATGGGTAATTCCCTAACATTTAAGTGGTTGTTTTCTGTAAAGCAAGCAGTCATTATGCACACCCCCATTATTAACTTTAATCCTTTAGATTACTTTTTAAAATACATGTATGTGTGTTCTCTGGTTTCAGTTTCCCTTGTTTTATGTTCAGAGATCTCAGCTGACTCATTCCAATCATGTGTTGAGTTCCTCTCTTCCTAAACAAAGGACAAAGCACTGAAGGTCTGACTGGTGATGGGCCAGAATCTCCCAAGCCTGGTCCCACATTGCTGTGCTGGGACCTCAGCCGCAGGTAGTGGGACTGGAGGTGACCCCATACACGTGGGTCCAGGCCAGCCTGGTGCTGTCCAAGGTGACGGGCTCCTCCCGTGGCTCTGCATCAAGGTCTGGGCAATGACGAGACACAGGTGTGTACAGCACCACTACTGTGATCAAGAAGTGCATTACTTAAACAGCAGACCCTCCAGGGTTTTCACAGCTCATTGTATCAAAGTCATGATAGGAATCTGTTCTTCAGTTTTAAAGGGTGGATGACGTGCAAGGATCAAAATTCCTCCTGAGCCTCTCTGGATCTCAATAGGCCCCCTCAAAAACATTAACAGAGCAAAAAAAGAAGCTACCAAAATTGATGCTTATATTTGAAAAAAACTGTACATGATTTTGGTCATTGTGTAATCAAAGGAAGTCAAAATCCATTTTACAATAGTAGGAATTTCTTTTAACTTCAAAGAAATATTTCTCTTTGCTGTCTCAGTAAATCCAGCAGGTTATAAAGAAAAGTCATAGTTACCAGGACACAAAACTTTCATGTTTAGCTAAGAATGCATGCAGCCACAAAGATCTGTTTGGCAGGGAGGGAGAAAGGGAGATCTGTGTGTATGCACCTTCACTGTTTCAGGCAACATATAATAATTTCCCTTGTGAATAGCTATAAAGTTATTGTAGCGTTAAAGCTGGATAGACCTACAGTAATGGTATTTCCTGACATTTCCAAATGTTAAAAGGTCAAGAAAAACAGTACGTATGGAAACAATCTCTTGTCATTACATTCTATAACATGAATTAAATAAACATTTCCTCTTTTTTCCCCCTTCTCCTGTCATTCAATGTAAAAATTCTAAACTGTGACACCAAAACAGCATGAAAACAGTAAAAGCTTTAATTAAAGAATTCAATAAAAGCAATCTATCCTGCTGCAGTCAGACCTGCTTTTTCTTCACTTACTGAGGAGTTAATGGATTTCCAGAAGTAACCACTGTGACAAAAACATTAATCTGTCCAGAAAATAAGTCTTCTTTAAAACATGACGACAGTAGCTTCTAGCAAAAGCCACCCACTTCCACCCAGTGCAAAGGTGTGACTTATCTGACCTGATATTGCAGCCCTGTGGTATCTGCAGCCTAAAACAAGGAACAGTCTTGTTCAATGATGAGCTGCCGGTAAAGCCTGTTCCAGACTCTGCTGGTAGTGCTGCTCACCACAGAGGCCATAGCACTGCAAAGTCCTCTTAGGCTGAGTGAAAACATTGTCCTCCCATGTGTTGAAACTGAAGGACTCTGGACAGAAGGCAATTGTGGCAGATGCAGGGGAGTGGAGATATGTTTTGGTTATAGAGAATGATTAATTGACCTGGTATGACATACTGCAGACCCCACTGCGTTCAGAAGTGTAGATACAGGCTGTGCAGCATAAGCAAAGAACTGCAATAACATGACAGTGACAGAGCACTTATTTTTATGAAAGTTCCTCAGCTAGGGCATTGACGTTGCTTCCATTTGGATTCCTTGAAGTGTACCACAGAAAAGTTAGCCTTCCTCTGAGTCAGCCACAGAAGCCACTCAGCTTCTTAGCAAGCACTCAGTCACAAACAGTCCTACAACAGAATTCAGAACGGAGATCTGAGCTTCAGGGCACTACAAGAATCAATCTCATGCCGTAACAGTGTCTGCCAACTAAAACCATGTGGTGTGGTGTGATTGCTGGAAGGCAATATCACTTCAAGTCTCCAGCCAACGAATCACTGCTAACACGGGCCCTGAATGCTGGGTCTAAAGAAGTAAGCAGTCCTACTAAACTCACTGGTAGTGAGAAGCTTGGAAATGTCTTCCACTGTTCATTTTTTAGTTTCTTATACTTTCTCTGCATCAACAAAGTATCACATCGCAGTGGAAGCTCCTCATTCCATCAAGTTTTCTTATCTTCAGAGAAAAACCTGGTAGAGTCCAAGTCAAAAGAGACTTCTAAGGAGGCCACACTATCTCTGTGCTGCACAAACTGTACCCCTCAGGCAGTACAACCCCACCAAAAACTCAATTCCCAAAGCACTATCCAGCTTTGTCTCTTGGGGAATACCGCCAGTGCTGAAATAAAAGAGAGCAGAGACTCAGCTTTGGTTTTGTTGGAAGACAGTTCACTACAGACAGCTTCATCTTCAGGTTCATCTCACTGGTCACATCTCGATAACAGCATATTTGACACTGAGATCTCACTTTGATCTTGGGTTTTCTGCAGGTCTGACAATAATTCCTCCTGTGGGTGTCTGTTTTCACCATTCATGCCACTTCTCTTATATCTGAAATGGGCTGAGAAACTGACTCCCATACAGAAGTCATTCACCATGTTGGTTTCAGCACTTCTTGGCCATCTACATATCCAAAAAATTATCTCCAAATTCTTTTCCATACACAGCAAATGCACAAATGCAAGTACTGGGGCTGCGTTGTGCAAGACCCTCTCTGCTCCCAAGCATATTTTTTAGAAGACCACAGAATCAGAGTTGTATGAGTTGGAAGGGATCCTTAGAAGCCACCTGATCCAGCCCCCAGCAATGAACCTACACCTACAGCTCAGCCAGGTGCTCAGAGCCCTGTCTAACTTGACTTTGAGTGCCTCCAGGGACAGGGCAACCACCACCTCTCTGGGTGGTTGTGCCAGTGCCTCATCTCCCTTAGGCTGAAAAACTTCCTTATATACAGTCTAAATCTCCCCTCTTTTAGTTTGAAACTTTCCAATTGTCCAGTCACAGCAGACCCTGCTAAAGGGTCTGTCCCCTTCTTTCTTACAGCCCCCTGTAGATATGGACAGGCCACACTCAGCTCTCCCCGGATCTTTCTCTTCTCCAGGCTGCACAGCCCCAGCTCTCTCAGCCTGTCTTCGTAGGGCAGGTGTTTCATCCCTTAGATCATTTCTGTGATCCTTGTGAACATCTGGACAGAGGCACTCTTACTATCTAGGCCCACAGCTCTCAGGAGCACAGTAGCACGCAGCCAGTCTGCGTGCAGAAGATGACACTTCCTCACCTTTTGCCAGACGCATCCTCACACACATTATGGAAAAGCCATGTCTGGTAATGTAATAATGCTAAGCATAAACTGCTAGTTAGATCTTCAAACACACCCAATATTGCACGGTTTAGGGAAAGATGCATGAGGCTCTGAGGACAGATTAGGGTCAACTGCAGGAAGTTCCATCCCAAACATTCTTTCCAGAATCTGGACTCAGAATGAATACGGTAGGAAACCCCCCCTAATAAGTCAAGCTCTTTCTTCTTTCACTAAATAAAACAAACATTTTTCTAACCTGTATTGTTTCTGGCTCTGCTTGCTGCTCAGCCCCTTACTATGACTTCAAAATTCCTCGCTGGGTGTTTGGCAGAGGGAGTATGATCTATAGCGTGACCTTGTAGTTCAGTGCACCGCTGTCATTCTGTATAATGCACTGTAAAGCATAGCTTTTATTGGAAATGAAACTGCATAAACAAACACTCTTACTTTAATGTGAAGTAAAACATTTTGCATTACAAATGTGCAGGTTCAAGTTGGGAGAAATTAGCTACCAGAGAGCCAAAAATCAAGCAGCAATGCGCCTATATTATTGTGATCTTTTTAAAACACAGCCAGTGTCTAATAAATTCTGTTTCAGTTTCACAGCTTTTCATTAGGATGAAGATTTGTCTGCGCGCTGCAGAGAGCTGACGGGGATTAACCCCTCCTCTGGGGCTCTCCTCTTCCATCCAAGCTGCAGCCCCACTCCAGGCAGTCATTGCTCGCGGGAAGCTGGGAGAAGCACAGCAGCTCCAGCTCTGCAAGGCCGATCAAAGATGGGCCGTGCTTCAGTTACTCAAGGGCAGTCTTTGTCTCCACCATGGTAGCCCTACTTTTCTTACATATGCTGGCTGACAGTTTGTTGAAAAACTATCTAGCTAATGCACGCACTCTAACACATGCTTTAATTTTGCACTTTTCAGCCCATTATTAACTGAGCCATCACCGTTTGTTCAGCATTCAAGGCTGGCTGCCTCCAGAGCTCTTAAAAAGCACTTGGGCAAAATTCACAGGCATCAGCCTTGCATACCATACAGCATGAGAGGTGACAGTAACAATTATGTGTCTGGAAGGAGACGCCCCAACCAGCTAACAGACAGTTAGCTAATATTATTCCAATGTGTCACTCAGGGAGGATAAATTTGCCCTGGTCGTCAACTGTGTGAAATGCTTGGATCGTTCGGCTAACTCTGGCAGTATCTTGCCGGTTGGGTTGGTTTTTGGTTATAGGCTCAGAGTCTTTTAGTCAGATGTTTGTGCCAGGACTCTCACCCACGGAAAATATCCCTGCCTTCTGAGGGACCGCAGTGCTCTTCTTAGCGGGTTCACAGCATCAGATCCCCAGCCCTCAACCTGCTGCACAGCATGCCAGCCCTGGGGAGCTTGTTTGCTTCAGAAAATACACCCCACCACAGAAAAAAAGGGTGAGAATAATGAAAAAGACAGAGCCACATGATAGCAAGTACAGCTGCTTTTGCCTTCCTCCATTACTTGAAGGCCATCCCTGCAATATGGATCTCATTAATGGCTCAGAGACAACACTGCAGAATTACAAGTTCAAGATGTTATTGGAAAAGCCACCCCATGACTCTTTTTCATGTCTTTTTTCTTTTTTAAAATCGTCTTTAAAACCAACTTTTAAAAAGTGATTATTTGGTGCACTGTAACACTGCCAGCAAGTGGGTTGCAAGTGAGCATCTGTGCACACAAACACACACAACGGACAGCACAGACACTCCACAGCTTTCCACTAAACAGAATAAAAAAGGCAAAAAGAAAGATACGTAATCTGGGTTTCAGCAGCAACAGAGCTGAGCTCCTGTCTGAAAGACTCTGGATCAGGGTCAGTCACATCATCTGTGTGGTACACACAGACTGGTGGAGCCCTGAGCCTCTGTTCTTAGGTTTCTACAAAGCTGCACACACAATTACTTCACAGCATGATCATATTTGAAAGTCAGCTTCTATAACAACAAAATCCAATGGTGTTAGACAGCCTGATGATAAAATACCATCTTCTCATGGAGAAATCATAGAATCATTTGAGCTGGAAGGGATCCTTAAAGGCCATCTGGTCCAACTCCCCTGCAATGAACAGGGACACCTACACTGGATCAGGTTCTCAGAGCCCCATCCAGCCTGACCTTGGGTGTCTCCAGGGATGGGGCATCCACCGCCTCTCTGAGCACCCTGTGCTAGTGCCTCATCACCCTTAGGTTAGAAACTGTATTTCTTATATCCAGTCTAAATCTCTCCTCTTTTAGTTTGAATCCATTTTCCCTTGTCGTATCCCAACACACCCTGCTAAGTAGTCTGCCCTCTTACAGTCTCCTGTAGATTCTGACAGGCCACTCTCATCTCTCCCCGGAGCCTTCTCTTCTCCACACTGCACAGCCACAGCTCTGTCAGCCTGTCCTCGCAGGAGAGGTGTTCCATCCCTGGGATTATTTTTGTGGCCCTCCTCTGGATGCACTTTGACAGGTCTGTGGCTCACACAAATCCATGAACAAAGTCTGGAGCAGATACTGCATCATGTTTCTCCATTATTTGTGATGAGCTGCCCTCAGCCATTCTGATACTGTCTACTATAGAAAATACTAAATATTTCAAGTCTGCTTAGGTCTTTTTACACAAGTGCAAGAACATTAAGCTCATCCCTTCAGCTTTGTGTTAGACATGCTTCACCAGATTATTTTTTAATTGCTTTTGTGTGTGTGTGCAAATCCCAAAGCATATGTGAAAATTAGGATTCCTGTCCCATGCCAGTCTGGGCACATGCCTCGTTTACATGCTCATTTAAAAATGTGAGTCTTGTCATTTCAATCTGTTACAGTAATTTAGCTCTAATGTGGAACTGCTGCCAGAGTTTTGAAGGGTTATTTTTCCTCTCCATGGACAAACTGCTCTACTGAGTGGTTACATTCCTACTTAATGGCATGAAGCCACTTAAAAGAGTTAACCTCCTCCATGCAAATGTTAACAATTTTCTGGTAATAGTATTCCACTAAAAATAAAATAAAATAGAAAATCAAGCACTGTTGCTACAGAACGGGTACCCTGAGCCACGGCACGGCGGCAGAGTGCTCTTCTGCTCACATCTGGGTCGCAGAAAGATGTGAGAACAGTTTGCTCTGGGTGAATTTGCAAGGGTGTACCGATAGCTTCATATAACTGTCTCTCACAATATCACCCATTCTTTCCCTTCTGCATAACATTATAGAGTGCATCACAGGAATCTGGTGCTATACTATGGCTAGAAGAGCATAGCGGTCTCAGAAACAGGTAGACAGCTCCAAGGCCAAGGCCGAGGCCCAGAGCTTACCAGAGTAAGCAGTGTGCTGGCAGCTGGGTGCCATGTCTGGAGACCTCAGTCCTGAGATGTACAATTTCATCTTGCAGATGCTGAGCTGAGTGGCCAGAGCAGTTGTCTTCAATTATGGTGAGAGCTAAAGGGTGGAGGGAAGCAAAGATGGTAACCAGAACTGGATAATGCTCTGCCAGCTCCTGAAAGTTTATATGTTTATTCATCTAGTCAGTCACCAAAACATCAAGCTTTTTCAAGAGAAAGCCAGACTTTGTATATGTCTGCATGCAGTACAAGTGTACAAACTAATCTTCCTCCAAGATGGCAGTTAGCTGCAGTGGATGGCTGCAGTTCTGCTGTTTGTTATAAATAATACCCTCCTGGACACAGCCCAGGAATCTGGCATATGGACTGAAGCATTCAGAATTTCCCAAAAATTGTCATCAGGACTAACTCAGTGATTATTTTATGCACTGCACCAGAGTATGTGCTTCATAGCACACACTGTCCCCATCCTAAATGTAAATACTCCTCTTCTAAGTGTCACTTGTCAGGGGAGAGGACATCTGGGCAGGGAAGGATTTGGGTCAGAATAATATAATTTATAACAGAAGGACCATATTTCTGCTCAGTAAACATTGGCACGTCTTAAGGAAATATTGATTAGATGGTGAAAAGCTTCGCTTTCTTCTTTGTGGAACAATTTACTCTAGCTATACTCTTCACAATGAAATACATTGTATATGAAGCAAGTGACAGGCAGGGAACATTAGCTCAGAGGATACTCAACACACCCACGTCTCCACTATTTGTCTCAAATCATACAAAACATCCCTTGGAGGTACAGACAGTGCCAGGGCCAGTAAGAAATCAGAGCTCTGCCACTGCCTTCCTCAGCACAAAGCCACCAGCAGGCACCTGCTGTGCTGGGCAGATGGAGGAGCTGGGCCAAATAACACTGGATCTGTCCATGGGACCTTTCTTACCATGCAAGGGCAAGTCTCATTGCAGGCACTCACGTGTCTGATGACTAATGGTTTTCCCTTTGTGGTATCAGGTCTGGTTAATTTGTAGATATCAATAGTTGACACTGCCCTTTTGCTTATATGTCTAAGCCATCTTGAAGACTCTGGGTGGCATTAAATAACTAAGCAGCTATGTGCAATAAAATAAATGTTTTGTATACACTAGAAGAACAGCATTCTTTAAGTGGCTGGAATCCCAAATAAAGCACAAATAAGCAGCCGCACAACACCTTGAGACAGAACAAATCTGAGCCAGACAGACCATGGGCTCTTGGCCTTCCAGCGTGTAAGAAGTCAGTAACATTTGTTATAACTCACAGGAGAACGCTCTTCTCCTTCCTTGACTAAAGCTTTGTTTTTCTCAACTGATTTCCACTCTTAATGAAGCACACGGGAGATAAAAATCACAACAGATTGTTCACGAGACAGCTGTCAAAGACTCCTATTTTCCTGCAAACTTAGAGACAGCCTGCAATTACATAAATAAACATAATATTTTTATGTCATTATGGATAATTTTTCTGCCTCTGACACTGATGAAGACTTTGAGTAACTACTACATAATTTATACCTGCTTCAGGTAAGGCTGATTTGCCAGAACTATAACTGTTCCTAGAAATAGCATTTATTTCTCCCTTTTGCACTGTCCTCTCCTATTTACCACCTGAAAATCTGGTTTGGAATAGTCAGCATATAGATCTGTAAGAGTCATATGTGGTCAAACAAAGAACATGACCTTTAAAATATATTTGAAGTATTGTCCCAAAATAATAAGTCATATTTATTTATCTAGAATCTGTCTCACACATGCAAAGTATCAAGAGTCATTTGAAACTTAAAGATTCATAATAAAGTTCTGAACAAGAAAAATAAAGGCCATGAACATACGCTTACGACCACTCTATAATTATCAACAAGGCTTTCTTTATGAAACGTCTTGTTTCTCTTAGTTGCTGCTTTAGTTAAATCCACACAGGACTACAGAAAGGGAAACATCTCAGTTCCTGTATAAAATACAATCTTTTCCCTCGATGGCAAGAGGAAAATCATGATGCATAAGAATTCTTTAATATATTTGCCTTTAGAGTTTATTGACTTTACTTCTACTGGTATTTTACCATGTAGGAATAACATTCAGTTACCCAAACTGAATCCTTGCAGACTTAAAAACCCATCCATTCAGCGACATTTTTGAACAAGTCGTATTAATTTAAGCAGCATGAAGCTCTCTGGGCAGAGCACACTGGGTCAGCCAGATGTAGTTTGAAGGCTTTCTTTCTTGAATAATAAAGCCTAAAAATGTGTGCTATAAATCAGGATCCAGTGAGTGAAAGGTGGAGCAAACACCCCTCTGGGATCAAGTTAAATCTAGATAGTACTTGAATTTGTATCATCCTAGAATATCTTTCAAATTTATTTATGAGGTAGCTAACTGATTTTACCTCATCCATGCGCGGCTGCTGTCCAGCTCTACGTCAGGAGCTCCAAGCTGCCTATATATGAGCGGCAGCAGCTCGTGCTCCATTGGGAAGAGGTTACCATTGATGGATATGGTTTTGATTTTGGAAGAGCGAGCTGTCTGTCTTTATCATGGATTAAGGTATCCTGCAAGGTACGCACACGCCGCGCTCCAAGCAGCCCCACAGCCAAGCCCTCCATCTGGTTCCCATAACGCTCCCCAGCTACATTTCATCTCATAAGCTGGGGAGACGACACAAGATTAAAAGCAGGCCCATGGGTGATGGATTTCAGGAGTTGGGGCAGGTATTCTAATTATGTAACACATGTAGTCATTTCTGGTACATAAATTGGCTTCTTACCGGTGCGTATTTTATTGGTACCGATCTCTCAAAGAACAGGCACTTTAAACAGCATCAGCCTGCATGGATGCAAAAAGGGGAGGAAAACTCTTGTGTTTTGTCCATTCCGTCTGGTCTTTAACTGCCTCGCAACACCAGGAGAGCAGCAGGCAGCAGCCCAAGCCCTCGCAGCTGTGAAGGTCAAAGATGTGCTGCAGGACTCGCCGTTCCTGAGAGCCACCATACACATCCTGGCAGCACTGCTCACCTTTCTACAACTGCCTGAAAGGAGGTTGTGGTGGGGTGGGAGTCAGCCTCTTCTCATAGGTAACAGCAATGGGACATGAGGAAGTGGCCTCAAGTTGCAGTACAGGAGGCTCAGGTAAGATATTAGGAAAAATTTCTTCTCAGAAAGAGTGGTGAGGTATTGGCATAGGCTGCCCAGGAGGGTGGTGGAGTCATCATCCTTGGAGGTATTCAAGAAACATCTAATGAGGCACTGAGGGACACGGTTAGCGGGCATGGCGGGGTGGGCTGACAGTTAGACATAATGATCTTAGTGGTCTTTTTCAACCGTAACGATTCAGTGTTGCCTAAGCTCACACCATCACTCAGTGTCAGGTGGGATTCAGGCTGCAAGCTTGCTAACTGGTAGATTCTATTACAGATCTGGGGACATTTTTACCCCCAAAGTCTGATTTAGCATTGCTGTAGGCACTATTTCAAAAGAGAATCCATACAGCAAGCACTACACTTGCTTAGCAACATATTTCCGAGTATGGTTGAAGGTACTTCCATTGTATTTTGAAATAAAAATGATTTATTTAGGCCCACATTCAGGAATATCATGTAGCTATAAGTTTAAAATAAAATAAGCTAGAAGTAGAATAAAATAAATCATCAGAAGTATGCTGAAATATCTGGCAAGGAAAGTTTCTGAACTCACTTCAATGGACTTCTGACACAGTTAACACACGGCAAAATTAATGAGCATCCTAATGCAAGGAACCACATGGGTGCTGCAGTAAATAAGAGGTTAATGGCTTCTCTGAGTTGAAAACTTAGAAGTTTAAAATGTAACTCCTCCAAGATCAAAACATAGTTTGCTAGAAATGGTGCAAGGCAAGATAATGGTGCAAACTGTTCCCCTATCCTAACAAAGTATCAACCTTTCCAACTATCAAGCCCAGCAGATAACTGGTTTATCAAGCAGAACTCTAAACTTGTAATGATTTTGCAGCTGGTGTTGTGTCAGAATCCTGTCCGAGGAACACTCATACATGTAGCAAGCCCCCACCCAGGCTGGGCACTTGCCTCCACAATGAACACTAAAGCCATCAGCTCCAAGGCTTCTTCTCCAGCAAACACCATGAAAATAGCAAACTGCTGCTACAACACACAGCAGCCCTGAAACCTCACCAGGTTCCCTCCACCTCACAGGGAGATAGATGGGAGCAGATGTCCTTCGTCACTTATACTTCAAACCAGTGGGTCAACAGAATACCTGCACATTTGGGATGATCCTCGTTTCTCCCAAAAAGGAATCCAGAGCTTCCACCTGTTTGACATCAAAGGAGCATTTCACAGAGCTCACTATTTAACCAAATTCACCTTACAGGATGATTCTTTCTTATCCCCCAGGAGGGCACAACTCCAAGATTGTTGAAAAGTTCAGCAGGGGACGACATTACACTGCTTCTGTGTGCATTGTAGCCCTATATTTATGTATGCATTTAGTTACAGATTATTTCCATGGCCGGTTTTCTTTTTCAGCAGTCTGTGTAAATTCTTTCAGGATGACATTAAATCATTCAGCTGCACCCATTGTGTTGGACTGAATATAGCACAGACCAAAGAACATATAGGCTGAGTGCCACTCCATCTCTTAGGAATTACATGCTTGCTAGAAGTAAATTATGGTGTGTTATAACACAAAAACATTGTCACAAGCTATTTGTGGCTAAACACCAAAACAAAGTAATATGCGGCAACATCTGATACACAACTGACTTAAAGACATTTGCTCTAAGGAATTAGTTGCTAACCAAAATGGTTGCCATTAACATGTTTCATAACAGAACTTTGCAGAAAGGCAAAGCAGAGCAGCTCATGTGGCCACAAGAAGCCCCATCCTTAGCTGGCACAGAGCTTGGCCACCCCTCGCCCCATCCACCCCACCCAAGCATTGGGAGCCAGAGCCTCCATCTTGCACTCCAGCTCCATGCTGATCTGTATGGAGCCCAGCAATACCCATGTGCTCCAAACTGCTCTCATTTACTTTTCCATTTCTTTTCACCCCATTTGTTTCCCCAAGCCCTCTGGAGCCATCCTGACCAAAGCCCTGGATGCTATCGCAATACAAATAGTTTGAGGTGAAAAGGGCTCCGTTCTGAAAATGGAAGTTGTTGGACTCTTGGAAAGAATTTGAACCTTTCTAGAATAAATAAAACATCTTATATGTTATTCAAGTAACTCACTTTCATCTCTCTTTTTATTTCCTTAAAGTTAATTGGAAAGAAAGAAAGAAGTAACCAGGACGCATTCCAGGAGTCTCTTTGGTATAAATCAGGCAGCATGCACTGCAGACCAGTAACAATGAAATGACCCCTTAAAATATTGTGTGTCCTGCCAAGCATAACTTCTTCAAACTCCTTAAGCTTTACTACTGGCCAAAATCTGAGAGCTGAAAGCCTGTCTTTTCCTAGTTGAAGCTGAGATACAATTCAGAGAAAGGAAAATAGAGGCATCCCACCTCTGTTGCTGCCTGCAGTAGAAAAGCAAGTCCAAGAGCTAAGGAAGAGCAATTCTCAGCCTCCCAAACTGTGATAAGGGATTAGGCCAACAGAACCCCACTGGGAGCTGGGGTATCTCTCTTTGCCAGCATGCCTGTGGAACTGTACTTCCTTGCCGTGATTGGCCCATTCACTTCCAGACAGGATCCAGTCCCTAGTGAGCCAGAAGCAAGGGAGAGGACAGCAAGGTGGGAGGGGCTCATGAGGGACTTATCTGCACTCTGCTCCATCCCTGCAGTAACCAGAACCACAAAGCCCAGTGGTTCTATTCAAATGTGGCTGGAAGACAAATACCAATGAGTTTTTCTCCCCCCACTCTTCAAGCTCACACTTTGTTACCACAATGCCGGGAATGGATGCTAAAGGGCCACAGGGAACACAAGCAGTGCCTAACAGGAGGCAGGAAATGGGGAAAACAAAAAGGAGGTTTCTTTTTGCTCCTCCCATGTTACCCAGTCATTCAGAACAAGAAAACCACTGAGAAAATAATCCATAATTCACTCTTAGATAGAACCTACTGTTAGAGCAAATCAGAGCAGTTTATGACTATTAAATATTTGGTATGCATCTGCAGAGGAAAAAACGCATCAGAAGATCAGGAGACAATGTGTGTAAGTACGTACTGCACGCACAACAGTGGGCATCACTGAGAATATGGAACATACTCAGGAAGGACAACCAGAACACCTGGGACATGAAATTTTTCATATCAAAAGATTGCAGAAAATAGCTCATCTCCAACACGTTTTCTTTCAGCCCCTTTCTGTTAGACAAACAATAGTGGTAATAGCCCTCTCCACAATCCCTTCCTTCAGAACAAAGCAAGGTCGGTTTGACTGTGGCATTAAACAGATCTCCTGTTTTGGAAGGAGAAAACCCCCCTTCTTCTTCTACCTCTCCTGCTTGAAGAACTCAGGGCTCTGGGCAGTTCTTAACAGCCACACTCAAGAAATAAGATCTGAAACTGGGCAAACAACGTATGGTGTTACCTTCCCCTGCCTTCTGCACACCTGACTGCTGCAAATGCTGAAGTGTGAGCAGATACTTGTGACTCCTGCAGCTTCTTTTTAGTATCTCTGCCAGTGTTTATATTTATACACTTATATATGCTTACATACATAATCCTATATGTAAAATCACCACTGCACCAAAGGAGAAAATGTTTTACCACGTGCAGTGAGGCCGCTGACTAACCTGCGTGAGGACGGTCAGTCACAGACCAAGCAAAAGACAGACACAGACCACAGGGATGAAGCACCCATTCCACAGGTTCCCACAGCCCTCCTTCCACTCCGCCTCGCAGCGTAGATCACAAAATAAGCTGCTGCCATCTTATGGAAGAGGCTTTGTAAAGCATTTGACCTAAAAGCTTTTTCCCCTTTGCTGCTTTTCTCATGTTATTTGGTTTGCAGTGTAACTAATAATGACTTCTTAAACTAAAAATAATAAATAAATTCCTTGATTTAGAACGATCTGCCTACTGTGGTGAATTCTGCTTTGTGGAAGTTGCTTCAGCTTTGATTTTCCTGTGTTAGTCAGAGCACTGTGAAAGGGCAGCACAACACCTCACGCAAGGCTCCTTGTGCCACCCAACAAAGCCAGCTGGGGCCCATCAGCCTCTGCAGGATAAAGTCATCACTTCTGCTCCATCTTTAGCAAGCCATTCTCTGTGCTCCGTCTCTGGCCTTCTCTGCACAGCCAACAGAACCAGTTTAACTAAAGGTGTAATTTTTAATGTGCTTACTAGGATAAGTGAGAGTATCCAGCTAAGCCTGAATCCAGCACGTACACCAGGCTGTAATTTCTCCACCTGTAAGGCACAAAGAGCTGCATATGCAGGACTGCAGGGAGCTTTACTGGGATACTCTGTGTACAGTTCCAAAGATATATATATATATCTTTAAATGCTGATTATTAGACATAGGTCTCATCAGGAAAATATTTTCCCCTCTTTAGAGAAAGTGCAACGTAAGCAGTAAGAGAAATGATGCAGGTTTTGAAGGAGTTTGATCCTTCATCAATATCAGGCAGTCTGAAGAAAAATCCTGCACTGTGTGATATCAGTAAATGCTACATCTACCACAAGAGCATATGCATCCAGCACATCACCTCTACATTGTCCTAAGAACAAAACTCTACCTGAGGTCTGCTAAAATCCACTGGAAGAATAATGGTGCCCTCTCTCTTACCTCAAGCCACACTGTAACAACTGTACTCAGCCACCCTTGGGTACACAAACCAATGGCTCCTGGGTCAAGCCATAATCCCTATTTCCCCCTATTCCAAGTGTCACTATGTGAAGTTCATACACAGCATCGCCATGTTTTTAAGAAGCCACAGATACCACACTGGAGGAAAAGAACCACTTCACTTCATGTTTGCACCAGATGGGACCTCAGGCATGTCGGTTCAAGCTGAAGGTTTCTTTGTCCTTGACAAATTTCACTTGAAAAATTGTATCCAAATACTTAAAAGTGAGTTTGCCACCTCACCACCCAAATGGTTCTGCAGAAATGAATACCAGTCTTGCAGTGACTTTGCAACTCTACCCATCTCAAAGGGATGTAAAGAGCAAATGACCTGGAGAGCTCCACACTAATGAAGAGCTGCAGATGCCTGAGACAAATGGACTATCTTCTTTCTCTTTTATCACTTTGCAAAGTCTAGTTTTGCAGCACTCCTTAGTTATGCCTACAAATATCTTATTACAATGTTCATATTGGTCTTTAGATAAAAATTCCAGCACTTCCATTGCTCCATATTAACTGAGAAATATAAAATTTCAGTTAGGAAAGAGGCTGTGGTTTCAAGGGTCCACTTAGTCCCTAATCGGAGCATAAAGGAAAGATTTTATATATATAAAGATATGAAAAACACATTGACTTTTGTCTTTTTAAACTTCCCTACCAGCTCCCCCAAGCAGCTCCACTTAAGCCGGTCTTTCTGTGGTGCCCAGTGTTTTCTTTGGCAAATTTGGAGAGCTGAGCTTTGGGATAAAAGTAAATTGCACCAAAAGACCAGAACGGGATTAGGAGATTCAACAGGAGTTCATAAAAGTCAGTCACACACAAGGAAAAGGGGAATATTTCAATGGGTTGTTTTAAAGATAGAAGCTCTTGAGGAGAGTTCTGCTTGGTGATAACTCCTCTAACTAAGGCAAAGCCTACAGGAAAGTCTGTGCGGGAGGCAGAGGACATAGAAAATGAGAACACAAATTCGCAGCTTAAATGCATTTTACACATGATTTGCTGTTATTTTTCTTCTAGTGCTTACATGCATTTGAGCAATGGCACAGACCTCCTACAAATGGGCTTTGCTGACAGTTTGTATTGCAGCCAGTTTGGGGTTGATAGAGGCAGAGAGATAGACAGCATCTTTAACCTCACAGGGCTACTTCTCTTCCTTTGTTCCTCTTCTGAAGTTGCTCCCTCACTTCCCCATATTGGTTATGCCATACAAGTGCTCAGAGTGAGTTTGCAGTCCTAGTTCTGCACTGTATTTATCCTAAAAAGCAGAAAATATTAAAAAGGCATCACTTTGCAATGAGCAACTTTCCAGCCAAGCAAGAAATTTAATTGCTTTTTTCATTTTTACATGCCATGAACAAGGCAGCCTTCAGCCTGGTTCCGTTCAGCATGGATGCATCACCTGCAATGCTGCTGTCAGCAGCAGACCCAGTGAAAGAAATTAAAGAAGATAAAGCCAAGCAGGAGGAAAAGCACCCCCTGGTAAGGTTCCAAAAAACAGTGGAAGAGGTCATTTATGGAAGCAAAAATATATATGTAGATTATAATATAATAGAATCATTTGATTTGGAAAGGACCCCTAAATATCACGGGGTCAAACTCCCCTGCAATGAACAGGGACACCCACACTGGATCAGAGCCCCGTCCAGCCTGACCTTGGGTGTCTCCAGGGATGGAGTACCAACCTGTGGCAGTGCCTCCCCACCCTTAGTGTAAGAAACATCTTCCTTATATCCAGTCTAAGTCTCCCCTCTTTCAGTTTGAAACGTTTCCCTCTGTCCTGACACAACACACCCCACTAAAGAATCTGCCCCCTTTTTTCTTATAGCCCCCTATAGATACTGAAAGGAGGGAAAACTGAGCATGAAAAGATGGCTTTTTCTTTCTGTTTAAAGGACAAAGAGAGGCAAGCAACATATTCCTATGCTTGAACTCACCCTCTGGCTTGGTCTAAAGAAACCTGTTAGCTTTCCCATCATATTTCATCACACATTTGTTCACACCCAGAAAAAGCAATGCACCGCACCAACAACATGACTGCAGCCTTTCCACAGAGCTGAGAAAGGACCTCCCTGCTTGAACACTTGGCTCTTCCAGCTCAACCTGTTAATTTAACGCCTTCTCTCTCCTCCAAGCTTTGTCTCAAACTCTAAGTTACAGAAAAGACCGTATGAGTAATGCCTGCAGAGTCTTGAAAACCCATAATTTCTTAGTTCAAACATTACTGCCAAAGCTTGAATGCTGTTAGTGCTCCAACAGATTATCATGGAAACCATTGGAAAGACCATTATTAACACTTACCTAAAAACACAGAAGGCTCTATACTAAGTTCAGCTCTCCAGTTTTTTTTCCACCCCCCTCCCTACACTGACTCTGCTGCATTGGAGCTCAGGCCCATGGGACTCAGCTGTCCTCCAATTCCACCTCAGGATGAAAGCAGAACCTGCAGCTGTGCCCCATGCCATTTCTCTTACCTAGTGTCTCCTAACCCTCCAAATGCAAATTACTCAAAATCATTCTAACACAATTAGCTACACGCCTTGCTATGCTCATGCAGTTAAGATACAGGAGGATTTAGCCAACAATGCTGTCAGGAGTATTTGGAAGTGCAATCTTACAGGGAAATAGATAGTGAAAGACCCTGCCCTTTCCTGGCTGGAGGAACATACCCACAAGAAACCAGATCTTAATTTGTGGTTTGAGGTAGCACACAAATAAATAAATAAATAAATAAAATGTAATTTCAACCTTGAGATCTTCACTTTACCTTCCAGCCAGCCAACATGCCCAACCTCCAGTCCCCAGACACAGTGACACACCTGGGGTCACCATCACGGCCGTCTCTCAGCCCGTGCTCCAATGAGTACATAGATGCCTTTAACTGCATTAAAGCTCAGAGCTGCGCAGGTTGTCAGGGCTCTCACAGCAGTGCCCATACACACAGCAAGCACTGCGCTGCTGGGCTGCTCTGCAGCTTTGGCTTAGAGGAAGGGTATAGCTCACCCACCTCTGAGATCCGAGCATGGCCGAACAGCATCTCAATCCCTCCCCTCCTGAGCAACATAAGCTGCTTCTCCAAATGAAACTCATCTTTTGCATCCCGCAGTGGGCAGCAGCAGATTTCTTTACATCTGCTGTGTTATTCTGCTAAGCAGACCCCTCCAGCTCAGTGCAGGTACATGGTGGGCTGCGATCGATGCTCACAACACACACAGCTCCACCTTCAGCAGCTGATGCAGATGCAGTCAGGAATATTGTTCTCTCACCATCTGCACAAGTCTCTGTGGCGCAATGGGTTAGCGCGTTCGGCTGTTAACCGAAAGGATGGTGGTTCGAGCCCACCCAGGGACGGAGGATCCTTTTTAAAGCCCAACGGGAATGAGTGTCCTGGGCTGCGTTAGGAGTTATAGCAGGGCACGGAACGTGATCCTTCCCCTCTATACAACACTCAGGCAGCCTGCAGGGAGCTTGTGAATGCGTATAAACACCAGACAGGAGAGAGCAAAGAGCTGCTTTGAGCAGTGCCCAGTGACAGGACAAGATACTCTTGGCACAAGAAGGTTGGATCAGTTGGACCCAGACCTACACCAGCCTCATCAAGGATACGCATCAGGAAAAAGTTCTTAGTCAAACCACATCGAGGCAGACGTGGTCTCCATCTTCTGGCACTCCGACTACGCACTTGACCAGGAACTTCAGTTTTGTCCTCGTACCAAGCTCAGGCACTGTCAGTACACAAAGCCCACTCTTGTCCTGGAGGCAAGGCAATCTCATTCTGGATGAAACCAGGCTGCAGGCTGCGTGGCACCCACCCTGAATTACAGTAACCCATTGTGTTTGGGGATAAAGTTCAGAGATTATACATACAAATATTTATATGTTATAAAAATATGATAAATGCCTTCACATTAGTCCATGCCTTGGACTATTGCTCACTTTGTTTCCTGAACTCTGCTTTATAGCTTTGGTCCTAACCCTAGAAAGCTCATGTTAAAGGATAAGGCTGATGCTCTCACCAACATCGCAATAGCTTCATCCTAGCAGAAAGCCCAGCCTGACAGACATTAAAATGAGGGAATCAAGAACTCCTACTGAAAAGATCCAACTAGAAGGCATTTCCAGAGCCAAGTAAACCCAGAGCTGATCATTTCACTAGAATAGTTTCTAATTACAGGTTCTTCTGTGTTTTTTGGAGCTTGTAAGATAACAGAATTGGAGCCCAAGAGTTCTGGAACATCACTAGGAATTTTGTATTATTTATATGCATAGATGCTGCAGAATCCAACACTACGAGAAAACTTCAGTAGTTAATCTCCAGGACTATTGTAACTTAAAGGACCAGATGTTACTCTGGCACAAGCACAAGGTCAGAGCTTTTTACTCTTGCACTGACATCAGCCATGGAAGGTAGGCACGCAGCAGCTTGGAAACATGGCTTCACCATTCAATGCCTACATACAGCCCTCAGATGTATAACTAAGGTGCCACAGATACTCACAAGTGAGGTGAGTGGAAACCTTGCAGAACCTGAGTTTTAATATAGCATTAACATAGTGCTTCTCTTCCCCCCACACCAAATATCTAACACTGTTGGAAAATTACCACAAAATGCACCTTATATTTTGCCTTTAAGGTTCAACTATATAAACCATGCAATGATGTATCTGGCAACATGAGAAAGCCCTGCACATCCTAATGCTGCTTCATCAAGGAGGCAGGAGACACTGGAATTTATGACAGGAGCTTTGAATAAGATAACATGATGGGGTGAATGCGGTGCCCTGAGCACTTCACCAACCCTCCAGCAGGTAACCAGCAGTAACTTGTTGTGATCATAACACAGCTTGGCCACGTGCTGCAAGTGTTTAAGGAAAAAAAAAGTAAACCACATCCAGTTCAGCCTCAAAACACTGGATTTTTAAACTACACAAAACTACTGGCCAATATTAAAAGAACTGTTGCAATCCACTGTGCATCCTTCAGGCAACTGTCAGACAAGGAAAACAAAACAAAGCACACAGAGGAGTTGCCACTGCCGTACATAACAACATCGAGACCACTGCTGCTTCCTGAAGCGCTGCCAAGGTCAGTGAGACAGTTGATGGCATTGTTCAGGGATTTACTGAACTGACATTTTCATTTTGTTAAGGCTTAGTTCAGGCCAGCTGCTGATCTCATTACTGCAGCAGGAGAACAGGGAAAAGTGACTCTGTCCTTTGGATAAAAGCCCTTCCAGCAGAAACAGTAGACCAATAAAAAGAGCATCTTGAAGCCTGCACCGAAAGCCTGTCCCATCATCTTCCCTTTTTAATATATTAAAAAAGCAAAGGAAGGCATCCAAGACAAAACAATAACAGAAGTATCCTGAAGTGTAAATTCAAGATGATCAATCTGCTCCGCTATATTCTTCCAGGCTTCCAGAGGCTACAGACAAACACTGCCAGCCATCGGCACCTAACTACTGCTTGATGTTTTCAACACTGAAAACAAAATAACTGAACACAAGGCTTAATTCTCTTCCATGATCACATAAGATTTCCCAGTTATCTCACTGCGGTTCAGCATTTGCTTGTAAAACTATCTGCCCATGGAAGAGGACATTCACAGAATCACCAAGGCTGGAAAAGACCTCCAAGACCATTTAGTCCAACCATCCACCTGTCACCAATATTTCCCACTAAACCATGTCCCTCAGTACAACCTCTAAATGTTTCTTCAACACCTCCAGGGACAGCGACTCCACCACCTCCCTGGGCAGCCCGTTCCAACACATGACCACTCATTTGAAGAAGAAAAGAGTTGTCATTACCTCATGAAAATTAATAATTATCATCCCCTTTATCCCTCAGCTACCCGTTAAAGTAGACTGAATGATCTGTTTCATATGCTTTTAAAAGCAGTTCAGCCTTAAATAAGTGAGAGAGAAATCATGATATATCCCAGAGTAGTTTTTGGCTGTAATGTGCAACCATGTCTAACAGTGACAGTGCACTTGGAAAAGTGTTGGTATAATGCTCACCTGCAACGAGGAAACAATGAAGGTATGGAAAAATTTGGAAGATGGCAACCACAAAATTAAAATTAAAAAAAGGCTGAAACAAAAGAAATAGCAGAGGGAGAACCCATGACACTAAGTGTGCTCCAACACAGGGGAAGCACAGGAACCCACCCTCCAGTGGGCAGCTTCCTAACAGAGGAATGGGGGAAGAAGTGAGACTCCAGAAAAAGCCATTCCCTTAGGGACGTATCTAAACACACTTAAAAGAAGAAAATCTACCCCCTCCCCCCCCCCCAAAAAAAAAGGAAGGACAGCTCTGAGTCTTGCTAAGCTAAGCATGCTATTTCAGAACACTACTCTCTCCCGTCGCCCCATCTCCAGTTTTCCAGGGACAGAAGCAAATGACTTCATTCTTCTGCAGAACAATGGCACTATTCAGAGTACCCTGCAGTTCCTGCCCCTTGGGGAAGAGAAGCTGTCAGATTAGGCAGAATCAGAATAAAAGATGAATCCCGGGCCTGCGATAAAAGGATCTTTTTGAAAAAATAAAAATTAAGTCCCTTCCTGATATAAAGACGCACCCAAACCAGATGGAAAAACAGGTAAGGAAGTACTACAGGCCTCTGCCTGCATTACAACATTTGCCCGATATTAGTGAAATTATACCAAAATAAGTTATTCAGAGCTTTAATGCTTCTACAGGTCTCCACTGATACTAACCTACTCAAAACAAGAACCAGCGACCTCAACACAAACAGTAAGATTTGCTCAGCCCACATTCTGCATCATGAAACAGTAATACAAATCTAACACTTCGATATAATATGTATGTGTATTTAATAACAATTACATTTACATATTTAAATTATCCTACTACATCAACGATACTATAGATACAATATTTGGTAAAAACAACTAGCGTGGTTAAGTCTCCAAAGTTTGATATTGTCTTCAAGCAAGTGTAAAACAGAATAGAAAGCAGTTTCCATGTGAAGAAAAGTGTATTTTAACAGAAGCAGCCAAGATCCGCTGCAAAATACAGATCATGTACGCTGACATGTACACAAAACCTTGCAGTAAGAAAAGGCAGTCATTCACTGTATTTACAAGAAGTTGCCCAAGAGTTCCGTTACTGATTGCACTATAGTGATATTAAAAAAATAAAAATCAACACAGCATCCTTGTCTTGTCCTTCACAAATCAGAAATAATTTCTCTGTAAGAAATGACCTTGTTTAAATCGCATGCGCTAGAAAATATACAACTCTACAATAGAAAGAGGTTAGAAAAGTTGAATACTGTGGAAAAAAAAATTTATTAGTCTATACAAGTCTTCTGAAACAAACCATTGGCTTTGATACAGTTAATTCAAGTTACTCATTGTAATAGTATTTTCCATACAGTAGCCCCAGAGCTTCTCATTTAGTGTCTGTGAGAGGAAGTTGTATTTCCAAACAGGTAGCCACACAAAGCAGACATAATACAGATCTTCACAGCCATAGTGAGCTACGGTTTGAGATAGTAATAAACATTAAAGAAAATGAGGCATCTGTACTGAAAAGTGGCAAACTGATTTACAATGGAAGAACATAGATGTCACTTAGACTCCTTGCCAAAAATGAAGACTTCCTACAGCAGGCCTAGAGTAGACTGCATCATAAAACCTAGAGTGCAAGAGTACCACAAATTTAATATATAAATATCACAGGATTAAAACTCCAGTTAAGCCATTGACTGAAGTGATGATTAAAAAGAAAAAAGGGCATCCCTCAACTTTGCAAAGGAAGCTTTCAAGGCATCTCTTCCAGAAGGTGCTGATAACAATTATGGCCTGTGCCAATTTGCATTTTGAACAGCTCAGCTGAAATAAAAATTCAGCATTTATCTAAGAACTGTATAATAGTGTTGGGTTTTTTTAATATCAAAAAAGCATCCACTAGAAGAGATGAAATGTAACATTTGTAGCTTACACTGTTTTCAAGGTCTGTGTACATTACGTAGTTCTGTAATTTCGAGAGTATTTAAAAATGAGACAGAAAGCAGACAATGTAGTAATGTGCATGTGTTAGATGGATTTGTTTAGAATACTTACATGATGGATGTATACAGTCATAAAACTTTTAGTGCATTTGTTCCTGCACATTATTTATGCTACTGTATAAAAACCTGAAGATGGCAAATTGGGCATGCTTACCATAACATTCTCAAACTGGGAAAGCTGCAGAACATTTTTCCTACAAGTGTTCACTGCCATGATACAAAACAAGTATGTGCAAACTGCAAGGTCCCTAAAAATAGCATTTAATGGATTTATTTACAGAAAGATGTCACTATCTGTTTAAATATGCAAAGAATAAGCCTCCCAAAGTTTATAACATAGAACAATATCCACCACATGCGCCTCCTCCATGTCCTTCTTCCTTGTTTGATAATTTTACACCTTTGTTTTGGCTCTCACTCTCCCACAGTCCAGGAGTCTGAATGATTTTTTCAACAAGTTCTTCAAAGGCACACTGTACACCATCACATGTTTTTGCACTTGCCTCTGGAAAAGCAATACAAAAAGTCCAATGTTAGCATAGCTTCCAATAATTTGTTTAGTGCTACTTTCAGAAAATTCTTAACCTGTCACCTAGATTTACAACTTCTGCAACACGTTCTACAACATGCAGCAGCATCAGAATCAGCAGGTACATAGATTTTTGTTTCCACTAGTTGCTGCTTTATTAAGAGAGCTTTTAGGTTGAATGTCACTAGAATATATGGAGACTTAAAGTTTATTTTTGCTGTGGAAAGCGGTTCAGTAAAAAGAAAGCCTGGAAAATTTGCCTGCTGCCAGAACTGTAGTACTACTATCATTAGAAGGGAAGGACTCCATACTGCAGGTTTCTGGGTCAACCTCCATGATAAAACCATTCCGTTAAAAACTGAACAGGGCTCTCATTTCTTCTGCATTGATCAGAGTTCTTGATAATCTCATTCAGGAATGTCTTTCATCAAAAGCAGAAAACACTGCCCACTGGGTGTATTCTGAGAGCAGAAACCATTTGTAACTGTTCAGTTCCACTACGGCTCTCCCTGTTCTTCTGTACAGTAACATAGATAATTGCTCACGCACAAACACACATATTGTTTCATGCTTCCTTCCTTTTATATTCCATACACGTAACAGCTTGCACCTCAGTTCTGAGCTTCTTCCATTTCCACACCTGACTCTAAAGCCAAAAAACACTGCAAACTGCTAGGCAAAAACGTGTTATTAGTTACAGATGAGGAACACATCCATGCCAGGAAGACAGAGGAACACACAGCACGTCACTGAACTGCTTTGTTACTTGAGCCATCCTATTAAGTACTTCTTGCTGATCCTCACATGAAAGGATTAACAAACTCGTGCATAAAGAATCAATTTTATTTTAGACCCATTTCATTCACAGCAAAATAAGACCAACATTTTTCCTCCAATCAGGAGGGTCACTATTCCATCCTACCCACCATTTACAAGTTAACTATATTCCCACTTCTTTTTACATTCTAGCTCTACTGTAGGTTTGTCGAGTACCAGCTATTTTGCTATACTGAAAACTGGCTATTAGTACCAGAGTACCAGTTTTCCCTGACTCATTTTGCTCCTGTTTGTAACACAGCAGCAGGTCTGGACTAAAAGGACAAAAACCTAACAATTATAAGAAATTAGGCAGAACCTCAAAGCAAAAACAGTTTCTGTCAAACTACAGCCAACCCTGTATTCCACCCTTAATTCTTACTGAGCTTTCAAGTATAACTCACAGTTAAGATGGGCCACTGGACACTTTTAGAGACAGATTTAAAGAAGATGGCTGTTAACTTATCTTTGCACCTACTGCAGCTGAGAAACATTGCTAATTTGTATAAAAAAATCAGTCCTACAGAAGTGGTACCTTCCATCATGTAATAAAAACTCAAGTAAAATCTCTGCAAGTATCTGTAACGTACCTATGAACAACATGGAATGTTTTCTTGCAAATTTGAGACCTTCGTTTCTGTCAACTTCACGGTTTTCCTACAAGAAAGTATTAATATGTATTATTAGCAAAATACACTAGCAGAACATCCATTGCAGTTGAACCAAGTTTACCTTATCAATCTTGTTTCCAACCAGCATTTTCACTATGTCATTCCTTGTGCAGTACGTTTCCAGTTCATTTAACCAGTTATCCAGCTTGACAAAAGTATCTCTTCTTGTAACATCATAAACTGAAAGATATAAGTAATATTATTCCACAGATTTTTTCTAAGAAAGACACCCTACATTAGAACAGGAGCAAAAATTATATTTTTTTGAATTAGAAAACCAAAGAAACCCCAAGGAGTCCAGTTTACACTTCATTCACCAGCTCCAATTATTGATGACACAAATGCAGAGCATCCCTAAGATTCAGTTATGTTTTGACATCCTGGTTTACAGGATAGAGACTACTATTCTTCAAAGAATTCCGTGTTTGCAAACCACAGATACAGGACACTTACATCATTACAGAAGATACACCTAGAGGATGTCACGACCTTCTGCACCGAGCATCTCACTTGTGATTGCTAAGAGCGTTACTTATACTGCACTGCTGCGGTGCTCACAGAATTGTAGAATCATCTGGGTTGGAACAAGACCTTTGAAATCATCATGCCCAACCATCAAAATGACCTCCCAAGTCTCACCACTAAACTACATGCCATAATGCCATGCCCACACATTTAAAGTACTTCCAGGGCTGGGAAGGCAGCCCCTGGGCAGTCCATTTATCACCCTTTCTATGAATAAATTCTTCTTAATATCCAATCTAACCACATCCCCCAGCATTATTTGAGACTGCTCCCTTGCACTCTAAGTCACCTGAAACCAACATCCTCCATGCTGCAGCCTCCCCTCTGGTAGCTGTAGAGATTAATGAGGTCTCCCTTCAGCCTCCCCTAGACCAAACAGCCACAATTTCTTCAGTCACTCTTCATTTTTAGCTAAGAAAATAAACTGACAACTAAATCCTCAGCATGTCAGCATTCCATTTTACTTAGCATTTCATACGTGGTACAAGTAATAAGACACACTAACAGTTACACTTCTTAGATCTAAATTTCAATAGCCAATGACTACCTAATAATAACTTCTTCAAGCTCTGAAAAATCTTTTTTCTTCGTTCTCCACCCCATATGTAGATAAGTATTAACAGCTGGTTTCACTCAAACCAACAGTTATACTTGCAAAAACAGTCTGATTTCTAGAAAGCTGTTCAACAAAGAACTAGTAGGGGATTATTTTTAAAAGTCAGAGAGCTAATCCCAACAGAACTTTCTAGCTCCAAATGGCACTTTCTTACTCTTAGGGCTTTTGATACTAAGTATTAAGTTCAGTGGCAACAACTAAGAAACTTAAGACATGCTTTGACAGTGTCTTCCTATATTGGGAACATAACAGAACTTGGAAAACAGGATCTACAAAACAAAACCTACCAGGAAATCTCATGACAGGTTATTCCAAATTAATCAGTTGGACTGGAGACAATAACTGAAGAGTTTAGTCAAGAACCTCTCCAGTCACAAAAGCTTTAAAGAGCTCTAAGATATCCATTTAAGAAGCAGCAGATTTTAAGCTCATGCACAATCCATGTTTCTCAGACCCATGAGACAGCCAATACTGTAGCCAGACATAAAACTCAATATCTTTTAGTACAGGATCTTTTCCATAAACAGGCACAAAAACCTTCAACATCAATCAGAGAGTACGGAAAGGTGAAGTGAGTTGGTATTTCAATGCATGAGAAAACCATCAACTTATTCAAAAATTGCACGCAAAGCTGTACTTACCTAGAATAACACCCTGTGCACCTCTATAGTAGCTGGGTGTTAGTGTTCTGAACCGCTCCTGACCCGCAGTATCCTAAAAAGCCATCCAGAAAGTTCTGTTATTCAGAATTTGAGCAAAATCTATTTTAGCTCTTAGGTATCCAACAGAATACACAACTTACGACTCAAAGTAATTTAGCATATGCAACAATCTGAATTTACAACTGCTTGTTTGTTTCACTCACATTAACTCTGAGACATTTAAATTCTTAAGTGCAGTGAATAACTGGATTAGAGAACAACTAGATTATCTCTGCTGTAGCATTTGTTCTAGTTAGCAGGGCATCAGCCAGCCAGAAACACAGCTGTAACACTAAGATCTTATAACAAGCACCAAAATCTGTGGTAGACGTATGTTCCTCACTTCTAACACCTCAGTCCAAAGACCCAGGGAAATGCAATTTGACATCCCATGACAGAGCTGGAAGAAGCCCATATGTTTTAAAGCAAATCCAGCTTCACATCCTCAAATTTGAAGTGTCAACAGCTAAGCAAAGAGAACAAGAAAAGCCCATCGGCTATTAAAACTGTTCATTCCCTGTCAAAGTTCAGAGTATAATTTTATTTACAGGAGCAGTATACATGCTGCAACTACACATATCAAAAACGTAAGCAACTTTAGGTACTAAAACCCCCAACTCCTCCCAGTTACCATTCTATTTAACATAAAATGATGTAATACAATTTTGTATCATACAATCCATTACCATTCCCAAAACAAAGCAATGAATTAAGAACAAGGCAAGACTTACCCATATTGCTAGTTTAGCTTTGTTTCCATCAACTGAAATAGTTTTCACCTTGAAGTCTACACCTGGAGAAGAAAAAAAAATATGTTATACCTTCAAATATAAACTCCACATTTTGGAAATGGAAAATAAGAAAAAAAAATCAAACTCAGAAAACAAGGTGTACTTGGATAGCAGTAATAAGTTCTATTGGTTACTCCCACACCTCACTCTCAAAGTTCATAAGGTTTTTATTGAACGGCTTTCGTAAAAACCTAATGACATCTTAGACCATTATCTCAAATATGGAAATGAGGGGGGAAAATAATTTTCCAACACTAAAGTGCACTTCCCATACCAAGCATTCTAGTTTGAATTCAAATGGGTCAACTTTCAATTCATCACTCAAAGACATGTCCATGAGCACATCACTGCTCTTGAACAACATCCTTACAAAACAAACAAGGAAGCTGCAGCAAGGCAGTGAAACAGAGCAAATAAGCTCATTTCTAACAACCTGACCAAGTCACATCAGCGTGGTCAGCCAGAGGCAGACTGGGATAGACAGGGACTGATCTAATACATGACATCTACCCTATGAGAAATAATGTCAGATGACACTAATTGCTCTAATGAGCACATCAAATAAGCTCCAGGTTATCTGAACATGCGGTATGTCTCTTATAAGGACTCCAGCAGCATTAGGAACACACAAGTACTGCATGCAACGATGGAGATACAGACAGACATCATGGTAGCAGCTCTACTGTCAATAAGAATAATCAACTTCAACATCAGGATTTTAAAAAAAAAAAAACCAAAAACAATGGAATTCAGAGCCTATCACTTCCCCAAGGAAA
The DNA here is from genome assembly GCF_054131305.1 of Coturnix japonica. Lineage (NCBI taxonomy): Eukaryota > Metazoa > Chordata > Aves > Galliformes > Phasianidae > Coturnix > Coturnix japonica. Next base: position 125,153,650 of record NC_140664.1, on the reverse strand, counting down.
GCTACACAGCAGCAGGAGGACAAAGCTAAAGGCTACAGCAATACAAGTGAGGGAGAGGTCGGGTACAATTATGCTTCATTTTGCTCACCCCCTCCTCCCGTCCCCCCCCCATCAGCCAATAGCCCTGAAATGAAGTATAACAACGTCATTTTCCAGAGGCAAAGACTCTTAATCCCCAACTAAGCAGTAATATAAAGCTTCATGCCACTCACAAGCATGGCACATTATTGTACAGATCACAGAACAGAAGCACCACCACTAGCTTTTCACCTTTTAAACACCAGCTCTTAGACCTTAGTTCACAGCAGGCTGCTCTGATAGCAGGTTGCCACAACTCGGTCCTAAAGAACATCCAGTCCCAACATTTTTTTGGCATTCAGCAGGAACTTTCACACTAACGGAATCTCCTCCTCCACAGCAATGCTGTATTTCTTTCCCCGAACTGTGAAAATCACCATTGCTCAGCTAGAACATCTGACTGCTCACAGTACAGATTTACCCACCAATCTGATATTAAAATCTACAGCTGTAGGTGTTATGAGTCTATGGGATACTTCACATAAATCCAAAGCACATCAAAGCAGTTTCAAGGACTTTTTTCCCCTTTAGAGCATCAACTGTGTTTCAAAGCCAGGTTATTGTGCTGCCATTAACTTCACAGACCAAATGTCATCTCTGTTCTGTAATTTTCAGTTAATGGAAAGTGCACGTGCACCTTTAAGCAAGCCTTACTGATAAGCTTAAGATCAGGAGGTAATGTTTATATAAATTGCTTGTGCAAATTTTAAGTTAAGAAATTACAATAGTGAATAAGCCTCAAGTATTACAGACTGATTGCTAAAAGAAAAAAGCACGCTAAAATGTATCTTTTCAAGTGATTAAGACACATCAAATATTCTATAAAAGCAAGACAAGGAAATATTTTTTTAAATGATATAAGAGCAAGAAGAAAACTTTAGTCCTCTAGAAAATTGTCAAAGAGCACAGCAGTGCATTTATGTTCTGTACATAATTCAGTGAAATTCTGTGACATCAGTTCTAAGCTTACAAGATGAGTTGACATTTCTCACCCTGACACCATAAAGCTGACAGTGCTTTTCACCACGCTGTAGGAGGCAGCCAAAACCAAGGGAGCATGGTCCTATACTGTACTCGGGCGTGGAGGCATATACTGCCCAAGCCAAAAGGAGCCAGCACTACACACCAACAGACTTACAGTCTGCAAGAAATAGCTCTGTCCCCTTCATGCTGCCACTGCTCTTAGTCCACCATGTCATATCGTATTTGTACCAAGTGCAGTCAGCTGGAGTGTGTTATCTGTGCTAAAGGTAACTGAGAAGCCAGGCAGCTGGGAGCTGCAGGACTCCAAGTGCAAGGAAGGCCACAAAGCTAAGAGAGATGTATGCAATACATTGCTTCACTTATGAAATAAGTGATTGCATTTCAAGTTTATCTAGAATCTCTCATACAAAGATAAAGCAAGAGGAGATAGGCAAAAAGCAGTGAGGACAACAGAAAATAGTGGGGTACAGTCTGATCCACGAGATGAAGCCCTGCGACAAGCTTGCCTCAATAGAACACAAGGAGGATGACGATCTGGTAGGAAGAATAAGACATGGTTAGTCCTGCAGAAGCTACTGAAGCCACTAAAACCCTGCAAACAAATGCTTTGAAGTTTATATTGGACCCAGTAGCTGTAGGTTTGTGCAAGACACAAAGATCACTTCTGCTTGTGTCTCAACAGGAGAGAGACCAGTCTTGCTACAGCCAAGCCTTTACCCAGTAATCTCTCTTCACTTCTTATTCTAAGTAAAAGCTAAAGACACCTCACTAAACTCAGCAGTCCGTAAGCAGATGACATTAAAGATAACATTTTGTAGTCTATCCACACATTTTGGAAACGCACAGTGCTCTGGAGTCCCAAGAGAAAAGACTTCCAGCCCCAAACTCAAAGTGAATCAGTCCAAGAAAAGATCCAAGTAGATTCACAAAATGTTTTGGCATCTCACCATCTTGCAAACATCTAGGATTTGTCCTGTAGTAGCAAACAATTCTCTAAGAATTCATCCCCTAATACTTCATCTCTACAAACAAATTCTGTCCAAAGAGCTGAAAGGCAGCCTCCCAGTAATACATTCATCAGAAGAATGGAGATGCCACAGCTAAGTTGTTTAAAAGAAGAAAACAAACAAGTACAACCCAGATTCTGTTCCCTTTTCACTTAAATAGGGGAAAAAACTCCATAGGAATTTGCTATACCACAAGTCCTACCTGAAGTTCTATTGTTTTTATTTAAAACAAGCAAATTAATGAGCAACCTCAATGCACAACCCAGCAATTATTTTCTCATTGGCCTACACTTGTCAAAGAAAGCAGAAGCAGCTTAAATGAGCGTTTTGTCCTTTCTGGGACAAATTCAAACTGTTCTTTTGGTGATGAAGCACTGTATTCAGGCTTGCTGGCACATGGAAGCTATCATTTACAAGCCCAATACCAACTCTGGAATGTTGTCATTGCCCTGTTAGGCAGATATATGAAGTTAAATTCGGGATACTCTGAAAACATCTCCATCTGTAAGTAGATTTCAGTTCTTTCTCAGGTTTTAAAATCTTCAGGATAAAACCACAATCCCTGCACTCCTGAGGAGGTCAGCATGTTTTAACTGGGCAGTACTGCACCAGTAATATCAGCTGGGAGAAAAACACCCCTGACACCTACTCAGGAAGTTACACAACATTACTAGGAAAGCCTCAGCAGTGCTTAGTGACACATGCCTGTGCACTGCCTTTGCATATGATTATTCTCCAACCTTAATGTGCTTAGGGCAGCAATTCCCACGTGGCAGTCACAACCAGCAGAGGCCACACAGAGAAGCAATACTATTTATTAAGCCTTTTCTTGCCTTGAAGTCATTATCACTGCATTTCTCAGTGCTCCACAGGAAAAGTGTTACTGTGCCTTATTAACATTATTGAAGACTTATTAAACAAAGAGAAAGATAAGCTAGATTTTTTTTTCTCTTAAATTTGGCTGTTCCTAATCAGAGCCCTCAGCCAGAACTCTGCAGAGGAAAAAAGTCTTAGAATTGAAATGCATTGTACAGAAAAGTTACTCTTTCATTACTTCAGTTATTATTGTGGCACAGCTGGCCATCAAAGGAAGCACGATTAAACTTCTAAGAACACGATGCAACAATCTACATAGGATATCCTGCATTCCACACAAACACTATTAACTTTGCTGTTGGTAGGCATCATACCAACACAGCCATGATCCTTTGCTCCCCAACTCCAGTTTCATGGCTCTCTTCAATATTTTTCAATAGTATTTGCTGTCAAGGAACTGATTATTAACTAGAAAAAGAAAACAAAATACATGTAGTTTCTTCCCTGTATGGGAAAAGCAGAAGCTACACGCTGCCTAGCACACCCCAGTACTGCCCAAGTTGCAAAAGCTGACATCCCCTAGTAGTGCCCAAAGTATTTTTAACACTCAAGCTACCCAAATATCATATTACTCACAAATTCTGGACTACCCAAAAATCTTCATAACTACTTTGCAAATAAAACAGTAGGAGACATAACGGTGTTTGTTACGATTCCATTTTAGCCTGAAATGCTAGAAAAGATTGGCAGATTGTTGAATCAGAGCTTCCCACTATCCACACTCATGACTTACACCTTCACCAAGGGTGACATTTATCAGCTGTTTTCCTAGACAAGGATATATTTTACCACATAGGGGACAAACACATCCCAGTACAGACAAGACACCAATTACTGCTACATGCTAAACTGTGCCCACATCATTCTTTCCTGACAGAATAACAGACATGACTGAACTTCACTGCTGGTTTGGCAAGTCTAAGCAATCTGCTGTTTTATTCTACAGCTGGCGTGAATTTTTCTCAGGTAGCATCAGCACATACGTACCAATTGTTGCTGCAAGTTCTGGGTCAAATGTATCATCTGTGAACCGCAGCAGAAGGCTGATGGGAATAAGAAAAGAAAAAAGAATAAGACTTAGTTATTGCAGCATATCCACAGTTTGTCAAAAGCCTATAAATCTAAAAGAAATAGTAAGATTACGTAGCTAAAAAAAAGCACATCTCATTTTTCCATCCTTACCCTGCAATATAAAACAAAGAAGGAAACAAAATAATACAGCAGCCATGATGTGTCAGAAGAGCCCAGCCCTTTCCTATACACCCAGTACAGAGTATGTCTCTGAAAGAATTGCCCCTCAAGCTGTCAGATCAATTGTCTGAACAGTCAGTGATCTGCCTGTATTCCTCTTTTCTCAGAACTCAGTATGACCATAAGATTCTTTCAGTTTCATGTTATCTCACTATTTCTGTAAGCTTGGCAAGAAAATTCCAAGTCAGCTTTTTATCTAAGAATTTCCTGGAATTAGGCGTGCACCCATTACAAAAAGACACAGACACTGAACAGCAGAAATAACTCCAAATCATTTTACAGTTTTGTATCATTTCTGTATATGACAGCTTTAACATATACAGCATTTCTCCCCACCCACAGCTGTTTGCTACCAATAAACCAGATGCAAGCAAAATTTACTCCCACATTACAGTAGTAGGGTCCTTCCTAGAAGTACCCATAAGCCACAGCACTTGTACCAAATGTAAATATTTTGGCAAGACAAAGTTTCTTAGTACACTATTTCTTTTTCTTTTTTTCTTTTTAAGTCAGTAACCTTATTCATCTGTGGGGAGTAAATATCGCCATGTGGCAGACAGCTGCTGCCTATGACTGACAGCTTCTGTTCATTTCCAGGCTGGGGAAACAAAACAAAGCCTTGTTTATTTTTTGGGAGATGCTATTTAAGAGCAGCTATTTTAGTGACAACTAGAACCAATTCTGCTTAAAGGAGGACAAATACGGAACCTTCATACTGCTACTGGAATAAAGACATCAGTTTGTAAGCCTGTTAAACTCAGTTAAAGCCAGTTAAACTCAGCCAATCTCTCATTTTGCCATTACTTCATATAGAGATGTCTTCTACAAAGCACAGCACTGTTACAGTGTCCAGGTGTAGAGCAGCATTTGGATGAGAAGTCAGGACTGCAACCACGTGCTATGTGAGAACAACCCAAGTTCAGCATCCAAAACATCCAAGCCAAGGGGCAGCCATTTCTTGTTTTGAAGAAATACATTTCTGAATGCCTGTTTATGCACTCGTGTGTCACACGGCCTCATATAAAGAAGTAGATTTCTTTTAGTTGAGAGAATCTCAAGTCATGTCTGTCATAATAGGCCTACCACACTGAGTTGTTGATTCAGCAGCTAACTCCAAGGAGTGGCTAACATTTATAATTAATAGGGTGTTGGTTGTTATTTTTTCTCCAATTAGCAACTTACGGGTTACTCAAGGCCATGGTATTGAGCTTATACACATTAAAAAAGGAAATAACAATAATCAACATAAGAAGTGTGTTTTGTTCCCAGATGACCTACATTCAAAAATCACTTCTTTTATTGACGTCTATGGCACCATCAAAAAAAAGAAGGCAGGGGGGGATATGAATTACAGATCACAGAATGACCCGGGTTGGAAGGGACCTCAAGGATCATGTAGTTCCAACCCCCCTGCCTTGCAGGGCCACCAAACATACACATTTAATAGATCAGGTTGCCCAGGGCCCCGTCCAACCTGGTCTTGAACACCTCCAAGGATGGGGCATCAAAAATGAAAGACAAAAGAAGGGAGTTTAGACAAAAGATACAATAGCAATGAGAAACACCAACCCCAAAGGACTTGGGAAAGCACACCAGTATAACATCTACAGAAGAGTCAGCAGCAGACCGACTTCGATATGTACTTTATGTGCCCCTCTGTCAGCACTAGGACCTGTGCGAGACTACACGCACACGAAAGGCCTGACCCCAAAGCAACATGAAGATGAGTAAGCACGCCATCACGCCGACAAAGGCTCAGAGGGCACAAGGAGGCCCGAGTCCCCGTGTCAGAGCCCGCAGGGCTCGGCCGCGCCTCCGCCTGTGTCAGGCAGCAGCACCGCTCTCCCCCGGGGCGGCACAGCAGAGAACAGGCCGGCAGCCCGAGCAGCCCGGCCCGCAGGGGCTGAGGCAGCTCCCCCCTTGGCCGTGCAGGCCGCGCCCAGGCCGCGCAGAGGCGGAGGTGGGGGCGGAGTGTCCGACGCGGCGCCGCGGGGCCCTAGGCCGGGCCGAGCGCTGCCCCGCTCCGCCGCGGAGAGGCCGCCGGTCGCGGTGCCCCTCACCTGGACTTGCCGACGCCGCTCTCGCCGATAATGAGAATCTTCAGTGTGGTCAGCACGTCCTCGTCCATCCCGTCGGCCCTGCCCGGCCCCGACCCACAGACGCTCCCTACCCAGGCTGCGGCCGCACCGCCTGCGCATGCGCGCCCCGCCGCCCCTTGGCACTCGCCCCCTCGCGGGCCGCCCCGCGCATGCGCCGCAGGTGTGACGGCAGCGGGGAACGGGAGGAAAACAACCCCCCGGCGCACTGCTGGCGGCGCATGCGCAGATCGGAGCGAGCCGAGCTGGGGTTGGCCGTGGGGGCGTCTTTTGCCTCACAAAACAAGCTCCTAAGATGAATACAATAACAATAACAATAACAATAGTTATCAAGGCATGTTCTATAATTAAGCCTGTGCAAATACCTGGCAGTGGACCAGTACTGTGCTTGTTTACTGTGCCTGTTTACTTGTAATAATCTGAGATTTGTTGAAGGTGTGATTTTGCTTTTTTGCTGTGGTTGTGCCCCTTAAGAACTGGTGTTTCTTTATGTTGTCCTTGTACAGACAGCCATGTAGCCATCTGCCATCATGTCTGTCTGCAGCAGTTGAACCTGTTTGCAGTCAGTGACTCCTGTTTAACTCCAGAAAGCCAGGCCGTGTTGTGATACACCAGCTCTACCCCAGAAGCCAGAGGTAGTGGATGATTAAAGCACTTCAGACATAGTTCCTTCAAAGCAAAGTATAATTCGCTAAGGAACATACAACCATTAGAACTAAATATTAACTTATCTTGCCACAAAACTCGTGTAGGATATTTCTAGTGAAGCTGTCTCTGATGTGGGAGCGACATCCATCCTGCTGTCATTCATGTCTGCCTGTTTTCCTGCATGGCTTTTAGGACTCATCAGGAGTCCTCAGTTATAACAACTAACCCAAATCTTTAATAGCTGTGGAATTTTCATCTGATTGTCCTTTATGATCTCTTTTCATCCTGGCCTCAGATTTTGGAGGGCCAAGCCACAACAGCATCATTAGCATTGCCTGGTTATTACTTTGCCTAGAAGAACAATGGAGAGCTTTTGACTGCATTTTTATTTCCTAATCCCTTTATTCTTTATTTCTTTCAGTGATCTCTTCTATTTTCTATCAGAATAGTACCAAACAGATTAACTTGTCTGCATACAATATCTATAAATTATTATACGTACACTCCTCATTCCTCATAAACTGCTAAGGGAAACTAGCATGACTGGTTCCAAGTCCTCCCACATATGGAGATGTATAGTGAAAGAAAGATGAATATTGCACTTCAGAGTGCAGAGTGCTTCTCTCCATGCTTTTATAGTCTTTCATAAGAACTGCCTGGTTCCTGACCAGGACTCAGAAACAGAAAAATGTCAGCACCAGCTCAGCTGCAGCAAGTGTATGAGATCAGTGTTCCCAAGGATTTGATTACTTCAGGGATGTGACAAAGAAAGGAAAACATCTTGACGAAGTTATCTCCTATAATTTCAGTACTGAAATTCAGTGTCCAATATATTATGGATCTGGGACAGTCGTTCTCACAGTTGTGCTCCCCAAGTCTTGGAGCATCCAGATCCTAGTGGTGTAAAAGTGCAGCTCAGAGAACCCAAAGCACCTTGTCTCAGTTAATTCTCAGCTTAAGGAAAAGAGAGATGGTAGCCCTTTTATTTCCAGCCATTTCATTGATGGTGAAAACAGGCCATAGAGACTGTGATTGCCTCTCTCAGAAGATGGGCAGTTACTTACAGCCTCTTCCTTAATGCTGAGGTCTGTAATGATAGGGCCATTGAATTCTGTGTGTCCTCAGGGGACCCTGGCACCTTTGCACAGCTGTGATCCCTTGGGCTGCCACTGTGGGCAAGCAAGGGCTAGAAGGACATCATCCATCTCATCCCTGCAGTGGTAAACCCTTAGCAACAAAGATGAGCATGTCAGACATGAGTCAGTAACGTGAGAGAGAAGCTGAGAAGCTCAGCCACTTCAGAAAGATGCTGACAGCAATCTACAAGTTTCCTGTTGCAAAGAGATATTCTTCTATCCCATTTCCAGATTGTGTGGCTGACCCACAGTATTTATGGTCCTGACAGTGAGTCAGCAGTTATGATTCACAATGAAGCTCATCGGTGACTCCTGGCAGAAACAGCATGTGTACACATGCTCAATCTTTCTTTATTCTTCATGCAGGAATTTGCAAAGTTTGTAAGAGTGACTGTCATCATGTGTCAGATTCAGGGAAGTTCCTTTTCTGCATGACAACCTTAAACACAGTAACACCTTATGATTTCATATTCAGCAAGTAGCAGCAAGGAATGAAAGTACTGCAGAAGTCTCTGAACTCTGAGGAGGACTTCTCTGGAGACCACGATGTAAATGTGTTTACTGTGGTTGGCCACTCCTTTTCTGAAGAATCCAGCTTATTTTTATGAAGCAACTGCATGATGTTTATCTCTCCCCTCATCTCCACAGCAGCCAGAGCTGGGCACTCCTTTCTGTTGATCCTCTCAGTGCCTGCTTATTTTCTGTGGACAGAAAGGGGAGATTTAACACTGTAAGTACATTAGCTGTTGACAATTAGAATACGCTGCTTATAGTCAACTTAGTATTAAAACATAGATTACACGTGGTGTTGGAGTCATTACAGGCAAGAGTCAGCTGTTTGGAGAAGAACAAGAACAACTACATCTACTGGAAGATGGTGATAAGCCTGGCCACCTCCTAGTTCCATTTACTTTTGTTCGGATCTTTTGATTAATCATTTAATCCCACAGTGAAAAAGGTTGGGTGACAGCTTTCAAAGACAAAGAAAGAACAACAGTTTGGGTATTAGAGTTTTCCTGCAGTCCAACTTTACTTTTGTGTACTTCATCAACACTGAACAGTTTGTGCTGTGAATTGTTCTTTGTTCGAGTGTATTTGTATCCAGGGCAGCACAATGTGTAATGTATTTACCATTAAGATCAGAAGACAGAAAAAAAAAAATATCAAAGAATACCTGACAAACCTAGTTCACATGAAGTATTTCCTCTGAATATCAGTGAGATTTAAAGTAGTAGAGCATTTTCCAAAGCTTGCTGTTTCTACTTTGCTTCATGAATTTTTCAGAAGCAACTTTAGGATTTATTTTGGACTTCCTTTGTTGGTGGTAGAGATAAAGAGGCTTTCTCTGAATACAGTAATCTTGTGAAAGAAGATAAGGTAAGTATGTGTCTTTGTGGAGTACTTTTTTACATTAGCAAAATCTGTTGTTTCCCACAAGCACGACAACTGGGGATCCTTCTCAGAAAGCAGCTGTTCTGAAAGAACTTCTCATTTCTAATGAGGTTTTACTTTAAGTGATCATTTCAAGGGAGGAGAATCGGGAATCGATTTATTTTGCATTTCAAAAAGAACATATTTATGTAACTTTCTCCAGTTGCTTCTAGTACTTAACATGGATGACATTAGAATCATAGAATCATAGAATTACCCAGGCTGAAAAACAACTGGGTAATTCTATGATTCTATGATTAAGTGAGGAAGGGAAGAGATAACTCCATCCCTACTTTGGGATCGTCTTATCCGTAATCCCTTCTGAAGGTTTAACATACCTCATCTAGCCTTTAGTTTATGTGCCAGTGGGATTAGCTGTCTGAATGGCACTGGGTGGATTAAGTAACCACTGTCATCGGTATCTCACTCTTTGCAAAACACTTTATGAAGCAATCGTGAAAAATCTCAGGACCTGGTGGGCAAAGGGCAGAGATACAGAATCAAGACAGTGTCTGCCAAGTAGGCCAAGCAACAATCTACGTTAAAGGAATCACTGGAAGAAATGCACACAAAATGTGAATTCAAATGGGGGCAACCAGTTTTATTGGGTCCAACCAGAGCCTGTCTGGCACCAGGAACAGTCCTTGGCAGGACCATGTAATGGTGCTTCCCCAGAATGTTAATGCATCTTTCAGCAGTTTGTGACCCAGGACTTTCTGAGCCCATAGTGACAGTCTTCCTCTATAATAACTACAGTTCTCTTCAATAATAATTGTATTTTTCTTCATAGAAATGAATTTCTTATCCATGTGTTTTGAAACCATAATAGCATCTACCATCTAAAGCCTCCTCTGGCAAAGAGCTAACTATATATATACCCTTCTTTTCATTTTATATTCTATGCCTGCTACTTTCATTTGATTCCTCTTCTCATATTAGAACAGACAGTGAGCAACTATATATCAGCTTAGTCCATGTCACACATGATTTTATAGATTTCCATCATATCCTCCGATAGTTTTATGGGACTTTTTTAATAGCAAGAGAAATCCTCGTCTTCCTTATCACTCCTCACGTGGGTATCATTACAAATTTAGCTATTCTGTTTTACCTTTGCTGTACAGTCACTTGCCTACTGTATCTTTTTTTTTTTTTTTTTTCAGATGAGAAGACTAGAAGTGTACAAAGTATGCAAAATATGAATGCCAGTGAGGAATGGTTTCTGTTTTACTCTACAAATATTTTCTAACATTTTCTAATGGTCAGTTTATTTCACTGGTGACCACCAAGATCTGAGCTGATATTTGCATAGAATTGTGTATTATATATATTTTTTTCCTACTCCCTTACACTGCAGCTTTATTCCTACTCTTTGATTCCTACATTTTTGCAAGTGTTTATGCATCTGAAATCCCAGAATCTCAGAGAAACACGTGGCCTCACCAGTGCTGATCAGAAAGGAAGGATCACTTCTCTCAACCCGCCAGCAGAGCTTTACCCAATAAAACCCAGGAGGCTTCCAGCCTTCTTTGCCTCTTGGAATGCCTTCTTAATTTTATCCATATTTGTTTATCCATATCCGTATCTTTCCAAAACTGCTACTGACAGGTGGTTTACAGCTATGCAAATCCTCAAGCAGGGTGTCATTAAATAGCCTATATTGAGCCTGCATGTTGCTGTTGTAGTTTAACTTTTTGTCTTTCTTTAAGTTCTCTTTTAAATTCCTCTACCTTTTTTCTTCTTTTTCTCTCTCTTTTTTTTTTTTGAACACACTGGATGTTCTGCTGTTTGTCATTGCTGCACTGCTGTTGAATGCAAACTCTTTCACAGTTTGTTTTGAACTAGATTGTTCCTGACATTCAGGACAAAATCAGGAATTGTTCTTCCGTTTGTTCTGAGCAACATGTTTAATGAAGTTGATGACATCCAAACCTTCATTCCTAGCACCATGTCTGGACATGATATTTTATGTAACCTGCCTTGGGTGTAAGGTAAGTTTTCATTGCTGTTTGAGTTTCCTTTCCTCTCAGCATCTTTGAGAGACTCACACTGACTCACAGGTTCCTCATGTCAGTCTTCCTCTAATCTCTTTGGTCAGGCAGCCAACCACACACTCCCAGTCCTGAGTCTTTGTTGTCTGCATGTAAAGCAGATACCCATCTGTAAAAACCTCACTACTAATAGAGGTAATAATCATAGGGATCAAGAATTTCCCCAACACAAAAGCTGGTTGATAATAAATCTGTGACAGCAGCCATGTAACAGTTCCTTTACTGTAATGTGTCTGTAATAAAGAGAGGAAGTGGAAATGGGCACTTGGCACAGGATGGACTGTCTCTCCAAGGCGATACCTCCAGCATACCTGGAATACCTGACTGCAGAGTCTTCAAAGTTTAGGCACCACTGAATGCGTGAGCATTACAAAATAAATACATCTCAAGTAATGTAACCTCTCTTTCAGGAACACAGCTTATTTTATCCACCAGCATACTCGGCAAAGGACCTTTGCTTCCATGTCCAACAGAGGACTGATGCCAAGGCTGGCGTAACTGTGCTGCCTATATTCACTTTCTCTTAAGCAGTTTCCTCAATAGGTGGCCATGGCAGCGCAATAACAAACAGCATGCACCATTAGATCTTCACTTATAAAAAGTGCAGTATTTCAGGGTCTTGGAAGCATTTGTAGTAGCATGGTCCAGTAACTTCATGTTTATCTTATATTTAGAATATAGCATTATTACAAAACTTTATATCAAGGCATGGTGATCATATGTTGCAACTCTAAGAGATGTAGGTAGTCAGTATTTCTTCCTACCACGCCTATCATAAGAAATTGTAATAATTTTATAGCATATTTGTTTTAACCCTTTCTTCTGAAATTATCTAGAAACTTCAGAGGAGGCTCTTAAACAACTGCTGAAGTGCAGTTCTCTAAGGAAGAAGCCAGAAATTATATAGAACTTCTAGCTGAAGAAACAATTCAGAAGAGAGAGCAAGGCAAACTATGATCTCTATTTGAAACTGAAGCCAAATTGTAAGTGGACATAGTCAAAATGTAATAATGCTAATACAACATTTGTTCTCTTGCAAAAATTGCAATGTGAACCTACACTTAATGCTCATAATCTTTTTTCATAGCTCTCATTTTATACAAAACAGCACCAATAAATGAGCAAGCATCTTCCATACCAAGCTGATGTACTGATTTCCAATTGTTCCTGTTTCCACTGCACACATGCCTGCAGACTTTCATTAGAACAGTGTATTCATTTCTGCAAAATCACAGAACTTCTAAAATGTCTGAAAGGTAAAACTAGCACTACTTATGCAGGCAAGAATTTTCCCCACAGCAGATTGAGTTTTTCTTGATGATATCTGTCTCCAAACAGTGATCAGACTTAAGGTCCTGGATGGCAACATTAAGTATAATTTTCTGTCATCCAAAACACTTGCAAACAAACCAAAATATTTTCTTCTGGATCAGGAGTTTGAATTAGATGACTGAATTTTCCTGGCATGAGAGAATTATTCCTTGTCTTTCACCTAATCCTTCTCTGTTATACAATACATATAGCTTTTTTGTTCCCCTTGGGTTTGAAAAGATTACTTTTCCACTGGGTTTTTTGCATCACAGTAATACTTCCCCTTGATCCTCTGGTTTCATCTGCTCAATTCTCTGTAGTGCATCTGGTAGCCTGAATGAAGTTACAGTTTTCAGATCTGTCATTTAGTCTTTGGATATACTACTAGAGCCCCCAGGGCCTTGTATTCTGCCTTCAAGATCTTTTGTTCCATCATGTACCATCCATTGTGTCAACTGTTTTTTCCCAAAGTATTTCAATTACAAATTGATATTTAGCATTTGGTAAGGACTTAAAAGCCTTTGGTTTCCATTTGTCATTCGAGCTTTCCACCTCAGGTTCTTGAAACTTGCTGAGCTTTGGAAGCACTTTTGCAGATCTTCTTGTATATATTTTGTCCTTTGATATTTCACATTCACAGTTGTTTTTTTAAGATAATATGGGTTTAAATCATCTCCATCATAACAGGAGCTGATGAGACACAGTATGTTCACTCCTTTAAGTGGCAGGAGATTCCAAAGTACTGGTGTGAATGGTCTGAATCATTTCCTGTGTGCATTGATCTCTCAATAATCTGTAATAATCCTCAAACAAAATATTTTTTTTTTCAGGCAGAATACCTGTCTCTCTGTCTTGTTTAATGTTTGACAGTGCAGAAACATCTGTTGCTTCATTTATCAGAAAATGTCTTTGTAAAAAGAAAACATGGGTGTAGCAGAGTCTAGAGTGAAGGAGATTTTATGTGATCTGCTTTGGGAGCACAGTGCAGGAGCTCTGTCAGGTTTTATTCCTACTTAACAGGGAGAGCAGGGCAGCCCAGATCCGCTAATCATTCCCTCACCATCTCTGTGGTGTGGCAATAGATCAGATATAAAAGCTAATACAGCCCTGAGGTTGCATTTGTAACATAGAGAAGGATTGTTTCCTCCTCCTAGCTCCCATAGAAAGGCCTTTCCATCTGTCTGTGGGCAGGTTCCAAAATGTATCCCTTCAAGAGGTAAAACAAGAGGACTTTTTCTTCCTCCCATGAAAAGTTGCTAAATTAAGATTTGTGGCTATTAGTAAAAATATTCTATCAATCAACTAGTACTAACAAACCCCTGTGCAATTCATATTTATAATGAAAGGAGCAGGTAAGCTCTGCCTGGATGTCAAAGGGAGCTACAGGCTACAAAACGGTATAGAATCATAAGCAATAACTAAAGTATTGTTCAATGATTAATTTGTACAAAATATTGGATAGGTCCAGGGCAGAAGCTGAGAATGAAACCATCAGTATTTTAGGAAACATGTCAGATTATCATTTCCTCACCTCTCCGAATGATGGTCTCTTTCCTCAGTCAGCAGTAATTTCCAGATGAATATATGTGCCAGTATAGCAAACGAGTTACATAATTCAAGTGCTACAACATGATGAAAATAAAGAGTGCAGCTCCTAAAACCTTGTTTTGACTAAAGCTCAGGAGTTTTCTACCTCCACTAATTTTCTTCCTTTTTTTAGTTTTAGCTTTATTACTTGGAAAAGTTGTACAGATGTTTACACTGAGATCTATCTTGATTCATAAATAGAATCCCTAAGCCAGAATGTCTGCCTTGTGGCAAACAGCACATCCACCTGCTTGCTAAGGTAACTTTAGTCTAGAAATTCCACCCACCAAAACTATGGAAACAGGATGTAAAATATCAAACATTACATAATCAAAATTATGTCACCTAATTATAACCTTGCATAGATGAAACAGCAACCAGCAGCTCTGTGTTATCCTCTCTAGACATCACATATGCTGCTGTGCTCATTGCATTGCTCTCAAAGCTCATATCAAGCAGGTGGCACATCTGCAGCCAATATACCTTCCATTAGCCTTAAATTAATTCAAATATATGCAACTCCGAGCTTCTTGTCCAATTTGATTTTCCTGACTGGTGATGTTGAGACTGCTGCAGTCCAAGTGAAAATAGGATTGTTTAAGGAAAGGAGAGAAGGTTTTTAAGAGAAGTGCTCAAAGACTGATAAAATCTGAGCACTTGTTAAGAGCACAGATATTCCTCAGCACTACACACTGGGTATTTTTCATGGCTTTTTTACTAACAGATGTCAGAAGAAGAATTGTACATTAACTGTTTAAATACTTCAAGTTTAGTAGTGATCCAGAATTCAGAAGTTCTAAACTAACAGGCCTTCATAAAGGATTGCAGAGCATTTTCTGCTACAGCAGAACTCCAGAGGTGCCAGAAGTATGTAATTTCTTGAATTCACAAGGAATAAAATGTGGAGAGAAAAACTAGCAAAATAAAAATTGCCATCTGCTGATAGCGTGATGTTTTATTTACAGCTTTTGGACTTTGCACTTTCCTTCCATAGTTGGTTCAAATGCATATTGATCATGCTACAGACCGCAGCTTTGATCAGATTGGATGTGTCTGTTTGTGTCTGATTGAATGGAAATATAGCACAGTCCCTGAGATAAGACATAGGACTGTGCAGAAGTTCTGTAGTAATTCTTCTAAGTAATCAGCCAAGTGCTGCATGGACTTCTTTCCATAGTTCCTGTACTGAAGCTGAACTCCAACACAAAATATTTCATTAAAAATATATGGGTTTTTCCTCCTAATTCTGCAAATTTTTTCCTACATTCTTTTTTCAAAAATATCATAATGTGACTTTACATCCCCTTTTAAAACTCTGAGTGTCTAATCCTAGCTCAGTAAACTGCTGCTTGGCACATCACCTTTCCCCTCAGCAAGTGGTATGTATACATGTGTTGGTAGAGTAACCTGACCATGTACTGTATACTCAGTGTTCAGTCTACTGAAAAACAGAATGTGATATGTTCATAAATAGTTTCCTATGCTCTGAGCTGATCTGTTTAAAGTCTGCTCTTTGGGATTGTTTTATAATCGATGTCTGGAAGCTTCTTTCCTCTTTGCTTCCTCCTCAGCTCTGGGCTTCATCTCCTGACAAGTGTTCTCCCAGCAGAGAAGTACTGGAGAGTCTCTTTTTCAACTTCACGCTGAGCACAGAAGGGTGGAGGAGGCTGCTAGGAGGGAATAGGAGCCCATGGTTCTCCCAGCCTGTGTCCTGTCCCTGCAGTGCTCCCTCTGGCTGACGTGGGAGAAATCAATGGCTCTCCTGTGCATCGCAGCACGCTGGTGCAAATATTGAGATGCAGCTATGTGAGTCTATTCCTACACAATTCAGCTCATCTTCTGTCACTTCTGTTTGTAAACCAAGCTAGACTCTTGCAGACTCAGCATACTCCTAGTGTTAAGTATGGATAGTTTCTGAGCTGCCCTCTCAAGGAGCTGTGCCTGGTTTCACAATGTCAGAGTCATCTAACTAAATCTGAACAGTTCCTCATGGCAGCTAAAGAGGCTGCTGGGGCAGCCATGGGGCCTCACCGCTCAGACTGAGAAGGTGTGGAGGTTACGGTTATCTGCACCTCACTGTCAGACCTGAGCCCAGAGGGCTAATTGTCCCCTACTGCAATCTCAGCCTGCATTTCCACAGGTTAAAAAAATTCCCTTTATTAAGCATTCATCCTTATGGGCAAAAATTCCACAAGTTCTTTCTGCATAGATTGGGCCTTCTGCCTTATGGAAATTCATGATGAATTATGAAATTACTAGCAGAAACCATCCAGAATCAACAGGAATTATAGGTCAAACTCACAATTTCTCTTGTTTTACTGCTCTCTTATGATCTTGTACTTCCATGATTAGGACTGTTATTGATCTCTTACTGGCTAACATGGAGAAAACACTATTGGATCTGGCAGTTCTAGTGATAAATTTGACAGTCTGCCAAAAGCTTTCCAATACAGCAAACCTACCGGGTTTTGATTTTGCAGCTTTTTTTCTTCCAGAGGTATTAGCCCATTCTCTTTCAATGCCAACAATAGAAAAATCTTAAAGGAAACAGCAGGCTGATTTCATGCAATACTGCAGTTCAGGTCCTCAGCTGGAAGCAAATATCTCTGCTGTGAACCTGGCAGCAGCAGCTCTGCTGCCCGCAGACCCCAAGGTGCCAGGGAAGCCATGGCAGGGAGCTCAGTGGCAGTGGGTCTTTGTCATCCTCCTCACAACTCAAAGTCAAATGCCAAGGCATAAGCCCTTGTGTATGACTGGAAGTTCAACAATGGGTTCCCAGAAATCTCTTTTCCCAAATTTCACTCCTCAGTCTGGGTGGAAGGAGCTGCTCACAGGACCTACAGCCTGTGCAGGCTGTACAGATGCTGTCAGAGCCACATTCCCAGGCAATCGTTATGATTTCCAGGATCTACCCCAGTGTATCCCATTTCCTTCCTATGTTTGCTTGGGCCACAGAAGGTCCTTGCTGAGTCAGCTGCGGAATCAGGATCATTTTTTTCTAGTCCATTCCTCATCCTCATCTGAGCAGGGCAATGCTCCAATTATTAAACAGGCTGAAATCATGTCTCATTATTACAATCCTCCAATATATATTTCAGTATAAAATAATATTATTGAAATCGATGTGCTGAGTGAAGGAATATGTGTGCATTTTGTGTTATTGAAGGCAGTCAGAAGCTGAGAAAGAGTCACACAACTGGACACTTTGTGAGCTTTTGCTTTCACTTACAGCACCCAGTGTTTCTAAACTGCTCCTTCCCTCACAGCCACTCCTGATCCATCTCTTCAGCTGCATTTTGGTGGCAAGGGTTTGTTATGGCAGAAAGAAATGAAAGAGAAGTGAAAAGAGGTCTGTGGAAATGAAAAGCCAGACACAGCATTTTCACAATGCTTTCCTTAGAATGATATGCTTCATTCAGTGTGCTTTCTACACTTTAAACACACTAAAGCCTACTTAGTGATTCACACCTGCCCAGTGCAGCAACATACAGCGCTCAAATAAAGCTAGTCAGAGTTTTAACTCTAAACATCAGACATATATATAATTATATTCACTATTATGTATCATCAGCTATTATCATCATACCTCTTAGGAGCTTGTAAAAGGACCTTAGAAAAGTCCAGCAGCACTACAGAACCCCTCTACCATAGTAGAGAGGAGAGTAGAGACCACCTGCTTTACTATGATACAGGAACAGCACTTACCAAATGAGGCTCCCCCATCAGGATGACCAGTGAGGTATTGGTGCTGATTCTTTTCCTCCTGCCATACACAATGAAGCAGAGACATTCTGGTATAGAGATGATATTCTGCTGTTATCAGTCGGTTCCACTGCCCTTGATTGCTTTGACATCTTGCTGGTGTCAGCATCAAAATGTGGTATGAGGGTGACCACGTGTTGTACAGCCTGTCACAGTACAAACGCGTGGCTTCAAAACAACCAGTGGTCTGGCTTTGTCCTTGTCTGTCTCATAACATGAGAGAACCACCATAAGAGATTCTTCATGAAGCACGGATTTGTGGTTCTTCTCAAAGACTTCATGAATATCCACTTTTTCCAAATGCCACAATGTGCCAGGCCTCCGCATTGCTGCCCATAGAGGTAAATAGCATGGTACTCCTTAACAGTGGTTACTGCAAAATTATGGTGTGCTCTAATATAACACAAAAAGCACGGCACTAAAGCAGACTGATCCTAACTGTGTGCCAGCACTGATGTAGGGAGCCGTCATCTGGTCTGCCTGACCTCAGAGCAGAGTTGGACACAAAAGGTGACCATGTGAGGCATTCCTTGTGCAATGCTGCAGGGTGAATCAGCTGGAAATGAGTCTGCTGAGCCAGGAAGGCTTTGGTGGATTTACTGGCTTTTGAAAGTGCAGCATTAAGCGCCTCCTGTCTTGCAACTAATGGCACTGTAGTTCTGTGAGATCATTTCAACACAGCAAAACTAAGCTGCTCAGAGCCCTCTGCAACCCATGTAGCAAAGCTGAGAGGGCACTATATCCTATAAAATTGTAAAAAGAAAAGATCTAGCAAACGTAGTGATGATCAACCTTTTTTGCTGTACTAACAATTTGCGTGAGTATTTGTATCATAACAGACACTGACCAAGCCCAAACTCCTGCAACTTGCTGCAGACTTTTAATGAGACTGTAGAAATAGCCAGATTCGTACCACTAGTTTTCCTTAGGGAACGTACAAAAATACAATAAGGAGAACACTGCTGATAAAACAAAGCCATGATCAGCTTCTGACACAAGTGAGTAAATGTCTGCAGATAGAAAGATATTGATCTGCAGCAGTAAAACATTGTTTGTACTGCTTGGTGGTTTTCAAAGGTAGGAATCAGAGTAGGGTGCAGGGGAAAAATTACAGTTGTTTGTTTGGAAATATCATGGATGTTAAAACTGACTTTCCTTATTTGTTTGTTTTAAAAAGACATGAGCACTTTTATCCTTTAATTAGATACTGATATTGAACCACAGAAGACCAGAGTATCCAGCCTCCAGTGCCTGGTGAATCAGTTCTGTATGGACAGATTTTTTTCTTCTCCCATTGAACATAACTGGTTTGAAAGCTACTTATTTCTCTCTCTAGATGCATCCTGAATACTAGGAAAAGAAGATCTGAAACTTGTCCTGCAAACACACATAGTGATGAAGTATTCATTGTTTTCTAAATCTGAACCATGTGGTAGATGCAGTAAGTTTTCTTTTATTCTCTGATCAAATCTGATTTATTTACTGGAACAACTGAATAGACACCTTTCCTGATGGCTGCAGAGGGAGAACAAAGTCACTTTTCCAACACTGTTAAGACTATGTTCACAAACCTTTGGGATGGTAAGAAAAGATTTCTTTCAAGCAGGATATTCTAAACCATAGAAATTCAGAGGGCTTGGAAGGAGAAAGATCTGGGCACCAGAGCAGAATTCACTATCAGTATAGTCAATTAAATTAGTACTACATCATCTTCTGTTTCTTCCATTGACTTTAAAGGACCAGCACAGATACAGGCATCTATACTACAGCCATTAAATCAGCTGCACTCCGACAGAGGTGTCCTGAAGGTGGAAAAGGGAGATACTGCAGACCCAGACCCAAAATACTTGGTTACCTTGGACAAACACACTTGCTTCAAACTAGAATGGAAATTTGCGGCTATTTGAGGAAACAAAGGACCCACATTAGGTTTCATTGTCCACTTTCTTCTGGGAGGCTTCTGTGGTCCTGACTTAAAAGAAGACAGTGGCAGCAAGATGTTGAAAGGAGCTGCTGTAGAAAGGAAAAGTCTCCTCAGTAAGATTTTGACACAAAGAAAAGAGAGAGGCTTTTGAAAGCACCCAGGATACGCTGTACATAGAATAATGGGACATAAATGGAAGAAAGAAAAGCCAAAGCTATTAAATTATGTTTTGTCTGTCCTTGATGTTGAAAATTGTTATTATTCAGCAGAGTCTAGTCCATATTTGTTTTGTTTTAATGTCTGGAATACTTTGCATTTCACCCTAATAATCCACTCTGTTCTAAATGTTTATACAGCATGATTTACTACAATGTGGATGTGTAATTATAGCGATGATTAGACAAAACATCTTTGACAAGAAAGGAAAACAGTAGTTAATAATGTTTTCCATCTGTTTGGTAAAACCTCACTTAAAAAGAAAGAGCCCCTTAGCATACAGCAGGGTCCAAGGCAACACCTATGCAAGTACATGACAGCAGTATAAATGCCTAATGAATTCATTCTGATCATTGCTCACACATTTTTGAAAGCACTACCATCTGTTTTATAGATAAATATTACAGTAATTAATGTCAGCACATGTTTATATTATATCATTTCCAGAGTCTTATTTTAGAGTTAAGACCTTTTTCTTTTCAGGGAGAATAACAGCATATTTTAAGCTATTGGCAGGAAATGCAATGTTATTAGGATAAAATGAGTGAATTTCAGTAATGGCTCACTTCTTTATTGGAAAACTTTAGAGCATTTAATGCTTCTGTTCTTCATTAAAGGCCAAATATTGGGTCAGTGCCTACTCGTGGAAAGCCCAAAAGAAACTCAAGCACTGCTGAATGAGGTAAAACTATAGTGAATAATACCACAAAACATTTGAACTCCTCAAATTGGTATTTTAAGTCCCTTTGGCACCATCCTGATGACAGGGCAATGAGGGCTTTCTAATGCCTGGCGTTGGGTACTCGGCTCCAGAGCAGCGAATGACACAGGTTTAAATTAAATGCATGGGTTAGCTCTCACAGAGTCACATCCCTCCTGTGCTCTGTTGCTTCTTGCTTTTCATAAGGCCCTGACATTGTTTTCTTCATCACTGATAGTGAATTAGCCTCTCATTAGCAGCAAAGCAAATTGTTTTCATTAAAATATTGCTGCTTCCCCAAGAAAAAATGTTAAGAAATGTGTCTGTAACAGTGCAAGCCCATGGAATTAATCTGATTCTCACTTAAAACTTCAGCTTATATGATGTGCCAGTCAAAATCCTGGTGAAAAACCCACTGAAGTCAATTAAAGACTTCTGTTGACTTCTCTGGGCTTCAAATCAGGATTTATCTCTACTTGTGCTCCAAGAAAAATACGTTCCAGATGCACAAAAATGGGGATGACAGTCCTGAAACAGAACTGTTTGCACTGCGTTCTTTATATCAGTGACTTTCTCTCTCCAGGTGAAACTGAGTCAGAGCTGAACATTTCTGGTTTGTTTCCAGTGCTTCATTTACCTGTACAAAGACCTGATGCTGGGAAATCTTTGTCTAGTGACAGACATTGGTGAAATTTGTTTCCGATATGGTTTCAATTACATCTCTTGTTTCCTTTCTAGACTCCGTGCTGCCAGGTTCACCTTTCACGTGAGTGTGGTTTGTTAGTACAAAATGTCTATTTGATGTTTTATCTTTTCGTATTGTTTTATTCTTTTAACAAGAGCTGCAGCAGATGCTTCAGTTGCCGAATCTACTTGACATTTAAGCATCTCTGGAGAGACTTAAATCTTCTAACACTACTCAGTACACTCTGAGCAGCCAATAGATTTTCCTGGATGTCTTCCACCATGGATTCCACTTAAGCAAGGTTCCTAAGTATCCATCTAAGTTTCCAGCCAAGTAACTGCTGCTCAGATGTCTTGCAAAGAAAGCCACACCATGCTTATTTCCATTAGAAATAGAGAAATAACTGAAAAGGGCAGAAAAGTTGGGGAATAAAAGAGAACTGAAAAATAAATAGCAGCCCTATCTACTTGCAGAGTGAATCTGTTCCCTGAATACCTATTACCTGCTGCTTAAAAACTTCACTAATTACTGGGCATTTGTAAGAGCTTCCTGTGGGATTGACTGTATTCTTCTGGATGATAAGGTGTCCAAAAGTCCCATAAAATATGGTAGAAATATGCCTTCAGTGACCTCAGTACTGAAGACAGGAAGATAGCCGCAAGGATCCAGCCTTCTCTCTTGAAAAATTCAAAAAGTTACAATTAAAAGGCAAAGCAAGCTGGCAGCAATCTGCCAAAGACCACTGAAGCAGCATCTTGCCCAGAAAAACAGGCCTAATAATAAAAGAAGCAGCTTCTTTTATTATCCCTGTGTAAAGAGATTAAACCGCAGTATTCACACTCGTGCCTAGAGCTGACCTGTTTTATCCTCCAAGGGAAGGGGAAGGAAAGCAGCATGGTTTCAGAAATGCAAGTTATATCACTAGTATCCTGCAAAGCATGAGTATCCTGCAAAGTTCTGCTCCAGATTCAAACTGCTGCCAGCCGTGAGCAGCATTCAGCTTGGGAGTTACACAGAAAGCTCTAAAATGCACGTACATTCACGTACGCCTTGTGACCATCTGTATCTCCCTCCTTCAGGGCATGCTGAAGGATGAAATATTAATGTTAAATAGCAGCTCAGAGATAGAAATCACTGCCTCTAGAGAGAATGCTGTAGTTGCTTAACGATGAGCGATTCTGAGCACAAGGTTGGAGTCAGAAGTAAAGAAGGGTATCATATACCTCTGAAAGAGCCAGGGGATTTGGGCTGGGGAAGGTAATGACATGAATGGCTCTTGGCCTCAGTATTGGTGTTGACACCAGTAGTTTAAGCTCACTGATGACCACAAGCAGGGAGAGACTGTTTTCTCTTACCTAAAATATAGTGAGTGACTTCCCCAGAACAGCACTTCTCAAAATAGTTCTTGGATGCTCATCTGTTCTGTTCTGATGGCAGTGTGCAGTTTGTCAAATCATCCGTGCCATTTCTTAGGCATGTTCCCCAGTGATTTTCCAGCCAATTAGTAGCCTGGATTAATTCTGCCTATTGAAATGGCTACTTAGATACCTCAGGAAAAGTCTCTTGGTTACAAAGGAAGTATATCAAGCAACATGACTGCAAAATGCATCACTGTAATCAATGAAAACCTTATGGCCTTGTTTTGCAAACATTGATGTTTGTAAATGGAACAACAACTATAAAATTTTTGGAGCTCCAATCTTTCATGTAAAATAGCTCAACTTGTCCAAAGTGGTGATTTTGATATCTTGATATGTGGGGGGAAAAGAAAAGGTAGGCAAAACTTTGGTGTATTCAAATTGTACGGAATAAAGCATTGTTTCTATAGAAATGATCATATTAGTAGAATATGGAATAGAATCTAACGTAGAAAACACTGATAAGAAGGCTGCTCATTTAGATGTTCTACCCCTAACTCACTGCTGAACTCACTGCAGTAGATTTGCGTGCGGACGCAGCAGATGCAAGAACATATGGATGAGGCAGGTGAGAGGCTGTTCAAAGCAAGGCAGCCGTGCAGGGCCACAAGAACGGGGCGGCTTGGAACAGTCCTTGGCAAATTTTAGCGTGCTTGTAATATTTGAACTGGCTCAAATGGCACGTGTGACAGCTATCTCAATAAACTGCTGGTTTTGTCAGCAGTTTGATCCAAGGGAAAAGAAAGAAATCTAAAAAAAAAAAAAAAGAAATAGAATAAAATAAATCCACACCTATTCCAAAGCAGGCACAGAGCAAAGAGCAGGCATGTCCCAGAGACTGGAACAAGTGTTCCTGGAGCCTTTGTTCTCAGAGGGATGGGTAGTAAATCATCTAAGCCATCAAGGGAAGACCTGAGCCAACTAAATCAGTCTGGATGGTAATACTCATGTTAGCAAGCAGCCAAGAAACTATAGAAGATTATGATTAAGCACTTGATGAGTAATTTTGCATCCCTCATTGTAAAAACAGACTTTTGAAATGGGGCTTTTCAAAACTTGTTTTTTCTGGTAAACTGTTCTTATCCCATACCCCTTATGTCCATGCATTTGTAGGCTGTTCCTGCTCCGTCAGTGGGGATATCTCACCAGCAGGACACACGTTCTCATAAACCTCAGTTTTAGAGCATCCAAAAGATTCAGATTGCCAATATTAGCAATTGATGCATTTTTTTCCTCTTATACATTTTCCACAGCTTTTCATAAGGTGTGTATTTTCCTACTCAGACCTTTTCACTCTGCTGAGAGAGCTTAATTTCTCAAGATAAAAAGCCTTAGCGTATTTTCATTTGTTGTAAATCACTCCTTCAAACAGGCATGGCCTTGACACAGGGTTTTAAACATCACAGAGGCATTCAAGTAATCTGTGTGAATTCTAATCTGAGATGCACGAGAAATTAAAGGGCATTTTAAATACACAGTCTTGGTCCAATGGTGTTCTGAGCACCCAGAAATAGCAGAGAGCTCCGTACCCTTAGAATTATGCAAACACCATGTACCTGCCCTATCCTCAGACAATGCCCTATTTTAAAAGTGACTAATCTTATTTAAAATACAAATAAAGCTTTCGAACCAATTAAGAGCATTAATGCTATCACTTCTGTACTAACAGGTTACTTTGTTTGATTTTCCATTATTTTTGCAGGCCTTTTGCCAGTAAATCATTAGAAATAAAAAATAGACACACTAGAAACCACACGACTATGCATCTCTTTTGCCACTGTGTAGCAAATAGGTGTAATCCATCATCTCCAATACCCCTTTCAAAAGTATCCTTCATATTTCAAAGAATTTAACAGCCCAAGTGACAGTCTAATTCTTTCCTTTGATAGCCAAGATGTTTTCAAAGGTAACATTTTCCCCTAGTAGCACTTTCTTGTTTCTTTACCAAAATAGTCGTTAGATGCAAAATGCCTTCCCTTTTTTAGCCAACTTGTGGAACGCTGGAAAGATCTGGAAAAGACATTTTAATTCCTCGAGTCTCTCCCAAAAATCTTCACAATCTTCCTGTCATTTCTATTCCTTTTACAATCCATCTGATACTGGATCCTCATCAAGTGCCTGAAAATATTTAAGTAAACTGTTTTGTGGATGGCATGTTCAAGACATTAGATTGCGAGCTGACTCTTCCCTCCTGTCAGGATCCATTAATTGAGAGAGAGTATTTTTACTAGCAATGAGCCATGCATGGCTTATTTGACTGAGCTGAGTACCATCATCCTTAGTGGAAAGAGAATGAAATGATCTGAGGCTACGACTGCATGTTTGAGTTGTGTCGGGACTTTTATATTGCAAAGTCTCCCTGCTAGTTTGTACGAATAGCACAAATCCCACTGCTTAGTCCCTGTGAAAACAAATGAAAAAAGCAAAAATAATTTAGCAATGAAGTATAATTTACTCACTCGACAACACAGTTCATGCACCAATTTAGCTCTCCGCTGGGTTATGCCAGTAAATTGAACCTACTTGAGCAGGTCTGTGCCAAGGAGAAAAATTGGCCCTGAATGTATTGGTTTTGTAAATTCTTTTCATAACACAGGATGGTTTAATCAAGTGTATTTGTAAATGTGCTAACAGTACAATCGCTTTGAAATGTTATATGCAGCACACATTCATGGTTCTGACACTGAAACATGCTCGGGGGATTTATAATGTTAAATACCTGCCAGTCTCTGCAGGAGGAGCTGACAAATTCAGGACACGGTGTGCTTCTCACCCATGCCTCCAACTATAGTTGCTTTTCTTTGCCAGTCATCAGCTTTCCTATGCCTGAGAATCCAGTTTTTCTCCTAGGACAGTGGTGATTGCAGTGAGCAAATATGCAGTAAGAAACTGAGAAATCTGTGCTTGCTGCTGTGGTATTTTACACAACTCCTGTTTATCTCTGAACTGCTGTTGCCCAGCAGGGGTTTCTAATGGCAGCTCTTTCTACATACTGTAATATAAAAATCCTATGTATCCTATTTGTCAGGATCATTTCCTTTCTGTACCGCATCGTGATCCAATGGCAGCAACTGGTGTTGATATAGCAGCTCAGTATATACCCAGTACATAGTATTTATATCATATCTATTCAGGTCAAGAATACAGACGCTTCTGACAAAGAAGTAGCAAAAGAACCTTTGCTAACTGGGTTTCGAAATCACAAAAGTGGTCTGACCAAAACCTCACCCAATTCAGAGCTGTTTTCAACAAGGACAAGCTCACAGCACTTCTTGTATCGAAAATCAAAGCATGCAAGAGGGTGAGAAGTGCAGCAGCACCAGAAAGAAACACTTGAAAAGAATAACAGGAATGGAAAGTCCTGCTGGTTGCCATGTGGAATAGTATTACAATGAAGGCTGTCACTTTTTCACCTCTCACTTGTAAGCTGGCAGCTTTAGATTTAATCTTGGATTTTCCATTTTGAATTCTGCACTTATATGAAGTGAAAATTAAACAAATAAATGAGGGGGGGGGGGAACTGCTGATGATCCAGCAGTCACTGCAAGCAGCTCCCCAGAAAGCATCCTTTCCCCAAAACCGCCCTCAGCATCACGATATTTCGTAGAAGTCAGACGTGTGAGTTGAGAGAAATGGAGGTGAGCTCTGAGGAACTGGTGGTGGGTTCTAAGGGAAGTGAGGTGAGCTCTGAGCGACCTGAGGTGAGCTCAGCGCTGAGGTACCGGCGTTTTCCCGCCTAGCCCAGCTCGGAGCTCCGCCGCGTTCAGCACGGCCGCCTGGCGCCCCCTGCCGGGCGCTGTCCGTAGCGCAGCCCGCGGCCGCCGGTGGCTGCAGGATCGCCTTCCCTCGAGCTTCCCATTGACTGTCCACAGCTGTTAAAGATAATAAAAAAATGTTATTACTAATATATTAACAGCAAGAGGAGGGTCAAAGAGAATCTCTGTTCTTTATTGGATGCGGCAGGGAACATTACCACTGAGGATAAGGAAATGGCTGACGTTCTCCATGCCTTCTTTACTTCTGTCATACCAGTTATCCTCAGGGTACTCAGGCCCCTGTACTGGAAGTCAGGGATGGGGAGCAGAATAAACCCTCAGTTATTCAGAAGGGAACAGTTAACAGTGTACTACTTCACCTAGATTGTCACAAGTCCACTGGGACAAATGGAATCTACCCCAGGATACTGAAGGAGCTGGTAGAAGTGATGCCAAGCCACTTTCCATCATTTATCAGTGGTCCTGATCAAATAAGGGGGTCCCAGATGACTGTAAACTTGAGAGCGTGATCCTCTCTGCAGAAAGGGTTAAAAGGACGATTTGGGGAACCACAGGTCTGTCAGCCTTATCTTATCTTATCAATCAGGTAAGATCATGGAGCAGATCATTTTCAGTGCGATAACACAGCATGGGTGGGACAATCAGAGGATCGGACCCAGCCAGCATGGGTTCATGAAAGGCAGGTTCTGCTTGACGAACTTCATCTCCTACAACCAGATGACTCACCTAGTGGATGGGGGAAAGGCTATGGATGTAGTCTGTCTAGACTTTAGTAAAACCTTTGATTCTGTCTCCCATAGTGTTCTGGAGAAGCTGGCAGCCCATACTTTGGATAGGTGTGCTCTTCTCTGTATAAAAAAACTAACTGGACAGCTGCGCCCAGTGATTGATGGTGAATGAAGTTAAATCCAGCTGGCAATTAGTCACAAGGGGTATTCTTCAGGGATGAGTACTGGGACCAGTCCTGTTTAATATCTTTTTCAGTGCACGTTCAGTAAGCTGGGAGGAAGAGCTGACCTTCCTGAAGGTAGGAGAGCCCTACAGAAGGATTTGGATGAGCTGGACCACTGGGCTGAGGCTTCAACAAGACAAGTGCTGAGATCTTCCTCATGGGCCATAGACTTGCAGTAGATCAGCCATGGAGCCAAACAAGCCAGGCTGCCTTTGGGAAACATTTACTGAGGGACACTGACCTGACAGTTAGCTGTATCACCTCCAAGAAACACCTCCTTGGTCGGCAGGAAAGTGTACGTGTTCCATCAGCTTTGTGTGACCAGAATCTGTTAGCATGGGAAGATTTGTACTGTAGAAATACGGCTTTGGCACCAGGAATTAAGAAAGAAGAAGGCCAGAAGTCATTGCACCAAAATGTAAATCTTGCAAAGAATTAAATGTTTCTGTGTGAGAGAGACGAATGTATGTATTTCTAACATTACTCTTTCCACTTACTCAACACCATGCATACAAGGTAATCAATAGCAGTACAGGAAGGATGAACTGAAAGTTTTGCATGGATGTCTCCTTGTCTCTTGCCCTTTGGCATGTAAAGATGCAGAGAAACAAAGAGGCTGACTGAAGCACAGCATAAACACTTTTGTCCCTACAAACTTACATCTCTAAGTCATTTCTTGCTTAGAGGCCCAAGTCATTTTGGCAGATTTGAAAACATTACTCAGAGAGTTACTGCTGCGTTTGGAAAGGTGAAGTTTGTGAAGCTTTTGATCTGCCTTGGCGCAGTGCCTAATGCAGTGGAGCCTTTGCTATGATGCAGTCCCTTAAAATTATGGCAGGACTAGTGCTGACAATAACAAGAGACAGAGAGAACGTGCTGCCCAGAGGCTTATGGCTGCAGAAAAAATTACATGGCCAGAAGTTCCAGGTGTTGGTGAAAAAGTCATTGTAAAGCCTGGAGGATGAAATGAAATTGATGTTTTCTCTCTGTGCCTAGAATACAAACAACCTGAGCTGATGTAGACAATCCTCTAATTTCTAAGTTGGCAGAAGTTTAGGTTTCTCCCTTCAAAGCAAAAGCATCAAAACAACTTACTGCACATCAGAAGTCATGAAATATTCTTCTTCTTATCTCAAAGTAGGACTTCTTTCTTCACCATAAGCAATTTCCAGATATTTCCATGCCCTTCAGCAGGCAGGAGAAGTATAACTTTTCCATGCATACCTTTTGCTTTTTTGAGCTGACTGCAGGGTAGAACCAGTGATCTCTCTTATGTAATGCTAGTGACAGTTGTTGCTCTCTTTTTTAGAAAAAAATACAACTTTTAATTTTGCCACTGCAGAAAAGAAGGCATGTCCTCTCCCAACTCATACTGTATGGTTTATATCCACGGTACATGGAAAGAACTTGATTTCTATTGTTTTTCTTATTGTGCAATAAGTGTATTTGCTACTTCTTTGAACACCAGAATGAACATCTGGTTTTGGTGCTCACTGGTCTGCCAAGTCGGAAAGCTTTGAATGTTTTGCCAATCTATTCACTCAGCACTGAACTGATAACTGATATCGAGGAAGTCACTGGAGGAAAATGTAAGAAACAATGGGCTGTGTAACAGACAGTGTACATTTTTCAAGGGTAATTTTTACATTATTAATTTTATCAATGTGGCTACAGATGGTCCTTCCTCCCCCGATTCAGTATACTTGTATCATTGAGCTGCTTTAGAAATATGCAGTGCAAATAGTTTCATTGTGAACATACATTTGTGAAATGTTTTTGGCAAATGAAAACAATTTTGGAACTGAATCATCAGTGGTGGTAAATATGAAACAAAACAAGTTGCCTCAATGCTTTAAGAAACCAAATATAGAGCTTCAAAACATCATAAATATAGAACTCAACAATTCCATGAAAGCAGCCAGAATTACAAAGAGATATCAAGAGGGAGAGCAAGACATTAGGAAAAGCTTTATTTACAGTAAGTGTAACTAAGTGCTGAAACAGATTACTTAAGGGTGCTGTGGTGTTGCTATTGCAGGAATTTTTCAAGGATTGGCTACACAAGGAACTGCCAAGAAAAGTTCCAGGAGAATGCATCTTGTTTTGAATTATCTCTTAGGATCTTTTCCTTGACTTTCTTCAAAATACCGAACAGAAGAAAAAATCCTGGAACAAGTCTCTCCTACATTTCTGCACACCATCCAGATCTGACTGTGCTTTTAGTTGCATAGTTGCTTCTCCTTCTAGGCCCTGTTAGCCTCCCTTCTTGTTTTTCCTTCCCTGGTTTTGACATTGCTGATTCTAGCCAGCATTTTCAGTATTTGCTTTTCATCTGGCCTGTCTGCTCATGGCAGTTACCCCAAACTTGAGCCATCAGATAAAGTGCTGCCAAGGCCTCAGCGGCAAGTAAACATAAGACTGAATTAAAAACAGGAAAAAAAAAAAGATTATGGAAAAATAGTTTTAAAAAAATAATAATTTTTTTAAAAGGAAATCATCTTACTGACAGCTAAAATGTTTTCAGGAACTGTGTTTCCTACAGCCAACATCCCATCATCCTAGCACCCAGCTAACGGGCTCCCTGCCCAGTGCTGGTGTGAGGAAGAAGTGCAGAAGAGTCTGGCTGTAGTGGAAAGTCAAGGGGGGAAATTAGGTGGAACGGGTTTGCCTGGCCCACTGCCATGGTTCAGCACGGGGTGAGGATCCATCAGCAGCTCTGGAGGGCGGTGAGAGCCACACCCAGCCCCATGTTCCACATGGGACCTGCAAGCTCCAGCCCTGTGTCCCCTGCGCACATGGGCTGCCTGGCCTAAAGGCGCTCCTCAGAATACTTAAAGAGGCATTTTATCTCCAAAGCTGTAGGTTTTCCCTAGGGAAGTGAAGCAGCTGAGTGTTCTCAGCCCTTTGGTTGCACTGTACATGAAATGCCAGCTGCTCCCCAGGCTCAGCCTTTGCTGTCTTTCATTATATTTCTGTAACTGTGAGGAGGAATACAGGCATTTTCTTTCATAAATTTTGATTGTTCCATCGTGGAGCATTTTCTCTACTAATGAATCAAATAAAATAAGAATTTTTTAAAAAAGAGGAAAAAAAAGAAAGAAAGAAACAGAAAGGAGCAAAGAGGTGGAACAAAAAGCAATAGTGCAACATAAGATGGAGAGTGGCAGGATGAGCAGCTAAAATTCCACCTGCAGACAAGTGGTCTGGATGCTGAGGATGGTTCTAATTTGATATAACATGGCACAGAATATAAACTGATCCCCTCTCTCTCATCCTCTTTCTCAGACTTACTTTCTTCTTGCATGTTGCATATTGAATTCTGTGGGTTTTGTTCTTTTCAAAGGCGAATTAAGCAAACACATTTTAGACAGACAAACAGTCAGCATGTTAAGTCTTCTGATGCAAGGTGGGTTTTAAGAATTTGCCCTTCGTTGCATGACAGTCCAGAGCCATGCATGGATTAAAATCTTGCTGTGCCACGGGAAGTATGTGAATTCCAGGTCTGTCAAAGTAATTTTATATGAGATTTCTGTGCCATTTTGCTGAGGGCAGCTCAGCAGAATATATTTACTAGTCCCAGCACTGCCAGGCCAGCCAAGCAGCCCATGCCACCTTCTCTGCTACTGGTTTAGGTAACACAGGGAAGCTGGTGTCCTAGAGAATGGCAAAAGCATCTGACATCTCCCAGAGGAATAAGAAAGGCATCACAGGTGGAAGGGAGATGTGCAAGCCTGAGCAGGTCATCTTATGCTCTTTTCACTTCCAGTGGAGAAAAGCAAGACTTGTAGTTTCAGTTCCTGTGCTTGGTTCTTTATATGGACTTTGTTTAACCTGGTTTAGATGAGAATATCTGTGTTCTTAGTCAACCCATCAGGCCCAAGCAAAGCTTACTCATATGTGAGATCCAGATTTGAGTCCACCACTTCAGCAGGTTTGGTACATACTGGGACATGAACTTGTTCTCAAGCCCTCAATCCCTAACCTTCACAGATCTCTGCACTTTCCTTGTGCATTGCCCAGCAAAGTGCTATACCTGATTTTTCACTATTCAGATCCTGGCAAATGAAGATAAGCCTTGGTCTCATAAATGCTATTTTGTCTCTTGGTAGCACTTGTTCATATTGCCATGTACATCAGGTGCAGGTGCAAAAATTGTAGGGGAAATCAAGTTTTCAGGAGACAGATCAAGGTGATGCTAGGGGCCACAGCCCCTGATGCAAGTCTGAACCACATATGCAGTCCAACCTGCACATCATCAAGCATTACATGATCCATGCAAAACAAGAAACATAATTGTTTATTTGTATGAAATTGTAGTTCAGCCTGAAAAGTCTTTTCACAGTACAAAGAGATGCTCTTACAAATTGCCTGGGGCAGAAGTTAAACTGTGCAGCTCTAAGAACATTTTCCAAATAAAAGTTCTCTCTCTCTCCCATTAATTTATGCCACTGCTGTGGAAAACATGACTAATTGCATTTGTGGGTATACTCAGAACCGGGGAGGCAGGCATCTCTGCAGATTGGCCACACGTTATCATTTCAGGATATGGGTGGAAAAATTAATATTTTTCCACAGGCCGTGCTAGGGACGTGATTATCTGATTACTGAACGTGCATCCTGCTAATGGGATCCTTCCTCTGATAATGGGATTGAGAGTTTGGAGACTGAGAGCACAAAACATTTAAAAATATACCCCAGGTGGTTAATGCTACCTGAGGTTAATCGCAATGACCGAACAACATTGTCACTAAAAGCTTTCTGTGAAACGTAGATACTGACTTCTTTAACAAGTGTTTTATCTAATTACTGTCCCAGTTATGAACAGAACACTGTTTTCCAGGCAGAAAGGGCAGCTGCAGCTTTCTGTTAGCTCAGGTTAGACAGCATTTGATGAAGAAAAAGAACACTGAAATTAATTCAGGGGTCTGAGGAAGATCTGCACAGGCCTGTTCTCATGCTCCAGTGATGACATTTAGTCGTACAGAAAAGCATGCAGGACTGTCACTGCTCATAGAGCAATGTAGTCAGTTTCTGTGTCTCTCTCAGGCCATCCTGTTGCTTCTGGATAACTTTTCCTTCCCTTCCAGCTGCTTGCAGGTTTCAGGACATCTAATGTATCCCTGACGTAGTGTGTTGTCTGCTTGACACACGACTGTAAGTGACATTCATGCTTGTTAGCATGCAAGCAAGCCATGCATTAGTTGTACTATTACAGAGGTGCCTTCCCTTCTCAGCCAGGTGTAGTGCTATCCCTGTATAAGGTTAGGTCCAGATGCTCCCAGAGCTGCAAGAGAAATCTGAGGGGGAATGGTTACTGGATATAAAATGGAGAAACAATATAAGGACATTGTCCTCATTTTAAACAGTTCTTGACCAAGTTTCCTCCAGTGCACACAGGGGAAAGTCAGTATTTTCTCTTAAGAGTAAAGTAAGGGCAGCTGTTATTATTACAAACATTTAAAGTTAGAGTTATGGGGGAAGAATAAAAGTTAAAACAGCACAGAAATACACTTTTGATTTTGCATATAAAATGTTACTATTTTCATTTATATACTCTTACGTAAAAGAAGACTAAAAAATACAGCTGTTCCACTGACCATTTATAACATTTCTGCAGAAGCAAAATACAAATTTTAAATTGTTGAAACAGAAACCTCTTGAATACACATCTAGAAAAGTCATTCAAAAGATGTCCAGTTTATAGAGCTTCGATAAGAATCACAAAATTACTGTACACTAAAAAAGTAATAATGACAAACAACTGGGATAATGCAGTGCTCCTTTACATAGACATTCACCATTTCAAACAGTGAACTCATCACTTCAGTTAGCACTTTCCTATGGCTAAAAAATACATAATGTGACTTGAACATGCAAACTCATCAAGGAAAATTCATATAGCCTACATATTTACAGTTTAAAATACTGAAAATGAAGGTAAAAAGAGAAGTATAATGTCATACTACTATCCCAAAGAAACAAAGTTAGCGTAATGCCAGGACAAACTGGTGTTAGTTTTTCTAGGACAACACAGAAGATTACATTCAGCGTATGTGCATGTACTAACTTGCCTTTGCCATGACATACTCTGAGATCCTGCAAAGGGTCTACTCATCTTTACACAATTATTGAAAGAAAGGATTTCTACAGACGGATCTTACGTTCTCCACTTACAACTGCAGACATTTCTTTCTCTACAATTCCATCTGCACTGGCTGTTTCTCCTAGAACTACTACTAAACTTGACAGAGTGGTGTGAGGATCGAGTAGCTTCAGAAGAGGTACGTCCACCTTTCTGTCTTGGAAGATGCGGTTCTGAATTGTCATAGCTAACATAGAGTCTATGCCCAATGACGAAAGTGGTGTATTCATGGTCAGTTCATCTGGGTTTAGTCCAGTGAGATCAGCCATCAGTGAGGTAATATAGTCTTCAGACTTGACTGAAGCAGTATCCTGGACTTGAGATTTCTCAGAGGTTTCAAGCTTGCCTCCAAATTCTTCTGACATGAGTGACCTGAAACGACTTTTAAGCGAAAGAATTCGGGTAAAAACGTGATTAAATAAAGTTTTAAAATTTAACTTGACAACAGCTTGCTGAGGGTTATTTGAAAGTAAGCTCTTCTTGAGATACTCATGAATCTCATGCACTTCCAGGATATCTATGCCCTTGGATCCCAGAATGTTTTGAATCTGGGTTTGATTGAGCAATATGCCGAGGTTCAAAGCACCCCAGTTAATGGATTGGCCTGAAAGACCACAGTTCCTCCTGTAGAGGCAGAAGACATCAAGGAAAGAGTTTGCAGCTGCATAGTTTGCCTGTGTGGAGTTTCCTAGAAAGGAAGTAACAGAGGAGTAGCACACAAAGTAGTCAAGCTGTTCCCCTCTTGTAGCCCAGTGAAGATTTAGGGTCCCAGCCACTTTGGGGCTCAGCACTTTCTGAAAGTCAGCAAACTTCAGAACTTCAAGGCGACCATCGTGTAAAGCAACAGCACTTTGAAAGACACCTTTGATTGGACAACCTTGAAATAATTTTACGATGATCTGGAAAGATTCCTCAACATCACTGGTCAAAGTAATGTCACACTGCACAGACACTATTTTGCTGCCTTCATATTTCAGCTGCAAATCCCTCATCTCATCTTGTTTCTCCTTGCTCGGAATTTTCCTGGAGAGGATTGCAATACACCCTCCTCCATTTGCCGCTATGAATTTCACAGTTTCAAAGCCAAGGCCAGTAAGTCCCCCTGCTACTACATAAACAGCATTCTGCTTAAATATCTTCTTCTTAGATTCATACAACGGGATATCTGAAACAACGGAGATATCCTTCTGCTTTCTCAGTACAGCAAGTGGGACAGATTTGCAGGTAAAGGAGCACATCGCAGACTGCAGCCTTCCAAAGTTCTCAGATTGCTGAAAGACAGAGACTGGCAGATATCTAAACCGTTTCATATCTAAAGAACTGATCCACACTTGCACAGCCTTTTGGAGTTCCTTTAGAGATGCCTTCTGGAAGATACTGCTAAGAATGATGATATGAAACCTGATATTTCCATGATCAAGCCCACCGACATTCTGAATACATTCCGATTGTTGATGGCCACATACTATCACCACATCTTTCAGACAGTACATGTGGGCCAGATCCTCCTGAGACAGTCTGCCTGCTGGAGGAAGAACAACAAGGGCATTGCATGCCTTTATGTGCTGCAGCATATCAGGAGTGGGCCTTGCAAGTACTGTTTTCCAGCCCACCTCTTCTGCTGCCACAGAAAGAACACAGCAAAAAACCGATGATGGTTCTGTAGAAATAATACCCAAAGTTCTGCCATATTTCCCCTTGGGTAGTCTCTGATTTAAGATCTCCCATGCAACGATGAAGTAGGACACACAAGGGATGCTTTGAAAGCATGGAAATTTCTTTACGTTTAAACAAACTGCTCCTGGGACCTGAATTCTGGATGACGCACCAGCCGGATAACATGAAACCACATGATCACCCACTTTTATTTTCTTCACAGCCTTGCCTATTGCTGTGACTGTGCCACTGAAATCAAGAGCTAAAAGTCTGTGTTTTTCTGCTGCTTGGGAATTCCAGTAGAGCGTATTACCAAAGTTACGACTAGAAACGCTAATGGGAAAATAATCTTCAGAGTGAATGCATATCTTATCCACTTGAATTTCAACACTTTGATTTTCCAGGTGAGTAGCAGTGCTGGTGAATAGTTCAGCAGACAAGTCTTTTGCTGAGTATGGATCAGCAGTGTACAAAGTGAATGCTTCGGAATTCTGGACAGACCTTACGTGCTGGCTGTAATCTGCATCTACAAAAGGAGTGCGTTTGATTTCTGATGCATAAATTCTTCCTTGGCTGATGTAGATTTCTGGATAATCATTACCTCTGTGTTTGACAAGGACATCTGATAATGCTGAGATGTCCAGGGAGCTGGAAGAGCTGAGGTCGATTATCTGAAAAGTGATTTCTGGAACTTCAACAACACAAGTTCTGGTCATGCCATGCAATACAAACCCACAGTTAACGTGGTCTACATTTCTTTCTGTTGTTCTGTAGCTGATCACTCGGATTGAACAGTGAGACCCTTTCTCTCTTAATGCCACGATAACTTGGCGATAGGCTTCACAACACTTTGAGAGTTGGTCTACTGCTTTACTTGGGAACTCTTCATTCACCTTCTGAATTCCCCACAGGAAGAGAACTTCATCATAATCCTCAACCTCTGCTTTCATCTTATTCCCTGCGTGGTCGTCCAAGAGGGATTCCCAGTCTTCATACATAACATATCTGGAATCAGGATGCAAATATTTTCTGAGCTGCTCAGCTATCCCATACTTGTCAGCAAACACTAGGACTCTAGGCACTGCTTCTAAATGGCCAGTTGTCTTTGATGGAGAGATTTCTGACCACTTGTTTTCAAACATGAACTCGTTGTCTTTGGAAGATGCTGGCTTCATGAAAGTAATGGCAACACGCTTGAGTTCAGCCAAAACAGACCCATGTTTGTCCATGAAGCAGCCACAGACCTCAAAGCAGTTCCCAATGGATTTGCTTGTTCTCATATATATCATCATTTCTTCCTCCAGAGGTCGCAGCACCACCAGGCTGCCTATTCCTGAAGGAAAGCCTGCTCTGGACTGCTGCGTCCTGGAGATCATGACAGCAGTCATCTGCATGAAACAGTCAAGCAGCACTGGATGGATACAGTAGCTGTACATCTCCCCGAGGGTCTCCTTGTTCACCCTGATGCTTGTTATAGCTTCCTTTAGTTCCTGGCAATAATGCACATCCCTGAGTTGCCTGAATATGGAACCATACTGAAAGCCAACCAGAGACAGTGCTTCATAGATATCCTCTGTGCTAATCACTGATGTGCATCTGTGATAGACCTCTTGAAATGAGATGGTGCTTTCTTCCACATCAGCCTCAGGCACCGTTCTCACTTGGCCAGAAGCATAAACTGCATTGGAGGAAGAGAGTATCTCAAAGGTTGTCAATGCTTTTTGTGGACTCAGCTTGATATTCAAGACTTGGGAACTTTGTGTGAGAACACATGGTGCTGAGAAACTGATGCTCAACTGGCAAGCACTCAGAGGCACTTTAGGTCCTGAACTGTTCATCACGCAGGCCAGAGCAAGCTCCACATAAAAGGCACCAGGAACTAAAGCCACACCATTGTTCTTGTGCTCATATAAATATGATGTTGTTTCCTGGGAGAGCAGGCTGCCAAACTCCGTGTTGTCACTGTTGCTTACATAAATCAAAGGATGACTGGAGCTGACATCACTTGGCTTTGCTTGTTGATGGGTATCCAGAGAGGGCACAGCTCTTTTACGATCAAATTGATACCGTGGAATGGTCACTGGAACACTTTGATATCCCTCATAAAAGTGCTGCCAGTTGGGATTATAGCCCAGCTCAAACAGATTTCCTACCAAGCTAAAGAGTACCTGATACTCTGAATCAGACTGCAAAGAAGAGAACACCTTTGTGACTTTTCCTAGAGTCTCCTTGATATTTCGCTGCAACGCTCTATGTGGACTTATTTCAACAAACACTACATTTTCCCTGTCTCTAGCTGCAGTTTCTATGGCTTGAGTGAAAGCAACGGGCTCACGGGTATGCTGGGCCCAGAATTTGCCACGAGTGAAGTCATTTGCAGAAGCCGCTGCCCCCGTCAGTGTTGAAATTACTTCAATGTCACCTTTCTGTTCTTCTAAAGGATCTATGCTCCGCTCCAACTCCCCAAGTATCACATCCATGCTAGGGCTGTGGTAGGCAGCTGGGACATTTAAAACATGAAGAAAGATGTTTCTGTGGCTGAAGGCTTCTGCTAAATCTTTCTGGACCAAGTCCACATCATCTGGATTTCCAGACAAGGTGCAGGAAACTGGGCTGTTGAAAGCTGCAATGCACACCCTTCCCAAGTTGGAACGCAGATGTTCAGCAATCTCTTGAACGGGGATGTTTCCAACCACCAGCATTCTGCCCGCGGCAGTCTTTGCCTGCAGCCTGCTCCTGTGATAAATCACTTTGACTGCATCTGCCAGGGAAAGGTACCCAGCAAAATGTGCTGCGGCAACTTCCCCCACGGAATGGCCAACTGCTGCAACTGGCTTAATGCCCCAGTACTTCAGAAGAGAAGCTAAGGCAACCTGCAGGGCAAAAAGCATGGGCTGGGAGAGTTCTGGATTCAGCAACTCCTTTGAGCTGCGACCTCTTGCTGGCAGAAGGCTGATGGGAGCGTGTTTCTGAAAGAGCGCTTCTATTTCCTTACACTTGTCTCTGAACACCGGCTCTGAGTTCAGCAGTGCCTCACTGAACTCCTTCAATGTTACGCCGTTGCCACAGAACACAAACACCAGTTGAGGCTCCACCTTTGACATGCCAAAGTCACTGCTTGCTGCTGACATAACTTCTTGCTGCAAGTGTTGGAGAGAGTTTGCCACAAATGCTTTTCGGTACCGGTAGTTGATGTGGCTTCTTCTGCAGGCAGATGTATAGGCCAGGCTTGGGAGACTTATGCAGCTTCTTGTACTCAGATGCTCAGCCGTGTCTACCATTGTCATCTGAAGGGACTTAGCTGATGCTGCAGACAGCAGGACTAATTCCAGCGGCCTCTTATAGGCAGGAAGAGGCTCTGTCTGCTTAACCTGCCTGACTACAACATGGGCATTGGTTCCTCCAAATCCAAAGCAGTTGATGCCAGCTACTCTTCCATACTCACTGGAATCTTCCCAGGGCTCAACCGCAGTGGGAATGGCAAGGTTCAGCTTCTCTGTATCGATGCTGCTCATCTCCTTTGAGTAATGCAAAGAGGGAACAATCTTCCCGTGATGCATCATCAGGAGCACTTTGATCAAACCTGCTGCTCCAGCAGCTGACTCAGTGTGGCCAATATTTCCTTTCACCGAACCAATTTTCAGAGCAGGAACTTGGGAAGGTCTGTTTTTACAAATGACATTACCAAGGCTTGCAGCTTCCGTGGGGTCTCCAGCAGCAGTTCCTGTCCCGTGGGCTTCAATGTACTGCACAACTGAGGGATCTACGTGACCTTCATAAATGCTGCGCAGTAACTTCTCCTGCTCTACTTGGGACGGCCTTGTGATTGGCGTTATAGACCGACCATTCTGATTGACTGCACTGATGTTTATAACACCCCAGATTTTGCTGTGGTCTTCCATTGCCTGTTCCACAGAAAGAGAAAATCATCTTTAAGCATCTCATCCTTTATCTATCTGCAAGAAAAAGAACCCAAACTAGACAAATGGTATCAGTACCCTTAAATCTGTGGTATATTTCCCGGTGCAGGAGAGATGCATAAATGTTTCCTTAATGCTAATAGTGAGCTTGAATTAGAAAAGCTTTTTGCTACGGTAATTCTGAGAACTGGAAATACAAAATTCAAGTAAGAAGCCAGGCTTATTTTAGGCTTCTTCACCAACCGTCTTACCTTTTTCAGTGGTTTGAGGAAAACAACACCACAGCCTTCTCCCCTTCCATAGCCATCCGCCTTTTTGGAGAAGGGTTTACTCATTCCATCTGGAGAGATCATTTTTGCTTTACTGAGAGACACAAAGGTACTGGGAACTATTATGCTGTTCACACCACCGCAAATAGCTGCCTCACAATCTCCTGGAGTAAAATATAAACATATTTCAGTTGAGGTGTTCAAGGTCACCCATAGAAACACATTAACTATAACACTATTGTCTGAAAAGATAGATATTACAGAAAGACTTTACTGATACTCTAAGTTAGCCGTGCTATCTTTATTGTTAAGATTGGAATCTGACATTGTGACTGGATGTTGAAAAGTACCCAATACAGTTATCTAAAATTATAACAGGATATGCTAGAGAAAGTAACAGAATTTCTGGATTACTGCTTCTGCAGGCACAGTGCATATTTCTGAGGCACTGGAATCCATTCAGGCACCTACTGGTGAACATGAAGGTCTTAATCACATCTCAGGAAGAATGAAAACATGAAATAGTAATATCTCAGCAATTTCATACTACATCATACAGTTTCTTTGCCTGCCATCTCCTCAGTTCCATTACCTGATTTAATTGCGCGCAAGGCATAATGCAGAGCAAAAAGAAATGATGAACAAGCAGTGTCAACTGTCAGCGATGGTCCAGTCAGGTTAAACGTGAAGGAGACCCTGTTAGCAGCTATGCTCATTGCTGATCCTGTACCAGCATAATGATTTATTTCACTTACTGATTTGCTTCTTATGATTTCAAAGTCTCGATTCATAAGGCCTGTAACAATACAAAGACATGTCACATTGCCCTGAGCAAACAAAAGGGATGTACCACCTTAAACTCAACACCACATCCTTATCTCTAAATTGGGGATACATGGATTTGAAGGGTGGACTGTTTGGTGGATAAGGAATTTCTTGGAAGGTTGCAGCCAGAGGTTTGTGGTCAATGGCTCTGTGTACAGATGGAGGTGGTAAACAAGCAGTATTCCCCCGCGGTTTGTCTTGGGACCTATATTCTTTAACATCTTTATCAATAACATGGATGATAGGATTGACTGTATATCCTTGTAGTGGAAATGCTAAGTCACTGCCTGAAACAGTGATTGAGCACCTGGTGGGAAGGCAGGGCCAACCCAGGGGAGCTCAGGTGCATGCAGTGTGCCTGAGTGACTGGAAAGGGTGGAGCCAGGATCCATCCCTTCCCAGACCTCATTTAAGGGTTGGCAGTGGAGATGAACATATCTTTTAATGGAGATTCCTGCCAACCTGAGGTCGTACAAAGGATAAGCCACTCTTTTCTTTCATTTCTGTTTCTGTGGCTGCTGTGTTTGGGCTCATTTTCATTTGCTGTAGCCAAAGTCTTGCCACCCTGCTATTATCATCATCCTACTATCACATTCAAACCCTCAGAAGTTTTTGATGACATCATGGTGACCAGTGCAGTTGATACAGGAGAAGGAAGGGATGTCATCCAGAGGAACCTTGATAAACCTCTTACCAACAAAAACACCCGTTTTGGTGCCACTGATGGCTTCTACAGGGACTCCTGCATCCTCCAATGCTTTGTATGTGCATTCTATCAATAACTTCTGTTGTGGATCCATGCTTTCGGCTTCCATACTATTTATTCCAAACAGCTGGTTGTCAAATGTGTTAAATCTAAAATATAACATGTATACAATACTTAGATTACCAGCTTTTTTTTGTAGTGTCACTAAAAGCAAAGCGGCAAGTGATACTGAGAACACAGTTCCCATTTATGAAATTAACAAAAAGAGTAGGCCAAGGGTGCTTTTTCTGCCACGAAATAAGTATTTTTATCAACTATTCTATATTCAGAGGCAGGAGACCGTTGTGTTTTTGTTGTTGTTTTGTTGTTTGTTCTCCCCCCTCCCCCCCCTTTTTTTTTGTAGATCATGATACTGGTACCAATAGCATTTCCTACACTATTAAGATTCCATTTGCTGCAATGTTGACCTACTCAACAAGTTTTAAATACTACCTTCTAAACAATTTAAAGACAATAAGGACCAATGACTGTACAATTTAAATATGTATGGGATCAGCTCAGATGCTCCCAGGAGATGCTCTTCTTCTTCTCTAATAATAAATTTAAGAATACTTTGTTTTTATGTGTGTTTATTTCTTAATCTTTAAAATAGGCCCAAAGTTATAAATAATTAAGCCCTGATTTTAGTTTTTATCATTTTGTCATTTTGTCATCTCTTGAATCAACCAAAAAATTAAATATCTAGTAGGAGACTAAGTACTTAAGTTAGTCAGATCCAAAGCCATTAAGTACTCTTCCCAGGGCTAAGTAAGATTAATTGTCCATATATATTGAGGAAAAAAAAAATGTGTATCTCTAACATAGTTTGACTTGAAACTTTGAGGCACAAGTGAAAAGATATAACCTATAGTTCACATCTCCATGAATTCTTTGTTCAGAAGGATCCTTAACCAATATTAAAGTACACAGGATTAGGGCCTGAAGTCCAGCAGATCTGGTCAACCTTCAAACTGAAACTGGGCAAGATTCAACAGGCAGACCGTTATCAGAGTCCATACTCTGCCACTTTCTTCCACAGGCCAGAAGTTGGATTTACAAATCCTTTGGCAGGCTGTATCCCATCTCAGATCTGAAACACACACTTTTGTATATAATGTATGTGCATATACCCAAAATGTACATGCATTCATTGCATGACAAGTATGCATACACAACTTGCATTATGCTGATCCAAAGATCACAGCCTGCAAAGAAGTGTGCTCATAACTGTCCCATCACAGGAATTCCTGAAATTTGAAAACTAAAAGATCAATGTGTGAGATGAAAGAAAACCCGCTTCTACATCCAATATATAAAATCTCCCTGTGGCTTGCTCTCTCTGAAAAGTGGGACATATCAGACTAGCTACAGAAAAAAATCTGTGGCACAGAAACACACTTACTCATTGAGAAGAGCAGCTCGTGTTGTATACATTTTTCCTGGCTTGTTACCGTCTGGATCATACCACTCTTTGGTATTAAATCTCTCTGGGGGTATTTCTACTGTGCAGTTTTTGCCTTCCTCCAGCACTTTCCAGAAATTGTCAATTCCTTCACCTATTGTACAAATAGGAAAACATGTTTTACTCCACCTCAATATTAACAAGTGACCGTGCCTTTCAATATTTAATCAGCATCCTGCTTTGTATTTACTCAAAACTTACCTCCGGGAAAGTTGCAGGCTATTCCCACAATAGCAATTTCATCTCCTGTCTCCATCTTCATCATCTGGGCAGCAAAGTGTAGTTAGAAATATACAACTTTACATTAACCGTAAGATAAATATTAGTTTAAAAGATCACATAAGTACATCACATAAGTACACAGATTTGCTCAAAGGTTGGCTTATTTTGAATGCCTTGTTTTTGGCTGCAGTGAGAAAGGTGGCCAGACCTGAGGAGTGTTTCTCATTAACACTCTGCATTTAGAGGAAAGTCCCTAACTAATTCCCCAGACTCCCTAACACACAGACC
Organism: Coturnix japonica; assembly: GCF_054131305.1. Lineage (NCBI taxonomy): Eukaryota > Metazoa > Chordata > Aves > Galliformes > Phasianidae > Coturnix > Coturnix japonica. The sequence continues at coordinate 125,110,232 of NC_140664.1, read as the reverse complement.
TCTCTTTTTACTCTTTAGCCTCTGATACACCCATCAGCACCTCATCTGCTCTTCAGCGGAAAGCACAGTTCCCAAACAGGTTCTGCTTGTTACCAGTTAAAATCAGACCAGCTAAACAGCCAACAGACAATCAGATAAGGGAAGGAACAAAAGTTGCTTCATCCACTCTCTGAAAAAGCGCTTGGAAAGAAAATCCTATTCTTGGCAGGGCTTTGGCAGATCCCATGGCTGCCTACCTTTTCTCTAAACTGCCTCTTACTGGAGAGGTTCAATGAGAGAACAGACTATGCTCAAAGCCACCAACAGCAAGCCATGAGATCTCTGTATTCCTGACACTGAGCAATTTGCAAATAGCACCGCTACAGCCTCTGGAGTCACTTGCCTTGTATCCCATCCACAGCTTCAAAGAGAAAGCTTGTGATGAGAAATTTAAAAGAAATCCATGACGTTTTTCAACTAACATTAAGGTAAGGGAAAAAATCGTATCAAATGAAATTTCTCAGCATAGATTTCAAAGATTCTTTTGTCAGTTTCTTTGTTTAATTCTGGGAATTTAAATTGGGAGACAAAAATGAATTCCATCCAAAGAATCCTGCCTGAAAGCCCTTGCTGAGAAGATTCACAGTGAAAGGGTTTTTTTTAAACACAATCATCTTGTAGCATCATAGCAGAGTAGGTCCCAAAGAGCCCTTCAGACTTACTGACTGCTTTGAAGGAGAAATGAAGCTGATTCACTGTCCAACAGATCACCTCTATGATTTCAAGGAGGTTATCTTTGGAATGGGTAATTAAAACAACTCTTAAGATTCATACTGTGCGATAAAAAGTTAGGGAACAAACTAGCATATACAAGCAAGTCAGGATCTAGCTTTCTAGTATTAAATTCTATTTTAACAGTCATAGTAAATGTAAAATGCCATAAAAATGTTTACTTCTGGTTCTTTCCTAATCTCCTGTTTTTAAGACTGGAGATCCCTTCCAAATAGTCGGAAATAAATATGATCTTAAACACATCTACTACTTAGGATTTTTTCCCCTACACTAACCTCACATTCTAGTTTCTATTCCTATCAAGCTCTTCATTAATTTACGTTTTGAGTTTCAGCTTTGATTTATTTCCATTTCACAATTTAAGCACTATTAAATTTGTAGTTAAATTTGCTTTTCATTTCCACTTTTGCTCTATTGATTTCCGTGTTATTTCTATTGCATATTTTAATTCACTGCTAACCTAAAGTGGCAAAGCCCAACACAGATACTCTTACCACAAAGATATGTGAAAGCGCTTGTTTTAAGTTAGGACCTAAATAGCATTTAATAGGACAAAATAAGGGATTTCTCCTTTTAACATTAAATATGACAGCTACCAATGAAAAATGTAACTCTTACCTTATGTGATTCCAGTAGGGGTGAGTGACAGGCTGAGTCTCTAGAAGTCCCTTATATAGCATTCTGGGAGGTTTCTTATTCAAATGCATGCTAAAACGTAGCAAAAATGTGAACGCCTTTTAGAAGAAAAACAGTAACTGAGTAATTACATTATGATTAGTCAGCTGCCCTCTCCCTGACTAAAGTTCAAAGCTCCCTCCTTGAAGGTAGTAAATGCTTAAAGAAATCAAGTTTTACATCAGGACAAAAATAAAAATGTGGTTCAGGCTTTTGTGGTTCTGTCTCCTCAGCCCACTGGGGAGCTATAGCCACCTCCCTGTACCTTCTGGATTCTGGGATAAAGTCTGTAAGCCAAACAGTTAGGAGAGTGTCCACCACCAAAATGTTCAACTGGACCTACCCATCAAACAGCAGTTTTCCCCTCTTTTTGGCCATAGTCTTGCTTATAAATCCACAGACCTCTTCAGCAAGCAATGCCAAAATGTGATGTGCCTGTGCAAAAAATGACACAGCTCCCAAATGTATTAATTTGCTTTTGCTTTCTCCCAGAGAGTCACAGGGGATCTACCAACAGAATTTACGCAGTGCTGGCAATATTTGGAATTTTCTGCTGTGCTGGGAATAATTAAAAAAGAAAACAAAAACCCAACACGTTAGTAAAGGTGGATAGTAATATACCATGGTTCTAGAAAACTGTAAAATTCCCTTACTGATTCTATACACCAAACTAAGATGTCTGATGGTGTCTCTGAGTCACCTTTTTTTTTCTTGTGGGATGTGCCTGCACTGGATTGGAAAGCAACATGGTTATGTTTTGTGCCTCTTACAAAGAGAAATCAAAAGAGAAATCAAAGAGAATTCAAAAAAAGCAAGAATTATCGATTGGTCAAGGTGAAGAAGGAAAAGGAAAAAACAAGCAGGTGAAGCAAAGGCAATCGCTAGCCACCTCTCATGTGCATACTGATGAGCTGTGAGACTCTGAGCAATGGCCACCTTGGTAAAACTCCACATAGTTTTATCACAGAGCATGGTGTTATATTCTATGGGATATCTCCTGGGCTAATTCAGGTCACACATCCCAGATGTGACCCCTGCTCATCTGTCTTCATGCTCATCCCCAGACTATTCATAGAAGTAGCAGAATGATAAAGACTTGATGCTCAAGATCTAAAACAGAGATGTATTAGCAACCCCTTTTTGGTAACAAATCTAAACCACAGCACCATACAGGCTGCTGTGGAAAAAACTAACTCCATCCCAACCAAACCCAGTACGCAGTCACAGACAGAGGAAACCAGCACAGAACAGAACAGAAATCCACCACAGAGCATAAAGACTTTTTGGACAGAAAAAAAGATGCGCAAGAAAATGCTCCACGCAGCCTCTGGACATATAGTACAGGTGAAGATGTGACTGCCTCACTGTTTGTATGAGTAGTTCAGCAGTTGCTCTGTTCTATAGGGTCTCGGGCAAAAGACACAGAAATTAGGCAAGTTCTACTTTTGCTGTTGTTTTTAACTTTGAATCTTCTGAAGGTTCAGACCTCAGTTTATAGCACTGTTTATCTGTGTAGTTACTGTATAAATGAAAAGGCCTACGACTTTCTGCATCCTCCAAAATTCACTGGCAATTTTTTCTCCCAGTCTAGGGAATGGTATTAGCTTGACCAAGGCATGGTTCTACTGTCACACAGCCTGGACTGAGAATAAAAGCTCTCTCTACTGCATTCAGAAAACAATCAGAAATCATACTATGCTGCTTTGAAAACCTAAGTCTGCCCTAAGTTAGAAGCCTGTCTTTTACTGTAAAATAATGTCGTAAACATAAAATTACTCATGACCACAATTGATACTGACGTTACATGAAACAAAGCTGCTTCCCGAAAAGGCAGCTGATATATCATCACACAGAAATATCAAGTACAAAGAACTTATGGCTTCCTTTAAAAGCCATAAAAAAGTTCAAAGTGTGAAGCAAAATGGCATTCCTTGGCACCTTACAGCATAAAAGATTAACCTAGAAGGAAACGTATCCTAATATTCAGCACTGTAATATTAATATTTACTCTCAGATCACTCCTTTATAAGAAATATTTCCTGTAAACAGACTATATGGAAATGGCAGGTGTGTGGATCATGAAGTGGATGGCCAGCAGGGACAGTGAGGTGATTGTCCCTCTCTATTCTGCCCTCATAAGGCCCCATCTGGAGTGCTGCGTCCAGGTATGTGGCCCCCAACACAAGAAAGGCAGAGAACGTTTGGAGAGGGCCCATAGGAGGGCCACAAAGATGATCAGAGGGCTGGAGCACCTCCCCTACAAAGACAGGCTGAGGGAGCTGGGCTTGTTCAGCCCGAAGAAGGCTTTGAGGTGACCTCATTGCAGCCTTCCAGTACCTAACAGGAGCCTATGAGCAGGAGGGGAGACAACTCTTTGAAAGGATAGATAACAGCAGGGCAAGGGGAAATAAATAGTTTTAAGTTGAAGGAGGGAAGATTTAGGTTGAATATCAGGGGGAAGTTCTTTACTGTGAGAGTGGTGAGGTTCTGGAACAGGCTGCCCAGAGAGGCTGTGGATGCCCCATCCCTGGAGGTGTTGAAGGCTGGGTTGCATGGGGCCCTGGGCAGCCTGGTCTAGTATTAAATGTGGAAGTTGGCAGCACTGCCTGCAGCAGGGGTGTTGGAGCTTGATGATCCTTGAGATCCCTTTTAATCCAAGCCAATCTATGATTCTATGAAGTTGGGTTCAACTGCAGATTTAAACACTAAACGGTGCGCACATAAATTGAAGAGTCTTTACAAAGAATTGCCCACTGACCAATTGTCACTCTAGACTGTGACAGTACAGTCATCGGGAAGATGAGTGTCTAAGTGTCCTTTACAGCCTGTGGACATACAGTCCACAAAAGTAGAGGAGTTTTGCAGAGAGCTGGCCTTTTGACCAATGCAGTTTCCAGCCTCCCATTCACAACATTTAGACCTCCAAAAACAATGAGAACTTAGACAGCTCACTCACATAAAATTACCTACACTACAGACATCTAAATGTAGGTGAGATGGATGTCATTGATACCACTCCAAGTAGAGGCACTGGAATGATCCAGAAAATGGACAGAAAGGACTCTCAGTAAGTGAACAATTTCTATCCAAGAAAGGTAAATGGGAAGTAGGAGCAATGGGTACATTTTTCTCTTAAAAACAGTAATCTCAGAAGATCCCTCACCTAACAGGAAAGATTTCTCTAAACAGTATTCCAGTAGGTGACCAGCAAGGAAAAAGAGTGAAGATACAAGATCTGAATGCGCAACAGCAACAGTAACAGCGGGCTATTTTGCTTGGTCACGCTGATAACAAAAAAATACGTATGCCTCGGCAATCTTGACTGACGTGAGAAGGAGATAATTTTGCCAACATTCTCTTGTTACAGGAAAAATGGCACAGATATTGATTAGCAGAAAGTTTCCATCCATGTGAAGTATACTGTTATTTTCCCGTAATAAGCTATGAAAGTTTATGGGTTATATAGGTAACATCATAAATGCTAGAATTATATCATTTGTTCCCCTTACTTGACCCTACCGGGAATTTTACAAGGAAGCTTTCGAAGGTGTAATATAACAACACCTGCAAAGGCAATATCCCCATCACTGATAAGATAACGTTTAAAGCAGTTGACTTCTTACAGTTTCCACTGAAGTTCTGAAATAATTTATATTTATTGAGGAAAAAAATTCTATAATTCTTATAAAGGGAGTAGTGATACAAAAGTTGATGAGGTTCTTCATTATCCTCACATTACGTAGTACTTATGGCCCTCCAGGGTTTTAAAAGTGTAATTTAGAGCAGTTTTCGTTATTCTGAAATCACTGTGCAGACAGGAATTATTACTTATGGCAGCTCTAAAAGAAATATTCCCAGAGCTTAAACAATACAATCAAGCAGCTCACCTTGTCTTCCTGGTAACCAGTATTAACAAGATGAAATTCCAACCACCATTCCCATGTGCAGGGGCTTCTCTAAAAGTAATGCCTCCTATTCTAATGTTGGCCCAAGATGTCAAAGGCAGATGTTGGTGGTATGGCAGGAGAGGTGGAACCTTCCCACCAATATCCCAATATCCCAATATCCAATATCCCAATAACACCAATATGTTGTTGCCATATGACACATGGCAGCACAGGGGCAGTCTGACAGAATGGTGTCTGGCATATAAGTGTGTATGCAACAAAGCTGTGGAACTGAATTCCTCCATGCTGAAAAATTTGCACCCATCGACATTCATTGATGCTTGCTGAATATTTATGGAGACCAGATGTATGGATATGGAGATATGGGTATGGATATGGAGATGTAAACACAGGTGTATAATTGGTGCTGTCTGGGATGAAATCAGGGCATAAGGGGGACGGCGCCCACTCAAGTTGTGGCAGATAATGGCAAATTTTGATACTTTGCCTAAATACAGTCCTGCAAACAGTTAAAAATATGCGGTCTTGTTTTCTGTTTTGATAAAGGGATTTGAGAACAGATTTCAAGATTGCTGAAAAGATCACCAATTTTTGGTATTTGCGTGTCTCCATTTTCCACTGACATAAAAACTTTACCTAAAAGTTTTCAAATGGAACGTACAGAGTTGCAGTCAGATATCAAATTTGATCACACCTCTTTACCAGACTTCCTTAAGACCTCTTCTTACCAGAGGAAAATATCCCTCGCTTCACAATCACGCCTTACCCATGTTGTTGTCCATAACATGGATTTGCCATCGCCGTGCAATGAGTCGATCATCACAAACTCAGGGGAGACACTGCTTATTTATTTCAGCATTGTGTAAGCCAAGGTGCTCAGAGGTTTCTCTCAGATCAAGCACAGACCCAAGAGAAATTCCTTCTCACACAGTGCGGCCCAGACAAGTCAAAACGTTGGATACCCACGATTTAGTCAGTTAAAAATCTACATGCAACTTCACGCTTCCTAAAAATTAATAAACTCAACTAAGTACAGAAATTCCTGAAAAGCCCCACAACACACCTAACACACATTGACAACTCTGCCATACCACACAAGGCAGTCACAGTTTTTCATACGATTTGACCACCTGCATTGGCACTGTCCCTCCTCGCATGGCCTAAGGTTACATAATCACAGCAAACACCACTCTTAGCATTGATCAGAGGAGCAGCAGTCACGCACCCTGTCTCATCCTGATACTGCTCAGTGGATGGCAATTCCACAGAATTATTATGCATAACAAAAGCAAATCTTCAGTGTGAATAAATATGAGCTCATCCCACATCCTGGAGCCAGAGTAACCTCAAAGTTCTCTTTAGAATAGTTATTACCTAAGTAGATAAGTTTCACTAGAAGAAATAATGAATTCACTCACCACATAGGTATGCTCATCACCAGGCTACATCCCCATCATTCCCATCATCTGCACATGTTTAAAGTCACGGATACAAACTGTTGCTGCCAAGCACTGGAGGCAAAGACCTATCTTTGATGGCAGCCGTGCATGCAAACAGAAAAAGCAGGTAGGCAACCAACTGAGCACATCGCCCCATCCAGGTGGTCGGAAAGGCTGCGTTGGGCAAGAAGGCAGCTTTGCTGTCATTGTGGGGCACAACAGTGGGCACCACAGAGAACAAGTTACTCAAACTTCCTTCAGAAGTGCTGTGGGCATACCTGACACTGCCTTACAGCAGAAAGAGCAGGACAAAGAAATGTATTAGCGTCCTGCTTGTAATTGCTCTTGTGCACACCAGCGTGCCTGTGTTGTTTGTCAGGAAGCTCAGGGCTGAACGTCTCCTGTTTGTCTATAGACATCTGGCAAAGCACTTTCCACAGGTAGCCTGGATACAGAAACACCCCCCTGTTCTGCAGTTCCAAAGAAACAGAAATGAGCCGTTACGTCTATAGACAAACAGGAGACATTCACGCCCAGCTGGTCCGCACAAGAGCTGTTACGTTTCCAGACTATTCCCATAACCCTAAAAATCAAACCCCAACTTTTTTACAGTGCTCAGCTACAGCAGCCTGGACTCCCCAGCCATGAGCTACACAGAAGCTCTCTGGAGCCAACCGTGCCGGCCTAATTTGCTGCTCTTCCCACGTCCGTCTGCTCGTTATTCTTTCCCCGTGCACTCCCTACACTCCTCAGCCCCTCAGTGAGTTTGTTCGGCTCCTCACACGCTCCGAAGGCCGAGCGCTGCTTTTGGCTTGGAGAAGCGTTACGCTTCGAGGGGCCACCGACCCCGGAGCGGAGCGGGCAGCACCACAGCCCCACCTGAGTGCGGGGGGTGCGGCCGAGGGAGCGGTGAGGGAGCGGGAAGGGCGGAGGGCGCGGCCACCGGCCGGCAAGGGGACGGCCTGCAAGGGGCGGCTAAAGAACGCTCAGAGCCTCCGCTACGGGACGGGGAACGGCAGCTCGTCTGCCCGCGGGGCGAAGGGCCGCGTCCGGTCCGCGGGGAGGAGCTGCCGGCCCGGCCATGGGGCAGCCGCGGTCCGGCCGGGAGCGCTGCTCCTGCAGCAACACCAACTGCGTGGAGCGGCCCCTGACGCGGCTCTTCGAAGCGCTGGGGCGCGTCGTGGCCGCCCGGCCCTGGCCCTTCGTGCTGCTGCCGCTGCTGCTGTCGGCCGGGCTGGGCGCCGGCTTCTACTTCCTGCCGGACCTGCAGACGAACGACATCGAGGGCCAGTTCACGCCGACCGGCGGGCCCGCCAAGGCCGAGCGGGACTCGGTGCGGCGGCACTTCCCCACCGACGACTCGCAGCGCTTCTCCGCCGAGCGGCTGCCCACGGAGGGCGCCTACGCCGCGCTCATCGCCGTGGCGGCGGGGGACGCCTCGGTGCTCGACGTGCCGGCGCGGAACGAAGTGCTGCGGCTGGACAACTTGACGCGCCACCTCGGCTACGAGCAGCTCTGCGCCCGCAGCGGCGGCGCTTGCGTCCTCGCCAACCCGCTGCTGCCGATGCTGGACAACGGCAGCGCCCTGTCCGAGCTGCGCTTCCCCGGCAGCGGCGCCGCCTTCCTGGGCACGGCGCTGGGCGGCGTGCGGACGGACGGCGGCGGGCGCGTGGAGCGGGCGCGGGCCCTGAAGCTGATGTATTACCTGCGGGAGGACGGCGGCCAGGCGGGCGACAGCCGGGCGTGGCTGGAGACGTTCGTGCGGGACTTCCCGGCCGAGCTGCGGGAGCTGAACCTCACGGCCGTCGAGGTAGCGCCGGGGCGGGGGGCTGCGGCTGCGGCGGAGCGGGGCCGAGCGGCGGCCGGGGCAGAAACGCGTCCGCTGACCTCGCGCTGTTTCCGCACCAGGTGACGTACTTCACCTCGCTGTCCAGACAGGAGGAGTTTGAAGGGAACACCAAGAGCGTCATCCCGCTCTTCTCCATCACCTACTTCTTGACCATCACCTTCTCGGTCGTCTCTTGCCTGAGGTAAAGTACCTGGAAGCCCCGGGGCTGCGAGCGGCCGCCTCTGCGCTTCCACTGCGGGTGCAGCTGCGTTTGGGCTCCTTGGGCTGCTGCTGAGCGGCCCTCGTGAAATGTAATCACAGGCAAAAACACGTTTCTTTGTTCCTTCTCTCCAAAGTACACACGCATCCCGTCTGCTTTTGTGGGGTTCGTACGTGCTTACCCTCAGATGTGTTTCTCTGTAACTGGCCAGCAGTAATAGTACATGTGGCACCTGCCATATACATTCATTTTGTCTTAATGCTTGTAAGCAATCCTAGCAAATAGCAGCTTCCATCAGGTTCTCTTCGTGGTTGGGATACGATCCGTATCTCTGCAGAGAATTCAGTTGTCATGCCAAATGCCTTGGTGAAATACTTGACATGTAACTAAGCTGTTCCTTAAAATGTTTTCAGGCTGAACTGTGTAAGAAATAACATCTGGCTTGCATGCTGTGGAGTGCTTTCCTCCGGTTTAGCTGTATTAAGCAGCTTTGGATTGATGCTGTATTGTGGAGTACCGTTTGTGGCAACTGTAGCAAATGCTCCATTTCTTATTCTTGGTAAGTAGAAAAAGTGTGTTGGACTCTGGTGTGAAGAGAAAAGCAGGAATTAAAACAACTTGACAGTGTTACTCTTTTAGTGGCGTTGGTTCATAAGTAGCCTATGGAGATGCAGCTTCCTCTGGCCTCCTACAGCAGCACAGTGAGCTGGTCGGGTTAGTGTGCGGGTACGCTAAGAGAAGCAGAAGGGCTGCTTTCAAAAAAACATTGCCTGCCCTCATTCCACTGTTCCGCACATTGAACACCTTTTCTTACAGTACACTGAGAGCTCCCTATCTGGCTGCTTCACATCTGTTTTAAGGTAGCTCAGCAGCAAGCACAATGGAGCATATGCCCCATGTGCAACTTAGGCTGAACTTGCAGTGACATAAGCCAGTATATGTATTATGAGCTGAATATTGGGAGTAAGTTACTATGAGCTTTTCTGTCCTATATTAGGAGCGTAGTCTTCTGTCAAATGAAATAGAGCCTGAATACATCAATATTGTCTCCTATTTTAAAGAAGTTCATCTTGTTTTAAGATGATGTGGAATTTCCTATGCAATATAATGACTATATCTTGGTCTCTTATTGGTATAACATTAAAGCAGTGCTTGTTCTTAGAATCAGCACCCCACAAGAGCACAAGGAAGTTACTGAGTATAATGGCCACAGTTACACAGACCACTTGTCAGCCGGAGCTTAGCTTTCGAAACATCTTCCAATAATGCTGCTGGAAATAAATTAGGGCTTACTGCTCATCCTTTCCCGGGTTTCAGGCTGATGCTCAGAGAGATGAGTGCCAGTCCCAACCATGTAAAGGTCACAAGCTTGGTTTAAAATCACAGGACATTTCTGGAATAAAATCTATGTGTTTTTTATTCTTCTGCTTTGTGGGTCTGAACAGCTGCTTGTGTTTATGGTCTGTTAGGTTACATTTTCAGGCTTTCCCTCATGGTATCAAAGTTACAGGCACAAATGGGAGGGCTGAGCACTGAGATTGCTCCTTAATCACTGAATACTAGAAGCTGCGCTTTTAGGCAGATTCCAGGGACAGCAGGAGATGCTTCTACAGATGAGGACAGAGATGTGACAGAATAAGCAATGCATTTGTATCTGTGCAATCTGTATCAGCGGGTACTTGAACAGCAGACACAAAACACTTGTCAGAGATGGGTGAGGTGTGCTCAGTCCTTCAGCAGAGCTGGGAGAAGGATCAATGATGTGACAGGTCACTGTGAGTTTTTGGAAGGTGGTAGAGCCAAGTGCGTCCAAAGGATGTGTTTTCTTGTATCTTGAACTCACAGCAGCACTAAAGCCAGCAGCCTTGCCTGCTTTTTGGGAATTCGGTGTAACCTTAAATGCTGTTTATGTGGTGCGTTTGCTGGGCGTCAGTGGAAGCTGCCTTGTGCCATGCAGAGTTAACTTTTTCTCCCCTTGCAGGAGTCGGTGTGGATGACATGTTTATCATGATCTCTTCCTGGGAACAGAGCTCAAGCAAGGCAGACAAAACAGACACTAAATCTCGGCTGGCCGAGACTTACAGCGAAGCAGCGCTTTCTGTGACAATCACCACTCTCACAGATGTCTTGTCCTTCTTCATTGGCACCTGGACTGCTTTTCCTTCTGTGAGGTCATTCTGCCTCTACACCGGCACTGCCTTTGTCTTCTGCTATGTCTATGTTATTACCTTCTTTGGGGCAATTATCGTGTTAGATCATAGAAGAGTGAAAGGAAACCGACACTGGTTAACTTGTATGCAAGTGAAAGTAGGAAAGAAGTCCTGCTTGTATAACGCATGTTGTTTAGGCAGCTGTTCCAGTGAGCCGCCTGAGCCAGAAACCAGCGAGGCAGAAAGCGAGCATCCAATGAGCGTATTCTTCAAAAAGTATTACGGTCCTTTCTTGACAGGTAAATGGATCAAGCTTCTTGTGGTGTTGCTGTATGGAGCATATTTGGGTGGCAGTATTTATGGATGCACCCAGATGAAGGAGGGCATAGATCTTCGAAACCTGGCTAGCGATGACTCTTACGTTATTGCATACTATGACGACGATGACAAATACTTCTCAGAATACGGACCCAGGGTCATGGTTGTCGTTACTGACAGCGTGAATTACTGGGATGAGTCCGTTCGTAATGAAATTGAGGCTTGCATGCGGGATTTAGAGGACATTGCCTACATAGACAGGAACCTCTCACTGTCGTGGCTGCGAGTGTACACCGGAATTGCTGAAAATGGTTCAATAAATATAAACAATAAGGATAATTTCATTAATAACTTATCTGTACTATTCCACTACTATCCCAGTTTTGAGTGGGACATTGACAAGACTGCAGAAGGAATCGCAGCTTCTCGTTTCTTCATCCAGACAGTGAATGTCACCTCAGCTGTTGACGAGAAAAATCTGTTACATCAGTTAAGAGACAGAGCCGAGCAGTGCGTAGTTCCACTCATGGTGTACCATCCAGCATTCATCTACTACGACCAGTACCTGGTAATAGTGCAGAACACCATTCAGAATGTTGCCATCGCTGCTGGGGCGATGCTCGTTGTCTCTCTTGTGCTTATTCCCAGCCCACTGTGTTGCTTGTGGGTGACTTTTGCTATAGCTTCCGTTATCGTTGGCGTTGCTGGTTTCATGGCATTTTGGGACATCAGCCTTGACTCCATATCCATGATTAACCTGGTCATTTGCATTGGATTTTCGGTAGATTTTTCTGCACATATTTCCTATGCCTTTGTTACGAGTGAAGAGTCATCGGCCAATGCAAAGGCAATAGGAGCTCTGCACCAGCTGGGTTACCCAGTGTTACAAGGAGCAGTATCCACTGTGCTAGGAGTAGTTGTCCTGGCCGCAGCAAAAACCTACATCTTCAGAACGTTTTTTAAGATCATGTTTCTTGTTATTTTGTTTGGGGCTCTTCACGGTCTGGTGTTTATTCCAGTATTTCTGACCTTTTTTGGATACTTTGGAAAATCACCATCTGTTGGACACACTAGGTTCAGAGATAATAAAGACTGCCCATAACTTAAATGTACAATGTAACTTATTTATTTTGTGTAGAGTAAAATGCAGTGACCTCCAATGAGTTTAAGGAATGAAGGATAGGAAAGATGGGATAATAAGTATATCAGAGAGGCAAAGACTCAAGAAAAGCCAGGCATAAGTAACAGAAGAAGTGAAAATGCACAGAATGAATTTATATTTTGTCACTTCTTTTGTGCTTGACTTTTTTTTACCCTTTTTGGTGTTAGAACGTTTTTCTAAGTTAGTTACTGCAACACTCAAACCTGAAGAGAAAATGATGAACATTTTACATTCAGCTGCATCTTTTTTTAGTGTGCTGTTCTATTCCTAAGTGCAACAAACATGCTTTAAGAAGATTAATGAGTTTACAAAAGGATATGCTGTAGATGGCTGGCCTTACGTGGACCTCCTGAGTAACCATTGCAGTAGATAGCGTGCCATGGCATGGCACAGGAAGGACAGCCCAGAACCATGAAGAAATTAAATTCTTGTGTTGCTACAGGGATTCTGTGAATTCCAGGCCTGCCAAAGTAATTATCTATGAGATTTCTGTGCAGTTTTGCTGAGGGCAGCTCAGCAGAATATATTTACCAGTACCAGCACTGCCAGACCAGCCAAGCAGCCCATGCCACCTTCACTGCTGCTGGTTTCAGTAACACAGGGAAGCTGGTGTCCTGGAGAATGGAGAGAGAACATCTAGAGGAATAAGGAAAGCATCACAGGTGGAAGGGAGACGTGCAAGGCTGAGCAGGTCATCTTATGCTCTTTTCATTTCCAGTGGAGAAAAGCAAGACTTGTAGTTTCAAGTCCTGTGCCTGTTTCTGTGCATAGACTTCACTTGTGGTTCATTGCCTCAAAAGTTCCTCTCTTAATTGACAGGGAAGGAGCTCTTAAACCTGGTTTAGATGTAGATACCTCTGTTCTTAGTCAAAGGAACACACCAGGCCCAGACAAAATGTATGGATGAAATCCAGGTTTAAGTCCATCGTTTCAGCAGATTTCATGTATGCCTGGATATATGCTCTGCCTTCTTGCCAGGTGCTCAATCACTGTTTCAAGCCATGACTTAGCATTTCCACTACAACCTCCCAGGTTTCACATTCACATCTCCAGCTCCTGAAGAGTTCTCTGGAGTTGCTTTATATCGCCACAAGGAGACAAGGAAGCAGTGGGAAAGGAGAGGAGGGGAGGGCAGTCAGGCTTTGGCCCTGAAACATGTAACCCAACTAAAACCAAAGAGCTGCTGGCTCCAGTCACATCCTGGGCTGAGGTAGCCATAGTGCAAAAACGCCTTTCCCAGTCTGCCCTGTGATAATTCTAAAGGTTTTGGACTTCTTTTTCACTTGTGACTACACACTGAGCTAAGAACGAACCTCTTTGTAATAAACCTGCATAAATAAATATGGGGTTTTCTGCTGTTGTTGTTGTCATTTTCTGAAGGGTTTGTGCTACATGAAGTTTGCTGCTCAGTTGCTCAGCAGAGAGTCTGGGAATGGAGAGGACTCGGGGATTCTTGTGGGGCAGGGTTGAAGATTTGGCAGTGCAGAGGCTTTGAGAGTGCTTCCCACTGCAGCACTACACAACCTTCATAGTGTCTGCAGAAACCTGAAAGAACCCAGACGTGAAGATAGCATGAGATGGGCAGAAGGCCTCTCGCAGTAATCTACCCTGCACAGTTGCATAGCAAAAATCCAACACCATCCAGGAAGCACTCACATGCAGGAGGCACTGTTGTTGAGAAATGGCTCTGGAAGGAGCCAACAGGAATCAGGAAGCTTACTGCCATTAGAGTAATAGAACAGATTAATAGAATCATAGAATCAAGTTGGAAAAGATCTTAAAGATCATCAAGTCCAACCACGATCCAACCATACTACCCAAACTAACAACCCTCTGCTGAATCAAGTCATGTTCAGCTGACTGTCCATCAGTACACCAAGGTCCCTTTCCATCAGGCAGCTTTCCAGCTACTCCTCCCCAAACCTCACTGAGCCCTGGGGGCACCACTTGTGACCGGCTGCCAACTGCATTTAACTCCACTGGTCACAGCTCTTTGGGCCTGGCCATCCAGCCAGTGTTTCACCAAGCAGAGCGTACACACATCCAAACTGTGGGCAGCCAGCTTCTCCATAAGGATGTTGTGGGGGACAGTGTCAAAGGCCTTACTGAAGTCCAGGTAGACCACATCAACAGCCTTAACATCCTTGCAGCCTTGCCCAAAAATGCCCCAAAGGGGATCATAGAGTCATTATGTTTGGAAAAACCTCTAAGATCATCTACCCTTTCATCCAGGTCACTGCAATCCCTGGGGGGCACTGCTAGTTACAGACCTCCAACCAGACTGTATTGCTGACCACAACCTCAAACACTGCATTAATTGGATTTCCTTACACCTTGGCAATAAACTGAATCAGTGGCAAGAAATCACAATTCTGCTCAGGGCTACTTTCTTCATATTTTGAATATTGAAGAATATGAGCTTCTCCAGTACTAAGCAAATATTTCTTAGTTCACCTAGGACGCAATTCTGTTTCATTTCTCTTGGGTCCTTAGGCCAGTGATGTTAATAGTCAGATTCCTTTGTGCATAATTTAGTGCAAAGATTTGAGAATGTATCTGTTAGATATTATTTGCTGAAAAGGTTTAACACTCAGTTTATCTTTCAGTATAGAATTAAAGAATATTACACCTCTTAAAGAAAAAGATTAATCTAAAATGTTGATTCCTGTCTCAATAAAGGAAACTGAAATCTCTTCTGTGTAATACAAAGTATATTTTTCACCACAAGCTAATTTAGAATGATTTGCTGTGAGCTGAGGGAATTAACTGTGCTTGAAGGAGACTATCATCTCTCAATGGATTTCTGCAATACAAAAACCCAGTGGGTGAGCTGTGGGATCTACTGATGACAGGAAGATTTTTAATTGAAGGCTTTTATATGTACTTATATAAGGATGCTTTTATTTGACACTAAATCTTCTAGTATGGCGATTATTGTCTGCAGCCCGTTATTTTATTCAGTAATCTCAGAATTAAGCCATAACAACAACAAAAACCCACAAGAAAACAACAACAACAACAACAACAAAACCCACAACAACAGAGTCAGATATTTTCATACAATATTTATCACTCATTATAGCTTTACAACTTCAATCACATTGTCCTTTGGTCATACACAATGTTTGAAAGGACAAGAAAATGCATGAGAAACCTGTTGTTACTCCAAAACAAAGATGTGATTTGCAAATCGCTGCTGCATTGCTCTGATAAAAGCCAAAATGAAGAAGATTTTGTGAAACTGGAGGAGAAATAGGAAACAGGAGAAATTGAAGCAGAGATGGACAGGATCATGTGAAGCAGAATGATTCCAGAGCTTGTATACCCAGCTTATGAGGCTGTTACACACATTCAGCACTGTAGGCAGTGAAGCTGGGTTAAGAATACCTGAGAATCTCACATACACCTTCAAGTTGCGTAGCTGTAACTGAATCTGTTGATCAAAGCCTTGGTGAAGTCATGTCCAGCCATGAGACTGAAGCACCAGTACTGGCTGGCTGATGGCACTGCTGCTCTCTGGCTTTCTCTTACCCAAGCTGCTACTGCTGGGCCAGCACTGCCCAGCCACGCACTGTGGGGAAAGCCAGGCGCTCATCACCTCCAGATGGCACTTGTGTTCTGAGGTGGTTCTCGGGCAGCTCCTGCCTTCCACGTGCCTTGCTTTTGGTTGCTGCTCAGGATCTGCCATAAAGGGGACAGAATATCTGAATAAAATCAAGACCATTATAGCCCACACACAGGAAGCACAATAAGAAAGCTGATTTTGAAAAGGCTCAGGAGATGCCCATTTCAGCTGCAGCTGGTGCAGGGAGCATTTGACAGCCCTACAGCAGCAGCTCGCAGTACAGGGGAGCACAGCAGTGGCAGGGAGCTGAAGGCCCTTTTGCTTCTGTCTGCCAAATATATAGGACATACAAGCAGAAAGACAGAGTGGGAAATGCAAGCAGACAACACACTACGTCAGAGATACATTAGACGGCCTGAAATCTGCAAGCAGCTGGAAGCTGCTGAACATGAGCTAACAGAAAGCTGCAGCTGCCCTTTCTGCCTGGAAAACTGTTCTGTTCATAATCGGGACAGTAATTAGATAAATCACTTGTTAAAGAAGTCAGTATCTACATTTCACAGAAAGCTTTTAGTGAAAATGTTGTTCGGTCATTGCAATTAACCTCAGGTAGCATTAACCACCTGGGGTATATTTTTAAAGGTTTTGTGCTCTCGGTCTCCAAACTCTCAATCCCATTATCAGAGGAAGGATCCCATTAGCAGGATGCATGCTCAGTAATCAGATAATCACATCCCTAGCACAGCCTGTGAAAAAAATACTAATTTTTCCACTCATATCCTGAAATGATACGTGTGGCCAATCTGCAGAGATGCCTGCCTCCCCAGATCTGAGTATACCCACAAATTAAATTAGTCAGATATGTTCTCCACAGCAGTGGCATAAAGTAATGGGAAAGAGAGAGAACTATTATTTGGAAAATGTGCTCAGAGCTGCACAGTTTAACTTCTGCCCCAGGCAATTAGTCAGAGCATCTCTTTATTGTGTAAAAGGACATTTGGGGCTGGATAAACCTCTCCCTTTCACTTGTATTGCAAGAGTCACGTTATGCTTGATAATATGAGCAAAATTTCATAGGACCTGATGGGATGCATCCAGAGAGAGTCCTATGGCTGCAGAAGGAACTGGTGGATAAGTAGCTTAGGAAAATGGTCTAGTTTAGCTTGGAAGAGATGGCTTCAGGGAATTTACCTGCTGTCCCTGAAAGTGATGCTTGGTTTTCTTTTAAAATGTTACTATTTTCATTTATATACTCTTTCATAAAAGAAGACAAAAAATACAGCTGTTTCACTGACCATATTTAATATTTCTGTAGAAGCAAAATACAAATTTTAAATTGTTGAAACAGAAACCTCTTAAATACACATCTAGAAAAGTCATTCAAAAGATGTCCAGTTTATAGAGCTTCGATAAGAATCACAAAATTATTGTACACTAAAAAAGTAATAATGACAAACAACTGGGATAATGCAGTGCTCCTTTACATAGACATTCACCATTTCAAACAGTGAACTCATCACTTCAATCAGCACTTTACTACGGCTAGAAAATACACAATGTGCCTTTAACATACATATTCATCAAGGAAAATTCATATAGACTATCTATTTACAGTTTAAAATACTGAAAATGAAGGTTAAAAGAGAAGTATAATGTCAGACTACTATCCCAAAGAAACAAAGTTAGCGCAATGCCAGGAGAAACTGATGTGAGTCTTTCAGGGGCAACACAGATTACATTCAGCGTATGTGCATGTTCTAACTTGCCTCTGCCATGACATACTCTGAGATCCTGCGAAGGGTCTATTCATCTTGAAAGCTACACAGTTATTGAAAGAGATTATTTCTACAGCCAGCTCTCATGTTCTCCACTCGCAATTGCATACATTTCTTTCTCTACAATTCCATCTGCATTGGTTGTTTCTCCTAGTACTACCACTAAACTCGACAGAGTGGTGTGAGGATCGAGTAGTTTCAGAAGAGGTACGTCCACTTTTCTGTCTTGGAAGATGCGGTTCTGAATTGTCATAGCTAACATAGAGTCTATGCCCAATGACGAAAGTGGTGTATTCATGGTCAGTTCATCTGGGTTTAGTCCAGTGAGGTCGGCCATCACTGAGGTAATATAGTCTTCAGACTTGACTGAAGCAGTATCCTGGACTTGAGATTTCTCAGAGGTTTCAAGCTTGCCTCCAAATTCTTCTAACATGAGTGAAGTAAACCGATTTTTGAGAGAAATAATGCGAATAAAAACATGATTTAATAAAGTTTTAAAATTTAACTTGACAACAGCTTGCTGAGGGTTATTTGAAAGTAAGCTCTTCTTGAGATACTCATGAATCTCATGCACTTCCAGGATATCTATGCCCTTGGATCCCAGAATGTTTTGAATCTGGTTTTGATTGAGCAATATGCCGAGGTTCAAAGCACCCCAGTTAATGGATTGGCCCGAAAGACCACAGTTCCTCCTGTAGAGGCAGAAGACATCCAGGAAAGAGTTTGCAGCTGCGTAGTTTGCCTGTGTGGAGTTTCCTAGAAAGGAAGTAACAGAGGAGTAGCACACAAAGTAGTCAAGCTGTTCGCCTCTTGTAGCCCAGTGAAGATTTAGGGTCCCAGCCACTTTGGGGCTCAGCACTTTCTGAAAGTCAGCAAACTTCAGAACTTCAAGGCGACCATCGTGTAAAACAACAGCACTTTGAAAGACACCTTTGATTGGACAACCTTGAAATAATTTTACGATGATCTGGAAAGATTCCTCAACATCACTGGTCAAAGTAATGTCACACTGCACAAACACTATTTTGCTGCCTTCATATTTCAGCTGCAAATCCTTCATCTCATCTTGTTTCTCCTTGCTTGGAATTTTCCTGGAGAGGATTGCAATACACCCTCCTCCATTTGCCGCTATGAATTTCACAGTTTCAAAGCCAAGGCCAGTAAGTCCCCCTGCTACTACATAAACAGCATTCTGCTTAAATATCTTCTTCTTAGATTCATACAATGGGATATCTGAAACAACGGGGTTGTCTTTCTGCTTTCTCAGTACAGCAAGTGGGACAGATTTGCAGGTAAAGGAGCACATTGCAGACTGCAGCCTTTCAAAGTTCTCAGATTGCTGAAAGACAGAGCCTGGCAGATATCTAAACCGTTTCATATCTAAAGAACTGATCCACACTTGCACAGCCTTTTGGAGTTCCTTTAGAGATGCCTTCTGGAAGATACTGCTAAGAATGACAATATGAAAGCTGATATTTTCATGATCAAGCCCACTGACATTCTGAATACATTCCGATTGTTGATGGCCACATACTATCACCACATCTTTCAGACTGTACATGTGAGCCAAATCCTCCTGAGACAGTCTGCCTGCTGGAGGAAGAACAACAAGGGCATTGCATGCCTTTATGTGCTGCAGCATATCAGGAGTGGGCCTTGCAAGTACTGTTTTCCAGCCCACCTCTTCTGCTGCCACAGAAAGAACACGGCAAATAACTGATGATGGTTCTGTAGAAATAATACCCAAAGTTCTGCCATATTTCCCCTTGGGTAGTCTCTGATTTAAGATCTCCCATGCAACGATGAAGTAGGACACACAAGGGACGCTTTGAAAGCATGGAAATTTCTTTACGTTTAAACAAACCGCTCCTGGGACCTGAATTCTAGATGATGCACCAGCTGGATAACATGAAACCACATGATCACCCACTTTTATTTTCTTCACAGCTGTGCCTATTGCTGTGACTGTGCCACTGAAATCAAGAGCTAAAAGTCTGTGTTTGTCTGCTGCTTGGGAATTCCAGTAGAGCGAATTACCAAAGTTACGACTAGAAACGCTAATGGGAAAATAATCTTCAGAGTGAATGCATATCTTATCCACTTGAATTTCAACACTTTGATTTTCCAGGTGAGTAGCAGTGCTGGTGAATAGTTCAGCAGACAAGTCTTTTGCTGAGTATGGATCAGCAGTGTACAAAGTGAATGCTTCGGAATTCTGGACAGACCTTACGTGCTGGCTGTAATCTGCATCTACAAACGGAGTGCGTTTGATTTCCGATGCATAAATTCTTCCTTGGCTGATGTAGATTTCTGGATAATCATTACCTCTGTATTTGACAAGGACATCTGATAATGCTGAGATGTCCAGGGAGCTGGAAGAGCTGAGGTCGATTATCTGAAAAGTGATTTCTGGAACTTCAACAACACAAGTTCTGGTCATGCCATGCAATACAAACCCACAGTTAACGTGGTCTACATTTCTTTCTGTTGTTCTGTAGCTGATCACTCGGATTGAACAGTGAGACCCTTTCTCTCTTAATGCCACGATAACTTGGCGATAGGCTTCACAACACTTTGAGAGTTGGTCTACTGCTTTACTTGGGAACTCTTCATTCACCTTCTGAATTCCCCACAGGAAGAGAACTTCATCATAATCCTCAACCTCTGCTTTCATCTTATTCCCTGCGTGGTCGTCCAAGAGGGATTCCCAGTCTTCATACATAACATATCTGGAATCAGGATGCAAATATTTTCTGAGCTGCTCAGCTATCCCAAACTTGTCAGCAAACACTAGGACTCTAGGCACTGCTTCTAAACGGCCAGTCATCTTTGATGGAGAGATTTCTGACCACTTGTTTTCAAACATGAATTCATTGTCTCTGGAAGATGCTGGCTTCATGAAAGTGATGGCAACACGCTTGAGTTCAGCCAAAACGGACCCGTGTTTGTCCATGAAGCAGCCACAGACCTCAAAGCAGTTCCCAATGGATTTGCTTGTTCTCATATATATCATCATTTCTTCCTCCAGAGGTCGCAGCACCACCAGGCTGCCTATTCCTGAAGGAAAGCCTGCTCTGGACTGCTGCGTCCTGGAGATCATGACAGCAGTCATCTGCATGAAACAGTCCAGCAGCACTGGATGGATACAGTAGCTGTACATCTCCCCGAGGGTCTCCTTGTTCACCCTGATGCTTGTTATAGCTTCCTTTAGTTCCTGGCAATAATGCACATCCCTGAGTTGCCTGAATATGGAACCATACTGAAAGCCAACCTGAGACAGTGCTTCATAGATCTCCTCTGTGCTAATCACTGATGTGCATCTGTGATAGACCTCTTGAAATGAGATGGTGCTTTCTTCCACATCAGCCTCAGGCACCTTTCTCACTTGGCCAGAAGCATAAAGTGCATTGGAGGAAGAGAGTATCTCAAAGGTTGTCAATGCTTTTTGTGGACTCAGCTTGATATTCAAGACTTGGGAAGTCTGTGTGAGAACACATGGTGCTGAAAAACTGATGCTCAACTGGCAAGCACTCAGAGGCACTTTAGGTTTTGACCTGTTCATCACACAGGCCAGAGCAAGCTCCACATAAAAAGCACCAGGAACTAAAGCCACACCATTGTTCTTGTGCTCATATAAATACGATGTTGTTTCCTGGGAGAGCAGGCTGCCAAACTCCGTGTTGTCACTGTTGCTTACATAAATCAAAGGATGACTGGAGCTGACATCACTTGGCTTCGCTTGTTGATGGGTATCCAGAGAGGGCACAGCTCTTTTACGATCAAATTGATACCGTGGAATGGCCACTGGAACACTTTGATATCCTTCATAAAAGTGCTGCCAGTTGGGATTATAGCCCAGCTCAAACAGATTTCCTACCAAGCTAAAGAGTACCTGATACTCTGCATCAGACTGCAAAGAAGGGAACACCTTAGTGACTTTTCCTAGAGTCTCCTTGATATTTCGCTGCAACACATGGTGAGGACTTATTTCAACAAACACTACATTTTCCCAGCTTCTAGCTGCAGTTTCTATGGCTTGAGAGAAAGCAACGGGCTCACGGGTATGCTGGGCCCAGAATTTGCCGCGAGAGAAGTCATTTGCAGAAGCCGCTGCCCCAGTCAGTGTTGAAATTACTTCAATGTCACCTTTCTGTTCTTCTAAAGGATCTATGCTCCGCTCCAGCTCCCCAAGTATCACATCCATGCTAGGGCTGTGGTAGGCAGCTGGAACATTTAAAACATGAAGAAAGATGTTTCTGTGGCTGAAGGCTTCTGCTAAATCTTTCTGGACCAAGTCCACATCGTCTGGATTTCCAGACAAGGTGCAGGAAACTGGGCTGTTGAAAGCTGCAATGCACACCCTTCCCAAGTTGGAACGCAGATGATCAGCAATCTCTTGAACGGGGATGTTTCCAACCACCAGCATTCTGCCCGCGGCCGTCTTTGCCTGCAGCCTGCTCCTGTGATAAATCACTTTGACCGCATCTGCCAGGGAAAGGTACCCAGCAAAATGTGCTGCGGCAACTTCCCCCACGGAATGGCCAACTGCTGCAACTGGCTTAATGCCCCAGTACTTCAGAAGAGAAGCTAAGGCAACCTGCAGGGCAAAAAGCATGGGCTGGGAGAGTTCTGGATTCAGCAACTCCTTTGAGCTGCGACCTCTTGCTGGCAGAAGGCTGATGGGAGCGTGTTTCTGAAAGAGCACTTCTATTTCCTTACACTTGTCCCTGAACACCGGCTCTGAGTTCAGCAGTGCCTCACTGAACTCCTTCAGTGTTACGCCGTTGCCACAGAATACAAACACCAGTTGAGGCTCCACCTTTGACATGCCAAAGTCAGTGCTTGCTGCTGACATAACTTCTTGCTGCAAGTGTTGGAGAGAGTTTGCCACAAATGCTTTTCGATACCGGTAGTTGATGTGGCTTCTTCTGCAGGCAGATGTATAGGCCAGGCTTGGGAGACTTATGCAGCTTCTTGTACTCAGATGCTCAGCTGTGTCTACCATTGTCATCTGAAGGGACTTAGCTGACGCTGCAGACAGCAGGACTAATTCCAGCGGCCTCTTATAGGCAGGAAGAGGCTCTGGCTGCTTAACCTGCCTGACTACAACATGGGCATTGGTTCCTCCAAATCCAAAGCAGTTGATGCCAGCTACTCTTCCATACTCACTGGAATCTTCCCAGGGCTCAACCGCAGTGGGAATGGCAAGGTTCAGCTTCTCTGTATCGATGCTGCTCATCTCCTTTGAGTAATGCAAAGATGGAACAATCTTCCCGTGATGCATCATCAGGAGCACTTTGATCAAACCTGCTGCTCCAGCAGCTGACTCAGTGTGGCCAATATTTCCTTTCACCGAACCAATTTTCAGAGCAGGAACTTGGGAAGGTCTGTTTTTACAAATGACATTACCAAGGCTTGCAGCTTCCGTGGGGTCTCCAGCAGCAGTTCCTGTCCCGTGGGCTTCAATGTACTGCACAACTGAGGGATCTACGTGACCTTCATAAATGCTGCGCAGTAACTTCTCCTGCTCTACTTGGGACGGCCTTGTGATTGGCGTTATAGACCGACCATTCTGATTGACTGCACTGATGTTTATAACACCCCAGATTTTGCTGTGGTCTTCCATTGCCTGTTTCACAGAAAGAGAAAATCATCTTTAAGCATCTCATCCTTTATCTATCTGCAAGAAAAAAGAGCCCAAAATAGACAGATGGTATCAGTACCCTTAAGTCTGTGGTATATTTCCCAGTGCAGGAGATGTGTATAAATGTTTCCTTAATGCTAATAGTAAGCTTAAATTAGAAAAGCTTTTTGCTACAATAATTATGAGAACTGGAAATACAAAATTCAAGTAAGAAGCCAGGCTTATTTTAGGCTTCTTCACCAACAATCTTACCTTTTTCAGTGGTTTGAGGAAAACAACACCACAGCCTTCTCCCCTTCCATAGCCATCTGCCTTTTTGGAGAAGGGTTTACTCATTCCATCTGGAGAGATCATTTTTGCTTTACTGAGAGACACAAAGGTGCGGGGATCTATTATGCTGTTCACACCACCACAAATAGCTGCCTCACAATCTCCTGGAGTAAAATAGAAACATATTCCAGTTGAGATGTTCAAGGTCACCCATAGAAACACATTAACTATAACACTGTTGACTGAAAAGATAGATATTACAGAAAGACTTTACTGATACTCTAAGTTAGCCGTGCTATCTTTATTGTTAAGATTGGAATCTGACATCGTGACTGGATGTTGAAAAGTACCCAATATGGTTATTTAAAATTACTACAGGATATGCTAGAGAAAGTAACAGAATTTCCTGCAGCAAAGGGATTACTGCTTCTGCAGGTACAGTGCATATTTCTGAGGCACTGGAATCCATTCAGGCACCTACTGGTGAACATGAAGGTCTTAATCATATTTCAGGAAGAATGAAAACATGAAATAGTAATATCTCAGCAATTTCATACTACATCAATCCTAATTTCTTTGCCTATCATCTCCTTAGTCTGATTACCTGATTTAATTGCTTGCAAGGCATAATGCAGAGCAAAAAGAAATGACGAGCAGGCAGTGTCAATTGTCAGTGATGGTCCAGTCAGGTTAAACGTGAAGGAGACCCTGTTAGCAGCTATGCTCATTGCTGATCCTGTACCAGCATAATGATTTATTTCACTTACTGATTTGCTTGTTATGATTTCAAAGTCTCGATTCATAAGACCTGTAACAATACAAAGACATGTCATAGTATCCTGAGTGAAGAAAAGGGATGTATAGCTCTGAACTTGACACCGTGTTTTGATCTTTCTGTTTCATCATTAACCTACTTAGCAAAGGACTCCTACTGTGAAGTGTTTTCTACTCAAGTCAAAAGACAGTAAACTA
Organism: Coturnix japonica; assembly: GCF_054131305.1. Classification (NCBI taxonomy): domain Eukaryota; kingdom Metazoa; phylum Chordata; class Aves; order Galliformes; family Phasianidae; genus Coturnix; species Coturnix japonica. The sequence continues at coordinate 125,085,535 of NC_140664.1, read as the reverse complement.
CATACTTATCCTACTGGCTTAGCTCATTGTATGACACAGTTAAGGTATACATAGCCTGTTTAGGTCCCTGAATCTCAGTTTCAGAGTAGTTGGTTTGGCTTATCTATGACAATAGATACTAACAGGTTAGAATGAGGGCAACATAAATAGCTTGTCCCTACCCTTTTGTCAGTCTTACTATGCTAGACAACTCTAGAAATAGACGCACACTACACCAACCAAAAACGGGTTAGCTCCTTGGGACAAACAGCAGTTGGACAAGTGCACCACGGTAGCATACTACTAACTACAGGATGATGTCTGGTGCTTTCAAACAATCTTAAGCTCAAAAACACCTTAACCACTGGTATACTGCTAAATACCAAGGTGTCGGACTAGCTTGAGAGTATCAGTCTTGGAAAGGGCTTGGCGAGGTGAAGACTTTAACTGTTTTCTGTCAACACCAGTGCATCTAGGTACTAACCGGGACATCTAAAAGTAGATGTGTTAATTACATTAACTTGAATTAAACGTTAATAATGAACTTCTACAGTGACCTAAGAGTTTGTCTTCATCAAAATTTTCCGGTAGTGTCATAATGCAGTAGCCTTAAAGTCACCTATGCCAGAGATAGACATAAACTTAAAAAGGAGTGTTCAATTTTAATGAGTGTAAAGTGAACATTCTTCACCATGAAATTATGTCTTACCAACAAAAACACCTGTTTTGGTGCCACTGATGGCTTCTACAGGGACTCCTGCATCCTCTAGCGCTTTGTATGTGCATTCTAAAAGTAATTTCTGTTGTGGATCCATGCTTTCAGCTTCCACACTATTGATTCCAAAAAGGTGGTTGTCAAATGTGTTAAATCTAAAGCAAACAGAACAAAAAAGAGCAGAATATAAAATATTCATTTAAATCTAGACAGATTATTAACCAATATTTATGCACACATAATTCCCCAGTATGATGAAGGACTGACTTGAGTCAAAAGGGTGAATTTATTATTATTATTATTAATAATAATAATAATAATAATAATAATATTTTATTATTTATTATTGTTTATTTTATATTTTTTTTAATTTATTATTTTTGTTGTTGTTGTTTCATGACAGTACAAGTTCAGGGGAAAGCAGGATTGATTATGGTCCAGTTCAGGGTTCTCATAATACTGTTCATAAGAAGTGGACACCTTCACAAGCAAATTGAGCATAAGAAGCCCTTCTTGAACATCTAACAAATGTGGACTTCCTTACTTTGTATTAAAACTGCACAGCTTCATTTTAAATAGAGCTACTTGCCCCTGCAATCACAAAATTAAGGCCTGAGGTCCAGCAAATCTGGTCAACCTTCAAAGTGAAACTGGGCAAGACTCATCAGGCAGATCGTATTCAGAGTCCATACTCTGCCACCTTCTTCCACAGGCCAGAAGTGGGATTTACAAATCCTTTGGCAGGCTGTAGCCCATCTCAGATCTGAAATACACACCTCTGTACATAATGTATGGGAATATGTCTATATCCAAAATGTACATGCATTCATTGCATGACAAGTATGCATATACAAGCTGCATTATGCATCCAAAGATCATGGCATACAAAGAAATGTGCTCATAACTGTTCCATCACAGGAATTCCTGAAATTTAAAAACTAAAAGATCAATGTGTGAGATGAAAGAAAACCCGCTTCTACATCCAATATATAACATCTCCCTGTGGCTTGGTCTCTCTGAAAAGTGGGACATATCAGACTAGCTACAGAAAAAAATCTGTGGCACAGAAACACACTTACTCATTGAGAAGAGCAGCTCGTGTTGTATACATTTTTCCCGGCTTGTTACCGTCTGGATCATACCACTCTTTGGTATTAAATCTCTCTGGGGGTATTTCTACTGTGCAGTTTCTGCCTTCCTCCAGCACTTTCCAGAAATTGTCAATTCCTTCACCTATTGTACAAATATTGCAAAGAGGATTAAGTTATGTACTCATTTTCATCATGCTCATTCAGGAAGAAAACACATTCTGTTACCTGCAACTCCTACAAATGAATGTAGGTAGCTGAAAAGAAATTGCTACAGATAAACAGATGACCATGGTTGGGTGACAGGAATATGAAAAGGAATGACTCATCTTTTCACTACGTGCTTAAAAGCAAGTTACCCCACCAAATTAAATCCTTGAAAACTCTGTAGAATGTTTAAGAAAAATAACACGCCAAACAGACAACCTGGCGTCAGTGTTCCAACACACATCATTTCATCTCCTCAAGCTTCAGCTTTCCCCAGTATTCATGCATCCTCATCCACACTCGCTCTGGAAATGGTGCTAACCTGTGGCATGACCAAGTACTGACCAGCTCAGCTCTAACTGATGTGGGACATCGGGGACTGAAATCGTTACTGAAGGACAGCAATCTCACACAGGGCGGAAGACCCGTGCTCAGCCCTCCATCCAGCTACCTGAATGTCTCCACCCATCTACTCTAAGGATACAAATGTCCCTATGAATGCATAGTCCTACACCTATGTGTGATCATCTGGTCAGCGCACATGCAATAACCTGAAACCTTCACTTACATGTTTGGTTTGTCTGCAAGAGTTTCATGCATGCAGCTCAGCGCCCTGCCCACAGCGAACACTGTAGCTTTTGCTCTAAGTGGACAAATTCAAACTAACTCGTTTTCAACATAATGAGATTATTAATATAATATATAATATTAGAACATAATGTGTATGAGAGTGTTTATAAAGATCCTGAAAGGAACAAGGCCATGAACTCTGCAAAAGTAAGGGGGAAAACATGTTTCACTCCACCTCAATATTAACAAGTGACCGTGCCTTTCAATATTTAATCAGCATCCTGCTTTGTATTTACTCAAAACTTACCTCCGGGAAAGTTGCAGGCTATTCCCACAATAGCAATTTCATCTCCTGTCTCCATCTTCATCACCTGGGCAGCACAGTGTAGTTAGAAACAATGCTCAACATACAACTTTACATTAACAGTAAGATAAATATTAGTTTAAAAGATGATCATCACATAAGTACACAGATTTGCTCAAAGGTTGGCTTATTTTGATTGCCCTGTTTTTGGCTGCAGTGAGAAAGGTGGCCAGACCTGAGGAGTGTTTCTCATTAACTCTCTGCATTTAGAGGAAAGTCCCTAACTAATTCCCCAGACTCCCTAACACGCAGACCTCTCTTTTTACTCTTTAGCCTCTGATACACCCATCAGCACCTCACCTGCTCTTCAGCGGAAAGCACAGTTCCCAAACAGGTTCTGCGTGTTACCAGTTAAAATCAGACCAGCTAAACAGCCAACAGACAATCAGATAAGGAAAGGAACAAAAGTTGCTTCATCCACTCTCTGAAAAAGCGCTTGGAAAGAAAATCCTATTCTTGGCAGGGCTTTGGCGGATCCCATGGCTGCCTACCTTTTCTCTAAACTGCCTCTTACTGGAGAGGTTCAATGAGAGAACAGACTATGCTCAAAGCCACCAACATCAATCCATGAGATCACTGTATTCCTGACACTGAGCAATTTGCAAATAGCACCGCTACAGCCTCTGGAGTCACTTGCCGTGCATCCCATCCACAGCTTAAAAGAGAAAGCTTGTGATAAGGAGAAATTTAAAAGAAATCCATGATGTTTTTCAACTAACATTAAGGTAAGGGAAAAAATTGTATCAAATGAAATTTCTCAGCATAGATTTCAAAGATTCTTTTGTCAGTTTCTTTGTTTAATTCTGGGAATTTATACTGGGAGACAAAAGTGAGTTCAGTCCAAAGAATCCTGCCTGAAAGCCCTTGCTGCGCTTCCTTCAGCCTGCAAAGATGAGAAGATTCACAGTGAAAGGGATTTTTTAAAATTCTTGGCAATGACAAAATGATCATCTCAGAGCTGGCAACGTAGGTCCCAAAGAGCCCTTCAGACTTACTGACTGCAGTGAAGGAGAAATGAAGCTGATTCACTGCCCAACAGATCACATCTATGATTTCAAGGAGGTTATCTTTGGAATGAGATATTAAAACCACTGTACTGATTTATAGAGTGAAAAGTTTACTTGATTGTGCTATAAAGTGACACAAAGCTAGAGGGCAAACAAGCAAATATAAACAGTCCAAGGTCTGGCTTTCTAGGATTTAATTCTATTTTAACAATCATCATAATTTTTAAATGCAATACAAGAATATCTTTTATGATCAAGTTTTTAAAGACTGGATATCCCTTCCAGAGAGTCATTAGAAATTGTGGTCATAATGACATCTAAACTTACCAGTGTCTCAGGATCATTCCCTACAACCCAGCCTCAGGTTTAAGTTTCTATTGCTATTAATCTCTTCATTAATTTATATTCTGAATTTCAGTTTCTATTTATTTCCATTTCAGTTTATTTAACTGTAGTTAAATTTCCTTTTCATTTCTCCTTCAATTCTATTTATTTTCATATTTGATATTGTATTTATATAATATCTATATTTTAATTCACCGCAAACCTAAATTTGCAAAGCCCAACACAGATACTCTTACCACAAAGATACTTGAAATCACTGCATTTAAGTTAGCACCTAAACAGCATTTAATAGAAAAGGAAGGGACTTCCCCTTTTAACATTAAATATGACAGCTACAAAACTATCCAATGAGATACGTAACTCTTACCTTATATGATTCCAGTAGGGGTTACTAACAGACTGAGTCTTTGGAAGTCCTTTATATAGGATTCTGGGAGGTTTCTTATTCAAATGTGTGTTAAAACGTAGCAAAAATGTTAACGCCTTTTAGAAGAAAAATAGCAACTGAGTCATTACATTATGATTAGTCAGCAGTCCTCTCCGCGACTAAAGTTCAAAACTCCCTCCTTGAAGGTAGTAAATGCAATCAAGTGTTACATCAGGACAAAAGCATAATCTGTTTTATCTACCTCATACTCTTATCTAATATCAACAAGCAAACTCTGAAAGCATCACATCCACCAGCCTCTGCTAGATGCCTTTTTAACCCTTCCTTGGCTGATTTCATCTCAACTACCCAAACTCACCTTTCTCCTTTTCTTACTTGCCAGTGGAAGCACAGTCTTTGAGGAGCCAGGAAGAGTCCATATGTCATGTGTTGAGGTATTGGCTCAGTATTGGGAGGAGTATTGAAACAAATCCTGCACAACTATGAAGTTCAAAGCAAATTAAGCCAGTCTGTGCACTATTCAGATACTAGAAGGAAAGTGCTGTTAATGTCACTGATCCGAAGCAGAAGACTGATGAACAGTTATCAGTCTGTTGTATGAGCACTGATGACTTGCAAGAATATATTTATGAACTGAAATGAATGCAATGATGACACAGTCCCTGTGAGGAATGTAAGTAGTAGAAATATGAGCTAAGTACATAAGCCCACATTGCAATAAAGGAATGAGTCTACTATTATTGACATAGGCACTCTCCTTAAAATGGAACTACAATAAATCTGTCTTCAAATTTGTTAAACAATTCATCTAAACTTCAAATGTTCAAAATATCAGCTATAAAGGACTGTCAAACGGGAGGCACAATTTTGTCTCCCGTGCCATTACAGTAACCACATCTAAACAGCTAATTTATTGAGCATATCTACGCCTAATAATTTGTCCAAAAGGACAAATAAAATATATTCGTGTTTCCTCAGCAAGTTTTTAAATGTCCAGCTCCCCTGCTCAAGCACAGATACCTGAAATCCATCCGACCAGTGGCAACACTTCCCCTAATGCAGCCTAGGACTCCGTAGGCCTTCTCTGCAGCAAGAGACATTGCTGATTCAAGAATAAGATTCATCTAGATAAACTTGAGCTACATGAATGAGAGGCATGTCATCTGTGCTAGCTTTCTTCTATCAGACAGACCAAAAACTGCAGAGTGAAATTCAGATCAACTTTAGATGGCTTAACTTAGGTACATAAATTTACTTTCACCACTGAATGTGGTAGTACAATAACATTCCTACACCTAATAAACATTCTTATTTAAGTGTCCAGGGAAGCCATCAAGGTGTGATTTTCTCTCCTCTACACTAAATGTAAATTCTTGTAATCTTGAACATGATCAGTTTCCTCTCAGAACCGTAACTTCTCAGAAAGGAATACCACATCCTGCCAAACACTCGGACTTCCCTATCTGACTCATCCAGCTCTTTTAAACTGCAACCCTGACAATTTCACTATTGAGAAACAGCATATGTTATTAAGGCATACATTGAGGTATTTAAATTGCCAGATTGATGAAACAGAGAAGATAGATAGGTCTGCATAAACAAGTAATCTTCATTTAAAAATAATAATAAAATGACATAACTAATTGGGAAAATGCACGCTTAGTCTTTGCAATAAATACAAACAAGCATTCTCCTTAATATTCAAGAGCGGGTAATTCATACTTTCTCCTAGAATAAATTGACTGAATAATTTAGATTATAAATGCAAAAATAAATTGTGTAAATTTAAATCTAGCCTGTAACCAAAATAATCACAGTGAAAAAAACAGCAGCAGCTCTCTATTTGACAGCTATAAAATTTCAGCCAAAAGTCTCAGTTAACAGCTCAACACTGCTTTTTGGGGAGATAAGGGGAAAAACTGTTCTTCTTACTGCCTCCAAAGACCTCTTAACTACCCCCAGCTCAAGAGCACCTATCAGCCTTCGCAAACTGGCACACAATAGGATTGCAGGCAGCAAACAAGCTGTTTCAAATATTGTTGATTTTGGTCACTTCAAAAGGGTTTTAGGCACATGGTAAGACAATAAGAATTCTTTTTACATATACCTGTGCTTTACTAAAGGGAGTTTCTATCTGGCCAAAAGGACAGCTTTCTTTTTCAGCCATGCAGACAGACAACAAAATAACATTTCTCACTTTGAAGAAACTTTGCATGTGTTTGAGCACAAGGAATGCACACGCAGATCCCAAACATACCAGATGATGATGTGAAGGTGACTAATGTCAGCCAACACAGAGATAACAGAATTCAAAAGAATTAAATAATCCACTTGCAAGATCCTTAGTGCACTGTGATTATACGCTCACGTTTCCAGATAAAAGAGCAGACACTGAAGATACAGCCAGCTATGCAGATAAGCACTCCCCTCTGTGTACCTCACTAAGGTGTGGGCAGACTAAAAGAGATATGGAGCTTCTGGCAAACAGAGGAATTATTAAAATGGATTATGTATTACAAGCTCTTAGCAAAGTAGGCTGCATAAGATCTACCTTGTACTTTTGCAGTTGAACATACACTTCCAGCAATTGGTTATAATTCCCAATAGCACAGCTACCAGTACACGGAGTAGGTGAACAACAGGTAGAAGAAAGACTACTGATGACTTGCTATGTCATCTGTGGGCTTGCCTGCCCTAGTTCCAACTTCCATCAAAGCATGACTGTCCTGATTTTTGGCTTTGTGCTGAACAGTCACACAGGGGGTTGGCTGAGGGGCTGCTGTTGCTCAAGGACTGGCAAGCTCAAGGCATTGTTCAGCTGGTGGCTAGCAAAAGTGTTATGCACCACCAGTTTTGTTTTTTCCTTTTGTTGCTTCTTTTTTCTTATTTTATTTTCTTGTTCTTATTATTTTATTCATTTTCTTTCTTTCTTGCTAAAATGTCCCTATCCCAACCCATGAGATCTTGTACTCTACTCTTAAATTCTTTTCCCACTTTTCTCACCTCTTCAGAGGCGCGCCATTCCACTAGGAGGACCAGCTGGGAGACCTGAAGGTGATCAGCTCAGTGCAGGTGTGTTTCACATGGGATTGTGGCATATAAGGAGGGGTTCCTAAAAGGCAGCCTCAAGGAGTAGGACAGGCAATCAGGTCTCGGTATGGCTGCTGGCATGGAGGGCTCTGTCACTGCTGCTTCCAATGGCCACTGCCACCCATGCATGAGAATCTCTAGGCATTACATCTACTTGCTGTGTCCTCTGTGTTCCCTGTTGTCTCTCCAACAAACAGGAACCAATGCAGCTACTGAAATGGATCTCCCAAGGGAACATGCAGCCATGCAGGTCTCAAGGTTTGTCAAAGTTTTCTGTCAGGGTCTAATGGCAGCAGTGAATGCACCTGTGAGTAGAAGGACTGCTCAGCCTGGTGACAGGGCTTTGTGAGAAGAGTAGGCAAAGAGGCATCAGGGAATCAGAGAAGATTGACTGATGCAGTCATACCTTATTATCCTTGGGATACACGTTCTGCCTCCTCAAAAAGTTTATGTCCACGTGTACATAAAAAAAAATGTAGAGACGCAGATAGATAAAAGCAAGTTGAGTTCATGGTTTTTTGTCTGTTACCACTTCAATAGACAAGGGCCCCTACAACCAAAAAGACAAATGCCAGCTGAACCTGGACAGACATGATAGAAAGGGCACTGCTTCTCTAACACCCTGCTGGCACAAGAGGAAGGTTTACAAAGTCAGTGATTACTCTGTATATAGCAAACAACCTTTTTCTCAAGGTAGTATGAAATTCAGGTATCACAGGATGATTGTTCAGAGAGCGAAAGGAGGAAGAGATGTAATAAATTCAACAATGTAATTTCACCCACATCTGATTTCATAAATTTGTTTTCCTCCATCCCTCTTTACGAATGGGAAGAAAATGATCTACGTTCTTGTAATGGTAGGTTTGCTCCAACCACCACCACCCCCCCAAAAAAAAAGAAAAAGGGATCTGGATTAAGTTAAATCTGGCTGCAGGTGTACATCAGTATGGTTCACACAAAAAGTAAACACTCCAAACACTTTCTGTTTCCCCGGGCTACCAACGTGATGACATACAGCCAGATGCAAAACAAATTGGGAGTGCCACAAACAAGCAAAGGTCCCATTAGGTGTGGATGCTGAAAACTCCAGCTCCCAGCCTCCTGCTGAGCAGCTACCAACGCCTGGAAGCAAAACCTGACAGCAGGCTTTGCGGATGGTTTCCAGCATGTACAGCAAAAAAGGGGAGAGTGAACAACACTCAGATAGAATGAAAGACTGCAGGCTGTGACTTTTGTTTTAGGCTGGACGTAACAAGCGCTATTTTTATCTAAAACGTCAAACTTCTCATTTCTGAAACATAAAATTTCCCTGAAAGTTCCCTTGAAATCATTCACTACTTTCCCAAGCCTATAAATGATTGCTGTGGAAACCACTTCCCCTAACATTGTTCCATTATTCTCTATTTTTACTCTGTACATTTTTGCAGTTTGGACAAGAAAGCTACAGGATTTTCCTATAAGTATCGTTGTGTAATTACAGTGAAACAGATGTGAATTCTGAAAATGTGTCTGAACACAAATATCCTAAGTCACAGCCTCTCTTCTAACCTTCAAAATGTGTTTTGTATTCAAGTGCTCATTTTGGCCATCTCCACAGTACTCAGCACTGCTGAAAATGAAGGAAGAATTTGCGTGTACACAAATAATAATAATAATATCATGCAGCATATTGGCTTTGCCAGTATAAGATAGTTCAATTCTGAGGAACTTCACAAGCAATAACCTTGCATAACCAACTGCAGGAATTCTGGCCTGACCTTTGTCCCAAGTTCATGTCATCAAAAATGCAACTACTCCCTTTCATAGAATCACAGAATGGTTTGGGTTGAAAGGGACCCTTAAGACCATCTAGTTTCAACCCCCTGCTATAGGCAGGGACACCTCCCTCTAGACCAGATTGCTCACAGTCCCATCCCGCCTGGCCTTGATTGCCTCCAGGGAGGGGGCATCCACAACCTCACTAGGCAAACTGTTCCAGTGTCTCACCACCCTCACAGTGAAGAATTTCTTCCTGATATCTAGTCTAGATCTACCCTCTTCCAGTTTAAAACCATTTCCCCTTGTTCTGTCGCTACATGCACTTATAAAAAGTCCCTTCTCCTAGTTTATTTAGTCTGATTTTTTTTAATTTTTTTTTTTTTTACATTTATTGGATACTATGGGCTTCATAATTTTGACAGACAATAAAGGGAGAAGAGCCTGCTGTAAGAAACTGAACTGCCCAAATAGATTAAACTGAATGAGTTAATATTTCTAACACTCAGCAGAAGAAGAGAGATTTTACAGTCATCTCTGTTTCGACAGAAGAGATTGAGATATTGTGATTACCTTACTCAGGCTGGATAGCACCTCTCTAGGACTAACTTACAGTGAAGGAGAGGGGAGAGCACAAGGTAGCCTGCTCAAATCCGCTGCTGGAAGGTCTTGGGACTACACACTGAGCGTTATGTGAACTAGACTCTAGAAAAAATAATCCTAAGGACCCATGTATGCATTCACTGTCTGGAGGAAGCAGGCCCAATATGTTGCTTGATCCCAGGGTGGTGGGTTAGACCTTGCATTTACCTCTACTCTTCTATCTTCATTTTTTCCTTTCTCTCATATGTTAAGTGAATTAGAGATAACAAGGTTGAAATAATTTCTGCCAAGATAGCTTCTGCCAAAATAGCTGCTGCCATCAGTATTTTTAATTGATCATTTGGTGTTATGTTGCCTTAATTTAGCCTAAGGGTATCTTATACTTTGTTTGCTTCTAAGTGAGGAAGCTGAGCACTGTAAGCTGGAGGGGGGTCACAGCAATTTAGTTATGTCTTAAATGCTCAATCAGGTCTCAGGAGAGGATTATCTGTGTTTGTTGTGTCAGCCAACGTGCTGTAGCCATATCACCAGCCTCTGGCTTCTTTTCCTTCTTTTTTCTTTTGTTTTTTTTGCTTTGTTTTGTTTTGTTTTGTTTTGTTTTTTTGACCTTTAGTACATCACAAACACTGCTAATGATTTTCCAGTGGTGAGAGCTTGTTTGTTCCTCTGGAGGGGCAAACCAAAGTGATAGTCAAGGCCAGAAGACTTCAGGATGAGCTCAGAAATACCCGTTCAAGAACTAAGTAAACTGGAAAATGGAATATGAAATATTTTTTAAGACTCTTCATCTGGCCATCAACTGAGAACTAAAGGCCCTTACAAAGCTGGAAGATGATAAAAAATTTAGAACAAAAACAGGGATATTTTGCTTCCTAAATGCTTTGTCAAATTCATTTTCTTCAGGAAGATGACAGGGCAATAGACCTTGTGGATGGAGCTGGAAAACAGAACATTTTTCATGTATGAGAGAATATTATTTTCTGGTAAATGCATATTTTCACAAGATGCTTCTCATCTTAGGCTCTTTTATTAGGATTCTTACACTTATTCCTCATTTACAAATTTAGTACCCTCAGGAATATTCTTCTGCGCATTTCTCTTCTTGTTTTCCAGCCAATACTTCAGGTTTGATGGGCAAGACAAACTGGAAAACAGAACCTTTCTGAGTACCAGACTTCTCTTGGCTAGCAGCTCTTGACACTCCCCTCACTGGGCCCACCAAGGTCTGGGGCTCACTGGGTCAGGAAAAGGCCTGTTAGCCAGGGAGCAGAACAGGCCGGGACAGGAGATGCAGCCCCAGCCTTGGGCACTGGCACCGCCATGGAGACTGGGACAGGCTGAGGCCAGGGACAGGTCCAGGCCGAGGCCTGTGGTTGGGGTCTGGGCCCAGACTGTGGGCCGTGGCCTTGCACAGGCAGTTTCCACAGCGCACGACTGGCCCCTGGCTGCAGCCTTCCCACAGCCCCCCTGGGAGCCTCAGCCCACCTCCCAAAGACCAGGGCTGCTGTCGGCTGTGCCTTTGCCCTGTGTGCTCGGGGCCCTGGCAGCCAAACCCCTGCGGTTTGTTCCTCTGGAGGGACAAACCCCTGCGGGTTGATACAGCCTTTTCCTTGTTCTCTCTCTCGCTCAGATTTGAGTGAGGTCTAAGGCTTGAAATCTGAAGAGGTTCTGGGGAAGTCCCTGACCTTCCTGTCCCTTCGACTTAACTCCCTTCAGTCATGGACACTAACCACTATTGTGTTCTTTTGTTTTTCTTTTTTCTTTTTTTTCCCTCTTGCATTAATGACACATAGTTACAGAGAAAGACTTTATAGCAATAGACAAACACTCCTGAGCTTCTTAAAAACAACCCAATCCCCCTAGTATGCACAGGGGCTGTTGCAACATTTCCAGACTATAATTGTAAAAAGCAAACAGCAGCAAACTTCCTAGACTGTTTGAGGAGCATCACTGTGGAGATGTTCAGAACCATACTGGGCAATGTCCTGAGCAACCTGACCTTAGCGCAAAGGGCTGTATCTGCAGTGTTAACAGTTCTGCGGCTACACGTATAATTCTGTTTCTCAAAGAACACGGCTCTCCAGCTTCCTCGTGTCGTTATGAAAGCAGGCAGCTGAGAAAAAAAATACATTAAGAAAAAAGTATGAAGAGAAGTATGAAGTGTCTCTTTAATCAGTGTCTTATCAATAAGGAAAATGTTACCTCTGTATGCTGCTTTTTTAATTACCTGTTTATAAACTTCCCTGTAAAATGTCCATACAAGTCACAAATGAACTTCAGGAACTATAAATACATGTTATTGATGCCAAGAAACTGCAGCACCTCTATTGATTACATCAACCAATGTCTGTTTTAGCTTTTCAGAGTATTTCTTGTATGGGGAAAAAATAACTTCTTGTTTTGAATATTTGGTGATTCTGTGGTGTTTAAATATCTGAGAATTTGGCTCTGAAAACAAGCTATGATTTAGCAGAGCCTGAATACTAAACAAAGTCACTGAAGGGGGGGTAATTGGATTATTTATTGAGTTCTTCATATAAGAGATAACTTTTCATATTGGCGTTCATTCCATTTACGGAAAGACAATTTTACACATTCGCAAGGTGTAAAGATTATCAAATGATTGATGTAATCATTGTTATTCTGTGACATTTTTCCTGGCAGGCACAGCCAGGGCTCAGTCATGAACTGTAGAAACTGTCTGTGCCTGGACGTGGCCCTTCTCTGGGTGTGGACCCCACTTGCAGGAGCCAACCCAGTGTGGCCTTGGCCTGTCCCACTTCACGTGGCAGTTCCTGACTATTAGTCATGATTATTTGCATTTAGACATATTTCCAGAATTGACAGCAGATTTCCTGCATAGAGCTAAAAGGCAAAGCAGTTGAAGACCTCTAATAGGTCTGCTTTTCTGTCAGTGAACTAACTGCAGCTGAATTTGCTGTGAAAAACACTGTCTAAACAGAAAAACACGAAGCAGTGTTAGGGGAAGTGGTTTCCACAATAATCACTATTTATAGGCTTGGAAAAGTAGTAAATGTTTCAAAGGGAACTTTCAGGGAAATTTCACATTTCGGAAATGTAAAGTTTGATGTTTTAGATAAAAATAATGCTTGTTACATCCAGCTTAAAAGAAAACCACCGTGTAGTCTTTCATAGAATCCTAGAATGGCCTGGGTTGAAAAGGACCACAATGATCATCAACTTTCAACCCCCCTGCTTTGTGCTGTGTCACCAACCACCAGACCAGCCTGCCCAGAGCCACATCCAGCCTGGCCTTGAATGCCTCCAGCAATGGGGCATCCACAACCTACTTGGGCAACCTGTTCCAGTGTGCCACCACCCTCTGAGTGAAAAACTTCTTCCTAATATCTAACCTACACCTCCCCAGTCTCAGTATAAACCATTCCCCCTTGTTCTGTCACTATCCACACTTGTAAAGAGCAGTTCTCCCTCCTATTTATATGCTCCCTTCAAGTACTGAAAGGCCACAATGAGGTCCCCCCGGAGCCTTCTCTTCTCTGAGCTAAACAAGCCCAGTTCCCTCAACCTTTCTTCATAGGAGAGGTGCTCCAGCTCTCTCTGATCATCTTAGTGACCCTCCTCTGGGCCCATTCCAAGAGTTCTGCATCATGTACTGAAGGCCACAAGCCTGGGTGCAGTACTCCAGACGGAGCCTCACAAGAGCTGAGTAGAGGGGGACGATCACCTCCCTCTCCCTGGTGACCACCCCTTTTTTAACACAGACCAGAACACAGCTGGCCTTCTGGGCTGCAAGCACACACTGCTGACTCATGTCCAGCTTCTCATCCACCAGGACCCCCAAGTCCTTTTCCAATGGTTCTCAATGGGTTCTTGATGGCTGCTCTCAATGGGTTCTTCTCCCAGTCTGTATAAACACCTGGGACTGCCCTGGCCCAAGTGCAGCACCTTGCACTTGGCCTTGTTGAACCTCATTAGGTTCACATGGGTCCACTTCTCCAGCCTGTCCAGGTCCCTCTGGATGGCCTCCCTTTCCTCCATTTAATCTGAGTGTTGTTCACTCTCCCCTTTTTTGCTGTACATGTGGAAACCATCCGCAAAGCCTGCTGTCAGGTTTTGCTTCCAGGCGTTGGTGGCTGCTCAGCAGGAGGCTGGGAGCTGGAGTTTTCAGCATCCACACCTAATGGGACCTTTGCTTGTTTGTGGCACTCCTGACTTGTTTTGCATGTGGCTGTATGTCATTATGTTGGTAGCCTGGGGAAACAGAAATTGTTTGGGGTGTTTATTTATTTATTTATGGTGAACCATAGCAATGTATGTCTGCAGCCGGATTTGACGTAATCTCACATACAGCCCACAGACCCTGCCCTAGCAATTGTATCAGCAGTTACCTTTCATAAATGAAATACACTCAGAAACTGAATAGGTTTTTTCCTCCTCAACCACAGATTTATGGGAAACCCCTCAGGAAATGTTTCATAACTGGTCATAAATTATATTATGTGTAGCTTGCATAAATTTTAAGGCATTAACGGCAGAACATTTGATCACATGTTCAAACTTCAATTATCTCCCTCTCTCTCTCACTAGGGAAGTGTCTTGCTGCTGGTACAATATAATTTTTCTGTTGCTAGTAAGGGACATCAAATTACGTTAAGTGAATGTGCTTAGATCCACCTGCCTCTATTTATTTATGCGTAGATTTAACATCGGTAGAACAAAAATATATCCTGAAATTATGTCTAATTGCCAACTTGTTTTTCATAAATCACAACAGAATCATGAAGCGCATTTCAGGATGTTGCATCTTCAAACACATGGATACAGATGTTCACGTCCTCTAGTACCTTCTGGATTCACTTGTGTCCAGTTTCCTTAAGTATTCTTCACCTCCTCCTCATGTACCAAAGGTAAAATGACTTGCATGGACTGATCTCTGTCCTAGAATATACTCTAAACTGGACAGTCCTGGAGCAGTCTGATCTGCCTAACCGATGTTTGATTGGCAGTGTTGCAATAAATAATCCTGAGAGATCCCCTCCAGTCTAAGCAGTTCTGTGATTCTTTGATACTTTTGCCTTGTTCCAGAGCTTTATGTAAGAAATCATGCGTTCAAGTTCCACTTCAGCTTGAGTGACCTTAGCTCCTGCCAGTGCAACAAGGCCATCAGTAGGAAGGTTTTGCTTTCAGCCACAAAGAAAGGAAAACAGTGGTCTACTGGGAATGGTCCCATTTCTAGCCTTACACTGTGAAATACTGCAGAGTTCTTACACACAAATTCCCAGAGCCACAACAAGCCATCAACTTTTATTTCCTTTCTCAGTAAACCTATCATAACTGATAAGGCTTTATGGCTGGTTTTTATTGTTCAAGCAATCAAATGGAAAGTTCTCTTCACGTCTGCTGCAAGCTCAATGGTCTGTCCACAAACAGGTCCACTGACGGAACATCCTCACTGTCTTCTTAGCGTCTTTCCATGGGGACAGGCATAGCTGATGTTCATTTGCGCATCCATCTGTTCTCCTCAGTTATCTCCACAGAAAACAGACAGCCATTTCCAGCTGTTGCCATAACTCCTTACCAGTAATTGGTAATGGAAGCCCAGCGCTTCCATGACATCAAATAACTTTTCTCTGGAAGCACTGGTAGGAAAGAGCTGCTTTTTTTTACAAAGAAGGGCGAGAAGAAGCGCCCGTCTGAGTTAATTGGCGAGACACTCAGAAATGTCACATCTGAGGTTAATTTCGTTCTCAGCCAGAGGGCACTCAAAGCAGCATCACTTAGAGCGATGAGCAGCCGGCTGCTGGGTACGCCGTGGGCTTGGCAGGATGTTTTCCATCATTGTTACTGCACAAAGCTGCCGTGTG
This sequence comes from Coturnix japonica, assembly GCF_054131305.1. Taxonomy (NCBI): domain Eukaryota; kingdom Metazoa; phylum Chordata; class Aves; order Galliformes; family Phasianidae; genus Coturnix; species Coturnix japonica. The sequence continues at coordinate 125,069,578 of NC_140664.1, read as the reverse complement.
TTGTAACACTGCGATCTGAGTCGCTTGCACATTCCAGTCACTAAATGCTGTTTCTGAGCCCTTTATCTCTGCAGTTCTCATTCCCGTTTTGTAAACTTGTTCACCCCAAGCGGAGACACGGCACAAAGCACATCGGTGGGTTACATGTTCTGCTCCCAGGCAGTCTAAATAAATAGATAAATAAATAAATAAAAGCGCTTCGGTTCTCTTTCCGCAAACTTCGCGATTCTGGTTTGTGGCAGCCCCAGAGCGCCTCAACAGCGTTCAGAGCGGGGGAAGGTGGAACGGCTGTAGAGCCGCTGGAGGGGGCACGGGCGTTTCCAGGCGCTCCCATCGCCGCATAACGGCAGCGGGGCGGCGACCCGCCCGGGGATCATCCCGGGCGCGGAGGGGCAGCGCCGTGACCCCGCCTCGTGCTGGGGTGGAGGGGGCGGCGGGCGGGGTGAGTCAGCGCGGGGTGGGCCGGTAAAGGAGCGGATGAAAAGCGCTCAGTGTGTCGGTTACGGCGGGTGGGGGGCGGCATTCCTCCTGCCGAGCGAAAGCGTTACTGAGCTGAGGGTGCGCGGCAGCCGACGGCCCGTACTGCCGGCCCGGCCATGGGGCAGCCGCGGTCCGGCCGGGAGCGCTGCTCCTGCAGCAACACCAACTGCGTGGAGCGGCCCCTGACGCGGCTCTTCGAAGCGCTGGGGCGCGTCGTGGCCGCCCGGCCCTGGCCCTTCGTGCTGCTGCCGCTGCTGCTGTCGGCCGGGCTGGGCGCCGGCTTCTACTTCCTGCCGGACCTGCAGACGAACGACATCGAGGGCCAGTTCACGCCGACCGGCGGGCCCGCCAAGGCCGAGCGGGACTCGGTGCGGCGGCACTTCCCCACCGACGACTCGCAGCGCTTCTCCGCCGAGCGGCTGCCCACGGAGGGCGCCTACGCCGCGCTCATCGCCGTGGCGGCGGGGGACGCCTCGGTGCTCGACGTGCCGGCGCGGAACGAAGTGCTGCGGCTGGACAACTTGACGCGCCACCTCGGCTACGAGCAGCTCTGCGCCCGCAGCGGCGGCGCTTGCGTCCTCGCCAACCCGCTGCTGCCGATGCTGGACAACGGCAGCGCCCTGTCCGAGCTGCGCTTCCCCGGCAGCGGCGCCGCCTTCCTGGGCACGGCGCTGGGCGGCGTGCGGACGGACGGCGGCGGGCGCGTGGAGCGGGCGCGGGCCCTGAAGCTGATGTATTACCTGCGGGAGGACGGCGGCCAGGCGGGCGACAGCCGGGCGTGGCTGGAGACGTTCGTGCGGGACTTCCCGGCCGAGCTGCGGGAGCTGAACCTCACGGCCGTCGAGGTAGCGCCGGGGCGGGGGGCTGCGGCTGCGGCGGAGCGGGGCCGAGCGGCGGCCGGGGCAGAAACGCGTCCGCTGACCTCGCGCTGTTTCCGCACCAGGTGACGTACTTCACCTCGCTGTCCAGACAGGAGGAGTTTGAAGGGAACACCAAGAGCGTCATCCCGCTCTTCTCCATCACCTACTTCTTGACCATCACCTTCTCGGTCGTCTCTTGCCTGAGGTAAAGTACCTGGAAGCCCCGGGGCTGCGAGCGGCCGCCTCTGCGCTTCCACTGCGGGTGCAGCTGCGTTTGGGCTCCTTGGGCTGCTGCTGAGCGGCCCTCGTGAAATGTAATCACAGGCAAAACACGTTTTTTCACTTTCACTCTGATGTGAGCTGATGTGAGAATTCATGCTTCCTGTGTGCTTAAGTGGGGAACATGCAGAGCATCGGTTGAGTCCCTATACAAAACTTCAGTTCAGACATGTGCAGCCTGAATGTTCGTACCCAGCAGTTCATCCTGTGAAGCCATCAATCATTTATGTGGTCCTCATCTCATAGGAATCATTTTTATGTTACTGGTCTGTTTCCGTGTGTTGCAGCTATGTCAAACAACCACAACAACAATACTCTTAGCAGTCAGAGTGCTGTAACCGTGGCACAAACAGGCACAGCCACCTGGTCCTACTTGACCTTACAAAGGAAGGGGACCAGGAGCTGCTGGATGCTCTGTGCGTCACAGAGCTCTGTTAACACTTTGTAAAGACAAGTCCAAATAAGGGAAGGAAGACAGAAAGTGAGGAGGAAGTACGCTGTTCTCAGGTCTTGTTGCACTGTTTTCCTACCACCTCAGTTGTGATACAGTTGAATTAACGGTAACTGCATAAATTGCTGCAACTCTGTGTAAGTCCTTAAGCATCCTGCTTAATACTGAGCACTGCCTGTGTCACAAAGAACTTAGGCTGCCCTCTTTGTTCAGGTGGAAGGTGAGCTGTCCTACGTTTGACAGCTGTAGGGCAGGGTTTGTGTGCTGCGCTTGAAGAATAAAGTTCTGCTCAAGGGGTGGGTCTCTTGGACTGGATCTTGTGTGATGCACTGTGCTAACAAGGACATGCAGTTTTGGTTATCAGCTGTCTCAGGCGTCATCAGTTGGGAGCACAGCCAGAGTAAGGGTGGTTCCACCAAATCGCATCTGTACACCCACTGATTAATGTGTACCACACTGACCTCCCACGAGTTAGGTAGCTGTGATGTGCTTCTCATATTAGAGTCTGGTAGGGGGTTTCAGCTGAATGCAGTTCCAGCATACGCAGCTGTTTATGTATATAAAAGTCATGGCTTACCCAAAAGGTTGCAACCTGAATTGGATATGGTAGCTTACCAGATTCATCTTGCTTGGAACCAAGAGGTTCTCTTAAAGTTTGAAAATGTTCTAGAGCTTGGAGGATACTTCTGATGGAGCACAGGGTAGCTCTGCTGTCCCGGTGCAGTGCTACCACAGGCTAAGTCTCCCACTGGGAGTGTTCCATGGGGAATCCTCAATCCAGTCATTGCGGGCATCTTGGCAAATAGAAAGCTTATCTACAGCACAGTGCTTACAGCCCAGGGAATGCATTCATACTACACTAATGCTACCCTAAAAACCTGGACAGAGCCTCTAAAAATGAATGACTTGTTTGAAGACCCTAAATCTAACCTCTCAAAGGTACGTATCTTCACTATAGCTGCTCGCTTATTGGCACAAAGATCAGCGTGCATATTTTACTCTCAGGTGCATTTCTCTGTAACTGGCCAGCAGTAATAGTACATGTGGCACCTGCCGTATGCATTCATTTTGTCTTAATGCTTGGGAGCAATCCTAGCAAATAGCAGCTTCCATCAGGTTCCTTTTGTGGTTGGGATACGATCCGTATCTCTGCAGAGAATTCAGTTGTCATGCCAAATGCCGTGGTGAAATACTTGACTTGTAACTAAGCTGTTCCTTAAAATGTTTTCAGGCTGAACTGTGTAAGAAATAACATCTGGCTTGCATGCTGTGGAGTGCTTTCCTCCGGTTTAGCTGTATTAAGCAGCTTTGGATTGATGATGTATTGTGGAGTTCCGTTTGTGGCAACTGTAGCAAATGCTCCATTTCTTATTCTTGGTAAGTAGAAAAACTGTGTTGGGCTCCGTGTGAAGAGAAAATCAGGAATTAGAACAACTTGACAGTGTTACTCTTTTATGAGTGTCAGTTCATACCTAGCTCAGCAGTGAGCAGTGCGGAATACATGCACAGCTTATGCCAAACCAGCAGAGACTAAAGCCAGTATGTGTATTATCACCTGAATATGCAAAAAAAGTTACTAGGGTCTTTGTTTAGATAAAATCAGGCCTGACTGTATCAGGACAGTCTGTAGTTTCAAAGTTCATCTTGTTTGGATGTGAAATTTCCTATGCAATATAATGACTTCAGGCAGCCTCATTTTGGTGTAACATGGAAGTGATGCTTGCTCTTAGAAGCAGCACCCCACAAGAACAACAGGAAGTTACTGAATATCACTGTGTCGCAGTTACACAGACCACTTGACAGCCAGAGCTTAGCTTTCAAAATGTCTTCAAATAATGTTGCTGCAAATAAATTACACCCTTACAAACCTCACCTAGTCTCCTATGTGATACATTCATGTGATGTTTTCTTGGTCTTAATCCCTTGCTGAGGAAAGTGCATGGACCTCCTGGGCTCTTAGAGGCTGCAGGTTGTAAGTGTCCAACATGCTAATTTTATGTTTTGTTTTTTATGCTTTGCCCTCTTCTTTTCTTTTCTTCTCTTTTCTTTTCTTTTCTTTTCTTTTCTTTTCTTTTCTTTTCTTTTCTTTTCTTTTCTTTTCTTTTCTTTTCTTTTCTTTTCTTTTCTTTTCTTTTCTTTTCTTTTCTTTTCTTTTCTTTTCTTTTCAAGTAAATATATTGTATATAAGTAACAGAACTTTATATATATAAAAATTATAACCCTTACATGTGGCCCAACATAATTCCTCTTTGCTCAGTGCTGTCCAGGGAAGCCAAAAGTTTGGACACCTGTGCAAGGCTTTGTTGGGTGTCTAATGCAAGTGCTCTGTAGGAGACAGGACTTTTCTTTGTTCCCTCTATGATTCAAATGTGTTTGGTATTTGCATGTTTGTCCCCTGGATGCAAAAGCTCCAAATTGAACAAAGCACCTCTCATGAAGCTGAATAATGTCTGCAAACAGTCTCTTCAGATCTTTATAAACATCACGGTGAATTTGGTTTTTGGGTTAAGGCAAACAAATGATCTGTATTTTAGAAGAATTGCTTTCAAACCTGCCTGTCAGGAGCTGTGTGGCTGGACACCATTCCGCGCCCCCTTCTGGCTTGCTGCTCATCCTCTCCTGGGTGATGCTCAGAGAGATGAGTGCCAATCCCAAACATGTAAAGGTCGCAACCTTGGTTCAAAATCATGAGCCATTTCTGGAATAGATTCTGTGAGCTTTTTATCCTTCTGCTTTGTGGGTATGGACAGACGCTTGTGTTTATGGTCTGTTAGGTTCTGTTTTCAGGCTTTCCTTCATGGTATCAGAGGTACAGGCACAAGTGGGAGGGCTGAGTGCTGAGATCTCTCCTTAATCATTGTATGCTGGAAGCTGTGCTTTTAGGTAGACCATTCCATCAGAACCAGAAGCTGGGGTGTAGGGGGAACTTCATGAGGGGGGCACACTCAATGCTGCTGCCAAATGTGTTTAGGAACCGACTGATAATTAAGCAAAAAGCTGTTTGTAATAGTGATCTCAAGAACTCTTGAGGTTGCCCTAATAGCATTAAAAAAATCATTCCTTGTTCTTTCCTATGCATCAGTGATAATGAATTTTTTTAACAGTCCTTTATTAGAGGACTGTTATCATGCTGCCTTCTAGCGGGCTGATTAAAGTGTGCAAATATTAATTTCAAAGACATTATTGTTATCCCTAGTGGAGTACATGCGTGGTTCACACAGTCAGCATCCATGCAGAGTTTTCTGTTTTAATTCTGCACACAGTTAGGTGCTTGGTGGTGTGCAGAGCAAGCCCACATCTGAATAGAAGCACTTTTTGTTATACACAGCTGTTGACAAAACTATCTTTCTTTTCAGTGCTTCATTGGTTACTGTAATTTATTTTTGCTGGTCATGCATATTTTGAGGCTAGAAGATTCTAAATCTGGGAGGAGAAAGCTGCTGCCTTGAGAGTAATTTTATTTCTATGCTTATGAGTGTGTATTTTAGAATGTAATTAGAGCAAGTGTGGGGTCCTACACCTGGGCAGGAATAACGGCATGCATCAGTAGAGGTTAGGTGATGAACTGCTGAAGTGGAGCTCTGTAAAGAAGGACCTGAGTGTCCTTTTGGGAAACAGGTTGGCCATGAGCAGCAGTGTGCCCTTGTGTCCAAGAATGCCAGCGGTGTCCTGGGGTGTGTTAAAAAGTGTGGCCAGCAGGTAAAGGGAGGTGATCCTCCCCCTCTACTCAGCCCTGGTGAGGCTGCATCTGGAGTACTGCAACCAGTTCTGTGCTCCTCAGTTAAAGAAAGACAGGGAGCTGCTGGAGAGAGTCCAGTGGAGGGCCACAAAGATGATGAGGGGCCTGGAGAAGAGAAGACTGAGTGGGGATCTTACTGATGCTTATAAAAGTCTTAGGGATGGGAGTCAAGTGGATGGGCCAGGCTGGTTTTGGTGGTCCCCAACAGCAGGACAAGGAGCAATGGGAACAAACTGGAACACAGGAAATTCCATATGAACATGAGGAGAAACTTATTTTGGAGGTAGCAAGAGCACTGGAACAGGTTGCCCAGAGAGTTGTGGAGTCTCCTCTGGAGATATTCAGAACCCACCTAGACACTCTCCTGTATAACTTACTTAGGGAGCCTGCTTTAGTGGAGGGTTGGACTTCTACTTCTTGGATCTACAGAGGTCTCTTCCAAACTCTGTGATTCTGTGATATCAATGCATTATCATGTTTGGCATATTTATGGATAATTGTTTCTTTCTCATTCATTTTTCACATATTTGTGCTCATTTCTACTTTCCTCCTTGATGGACTGCAGGTCTCTCCCTTTGAAAATATGAACCCCGCTGTTTGTACTCCCTTTCAGCCACTTGCCACTGTAGTACCTGTATTCCCAGACCAGCACTCATCCATATATTATTCTTGCAGTGTTCTTGCCCTCTTTGGCTGATTGCTCTATACTTCCTTTCCTTCCCTTAACCCAGATCTGTTTCGACCACTTAGCCGGTTATTCTCCTATCTCTGTGTTCTATTTGCAGTTCTTTGTGTTTGTTGCTTTTTCTTTCACTGGTCTGCTGTAATTCTGAAAGTCATTATATTAGTATTTCTTCAGTTCACCAAACTTCCTGTGAATTGATTACACCTTTTGAAACACTTGTAACTCTTCTTCCCAGCTACCACTGGGAACATAAATTTTTGTTGTTGTTGTTGTGTTGATTCAAACATTGACCAACACTAAGTCTTGTGAATGCTTGTGATCACAATAATTACTTGTTTTATAAATAATTCATAATTGCCTTTTTACAGCCGCTCAGTTGTGCACACAGCATGCAGTGTTTTCACCTGCTTAGCAGTGCCATCTATTGCATCTTTATCCATCTGCTCCTGCTCCTGCTCCTACTTTATGCATGTTTGCTTTTCAGAGACCAGAAGAAATCTTGATACAATGACACTGGCAAAATACTGACCAGTTTCTGATAAACTCGTAGCAGTTAGCAGAACTGGGAGAAGCTTATTATCTGCTTACTTTCTCCTGTGTCTTCGGTGAAAACTCTAGACCAGAACCCAGAGTTTTCCTGGCATGGTCTTCCAGGATTCTGATGAGGAGTGTATGCTGGCGTATATGTAAAAATGGGAAGATTAATTAATATAAGAAAACAGTTTAAGAATCATGACAAAAGTAAAGGTCAGCAAATAATATACATTTCAAAAATAAGCTGTTTATAGAGATCATGAGTAAATTCTTGTAAGAAAAACTGAGGAGAGTGAAGAGGGAATGAGAGCGACTGGCAAACTTCCATGACTTCTCCCTGTCTGCAGAAGACCAAGCAAGAAATAATTGGCCTAATTTGCTGCAGATTCCAGGGACAGCAGGAGATGCTTCTACAGATGAGGACAGAGATGTGACAGAATAAGCAATGCATTTGTATCTGTGTCATCTATATCAGCATATACATGAACAGCAGACACAAAACACTTGTCAGAGATGGGCAGCACTAAAGCCAGCAGCATCGCTTGCTTTTTGGGAATTCGGTGTAACCTTAAATGCTGTTTATGTGGTGCTTTTGCTGTGCGTCAGTGGAAGCTGCCTTGTGCCATGCAGAGTTAACTTTTTCTCCCCTTGCAGGAGTCGGTGTGGATGACATGTTTATCATGATCTCTTCCTGGGAACAGAGCTCAAGCAAGGCAGACAAAACAGACACTAAATCTCGGCTGGCTGAGACTTACAGCGAAGCAGCGCTTTCTGTGACAATCACCACTCTCACAGATGTCTTGGCCTTCTTCATTGGCACCTGGACTGCTTTTCCTTCTGTGAGGTCATTCTGCCTCTACACCGGCACTGCCTTTGTCTTCTGCTATGTCTATGTTATTACCTTCTTTGGGGCAATTATCGTGTTAGATCATAGAAGAGTGAAAGGAAACCGACACTGGTTAACTTGTATGCAAGTGAAAGTAGGAAAGAAGTCCTGCTTGTATAATGCATGTTGTTTAGGCAGCTGTTCCAGTGAGCCGCCTGAGCCAGAAACCAGTGAGGCAGAAAGCGAGCATCCAATGAGCGTATTCTTCAAAAAGTATTACGGTCCTTTCTTGACAGGTAAATGGATCAAGCTTCTTGTGGTGTTGCTGTATGGAGCATATTTGGGTGGCAGTATTTATGGATGCACCCAGATGAAGGAGGGCATAGATCTTCGAAACCTGGCTAGCGATGACTCTTACGTTATTGCATACTATGACGACGATGACAAATACTTCTCAGAATACGGACCCAGGGTCATGGTTGTCGTTACTGACAGCGTGAATTACTGGGATGAGTCCGTTCGTAATGACATTGAGGCTTGCATGCAGGATTTAGAGGACATTGCCTACATAGACAGGAACCTCTCACTGTCGTGGCTGCGAGTGTACACCGGAATTGCTGAAAATGGTTTAATAAATATAAATAATAAGGATAATTTCATTAATAACTTATCTGTACTATTCCACTACTATCCCAGTTTTGAGTGGGACATTGACAAGACTGCAGAAGGAATAGCAGCTTCTCGTTTCTTCATCCAGACAGTGAATGTCACCTCAGCTGTTGACGAGAAAAATCTGTTACATCAGTTAAGAGACAGAGCCGAGCAGTGCGTAGTTCCACTCATGGTGTACCATCCAGCATTCATCTACTACGACCAGTACCTGGTAATAGTGCAGAACACCATTCAGAATGTTGCCATCGCTGCTGGGGCGATGCTCGTTGTCTCTCTTGTGCTTATTCCCAGCCCACTGTGTTGCTTGTGGGTGACTTTTGCTATAGCTTCCGTTATCGTTGGCGTTGCTGGTTTCATGGCATTTTGGGACATCAGCCTTGACTCCATATCCATGATTAACCTGGTCATTTGCATTGGATTTTCGGTAGATTTTTCTGCACATATTTCCTATGCCTTTGTTACGAGTGAAGAGTCATCGGCCAATGCAAAGGCAATAGGAGCTCTGCACCAGCTGGGTTACCCAGTGTTACAAGGAGCAGTATCCACTGTGCTAGGAGTAGTTGTCCTGGCCGCAGCCAAAACCTACATCTTCAGAACATTTTTTAAGATCATGTTTCTTGTTATTTTGTTTGGGGCTCTTCACGGTCTGGTGTTTATTCCAGTATTTCTCACCTTTTTTGGATACTTTGGAAAATCGCCACCCGTTACTGAAACTAAAATGCAAGACTTTAGATATAGAAATGACAAAGACCGTGCATAACTAATTTAAATGTTTAAAATTATGTATACATTATTTGGAGTTTAAAACGCAGCTACTTCGGGGGAATGTAAGAAATGAAGGACGGGAAGGATGGAATAATACAGCAGAGAGGCAAAGGCTCAAGAAAAGCCAGGCATTAAGTAACAGAAGAAGTGAAAGTGCACAGAATGGATTTGCATTTCCTCCTTTTTTGTGTGCTCAACTTTGTAACTTTAATGTTAAGCCTTCTTCCTGGCATGTGTGAAAATTGTTTACTGAATGTATTGAAACTGAAATTATTCTGAACACTAAAGATAGTCCCAGTGTGATGGACTTTTACAGTTCAGTCAGGAAATACACAGAAAAGGCTACAGCAGCCATTGGTTTCATGCATTTCCTGGCTGTTTGCCTTGATGCAGTCACTCTACACTGAGCCTGTAGACAGTTTCCTCAAGAGACTCGAACCTTGAGGTTTTACATTATGATGATCAGCAGGTGAGTACTGCCTCATTCTGCAATGGTTCATAAGCGTTTGGGAGACTTCGTCCCATAGGGAAGACTAACTGACTCATGTTTTTTTGTTCAAATGGATCTTTTCTTGCTAAGATTAAACAAATTGTATCTTTAAGACGACTATATTTGTTTTGTTGGCTGCAGTTTCCAAATGGATATATACCATGATCCTGTGCGGACAACCTGAGTGACCATAGTGGTAAATGGCCTGCCATGGCATGACGGGGTGGAATTTCCTAGAAAGCATCACACCTGTTTGAGGACAAAGTCAAAAAGCAGCGCAGGATTAAGCCATTCAGTTCAAAAGCTAAAGCCATAAATTCTGTTGTGTTTGTAACAATCCAATTTTCGACGCATCAATGGAGCAGAAGAGCTTTCACTAAAATATTGATAATAAACAAAGAATTTTAACTTGTAGGGACTGGATTAAGAGCCAGTACGTAGTTTGTCACCAATTTAATGAGCTACCTGTTAGAAATCTCTGTTCCATCTGGAATTGGGACCAGTTCCATAGGAATACACCCAGACATCTGCTGGAAAAGTAGCACAGCGAGCTGTAGGCAAGGATTGGAGGCTGCCTGGGCTGTAGCGATCATGCTATGGTTGACGTCACGCTCCAGAGGGACATGAGACAGGTGAAGAGTACCATTAGGAAGCTAAAATTTAGGAAAGCTGACTTCCAGCTCTTCATGGAGTTAGTCAACAAAACGCCCTGGGAAGCTGTCCTTATGGATAAGGGCAGAGCTGGCAGATCTTTGAGGCTTTCTTCAGTGTGCAAGAGCTCAATCTGCAGGTGTAGCAAGTCAGGAAAGGAAGGCAAGAGGCCAGCATGGCTGAACTGGGACCAACTAGTCAAACTGAAGAGCAAGAAGAGAATGCACAGACAGTGGAAATGGGGACAGGTACTCGAGGAAGAATATAAGGAAGCCGCTAGGCTGTGTAAGGGTGAGGTCAGGAAAGCCAAGATAATGCTAGAACTGAATGTGGTTAGGGATGCCAAAAAGAACAAGAAAGGCTTCTACGGGTGCCTTCAACCAGAAGTGGAAAGTCCAGGAGGGCGTACCCCCCCTACACCCCAGTGAGTGACAGACAAACTGGTAACAAAAGACAAGGTTTTTTTTTTGCTTCGATCTTCTCTGCTAACTGCTCACCATGCAGTGCTCGATTGTTGGGTTTGGTAGGAGGGGCCTGGGGAAGCAACATCCTCCCACTTCAAGCAAGGATCAGGTTTGTGACCACATGAGGAAGCTGAACATCCACAAGTCTATGGGTTCCAATGAGATGCATCCCAGAATCCTAAGGGAATTGTCTGACGTGGTTGCCAACCCGCTCTATGATATTTCAAGGGCCGTGGCAATCAGGTGAAGTTCCTGGTGAGTGGAAAAAAGGAAACATCACACCCGTTTTTAAAAAGGGTTAAAGGATGACCCTAAGAACTACTGACATGTCAGTTTCACCTCGGTGCCAGGGAAGATCATGGAACAGGTCTTCCTGGAAGTTACGGTAAGGCACATGGAAGGCAGGGAGGTGATACGAGAGAACCAGTGTGGCTCCACCATGGGCAAATCCTGCTCGACTAACTCACTGGCTTTCTATGATGGTGTCACTGCATCAGTGGACGAGGGAAGAGCCACTGATGTCATCTATCATAACTTCTCTAAGGTCTTTAACACAGTACCCCACAACATCCATCTCTCCAAACTGGAAAGATATCAGTTTGATTTGTGGACTGTTCAAAGGGCAAAGAACTGGCTGCAGGATTGAGTTCAGGGAGTGGTGGTCAAAAGCTCAATGTCTGGATGAAGATCAGTGATGAGTGGTGTCCCCTGTAGGTCAGTGCTGGGGCCAATACTCTTTAATATCTTCATCAATGGCGTTGGGGTTGAATGCACCCTTAGCAAGTTTGTGATGACACCAGGCTGAATTTGAGGTGTAGTCAACACACGAGAGAGACAGGATGCCATCCAGAGGGACCTGGACAGGCCTGAGCAGTGGGTCCAGGTGAACCTCATGAGGTTCAACAAACCCAAGTTCATGGTGTTGCACCTGGGTCAACTCTCATTACCAATACAAGCTGGGGGACGAAGCAATTGAGCACTGCCCTGCTGAAAAAGACCTGGGAGTACTGGTAGATGGGAAGCTGGATGTAAGCCAGCAATCCTTGCAGCCCAGACAGCCAACTCTATTCTGGGCTGCATCAAAAGAAGTGTGGCCAGCAGGTCAGGGAGGTGAGGCCTCACCTGGAATACTGTGTCCAGATGTGGAGTCCTCAGTGCAGGAGAGACATGGACCTGTCAGAGCACGTCCAGAGAGGGATACAAAAATGATCCGCAGAATGGAACACCTCTCCTATAAGGACAGGCTGGGAGAGCTGGGGCTGTTCAGCCTGGAGAAGGCTGTGAGGTGACCCAAGAGCAGCCTTTCAGTATCTAAAGGGGAGCTACAGGAAAGAAGGGAACAGACTCCTTAGCAGAGTTTGTGGTGATAGTAACTTGCCTCTTCTGTGCGTATAACAAGAAGCGTTCAGGAGAAAGATGTCAGACCTCAGGACTTGCCCCACAAAACAGATCATTCAGTGGAGATTTCTACTTTTGAAGTCAAAAGTTTTCTGTGTTTGTTTTTAATGACAGACTTGCATTATTCAACTGGAAACACTTCTGTCCAAGTCCCATTACTGAAGCAGGAACTGAAGAACAGGTCTGAATTGCTCGGGAGATCATCCCCTAGAAATATAATTAGTATACAAATTTTCCATTACTAAATTTATTTACAAGTTCAAATGTCTTATATAGTCCGTTTACAAAACAGGAACTCTGTATTACATTCTGTAGCAGTTTACAGTGGTAAGTAAAAGGAAAAGCCAATGTCCGTAATTAAATCGAACCTTTATTATTCCAAAAACAAATGCAAATATGCAGTATATTTCTGCTTCCATTGGCATATTTCTAAAATACATGTACAACTGTAACTAGTCAGCCCAGGCATTTGGTATAATGTTTTGTAATGTTTTCAAGTTGTGCCACGTTGGGATGTCACTGTAATAGCTGACAATGGAAAAATAAGCAAATGGAAAGTTATCCTAGTTTCAGAAGGAACAAAAAAAAAAAAAAAAAGAAAAGCAAAACCAGGTATTACACTCAATATTCTGAAGCAATTTAATGTTTGCTTTAAATGCGGTTATCAATTGTCATTCACGTTTATTGGCACCAACCCAACTGTATTCATCTCCAACCACGCCAAACCTTCAACGTTAACACAATAACGAAGGTCTTCTCTGCAACAGATGTCTGCAGCCCCAGGAGCCTATCATTAATTGTGAGGAAGATTATAATAAAGCTGTGTTATTCCTAAAAACCAGTTCCATGAGATCAGCAGAACACCGGCATAGAACTGCTATAGAAGCAATCACTTCTACTTGGTTCAAAACTGATTTTTCATAAGAGCCCAGAATTTCCAGGAGCTTCTGTAGAAGTTGGATGAAGAAGAGGAAGAAAAAAAAACAAACCCACAACAAAAATAACCAGCTTTCCTAGTTGTACTGAATAGGACTGGGAATGTTATTTGAAACTCACGCTTCAAACATCCTGAACTACTTTTCAGCAATATTGTCCTCTTTGAAGAAATTCTTTGTTGGATTATCAAATGCCTATACATAGTATCAGCACTAATTATATAGGATCTCCAGCAGTATAAAAGCACTTATCAAATCACATCCATCTACTGCAGTAATAAAACAAATTAGGAGTCTTGTCAGCAGCACATCAGAGGTCACAGGTATTTCTCTTATCCCTGCCATGGTTCTGCCCAAAACACAGTCCAAAGAGATTAGACGTGTTCAGCCCGATATCAGCGTTTGCATTAAAATCTCTCCCAGCTCTGTATGTGTGTATTTTAACTCCAAGAACACTGAGAAGATAAATCAGTAATGTTTTTGTTTTACATGAAGCTCTCACTCATTCTCTTTAGAGATGTGCTCTGTAGCTGCTTCCTTCATACATGTGCTCTGTTGCATTTCCAATGTATCTTCCTTAAAAGCAATCTCTACCTTCAAACAGAGTATGAGCATTAGACTACACAGTTTCACATCTCCGTTTGTCACCACCCATAAAAAACTGTAGTATACATTATGGGGCATCATTTCAAACACACAGATCTGGCTGCATGACTCAGGAAGCGATGCCAAAACACACCACAGTACATCTGCACATTTTTCTTCTCAGCTTCAACACAACTGACTAAACCAGAACACTGAATTCAACCCTGAGATTTGTCTTTCTGAATAACTTCTTGTGGGAAGAGCAGAAGATGAAGAACACTTTTTATTCTTGTGTCTTATTCCAGTGAGACACAACAAACAGATAAATAACAGAAGCTCACGAGAAACAGAATTAATCTTAACATGTCACTAAATGCCATACACACATCAGAAAGGGAAAGAAGCTATGCTGCGTACACTACTGCACTGCTAGATGTACATTCTTCAGGTTACCAGCTATAACTGTATCCCAGAAGTTATCATCTCACTTCTAGTTTTTTCCCCTCTAGAACGATTTGGATTTCTTTGGCATCCAAAGTCTCGTATTTCAAGAGAGCTTCTGCTAAATTCTTGTGTTCTTTTGCATGAGTCTTCAAGATGTTCTTTGCTCGTTCGTATGACTCCTAATATTAAACAAAAAAAATAAGTAGTAGGAATTTTTAAGAGTTGAACAAAAGTAACAGCAAAATTGTTTTTAAAATTGTTTCCAGGAAAATGCAGCTTGAAACGTAAAGTGGAGCCACACGTAGCACAGCTGGCAAGCTCCTGTCTCACCAACATCTAAGAGCAGCTGGCGTAACTGCTTGAGAAAACATAGCTTTATGCCAAACCTGCATTTTGCAGAAGTACAACTGAAAACCAAACCAACAGACAAGGCTGAGTGTTTTTAAATATGACTTAAAAAACTTTTGCTAGGTCGGTAAAGTTGCTTATTAACTATTTCATTGCACATTACTGACAGTGTTGCAGCATTCAAGACGTTCCTCAAAGTGTAAAGTTTCCCAAACATTACTGAGCTGTCCAAGTTTATCATGTACATCCAGAAAGGTGAATGCTACCCAGCAAGTTATCTGTTGCTGCAAGTAGAGCTGCCAGCACCGTCAGCTTCAATTTTAACTTTCAGTTCTACATTGACAGCTCTTTAGCTCACCGAGTCAGTTCAGAAACAGCTTCAGCAATAGCTTTAAGGGTTTAATATTACTAGATATAAATAATGCTTATGCCTGTATGAAACTAATTCAGAATACCAGAACAGATCCAGAAGTTTGGTGACAATCAACTGTTACAAACTTCCCTAAGCATCTGATTCTGATCCCCGTGAGGAACAGAACCCCTGACCAAATGACTCTGATCTCATCCCACACGGCAATTTCTACACAAAATGAGTTAGCTGCAAGTTATGAAATGCGGGAGTAACACACAGCTGTCATATCTGTTCTCTAAAACTTTACAGCACTATTTTTTTTTCCCCTATGAATTAAGTACACAACATACAAACCCCGATGTAATGCAAGAGGCAGCATTAAGGAACATTAAAAACCCAGCATCATCACCTTGTTATCCAGTGCTTCCAAAGGAAAATACACAAGAAGTTTTGACATGCAGAGATTCCAAGTTGCTGCTACATGAAATACTGGGAATACTTGCAACAGCCTATTTGTTTTCACTGGCACACATTACCAAACTAAACTGATGCTCAACTCATCTCTCAACAAGTGTATTACAGCAAAAGGAAGACTCTTACCCGTAGAAGTGTTCTTACTTCTTGTTCAATTGCAGATTGAGTTTCAGGGCTAACTTTACCAGGGTCAGTATAGGTCATAACACCAAGCTAAAGCAATAAACAAGAAAAGATATCTTAGCATTGTTACAACACTGCACTTAAAACACTCTGTAAGAGCTTAATCACCCACTGCTTGTCCATGCAAACAAATAAAATTGTTCACAAAAGGAACTTCAAACAGAAGCAGCAAAACAAGAAGCCTATCCGTGAACTATGTAGGTACTGCAGAGTTCTGTTGCCATAGATCATAGTAAAGAACCTTAAGTATTTCATTTAAAAGGAAAACAAAAACTTCAGACTACTAACATGAAAACAGTGATGATGAAAGAAGTTTAGTTAGAAGTATACAAGACCCAACGCTTCCTTCACTCTGCCCAACATGGTAAGATTATTCTCAACTCCAAAATGTTTCATTTTGCTCAATTTTTTTTTTCCTGCAGACCTCAGTAACTTCTGAGGTCATTTCGAGAAGAAGACCTTGCAAGTTGATTTTTAAACTACCATACACACAGGTTTTCTCATTCAGTTTTCTATAGCAGGGCCAATCATAAAGCCTTCCTTTTTGGCAGAACTACTTTGCCTACCATAACTGACAGTTACAGAGCATTCCTGTGTAGCATTTAAGTATTTAAGCACTGATGATACACTACCTTCTCACTCATTCCAAATCTAGTCACCATCAGTCTTGCAATTTTAGTAGCGTTGTCAAAATCACTGGAAGCACCTGGATAGCAAACAAATTTAAGTTAATTACTGAAACCAAGTTAAACATGCCTGTCCATGAACTCTGACCAGAAATTCTTCTAACTACTGATGACTTGACCTGTTGTGATGTGATCACTTCCAAATATGAGCTCTTCTGCCACTCTTCCTCCCATGCAAACATCCATCTGAGCAAGTAACTGGGATCTAGTTTCACTCCATCTGTCATTTTCTGGTAGCAAAGACACCTGGAAGATAAAGAAACAGGTAACAAACTGAAATAATCTGAAAAGTATTCTTGTAAATCCAAAGAGGATGTAATGGCTTTTACACAACTATGCGAGTGCTCTGGGCATCCTCCTAGGCTATGCCCTCATCAGGTTTGCCTGGTCTACTTGCTGAAATTGCTTCCTTTGAGCCATGAGCGCAAAAAAAATTAATTAACTACAGAAGCTTACAAGTAGGACCAGCAATAGAACAACCCATTCTATTAATTTCTCCTTATTTTCTACATTTGGACTGTGCAGCGTTTGAGGCATGGACTCAGATGTGAAGGATCCAAATTGTTTATTACAAGTTCTCACATCCCTCATATACCTTCACAAGTTTTTGTTTTCTGTCTTTCCCAACCACCTTTACATGTCAACAAAGCATTCTACAAAACGCTTTTCAACTGTCCATGCAGGCATATATTCAATCAGAGCTGTGAGTCCCTTCTTCTCCTTCTAGAGGTGTCCTTGGTTCTCATGCTGTTTATCTTGCTCCACAGCTGCTGCTCTGAACAGCTTTTCTTGTATTCCCACAGGACTGAGCACAAATCAACTTCCTGGATGATTCACACCAATTACTTCATTTATCTGAACACATTAACTTGCGTAAAAGTTCCACAGAAACCGACAGACTGGAACTACACTTTCTCTTTCCTGCCATGAGCTGCCATGTGCTCACACAGAAACAGTACTGATGGGACAGAAAGAAGGTAATCAACTAATTTGGTTTAGAAAAAGCCACACTAGGCACAAAATAAATGGATAAAGTATGTCTGTATTAGAAGTGCAGCTGAGCAATGTTTCTGCTCTCTCACAAAATTACAAAAACACTTACGTGCCCCAGGGTTGTTCCCCGTGTCATGATGGTAGCCTTGTTGATTGGCATTGCATCCTTGGTATAGTAGGCCATGATGGCGTGTCCAGACTCGTGGTAAGCAGTGATGGTTTTGTTTTTTTCATCAATTTCTACACTTCTGCGTTCAGGTCCTTAAAAGGAAGCAACACTAAACAAACTTGCCTGGTTGCCATGATACCCATGGATTATACATGCTCAGAGTACAAAGAAGCAGTTGAACAGCATACAAGCGCAACTAAAATCCTACCTGTACACTTTGCATTTAATGAACATTAATTAGTGTCCAAAACTGACCTACCTGTACTTAACAGCAAAGATGCTTCTAAAGGAATAGACTAAAATAAATATGATTTTGTATAGCTGACGAAATTGCACTTCCTCTCAAGTTTGAATAAAATAGACCTTAAGCCTAACGTCACAGGTGTCATAATGGTAACACAACTGGTAGCTGAACAGGAATTCTGGGTTTCTAGTTTCCTATTCCCCTCCACATATTCCTAAATGGAGGGTAGGAGGAAATCAAACCTATGCCATCTTCTGGGTTCAAGTATAAAACACAATTTCTGAGAAAACAAAAAATCTCTCTTCTTCTATGAAGGCGTAAATCACACACAGAGAAAATGGCTTTAACATATACCTATGTGTTACGTATATTATATCTTACCCATTAGAATTTTGTCCTTGGAGAATTCCAACTCCTTCATGGTTACCATATCTTTTCCATCAACAGCTGCCTTTAAGGCAGCTTGATTCACAAGATTCTCAAGCTCTGCTCCAGAAAAACCAACTGTGCCTCGTGCAATTATTTCTGGATCAACAGCTGTGGGGAAAATAAGAAAGTCATTAGAGTCCACATTACTCCTGAAAAATCTTCCACCGTGAACAGATACCAAGAAGTGATCAAATTATGAACATCACATTCTACTAAAAATTCTGCATTTAACAGAAGTGCTCAAGCTTTAAAAGAATGCTAATGCTAAAAGGTACCACAACCTGCTACGGGGTGGTAAGAAACACTGTCTCAGAAAGCTGCCTTAATACTCTGTACCATTGTGTTTTATTGTGTTGTTTATTTTTAGGTACAAGGTAAAGATATTGCTGCTGTTAGAATAAAGGGCTGAGACATCAACAGGCTGATTGAGAAAGAACAGTTATGTCAAGATACTGTAATTATGTATTTACTTACATTGATCGTACTTGATTTTATTAAGGTACCATTTCAGAATTTCCGTACGACCTCTTACATCAGGCTTGGGAACAGTAACTTGCATGTCAAAGCGACCAGGACGAATTAAAGCACTAAGGGGAAAAGATGGTTTAATATACTTACATAAAAAGGCTGCAGTAAACTGTTCCTAAGAGATATGAAGACAAATCTACCTGATCCTTCTAAAGACATCTACATAAACCAGGTTTCTTTCCTGATTTGTAGCTAAAAAGTCAGATGAAAGATGCATTACCAACCAATTTTAAATGGTTTTGTATTTGTAAATACAACAAGATGCTTGTTGTTAACTACTGCTGAAGTGCACTGCAAACAAGGAACAAAGCCAGTCAAATTAAGTGGAAAATCTTGCAGAAGTTTTAGTTATTTAAAAGCAGGTTACTTATTTCTTAATACTCAGCTTAACAACCTTTTACGTGCCAAAAACTCTTCAATTTACAAACCTCTTTAGCTGAAAATACCTTCAACTATAACGCTGTAAGAACTGAAAACTACCAAAGCAAGCTTTAGTTGTTGTATGACTTTAAGAAAAAAAAACAAAAAAACCCAACAAAACATGCCATGGAAATGATCAATGAGTCATACTCACTTATCTAATGCTTCAGGGAAGTTTGTTGCACCAATAATAACAACACCTTCATTAGGTTTAAAGCTGTATTTAAAAAAGAAAAGAAAGGCAAAAAAATATTTTTATACAGAATTAACACTTATTTTTAAACAATTTCTATTGCTTATTAGGAGTGACCTCAACTTACATTGAAGTCATCTCAACCCACATTTCATCCACAAATGACCACATTTAACCCAGTAACTGGTTGAAAATCATGCCCTGATCTTACAGTTGAGATCTGGAATCATTTCTTATCAGATAACTGTGGATACTACACTCCTGTAACTTAAAAGCTTCTGTGTTACTTAAGGCCATTAATGACTACTATCTACTACTGCCAACAGTAACACAGGAGTATTCTCTTAATATCATATGCATTTATAACCTTCAAAGTATTTAAAAGTTAAGACAACCAAAGCTGTAAGGCAGAAAAATTCACCCAAGTACTCAAAATACTAGTCAACACTTTCTATACCCTCAGAATCCAGATATTTACCCATCCATTTCAGCGAGAAGTTGATTAATAGTCTGCCTTGAATATGGATGCATTGGAGATTCAATTCTCTTACCACCAACAGAGTCCAACTCATCAATAAATATAACACAAGGTGCATTCGCCTTTGCTTCCCCTGACAAAAGAAGAATAGCTGAAGGACACTTCAACCACACACACTAACAAAAGGCATAAAATGCAGTTCAGGATTCTACTATTTCTATTAGTCTTGCATTATGGAACACTGTATCATCACCAAAATGGTCTCAATTTTAGCATCCGCTTCAAAAATGATATTTCATCCTTGAAGCAACACAAAGAAGCAAGTTCTTCATCTCTACACCAGTTTCTTATCATGTTACAAAAAATTACAAGTACAGTAGATTAAGAAAGTCATCCTATCTTCTATTGGCTCCATAGAACAGTTGATTTCACAGGCTCAGGTACAGAACATTGACCTATCAAGCAAAAACAATGTCATTTTTACAGAGTCGGCCTTTTAGTGGTGAAAGACATCACCCTCAAGCACACAGGTAATGAAAACAAAATAAATGGCTTTATTGGTTAGCCTGATACAGTACTATTTTCCAGTAACCAAAACTGTACCTTATCAAAGCTCATACTTTCACTATCTGTAAACAACACTGAACACTCACCTTGCACCACTGAAAGATTTCAAAAACACAAAAACTTACTAAATAGGCTTCGGATACGACTCGCTCCCACACCGACAAACATCTCATCGAACTCTGACCCAGAAGCATAATAAAATGGTACATCAGCTTCACCAGCTACAGCTCGGGCAAGAAGAGTTTTGCCAGTACCAGGTGGTCCAACCAACAGAATACCTGGAAGGAAAGAAAATGTAAAAGAAAAAACAAGCCAACAACAATAAATTTATGCAGCCTCATTATACAGCTGTGCTTTTCGTGCACTAAAGGAATTCACATTTGCCTTCAAAAAGCTGTGAATATCCTATTTCAGATTGCTTGTTTCTTGCAGTATGAAGGGCCTTCTTTTAAAAGATCTGGAGTCTGATCCACATTTAAACAACTACAAAAAAGGTTTGTAAGACTATCAAATAAAAGCTGAAACAGAACAAAAATGAGGAAATCCACTACAAATGCCTAACACCGTTTTACTGTTTATCTCAAATATAAACAAAATGAAACAGTGGTATTTGGTACCACTTTGGTCATGCACCTTTTTGACTCCAAAACCAAAGGAAAAATTATTCAGAGATTAGTCTGCAAATCAGTCATTTAACATGGAACAAAGCTACAACACTCAGCGTGGAATAAAGACAAAGGTGGCCACGTGTACATACAATTCTCACTTTTGTGAGCAATGATTCTTACCTTTCGGAAGTTTGCCTCCCAGTACAGTAAATTTATGTGGGTTTTTCAGGAATTCCACAACTTCCTGCAATTCCTGTTTAGCTTCTTCAACCTAAACATTAAAAGTGTGTCACAAAAAGTCAATAAGCATTCATAAAATACTGCATCTTTTTTGTAGACAAACTTTGTACTATAGACTTAGATAAGTTTATTGGAACAAAAATATAAAATGGAAAGAAAGGAGATAAGAGTATCACAAAACTTTTGTGTTGATACCAAGCCTATTTCTTACAATTGTTTACATGAATGGTTAATACTGAAGTTCACAAAACTAAGGGATAACCAAACAGTCTGGGACCAGATCTGACCAACAAGGCAAATATGGAATCACAAACTATGTCAAGATATCAGCTTAATCAGTTAAAAAGATTAAGTTATTCAGGCAAGGGGAAGTCCTCATTTTCCAACATACAGCCAAGGAACAGATGAAGAACAAAAATAATAAAGTTATCCCTCCAGCAGTGCAAGGCCCACTTGTTTCTAGGAATCACCATATCTCCAATAAATACATAAAAATGCAATTATCATGTCTTTCAAATATAGAAAGAAATGTGCAAAGTCAAAGAAAACCACAGATTATAACTTGAAGTCAGTCTGCAGCTCTGCTTAGATTCAATCACACTGAAAAAGTTGTGGAGGAAGGAGAGAAGCAGAGAAATGAGGTCAGTTACTGAAGACTGCAATGCTCCTCTACTTCACAGAAATGGAAAATGTAATCCTATCATTCAAGTTCTCTGTTCATCTTAGGCTTATCCGAGTATGAGAAAGATGTGTTTCTTTTAAAACAGGTTACTAAAAGCAGATCCTTTAACACAGTAAGACAACCTCCAAGCTCACAGTGCTTACTCAAAAAATGAACAAATTTTTTAATTTACTTTTGGGTTCAAATTTTTGAACTTACCCCTTTCACATGTTCAAAGGTAACATTTTTCAGCTGGATTGGATCCACTGCTGCATCAAAGATACTTGATGTTCTAAAGCGCACTGACAGCAAATAGCAGAAAAGGCAAAATTTATGCAGTCATTTTGTTCCAAGGGCAAACTTTGCACTGAAATCCAACTGAGTGCAACTGACACTGATGATATGATATCACATCATTTAAATTCAAAGACTAACACCATCTATGAACAGACTACTTCTATGTTAATTTCTATGCAACTGTTTCACTGAAATAATCAGGAAAAAAATACTAAAAATCAAAGTTATTCTTGAAAAACATTCTGTAGCACTACTATTTTAAAAACTTCAGTCGAAAGCAGTAGTTATTTGTCACTAGTACACTGAAATTTTATCCTAAAACAATCACAGGAAAACACATTTTATTTGAGCTAAACATGCAGGGAAGAATAAAGTGAAATGGTTTTAAAAAGGTAACTAACCAGCATCTGAAAAGGAGCCTTTCCCAGGTAAAAATGAGGAATATACAGCAAGATAAAAACATAAAACAAAGAGAAAGAAGGAAAGCAAACGGGATCTTCTTAAGGAATCTGTAAAAGAAAACGAAGAAAAATATTAAATAGGCTAAAATAAACTACTTTCTGAAAGCAAAGACAAAAATACACAAACTAAAGCAACTTACCGAGTGTTTTTTGCAGGAATACCTGTGCTTTCAAAAAGCCTTCTGCAAAACCTGTTTTAAAAGCATCCTGGTGAGCTTCTGGGATGTTTTTTGTTTTCATTAACGCATCCAAGTTCTCAATGTCAATTCTTCGTTTTCTCAGTATAAAGCCCTAAAACACATTCCACAAGAATGTTAGTCTATGCTAAGTTGTATTATACAGTTAACTACTTTGGTACCGTGGGTGAGGGGAAGGGAAAAATAAAAGCTTAAAGTTCAGTGCTGCAGGGTCAGACAATATCGGGCAGTAGGCTGAGATCACAAAGGTACAAGCAAGAGCCATCTTGACTTTTGCTCTGAACAGATCAGGCTCAGAACCCCAATCAGACAACTGAGCTTTACAGACTGGATTCAGTGCAAGTTATTAGCTTAAACCCTTTCCTTCATGAAAACCACTTATTATTCCCAAATGCGAAATACCTTCCAGCTATAGTTTTGACAGTGTTGGTTAAATATGTATTACACACCCTCACAAATTAAAGACCACCACACAGAGCTAGCACTGGTGTATCTCCATCCACAGAAAATCTAGTCCACGGATTAAGTAAATCACACAGGCCTAAACAAATTGGAAAGTTCAGAGCTAATTTACACATAAAATAAGAACCAATGATATAATTAGCCTGACTTCCATATAACCAGTTAGAAGCAAGGAATATCAAAATGAACTTTGTCTTGTTAAGTGCCTGCCTACCCCAAGCCTAGAGTTCTCTACTGAATTAAGAGCAGACAAGTTTTTAAACCCATAAAAACATCAAGTTTAGTTTTTGCATCTTAAAAAAAGATCATTACTACAATAAGTCTATTCTCAAAGCATCAATAAAATGCTGAATTACTAGGAAAAAAAAATTAAGAAAAAGGTTTTATGTTAAATAGCGGTATTTCTGTTTAAATACTTAACCAACTCCAAGCTATTTTTAACAAAACCGCAGAAACAGAATAGACAATTTTATTTCCAAAAGTTCAAGACAGTTTTTAGATTTGAAATTATCTCCCTAAAGATTAAAATAATCTCTAGTCATAAGATATTAATGCACAGATTTGTTTAATAAGAAAATCAGTATGTTGCTGTTTAGCTCAGGACTTAGAATTATTAACGTAAAAAAAATACCTTGGAGCACTCTTGGTAAATTACAAAGATTTATTCAAGAAAAAGAGATTGTCTGAAAATGCTCAGCACAACTTCCTAAAGTTATCTGTATTTACCTTCAAAAGTGATGGAAGTGAACTCTTTGTTTCGGTCAGTTGTTCAGTGGTTGACTGCAAACGCCTTGATCTTGACCGCAAAGTCTTAAAGCTCCGAGTCTGTACATAAACTTGGGTTTTAAAACAAAAATAATTATCAGAAATGGAAAGTCAAGAACTATCCCTTGCTACCACACTATGATTAAAAACATAGGAAACGTCAGTGTATTAAACGAAAAATATCTGAACCAAATATAACCTCCCCCAAATAATCAAGTTAGAAACTGAACTGAGTCACAGACCATTTCCACCCAAAAAAGTGTGAAGCTGTCTGAAGGCACCTTTGGATCTATTAGGAATAAACAATATAAATAAATACATCAAAACATTTTAGTGATGGACGTGCATTGCTAGGCAATCCTGAGCAACAGCTGCAATCCAAACTTTCAATTTCAAGTATGCTCTGCTGTGTTTTATAACATTTTTACCATAATAATTTTTAAGGATAATTGATCAGCTCTATCATCATCTCTGAGAACAGCAGAGACAGATTAATTAAATCCAGGCACACTGGCAACTCTTATATTTGAAATCTGATCCAGAAGGATGGGAATAAAGATTCATGCTTTAAAACAGGCTCTGTTCAAAAGATCAGCTAAAAAGCAGACCAGAAGCGATCCCAAATGACTGTGATGCATTACTAATGTAGAAAGTAACAAAAGAAATCAGGCTGTTTAAATACAAGGAGTTCATAACACTGCAAGTCTTCTTTTATCACAACAGAAACCTTGTGGTGGACATTTTAATCACATAAAACACAAAAGCCAGGAACGTTAAACTTCTTTCACTACTGCATTCTAAGATAATCAACAGCAGTCTAAAGGTTAGTCGTTAAGTGAGACTTCTTTTATCACAGAACAGCACCATGGAAAAGGGACTTCCACAGATCACTCACTCCAACCCCTGTTCAAAAAAGGGCAAACTTCAACATCAGATCAGACAGTTCAGTCACAACCTCTCCAGAAAATCTGTGCCAGAACTTCATCATGACACTGAGAAAACTCCCCAGCACAAATTTCCTTTGTTATTACTTGCAGCTGCTGCCTTTCCTTCAAGGTGCACAAGAGAAGTATAACTGATTTACCTCTACCAGCAATTAGATTGTATCTTGCCCTCTCTTCTGCTAACTTTAAAAACTCAATTCCTTCAGCTTCCACCGCACTTAAAGCGCATTACACTCTGTACCCTTCCAATGATGGGCTGCTTCTACTTTGTCAACACTTCTCTCGTAACTGAGAGACAAACCAGATATGGTATCCAGATGCAGCCTCAGAAGAACTGAACGAATGTCCATGTCTGAACTCACTGAGCTCCTGGTTATCTTCTTGCTAAAACAGCCCTGCTAATACCCATCATATATCCAGTATTTAAACAAATCATGAAACCACTGAAAGACAATCAGATTCAACAGATTTATGGATTCAAAATAAATCTTCTGTTGTCTTTTAATATTATCCACAAATATTAACAACTTTGAACGATATTCTCTTGTTACAGCACATTTACTAACTTAATTCTGGAAACATACCTGGCCAACACCTGAGCTCAGAACAGAAATGTTGGAGGGGATGATGCTGCCGTCTGTACAAACATGATGAACGTAAAGCACTAAAGATGTCCACGAAACCTGTAAGAATTGATAGAACATAAACACAAGTTAGATAGTAATTAAATACTACTTCTCACACAGGTTGTTTCTCCCTTTCTTAAAAGTGAATCCCATTTTACTGCTCCCCCCATCCTTAATCCCATCCACATGGCTGACAGTCAAGATGTTGCTTACATGCTTCTTTCCCTAACACACCGTTGAACATCTTTAAACACAGGAAGTGAAGGTATCATAAGGCCAATCCCAACAAAACATAAATAAGGAAACACTCTTGCTTTGTTGTTTTTTTCCCCCAGCAATGAAATGCTGTGTCCTGTTAACAGCTAGTTACCCTGAACTCCCTTTTATTTAGTTCTCATGTAACACTGCTTCAAACAAAATTGGAACAGCCTTATGTAAACTGGAGATTTTCACAAATGTGTTCCACTAGTAGATGGGCAAAATCCATTTTCTTTGGTGGAATAAAGTGGTGATTAAATTTCTAGCTCAGTCTTGTCATGAAGACAACATGTACTCATGCCACAGCTGAGTTCAGATGAGTTCAACTATCACCAACTTCAAGCACGAGCTCAAAACTGGATTCAGATTTCTAAAAAAAACAAAACTCCCATAATCCACAAAGCGCAATTCTAGGGACAATCTGCATACAGTGAACAAGATATCAGCACCCTTTACATTAAAAATGTTATCAGACATTTTTAAACTACAAATCATTTACAACACAAGAAATTAAACTGCAGAACAGCGCTCACTTTCACAATTGACCCATTTTCATCAGCACTTTACTCTAAAACATACCATGCTTATTCTCAAAGAATGACTCAGCAGAGACGTACGACGTATGCCACGGTGATGAGACTTTGTTGTCTGGGTAGTACCCAGGAAGCAACCTGTTCACAAGCTCTTTGTAATGCTTAGGTTTCAAATCAGACAATCCCAGGTCTCTGAAATTAAACACAGACTGGGGGGGAGGGAAAAGATAAGTGTAAGTGTTCAGAATTTACTTCATATTAATAATAACTTGGAATTAACCATTAAAATGGTAAAATATAGGTGTATAACTCATTGCATAACTTGTATTTTACAGATGGGTGTTTTTTAATCACACTCAATGCTACAAAAGCATTTTTTCCTATTGGCTTTGACCCTTTATATATTAGCCTCTCAAGAGAGCTTCTCGCTAGTCTTAATATTTTCTTAAACAAGAAGTAAATGTATGTCAAGCTATCCAAAATGTATTTGCGCATAAATTTTGGGTTTTTTTACTGTCAGGTCATTATGGATTCTATTTTCATTTCTCCTAAATCATTTTAATGTAAATTTTATGTTGTATTTTTGAGATGAAACTAGATTCTCAAGTAAGACATACATGAATAAAACATCAAAAGCTGAAGTCATTTTAAGAGAGTCTCCTGGATGTATCTGCAGTTATCACTGCACTCAAAGTTGATTTCAGCAGTTGATTTCTTCATCTCAAAAAGTTATAACTGAGACACACACTAGCTGCATTTTTTTCTTATTAATAAAATACTGTATTTCTGTAGGACTAACAAAGCACTGACTTACTGAAGGTCTGTCAATAAAAAGTTGCATTCTATCCATGCATATTCCCATTACATTGTTTTATAAAATGAGTCAAATATTGAATCAAGTTATAAGCAAACAACCCATTTTCCAAACGTTTCCAGTACCTCACTGCTCTGAGCATCGTGCTCCGAGGTGGTGTCTCTCTGGACAGGCTGCTTTGATGTCGTGCTGGCAGCAGCAGGTGTGGGTTTTGGAGAATGGAAGGCATTGATAAGGTGACTCAAAGGAACGGTGGCCTGTAAGAAGAAAAATATATATTTAAAGCTGCCTTCAACAATTTAAACAAGTCTCCCTTCTAAACTATGGCTTACAATTATCTTGTACATTGCCTTTTAAGCAAGAACTGCATAATAAATCAGGTGTTCTTATCTTAGCTCCAACACTACGCTGTGAGTGAGTAGCTCAAAATACAGAAAAATTGAGAGTTTAAGTATGTACAACAACTACATTTCCTCTTCCTTTTCAAATGCAACATGGATTCTAGAAAATAATCACTACATTTTCAAATACAGAAACAGCTACAGATTATCAACATTCAGGCAACAGAGACTGCCCTCAATTCCCACCTAACACACTTAGTTACAGAAAACTTACACAACATATGGATGCTTGCTGAAATAGTATGAAAAGAAAGTTAGTGTTACAGTTAATACTTCCATCCTGAATTTCCAGACTGTTTTTCCTCCAAGTATAATTTATTTGCTGTACTACAGATAGTAGTAAATTATATTGTTCTGTTTTCTTTGACAAGTAATCCACAATTTTGTATCTTATTTGCATGAAACAATTGAAACTAAAGGTGATTTTCCCTCATAGGAACTAAGCCTCCATCCATAGGAAAGATGTGGAGCTTTTGAAGAAGGTCCAGAGAAGGGCCAGGGAGATGAATTAGAGCACTTTTCCCATCAAGACTGGCTGGAAGAGCTGGGCTTGTTCAGCCTGGAAAAGAGCTGCGGGGAGATCTCACTGCAGCTCTCTAATATTTAAAGGAAGATGATAAACATGACCCTGTGGCAGGATGGTTGGAACTTTACAGTCCTTGAGGTCCCTTCCAACCCAAGCTATTCTATGACCACAGTCAGTTAAATTACCTTCCAAATTGAAGCATACAGGCACATAAAAAGGAAACCCAGAACTGGAGAGATAGAGGTAAAGAAACAGCAAACTGTTTCCACACTGAAAAAATCTGCAAGTTGACACCAACTCTTGAAATGCTTAATTGCTGTTTATTTACGGTTATTGCCTTTCAGAAACTCTCTTTACGTGGTATTCCTGAGGCCTTCTTGGTGTGAAGACAAAACTAAGCATAAAGATGACCCTTCTAGTAGACTTCACAATGTAGCTGCAGAAGAGAACTCTCTTCAAGCAAAATAAACAGAAAAAGAAATGTAAATGAGATCACTCCTCTCACCAACGGCCAGGACTCAACTTCAGATATTAAGGTGGACTATTATAACACAGAAAACTCTAGATTACATGAATACACAGTACAACTCATCTCAACGCTTCTGAAATGCCCCATTGCCAGCACGCTTCACTACGTTGGGCTGCAGCTCCTGCTGTGCGAATGTTGCCTTGCAACTGCTGATTGAGCCCCTGCTTAAGATCTGCAAGAACTTCCACGTGCTTTGACTGAAGATCCAGAAATACCATGCTGCACAACATGGTAAGTCCTTCAGAATTAGCTGTTCCAAGTTAAACTGCAGAAGTTTGCACTAAGATTATAAAGGCTCCAATGGTCAAAGTCGGCACTCTCAGTGCTTACCAAACTTCCCCCGTGCATTTCCCAATACAAAAATGTGGCACGACGCATTCCCAAAACTAACGTCACTCCTCTCACTTCACGACACCAACAAAAGCAATTAACACAAAGCTCACTATAACACAGTAATCCCACCAATGCAGAACACGGGAATAAAAGCACTGGCTCAGATGGAAGCCCACACAATTCACAAGTGGCATCTAGCTCACCGACTCACGACGGCGTCTTCCCTTCCAACTGCATCCAAATTGTTTTACGTAACATAATTAAAGGCCTTCTCTTCCACTTACGCCTAAGCCGCTTCTTTGTCACTGCCACAACGCCCCGTGACAACGAACCGCACAACTCCAGCTGTGCTAAAAGAGCCCCTTGCTTCCGTAACACAAACAATCTGAAATGCTCCCCTGCAGGTTACCCCTCCTGGCCTCCGACGTGGAGCTTCAGCCGTCCCCTGCTCTCTCCCCAGTGCCACGTTCTGCCGCCCCAGAACACCGAACTGCCGCCAGCCCACAGCCCCAAAGGAGCCCCAAAGGAGTCGCCCAGCGAGGAAGGGCCGCGAACTGCGCACCGCCAGCCGCCTTACCTGAGGCTGCACGGTGGAAAACGAAAACATCCTCCCGGTGACGGCCCCGGGGCGCTGCCCCGCTGCTCAGCCTACAACACAAAGCCGTGCCCTCCCGCCGCCCGGCCGCTGTGGCAGCCGCCGCGAGCAGGAGGACCCCGCCAGCCGGGAAAATGGCCGCCCCCTGCGGCCGACAGCCACCAGGCCCCGAGCGATCCAGGAAGCGGTGGAAGAGCTTCCGGATCGCAATGCACACCTTCCCCCTCCACCCCACCCCGTCCCTGCCGCCGCCCCGCAACCGGGTCGCGTAGCAACACGTTTGTCCGTCAGCACGCACCACATGCGTCGGGCACCCCCCGCCAGGCAACGGTCTGTGGGTTGGGGCCGAAGGCTGCATCTGAGCTCCTATATCAGCACGTCTATTCAAGCAAACACTGCCAGTATCAGTAACCCAAATGCTGTTAAATGCTTTACGTGAAGTACATAACTTAAAACAGAAGCCTGATGATGCCATCTTGGAGGAGCGGCTGAGGGAGCTGGGATTGTTCAGCCTGGAGAAGTGGAGGCTCAGGGGAGCCCTTATAGCTCTCTATAACTTCCTGAAGGGAGGTTGTAGTGAGCTGGGGGTTGGCCTCTTCTCTCATGTAATCAGTGATAGAACTAGAAGGAATGGTTTAAGCTGCGTCAGGGGAGATTCAGGCTGGACATTAGGAAGTATTACTTCTCAGAGAGGGTGGTCAGGCATTGGAATGCACTGCCCAGGGAGGTGGTGGAGTCACCGACCATGGGAGTGTTCAAGAAACGTTTGGATGTTGTGTTGAGGAATATGATTTAGCCTGGAAGTATTGGTAATGGTTGGACTAGATGATCTTCTAGGTCTTTTCCAACCTTGATAATTCTGACTGAGTTACTGAAGGCCATAGTTCTGCACTGACCTCTAGAGAGATGGCTCTCTATAACACAGAGACAGCAGCAGGGCAATGATGGCTGGTAGGAATGAATTGCTGATAGCAATGTAGACAGAAAAGCAAGATAAAAGCCAACAGGGAGGGATATTAAAAAAATAAAGACTGGGAGAACAGCTGAGAGCAGTAAAACTGGTAAACACCGAGAGCCCTAAACCTGGGAGCGGAAGGTCTGCACTCTAATATAGCTGTATCACAGATGGTTTGTCACAAGGCCACGGTTTGATAACAGGAAGACAGCAACAAGGTTATTTGCACTGCATATGCTATTCCTGTTGCTGCTGTTGCAACAGCAATGCAGGCTTAGGCTGTGGAGATACACAAAATAAACAGAAAACACAGTGACCTGAACTGAAACAAATGGAGGCTGAAGTGGGAACTGGAGGGAGGCAAAAGATCATAGAACTACTTCTGAACAAGAAATCTAAATGACAAATTCTCAGAGTTAACTGCAACATCTTTTACACAGAATCACAGAATTGTAGGGGTTGGAAGGGACCTCTAGAGATCGAGTCCAACCCCCCTGCCAAAGCAGGCTCCCTACACCACGTCACACAGGTAGGCGTCCAGGCGGGTCTTGAATATCTCCAGAGAAGGAGACTCCACCACCTCCCTGGGCAGCCTGTTCCAGTGCTCCGTCACCCTCACTGTAAAGAAGTTCTTCCACACATTCGTGCGGAACTTCCTATGCTGTACTTTCATCCCATTACCCCTAGTCCTATCCCCACGCACTACTGAAAAGAGACCAGCCTCACCACTATGGCTCCCACACCTCAGGTATTTATAAACCTGGATCAAGTCCCCTCTCAGCCTTCTTAAGGCTAAACAGACCCAGTTCCCTAAGTCTTTCCTCATAGGGGAGATGCTCCAGGCCCTTCACCATCTTTGTGGCCCTCCGCTGGACTCTTTCCAAGAGATCCCTGTCTTTTTTGTACTGGGGAGCCCAGAACTGGACACAATATTCCAGATATTCCAGATTTACAATGTAATCATCGATTATCGCTAAAAAAACAAATCCACACACACAAAAGGTTGTTTCCAGCTGCTCTATGTGATGTAAGTAGTAAACGATCAGGGAATGCCTCCAGCCAGAACAGGGAGGCTGTGATGAAGAGCTGTGGTGTAGCAGAGGGGACAGGATCAATGTGAGGCAGGGACACTGGAGCAGCGCTCACACGCTGTGAGAGCACAGTACAATGAGCTTCACTCCCCTTCTGTCAGCAACAGCCACTTAGTTCTGCGTGGTTATACACAACGATAGCGTTAGCCTTCAGGAAGCTCCACAGCACCAATACCACAAGCGCCTGGTCACGGCCGCCATGACAGCCATGACAGCCGGCTCCTAACGGCCCTAACGGCCGCCCGGTCTCGCGACATGTCCGCCCCTCCCCGCCCGGCGCCCGTGACGCCACGGGGCGGAGCGCCGCTTTGAACCGGCGCGGGGCTGCGGTGCGATATGGGCACGGTGGAGCCGCGGTCGGATGAGGGCTGCGCTGCCGGCCCGAGGCGGATCGAGGTGCCCCGGCCGCCCTCCATCGAGGAGTTCACTATCGTGAAGCCCATCAGTCGAGGCGCCTTCGGGAAGGTGTATCTGGGCCGCAAGGGAGGCCGGCTGTACGCCGTGAAGGTGAGGCCGCCGGGGGTAGGGCCGCTGTGCTGTGGTAGCTGTGCTGTGGTAGCTGTGCTTTCAAGTTGTATTTGCATGTAGAGCAGATAAATCAAACTGACTTCGGTATCGCCAGAGCGAAGGTACTGAGTTAGTGAGCTGCCATTGAGTGTGCAGTGGGTGCCTAATTGCCCATCAGCTGTGTACAGCCACAAAGTGATCAGATGAAAAAGGGTCTCTAATAACCTGTGACTTACGATTACCTCATTACACAGAGTTAGAGCTTTGTTCCTAAAACCATTATATATATATTTATGTTACACATGAATTGAAGTTTACTGCATAGAGATGAGCGAAGTGTAACTGAGTTGTGTACCTAGGAAAAGAATGTATATCTCCTGTTTTTCTTCTGTCCTTCAGGTGATGAAAAAAGCAGACATGATCAATAAGAACATGGTTCACCAGGTCCAGGCAGAGAGGGATGCATTGGCTCTCAGCAAAAGTCCTTTTATCGTGCACTTATACTACTCACTGCAGTCGGCCAATAATGTCTATTTGGTGAGTAACTACACAGCCGGGGTCTTCTATTACAGCACTGATAATGGAGTGCAAGGCTTTATTAATGTCTGAAAACAGGAGAGTCTTTTCTAGTACAATATTGCTGACAATAGCAGGACACGGGGAAATGGTTTTAAGTTAAAAGAGGGAAGATTTAGGTTGGTGTTAGGATGTTCTTTACTAGGAGAGTAGTTAGGCCCTGGAACAGGCTGCCCAGGGAGGTTGTGGATGCCCCGTCCTTGGAGGTGTTCAAAACCAGGTTGAATGGGGCCATGGGCAACCTGATCTAGTAAACGTGTATGTTTGGTGGCCCTGCCAGGCAGGGGGGTTGGAACTACATGATCCTTGAGGTCCTTTCCAACCCGGGTCATTCTGTGATTCTGTGATAGTAGCTGGTCTGCTTTAGGAAGATGTAGAGAAGTCTTCTGGTAAACAAAACAAGAAATCATTCTGTTCAAACGGGGAAAAAAGTGTCATTGAAAAGATTCTGAGGCTCACTAATGTGGAAGTCTGTTATTTGTTGCCTCCCCTCAAAATGCATTAAGGCAGCTGGCTTGGGTGGTGAGAGGGTGGCACAGGGAAGTGCTGGTCAGTGTGGAGTGCTATGAACTGTGCAGGTTTGAGCATGGCGTTCTCACCTGTCTCTACATAGAAAGAGCATGGTTTGAGGTTGCCTGCAAAAGGTCTGGCATGTGTGGCTTGCTGTACACACAGAGTGTGCTGAAGTCTTGAGGCTGATTCACACTCTTTCAATACAGTTTGTGTACAAAAGGTATAAAAGAAGGCTTCCTTTTTTGGGGCTCTGTTAATCACTGTTTATTGAGCAGATGCCTGAGTCATGTATACATGTACTAATATGGTCTATGTTAGTGTCTAAATACTGATGAGGCTTCTTGATGAAAAAGATAAACACACACACACACACATATATATATATATATATATTACCATTGAAGAATATTACATGGGTGTAGTGATATGGTTTTATGTGTTTTCTTTATGTGCATCTCTTTTGACTGCTGTCACATATAAAGTGATCATTTGAAATGCATTTTAAGTTACCTTAAAATCTCTGATTGGCAGGTGATGGAGTACCTTATTGGTGGTGATGTCAAATCTCTTCTCCATATTTATGGATATTTTGATGAAGAAATGGCTGTCAAGTATATTTCTGAGGCAGCACTGGCTCTTGACTATCTTCACAGACATGGGATAATCCACAGGTAAAACCTACTCTCATATTATAATAAAGGACTTGGTAGTTTGGGGTCTTTTTTTTTAGACTTCTAGGAATTAAGATTGTGAATTTCATGGAATAAATTCATTTGCCCTAAGCATGTACTTGCTCTATAGCCTTTACTAAGGATGAACGCATTCATGATGCCTGTATGTTTTATCTATTATGTAAAACTATACGTGCATCTTATGCCCAGACTTGTGGCATGCCAGCTGTAGATCGGATCTTTGTAGAGTATGTATGGCAGCACAGTAACCTGCTGCTGTCAGGCAGTGTATGGGATTACTGGCTTGTGTTGCCTATGGTCGGTTCATACAGTGCTGTATGAACTGGGCTGCCAAATGAGTGCTCTGGAATCCTCTGGATACTGTGAGCAGACAGTTGAAATGTTTACTACTCTAATGATTGTGTTCTCTGCTGCTCTCAGTAGCACTACAAAGAACACGTGAACCCTTTCTATTTGAGGTTTGTTTATTCTGCTTGCTCTCGTGTAGCTACTAAACATCAGTAATTTTTGTCACAGTAGTATTCAAGAATACTTATTAAACCATCCGTATCACAGAATGTGCAAGTTTTGATCTGCATGGTGATGTTACAAGACTTGAGATGTCTGTACAACATCTAATTCTAGATCTGTTTGACTGTTTTGGTGTATTCCTCCAACTGGAATCTTCTGTTGTAGCTGAGAGACCTTACTATTGACAGTCAGCATTACTGCTGGTTGTTTCGGATTATATGTTTCTGTTCAGGTAAATTCCATAATATTGCCCAGTTATCTTTTTGCTGACTGCAACTGTATTCATGTCTTCAGGGATCTGAAGCCAGACAATATGCTCATTTCTAATCAGGGCCACATAAAGCTGACAGATTTTGGGCTTTCCAGAGTTACTCTGAATAGAGGTAAGAGTTATCTGTATCTTACCAGTTCTGTTTCTTAAAATATAGAATCATAGAATGGTTTGTGTTGGAAGGGAGCTTTAAGATCATGTAGTTCCTAATCCCTGCTATAGGCATATAGATCCATCAGCCCTATCTGTTTTTTTGGACATGCTTCTGTATTGTTTTTTTTTGAATGCTTTACTTCCTTGTAGCAGACAGTTTACATTTAAATAAACCCAAATACTGCACTAGCACCTGATTTCTACTAAATACTGATTAAATGCCTGCTAGCAAGGGAACTGTTCTGTGATCTGCACTTCCAAAGCATACATATTTATTCTCTGGGGCAAGGATGTGTGAAAAAGGAGTAATTTATCTCAAGGTATATGAATTTTGAAGTTTACTGTGATGTCTTAGCATCCAAACACACTGTTTTCAAGTAGCAGGAAGGTATAGCTGAGTAGTCAACCTGAATTTAACCTGCTGCTTTTTTAAATGTTTTAGAGATAAACATGATAGATATCCTTACTACACCATCGATGGCAAAGCCAAAACATGACTATTCACGTACTCCAGGACAGCTGCTGTCTCTTATCAGCTCTCTGGGTTTTGTAAGTAATTTTTTCTGTTTTCTTTGAAGTACTTGGTGATTTTAATTTCCTTATCTTTAGTAGGAATGCTAAGGCTATTCTTATACTCCTTCTGATAGCATTTCCAAATGCTGACTGCTAATTCTGATTTAAAAGAAAAAAAAATAGTTATGGTTGCCTCCAATGCATATTTAATAAAGAATGTGTGAAGTTACACTCAGTATCTCAGGTTCTTTGCTCAGGCTCTGTTAATTTCTATGTATGCTTCTTCCTACCTGATAGTATACTCCTGTTGGGATGAAGATGCCTATCAATCCCAATTCAGGCGGAACATCTGACAGTCAGCATGAAGTGATTTCACCTTTATCTATGATTGAGAAGGAGAACACTCCTCTTTCAACTAAATTATTCAAAACAGGTGAGTATACAAAACCTTGTATTGAGTAATGTTCTTCTCTGTACCATTGTCCTTCTTCTGTTTTATATAAATTTATAATGTTATGAGTAGCTTGAACCCACTGGATGAAAGTTGTTTACAGTCTTGCTGTTTACCATTCTTCCAGTAGTTCAGCACTGACACTTTCAGCTAAATTACTAATGTAGGGTTTGGATTTCTTTTTAGAGTGTAACTAGTGAATTCAAAACTACTCTTTGGGGTTTCATGGAAATGGTATCAGCTTTTGTAGTTCCACTGCAAATGGTTTCATTTAAACTGATTTTTTTTTTTCTGACCAGAAATGCAAAAGAAAGTAATCATGTTGCTATTACTAATGTTGCTTTTAAGCTGTTGGCAAGTGCCCACCTCAGGGAGAGGAAAAAAATATCGTATCCTTTCCTACACAGTAAATACATAAGTTGTTATCACACAGCTTCCTGTAACTTCCTTTGGTGTGAAAACCTGAACTAATGTGAAGCTGATTCGTATATGCTGCACATATGGGTCAACATTTGAATTCTTATTTTTGGTTTGTTACTTAAAAATATATATACATCTACACACATGCCTACATTTATCTGTCTAAACCATTTTTTCTCTTTCAAGGTCTGGATACTTCTCCATTAACTCCTGTTATGCCAGCGAGAAGTTTAACTCCTGCTCTGCTTCTGTCAAGAGAAAGGTTTGGTACCTCCACTGCCAGTAGTCAGTCTCACATGCATTTGTCCAGTATGGAATCAGAATGCTGCAGCAGCCCCAGGTGGGAGAAAGAAGTAGAGGTCAGGACTGTTCCGTTTTTCTACAAGTTAAAATTAGCTTGCACTTCTATATGCATGATTGCAGATGTCTTTATTTCCTTCTCCTAGTTGTTTCAGATTTAGAGAAGCCTTCTTGCTGGACAAGGAGCAGAGATTGTAACCATTGTTGAACAGAAGCTTTGAATTAGCCTAGTGTTTATTATTGTTATCCTCAGACAGATGGCAATTCTGCACAGTCTGCAGACAAAACAAATGATATCTAGCCTGCTGCAGAGCAGCAGAAGTCACTGGTCAGCAGTGGTTTGCCTCTGTTCTCTATAAGGTGTTCAGTGCTGAAGCTCTCTGGGAGCTGAACTTATCTGTGCACTTCGTTAGATCAGTGAGCAGACTGGGGCATTTCCTCAGAAGTCAGAACTTGGAGAAGAAAAAAACCCAAAAACATACAAAAATAACCCCACCAACATTTCAGTCTGTTACCCCTTGTACTACTGAAGAGTTTTGTACCAACTGGCCTTGCCACTAATTACTCATAGCTGGTAAAAATAAAATTCTTATTTATTTTAAGTTGTTAATGAAATGTTGCTCTTACATTTGGTCACTTGCTGTGATTCCAACTTGGATCATACAAGGCAAAGGATTATGAATTGTTTAAAACATTTTCTTCAGTCTACTTCTTAAGGCCTTGTTTCTAGAGTTGTGTTATCAAAACAATAGCAATGCTGCATTTTCCTTTCATCTCTAGTGTAAAACATGCCACAGAGCAGTCAGAATAGTGTAGTAGGGTCCTTGGTTTTGGTGGTTATTGCAGTGTTTTTATTAACTGGATAGCTCTGTTGCTTAACTTTTTAACATAAAATTGTTGCAAGTAAAACAACTTTAACCGCAATTTCTTCCTCCTTACACGTCTGAAATTACCACTTTTTCTTCTGCAGTCTTGCAAACTTTTTTTCTTGTTCAAGTCTTAATTATTAGAGCTGCTCCTTAACTTAGTTTGTGGATTTTTTGAGCATAGTATGTATTCTTTTTTATCACTACTGGTGATTATAAAGAATAAGTAATGCTTGCCAACTTGCAGTTTTCCACTGAAGTAGAAATAAGAGATTTTCAAGGACACATTTCTGTAATGTGATAATTTTATTTTTCTTGATACTCAAAACACAATGTGCTCATTTGCAGCAAACTGAAGATGAGAAGCGTTCTATGGGCACAAGTAACAGCAGGCCAGCTCTGTCTTCTAATAGAGAATTACTAAATAGAGAAGATCCTAAAGTTCTTAAGAAAAAAGAACTAGAATCTGCTATTTCTCCCATTAGTAGCAATGATTCTGGTAGCAGGCTGGGAACCAAATGTTCTGGAATAACAGACACTCCAGTGACTACACTGGATGCAAAAGGAGTGGTAAGAAAATGCCTCTCAGAAAACAAGATCTGGGAAGAAAAACTCACTGCAAATAGGGGGATGACCAATGAAATGTCAGAAACTGCCAGCTCCCAACAGTCACCTTTGATCCTGAAAGATCCTGTCAAGCCAATCAAAGAAGAAGAAATTTTTGAGAAGCCGGGTGTAAAAAGAAGCTTTGAACTTGTTGATACGAGTCCTTGTCAGGAACTTAACTATGTTAAAAAAACAAATGCAGAATATAAACGTGGCTGTCAGATCTCAGAATTTTCTGCAAGCAAAAGTACAGGTTTGACAACAGAAATTCAATCCTTAATGCTTAGCGGTGTGACCTGCGAAAGCAAAGAAGTTATGAGGTGTAGTGATGGGCAACAAACAGAAAAAACTGTTGTTCCTGTTGTAGCCAAAAATCTTTTGCATGATCTGGATGCAGACCATGAAAAGGATAAAAAAGAGTATATGAACTCAAGTCTTTTGTGCGCTGATGATGAAAAACCTTCAGGAGCCCCAAGTGCAGATTCTGACCTTTCATTTCCTGATATTTCTGTTCCTGAAAGCCAGTTAGAAAAGCAGCTCCTGGATTTGGATAAAAGTGTTAAAGATCTCTCCTTTGAGGAACCTAAAGCAGAAGACTTGTTAACAACATCACCCAACTGCCAAGATGCTTCACAAAATGGAGGGGAAGCGGATGTTGTTCAGAACTGCAAGGTGTTATGTTGTGAGCAGGATAATCACCAAAAACACACAGAGGAAATTTACCCTGACACCATATTGTCTCCTTCTGAAAAGATGACGGAAACAGTCAATCTCTTCAGAAAAAACAACGTTGTTTTTCGAAGTTATAATAGTCCAATTAATGTATCTAATGTGTCAGATCCGTGTAGCATGACTTCTCTAGACATCATGGATCTTTCACCTGCTTGTAGCGGCTCTTACCCAACAGCTATTACTCCACTACAGAAAGGAAGGCCGTTCAGAGCCTATCAGGTATATAAGGGGACGTGGAATCTGTGCGTTGGACTCTGCTGACCTGAAACTTTTCTTTCAGGTGCTATTTAGGAAAACTTGAGATAGTCTGTCAAATATGACTTTTGCTGACATGCTTTCACTTGCTGCATTTGTGTGTCCAAAACTGTTTCTGTAAGAGCTTGGCAGTAGCTGTATGTTCCCTGACTTGCCTATAGTTCAACATGTCTGCCTTTATATGTGCAAAAACCTTTGTTCTTACAGAAAAGTGGTAAAGAAAACCTGTGATTTGATATCTCTTTTTCAGAGCAGTGCGGTATGTCCTGTGAGCTATTCTAGCTTTCCTAATGCAGTGGGATGTCTTTGACTTCCTTGTTGCACATCAGCCAAGGCAGTCTGGAAATGCTGTTGTGCTGCTAGTAATTGCTGTTGTGCTTACTGCCTTTTTTTCATCATAGGGAAGTTGATTTACTGTCAGGTAACAATTAGAAGCATATTATAAAGACTTATGCAAACAGTAACACCTGCCTCTGGGTGATGACACTTTTCTTTTGACTGTGTTAATCCAATTGATTGTAAATAAAAATCTTAAATGTTTTACAGTCAGCATCAGAAATGTGGGAAAAGTAAACATGTCAGTCTGCATTTCCTGGTCTACTGTGGTACAGCTTTAGAAATCTTTTCTAATTCCTTAAGCAATTGCTGTATTTAAAGACTTCTGACAGAACTAGAAATTGCTGCCAATGTGTTGAATGAGGTGGTATACAAGAAGCAGACATTCCAAGTGGTGTTTTGAGGAAGGACTCTCTTCCTTTTGATGTCTGGATTGCTTGCTTCTGTTTCAGAATAAGATTGTTAATTTACTAGGGAACTTGTGTTCATTGAAACAGAGTCAGTGTGTTCTGAGAAATAAATGACTAGTGTTACATTTCTGTAGTTTGAATAGGAAAATTTCTTTTAAACTTCTGTGTTACTTTCTGTAACTTCAGCACTAAATGATTTCTACTAAAACAGAAAGGTAGATTCTGTAGCCCAACCAGATATTAAAGTTATAATTAATTGATCTCTACTGTATTGATAACAAAGCTGGAAACAAAACAACACCAGATAGATGAGAATTAAGATGACATTGAAAAATACAGAATAAAAGTCTTTGTAAGATACTTCAGTGACCTCTCTGCTTGCAAGAAAACCCCACAGATGGGTATTTCCTTCAGTTTACATCCCAAATGATTTTCAATGGGTTTGTGTACACATTTTGTCTATACATGGTATGTAATAAATCATGTGCTGTTTTAGATATGAGATGCTTGCTCTTCATTAGGTAGCATAAAGAGCTGTAGGGTAAAATTAGAGGTTATTTTGACGATATATTTAGGGAATTATTTTTTTCAGATTAAAATCTAGGAGGAGTTTAATTTTGAAACATTATTTATGGATTTGACACTGGAAAAGAACGTAGGGAAAATTTTTGTCAAGATAGGCCATGTTGAACTTGTGTCTCAAGACACGTGAGGTAGAGAGATGACAGCACATTTCAAACACACTTTGGGAAATGTATTTTTTGTAATGGATTCTTGAATTTAAACTCAAATTTCAGCTGTTGTTTTAGCCTTTATTAAGCAAGAAGACGGGAGCTGAGAAGTTTGGTTTGACTTAAATGCTTTTTGTTGCTTTACTTAAAGACACCTCGTCAGGGGGATGCAGGCACACCGTACAGGACCCCAAAGAGTGTGAGAAGAGGAGCTGCCCCAGTGGAAGGCGAACGCATCCTGGGGACTCCAGACTATTTGGCACCTGAGCTGCTTCTGACAAAGCCTCACGGTAAGACAAACTATGGGGTTTGTAAATGTTTAGAAGTGTAGGTATGTTCCTTTATAAATGTGTTTAGAGCCCTGAACCCCTCAAGTAGGGCAACAATTATTTTTAAAAAGCAATAATAAAGGAAAAGCACCTTGTGTTGGCTGCTGCCTACACTCATGGCTGCTTGCCTCAGCAGCTCCCTCCATTTGCTTTTTCACAAGGTTTGGGCTGTCTAGTGTAGTCTCGTTTTTTAACCTAATGCACTGGGAACAGTGTTTATGCAGCCTGAGACCTTCCTGTTCCTTGGGAATCACAAATTGCTCATTGAAATTATCTATGAAGATTCATTTTAAAAAAAGAAAGTTAAAATCAGCATGAAAGGATCAAGCTTCCAGTTCTCAGTGTATTCCACATCTTTTGATACTGAAGTGTTGCATGCAGTAAGAAAAGTTTCTAAAGCTGCATTAAAACTAGTTATTTTTGAACTGAGTGACTTGAATTGAGATTTCTTGCAGGATCCTCAATAAAACTGGACAGTAGCCATCAAATACTTATTGAGAACACTATAATAAAATGAAACACTACAACACTAAAGCACATAAACCTCTTTGACTCTAATCCTGAGCTCTACTGAAATCAACAAAAAGCCTGACATTTTCCTGTTAATTTTCAGGTCATTAACAGCAAAAGTCAGTGTACCCCCTGAATACTTTTGTTGTATTTATAGTTACATTTTATTTGAAGAGCCAACTTTTAGGTTTTTATAAGTTTACTTTATAAAGTAAATAGTCTTAGGAAGATTGTGCTGATACTACTATTAAATTTCCATTGAGAAATAATGATTCTAATCTGTAGGACAGTAAAGTTCTTTGGTATGTGGTTAACTTCATGGAAGTAGTTCTGTAACACAGCTATAGTTCTTTTGCTTGTACCTCAGGCTTTAGAAGCACCATTTTATTGTTACTGTTGAGTTGACAGATTTCAAGAAATTCCTGTGCTTTCAGAGCTACATTTGGTATCTGTTGATGTTTGCATTTGTTAAGGGGTTTTGCAATAATTGTAATGTTTTCTTGCTTCGTTGTCTCTTCACATACAGGGACTGTGATCTCTGGTGAGTTTGCTGTGTACTGCATAGAAAAGAGAGTGCTCAGCATAACTGCAAGCAGTCAAAGTATAACTAGATCACAATTCATGAGAACTCTTGGATGAGCAGGGTCCATGCAGAAAGGGATGTGCAACTTGCACTCCACATAATAATGTAATGCTCCACAAAAGATTCAGGAAACACCAGTATTGCTGATGAGGCTGTCAGAAGTGGGAGTAATAAACTCACAGAATGGCTTGGGTTGGAAGGGACCTCAAAGATCGTCTAGTTCTTTAGTTCCAACTCCCTTGTCATGGGCTGAGCTGTCCACCACTAGGTGTCCAGGGTCCCACCAAACTGGCTCTGAAAGCCTCCAGGGCTGGGGCATCCACAGCTCCTGTGGGCAGCCTGTGCCAGGACCTCATCACCCTCTTGGTGAAAGATTTCCCCTTGACATCTAATCTCCTCTCTTAGTATAAAACCATTCCCCTCAGTCCTGTCACTACCTGTGCAAAATGTCCATTTCCCTTCAGATTATAAGTCCCCTTTAAGTATTAGCTGACAGTGCAGGCTCTAGGGCACTTCTCCAGGTGAAACAAACCCAGCTCCTTTAGCTTGTCCTCACAGGAGAGGTGCTGCAGCCCTCCAGGTATCTTCACGACCTTCCTCTGGACCCACTCCAGCAGCTTCACATCTTGTATGTGCTTGGGGCAGATCTGGATGCAGTGTTCTGGGTGGGGCCTCAGGAGGGCAGAGTAGAGAGGGACAGTGATCTCCCTTGCTCTGCTTTTGGTGCCCCCCAAGAGACTGTTGATGTTCTTCAAAACCATGTGTAGTAGGAGAAAAGGCAGATGCTTTTTCCTCACTGGTTCATTTCTACTTTATGCAATCAGTCTGAATCAGTTTGTGTATGTGAAGAAGACTCAGGTGTTTAAGGCTGGATATTTCTGTTTTAGTCTCCCAAGTCCTGATAGGCATCACTTGGTCAGGATGTGGTTGGGGTTAACTTCAGTTAAACCTGAGGTGGGAGGGGTTTAAGATGGCTGCTGAGCCCTTTGTTCGGATTTGTGATCTAATTAGACTTAGACTAAAGCTGAGAGCAATTGATTTGAACATCCAGGCACTTCTAACAATGACGGATGTGATTTCACTGCTCTGATATGCTTAGCTTGGTGGGGCGCTCTTAATGCTGTTAAAGCTGCTAGATGTGCATTATACTAGATACACAGCTAACAGCTTTTCTGAACGTGGTTAAATACCCTTTTGAAATGGCTGGGGATACTTTTATTTTTAATACTAAAAAACCCTTAGAAATTACCCTTTAATTTTGTCTCAAAGATTTTTTGCAACAAGTGTGACGTGTTTATGTGGTGATGTAGGTGTAGCTTAAAGCTGAAGAAAGCTTCAAGTGCATGCAGGGGTGTTTGAGGCTGCTTTGCCTGCTTGTTTTTAAGTGTTTTAATGGGATTTTGCAAAATCTGAAACTTGGGAAAATGAAACTAGTAAAGATGAGAGTGCTGTTAATTACACTAAAGCCTTAATCAGCTTCAATATCGTGGGAAATAATTCCAGTTTTTCACATGCTGGATGCTCTCTATAAACTGCCTTGAATATTTTTTGGCATAAATGTAGGTAAATGAAGTTCTAAGTGTGAATTATTTGTGTATTCTCAAAGATCTGAGGAAGAGAAAGATACGAGATGACAAGATGGGGTGTTCATCCAGTTAGTATAGAATGTATTAAAGGCAGTCAGCTCCTGTCCAAAAGAGGAGCAAGCCCTGGAGAGTTCAGCTCTTGGTTTCTTTGTGAGAGGAGCTGATAACTGAAATAGCTGCCTTCTTTTGTCAGTAAGAGGAAAGAATCCTCTGGTGAGGAAATAAGAACATGATGACTTGAAAAAAAGCCCTTCAATATTTTTTGTCTTCAATGATTGTCAGGCAGAACGTATTTGCCTTTCGTTTTCAAGAAGTTTTGCAGGATCGAAACACT
The DNA here is from genome assembly GCF_054131305.1 of Coturnix japonica. NCBI lineage: Eukaryota > Metazoa > Chordata > Aves > Galliformes > Phasianidae > Coturnix > Coturnix japonica. The sequence goes on along the minus strand of NC_140664.1, from coordinate 125,025,776 downwards.
TTCAGATTGTTTTCTCATATGTTTGCAAATACGCTAAAATAATGTTTATAATAATAATGGTCTGGGTTTCTTATTCAGGTTCTGCTGTAGACTGGTGGGCTCTTGGAGTTTGCCTGTTTGAGTTTCTGACTGGAATTCCACCTTTTAATGATGAAACACCAGCACAAGTCTTCCAGAATATTTTGAAAAGAGGTAATTGTAATAAAGGAAAATGTGAGGGTTTTTTTCCCAAAGTTGGTTGCGTGGTTTGATTTATTGACTCTTCTGCATCTTTGTCTATAGATATTCCCTGGCCAGAGGGTGAAGAAAAGCTGTCTGACAGTGCCCAGAATGCAATAGATATTCTTCTAACCTTTGACAGTACTAAGAGAGCTGGACTGAAGGGTTGGTATTAAACTACTTTAGCATTCATTACAACCAAACTGCTATTGACCTCCTCTTGAAACTTAGGTGTTGTAATTTATTAATCTACTTATGGTCCGTATATAGTGCTGGGACATCTACCATGTTGGGGGCATTTTCAGCTTCCTTGGGGTGTTTTGCCCTTCTGGGTGAGGAGAGCTCTGGCGGAAGTCTTTTTCTATTAATTTTCCAATGCTTTAACATTCTCTTGCTCTAAATATTCAGTGTTTTAACAGCTGATGTACTCAAGTTCACTGCTATTGTGTTAAGCAACAGGTATGTAGGGTACCTAGACAAAAGTGATTGTAGGCTTTTAATCAAGGTTTCTGTAGTTTGGGAGAGAGGTTTCCTTCAAAAGGTAATTCCAAGGAGATTTTTCATAAGAATTAGCCTGTCCTTGCTGAATGCATGGGGAATATTATAGGAATTACCTACAATGGACACTTTACAAAGTATATTCTTCTTTCCCCTTGCATGGGGCCTGAAGTACTTCCTACTATAGCAGGGGCTATATTTCATACAAATCTGATAATAAAGAAGGAGACTTATGAGGTAAAATGTTTTAGAAAGGGGAAAAAACCTTGGAGAACTGCTTAAGGAACCTCTGGGGAAGGAATTATTACTGAAATGGTTACCTTGAGAGTAAAAGTTAAAACAAAGCCAGTTTGAATCAGAGAAAGTGCAGGTTTGTAAGTGAAAGTCATAATAGCACCAGGGACTTCTGGCTTTTAATGACTCTCAAAAAGCATCTGATGTTTTACTTAACACAAATTATTGATTGGTGTTCCTGGGCTATCTGTCTTTATTTGCCTCATGCTAAGCAGTGACCTGGTCCAGACTGAGCAGAAATGATCTGGACTCTTGTAGCTTCGTTTTCACCCCTTAGGCTGGGGAGGAGGAATCTGGTGGTCTGTGGTAACCTGGCTGAAGAGGAGACTTGGATTTAAGTTTCTACACAGAATTCAAGTGATGGGAAGAAGATAATGTGGGGACTGTATGAAGCAGGAAGCTATTCCATGAGCTAGTGAAAGACGGCTGGCCTAGGGCACTGTAGGATTTTGGCATATCTAGAAACTGAGATTGAGTCAATGCTTAAGGTTTCCCCCTGAGGAGCCTCTGTCCTGCCATGTGTCTGGTGTGGAACGGTTCCTCCTGCCAGGGGAGGAAAGCTTGCCTGGCAGCAGCTCAATCCCGCCAATGTTGGGGGTAATTAAAACATATTTGCAGTCTGCCCTTTTGTAAAGTAAAAAAAACAAACATGAATACAAGGGAATTTTTAATGCTAATATAAGAATGCTCATATAAATTTCTGTTTCAGAACTGAAGAATCACCCCCTCTTTCACGGAGTAGACTGGGATAACCTACAGAATCAGCCTATGCCTTTCATACCACAGCCGGATGATGAAACAGACACCTCTTACTTTGATGCTCGGAATAACGCGCAGCACCTGACCGTGTCTGGATTCAGCCTATAGCGTCGAGATGAGCTGCCCATGCTTTTTGCACACTTACAGGTTGTTCCACAACACTAATATGCTCTGAAGATTCCTTGCTAAATTTAGTGTGTTTCAAGTTCCCAGTCTGCTTTTGTTATTGTATCCTTTCTTCTGAAGTGAAACTACTGTATGAAATTTAGCTGCATTCATGCTACTCTTTGTTTCACGCACTGCACCTTACTGCAGCCAGTGTTGTATTTCTTAGAGGAGGAAACACTTGGCACGGCAAGAAACAAATTAAACCTGAATGATTGGTGCAGGGATGTGTGCTTGGATCAGGTCTGCTAGACACGGAGCGTTTGGATTGTTGCATTGTAAGCACTCACAGTGCAAGGAGACCAACCGAGTGCCTGCACCTTTAGTGGTTCTGAATAGAAAACGTTTGTGCTCAGCCATGCCAGATGGCAGAAAGCAAAACACACCTGAGGGCTGGTTAATGCAGGAGTACTATGCACACTGAAGCTGCTACGTACTAAAGACTACAATGTATTGTAAAGAGCGTAAATTCACAGCCACATTCTAGTTTGCTGGCATTTGTTACAGATGTATATTCAGTATTACGTGTTCTAATTATGGGGAAGTATATTTAAATGTATTTTAAAACTTCAGCACAGCTTGAATTTGCTGGATCTTAAAGGTTTATTGGTAGGTCATGGTTTAAATTATCTCTTAGTGTTCTTTTTCTTGCATAGCTCTGATACCCTCAGCTGCAGATTTTATCTATCAGGTTTTTTTCAGCTCAGTGTCGCTTGTGCTGCACAGTGGTGTCCACTAGAGGCCGCGTGCCTGGAGCTGGGCACACTTTGCTGATGGGTCGCGCTAAGGGACTTGTGCATTTCATGCATGGAATTAAAGCCTCTCCCTCATTGCCCTGCGAGCTGAGCCTCAGCCATGCAGTTCTGAGAGCACTTTGCTGGGCTTTGTGCTTTCCTTCCAGGTAGCTTGTGATAGGTGTGATGGAGGAAGGAAGGGAGGTTCTGATTCTTATTAACTGAGCATTTGTCCCTCGTAGAGCTGGCACGTTTCATAGTGGAATTGAACGTTGGGAAGCTGCAGGACACGCAGTGACTCTCACTCTGTTTGCCACTGACTTCCATTTCTGATGACTTGTTAAGTGTTGATTCTTATGGAGAGGGATGTTACAAGGAATTAAATGTGATGTTATTGAACCCACAGACAACATCCTCTGAGTGTGATCAGAGGTTCCTTACTGTATGAGTTTAATAAAAATGCAAGTTTTTGCTCTGTAGACTTTGGAAGATAAAAATTAAAACAAACCACCAAACTCACTCACTGTACGACTTATTCTTCTTTTTCCTGCACTCTGGTTTAAAAGAACCGACCTTTACAGGAATATCAATTTCATGCAAAGAAAACTAAAGTGTATTCAGAGGTGATGCAAATAGAGCACTGCAGCTGTTGTGTGCAGTGCCTTACAGATGGTTATGAAGTGCCCCCTGTGGGAGGTGAGGAGGTAATTACAGTAGTTGACATCTTGAAGTTAAACAGCCTCAAACTCCTTGAAATCATTCTTAATCAGCTGCCAGAGCCACGTGAGCTGCTAAGCTTTACCAAACCAACTGCAAGGAGCTGCAGAACTACCCAATGTAGTGTGTCCTGTGCCCTGAGCTGAACACCTCACGGCAGCTGCAGCATCTTACCTGTCCTTCCAGCCGATGCAAAGCTGCACTTTGAGATGTGGTTGGATTCGCTGCAGGAATTCAAGTGCGTGTTTGCTTCAAAAGTGCTGTGGATGCTTCCAGCACCACATAAAATCCGCACTGACTGCAGGGCCTTATGAGGAGAACCAGACAGAACAGGGGCTGCCAGTTCTCAGCACCACTGCTCTCTTTGCATGGCCCTTGAGTTAGGGCTGTCTTTGTACTCTGGCAAGTGAGAACAATTTTCATTCAAGGTGAGATAGCAGCTAACTGGAAACTTGTTTGAGTGAGTCCTATCAGGCTCCAGTCATGGGGAGCTGGAGGCCCCATCAGGAGCTGTGGAAGCTGCTCTGCTTTGTACTACAGCCTTAAGGTTGAGGCTGTTTCAGCCCATGAATTCTGCACAGCCACCGCACCCACCACGCTGCATTTCCTAAGCATGAAGAAAGTGCAAGATTAAATACAAAATATTAAAGGATTGATTTATTGAAACCATTAATAAATAACACAGATAACACATGCCTACACTGAGTTCAGTGGGAAGTTAACAGTTAGATAGTCAGGTACCTTTGGGAACTCTCTAAAAGGGAGCCGCCTACATGGGACACGTTCAGCAGCTGGGACAGGCACTCCATGGTGCTCCATCCTGCTGGGCTGGGTTGGAAGTGACCTTCAAGCTGGAGCGTTCTTCCTGCATAATCCTTTCTGTTGTTTTATGTTAAATTAATCACTCTACGGGCTTTAAGCTGCAGGCACAGTGGCTTCAGGTCACAGTAGAACTTCCCTTCCAGCATAAGATTTGTTCAGACCTGAGTTTTTCGGTGCATCTCTTGCCAAAACTGACCTCTGGCGGATGGAAGCTGATGGTTACAGCGGCCTAAAAGGTTGTTCTGATCGTTTTATTTGTAATTCAGCTTTACAATACAAAAATCAGAAGAGGGAAAAATAATGCTTTAAAAATAAAAAAAGGATTTAAAACAAGATTAAAATTGCCCCAGCAAGGCAAACATTGAACCCCGTGATTGCAGCTTTTACAATACAGCTTGTAAGAAAAATGCTTTTCAAACTATAAAAGATTTCCAGGAAGGGCAGAAAAGAGCTTTCCTCTGTTCTCTGTAATATTGGTGTGGATGGAGAACAAAAGCGCATCAACAACACAGTGAATTTCTAAGATTTGAATCTTACGCACAGGCTGGGAGATGACTTCATTCTTTATAGCAAAGAAGCTTCTTTGTTTTCTGTCTGATTAATTTTAGTGCACTTCCGCTTCCCAGAAATGAAGCCGTGTTCACCTACCCACGTATGCACAGCTCTGGATCCTGCTTAATAAACCCTCTGTGAAAGAAAAAGAATCGGCACCAAAATTAGCTGCAGTTTTGTTGTGTGAGAAATCAGGATAGGAGGGAAAGCAATACTAAACCTAACAGACACGTTCCGTATGGCGAGTGGGGAAGAGTGCGCAACAGGTGAGGGATAGGAGCTCTTATTTAATTTGACATCAACTGACAAAAGAAAACTTGCAATGCACAGAGCTTTGTCTCATCTCAGAGATATACTTTACTTACAGAGCGAGCTTGCTTGGCTTCTTAAAAGCACCTTGTGCCTCAAGTCAGGGGTTTCAGTTACAACAAGCTGTAGCCAACAAGAGCATAGCTATCAACCAACATTATAAACATAAGGTGCAGCCTTTTCAGATGGATCCCTGGCTTTGGGGGGATCACACCTACGTACAAATACACGTTTCACAGTCCCTCTGTTACCACGGCTCTGACTTCCAGGATGTTTTCCAATGCAAAAACCTCATTTATGGTCCTGAAGGACATTCAATGCTCCCCACCTCACTTCTCAATGGTTTACAAGGGAAGTCGTCCCACATCAGTTTAGCAGCAAAAATAACCAGTTGAATTCCTAAGAGCTATACTGTATTTTTTCAACAGTTTACAAAGCATTAATTCATACTTCATTAGTGCTTTCATCTCATGGTACACAAACCTGTGGAAAAACAGGTAGGGATATTTTCATTGTAGCCTTATTTCTATATTAAAGTGACAGCTTTAGGGTTGTTTTTTTTTTTGCTTTTCCTTTTACAAAGATGATATTTGCTCTGTTATCCGGCATCAGCAAGACTAGCAGTTCCTAAAGGCCCATCCACAAACAGGTTCCAAAATAATTAATGTTCGTGTGGTTTTAAGGATGAAATTATTAATTTTATTTGTAACCTAGGAGCAGCAGATCATTCAAGTATCAGTGCTGTTAGTCCTTAAACGTCCAGCTCAAAGGCAGAACAAATATTACTATAACAGAAGGAACATCATCCCAAACCCTGAGGTTCTCTTAAGAATTCAGAATTCCTTCACTTCCCAGGGCCACCTTCTCACAGCAGTCCTAAACAGCGCCATGAATCCTCAGTTCTGCTTTCTAGAAGAGGAAACAAATAGTCCAGGTTAACGTACAGCCACATGACACAGTTTTTCATTTGTCTAAATACCAAAATTGATTAAGGTTACACATGAAAGAAAGAACACCAGTCCTTCAAAATACAACGCTGACTCAAGATACCTGAAAACTTGCCTAAGATTCACAGAATCACAGAATGGTTTGAGTTGGAAGGGACATGAAGGGACATTAAAGCCTATGAAGTCTGCAATGAACAGAGACACCCACACTGGATCAGGTGCTCAGAGCCCTGTCCATCCTGGCCATGGGTGTCTCCAGGGATGGGGCATCCACCACCTTTCCATGCAACCTGTGCTGGTGCCTCCCCACCCTTTGTGTAAAACAACCTCTTCCTTATATCCAACTCCCTTGGCCGCTCTTAGGTCCCCCCCGAGCCTTCTCTCCAAGCTGCACAGCCGCAGCTCTCACATGGAAGCAGTTCCACCCTCGCATCATTTCTGTGGCCCTCTCTGGATGCCTTCTTAAGTTAGGGAACAACATGCAATTTGACAGAACTGGCAGAACTTAAAGTATATAAAATACTGCTACGGGTTCCGACCTGCAGGTTAAATTAACTGCTAATGTATCCTGGAGTACAGGAGAGGAGCTCGTGGCAAAGGAGGGTAATAGCACCAGGCCACATCAGTGCTTTGCATTCATGAGCTGTTTTGTAGGTGCTGAGAACAAGCTGAGGTTCCCCTCCCCAGGGGCACAAGCAAGGCACAAAGTCTGTGCAGGCTGTGGAAGGCTTTCTCACTGCCCCATCCATGGAATCTGCTCCATAGTTTAATGCTGAGTTACCTCACAAAGTAGCAGAGACCCCCAGCATCTGCTCTAGGACAGCATGCGTATTTCAAAACCAAATGTATAAGATACGGTCAATATATGCACTGTGTACACAGCTACTGCCTAAAAGCTTACACACCTTCCAAGAGTACAAGCTGAAACTGGCACTGTGACAACACAGAATCTTGTTTCATTTCATCTGCAAGTGCACTGATCAACCTCCTTCCCTGAGCTAAAGGAGATGAAACTCCTGATGGAGAGGTGATGCAGAAACTGTCCTCAAATAAAGGAATGTTTCTTCACAAACAGATGAGAAAGGGACTGAAACATCTCTTCTATGAGGAAAGGCTGAGAGAGCTGGGGCTGTCCAGCCTGCAGAACAGGAGGCTCAGGGGAGATCTGAAGGGAGGATGGCAAGAGGATGGAGGACATTGGGAGTGATAGGGTCACAGAATGCCATGGACACACCTCCAAGGTATCCAGCCTTAACTGCTTACGTATATTCTCTGAAACTGATCTCTGCATCATCACTTCATGGTTTTAACCTAAGTTGCCTCTACTGAGCATACTACATAGAGAGTCATACTACACAGAAAGTCATATTAACCAACAGTCTCTAACACTGAGGCATTTCCTACTCACGTCTCTTCCTCGAAGTAAGTCCCAGCTAACAGAAGGCATTTCTACCTTCCAACATTTCTTGTTGAGCACCTGTCTTGAGTTTTGGGGAGTAAACCACACGCCTTCCTAAGGACACCATATCACAGACTCTACTGTTCAATCTGCTTTAGCTTTCGGTTGTCAGAGCTGGAAGTTCCCAATACAGAAAAGAAAACATGAAGCAGGATGTGCTGAAAAGAAGAACTTGAGGAAACAGGACCTATCGAGCTCCCTGTTCTGACAGGGAACTCATGGTTCAGATACACTGCCAAAGATGGATACTCTAGCATTATTCGTATGTGTGAAGGCAGTTTTTTTATGTCTAAATAACCTACTTCATACTGATCATCAATAGATGAAGGAAAGTACATATGAACCACTGAATGCACATCGTTACCTTCGCTTTCTTTGAAGATATACGTGCACCAACCACTGGGCAATAAATGGCCACACAATAGCAAAAGCTAAAACGCCAGGAGAAATTTCAAAGGGCCACCATGATGGTTTCTAAGGAAAACAGAAAAGAGTCCAGTCAGCAGCCTGCATGTGCACATCGCACCCCATAGCCGTAATCACAAATGCTTCAAATGTTACAACACCAAGGTAGAAAATACTGGTAAGACCAGAAAAAAAATGGAAGATTTGTCTATTAAATAGTCTTTTCAGGAACAAATTATTTTATCTCCTCATCAAGGAAGGGACAGCATGAAAAGCACATACAAAGAAAGCTGGATATAAAACACTCATCTCATTCTTTCACATTGCTTTTTTGCAAACAGAAAAAGCAGCATTTACCTTCACAGAGGAGGCGGGCTGATAATTCGACTGTAGTGTTGCAGATCTTGCCTTTAAATACAAAAAAAAGTCCGGTAAGTGTCAAAAAGAAAACAGAATTATGATATTTCTGCTTCACTAAATGAGAATATTTAGTTCTTCATGGTGGCTTTGCAGTCTGTCTGTATGACAGCTTAAGGAACAGTACTTGAAAGGAAAGGAAGCTTTTCCTTGACGTGTTAAGAAATAGTACTACCCCCCAGTGCAACCCATGTTTCACCACTTGGTTCCCAACTTCACCTCTCATGCTTCTGTTAACTTCAGAGCATTTTTATCACATTTCTGTGTGTTAAAAGGCAAATCAGTATCACTGACTGAACCTCTCTACAGCTTTTCAAGTCTCCTCCTGCCCACGCTGTCACTGCAACTTCTTCATCTCTGCTCCAAATTCAGCAGCTGCAATTCAGATATGAAATCCCAGCAAGTTAACTTGCGTAACAAAGTATTTGAACACTGGTCTGTAATAAAGGCAAGAAGCATTCTTTCAGTGTGCCCTGAGCCACAGCTACAGGCATGTCTAACAGTACAAAGGAATCCATCCAAAACCTTATAGGCAATACAGAGAACAAGAAGTACCGGGCACATTACAAGCCTTTTCCCATATACTGCTGTGGTGCTTTCACCGGAATTCAGCTTTCTAGGCCCTTCTTAATGAGTGTGTGAACCAGAAGCTTCTTGACCTTCCTGTTCCTCAGAAAATGAAAGCACAGCACGAACTGCTGGGGAAAAATCTTTGACTAATACATCAAATATTGCTTCGGTTAAAAAAAAAAGCAGGAAGTCAATCTGTGTTCACACACCAGCTGCTTGAACAGCCAAACTGAAGCAAAATTACTGTTTTAAGGAATCCTCTTCCCTGGCTGCCTCAGATTTGGAGCGTGTGCATCTCGTAGGACACTACAGACGTGGCTCTACAATGCTCAGGCAGATCAAATATCAACACAGCAAAGAGAACCAAGTATTTCTGACCGCTGGTTGTGCTACATTCACAGCACATTCTGTCCTCCTGCACACACTACTAAGTGTAGCAGTATTTCTGCTGAAATGGAAAGAAAAAGGAACACCATATCAACAGATACCTATATTCCTCAGACTTCTGCTTGTCTTGTACACATGATGTGAAACTCCAAGGGAGTTGGATTACTTTGAAGGAAAGGAATGCTATGAAGAACCAGTTTGCTGGCTGAATAATGGGCTCAGAACTTCTGCCTGCAAACATTTACCGGTCTGGGAAATTAAGATGATTTTATTTCCTTTGGAGACACATTGAGATCTACTGATGAAGACATACGGGATCACACATTACTGACATTACCCGTGGAATATCCATGTCGTGACCACATAACGTGTATTGATATTGATGGCTGAGATCAGTTGTGTAACAGAAATGAGCAAAATAACATATGGTTAGTAACTCAGCTCATATGCACAGTTTTGTTCACAAGTACAACAGTCCAGAATTGTGTTCCTCAGATCAGGTAACAAAAACAAAGTTTAAGTTGAAACAAACTGCAAAATATAACATAAATTTATTTACAGTTTCAAGAAAACACTGTTTTAATCTGAAAGCATAAAGATACTCAAGGAGATTTAACAAAAATGTAATTAAATTGCTTCAGTGTGTACCTGCGACGCAGTAACTGCCTCCAGCATATGCAACCTCTGCAGGACATTCTGCATGTCTTCTTGTAACCGCATCAGCACCACAGCAATCTGCTCATTGAGACTGCCCCGTGGTCCTCTGTCCGATCCCCAGCGCTCCCCGTCCCCTCCATTACCCATCTGCCCACCTTGCGAACCGTCACCTAAAGGATGAAGTCTGTGCCCTGCATTGGGAGAGAAGAAATAGATGGTTAGAACACAGAACAACTTTGCCATTTGATGCCATACAAAAAGACCTGGTATAAATAAATGAAACGCCTTCTGTTCTAACAACCACAACAGACAGACTCAGCATAAACACGAGGTGTGGCCAATATCCCACTTATATAGAAAACAGTGTGTAGTTGACACCTTTCCAAGAGGTTCCCTGGTTTCAAATAAGACATTGTGGAGGTATAAATGCATGTGCATTTACAAATAAATACGCAACCTGTAAAGACATTTTTTCTATGCACAGATGGGTTTTGAGGACTACATGTTAAGAAGGGTTGGTGCTACAGATAGCAGCTGGATTTTAAGGTAAGCCAAAACTGAAGCAGCCAATATGCTTATTAAAGATCTCCATAACACACTGAAATTATTCTGTAATGACTACTATGAATGAAATAAATGCTTCAAACGCAAAACGGATCGCCACCCACTGGAATGAACATTTCATTAGCTATTTTCACTGCGAAGGACAGAGGCACTGTGTAGTGGGACTGTCCTACTGAACAAGGCTGACCAGTGCTTCTTAGTCTCCTATCATTTATAGCCATGAGCATTGTAGGAAATACAAAAGCTCTGTGTAGTACCTCTCCCTCTTCTGATACCATAGAAATCTGCTTTTTCTCCATCCTTCTTCTCCTTGTGAGGGGCCCCATTACTGGCTTTGCCATCTTCTCCTCCACACTTGACTTCACCCTTTTCTTGAACTGCACCTTCTACAGCATTTCCAAGCCGCAGACTCCCAGCAGTTGTGCAGGGACTTGGAAGATCAGTATTTTCTACTTGAAGACGGTGATCTACATCCAAGAAATTGGATGAACGCTTTAAAGATCCTTTAGCTGACGTGATGATCTCTAAGGGCTACAAATAAACATTAACGAGTAATTAGAGTCTGTAGAATATAACAGTTAACCAATAAAAAAGGAAGAAGCAGCACACTGTCTTTCACTTTAAGAAAATAACTTGCTCTGTATTATGACTCTTAACAGGAATATTCGTTTCATTACAGAACTTGCTTGCTGTTGCCCAAACATACTTTCCAAATTGAAAAGGTTAGACATTCACTTGAGACAAATATTCTCAAAGCACTGAACTACTTGGAATCACTTTAGACATTTTCAGCATACAATAAAATTCGCTGAACCTTTGGAAGATCTCACAATATTTGGTTTTCCTTTGGCTTTGCCTCCCAGCCAGTGAAGAAGTATCCTAAACTAACTGGTGAACCATACTGTCACAAGCCACGTGCTATTAGCAATCTTGGGCTAGCAGTGCTTACACTCACTGCAAAGAAATCACAGTAGTTATTATCAACTGACTCAAAATTACTTGACCGCACCCTGTATTTTTCACAAGTAAATTCTACCAAGTTTTTCATTCAAAATGTGTGATAATGCAGAAGGACATTAAAAATTGATGACATGAACACTGACCGGGTCACAGTTACACACTCTGCAAGAGGATGCCTTGAAGTGCTACAAGCACCCTTTGGTCAGTGAAAGGACAAGGTATGAGCCCAATTACATGTTGAAGCAGACTGGGGAGCTCAGCTGGTGAGTAACTCCATGAAAAAGGAAAAATAGCAAAGAAGAGGAGGAAAAGAAATGGAATCTGCTGCCAAAAATCCTGTTTGTCAAGTGCAGATCATAAACCTGTATCATCAGAACCAAAGACTGACTATTTGCTACACCTTTTGCAACATTTAAGTTCAGTGAATATTACCCAGTTTTAGTCTGTCTGTAGCTGTACTTCTATATTTATTTCCATACGCATCTATCTGAAATAAATGTTTCATGTTAAAGTTGGGTAATAGATACCTATCTACCCACTCCTACTAAAGAACCTCAAACAAGTTCAAACAATACATAAGACAATTGGGAAACAACCTACATAAAAAACAGCTTGAAGCATTTCTACCAAATCACCTTTCACAATAGCTTTCACCACTGCAAAGAATTCTGATCTGCTGAAAGGAAACAGATGGATAAGAAAACAATGCAATACTGCAGGCCTTTCTGATCCCATGCACCATTCACATTCTCATCCCCTGAGTCAGGAAGCTAAGTGTTTGAGTACACTGTGCCAAGCCTACACTTAAATCAGATCTACGAAAGAGGACCAGACCAGTAATTCAACTTCGACCACAGTTAATACAAGCAACAGTTCAGTGATAACTAAGCCAGTACAGCTGGTGCCCACCTTTTATATGGAAGTCAAAGATGCATGTTATGGCTGAAGAGAGTACAAGAACGCCCACAAATCATCATCACCTCCCACTTTTCCAGATCTAGGCCACTTTCTTCCACTTTCCTACAGGCTGCCTGCTCAGGCTTACTCTATTTATTCTAAGAAACAAGTGAAGGATTTTTAAGGTCAGGAAAAGAGAGCAAAAATCCACACAGTTATGAAGACACTTCATGATTCTGAGGGTCAGCTGAATTCTGGTCCCCACATATGTTACTAGACCCTGTTACCTGTGGATATAACCCTTACTTTCTTCATACTGTTCTTTCTGACATCTGTTTCTATGAACTGTTGGTTTGGATCATTTCCCCTCACCTAAATTCTAATTCTCTGAGGGCAATAATGTTCAGGCTGTTAGACCAGTATTAACCAAGCTGTAAAAGACTGACACAAAACGATACTTCAAATAAGAGAAAGGTACGAGCGTGTTATTTCATTCCTCTCTGTATGTCCAGGTTCATCTGAGAGACAGGAACCTACTTAAAAATAAGCATATTAGCTTCAAACCACACACAGAAATACAAAGCCCTTACCTCTTCTAGCCCAAGTTGCTCCATCGAGTCACAATAAACTTCACTGTCTGAATCACTGGTTAAGTGCTGAGTTCCTGAGACCTCTTCAGTGTTCTCCTCATTTGCACCTGTATTTAAAGGAAGGATGCACACATGCTTTGTAAATATGAACCAACCTTGGCAAAGAGTAAAGCAACGAGTTAAAATATCTCCATGAGCTTTTAGTTCATGCCCCTTTCATCCACTATTGTCATCCTATTAATACAGGAATTACACTAAGCATTTGCTAATTGAAAACCAAACATCATACTGACATTTCTATGTTATAAGGTCAAAATTTTAATTTTTGCTTGTTTGTTTCCTAATCTCAGTATAAAGTAGTTTCATACAAAGTTATCAATTCATTTCCAGTTGGTAGATTCAGTCATCAGTTTCAATAAGTTGGCATTCACAATATTTTCAGCCTTGACAAACACAGATATTAATGATTTTCATTTAATAGCAAATTAGCTTTCAAATGCAAACGATACATAAAAAGATAATACAATGATTTTTAAAGATAATTGTGCTTCTGTATATTTGATCCTCCCTCTGAATTTACCCCTCTTTCTGTAAAAGTTGTTTAAAAAAGCACCTTATTTTCAACTGCTAAAAATTGGCTAAATTTCTCAGTATTCTTTCTTCACATCTGTATTAGTGGAAGACACCACTTCTCATTTTTGAATCCCAGGATTAAGATTTCCAAGAAAAACATATGCAAATTAACACCTGATCTTGCAAGGAGAATACCTTGGTGAGCACAGTTATTAGCTATTTCTAGGCTTGGCTCTGTCTTCTTTATTTCTTCCTCCTCATTCAAACCATTCAGGGCAGATTTGTTCTGGATGCCATTCTGCATATCTGGGATAAAGCTGTCCTTGTAACAGTCATTAGCAACAACATTTTCCAAATCCTTAGCAGCTAATGATTCTGTTTTCAGGCTCTTACATTCTGTAAAAGAACAGGAAAACCTTGCAGATAGAAAGCGAGGTATACAGTAGCCAAAAACACAGTTCTTAAAGCAGATAATTTTCTGATGGTCTATGTGTAAAATTTATAAGCAGAACAAAACACTGAAATGCTCCTAGATTCACATTTGCAGGGATTGTTCTGTTACTACAAAAAAGTATTAATGTAACAGTTTAATTTGCATAAAGAGCAGGTGATGTTGAACACATAACTAAGAAATTCCACCATAGGTCCCTCTGACAAATTCAATGATTACCCCAATGTCCTTGGAGGGAAGAAAGAACTGCGCAGAATTCTAAATGTGGAATTTCATTTGGTTTTCACTTGACACAACCACTACTCAAAGACCTTCATGAACCCTTGAAATGCGTGTCATTGCAAGTTCTGTTTTCCTTTCTCTGAAGAAAAGAAATGTGATTTTCAATTCCACTGCTATTAACAGTTGTTACAAGTAACATTGACAACAAAAAGGAAAACAATACATGATATTTTATCAGTTCTTAGGTCTAACACCCTGATGTAGCTTTCGAGCAGTCAAAAAATGTATGGCAGTACAAGTACAGCATTCACAATCCATTGGAATTTTCTGATACTTACAGAGACAGAAAAAGAGACAAAAAAATCCTCTGGAAGAATCACAGCATGTCTGTGGTTGGCAGGGACCTCTGATTCCATCTGGTCCAACCCATGCTCAAGCAGGAACACCTGTGTGTCCTTGTGTGCCCACAACCATGTCCAAGTAGCTTTTGAGTATCTCCAAGGAGATACAACCTCCCTGAGCAACCTGTGCCACTGCTGCATCACTTGCACATTAAAGGAGTGTCTTCTGAAGTGCTTCTAAGACACACCGGTCTAAGTGTAGGGACATACCCTTTACATTTTGCTGTAGCTCCTTTTCTTCCTCTTCACGAAGACCTTCTTCTTCTGACTCTGCTCCACTATCACTACTTTCAGCTTTTCCATTCACAGCCTTTATATTTGGAGCGGAATTCATGACGTTACTAAGGTCTGAGAAAACATTCAACACAGAAAAGTAAGTATTTTAAAAGAAGCCAACACGCAGCTCCCCCAGAAATATCAGGCAGCTGCTGCACAAAAGCATCTCCAAATTAAAAGAACAATCAGTGAATGCCAGTTTTATTTTGGTATGCTCTTCCTTAATTATTTCAATGTTTCCCTTCTGTGGTTTACCACGGAATGCCCGACTACTCGTGAATGATTCTGAGGAAGCCTACTAGAAAAAGCCAGCACATTACATGTTACTTTCACTACAAAACCTCTGATCAAGACTATTATCCATACTCCTGGTACAGCAACAGTAGCATTTCATCTAGGACTGATATGGCCATTTTCTTTAAATCCAGAGTTATTTTTCATAGAAGTTCCCTTTGGGGCTGAAATGCTTCAAAATTGCAAACTATGAAAAACATTCTATTCAATTATGTGAGCAACCAGGTGCTGTGAAAGGGAAATATTCTATTAATCTCTTCCCACAGTGGTTTAAACAGAACATGGTAACAAATTGTATACAAATATTTATCTGGCAAAGTGCACATGGAAGTAAGCACTTTGAGTTCACTGAAAAAGATGGTGTGATAAATACACAGCACATTTGTTTGCTTGTCTAATTACACAAATACATTATATACATGTGTGTATATAAAACAAATATTGAATAAAGTAACTGTTTAGCCTTTGTTTTCCATATCTGTGCCCTTTTCAAGGTTTATACTTTACTCCATGTTCAAAGGTAAAGATTCTTAAAAATGCATGAAGGAAAATTTAAGCCTTTTCTACACCCTACATAAAAAAATATGGATAAATACATACTGATCATTTCAACCTTGAACATTAGTGGAGTAACTAAGGTACAAAGTGAACAGTTACTAGACACTCCCACACTCTACATGTTGACCACAGGGCTGGATTCTGTCTGCTTTGTCATCACGGCACTCCACCCGCATAACCTGTACATTCCCTTGACAGAATCTTGGAAGATTAATTAATGTCAAGCCTTAAATTAATTAGGCTTAACATTAAAGGGCAAAATAACATCCAATTATACCAACGTTACCAAACCAGCCCTGCTACTTTGCTGCATGTTGAGAAAAGGGTTTGCTACTTTAATCTTGCAATAAAGAACTGATCTGCCCTCCCACAGTCCTTCAGTTTCCAAGCTTACCCATACTGCTTAAAAAAAATAAATAAATCAAAATAGCTTTTATGTAGACATAATGAATACATTAAATGCCCTGTTCACCTCAGTCTTACTGTGAATAAGCACTCTATGGGCACCCTGTGTCACCATTTTGGATTGTAATTAAACTCTTATCTGAAAAGTAACTGGAAAAGCTATCACCTCTTTTGTGGACCACAAGAAAATAAGCAATCACAAAGTCATTCTATTCTTCCTGCAAAAAACATATTTCCAAAATAAAACGACTTTCACAGGAGATTCCCACCATATTCCCTGTTTACTTCTCATAAGCAAGTTTCACTTACTGTGAATCTCAATTCTAGAGATGTTTATCTGGGAACAAACAGTGCAAGAAGGATAACGTAACAGTGACATCCTCTGCAGCGCGAGCAGTACACACAGTGACAGCTCGCTGGCAATGGAGAAGCAGGTGTCACCTCCCCATTGAAATGAAAACAGGGTGGGGAACAAACACACAAGTGCCTTACCCACTTGTGGGAGTAAACGGGAAAAACGAGACTTGGAGATGCATCCAGCCATAAAGGCAGGTGATTAAAAAACTGCGAACCTCCTCACACTGCCCAACATATTGTGAAAAGCCCCAGTTGTACCATCAACATATTTTCTAAGATTTACTTTTTTGTTATTTTGAAGAGAACTTTGTTGAACGTGCAAATGTATTCTAGGTACTCTATTTCAGCACGGAGATTATTAATCTGGGGAAACTTCTGTGTGCTACACTGCCGCAATTCAAATAGAATCACAGAATGGTTTCAGTTGGAAAGGACTTTAAAGGCCATCTGGCCCAACCCTCCAGCAATAACACAGACACCTACACTGAATCAGGTGCTCAGAGCCCCATCAAGTCTGATCTTGGGTGTCTCCAGGGATGGGGCATCCACCACCTCCCTGGGCACCCTGTGCTAGTGCCTCACCACCCCCACTGCAAAAAAAAGCCTTGTATCTACTTTGAACTAATAAAGAGGTAGGACCAAAGGAAAGTATCAGGAGCAGTATGCCACAAAACACCTGAAAAACAAAATCCCTCAGGATCATATTTATTCCACAATGTCACTCTTAGCAATTCCTGAAGACCACGAAGAGGCACAGCTTTGATGCAGGCTCCAAAGAGCATGGCACACTGTACAGAGCCATGGCCTCCCTGAAATACCGTGCTTGTACTTCTTATCAGAATCCCTACAATGTTACCCTCACCAAGTCCACCCCCAATTGCTTCTACTTCTATGGGGTAAGAGCACTAAAGCCTAATCAGAGCCAACTCATAGCAACTTCCCCAGCCTTGTGCGTAGGTCAGTAATTGCTCCCTAAGGAACATATCTTTTAATATGAATAACTCCATCAGCTTGACAGTAGCAAAATCTTAGCTACTAAAAGATTATTTCTATGACTTTTACTTATAACACTTTACATACAGACTTTTAGTATTATGTTTATGTCAACTAAAGCTCTGTCCAAATTTGGGTGTCCAGTCTCCAGGCACCCATATATATATGTATATATAAACAGCGTAGACAGTTACTTTGATAATCAGGTAACTAGAACTCTTTTCTTGCCATTGTAACCCACTGTTCCATGCTTGTAGCTGATCCATGTAAGCTTCCTGTTTCAATTCCAAGTTTATGCAACTATGTTCTGCCACTTCTCATTCACCCAGTTTCACAAACCTCCTCCTTCCTTTTGAAACCGATGCATTCCCATACTGTATTACTGCAAGGAGAGAGCACTTGCCCCGGGGGAAGGAGTACACTTCAGGGTTTATCCATGCTTTGGAAATCCTTCTGATGTTTATCCTTTCACAATGGCCTTCCAACCAAAAGCCTCTTAGAGCAGTCTATGAAACAGGAACTACAGGTGATAGGCCATGAGAACTGAAGCTCTAAGTAGTATTTTAATGCATGGTTCGGAGCATAGATATGCACCCTTTCTGTCTGCAGCTGTGCTGCCTGACATAGCCTACACTCACTCTTCATCCCTACATGAGACTACATCACCTTCAAGTTGGGGTTTGCTTAAACAACACATTTTAAAATGACTGATAGATCTCCTTGGTTTAACTAAGAAGCACCCAGATGAGCAGCTCAGAGGGCAGGCTGCTGAAAGCAATTGCTTCTGAAGCTTCATTTATTTTCTGAGGGGAAAAAGAAAGGATAAAGGGCAAATGCAAGCACTGGGGAGTAGTAAGTCCCTCAGCTAGAAGACTTTCTATGCCCTTGTTTCTTTCCATTCTTTCCAGTACAAAGCTCTACAACACACTGTCCTCACAAATAAAGACAAAAAATACAAAATCCCTTAACTACCATTATTTTATCACTCTCATGGTATTTAATGATCAGATTTTCCTCTATACAGTTTATATATATTTTTTTATTTAGTCTCCCTGAACTCCACTATAGCAGGGAAAAAGGCCTCCCCTTTTTCTTTAATTTAGTCCAGATGACCACAGCCCTGTTTTATCCACATTCCTCTCTCTCTGCTTATGTGCTACTCAAGCTGTATATAAAGAGATATGCCGTTTTATTTCCATAAACAAAGTAATTAACAATAGTCATGTCTTTATTCAGCATTTACAAACACCAAAACAATTTGTGGATAAATAACATTAAGAACAGCTTCTTAGACATACTATTAACTTGTAAGAATGCACTGAGGATTACTGACTTAATTATCCTGGACCTTTATGTCTTTCTTCCATTCAGTATCAGTGGAGTTCTTCTCCATTCATATCACTGGTACCTACTCCCCTGAATTTTCAGGGCACTTTCCACATAAAAATAACACTACTGAGATTTATTTCAATTGATGTATACATGGTTTTCTTCTTTCTGTGCTTGAGACTTGTGCCAGTAGAGACAATCTGTTTGTATTTTTGGACAGTGAGCAGCTCAGTAAGGACAGCAGCTGACCTGCAGGTTACCCCAACAATGGCAGGCAGTTTCGTGTAATAAAGCACCAGACATCCAAAATACAGGGGCACAAGCACATGCAGATCAGTTAGATGGTGCATGTGCAGCAAGAACAACAGATCTAAGCTTTGCCAACACACTGTCAACACCTTAGAAAGTGATCATGCATAAGAATGAACATGAAAAACAGCTGCTTCTTAGATTTCACATTAACTCTTAATAACAGCAATCATTCCAGGATCCAGGATGTCCTCATGTTTGGTACTACATTCCTCTGGGAGAATGAGCAGGACTTGCTATGTTCTCTTCTGTGTGGAAGAGATACAGTCAATATTTGGCAGTTTTTGGTTGTGTAAGAAGTAGAGAGGAATTTTATGTACTAGTGCGATGATACATGTAAGTACACATGAATATAATAACACACATCTGTCCCAGGAAATGTATCAAAACCCCATAAAGAAAACTGAGTTATGCCTGAAAGCAACAGAAGAATCTATTTCTGGGCCACCTATAGTCCAGTCAACAGGAAATACATTTCAGTCCAAAACTGTTTTGCCTTGTACAAGAAAAAATACACAGGAAATAACATGAAGATTTTGTGCCCCACAACCTGCTCCTAGCAACTGAACAGCAACAGCCGTTCACATTGCCCACATTAAGCACAGCCTCATGGATAACTGACGGCTCTTCCACACATACTTGAGACTATGATTAAGGTAATTATTTTTCTAATAACAAAGTCATGCATAATACACTAACCCATGCTCATTAGGCACAAAAACTATTACTGTTGACTCAGTTCCAGCATGAAGCAAACACAGTCAGGTTTACTTTGCACAAGATGGTTTTGGGAGTAAACTGCTGGGATAGATGCTAAGTAAGATTCACACTAGCCTCTATGAATATGATCTGCAGCCTTCACAGAAGCTCAGAACAGCTGAGGTTGGCAGGGACCTCTGGTTCCATTTGTTCCACCCCCTGCTCAAGCAGAGCCAACCACAGCAGCGTGCCCAGGACCATGTCTATGATTTTTAGGATCTCCAGAGAGGTAACTCCACAACCTCCACGGGATATCTGCGCTAGCACTTTGTCATCCACACAACAGAGTAGCACTTTGTTCTAAACAGAACCCTGATTATAGCTGTTAGCTTATCACAGGAGACTAGAACTGGAAAGAAAGCTTAGAGCTCAGAACTTTAAAAACCTCTCTCACCTGCCCAACAGTTTCTCCTGCCCCACCCTTGCCCTGCTTTAATGCACCTCACAGCTGTTGTACAGCCACCCATTCCACATATCCTACTAAAACACAGCAATTCTGAAGTAACAGAGACTGCAGTTATCTTCCCCCTTCTTACAAAGCGTAAGGGATTCATAGCCACTGAATTCCTTAAAAATCCTAGTGAGGAAAGAGGAAGGAGGAGGAAGGACATTAGTTTAGCAAGTATCCTTGAAGTCAAGCACAAATGAGAAACTGAGCTAATAAAGCAAACACAGAGAGTGTTTGACAAGAAGCCCACATACAAGCAGGAAAAGCATGCCACCAAATGCTTCATTACAACGCAAAGATGTTAAAAATGAGATGAGCAATTTGAGAAAATACAACAATTTGAAAAAGAGTAAGAAAAGTGTTAAGAGTAAGAAAAGTGTTTCTAACTGTGAAGTAATAATTAAGAGCAGATTCACTTCTTTCAAATGCAGTGCTCCCTCCAAGCTTACCTGAATCCTGAACTAGAAGCACTGGAATGGATGCACCCACTCTAATAGCATGCACACCTCAGTGAATACTGTCTTCTTAGCTCTCACATCCAAGCAACTGCTCAATAACTGTATCAGCCTGCAACTCCTGTCACTCACACCAGGTGCTACTGAAGTGGTGCCCTGTATGGGCAAGAGAAAAAAAAAAAAAAGCTACACTGCAATTAGCACTGCCCCAAAGTAGCCTATATGGCAGTAAGAGTATGAGACTCTGTGCTTCAACAGAGCTTATTATAATTGCAATTACAGCAGTTACAATGCACCTGGGAACAAAGGGCTCAGGAGAAAAAACACTAAGCAGGATGACAAAAGTACTACAGGGCTGAAACCTTCCTGTCTCCACAGTGCATAACTTGTCATTGCTGAAGGCAACATTTAGTCTTCACAAAGGTTTATAAGGAACAGTTCTGCTCAGTGTAACAGCAGAGGGTGAACTTTATTTAGTGAGATTCACTGACATGAATGTGTTTCGAAATCATGGTCTTTTTTTAGCAGCAAGTTGGACATCAGATATCTCATTCATGCTTTTCTAAAGCAGCA
Organism: Coturnix japonica; assembly: GCF_054131305.1. NCBI lineage: Eukaryota > Metazoa > Chordata > Aves > Galliformes > Phasianidae > Coturnix > Coturnix japonica. The sequence continues at coordinate 125,004,451 of NC_140664.1, read as the reverse complement.
GTATCCCTACCAGGTAAAGTGACCTGTCCCCATCTTTCCCAATATTCCACTCCTACCAACTACAGACAAAAATCTCCCTCTTTAACACAGCAAAAAATACCTGTTCTCTTGTGCAGCCCTTGGACAGACATGGGTCCAGCTTCTTCTTTGATGCCTTGTATTTCATTGATTAGTCTTTTTTCCCCACCTCCTCCCCATAAAATACTTCCTACCTGTCAAAGACTATTCTCTGGAGAGCCTCAGCTTCTCAGCTGCAGTGTGAGCTTTCAGAACACTGCTCAAGTTATGTGCTCTGGAAATATTCCTCAGACCTACATAGTCTACTGGAAAAAACTGTGTTCCCCCACCTTGACTCCTCTTCTGATTTCCCAGAGGCGAGGCACAGGCCAAGGCTGGGGATTGCAATGCATAAATCCAGCAAGTTTGTCTTAGCTGCCATTTTAATGCTGGCATGTGAGGCCTCAGGGTTGCTCATTAAGGTGAGCCACAAGCTCTGTTGACTCAAAGACATTTTTGCAATAATTTGCATTTAAGATTAACAGTGAAACCACAAGGAGTAGAAATTCAATTTTAAAAGGCAACACTTCTGTTGAAAGGCCAATCTGCTGGAGACAATAACATATCGCATGCATATTGCCTGGTAGCAGATGTTGAAGCAAGATGATATTCTTTATTGATGATATACTTTTTAGGAAGCAGCATGCAGTTCTTACATAGATGGACAGTCACTTTCACACAGATAAAAGCCTGATGGAAAAGCAAAAGGCAAACCTTCATTCAGAATGGGCCAAAAGAGACATAAAAATTACCTGTCCCTTAAAAAACAACACCAACCAACCAGCTTCCTAAACAGAAGCTGAATAGAGAAGAGGCAGAGGAGACTACAAGAACAAACACAACCAAAACCAACAATGCATCTGTTTCTAAGAGTATTGCCACCAGTGTCTAACCACTTCAAAGCAAACTTTGGCAGAGCAGTTTAACTCCTTAGAATGAACCTGGGGAAGTAAATCATGTTCCCATATTTCCAGGAAATATTTTAAAGACCTGCACTATGGACAATACTGATTATTTCCAGCTTCACTTTTCAGCATAGAAGCAGTAAGAGCCCTGAAGAAAGCATTTCAAAATTCTTAAGTGTAAATGTAAAATTCTACCATAAAACAATGGAATTCTATAAAAATTTTGGCATAACTCAGTGTGGCAGAATTAGATGTTACAGATTTAAGTTGTATGTAGATTAATACACATCACTAAATTTATCCTGTTGTGCTACTGATGCAATAAAGTTGAAGTTTGCTACTCTGTGTTGATTTTATTTATACCGCCTTGTGCTTAAAGCTGAAACACTTTGCCTGTTTCAGAAATAAATTTAGGATACTTTTCTTTAAGCTCGCAATTCTTTTTTTCTGCCCAAATCTTTTTTCTTTTAATAAGGCACTTGTGGCACTCTGCCACAGAAACCAAGTGTAAGTAAATCCTTATTACACAGCTGACTGACCTGAATCTACTGATACTCTTAAAATCTTGCCTATCAATCCAGCTGTCAGGCAAGCTCATTAAACTCCAGCAATGAAGTATGTGCAATTGTAATTAAGGAAAAAAATACAGTTTCAAAGCAGCCATTTGAAAACCTCAACCATTACCTTTACTCAAATGGAATGAATATTTATCTCCCTCTGAGACTCGATACCAAAACCATCAAAATTGTGTTTGCTTAAAAAGAGGAAAAAAATTCACGTGCAAAAAGGTAACTTCACCAGTCACTGCTACTAAAGTACATTGAATTCATTTGTGCAATGGTTTAGGTTTTGGAGTTGTTATAACTTTCCTCCTTTTGCATTTCAACAGTTCTCACTGAAATGAAGACAGTTCAAAATTGCTAAGGCTTATATCACGACCTTGCAAGCACATTGACTATAACATAAAAACCATTATCAAAACATTTTTACAACGGCATTGCTAAATAAAAGCACCACATTGATTTTTATGCAGCTATGACACCGCTAGGTTTGCCACTTGTAGGAAACGTAAAGTGGTTTAAAAGATACCCACCTTGTAAATTTGAGCCTCAAAAAGATTAGCTTTAAAGTTTCACAAATTCATCTCATATTCTGAAGGCATTATGAAACCATGATCAACAAAGCTGTGGGTTTTGACTGAGGAAGATCTATTTTTTTTTTAAATAAAATTTAGATCAGATAATAAATGTGTAGCAGGAAGTATTTCCAACAGTCATTCCTTTTATGAATGAACAGGCAAGAGCTATTTTTGACTTTAAATACACTTCATTCTTCAGGAAAAGTTTTCCTTCAGCAGATCAGAAAGCACGTAGATAATGATTAAAGATACAGAGTTGGATCTGGGAAGCTGTTTTTTAGCTCAAAATAGAAATAGAAGATTCAGCCTAATGAGATGGCAAACCCAGAAGTCACGAGCATTAGCAAAAAATTACTACAGCACCAAAACAATAGAAGAGATGGACTTATCCATAATTTCTTATTCCTACCTTCCAAGTATTTAGATACTTTCTCCATTCGAACTGCCGTATAGTAGAGAGAATGAAGAGAAAGATGCAACATTTAGCTTTAAAAATCACTTCCAGCAAACAAGAACCTCCCACCCCCCCAAAAAAAGGTGGAGTTGTGATTATTAATAGTACAAAGGAAGTTATTTGTCCGAACCTGAGGTTAGGCCAGATCCTCTGTTCTTTTTATCTTCTACTATTTCATAGAACGGGCCTATTACTTGGAGTAATTCTTCAACTTTCTCCGTCATTGGCATACTCTCAAGTATCTGCACAAGTCCAAAATACGAAGGACCTCATGAAACAGCATTTCAATGATTCATCCATTTCAACTAATTGTACAAACTGTCAGCTACTGAAAACTTACTAATATTTCACTGCATCTCTCAATACATTATTGTGATTTATTTATTAATAAAACCCATAATATCATAAACCAAACCTAACTTACCATACAAGAATCCTAATTAGCTTTATCAACCTTTCCTAGGCAAAGACAAGACAGGAGAGCTCATACATTTGCCACCAATAAGGGACAGCTTTAGCAAAGTGTTAGCAGACTTTGGAATCCATTATTTCAACAGTTTCAAAGTAAACCAACTCAAAGTTCATCAGGTTGCTGTTATCTGATGCAATTTAGTTTTGCTGACTACCTTTCCACAAAGAAAATAAAACTGAAAGACTTATTTGTGAGAGGATTCTTCTGGTTTGTCAGATCCTGTCATCTTTAGTGGAACCTAAGGCACAGACCAAGGGTACTCTCCCATGTGCATCTGAAACTCCTCCCAAAACAAAAAACCCAAATGGACAGAATACAGCAAAACAAACTGCCATCTATGGTACATTTCCTCTTTCAGAAGAGCAATGGAAAGAAACAGATTGGAGGAGTGAGTTGCCAAACAGCATGCATCTCACATAAAAGCACCAAGCACATCACTCAGCAGCAGAAGCAAATGCTACAGCACTCCTTCATGAGGCAGAAGCTTCAGGCAGGCTGGCAGGTAACAAGCAACTTCCAAACCAGTCAAATACACCAAGAGACAAAGATTCTAACAAACTGCAGTTTTACTGACACTTCTGACCTATTTAGTTTACGTAATTCATCCTATATCTGTAAGTGAGAGATGCTGTGTGCTCAGCTATGGAGCTAGAAATAAACCAGCAGCAGCAAAGTTTGTTTTTCTTAAAAAACAAGAAGCAACATCAAAAACACAGAACTGATAGAAACAAAAAACCCTCTGTACAGTAACACACTTGTACAGGGCAGGTATTTACATTCACCAACTAAACCATGAGCCAACAGCTTTTAGGCAAGAAGAAAATTAAAAAAAGAAGAAAACAGGCAAGACAAATGAATTCTAAGTTACTGTTTTCTTCGGAAGTCAGACAATTCATACATGAAGATCCTTGTTATAAATTAAAAACACCATTGTGGTTTTTATGCTATTACTCAATATGTAACACAATAATTTACTTGAAGTATAAATAAATTAATCTAAACAGTATGGCAACATAAAAGTTTCAGAAACGTGACTTGGAAGAGATATTTACCTTAAACAAAGTGCACCTAAGCTCACATTCATCTTAGTCCCTGCTAAGCATCCTGCCCATCCAGCACCTCAACATCTCACTCAGATCCCTTCCTCAACAACTGCAGTTTTCAGCACTGCCACATGAGGGAAAGGAAAATAAACAACCAAAGCCACCACATTAATCTACAATAACACTGATGTTGTGAATGGGTCACCTGGCATGTGCAGCTTAGGGTTATGCTCAATGGTGGTGGAATTGGGAGAAACATAGCAAGGGCATACCCTTGAGGTACATCAGTATCCTGAGGTTACCTCCCTTCCTGACCGTGGTTATCTATGTAGCAACAGAACACCTGCAGTAACAGGATGGAGATCAGTGTGGTATATGCTGACAGAAAATCCAGTGGACCTGAAACACACTTCTATTGATGTTTCAAGTAGAACTAATCAGCCTGGAAAAGCTGAAGCAAGCATTTCAAGTGTGAGGGCTGAAGCAGCAGCAATGCAGGGTAAACAGATCCCTGGTTTCAAAGCTGAATGAGACAAGAAGTCATTTGCTCTCCAATCCTTACACGTGATCTCTACAGAAGCAGAATATTTGTGCTTCATTTGGGTCAAGTAAGCAGGCTTCCACACAGGAGACATACCAGGGTGTTCGTTTGGTGCAAACACAACTTCACCTAATTTTTAGCATCCTGACAAATCAACTACCACATTGAAAACAGCAAGAACACTACTGATGTATCTGCACTTCAAAACAGAGATTTGAAAGGAAGAGCTTAATCTTGTGGTCTGCTTTCAAAATGCATTGTTAAAATTTAGTGTGGATTTTGTTTTTGATTTATCTAATTAAGGTGAATAACATACAGCTTCCCTCTGTTTTCTGGAGATGCAGTGGGGTTACATTGTTTGTTTGCTTTAAGTTTTTCATTTAGAAGCAACAACAGCAGTGCCAACAAGAACAATCAAAATCACAGATAGATAAAAAGAAGTAGTTGAATTCCAGCTCCACACCAAGTAAAGTTTCTTTGCTATACCAATTATCAATCATGCCAAGTATTCCAGCAGATAGTTAAGCCTTAAAATACTGTCCTAAGAGAAAAAACAAGTGTATCCAGAGTAAAACTTAAATTTCCCTTCTCTTGATGCTAACGTCATTTAAGTTACAGATATATCTTCATCCAGGGACCATACAAAAAAAAGAAAAATATTTATTCAAACTGGAAATGCTACCTGAAGTAGATACAGTGTAAAGGATTGCAGAGCAAAGGGTTAGTCAGTAAAAGACAAGAAACCTTAATTCTGAACATCTACCTTAGGTAATGCTTCACTACTACTTTAGCTCTGTCACTTAAGCTTCATATCAACTAGAACTCTTGTATTTCACCCAGACCAACCAATTCAGTAGCTTTGAAAGAAACTACAGAAATTTATTTGCCCAACAGGCCAAAAACCATAGTACTGAGTGTAACAGCTCATATAAGAAAGAATTCATTTGGAAATCTGACAGTATTCACAGAGAATCCTTCATATTTCCTAGTTTAGCTCATGGAATATTAGTCCTAAAAGACGGCTTCCACTTGTTAATAAACTTACCTTTTTCATTTCTTCAACATAAGCTATCATGGCTTCCTCTTTGGACATATCTCCCAGGGCACTCCAAGCATCCCTAGGAAAGAAAGTCACACATCTTGAGAGACTGGAAGACCCAAAGGATTTTTTTAGCCTGGCCTTAAATAGGTCAGTTATACAATGCTAGAAGTTTATCTCATACAAGTAAAACTTAAAAAAAAAAAATAAATTTAAAACTACCCATTGCTGTTAGGTCCAAATTTGTAATTCACTCAGATAACTGAAGTAGCGAGACATACACATAGAAGAAACAAAATGAACAGCCTGGGGACTAAACAGCTCCTCGCTAATTAACCATGATCTTGTGCCCAGTGATGTTGTTTACAAGTCCAGATATTATGGAAAACACACGCTTCCCTTTTGACTGACTTAGGACCCTCTACAACAGAAAAAAAAGTAGTGCCTAATACTTAGCTGGTACCTACAAATATCTGTCACAATGTCAGTCAATGTCAGAATAGGCTACAACAAGAGTGTTGTCCTTTGCATATGAGTTTAGCAACAAAGATGCACCTGTGTAATAGGCAAATAATTTAATCGCTGCCCCCAGCTACCACCATATTTAACTCATGACCTAGAAAATACCTACCTTTCCAGTTCTGCGAGATTCAATCAAACTTTTTAGCATTGCAGAAAGAATGCCAGAGCACAGGCAGAAATAAAGCATTTCCTTACCCAGTAGTGCACTCATTTTGACACTATCCTTACCTTTTGCCAGACTACTTGTCCCACTTACAGCAAAACCTCAAGGCTGGGGGATCGCATTTCAGCCACCAACAGCCAGATGAGTGGGAGCTTACTGCCCCAGTCATGCAAACATACCTTCCCCCCATTTCACAGATCCCAAGAAGACCCTGACCATAGAGACAGCAGTAATAGCGGCTTTTCAGGAAAAATTATTAAAATAACTTAATTAGAGGAATGTTCATACAGGTTCTCAAATAGATCTTCACAGTGCTCAGAAGGCTTGTAATTTGTCAAAGAAAACACAATCAGCTGCAAGCCCTGTCACTGAGCACATGAACCAGGCACAAACTAGACTTCACCCCAAGAGCCTGAAGCTGTATCAAAAGCTTTCAGTGAGCATCTATTTACTTCATGCTCACATTATATAAGAAGGAAGAATTTCAGACACTGTTCTACAATCACACTCTGCAGACTGCCTGGTTTTGTTTTACAGTGCTGATATACACTGTGGAAACATTACGATGGTTTATAACACCCCCCCAAAAAAAATCTGAGAGAGAAACACAAGAAGAAAAACAATAAAATATCAGAGATTTAAAAAGAAAATGGAAAAAAATATATTCCTTTAAGAATTATTCTTTTTAACACCTCCACCCAAGCATAGAAAAAAAAAAGTCATGAAAAGTTACCATTTATATCTACCAATAGGATCCCAAAATCCAGGTCTTGGAATGTTACATGGTCCTTGTGTTGCTTGCTTATAAAAGCTATAGAACTTCAGCATCATTTCATTTGTTGGCTGGAAAGAACCTAGTGAAAGCATTTTAAAATACGATTAAAGTGTAATCAAGTATTTTAGCAAGTATTTTGTAAGCCTAGCATTTCTGTCAGAAAACAGCCTGCAGTTTATTCTGGCTTCATTCACAGCAGTGCAGTTTAAGTCAATGAAAAACATCTTCAGTTCATCTACCTCGAGTCACCACGCTGACAATATTTACTTTACAAACAGATAGCAAGCTGCAGATCAAATAAGGGACTATAACCTTTACTGCTTCTAACGTCAGAATCCACAATTAGCAAGAGGAGTAATAAGTAACAAAGAGCAAGGCTCCTTTCACTTAGTTTAAAGGGGCAGATTCTGCTTCCAGGAATGAGTGTGTCAGAGGTCATTTTCATATGGCAAACAGGGATCTACCAAAAGACTCCAGAATGTAGAGCAACAATAACTCCTCCCGCATTGCTTCTGTGTACTTGTTATTTGACGGAACTTCCAATCACAACTTCATCGCTCTTCCATGTTTTCTTCTCTCCTCTTCCTTTGCAGAGCAAACATTTGTAGGGGTAGGAAATGTAAACACAAAACTGCAATAACTGGCAGAGAAAATTCATACTTACCCCTTTAAAACAAATATTCTGGATTTTTGTCATTAAGGGATGTCAGCAATGACCTTTAGTCCCAGCTCCAGACAAACCCCACATTACTTATCACAGTAACCAAGAGGATACATTTTGACTTTTCACTCCGCTGTTTTGTTAAACATTTCAGCATTAGAAACCCATGACATCAGCTCCCAAACCAAGTCAGGACCTGAGGAAGGCCCTTCCCCCGCTTTCCCCGCACAGAGCAGCGGCCGGCACGGAGCCGCAGACCCTCCTCCGGGAGGAACTTCTATTCCGAGTTCGGAAGGTGCCGAACTGGCGTTTCAGACACGGCCCCGCTCCCCCCAGCTCCCTCCGCCGCACAGACCCCAGCCGGACACCCCCCCCCCCCCCGCCGTCCCCCGGCCGCACTCACCATTTTTGGGCAGGCTCTGGATCACCTTCACGGCCGCCTCGAAGCGGGTGGCGTGCACGGAGCCGGTCTCCGCCATCTCCCCGTCCCGTCCGTCACCGCTCTGCCGCCGTGCCGGGCTGTGTCACGGAGCGGTACCAGCTCAGCCTCCCCCGCCGTGCCCGCAACACGGGCAGGGGCAGCAGGCGCCAGGCCGCCACCCCACCGCCCCCCGGCGGCAGCGGGTGCCCGGGCCCGCCCTGCTTCCCAGCGCTCCCCCTGCGGCGCGGTGCAACACACGGAGCTGCGGCCCGGCCTCGCCTGCAGAGCGAGCGCGACCCCCACAGCCCCCAGCACGGCCAACAAACCACCCCTACCTTCTCCCGTTGTTAGGCGCCCATGTTATGTCTCCCTCAGCAGCGCCCTTCCCCTCCCATCGCACCGCCCCGGGGCCATCCGGGGCTGGCTGGGAAACGTAGTTCGCCGCCGCCCGGCTCTGTGGCCCGGTGTGTGGCGCTCGGCTGGTTCCGAGCCGCCGGCAGAGGCCTCACCCCGCGGCCTGTCCGTCTGCTGCCGCCTCCAGCTGCGGGATGTGCGTGAACGATCTCAATTACTTACATTTAAAATCCCATTCCTAAATTTTTTGAAGCCTAGAACCATAGAAATAGCTCCTGCTGTGGTGTTCGGAATGAGTGCTCTCGCAATACGATGAGCCGCCTCATAGCTAAACAAATGCCCTTCCTGCAAAGCACTGTGCATCCAGCACACGAGATCAGACAGAAGTATTCTAAAACTGATTTTGTAGCAAGTGGAATGGTTTACCCAGTGAGCATCATGATGTATTAATAACACCTCCACACAGAGCAGAGTACAAAACCTTGCCATTCCAGTCGATTCCTATATCTGGTGCACAATGAAATGTATTTTAAATTCCTCTTAAGGCAGTTGCATGCTCACAGTATGTGCCCTCTGGTGGGAAAGCAAAAGCTCCACAGAGAGGGAATTAATACAGATCAACCCATGCTCTGCTGAGCTACTTTGTTCCACAAGGTCAGCAGCCAGCTGGGCAGGGAGAGCTTTGCTGGAGAGCAGCTTACACTTTCAGAGGTGTTCAGATAGGATTCCCTGCACTGAGCAAAGGACAAACCCGAGTTATAAACATCGCTGCTCCACCCACATGGATGTTACAGCAGAATTTCTTTGACATTTTCATTTCTAGTGCTAGATTTCTAAAGCTCTCGTGTGTTTTATACCAATACCCATCTTCCTTTCTATCCACAAAGGCAGGAATGACAGAAACACGGATCAAAGGGAAGTGTTTGTTTGATGCGAAGTGGGTCTCTGTATAAATATGGATTCTTTGAGCATGCAAAGCATTAACTGTAAAAAAGTAATAGGGAAATGAAGGCCCTCTTGTGAGGTCAGATGATGTGTAAATTCTATTTACCTGAGAAAATCTGTAATTACATTTGCCATTTAATTGATTTAAGAGAAACGCAGTCTGCGTTTTTATAATGAACATTCCCAGACTTTCACTGAAAGTGAACTTTAAAAGAGATGCAAATGACGACCTGTTTAATGGCTGTGTGCAAAACAGAGGCCGCCATCTTTGCACTGAAGATGTGTAAGAACTGCAAATCCAGAATGAGGCACTTGAAAATGAAGTAACTCAAAATAATCAGTACCATCATGCTCTGAGATGTGGGTGAAATAGTAAATGAGAGGCAAATTATGAGTGCTGGTGAGCCCGTGAGAACACATCAGAAACAACTATTTAATTTAAATGCTTGTATATTATATTAACTAGCATGACATTAGCTGCCCTTATGTGTACATATTGTATTCTCAGTGTAATGAGTTCCATGTAGAGTTAACAACAATTGGATTTGGAGCACAACTAATAGAGCCTTCTCATCCGTTGCACAAAGAAAAGAGTGGATCTACATCTTTGTCTCAGTCTGGGAACCTTGACTTCATTACTTAGAAAACAAAATTATATGATAATTCTCTGTTGTCTGCTGGGAACCTATAGGGAATGACCGCATGTTTGTAAAACCTGGTAATGCCCTCTGTGTTGAACTCGATTGTGTTTCTGTCACTATGCAGGAGCAGCTGCCAAAGCAGTTGTAATTATGGGCAGCCCTTTTTTTTCCTTTTCTTTTTGGTCCAGTATATGAGAGGTTAAACACTGGGAACTATGAGAGAAAGACTGACCAGGGATGCCCATTACTTGGGCTGTGTCAAAGGAGAGACTACAGTACTCTGCTACCAGTGTGGTTTGACAGTGTGTAATGCGTGACTCTTGACATGTCTCAGTACTTCCTATTGTCACACTTCTTTTAGCTGGTATTTCACAGGCAACTAAAGTAGAGCCTGTGAATTGCTAATTTGAGGCATTTCTTGAAATGTTGAGATAAGAAATCCCGTATGCAAGTGTGCTGTTCTAGTCCAGTAAGGAGAACATTTACAGGATGTCTGTGATCCTGAGTGCAAACTCAGACCTGTTCTTCAAAGATAAATTAGGGGTGGTTGTTGAGTCCAGCAATACTACAGCATAGGACAGTCTATCAAAGTCTGATGTGCTGAACCACCTTACAGTCCTCTTTCTATTCCACGTGTAAGGTGACACAGTCCTTCAGTGTCCTATTTTGTATTCCAGGTCTGAACTAGCTTTCTAGCAGATGCTTCCAGTGCACCCCAGAAGACCACAAAAGCTACAATAATAAGAAAGACTCTGGAAGGCAAGACTATGAGAAGTGGCTGAGGTTGTTTGGTTTGTTCAGCCTGAAAAAGGCTGAGGGGGGTCCTCATGGCGGCGGCCTGCAGCTCCTCATGAGGGGAACAGAGGGGCAGCTCTGCTCTCTGGTGACATACCATCATAGAATTATAGAATCATTAATGTTGGAAAAGGCCTCTAAGATCATCCAGTCCAACCATCCACCTACCACCAGTGTTGCCCACTAAACCATGTTCCTTAGTACCACATCACCCTTGAACACCTGTAGGGATGGTGACCCGTTCCAGTGCCTCACCACTCTTTCTGAGAAAGTTTTTGCTAATATCCTACTTGGAGATCCCCTGGTACAACTTGAGGCCATTCCCTCCCCTTCTATTTCTGCTACCTGAGAGAAAACGATGATCACCACCTCAGCACAAATGCCTTTCAGGCAGCTGTAGAGAGAGCAGGTCTTCCCTGAGCCTTCTCCAGACTGAACAATCCCAGTTCCTTCCACCACTCCTCATAAGACTTGTGATCCGGACCCCTCACAGCTTTGTTCCCCGTTTCTGGACACACTCCAGGGCCTCTGTCTTTCTTGCAGTGAGGAGCTCAAACTGAACACAGTATTGAAGGTGTGGCCTCATCAGAGCTGAGTATTAAGGGAACTCCTGCAGGCTACACTATTTCTGATACAAGCCAGACCACCATTGGCCTTGGTCCCCTGGGCACACTGTTGGCTCTTGTTCAGGAGAGGGCATGACAGCAACAGGACCTGTGTCATGGAACAGTCAGGTGGGGGACAGAAGTTTCTCCACTATGGAGCAAGCTTCCCCAGGCAGTGGGCACAGCCCCAAGCTGCTGTGGATCAAGGAGTGTTTGGATAATGCTCAAAAATATAGTTTGATTTTTAGGTAGTCCAGTGAAGCCAGGAGTTGGACTTGATCCTTATGGGTCCCCTTCTAACTTGGAAGGAACTTGGGATGTTCTGTGATTTTATGATCACCTTCATTTTACTTGAGGGACAAAGGAGGCAGTAACATTATGCAAGTGAAAAGCAGAAACTGGAACCAATTATGCCAATTGCTCCCTCAAGGGTCTGAATCATAGCAGTGTATTTCTCAGAAATATTTTTAAATGGTGCTTAAGAAAGTAGACCATAGTCTCATATGCATTATGAGCAAGTTCTGTAAGCTACCAGATCCAAGAGCATGTAATTTTAGTGAAGCTTACTTTTTGAAGTATGTAATCCAGCAGAGAGGGAGAATGAATTATTTAAAAACTGGTAGTCCTAATTATGAAGAACTAAACTAGCATTAAAAATTCTAATTTGAATGTACATGCTTGTGAGGAATGGAAAGATATTGTCCAAGGATAGAGCAAAGGAATCTAAGGAGTAATTTTCTATGTTGTTCACAGTAGAAAGGCTAATTTGTCAGTTGACATTTACTACATGGTATTTAATGAAATCATGAAAGATATTTGTGTAAAAATCAATAGCTCTGGAAAAAAGAGAACTATTTGCTTACCTTGAAAAACAGCATTTGAAGTTTGTCTATTCATGTTAGGCTAATCCCTGTTCTTCAGGAAAAGCCCTTTGGGAAAAGGACTAGCTTGAAATGAGCAATAATGCCTTTTGGAGTGGAAGTTTTCTTGTGAAGTTCAGATACATTCCTCAATAACTCAACTAGAAATACCAACTCATTTCACAGTTGAGGATTAAATAATGGAATTATTTTTAACCATTAGGCCACTTTGCCTAACAATTAGGCTCCGTGTCATCAAAATGGTTAAATATGACTTATCCAGTTTTAAATCCCTTTCAAGATATTCAGTTCAGATATCTCAGGTATTTCAGCAGTCAATACTGTGAACTATGTTTTTGTTCCCCCACCTGCCACCCCCAGCTCATGTGTTTCCAAAAAGAGGATGCTGTAAAAGAAATACCAGCTCAGATCTGTGTCATAAAACATCTTTTGGAGAACAAAATATAATCATATTTCTACAGACATTTAGCAGCATTTGAGTTTGCATTTAACTATATAGTATTTTTGATGTCGAAAACTTTTACAAGTTTACATCTCTGCAGGTGTAAAGGTGTAAGTATAATGCCTTTCTTTTTTTTCTTTAAACTTACTATTTGTTTCTTTTATGGCATTTTTAATAACGTTCACTTTTCCTTGATGCCTCAAGGTACTGTTGTTGTAAAGCCAGCAGATAGTAATAACAGAATTGTTCAGATTTTGCATATTCCAGAAAGAACATTAAAAAAATCCAGTTCCCATACACGGCCAAGAAATGAGCTTTAAAAGTTTCATCTTGCAGCACTGACCAACTGTGTCTTCGTATAAACAGCAGGCACAGACCTCTCAGAACAAACTTTCTTTTATTTCAGTAAAAACAACAACAACAATGTAGTGACCAGAAGTTAAATTGCGCTGTCATTTATAATGATATAAATTTGGAGTTGCTTGGTTGATTTGGGGCTGTTTATAGTGTTACATATTTTCATAATGCAAATTATGAGAATTTGATTCTGAAAATCTAACTATGTCTGATATATTATTTATGTTTTGACATTTGTGCTTCTTATCTTTGCTACTAGTGCTGCTAAAGTTTTAGAAGGCTATCGTTGTGTAATTTGCCTTGTGGGAATAGCAAACAAAATACCGTGGCTGTATCGCATTAATGTGCTTATGCAATGGCATATTTATAGCCAGACAGCTCTTGTGATATTTCTTTCAATTTCTGGAAGGAAATAAAAACCAACATTCCCAGTTTAGGCCTGTTCTTTTAAAAATCTAGCAAAGGAAGGCTATGGTTCTTTCTAGAGTCTGAAAGATGATATTGCTGAAATATTTTCATGAAACATATTTATAGTGCACAAAACCTGGAATACAACTGGCAAGGAGGACTGAATTCAAGTGTTTTTTGTCCTGAGTCTATCTTTTTGTGTATTTATTTGAGCGGAAAATACACCATTGTGGTTTTGGTCAATGGGTTTCAACAACATAATCTAACAGATAGGGGTGATTTACTGGAGTAAGTCCTTCAACAAACAAGACTTCAGAAGGACTTAAGACTAAGTTTAATTGGGTGCCTTAACACTAAGTGATTACCATCTCCATTAGCACCCAGGTCCCCATGAGTCCTATAAAAAGCCTGCTCCAGAATTTTGGGTGACAGAGTCTGCATGCTTCAGTGAGGGGAGGGAGCCAGGTGAGCTACAACTGATAAGACAAGAACCTCCCAGTTTTTGCCTTTTAAAATGAGGAAAGAATAAAATATAATAAAATATTAATAAAAGCTGAAAATTACTGGATTAACAATTAGGATAAAAGAAGAAATGAAATGCCTTAGGTGTTGGGTTTTTATTTCCTCGGCACTGAAGCTACTGTAAATTCCAGAATGGTTACTGGGGAAAGACAGCTGTCAGTTCTTGTTTCACAACGAGTAGGGGGAAAAAAATCAAAAAGTCTGCCAATCGGTTTTCGAAGTACATTACTGTTGGTTTCTAAGAAAATAATACAAGAAATAGAAACAACAGAGATGTATGGGAAAATGTCACTGAATCCATGGAAGCCTTTGAAGAGGTCATGTAGATTGAGATTTATGCGCAACCCCAACTGAGTGGCAGGCTGGGAGGGGCAGCCACATGACTGAAAACAAGTTTTGTCAGAGTCTGTTTGTCAGGTTGAGTAATCTAAAAGGGAGCAGAGGTTTCAGCAGCCGTTATAAATGTTTAACCAAAAATGTAGCCATTAAGGAGCACTTACAAAATCACTTAAGTCCAAGTCTTCAGTATCAAATAGATGACTTTAAAAACATCCTGAAACCAAACGTTAGCACTGCAAATTTGCCATACAAAAGCGAATGATGAAAATATGCCCTATTCATTGCATTTATTTTCTTACCTTGTTGTTTTGTTGTTGTTTGTTGTTTTTTACAAGCTAAGCTGTAGCTTAGCATGCTGGCTTACACAGCTCAATATTGTTCTTACGAAAAGTTCACCAACAATCCCTCTATGAATCTTTATAAATGGAAACTAAGCAAACCCTTTATTTCTTTTATTTAGAATTGAATTCAGTGATGCTTCCGCTCTAGTGAATTCATCCTTATGTCACAGAATGTCCTTCCTTTCATAAATCACAGATACTACTGCTAAGTATAATGCTGCAGTCATTGTATCAGTAGCAAAGAAGCAAATGAGGAATGTGATATTACCTTATCCAGACTCAATAGACTCATTTATACATCCAGAATTCATTGAATCTTTAGGCTGTAGAGATGGACAACAGCCTAAGAGTAACAGTTCTCATATCCTATTTGTAGCTGGGGACCCATGCACGTACTCTTCAAGCTTTTGTTCTGACTGATGGAAGTGTAAGTGGTCACTTTCTGTTACTCTTTTTTTGCAGCTCACTCATCATGTTATTCTATCATGACCATTTGTTCCTGTAATATATTTTTATCAATCTCCCAATCACTGTGGTCTTTTTTTAGAGCTTTACTGTAGTCTTCAATCAAAATTAATTGCAAAGATGGGTATTTTACAGAAATCTGAATACATATGTTTTTCAGTCTGTTGTAGATAAATACATAGGTAGGTTGGTGGATAAATAGATAGGTAAGTAGTTAGATAGACAGGTTTATCTGTTCTCACAGAAATGACATTGAGTCATCTTGAATATACGTGTGCTTCCCAACACATTCCTATTTATTTGCATTATTAAGTTAGTGTTCATTAATTCTTTCTTAATGGAATCTCCTATCGGTCATTGTCTTGTGTACCTGGGATCAATGTTAAGCTGATAGGACTACAATAGTCATTAATCTTTTTCTCAGTAGTGGTGCAACCTTTGTGTTCTTTGGGCGCTCTGGAATTTCTCCACTGTCTGAAAATTGAGAATTAATATTTTCAATCTGCTCTTAGCTGGCTCTTTTCAAACTCTTGGATGTGACTAATCTGGACATGCTGATTTATCTAAATTCAGAACCTGCAGATAACTAGATCCTTTCTGTTCTCCCCTTACTGTAAGCCAAAACATTATATGTCAAATACTACTGTTAAAGATCTGTTTGTGTTGTTCTGTTCTGTTGCTCCTGATGTTTTATCATTTTGTGTCTGTTTGAACCCCTGCAGACGGGATGAGCTTTGGGTTTCTAAAGTTGTTTTTTTTTTAAGTGGAGATACAAATTTCTTTGCAGATTACCTTTGACTTGCATGAACCTTTCAGATAAATGCCTGTCAGCTGCAAATTTTGCATTATAAGCAGCTCAATCCTGTTCATAACTTTGCAGCAGGGAGTCGCTTTTGCTTCTTCACTTATTTATCTAGATCATTCTTAAGAGTAACTGTCAGTGTGCTTTTTCAGTCCTTTGCATGGCAGTTCTTCTAGAATTTTGATCTGCATTACCCATAAAAGTCATTTCTGCTTCACTGCCTCTATGAAATGTCACCTCAGGAGTTTTTTCCAGATTAAAAATTAAAACTTAGAATATAATTACTTATATATGCACATACACATCTGGAGTCTTAAGAAGGATGGCTTTAGATTGGGAGCATTGTCTATCCCTAAGTCTATGTTTCTATATAACAATAAATGTACCGTTGACACTATGCACTGACTATCTTCTTCAAAAATGTTTAGAAATATTTCAGTGTTTGGATAAAATACATAAATGCATTCTAATTTTTAGTAGAGGAAACAATGTAGAGATCAGCTGTATACCTGTCTGTACATCCTTACACATAAAGTAGTGATGATGCATACCGAATTATTCAGTGCAATATTAGCTGTTACTATAAGTAGTGTACTGAACTGATGAAAGGAAGAGATTGAAGAGCCTATTCATCCCCAAATTAGCTGGGTTGTGCTTTGACTCACGTGGCAAGGAGCACAAGCCCGCCTACCCTGCTCTCACCACAGCAACCCTATCTTCTCTGTAAGCAAATCCAAATCTGCATGGCTGGCAGATTAAGAAATGAGAGACCATTCTTGATACAAATCCTAAACCACTGTAACCACAGCCCGAATTTGAGCCTTTTGAAGACAAAGTAGTTGTTGAGATAACTAAGTTATAATCATGCACATGCTGCAGCTCAACACCAGAGCATCCCATTGATGCTGCACTAGTAAAATAAAGTCCTGTGTACATTTACAATGTAGAGCCTTGGGTTATCAGGAATGCCAGCCTTTGTGTTTTATTTTTATACTTATTTTACTTGGATTTGCATCCACAGCAAGACTAACAGATGGATATTTTTTAAACCACTGTGGAAGAGTTTCATGTTTGCTGCATCACTACAGAATCATTTCATCAAAGAACCCATTGCATAAATGGTATAGGCTACGGAAACAGAACGAATACTCATGGAAATGAAAAAATAGTGGCTTTTTAACCTCAGATACTGCAAATATGAAGTTGTCTCACATGTCTTAAAGTGGGAAATTGGGGTATAAAAAGAAACAAGATTAGTCCTGATGTGAGCGGTTCGGGACATTTCACATTATTGAAGAGAGGAAAAGAAAACAGTTGGGAATAACTTGTTGAAACAAAGTTATTTGAAGTAGTTTTGTTAAAAGTAAAGGAAGACTCATGTACACTCTGGAAAGAAGCTCTGTGGTGCATGTTCATTCATTCCAAATGGACCATCCCTACTTCCTTTGGTCTGCATCTGTTTTGTGTCCCAAAATATTTGCTTTCCTGTGGAGCCCACCATATTCAGAGCAGTGTGTTTGCACAC
This sequence comes from Coturnix japonica, assembly GCF_054131305.1. NCBI lineage: Eukaryota > Metazoa > Chordata > Aves > Galliformes > Phasianidae > Coturnix > Coturnix japonica. Next base: position 124,986,838 of record NC_140664.1, on the reverse strand, counting down.
TTTAAAATGCATCATGTGTGCACAAAATGTCTTAATTTATCAGATTAGCTCACAGATCAGGTACTATTCAGAAGAGCACGATGGCATTAGAACAAGGGTGTCACTCACTGTCATGAAACTGAATTCTTCTTCTAGTCGAAGGCCAGGAGTTAAAAGCAAAATAGATACAGATGATTAATTTTCAAATCACACACCCTTTTTTTGATCCAGATTACATTTTAGTAGAGTAAATGCATTTTAAAAACTTCACTATGAACCAGGCTGCATTTACACATTTCCTGCCAGAGACTTCCAAGCTGGCTGAAGAAGTCACCCTCTCCTTCATACCCACAGCTGCCTATTGCTGCCCCTCTGATCTGCCTCTGGAGCTGCTCTCAGAAATGCCTCTACCCATTCCAACCAGAATAAACTGGATTCTGCTGAGCAGCTGAAATGTCCTAAGAAAGCCCTGGCTGCAGATTTGTCTTGGTGGTGTTGTGTGAGAAAGGCCAAGTCTGAGCTACAAAACCACACCAGCAGAAGCCTCCTGCATTATGCAGCTGTTTTAGGAAACCTCTGTGCTCATGGCACAGTTGATTGCTACTGGGGCTTGTTACGCTGCCGTATTAAAAAGAGAAGAGCTAGATTCCCACAGCGAAGCTGAAGCACTTTGGTGGTATGGTAACAGGTACTCCTGTCCTGCTGGAGCACAGTTATTTTTGTTACTGAGGCTTTTGCACATGAGGTAGATGTGCTCCTTCATTCACACCCACACGGAAGTCAGGTGTGTCCTAAACATGTGGGCTGGGCAGGTAGATAGGATCGATTCTTTCATCTTGATGTGATGTCATTTCATTAATGTAATGTGACCCTCCCTGAAAAATAGATGAGGCAGTGTGTCTTACAGAAAACAAATTCCTGTCCTTTCCTTTCTACAGCTGTGATGTTGAGAAATGGCTGAGCAAAAACCAAATAACTTTAATTGGTAAGAGAAGATGTGCAAAATTATTTTGTACTAATACAGGATAGTATTTATTTAATAATATTAAAACAAATATCAAAACAGATTTGCAAATGTCAGTAATACTGGAAAGGAAGAAATATCGTTAAATACCAACCCTGCAGCTAGATCTAGTGACATATATTGCCATTGCGTTGTTAGATTAGCTTTCAGATTACTGGTTTGTATAAAAATAAACCTTGCTGTGACTAAAATGTCTTCCTATTAACCAATAGAGGTGAAAAAATATGAATTATATCAAACAGAGTCAGCTGACATGTCTTAACTTCCAGTTGTTTCAGCCACTACTACATAGTAGTAGTGCACTGCTTAAATGAGGAAAAGCCAGCTGAGGGTGAAAAGTGTTCTTTCATTATTCTGCAATGTTCCAACATAAATTCCAAAGATAAATGATAAGTCTGCAAACAAAACCAGCCCACTGTCACAAGATTTTTAACATATATTTAGGCTTGAACTTAAAATCAATATAAATGCTTCAGTATGACCCTGCATAAGGAAACTCTCACTTCATGATGAATGAGTCCTTTTGCTTATTATATTTTTTGTAGCTTGTGAACTACCAGTGCTTTGAAACAAAACCTCACCTTTTATTTGATTAAAAGCTCTTGCACCAAAATGGTTTTACATAGGTCAGGATAACCTGTATTTGGTGAATTTGTCTTAGCAATGGATTAAACATGAGTCAATAGATTGTTGCTGTGATCCTTATTCCTGGGCACTTACAAATAAATATATTCCCTTTGTGGCTTCACCAGACCTTAGAAAAATATATTTGTATGCAAATATAAAGTGAAAAGTCATATGGCAGTGTGACCCTTGGGATTGCTATGCAGTACCTTAGGGCCACAGAAATGTCTGACAGCTTTTGTATGGGAAGCTCCAGGCCATTTTCAGTAGGGACATTTAAAATTATAAACCCTAAAAAGCAGCATTTTCTACTAATATATACAACATATACAACTTTCTCAGTCATTTCTGAATTCTTACTAATAGTGCCTAAGGGGGAAAAGAAGAGAGATTCAGATCCACAAAATGCCATTATCTGCCATGGGCCAAGGCAGGAGTTAGTTGCTTCCAGCCTAATCCCGGAGTGCTATGTGGCCACGATAGCCGTGGTCACACTAGAAGGTATCAGGCTTGTGACTGACTTGTTGCCACTTCAGCCAACACCAGCTGGCAACAACAGAATGACTTGAGCTGTAGGCTTCTGTTACAGGTTGATGTAATTTATATCCATCACAGAGCTGTAGTGGGAAATTACATTATAGGAACTTCACTGTTGTAATAGTCTATTAGAAGTCTATTAGATAACTTTAGGCTACTGTAAATGACATCAAAAGAGTTAACTGAAATGGGCCTTTTTCAGTTACAAAGAAATGATGGTTTTGGAGGAGGTTCCATATGTCAAATTTGCTGCTGTCTTCATAATGCAGAACAAGAGAGCACCTGAATACCAAATTCTTTTATATGAAGTCAGGTAAGCAACTTTTCAAGCCTCATAATACAAATAATTTAGGAGAAGGTATTCTCACTTCTCTCTGACAAAATATTTCTATCTTTCCTTGGAAACCAGAAGAGTTTTCAAAAGAGTGTTTCTACAAATTTCTCTGACAAAATAGACTTACTCCCTTTATTAGCATGCATGATATGCAGCCAAACATCAACTTGCCTCTGAGATCACAGGATGACTGTCACGCATAGGATGTGCCCACTAGATAATTAACTGGTTAATATATTGTTTCATCCTGCTAAGACTTCAGGGTGTGGTCAGCATCAAAACCAGCATCAGGATTTGGCTCTTTAGACCTGCAGCAAATTACCACTACATAGAAGGAACTATTGGTAGTATATATATAGCATGAATATGTAGTATATTTTATGAATGCTATTAATTCTGAATTGACATGTAGTATATTACATATATATCCACTGACAGGGGATATAATCCTTCTATCTCACAGTGATACTGTATGTTACAACAAGAATAAATGCAGAGAAAATCTCTTGGCCCTTTTAGCGCACAGAGAAACATCAGCAGTGCAGAACACTCCCTCAGTAGACATATACCAGTGCTAAAAACTGTGCTGACAATATGCACATATAGTGGGTTTAGAAACTTACAAATTAACCAAATGTTGTCAGGTTTTTTCAGTAGGAACAAAAGCCATATCCATAAAATTACCTTCTGCCCAATTACAAAGTCCTCATCCAAAATAAAGGGCTGCTGGTGCTTTAATCTCTCAGCTGAAATATTTGTAATGGGTTAAATAGGCTGCATTTCTGAGTGTTTCCTGCTCACAGATTCCCCAAAGAAAAAAAAAAAAAAGAAAAAAAAAAAAGCCTGCAGTATAAGTGTGTGCTACTAGGGGTAAAATAAGACCAGCAGAGTTATAAGCAACTGAAAGAAAAGCGTTACAAGGGAGCACAGATTTCACACGCATTACAGAATATCTCCCATTTAAAGCAGCATCTTGATCTTTTTTGTAGTTAGAATAGTACTAAATAAGTGTAGCCATTATTTCCTTGCTTACAAGCAAATATATTTTGTTATCAGATCTCTCCCACTGATGTAAATCCTAGATAAGCTCCATCTTATACTCCAAAGACATTTTAAGGAATACAAACATGTCAGATAGAGAGTGAAGGGTCAGACAGTTTCATTATTTAATGAGAAGATAGAGCAAGAATAATTAATCCACTTTGTACTCCAAATTCTTTTAAATAACATTAGAAGCATTTTTAGTATTGAATATATGTAAATATTTATTACAGGATAGTGTTTAAAAGTCCCCAACCCTTCAACAAGGCCACTGGTCAGAAAAATACTGTGGGATTATTATGGTTATGCTCAAATAAATTGAAACCTTCACAGCTAATGTTGACACCAAATTGCTGAGCATAGCAGGAACCTGCCATTAGTAATTTACATATTTACTTCTAATTGTGCCTACGCATCGTAAAGATAGTTCATATTTGCATTCGCTGCCTTCTGAACCAAGTCATTTTCCAGTGGCACATATTCACTTTCACTGGAGGTAACTTTCATTAGTGATAATTAAAGGAGAATTTTTACTGCATTATGCTCCAGGAAACAATAAGAGGTTGCAGAGATTGATTAATAGCTAAACTAGGTTTGAGACACATAATCAATCTCATAGGCACAAAAGATTGTTCCTGTTACATAATAAAACATAACAAGAAAGAAATGTTTATTCTGAACAGCGCTTACCCGTTAAGTTCCGTTGGAACGCACTAAATGGCCTGATTTATTTTAAAACGCTCCCAACAGAGAATAGCCTCAGTCTGTGGGTAATGACTTTTTGCCCTCATTATCTGCACAGGCTGTGTCTGGACTCTGACTAGGACAATGCCAAGGAGGATGTCACTGTTATCTTAGTGTGGAAACGATTTTCAGTAGACAAGCGCATGCAAGAGTTGCTCTGCATCCAATCCCATTACTTTTGGCTCCAGTGACTATTGAAGATACCCTTCTCTACCCCTGCTCAACCTCACAGACTCAATATTACTTCCAGTTGAAGCTTTACTGTTTCATTGGAACCTGGAACAGATCCAATATCTCTAATGTGTTTTTACTTACTGAAAAAAAGTGCTATTATAATGTGATTTATTTTGCCACCCTACTATTGTGTTGAAAAATACTATCACTGCAGAATTGCTGTCAAATGTTTGTTTTTGTTGGGAAAATAACACTCTGCACTAGTATGATGTTATCATTTAATTATTTTTTCTTTTCTGTTTGGTGACTGAAAGCTGCAATTCAATGAAGTGTATATTTAAATGCAAAAGAGGCATACCAATTAATCAGCGCAGAACATGAATGCTTTTAATCTGCATCAAAAAAGCATAGGCCTTAGAAGAACACCAGTCTTTTCAATGGAAAGTATATAAAAGTAGTTCCTGTCCAAGCTGAGATTTCCTCAAATAGTGTGCAATTGTGCAATTAAACTGCCTTTGCACTAACGTATTCTTTTAATGCTTTGCATTATGCTGAGAACCTCTGGAAGTCTTTGATTTCTTTTTCTGTGGCATAAAAATGGAAGTAAGTTGGTATTTTAAATGGATTAAAAAAAAATTCAAGAATTCATACAGATTGATTAAATGTTAACTCTGAGAAAATGGGAACTGAAACTTAGATATTTACTGCATTCTGGGCATTACCCATCCAATTTACATGCAGAAAATTAGTAATGAAGACAGGAAATAAATTAGGCTGAGAGCTGCAATTAGAAATAGCCATGAGAGTGAACTAATCAATTCTGAGTGCATATGAAAACTAGCTGATGGTATTACAATGGTCAAGTCTCCCTTACCTAGTGTCGTGCAAGACTGGGAAATGATGACAATACAAAAACCTGGATGCTGTTGGCATTAGGGATGCTCCAGGATACACCAGAGACACTTCTGTATATAGTAAGTATATATTGAAGTAGCTTATTAGCTCTGTTTTCACCACTGGCCTGGGGCATGCAGTGCTGCATGAATTTGTGAAGCCATCATAGGCTCTACATCTCTAGGAAGCAGTTATATTCCTGACAACCCTGTAAACAACATCTGAGCAAATAGGCTCCACCAAACCTGGAATGGCTTTCCAGGTTTATGCATTCATTTCACTCTGGAACATTTTCATTTGTATTATTTTATTGTTATCCAGCCGTGAAAAACAAAACAGAAATAGCGCTAATTTTGAGTGTTATTTGAGTAGTCAAAATGGCATTTTGAGACTTCAAAACATTTATCAAGACTTTGATTTGTGGTTTTTCCTGCAAGGGAAGTTCACTCCAAAGCTGTAAGTGTCGAAGACTCTGCTGACATGGGACATTAACCTCCCAGTGCCTGCTTTCAAGTCAGAGACATGGTATACTTGCCTCTACAAGTCCACATTCCCTTATATATCTCTGCTAATTGCCAGTTAGATTAAATTTTTCTGGGCACAATCTCCCTTTGCTTTCATTGAGAAGCTCTATGTGGAGTGAGAAACCTTTCTCGGGAAAAGTTTTATTGGATATGTACATATCAAAGAAAAGCTTCCTTTTTAAAGGGTTGTCATCCTCCAACAGCTATTCCTTCAGGAAATTCCAGCCTGCCAACTAATGTCTGGGCCAAACCTGCATGGGTCCATTCAGACAACTATCACTTAGTGCCTACCCTTGCAATTGGATTGATTCTTTTCATATTGAAACTAACCACCCACAAGGCCATGAAATAAAAGAAGGTCAAAAAAGATTTGTGAGTAAAAAGGATCACAGCCAGATATCCACCTACTGATTTATGTGGTTGCTTTATAGCCAGCCCTTCCTCAGGATGCTTTCATAACCAAACAGTTTAGCCTAATTTGTTACTGGTATAAGAACCATCTTGTCACTCGTCACACAGTATCTATATTATCTGTTTTGGGTCTCGGAAGAAAGAAGTGGACATTCTTGAGGTTCTGCATAGGTATGGCAGCATCACAACAGTCTGGATCTTCCACTTTTCCCGTGCTTTTAGGGCACTGCATGCCTTCTTCTGCTTGACATGCTGCATTTTGGGGGATTAAGAAGAAAAGCCTACCCTGTAACAGGCAGGGGGGCATAACAACAGTGCTGGGGGCTTAGATTATGAGCTGGAAACAAGATATGGGACAAAATTCATTGGCGCAATGAAAATGGAAAGGCAAAGTCGGGAGGCAATCTAGTGCCTGGAGGCTGTGCTGGGGAAGATGAAAGAATGAAAACCAAAGCAAAAGAAGCCAAAAGAACAGGGGATCCAGCAGAGCATGGGATGGGAACAGCTGAGATGACAGATTGAGGAAAGGGTCGTGGAGATGAGAGCAGAGGAAGGATCGTTGACATCGGAGCACTGCTGAAAAGTGATGATAAGCATGAAGGAGGGATGCAGAGGAGAACGCTTTATAAAAAATGAGGTTGAAGCAGAAGACAAAATCCTGCAAGTGGAAATGTATTATAGGTCACGTCAAAATACAGTGGAACTATTTATTTTTGTGCTGCTCTTATCTTGTGCATTCTCAAAGCAGCAATTTTGAATCTTATTAATTCTGTGCTCTCCAGCGGCTCAGGCTGCCTAGCAATGCCTGGCTGGCTCTCCGCTGCACATGGCTCATGGCTGCCTAGCAACTGGCAGGGGGGTGCCAGGGGCCCTGGACCAAGCTCGGGGGTGCAGCCCTACCCCAAGCACCCGGATCCCCCCGCCAGGCAGGAGGGAGCAATGCTTCCTTTTATGGCTGTAACAAAAATCTTTAAAATGCTGCTTGTAAAAAAGCATGCATGGAGATGCCCACAAGAGTACAGAGAGCCTGACAAATGCCTCCGAGAAGTGGGAGCAGCCCCATTTTTCTCTGCAATATTCAGACAACCCTTGATAATTTTACTGAAATGCCCATATGGTTAATCATTAGGCTCTGCGGGCTAGATCCAAAAGACAGGAAGGCAAACCAACGTAGCTATGTAGCTTCTTGGGTGTTCACTCCCAATTTGGTATAGGAAACACTAAAAATACCAAAATACCTTTTGGTCCCAGGAAAAAAAAATATAAATATATATGTATATGTAGCATTACATATTCATTCAGGATTGCCCCAGAACAGCCACACTTGTATACCTACTGTTGATACCACTGTAATCAACAACAATCTTCTTACAGGAACATGAGGCTTGGCATCTGGTGGAAGTGCTGATGCGGCTGATCTGAACAGACCTCGTGGCCTCTGTGCTTCCAGCTGCCCCCTCAAATCCCTCAGCTCCCTTTCCACCGTTGAAAGTGCTTGCGTAGCTAAACAGCTGAACCAGGAATTGATCCAGCAAACAGACCAACAAAAAATAAATGGTTATTTTCCAATCAACACAATTGTAAAGGGAGAACTGTTCTCAACAGAAAAACAAAGACATATACCTAGAAAATGGGACAGCTACAGAGCGACACAAATTACAGTGCAGGCGAAGCTGCTTTGAAGCTACTACTTTGATGCTATTCTAAATGGGTGTGTTTAGAGTTACATTTTTCTCCCAGTCAAAAATGAGCTGCATTTCAGAAGTGCCCTTGGAAATGAGCCTGTACCACAGAGGGGGAGCAAATCTCAGACAGCTGAGACATTGAATGGTATATAAGCGCATTTTATTCATAATGGGATCTCATTTAGGGGGTCATTTGAGTGAAGCTTGAGGAGCATCATTACATTCTTTATCAGCCAGACTCCCCAGACAGGAAAATGTAAGTTTCACTCCCAGCTTTCTTGCAGACTTGCATGTAACTTGAATAAGTTAGTTAACATTTCTTTCCAATCAACAGTTTACTGGAGCAATGGATAAGTGTGATAATTAAAACAAAACAAAAGAATAAGACAACTTCTAGGGGGCAATCCATTGCATGCACCTCAGACACACATTAGTGTCTTCAGAAAGGGTCAACTCAAGTCCAAAGTTTTATTGGCTCTGGATCAGCGTTGGTTCTGCTGGGTTTGGCTACCAGCCTAATCACCCAAACGGCCCCATTCTTTTAGCTGCTTGGAAATCAAATCCTGTATGCATCATGCATCTTCATGCATGCCTGTCCCATCTAAGTCAATAAAAACTCTGAATCTCAGGCATGAGGAGCATAGTGCAGAGATCTTCAGGTGACCCAGCAGGGGCATTCTAAAGCATGGAGGACCAGCAGGGGCAACAGCTATTAAGGCTGCTGACCTCAACAGTTGAGCCCAACTGCAACAGGATTCCTCAGTGCGTACAGCACTAAGTTAAAATGTCCCGCTAGAAGCGAGCTAGACCCCCAGGAGACCAGTCGGGGTGCACCTATGTCAGGTCTACCCGCCCACCGGGCTAACCCCACCTGCACCAGGGAGGCTCTGTGCCGTAGGAGATGGCACGAGATGGCGCTCTCTGATGGAGTCTTTAAAAGAGCGCTCTTGGAGGCAGAGCGTGGTTTGGTTTGTTTAAGGGCTTTTGGGTAGAGATTCGTTGGAGCCCCTGGAGCGTCTGCTCAGCTGTTTGAGGTGCGCGTTGCTTGGCAGCCAGCGCTGCCCTGCTCAGCTGCTGCTCCGGGTCTGCTTGCAGGACTTGGTTGCCTGCTGTAGTGAGACACAGTGTGTTTATGGGTTTAAGAAAACACACACAATGAATTTTCTGCACTGAAAAAGGTCGTCCCACGTGTCCGCCATCTCTTGGTTCGGGGGCTGCAATAACATTTTAAGAAGAGTTGACAACATTTGTGCAGCTTCAGGATGTTAAGAGCTCCAGTAAAGTCAGTGTGTGATCTGTTGGCAATTATAAGCTCATCTAAGCCAACGGGTGTTCAAAAATGTGTAGCCTAACTGAAGAGAGAAACCAAATTTGTCTTTTTATTATGATTGCTGGAGAAGTCAGTGCCTAGGATGGTTTCTGATCAAACTTACCCTGGGAACCATTAAAGCCTTGTCTATATCCCAGTGCTGTTGCAGATCAAATCAAATTATTTTACATTAAAAGGGCTCTCGGAATCCCAAATAAAAATATTTTGTTGGAAATTACCTGCTGTCCAAAAACGAGTTATTGAAACCACTTTGAAAATCATTTTACTAAGCTGCCAAATGAATTAGCCATCTGAAGACAGCAGTACAGATTTATCCCCATCCCACAGCAAGTGCTGTGAGTGCATCAGCTCCCCCCTCCACTGCCCCAGAGGGAACTCAAACATCCAAGCACTTGTCTGTTCCCAGATGGGAGCTGAGAGGCCCCTCCCAGGCCCGGTGGTCCTTCCTGGGCTCCCGGCCATTCACCCTCACTTTCACGGCTCCAAACGAGCTGCTGGATTTTGCTGACCTTGGAGGGAGGCAGACATTCTCTCCTCTCCACCTTGACTTGGACACACCATCAGGGTGGCCCAGACCAGGGCAGTTTCAGTGCTGCAAACACAAGATGGACTCTGGCGATCACGTGAGATATCATTCAATTGTGCAGACAGACGAGGCTCTCTGCTCTCACTGTGATGCATTTCAGACTATTTTTTTCTGAAATGTGTTGACATTTCACTACTGTGAGTTTCTGTGGGACAACCAATAAAGCACACGGACTGACAGCAGTTGCTTTTGTGTGTACAAAACGCACAGCCAAGGGATGAGTAACAGTCCCTGGAAACAGCTTCTCCTCAGCCTGTTAGTCACTGGAAAGGCAGGCTCAGCCATCCCCACATAGAAACCACCTGCTGTTACTGGTTTCTTGTCTGGTATGATCACAGAAACAGGATTTTACTTAAAATAAATAAAGAAAGAAAATATTGTTCCAAATAATAACAAGCCATTTATGTTGCAAACTTCTGCAACAACCAGAGGAGCTAATAGCTGAAGTAAGAGAGTGTCTGGAATGATGTACATAGGCAGGTCTGAAAATAATGCCTCCTATTTATTTCCATGGAAACTACAACGGATACAAAGAGTGCAATGACACTTCGATAGATTCTCAGCTACAATAAACTATATTTCAACATGGTCACCACCATTAGCTATGCATTGTCACCAGTAAAGAGCTTCATGCTTCAGAACAGCCATCTAATTTACCTCAGATAAATACTTAAGTTCTTAGATATTACAAACTGATAATTAGTGGCTTGAAGGCCATACTGAAGAAAAAGGTGTGGGAGTGCTGGTTGATGCTCAGCTGAACATGAGCCAGCAATCTGCCCAGGTGGCCAAGGCCAATGGTGCTCTGGCTTGTATCAGAAACTGTGCAGCCAGCAGGAGCAGGGAGGTGAACATCCCCCTGTACTCAGCTCTGGTGAGGACGTGTCTTCAGTAGTGTTTGGTTTTAGGCCCCTCACTATAAGACACTGAGGCCCTGGAGGGTGTCCAGAGAAGGGCAATCAATGAAGCTGATGAGGGTTCTAGAACACAAAGCTTGTGGGGAGTGGCTAAGAGAGTGGGGGTTGTTCAGACTAGAGGAGGCTCAGGGGAGACCTTCTCTGTCCCTCTATAACTGCCTGAAGGGAGGTTGTGAGGTGGAGGTCTGCCTCTTCTCCCAGGTAGCAAAAGTAGTAGGGGAGGGAATGGCCTCAAGCTGCACTCAGGAAATCTCAGGTTGGATATTAGGAAAAAACCCTCAGAAAGAGCAGTGAGGCCCTGGAACGGGCTGCTATGGAGGCAGTGGAGTCACCATCCCATGAGAGAAGTGTTCAAGTAAAGAGTAGATGCAGCACTGAGGGACACGGTGAAAATGAGCTGATGGCAGGACTAGATGATCACAGAATCACAGACTGACCCGGGTTGGAAGGGACCTCAAGGATCATGTAGTTCCAACCCCCTGCCTGGCAGGGCCACCAAACATACACATTTACTAGATCAGGTTGCCCAGGGCCCTGTCCAACCTGGTCTTGAACACCTCCAAGGACGGGGCATCCACAACCTCCCTGGGCAGCCTGTTCCAGGGCCTAACCACTCTCCTAGTGAAGAACTTCCCCCTAGCATCCAACCTAAATCTTCCTTCTTTTAACTTAAAACCATTTCCCCTAGTCCTGCTATTATCAGCCCTTTCGAAGAGTTTACTCCCCTCCTGGGAGTAAGTTCCCTTCAGGTATTGAAAGGCTGCAATGAGGTCACCCCGCAACCTTCTCTACTCTAGGCTGAACAAACCCAACTCCCTCAGCCTGTCCTCATAGGGGAGGTGCTCCAGCCCCCTGATCATCTTTGTGACCCTCCTCTGGACCCTTTCCAAAATCTCCATATCTTTTTTGTACTGAGGGCTCCACACCTGGACACAGTACAACAGATGGAGCCTCACAAGAGCCGAGTAGAGAGGGACAATCACCTCCCTATCCCTGCTGACCACCCCTCTCCTGATGGAGCCCAGGATCCCATTTGCTTTCCGGGATCTGAGAGGTTTCTCCGAACCTCCTACAACAGAGGCAGCAGCGCTTCCCCGATGGAGCCCTTTGCCTTCTGCTGAGGAGCCGACACTAACACAGCGCAGCAGGAGCGGACATGGGGCTTTTGTTGCCGCCTGACACAACACAACCCAGCTCAGACACCTCCATCCCCGCGGGGCGGCGCTGCCCGGCGCCATGACCGACCCCACCCCGCTCATGCGCACGGCGGGGCGGCGGGCGCCTACAGCTCCCGGCGTGCTCTGAGAGCGGGCGGGGTCTTGTCTCTTTTTTTTTTCTTTCTTTTTATTTTTTTCCCCTGTGAGGGCAGGATGGGTGGGGATACTGAGCGCTCACGAAAGCGAGGCGAGGAGGAATCCCACAATACCAGGCGGGTTGTGAGCCCGGCGCTGCCGCTGTCTCTTTAATGCAAGAGGAAGCGATGCGGAGGGGTGGAAAATGGCAGAGTTGCAGATGTTACTAGAGGAGGAAATCCCTTCTGGCAAGCGGGCTTTGCTCGAGAGCTACCAGAACCTCACTCGAGTCGCCGACTACTGCGAAAACAACTACATCCAGGTGAGGGGCGGCTGTGGGGCGGGGTGGGGTGGGTGCGTGGGGCCGGAGCCGCCTCGGGGGCAGCTCCGCCGCTCCCCCGGATTTGCCTTTTCTTTCAACTTTAGCTGCCGAACAACCGGCTTTCCCCCCCCCCAGCCCGGCTCCGGAGGGGAAGGGAGGGGGTTTATTATATTATGTCAGTCCAGCTCGGAGGAGGAGGGTGTGTCTTTTTTTTTTTTTTAATATATTTTTTTCCTTCCTCCCCCTCTGTGTGTATTCCTTATGAGTCACATCCCGGAGACCTCCTTGGGCCGGGTGTGTGTGTGTTGGTGGGGGGGGGCGGCTTCTCCTTGCGGCCGGTCCGGAGCCGGCGCCTCGGGGGCTGCCCTCCCAGGGCGGCGGTTGGCGGCCGTTGGTGAGGCGGCCTCGCTCCATCCGCAGCGCCGCGGCCGAGCCGAGCCTGGCGGGCACCGAGCAACGCCGTCCTCACAGGGAATCAACGGCGGCGGCTCGTTCGGGCCGTGGGTCGCCGTCTTGTAGTGCCGCAACGCGGGGCTGGTCGCCGAAACGGGCGGCGTGTAGGAGCTGGGAGCGCCCGTGTGCGGGGACTGGCGGGCGGGCGTGATGTGGTGTTTCAAAATGGCAATCCGTGCCGCGATCCGACATCCTGGAGCTGCTGCTGCTGGAGGCTCCGGGGCTGCGGCGTGTCCACAGCGCCCGGCGTGGGCTTTTTCCGTGCATGGCCCGTGCTTCCTGCTCTTCCCTCACGGCTGATTTAGTGCAACTACCTCCAGCTTTTCTGTCATTATTATTATTATTTTTTGGTCAAGATTTGCAGCTCACGACTCTGAATGTGAGTCTGGGTATACAGCCATGCTAATGTGGATGTGGAACCGTCAGGAAATGTTCAAATCAAACCTCTTTTGGGAAAGAAAAATGGCAAGGGAAGGCAAATAATTTTCCCTTTACTAGAAGCACTGCTCGTGCAGTGAACTTGTTGAACCTAACAGTGGATTTACTCGTGTATTAGAGGCCCTGGCACTGCTGCCCAGAGAGCAGTGGGTGCCCCGTCCTGGATACACTCAAGCACTCAAGGCCGGGCTGGATGGAGCCCTGGGCAGCCCGAGCTGCTGGCTGGGAAGCAGCCCATGGCAGGGGTGGAACTGGGTAGTCTGTAAGGCCCCTTCCAACCAAAGCTATGCTAGGGTTACCTACAGTGAGCATTTAATACAGGTTATTCACATCTTTGTCATCTGCTGTTGCCAGTGAGCTGTCTTACTGCTTGTAGCAATGGAACAGTGAATCTGAAAATAAAGCTTTAACAACTCAGAGTGAATTTCTTTTTTTTTTTTTTTTATTTTTAGTGAGTTTGGCGCTTGGATTAAAACTGCACCAACAAGTCATATTTTGAGGCATTTTGTTATTTTTGGTATGTGAGGGAACATGAGTTAATGTGTATTTACTCTTCCGATTTGTTTGCTCCACCCAGAGAAAGCTGCTGATAGAAATGCTTCTATGAGGCGAGGTTCATTTGGTTTTACTCATGGGAAATATGACAAATACTTAAGTGTGGTAACCGCAGCACAAGTTTTGACCTGCCTGCTGCTGCTCCCGACTTGCTGCTGCTCCTGACTTTTTCCTCTGTGTCAGAAAGTTAGAGATGCTTCAGTCAGATTGCTGTTCAGGGCCATGGAACTTGTGAGTCTTAATGCAGACAAAGAAATAAACCGACACTTGGGGTAGTTACCTTCCATGCGCTTGGGGGTGGTGTGTTTTCATTTTATTTTTAAGTGTGGTAGCTGACTTTCACCTCGGGTACCAATGTAGGCTGCAGGGATTGCTGCAGCATGGTCTGTCTGCATACAGCTGTGTTTACCTCTTTGGAAGGAAGCTGACATTCTGAAGTTCCTAATGAGGACTTACGCAGTAGCTCTGAAAAACGTATGCCTGGCTATGTTGTGGATGTGTCACGCGTTTACTCAACTTGGTAAAAATGACAAATGTATTGATAAAACTACATTTACTGTCTTAGAGTGGTAAAGGCGGACTTTTTAATCAGCGCTTGGTGCCAAGCCATCTGCTCTCCAGTTGGAGCGCGGAGCAGATCGTGGTGGTGAGGCTGCGGGAGGATTAGGCAGCGTGACACAAGGTGCTGGGTTATGAGAATGGGGAGAGCATGTGTTTATATGGGATTGGAAAGGGGTGAGAAGAAAGAGGAAGAGGCTTAACACAAAATACAAGTGCTTGCATTTCATATAGTGGGACAGCTAACTACCAATCAATGCATCAGGGTGCATTTATTTAAATAATAATAATAATAGTCCAGAACAAAGAACGTGGGTATTGAGTGTTAAAAGAGTTCGGAAGTGGATGTGCATTGTAGCTTGGCCCGTAGCATGTAACTGTTTCACTCTGGTTAGCTTTGAATTTGAGCCATTTACTTTTTTTCTTCGGAAAAGTCTCTGTGCTCCTCAGTGGGGAAACTGTTCCTGTGTGTTACCACCTGTGCTGTGTTGTAGTGTGGGGGTGGAACAGGTGCCTGGATCACAGAATCACAGAATGACCCGGGTTGGAAGGGACCTCAAGGATCATGTAGCTCCAACCCCCCTGCCTGGCAGGGCCACCAAACATACACATTTACTAGATCAGGTTGCCCAGGGCCCCGTCCAACCTGGTCTTGAACACCTCCAAGGACGGGGCATCCACAACCTCCCTGGGCAGCCTGTTCCAGGGCCTAACCACTCTCCTAGTAAAGAACATCCTAACACCAACCTAAACCTTCCCTCTTTTAACTTAAAACCATTTCCCTGTGTTCTGCTATTATCACCGAGAGCTCCTACTAACAGCTGCTTATAACTGTAACGGTGCTCAGTATTTATTCGAAACTCTTGGTGTGCCCACCTTGACGCTGTTTATTCTATGTTCATATTAACAGGTAAGTTGTGTCATTTTGTCCCACCTCGAGATAATGCTGTATTCAAATTGCACGTGTAATTTTAGATTTGAAAACGTACAGATCATCTTTATTTCCATCAGTTAATGTGGGAATAATTCTAGTAATGTTCAGTCGCTCTGATTTTGTGAGGAGAAGCTCTCTTCAATGTTTCTAGAGATCCTTACATTAAAAAGGGGGAGAAGGGGGAAGACGAGAGGAGGGGGATTGTTGGAAGGAAGGGGAAAATACTCTTCACCTCAGTGTAACCTGCCTCCCTGATGGTGACTGTAGCTCTATGGGCAGAAAGCGTCCTTTTAGTAAAGCAATTAGGAAAGATGACAGATGACAGCATTTGGGGCTCTCAAGGTGAAAATCACTGTTGTTAGAAAAGTGGGAAGCAGTTTCTCACTAGGGCAAATTGTGAAGAAATCAGAATAGCAGGCAGTAACGCTGTGTGTCCTCCAGGCCTTGTGTGTTCTGGTTATCTAGAAGTTTTACTTGATAGAGGGGGAAAAGAATTCAGGAGAAGCAAAGCAAATAGGTTCTTAGGAAAGATATCCAGCGCTGCAGTAGAGTGACAGTCCTTGGGGGCACGAGGAGGAAAAGGGGACAGAAAAAGGGAAAGGAAACCAAACGTAGAAGGAAATGTAGTCATCCATTGAAGGAAGTTGTGATGTTACTAGTGGGGATTTTGCTCAGACTTGAAGGAAAAAAGCAATAAGTACATTACTGCATTTAATTTGCAGCTAGATTTAAAATGTGTTACGTTTCTGGTGAGAAGCTTTAGTGGCAAGTATGTGGGAGATTAGATTCTTATTTTCTTTTGTCAGAGACTTAGATTATCTTCGCAGTTTTAAAAACACGTTTTGAACGTTGGGTATTGAACTGGAAGGACGCTTTTCCTCCGTGTTTAACACAATATATTCAAGGAGACAAGTTGCATTTGTTAATTTTATTATTTATTTCTCTGTTTTCATTGCTGGTACCTTCAGAATGCTGCTCTGACTAATGATGGAGGTGCTTCTAAGAAGGCAGGCCTTTATAGTAACGTGGGGTGAGATCCAGAATGGGGGGAGCGGTAAAACTGACCTATAATGGAAACAAGCTTTCTTAGTTTTAATAGATAAATTTACTTGAATAGAAGTTGCAGCGCTTAATGTCTTCTGCAAATCCTCTTGTCTGCAAATAAGATCTGAGACCACTGCTTCAAGGGAGTGCAGAATGCTGAAAGCTGATGTGAAAATCACTGGTGAGGAATGCCTGAGGTGCTGCATTGTCAGTATCCTGACCAGTGTGATCAGCACCGGTACAGAAATACCGGGTGGAGTTGAAGTATTGGCAGTTCTCATCATGATTCTCCTGCTGAAAATATTAACTTCCAGAAAGAATCTCCAGTCACTTTCCAGGCTGAATGGAATTATTTTGTGTTTAATGAACTTTATTGAAATAGCTTAGGAGCTGTTAGAAATGACTCAAAACACCAACATCTCCAGTGTTACTTCCTTTTGAATAGTTTCATTTGACTGGTGTGTAGCACAGAGGCCTCGTCTGTAAAACTCCCCTTCCAGCTGCCTGTTACTGTTTAAATTGGTTATCTTGTGTACCCTTGTTTATGCATAGGCAGTTACATAGTTTCCATCAGTCTCTTCTGATGCACTGGGAAGATCCATTTGTAGTTTTTTGTGCCCTCAAATGCAGTTTTAATGCGACTGTGAGAACCTTTAAATGTACTGCTTGTGTAAATACTGATCTTAGTGGTCTCCAGTGAGTAGACTTAGCAGCTCTGGAAAATAAATTACGTGAAAGATCCTTTAAGGAAGTTAAGTGCCGTGTTGCCTAAATGTGTCTTTCTGTGTTGTCCTGTTATTTCCTTCTGTAGCTCCCAACTGGTGTGTGGTAACCGAGTGGTGAATTCGCAAGCTACCTTGGGTAAAGCAGGCAAAAGCAGAGAGATTCCAGTTTGGCTGCTATTACAGACAGTTGAAAGTCTCTTGGTAGAAAAATGTGTGTTGTGGAGGGGGAATGTTGCATGCAAGCTCCTCGAGCCCTGGTGTGATCTTCCAGTGTGCATTTAAGGATCCTTTCTGCTCAGCAGCTGGAGTGTTTGCGTTGTGTACGGCAGGTAGAGTATGTTGGAAAGGAAGTAACTTTTTTCCTTGGCGGCTCTTTTTCCTTAAAAGTTGCTGACTGATCTGACACTTGATTTTATTGCCTGGAGTATGGGACGTATGTAAGCTTAGCTCAGTACAAAACACTTCGCTCGGAATGTCTAATTCAGGAAATGACCTGCTTTAAAAGGATCAACTTCTTAAATTGTCACTAATACAAATCTTTTACATGCTGTGAGAACTTAGGTGCTTTTATGTTCATTGGTTATTTAGTTTGTATTGAGAGTAAATAAGTTTTGTTTCTTTTTATTCTGGTTTCACTGCTAAATTTGGAACTTCTTACAGAAAAAGTGAATTAAGCCGGTATGCTTTCTGTAACACCAGAATATGATTCAGTATTAGAGAGCTTGGGAGCAAAGAGATGGTATATGGGTGTGTCATCCACCATCCTTTGTAGATTGAAATTATGCTTTTTATATTGAAGCTAACATATTTTCTGAACTTTAAACATTGTTCCTTGTAAGGTTGTTTTATGCTGACAGCAGATGGTTAGTGAGAGGCACTGGTTGCTCTGTACACATTTGAGTTTTGTTCTTTAGCAATTTACTTACAGGTTAGTGGCTTTGGCTTATAACTGCACTGTGCCAGCATGTTGTCTCTGTCTTGGAAAATAGAGCCAAAATTGAAAGAAGCACTTGGACGACAGCACAACTTCATTGAATTGCCAAATGATTGCCCTGCTTATACAGGAAATGGATCCTAAAGCAGCGGCTGTTTTGTGTCCAGAAGAGGTGGTTGGTAGCAGACTGGCTTTTCCAAATTTGAAGTGTTTCCATTATTTTTGGTGTATTCAGTTTAAGAGGCCAATAAAATGTCAGCTGCTCTTCCTGCTCTGTTTCCCTTTGATATCTCAGCAGGTGATGATGGCACTGTGCTACCTCAAGTCAGGTGGAGTGGATTAGGTTAAGCTGTTACAGGTGCGTGCTGCACCTTGTGCAAGGGAAATGCTCCCTGCTCCCTTCCATTTGCTCGTGTATGGGAATGAAGAGGCTGCAGGTTGCTGTCAGTGTGCATTAAGTGTGATCTGTGCTCTTCATGCTGTACTCACTGTGCTGAGCATGTACAATTGTTGGAAAGAAGAAAATGTAAGAGGAACAATCTTCTGATACTTCTGTGTGCCTTAGGATATCTGGCAGCTTGATGTAGTCAGTAACTCATGGTAAAGAGAGAATAGGTGGGCCTCTAGGGTGGCTCATAAAAAGGAACACATATGAGGAAGAGTACAGGGGTAGGCTGTGCACAAATAGGAAGTGTTGCATCTTCTGAGGGCAAAGTTCCTTTTGGTATCTGTGCTCTGATCTAAGCCTAACAACAAAAAACGAACTGTGTCTTTGTTTAGTATTTTGAACTGTCTTAATTTCGCACAGAAGCATAAATGGAGTCACAGAGTTTATAACTGACTTGTGGGAGGTCGTGTAGGGACGTTCTGTCTGATTTGGAAACAGAACCCAATTCTTTGGAATCCTATCAATGTGCACAAGGGTTTCCCCTCCTCCCTCCTGATGGCCTCTGTTATACTACAGCACAGCAGTGCAGATTTCCATTTACATGGGGGCAATGTCCAGAGGGAGTGCAGTACGTTGCTTGTGAAAGCGTTCACTTGAAATTATCATTACATTCATTAGCAGCAGTTCCTGTAAAGACCTTAATGTATCTGTTCTTATAGGAATGCTTGGCACTAATTTTCAGTCTTGTAAACTCGTGTGCAGTTACACGGTGCTCACAGTGCAGTCTGTCTCATTGCTGGTGGCTATTGCTGTCTTGGCAGGGGCTCTAGATGATGTTGCTCTTCTTTCCCTTTAGTGAAAGCAGTCAGTGTTTGACAGCTCTGGTGTCTGAAATCTTATTTATCCGCAGAACAGCAGGGTGGTAGCTGTGCAGACATTGCCCTTACTGATGTAGCAAGGCATTCTAGAGGAATAAGGAGGCATCTTGATCTGTCTGTGCCTATGCTCAACCCTTAATTAGTAACTTGGAGTCAAAAGGGCCATCGTGTGGATTTTATTTCTTGTTACCCAGTAGGAAGTGACTGGTGGGCCCTCAGTTACTCAGTGCCCTGGCTTGTTTGTAATTACTGAGCAGGCTGACTGCAGAGTGCAGCTATCTTTTTCTCTTCAGCATTAGCAGTACAATGAAGCTGTTCCTTCCCTCTCACCTCCTCACCCTGAATCTGAGCACTTTGGTGGAGATGGCTCAGCTTGGTCACAAGAACCCTCCTTCTTCTCCACCCTGAAGTAAAGGGAAGTAACTGCTGAAACTGTGATAGTAGACACAGCCTTTTCATGGTTCCTCCCTTTTCCTGATCTCTCTGGTGAGGCAGCAGCTGCAGACAGACTTTGTCTTGTGTGTGCTGTGCAGGAAGACCTCTGCAGCTCAAAACTTCCACTGAGCCCTGGAGGCCAGAGGCAACGCTCAGTGCAGGACTGGTCATGGTGCGCTTCTGTAAGCGAGGTGGCATCTGAAGCGCCTTTCCTCCTACCAGCTCTTTACCATGCCCTTCTGGTTGTGCTGGAGAGGCTGTGGCTAATGCTTTATCTGCTTAGTGCTGGGTGGTGATGCTTCTTACAGGTGGGTTCTTTGAGGAGTCAGTTTATTACTGAAAGCAGAACTCTGAGCTTCCCCTAATGTTAGAGGGAATGCTTTCATTTATTTATTTATTTGTTTATCTTGAGTTAATAAGAATCTATGTGCCACCACTGCTACTTGAGCAGTGAACAACACCATTGGTAATGCCAACTGCTAATGCTGTTAACAGGAGCCCTGCAGAAATACTTTCTTGCAGAGTAGATTTGTTACTGAGATGCAGGTATTTCAGAAAGGGGGAGAGAGTGGAGAACCATTTGCTAGAGTTCAGTCTTTGAAATGTGAGGGTAGCATACTGAAAGTTAACTTGTGAACTTTAACAATCCGTATTTACATGAAATGAAATTGGTTCCCAACTGGCTGAACTAGTAAGAAACAAATTCGTTTTACTCTGAAAAAGACTGACCCTTTACACAGTGATTTCTCTTAACTAGATCTTATGTGAAGATAGCAGATGTGCCTTCCCTCCCTCTTCCTTCCTCCCTCTCCAAAAAGCTGCAACCAACCAACTACACACATTCTTCCTGCAGCAGAAGTTAGAGCAAGCGTGTCCCTTCCTGTGTGAGGAGGTTCTTATAGCACAGTGATGAGCTGTTGAAGGACTCGGGGAGAAGAGACTCGGATTCACTTTCCTAATTGTATCATAACTCCTGCGACAGATAGGAGTGAAATGTGGTGATGTTACTGCTTTTCTTAAGAAAAGCGTGAGGGCTTCCCAGTACTTGGATAGATGCCGATTAGACGTTTTTAGAATTGGACAAAATGTTCTTACGGGGTGGTCTTAAGGCTATAAATAGTTTGAAGAAAAAAATGCCGATTTTACTACGTGAATCGTAACAGTTCTTATATATGCTTTGGGGTTTAAAAAAAAAAGTGGTTCTGAATAATCACAGGTATGTATGTAGGCATATCAGGACTCCTTGAGAGTAGCCCTGCTGAGAAGGATTTACAGGGTCACGGTAGATGAAAAACATAACGTAAGCCAATAGTGTGTGCTTGCA
This sequence comes from Coturnix japonica, assembly GCF_054131305.1. Classification (NCBI taxonomy): domain Eukaryota; kingdom Metazoa; phylum Chordata; class Aves; order Galliformes; family Phasianidae; genus Coturnix; species Coturnix japonica. The sequence continues at coordinate 124,965,754 of NC_140664.1, read as the reverse complement.
GCCCAGAAGGCCAACAGTATCCTGGGTTTTATCAGAAGAGTGATGACAGTGGGGTGAAGGAGGTAATTGGCCCTCTCTGCTCTGCCCTTGTGAGATCTGGGCTGGAACAGTGTGTCTGGGTTTGGGGCCCTCAGCACAGATGTGGAGCTTTTGGAGCAGGTCCAGAGAATTGCCATGAAGATGATCAGAGGGCTGGAGCACCTCTCCTGTGAAGACAGGCTGAAGGAGCTGGACTTGTTTGGCCTGGAAAAGAGAAGGCTGCCAGGAGGCCTGATTACAGCTTTCCAATATTTAAAGGGAGATTATAAATATAAGGAAATCAACTTTTTACACATGTAGATAGTGATAGGATGAGGGGAAATGGTTTTAAATTAAAGGAAGGGTGATGAAGATTAATGTCAGGTGGAGGTTTTTCACTGAGAAAGAGGTGAAGTAGTGGAACAGGCTGCCCAGAGAGGTTATGGGTGCCCCATCCCTGGAGGTGTTCAAGGCCAGGCTGGATGCGGCCTGGTCTAGGTGTTGATCAAGTGGTTTGCAGCTCTGCCTGTGGCATGGGGGTTGGAACTGGATCATCCTTGAGGTCCCTTCCGACCCAAGTGATTTTTATTACTCTTGGCTAGTTTTATGCCGGTGTTTCATATGAGACTGAGCTTTATTCTCCTAAACTTTATCAGGCAACTGTTCAGGTTTTTTTTTTTTTTTTTTTTTTTTGCGTGTTGTTGTTCTTCTGAGCTATTCTTTCTCCAGATGCATATCTTCTCTTTACTCCTCTGATCTGTGTTATACTGGGGGAGCCAGCAAATCTTCCAGCCGGTATTTGTCCTGCAGCACTCACTATCAGTTGAGCATCTCACTTGGCTTTATTATAGGAGGTGTACTTCAAATTAATGCTTAAACTGTGGTTCCAGTGAAGCAATTCCATGTTTTCTGGAGCCTAAGATAAGAAAGTGCCTGGGTAAAACAGACAAGAGAACAAAGTGTCCAGGCAGTTGCATCAGACCACTGCAATAATGTCTGCGTAGTTGCCATGGATTGTCTTTTCACATTCCTACAGCAAATACAGTTGTCACTAGTAACTTTTAGGGACATAATAGTGAGCAACATTGCTCTTTCCAGGTGCTTCTCATGGGCTGTGATTATAATCTGAATTTACTGATTTTTCTCTACTCATTTGAAGACTCTTGTCAGTTTGCTGCAGGTCTTTTCATAGGCCTGTTGCTTCACTTTTCTCCTCATGCCAAATACTGTGGACTGTATATTTTTAAATTTTTGTATTTTATTATAATAAAGTTTTATATTATTATGTTTTGCTGTCATTGTAGCTTCAGCCTCTGAAACAGTTGGAGGGCCCAAAAGAAATTACCTTGTTGACTTTGTCTTTTTTCAGCTCTCATCTGAAAACTGTTTCTACCACGTCTATATCTTGTAATTAATCTCTCTATTATTTAATTGCATATTTTACTGCATTGCAGTTTAAATTATGCAGCTATTTTTCATGATGCCTTTCGGACAGCTTCCAGTGGCATGGGTTTGAATAGCAGCTCGTCACATAAAGCTGCAGCTACTGAAGGCATTTATATACATTTCTCTTTTAGATTGTCCTTATTGGCCCAGAGTTGGGATTAAGGCCTTCACTGTGAAGTGGTGTGTAACCACCTGGGAATGACAGGATGAGCGGGGTACAGAGAAACAGAAGGCAGCTTAGGGAGGTGCTGTGTGCACTGAGTCTTACGTGTTTCTGTCTATTAGCAAACCTTTTAAGAGGCCTCTTGAATATCTGCTGCCAAGTCTGTCATTGGTAAGAAATCTGTCTTGTTTAAGAAGCTGGTCTTTTTATTAATATGAGACTGAAGGGTGGAAAAGGGTTGATAAAACCTTCATTTGGGGGGCTTTGAATCTCTTAACGGTGAGGGTAAGGTGGTCATATCAGGAGAAAGGGTGCTCTTAATGTATGCTGGTGGATATGTACTGGCAAAGCAGAGTTGGACCTAATCCTGAAGAGTTTATATAAAAACGATTACAGCCTCCAGGGTTCCCCTGTGAGTCCTTGTGGCGGGTGGCTTGGACGGTGCTTCAACCAAGGTCCAGGGAGCACCAGACTAACAAATAGACAGATGATGGATTAATGCACTTATGTTGGCAAGACCCTTGGAGACCTGGCTGGAAACTGTTCGGCCTTTGATTTGCTGGCTGACTTACGGGACTTCTGAATCTCTGGGAGGAGCTATTGTTTCTGTGATGCAAACTCCTGGCCTTAGCTGTATTAGATAAAAATGTGACTGCTTTAGAAGCACTTGGCTCTGAAAGGGCTCTCTTCAAATACTGTGGGTGTGTTTCCTGCTGCAGCATACAGTATGTTCTCTCAGCGCTGAAGTGATCTGGTTGCTGCAGTAATCCTAAGACTTGTTGGGGGCTATGCAAGTACACGCTGTCTTAAATGGCAACGGATTCCTTCTATCTAATTTCTGAGATGTCTTTAACTTTGTGTGCTGGAAAAATGTATTCTTGCCATAAAATTAATTGAAGCTTGGGCTCATACAATGCTTCTTGCTTTGTAAGAAGCCTTGTATTGCTTGAATAGTGGGGCTGTGTCATTTCTAAATGTGTATTTCATTCCTCTTTGGCAATCTGTCCTTTAAACTGATGGAGAAGAATAAGAATCAATGGAAAGCTTTCTAGCATGTATTTCCTCTTTGGAAACCTGTGCATGAACAAGAGATGTAAAATGAGCTCCTGTCTATCCATATTGACTATTCAGAGTCTGAGGGAGATGTTTGTTGTATTTGTGAGGAGGTTGGAAACTGGGGAGGGTGGCCAAGTACATGTGTACGTGGTATCTAAGGGTTGATTGAAGTGAGCTGTTACTGCTTCTCAGAGAGAAGCTGCTGGTTTTGGTGCTGAATATGGAAGCAGGTGGGAGGGGGGTGATTCAAGCATGTTGTAGAAAAGGCTTTAAGAGTTAATGAAGAATAATCTATGTTGAATATTAAGTATAAAATAGGGGAAATGATCTGAAGGGCTGTTGAAAAGCGAGTTGAGGGCCATAAGCAGCTCTGCAAATTTCTTATAGGAGTAAAAGCAAAAGAGTTATTGGGATGTGTATGTAACCCCACCGCTGTGTGCCCATGTTCAGTCACTTTGTCATGTGAGTATAATAGAAGGACAACATTAAAAGCAAATACTGTTGCTAATTGCTTGCAATCAGCCTCTGACAGCTTGAGGGTTAGCTTTACTTTTTTTCCCCAGATTGCAGTAAGGGGTTACTGCAGCACCGGTGGGAGTGGGGGAGTATGAGCTGAAGAAGGTACTTAGTGGCTGTATAACATCCTGCGAGGCCTGGGGGAAATGAGTGTGGGGAAGGCTGTGAGTCATGCTTGTCAGTCTCATAAAGCAGGAGGCTTTTTAAAATAGGCCTTGGAGGGGAAGAGGTGTTTAATGGAGCAGTTATGAAGGAGTTATGCAAATAGAGAACATAAATAATGAGCAAAAGATACTCAGTTCTTTGCCTCCTCAGAAAAGGAATAAATGCCAACCAACCACTGCTAAAAGTTGAGAAAAATGCATAGTTTTTGAATGTGATGAGTACAGAACTCCGGCCATTCAGTCTGATAAGAAAATTCTCTTTTTGTGATTAGGAACACAAATTTTTGTAGCCATTGAACAGCAAAGTGTTTTTCAATTTCCCTTTAAAGAATGACAAATTTAGAAACTGAAAGGCAGCTTTTCTTCTAACACCTGGTTGGGAATATAGGTAGTACAAAGATTAGCCTTGCTGTAGATGTATCTTTGCTTTGGATGTATCTTCAGTGCTTTGGCCTGTATACTTATAAGTCTTTCCTCTTCTGTCCTCTTATAAGAGGATAGAAGAATATGAAGAATAAGAAGAAGATATGTGGGATTATATTTGCATGTAAATACTGAAATTCTTTGGTAAAATTGAAAGCACGTCTATAGGGTGTTTCTCTTTTGCTACTGATGCAGTCTATGTGGTTTTTCGTTTGTTTTGTTTGTTTGTTTTTACATTAGTCAGTTTCAAACAGGATCATGTCATTGGAATATCCTGAGTTGGAAGGGACGCACAAGGGTCATTGAGTCCAACTCCCATCTCCACGTAGGGTCACCCAAGTTTCACACACGCTCTCTGGGAGCAGTGTCCAAACACTCATTGAACTCCAGCACTCAGGGCTATGCCCACAGCCCTGTGCAGCCCGTTCCATGCCTGCTGCCCTCTGGTGCAGAACTATCCCCTGACCCCCAGCTGCCCCTCCCCTGGCACAGCTCCATGCCGTTCCCTTGGGCCCTGTCGCTGTCACACAGAGCAGAGCTCAGCGCTGCCCCTCAGCTTCTCTGCTCTGGGCTGAGCCCACCCAGGCACCTCAGGTGCTCCTCTCACATCTTGTTCTCCATACTCTTCACCATCTTTGTAGCATTTGTGATCTTCAAGCTGGCCTGGGATGTAGCTTACTTCTGGAAGCATCTGCTAGAAGGCTCGGTCAGCCCTGGAATGCAAATATTCACAGAAAGAACATAAAGAGCACTGAGGACAGTGTCACCTTGCACGTGACACAGAATGAGGATTGTAAGGTAGCTCAGCACATCAGACTTTGATAGACTGTCCTATGCTGTTGTGTTACTGGACTCAACAACCACCCTAATCCATCTGTGAAGAACAGGTCTGAGTTTATACTCAGGATTACTCATCTGCCTTTTTTCCAGGCATCCTGTAAATATTCTCCTTCAGACACTGCGCCAGCACAATTCCCTCTGCTGTACATATATCTATAACTTTTAATTTGTCATTATGTATAAATATATTTCCTACTGAACAGCTTGCTTTCTGTCTTCTGTTGGTTTCTCCAAGTTTTACATGTTGCTGTGTTTGGGGATGGCTGTATTTGTTTTTACTACTTACTGGCCTATTCGCTTCTTTCTTTGCAAAGAAGTAGTGGTGCATTACTTACCTCCCACTCCTCTCTTTCTCTTTGCTCTTCTCCTTTTTCCTGAACCATCTGTTGTGGTTTGTTATTTTTTTGTGGAGCTGATTTCCCACTTGCTTCAACTGAAACAATCCATTGCTGAAATAAGCTGAAGTTTGTAATGTTTCTGAATGCTGTTGCTAACCTTAGGCTTGAATTTTAATATTATGAGAAGTAATTCTTCAAAGAGAGGCTGGATGCAATGTGCTTACTGGCACTGTCAGATAGAAAGCATACGGTTAGGCTGAGGCTGCACAGAAGTCTAAGCAATATTTGTAACTCTGTTATTTTTCTCTGCTTCCATGACAGTTCTTGTTTGAGAATAAAACAAAAATTATAAAAAAAAATTGCTTCCGATTGCAGTTTATTTTATTAGCATGAGGTCTCTGTTGAGCTTGTAGTAAATTGGAGAGCAGTTGTTACTGATTAGGGTCTCCTTTTTTGTTGTTTGTTTCTTTTCCTGAACCTCCAAAATATACTGAATCTCTTGGTTTTGGCCCTACTTCTAAATATCTCTTCAAGAAAAGAGAAGCAGTTTCTTGGGGAGTGGAGGTAGATGTTGGAATATATGAAGACATCTGTAGGCCACAAAACAAAATGAATCTTGATCATAGATAGAGATAGAAATGTTATTTTCTATGTTTTTCAGGCTGAAAAAGACTTAAATGAGCATGGTTCAAAGTATTCAAAGAGGATTTCACTCTGTGATGATCATTGCTTTCTTGTTTTAAAAATATTGTGATAACTGGGAACTGGTTTAACAGCAGCTGCCCATGTTTTAGGTTTAGAGGCTGTGTGACAACAGTGACTCTTCAGCATACCAGTTCTCCTTGAATTAGGGGGACTTTTGCAGTCACTATTTGAAGGTCTGACTGGTCCTCAGCTCTGTTTCAGTGTATTGAGATTCTTCCTGGAGCTGACCAGGGCAGAGTGTAGCTGAGAGCCTGCTTGCTTTTGCTGCCCACTCTTCTGCAGATGCTGGTATTTGGTTCGTGGCTCTCTCTCAAATAGCACTTGGGGTTGCGCTGTTGTATGGGTTGAGAGTGTGTTGACATTATCTGTGATACCTGAACTGAGTGAGTTGATGCTGTCATTTGATCCTTCATGCTAAATCTTATTGTCCTAACCTTGCTTGCTCAATTCTGTCTGGTTTGCTTCCCGCTCAGATTGTTCGTTCCGTTTAGGTTCTGTGTCGCTACCACTGTTACTACAAGTATGATGCTAAGGTAACTATTAAATACTGAAGGGTCTCCCTCCTTTTCCTAAAAATAAATAAATGTTTTAAAAATTGCTTCTGGAGTATCTGTAGTTCCCTCTGGGTTTCTGGCTTGCTGGTGAGCTTGTCCTTGCTAGATGACCTAAAACTTGTGGGTGGATACTGGCACTTAAGCAAAGTAAACAGCCATTTTAATTTCAAGCCCCATTACAACCAGAAAACAAAGGATCAATATTTGAGAGACAGTCTATAAGGAAACAAATGGAACATGAGTTCTTTAATTCCCTATTATCTGTTGCCTAGCGTACTGGAATAATCATTTGTACCATAGTCTTGGGTAGCTTCCTGACCCTTAAAGAGGAAAGATCTCTTTGGAAGCACCATGGGCTTTTCTTCCAGGCTGATGGTGGCATTCGGTGGTTGGAGCTGTGGCTCATGGATTTCTCTGTCAGGGACAGCTTGGTCAGCTCCATAGGGATTAGTGTGTGCAATGGCATTATGTCATAGGGCAAGTTGTAGGCACTGCAAGGAAGTCAGGAGCATAATCTTGAAACAACTGTAAGCACTAATGCTGTATAGTGCTTTACAGGAATGGAAGATGTGGTTTTTGCCCTGGCTTGTGTGGTCTGTATCATGTAAAACAAGATGAGACCCAGTAGACCGAATTTGTTAATTTTGCTGCATATGTGATCTCGAAGCATTACTGAGTGCTCAAGGGTTGTGTGACAATGACACATGGGCACGCTTACTTCTGTTGCTTTGGTTCACTGTTGCATGCTGGTTTCGTTGTATACACAGATGCTAACAACTGAAATATTAACAATATGCTTTGCCAACGTGTATGTTTACTATGACATCCTTATTGGATTTGGCAGGAGAACTGAGAGCTATGCTTTAAACACTATAGAGATTTTTCTTTTTTCCTTTTTTAAAATAAGGAGTAGTTCAGACCACAGCTGACATGAACAGTATTTCTCCATTGGGCAGAGAACGCTGCTAACAGAGCAGCTGGCACAGATCTTCCTAGGCTCCATCTGCCAGAGCCGGCATGGCTTTGGAAATCGCTCTCCCATTGGGTAGTTCAGTTTCTTGCTATAATGTTCACAGCCTGGATTAAAATGGAATTTCTAAGTTTATTTATTTATTTTAAGTTATTTACTGTAAAATAGATTTATTTTTCTTTTAGTTTGTTTTCTTTTTGTAGGCTATTTCTGCCCTTGTTTACAGACCTAATAAGGTCTGTGGCAGGGTACTGTGAATGCCACATCTTGCAGGCTTGTCTTTTTTTAAAGCAAAATCACAGATGACATTAAGGCAGTTATTGGAAGCTTAATCTCAAAGACCCTGTTCTGTGCCTAGTGCACAGGTCAGAATGGGCTGGAATCAGATAACATGTCTGTGTACCTGAGAAGAGTGAACACTTTAAGTGTTGGTGTGCATGTTGTAATCATCACATATATTCACATGTTATCAAGACTCAAAAGTTTGGACTGCTGTGGTGTATACATGTGTATGTCTAATATACGTGTACCCCTCAGACTCTCTCCTTTGGAAAGGACATCTCTGCTTGTGGAAAAAATCATTCTGTCTTCCACAAAATGGTAGTAATTTGGAAATGGACTCTCTTCTTTTTACAGTTAATCAAGTGAATGATGAGCAACTTTCAACTAAAAGATCTGCAGGACTAAGGCAGATTGGCTGAATTGGTTTCGGTCCATAGAAATGCTAATTTGCTATCAAGACTATTCAGGACAGGTCGGGGGAATATTATTGATGGAAATGAAGGATTTGTTTCTAGCTGAATTGTCCAGCATACACAGGATTTGGGGGAAGGGCCTGTCTGAAACAGAGCTTGTGAGTTACAGGCAGCGATAGGTAGGCAGTCCTGTGTGTTTGTCACACTGCAATAATTTGATCCCTGTATTTCTCTTTAGCTGACTAATCAATGATTTTTGTCAAGAGAGTATTTCTAAGAAGAACAGACTGAAATCCTGCTTGTGTGTTGGTTGCTGGTGGGGGTGATCACCTCATTGTCTGGTGCCTTGAGTGAATGCCAGCTTTGTTGTGCAAGGTGTTTACCTGGGGAGGAGAGATTCAAGTTCTACCAGTTCCCCTGTGTTTGGGATTGCTGAGTTCCTGCATCCTATCCTGAAGAAACTTGGATTAAATACTGTATAAACCACTGGGTATTTTTTTGTTGGTGTTGGGGTAAGTTGAGAGGATTTGAACTGTAGTTGTTGCTCTGTCTTTAGGGAGGTTTTCTGACTCAACAGTTAGGAAAAATGATTTTTTTTTACTGTGTGAACTTGAAAAGCATTTCATCACCCTGGTTTTAATTTTGGGGTTACTGTAGCGTGAGGTATCTTAGATTTAAGAACAGCTCTGAATGGTTAGGTGAGCTTCTGTGCCTCCTTCATGCTCCTGGAACAGCCAGTTATTTCAGTGGCTGAGCTCCCGTACTCCTGCTCCACGCTGTGTAGGCAGAGGTGTGCTGCACAGGCTGTTTCTTTCTTGCTCTCACTGTCAGCGCAAGGAATGACTGCCAGTCCCCTGGAGAGGCCTTGGATGGGAGATGGACATGGGCAGTGACTGCAGTGTGTTGCTATTAATAGCTCACAACATATTGGGATCTAAAATCCCGAGTTTTCAGTGCCTCACAGAAATTCAGAAATGGTAGTAATGTACAACAAGGCTGCAAGTTATGACAAGTGACTGTAGTAAAGAGCTTACATATTTTTCTACTGCCTGTATTTTATTAGCAGTTTCAATGTGAACTAGTACTGCCGTTTGCATTGTGGGTTGTTAATTGAGATCCACCCGTGCTCTGGAACAGGTGTGGTTTTGCCTTTAGTTCTCCTTTGTGTGGCCATTGGGCTTGCTGTGTTGTTTTCAGACGGTGCTTGTACCGAGCACAGTCCTGCTCCTTGTCCTCACGTAAATGGGTTCTTGTAAAACTTCCCACAGTTGTTTACTGATGATAGCAATGATATGAAGAGCAACATAGGTTGTTCCAGTCAGTGGAATACTGAAGATGGCTGCTCTGGGGATTATTCTGTTGAAGACAGACAGCAGATGAAGTGTGCTGGTGACCCCCTGGAGTCTTAACTGTGGTGTTCTAGGATGTCTTGTAACAATGTGTTGAGCAAAGCTTACATTTCTGAACCAAGTCTCCAGATGACTTGCTTTGTTTTTTGATGAACAGTGTAACTTTTAGGCAGGCAAACACTGGGCCTAGTTATGCTAGGATCTGTGGATGCTGAGAAATAGGGTGTTGTCCCCTTGAGGTAATCTCAGACTGCTGTATTGGAGAGAGAATTCCTTCAGTGAGGTTGCTGCATGGCATGAGTGTGGTAAGCCTGTTCTAGGAGGCACTTGACACACCCAGTTCCTACTCTGTTCCTTCTCTGGCCGATGCATGTCAGGAGTGTAAGCAACTCTCATTTGTAAATTTTAAGGCCTTAGTCTCGGCTGCTGCTCTGGAATGATGTGTAACCCTGAAGGCTGTACCTGTGATGAGAGAAACCCTGAATGCTCCCTGGTGAGCAGCTGCCAGTAATAACCACAGTGAGTTCAGATTTCTTTGGATGGCTTCCAGGTAAGTAGTTGGTTACTGGAGGTTCTTTGGAGCATCTAAACTTGTGGCATCTGTAGCTGTGACTTACCTGTTAGAGTTTCTTCTCTTGCTGATGTAGTTAGCTGTCAGTAACATCTAAAGGGTCCACCACAGTGCAGTTTGTTAGAATGGTTTGTAAACAACCTCCCAGAGCTATGAGCAAGAGGGAACCTGTATTCATGGACCACCTCCTTATTTCAGTAGGCAGCACCTCAGTATTTTACAGTGACCTCTGGATTAACAGTCGGTAATAGTCAATTTAAATTAGGCTTCTGGCTCAGTGTAGATAAACATTATCTAGTGCATGTGGCATACTGAAATCTTTGAGACACATTACTGCAGCTTGAATGCAGAATATTTGCTCTAAGCTGAACATATGTTGTGAATGGTTTAGAAATGTGTGGACCTTTTGCCAACAGTAGTCAAAAGTTTGTAGGAAAAAAAAAAAAGCCCTTAAGACTGTAGTTCAGCTTTGGGTTATTAAAGGCTTTATCGAATCAGTGGAGTGGCAACATCAGGTTCATAGATGCTTCCGGAATATCTGTGTAACATGACAAGCTCTTGTTTTAGGTAGGCTTATAAGTAATGTTGCCTTCTGGGTGGGGAAGGCACTTTTCAGAAGTATTGGGAGGTTAAGTACTGATAACAGGGAGTCTCCAAGTCAGTTCCCTGATATGTGGTTTCACCACTCTGTAAGCAGATGTCTAGAAGACTGCAAAAATGACATGCTGGAGGTTACAGCTTACTTAAGCTAAAAGTTTTGGCTGATTGTTTTTAATGAAAGTTCATTCTAGGTTTTGTCAAGATCAAAACTCAGAGCTAAAGTGAAAGGACCTTTGTGAAATGAATCAGGATTTAGAAACCAATCATAGGATCTCATAGCAGTAGGGGGAAGTTTGCACTCTGTAAACTTGAGAGAAATGACAACATGAACAAAAGAGAATGTAAATGGGTATATTGATGATCACTGAATGGTGCAGTTTCATTCTGTGAATGCTGATATGCGACAGAGCCTGCTAAGTCCTCGTGGCAACTGATTATAGTAATCCTAATTTCCTCTTTAATCGGTTGATGAAAGGTAGGAGACGCTTCTTAAATGAAGACAGCCAAGATGCAAAACTGAGCAGTTATTCCATGCTTGCTTTGAAGCAAAAGTAAACGTACTGCTGCACTGAATTCATTAAAGGCATTCTGAGCAATAACAGCAAAGGCACAGAAAAGTGACTGCAGATCTGTTCCTCTAGCTTGGTTGCAGAGAGTGATCAGGCCCTTGAACAGAATGCCAACATCTGAAAGGTGTCGGGTGCTGAATAATTAACAGCTCTGTTTAGCTTAGTGATTATTGGACAGCTTTAGGGCAGTGCTCTATTAGTACTTTATCATGGGTGAAATTTTTTTTTATAATTGATGTTGCACATAATCCAGCCATTTGAGAAAAAAACATGGAACAGCATACGCTGCGTGCTCAGGAGGCAAACTTAATTAATTTCTAGCAGGGCAGCTTGTCACAGTGTGTGACCTGATGAGCTGCTTTCCGACCTTTGTCAAATGGACCCTGGTCCTTGCTTTCTTACAGGGAATTTCAAGCACAGAAAATAGGATGGAAGTGGGGAAAAGGGAAAGCGGGGTGGAGAAAACGTAATAAGGGTATGGACCAGCATGCGAATGCCTGCCTTCTGAAGGTGCTTTGCAGTGTGAGCTGATGTGATTTTGGAGGAAGCTGGTACATGTAGCTGAGTGCTGTAGGAACTAGAAAATGGTGGGAATTAGCTGAGTGAGAAAGCAGGGAGGGCAGATGGCTCGTCCGCTGCACAGACACTGTATTGCGGATGTGCCTGTGTGGGTGTTGTTCTGGAGGGGGTGTGGGAAATTGGCTGATGGTGCAACTGGTTGCTGAGTGATGGACTGATTCCTCATCGTTTGGCCTTGGAGTGGTGCTGAACTGAAAAAGCAGTAGGTAAGATTTTACTCTTCTATTATGGCTGTTGTTTGGGTGTAAAGTCAGTTTTGGCCACAATAATGTAGTTGTTTTTAGGAAGCGTTATTATGCAACTTTGGACTTGAGAAATATATGTGATATGTGGCATGGAATGCCATGCTATTTTACCATCTATTTCCCCTTGGAATATAGAAAAAGCAATTTCAAACTGCAGTTTTCCCACCCTGACATGACTGTTAAGGATGAGCTGGCAATTCAGCTTGCTTTTTAAGAGGCAAAATTCAAAAGCTCTGATCCTGGTTTAAATAATAGTCAGTTTGCTGCTAAATGACACTCAAACTTCCTTTCACACTGAGAACTACTGGGGGAGTAACAGTATCTTTAAAGTTATTAATACGAAATCATAAAGTAATTCTGAACTGTTGGAAAAAAACAAATAAGTTGACAGCATATTGTCATCTCTAAATTTGAATAGTTAACTGATGCTAAAGTATCCTGAAGGCATGTGAGCACATTTTATGGTCTGTACTATTTCTAGTTTTTGCTTAGAGAGAAATGAAAATAGCAGTTCAATAATGCTGGGAATTCCTGCTCCCTCCTGCTGCTGCTCTTGGCTTTTCCCTCTTCACTCTTCATTTCCCACGCTGGGAAGCTTCTAGCTCACATCTTGTGGATACCAGCAGTTCTAATTAAACAATGCTGAAGACTATATGTCAAACTAGTTCTAAATTAAGCTGTTTTTTAAACTACTGAGCAAAATTGTCTGAATTATCTGGAAAGCTTGAAAATATTTTTGATTTAATAGGACAGGAGATACATTCTGTATCACAACTGCTCATCGAATCCTGCTGCCAAACTGCTCACGTGAGCATATAACTGGAATTTTAGGTGTTTAGGCAATTGAGGACAAGGCCTTTGGTTGATAAAAGATTTTTTTGTTGTTGTTGAAAGCTTTCTCATTTGAAAACACTTAGTAACAGTGCTGTAACTTTGCAATCAGCTGGTGTTCAGTTTAACAGTGTTTAGTTAAATCTTTATTAATAAAATACCGTGAGTAAAGACTTCATATCCACTCTAACATAGATCTGAAGGTGGAATTATGCCGACTGTGTCATTGACTGTGTCTAGTTCAGTAGAAGTTCTATTTCATCTGTCTCTGAAGCTGCACTTCCACCATTGTTGAAGGTGATAGGCGTTCAGTATGGGTCACCTCTTGTTTTCTGTGGGTGCCAACTCAATAGCACAGGTTGTGAACTGTTTTGTTTTTTTTAAGTCATTGCTAACGATGATTTGAAGCTTCAAATGCCTCTTTGGAGAGTCAGTCTGCTTTGGGAAGCTTGTTTCTCGAGTTGTAGTAGTTAACAGACCCTTCATTGTGAAGGCCTGTTTGCCAAAGAAATGACTTGCAATAAATTTCTGACATCTCGGAACATCAGTATTCTTTTAAGGTGAAAGGTAACTTTGTTTGCGTTAAGAAATATTGACACTTTTTTTTCTTTTTGGCAATGTTATGTGCTTAGTACATGCAGTAGCTGTTTTACCCATTGGCAGCAGATAGCATTAAACTGCTTCCTGTTATTGAAAGTATCTGTTTGTGAATCTATCTGGAGGTTGGCATTGACTGCAAGTGTTCTATTACATGTCAGAACACTGCTGGGAACATTGATCATGGATCTAAACAACTCTCCTGGTTTGTGGGGGTGGGATGGGAGTTCATCCTTGTTTTTAAAAAAGAAATACCTCTTTAACAGGTGGCATAGCGTGTGTTTCAGTATTTATTTTGCAGTGAGTTTATAATATATGCGATCAGTTTACCTTCCAGTTTTCTCCTTAAAACAAGGGAGACAATGATTCCTTATCTCTCTTCATACTTAAATGAGGGGCACATTTAACATAGGTGGATACTGAAGAAGTAAAAGTTGAGATTCAGGAGCAGATGGTAACTGCAACTGGCCCAACTGTGGTACAGATAAATGAAACACAGAGTGGGTTCTTTGGCTCTTCTGTCAGCATGTGATGCAGCTTGGCTGCTGCTAGAGCTGTGACTGTGGGGCTGATGAGGTGGAAGAAGACAAGGAATGTATGAGGTGTGTGCCTTTTGTGGATAAAGGTGTGGGTTGGAATGGGATCAGAGAGGGGAAGGAAAGAACATGAGGCTGGGAGCTGCTGCAGGACACCTCAGGGGAAGGTAGGAGGAGAAGGAGGCTTAGGTGAGCCTTGTTCTGTGTGAGAGGGACACAGCAAGGATCTACTCCTGCAGATGAGTGGCACCTGAGCAGACAGGGCCAAGAGCAAGCTGGCAGCCGTCAAGGATGGTTTATTAAGCTTTGACATGAGGAGAGGTAATGTCACAACTGCTGCTCTGCTTCCCTCCTCCCCACTACTGGGCTGCAGCAGCCTGCACAGCAGGAGGACTGGCTTTGCAGGCATCGTGTGTGGTTGGGGACACTGAACTGTGGGAAAATATTTTTCTATATTTAAATTGTTTGGGCTGTGTGATCTCATAAAGAGATGGTGAAAACTGTTTCAATGTTCCTGGGGAATTAGAGGCTTTTCCGGAAATGAAGGATGTGCAGGCAGGCTTTAGAAACTCGGTGCTGACAAATCATGATAATGTTTTGGCTTTTTTTTTTTCTGCTGAATGAATTGTTTCTTGGCATGTAATGTTACAGTTAAATAGTTCTCACATTCTTTATTTGCACTTTATTATTGAGAATTTTTGGATGTTGATGCAGACTGAGTACTTTGTCTGACTGCACAGTCAGATCTTCTCGATTACAGATCCTTCTAAATATAGGTAGCGGTTTTTTGTTCCTGTCCTTTCTCCCTCATCTCCCACCCTTTTCCTGGCCTTAAGCAAACATCTTGTTCTTTTGCTTTACAGGCTCCAGATAAAAGGAAAGCATTAGAAGAGACCAAAGCCTACACAACTCAGTCTCTAGCCAGTGTTGCTTATCAGATCAATGCACTGGCCAACAATGTATTACAGCTGCTGGACATCCAGGCATCCCAGCTGCGGAGGATGGAGTCCTCCATCAACCATATCTCCCAGGTAATCTTTTTTAATAGAGGTGTTATCTTCCCTCTTGTGTTATTGAGAGATGGTTAGTTTATGTTGACTTATTTGAATTCTCTGATTAATTTGACTGAAGATGGTAAGACTTTCTTCTTTTAATATTTATGAAAGCCACTTTCTAACGATGATTGTGATTGAAATGAAACAGATTTGATTTAAAACAGGAGCTAATTAAGATCCCAGAACCAGAAGCTGCAGTTGAGAGAGGGTTAGATAGGATTTTGTTTTCAGAGAAATCCAAATGTTTCATTACTAGAACTCAAAGGATTCAACCCAAAATGTTCTTCAATGAATTTAAAACCTTTGTTAGTCAGCCAATGCTGTTTTAGTAGTACATATTAGACCAAATTTCTTAAATTTGAAGGAAAGTGCTCCTTGTACCTTCTGCTGTCTGTCTCCCTGTAGAGCCCTGCTAACCTCCGTTTATTATTCTTACACAGTAATCACGATTTCCAGAAACTTTAAATGGCAACTCAGTGGTTCCCTGAAAGCTGCCAGCTGGGAGGAGATTCCAGTGCACATTCCCTTTCCTAGTAACAAACCTTTTTGAAGCACTTGTTGACTTGGAGCGTGTTAAGACCTACACGAAGTTAAAAGATCAAATATTTAAAAAGTCATTGTTACTGAATCAGTTAAATAGGAAGAAGTAAAGTTGGTGTAAATGAATTTCTTGCTCTGTCAAGTATTGAGAGGCTTTGTGATGTTAGGTTTATGACTACATTCAAAGATGTGACTGCATGAAGGACTGAACCAACAAGCCTCATAAGCATTGCGTGCCCTGTTACACTGAGCACATCTTTTGTGTTTCAGAGCTGCAATGAGTGAAGCAATTATTGTTACATTTTCATTGGCTCACTGATATGACTAATCGTGGAAAAAGCCAAAATGTTTGATACTAGTACAAAAGCTGTTAACCCTCTGTACTATTTGCTGCTTGAACTGAAGGCACTGTGCTGAAAGCTGTTGAGTCACCTGATACATGAACTGTTTGCTAAAGACTGTGAACAATCAGTGCTTTGTAGAGCTTTTAAGCAGTGTTTAGCAAGGTCACTGGTAGTTTCTGCTGCTGGTTGGTCTTTCCTGAAATGAGTCCTTGCTTATAAATGAACTTTGCGGACTAATTTTGTGGAACTAAACTAGATATGGATAACATGCATGTATTGGCTCAGCTGTTTCCTTTCATGTGTTGTTTTTTAAGATATGCAGTTGAAGCATTTGATCAATCTGCTGTGCAGTTGTTTGACTGACTGATTCTAAATTCTCTGAAGTCTCCAGAGTGTCGTCTTTTCCCCTTGCTTGTATCAATCATGAATATTTCCATGCGTCCAAAGCATGGGAGGATGAATCTGTTCTTGAAACAGAATTCTTTTCCATGGAAGAGGTATTGCCTAGAAACACAGATCTGAGGCACTGCCAGTCAACTACTCAATTCTCGGTCTTTCAATACAGAGCAGATTCCTATAGAATAAGGTACAATTTGATTTAAAAAAAAAAATTTCTGGTAGCAAGTGCTGTGGAAGAAAATCCTCTGGTTCTTTGTATCTGCAGTCAGGTTGTGTTCACCTCCCACCTCTGTCACTCAGTTCTGACATGCAGTTTCAGTTCTCTGTGTGTTTTTCAGAATGAGTCTAGTCTAAATGACTGGACAGCTAATCGTGACCAGTAACCGCTTGACATTTCTCTTAGCTACGTACCTTCTTCAGCAGAAAAAGTACTCAGGAAAAGTTAAATGGAGTGGTGTGTTCTGTTCTTGCTGCTGAAACTTAATTGTACAGATGGAAAAATGACTTGGAAAAAATGAATTCAACTTCATTTTATTTTTTACTGAGAACAAACAAGCTTCACATGAAAAATCACTCAGGGATGAGGGAGTGCTGCAGTGAGCAGCTCTAGGAAAGGCTTCTGCTCTGGCTGCTGCATAGAAGCTAGACCAGCTGCATCTTTATTTTCTGCAATTACAGTTGTCTATCAGCTGTAACCTGTGGGTCTAAGGTGGCCTATCACAAAATCATTTACTAAGTCCACAATACAGAGCTGTGCACAAAGAGCTCAGCTGTTTAAACCCTTGGTGTTGACTTTCAGCCTTTCCAAGTGGACTGGCCTTTCCAGACTGTTCTCATACGGCAGAGACCTGATTCCTGTTGTGGAGAAGTTTGCAAACCCTTCTGGTATATGAGAACCTACTCATCCTGTTAGGCAGGATTCTAGGGGAAAAGATAGCAAGTCTATATTTTGGACCATCTTGAGCTTCAAGGCTTTACTGAAGGCATTAAGGTGTGTGTGTATATGCATATATGTCTCCAGGCCTCTGTACCACAAGTTTTCTGCTGCAGTCACGGTTACATCATGTATTTCTGTCAGTTCCTGTTTGAGGTTTTAGTTTGGCTGTTCTGAAGACAAAAACATACTTAAAAGATTTCAACAGTTGCTGATCTGGTTGTGATATAGGATGTGTAGGCAGAGCCATGCTGTGTTGTGCCCTCAACATTCCATGTGGGACAATGGTAAAATGGCAGTGGAGGAAGGACCTGGTGCCCCATGTCACTTACCTACCCACAGATGCTGGATTGTAGCAGAGCAAAGCTTGCTTGGATATAGTTTATTACATTCAGAAGGAGCGACAAAAAAGCAGTTTTTCTTGATCTGAAAAGCTATAGCCAAATGTTTGGTTTCTTTTAATGTCTGAAATGTGAGATATTTGGAATAGGTACTATTTTCTTTCATAAAGAAGATGAATGAAAGCATAGACTGATCAGTGATGGAGTGAAACTGTGGCTGAGGGTCAGCCTGAAGTGGGAGATGGCAGGAAGGAACATAGGCATCAAGGTAGGACAAGAATGAAGACTTTGGCATATGCCATTTCTTAGGCGCTGGGCAACTCAAATGCTGAATAAACCAATAATTTTTCATGTTGCTGGATGATGAGTGAAACAAGACATTGTGCACTTGTGCTCTGAATGCAGTTTATACTTTGTTATGGTTACTTTCTGTGTGTTTAATGAGTTTAAGCAGTAGCCTAGAAATTTATGTTTGTTTGTTTTATTCCTGCATGGATCCTTGAGTCCATGGGTTAATTCTGTAATAAGTCCTATTGCATCTTTCCCTTTGTTCTGAAAATTAATGTCTATTAGCAGAAGAGTTGAAAATTCAGCTCTTTTTAGCTTAAACATTTGACAAGGGAAAACTGCCTCTCTAGAAATTTTGGCCTATGTTTTTTGCTCTTTTGACTTGCACTGTCTTGGTGGTTTCTCCTCTTCCTGTCTGAAATGTGAGCTAACTTAGGGAAATGTACTTTACGATACATTTTTTTGCTGCTTCATTTCCATGAACTCGAAGAGAATGAAGATGAGACAGTTGTCAGAGAAGGAAGGTTGACAAGGGACATCCTTGTTTACAGTGCCAAAACTGGAAAATGTAACTGATCAGCACTTGCATTTATGTCTGAGCAGCTGCAGTACTGGATGTAGAAAATGCTTCTTTTTTTTTTTTCCTAGACATAAATAGTTTTTAAAAGCCTCATTTTTTTTTTAACTCCGTGTCTATTGAAATATGAAGAAAGCAATAGACTCCTTTTAAGAGATGTTTTGTACCAGGAGACACTTGCACCCCTTAAAACATTCAATTCTCTTCTGCATCTGAAGCTGTTCTCTAATGCAAAATAAGAGCTGTTACAGAAAAATGTTCTCAAAATCTCAATAAGAAAACAAATGTGCATCTTTTGTTGTTTTTAAAAGTTAGAAGCTTTTGAAACTAAGACCATCACTTAATTAGTTTAGGAGAATCTTGCTGTCTCTCGCTCATGTCTAACACAAAAACATTGTGTGCAAGCAGAAAACCAAATGCCTTTTGTACAGCATGGCTGTCTGGCTGTAGGCAATGGCAGTCCTTCCATACACAGCTATTACCTTTTCTAACACTTCTTTACAGATGGAGACATCTCTCCTCATGTGCAAATAGCTGGGCATTTTCCATTGAGCAGGTATCCAGTGAAGACCAGTGTGGATGAGGCTTCAGGGAAAATCTGCTGGAGATCCTCTGAGGCGTGAGGGGGTGAGCTTCTAACAAGCAGCAAATTGGGAGCAGGCTGGCTTGTCTTTGATTCCAGGAAAAAAGAATACGATAGGTCTTAGCTGCTCAGCTGGTCTTCACCGTTTGAAGAGAATGAGATATAGTGCATGTGCGGTGGGGACTCTTCATGATTTAGTTTATGAGAAGGAGCTTTCCCTGAGTGTGTGTGCCTGTCTTGGGTTAGTTTGGTACCACATTCAAGGGTTGTGGCATACAGTCACAATGCAGTTCATATTTGAAAGCCACAAAATAGAAGGAGGGTAGGAATATAGTGAATCATCTGCTGATGAATGTTGGATGTCGTGCCTGGGAACAAGCAGTTGTGTAAATACACTGGTACTCCTATGGGCGGTACTCACCAGATCCTTTTGGTGACAACTGTGGTCCCAAGGAGGAACTTCTACCATGAAATTACTTCTTTAAAAGGAATGGGTTGCTTAAAGCTCTGGTTTTGTTCTCTAATGTGACGAGCGTTTGGGCTGAATAATGATTGGACTGTTATGTGGGAAGAAAATTAGCCAGATCTAGAAAATGGCTGAATGCTGCTAACAAGCAGGGTCAATATTGCATTGTTCAGAATAATCTCTGGAGACCACTTGGAACATAAATCATGTCCTCGGCAAATCTGGGGATAATTCTAAGTTAGGGAAGTTGGTTTGCATGCTGAATGATAGAGCTTTCAGTATAGAGGAGCCCTGAGAACGGAGACAGCAAAAATCTCAGGAATGCCCATGAGATGCAGGGCCCTGCACCTGAGGTTCTGTGAGTTTGTACAGGCTGGGAGGTCTGAGCAAGTCCTGGAAAGGAGATGCTATTCCAGGGGATGCTGTGCTGGATGAGGGAAACAGCAGCATGGGGTTGACTTGGAAAGAGGACAGCTGAAGGGCTGTCATCAGCTCTGCTGTGAGAGAAGGCTTCACCTGGAGTGCTGTATCCATACTCATCATTCTTGCCTTGTTCAAGAGAGATGCAGAGAAACTGGAGTTAGTCCCAACAGTGCACTACTGAGATGGTCAGTGGCATGAAGCTACAAGGGAAGGCTGAGGGCATTGTTCATTCTGACAAAGAAGCTAAGCAGTGGCGCAGTGGTGTAGCCATCTTGAGTCTGGCTCTGTTGCCTCTGTAGTTAGCCTCTCTTGCAGAGGCAGTGCAGAAGGAAGGAGGTTCTCAAATGGAGCTTTTCATTATTGGAGGGTGATGTATTGCAAGTTACTCAGTGTTGTGACTCCTTCCAGTGTTGCACTGCAGTAGATGGATTGACACTAAAATCTGACTTGCTGACCATGCCTGGCACATCAAAAGCTGTAGGACCTGGATAGTGATGGGTGAGGGTGGAGACAGTTGGAAGTCAGAGGAAAAAACATTGCTCTGTATCTGCAAATCTTGTTAGCTCTGGTTCCATACAAACTTTCCCTACCACACATCCAAAAATGCGTGAGGAGACAAAGTGTTTTTGCAGGAACCAGAACAGCATCTAATGTATACATTAGAATGATAATGTCTTATCTCTCATTCTCTTGGACTGCCTTTGCTTGTCAACAGACAGAAATATTCCAAAGACAGTGAAGAAGCTTGTACCTTTTGTTTAAATTATCCTTGCCTTGGGTGGCATTTACCCTCTTAATAAGTGCTGACTATCTCTGTGGCCTTTGCTTCACATCCTGTTCTTCCTGTACTGTGTAATAGAGGCCAAGGCTTCCAGAAGCTGCTGCAGCTGAGTTGTGCTGTGCTGGCTCTGCTTATCTGTCTGCTTATGCAAACTGTTGAATACAGTGTGTAAGGATTGCCCTGTTAGCTGTTCTGTTGAGGAATTCTCCAGGACCATAAATGGATACACACAGAATCTGTAACCCCTGTGCAGCTCAAATGACATTTTTAAAATAAAATAGCTATAATGGGATTTTAAAAATTATTTACTGTTATGAAAGAGCAACCTGAACTGTTGGCCTTTCTGTGCTGACCAGCCACCTCAGTGACTCCCATAGGGCAGCTGCTTTGATGGAGAAGGAATCGAGTCAGAAACTTTTGTTTCCTGTCATTCTTTATTCCTACCTGTTTTTGTGAATGCTGAGTGTGGGGAATAGGAGAGCTTGCTAACTGTAGTGGCTGGTTGCTGCAGTGAAATCCTTCCTAGTCTCATTCCCATTCCATAGTCTGGTAGAAGCATATTCCAAATTGACTATTTCCAGTATCTTGTAGACTACCAAAGCTTTTCTGTTGGATGGACATTTGGCTGTAAGCTTTAGATACTTCATTAAATACTGAATTAGGAGTTCTGATGCAGTTTCATGTTTTCTGAAATCAAAGCAGAAATCCAGTGGCTGCAGACTTGACCCTGGAAGGCTTTTTCTGATGGTTTTGTGCAACAAATAAGTCAAAGATGTTTGTGCATTTTTTCTTTTTAATGGAAACCTCTTATATCTGGAAGATACATCACATAAATGAAATGCGTCACTGACCTGCTGTGAAGTCACTTATTAGACTTCAAGAATCTATTTCTTCTTCAGATGCACCTGATTAGATTGCTGGCCAGAATTAATTTTCCGTTGCAAGTCTCCATAAACAGACAATCTTTACGTGAATAACTCTTGTTTCCCATTGAATCAGGACTTGTCTCTATCAGTGCTTTAGTGGCATAAGTGCAAAGAAAGAAAATGGAAGGGATGCGGTGCTGGGTTCGAGAACACTGTGTAATACAGCAGGTAACCAGCTGCCAAAGAATTAAGTTGGTCACCATATCTGTGCTGTCAGGTGCAGCTACTTGGGAAGTTCTTTTATTTTTGTAGCTGGATAGTATTATACTTGAGCTGACTGCATTTAGGGAAAGGGAGAGAAGAGGGTATGAGGGCTGTACTGCAGAACTGGCACCTTGGTCATGTCGTGTTACTGAAACTACTCCTCCTGATCAGGCATGGTGCCTGTGGTTGGGCTTCTTATGCAGCTCAGGCAGAAATTGCTGAGCTCTATCTCCTGGCTGGTTTTATTTGGGGACATATGAAAGTGCTTAGTTAGTGTTGGTCAGCACAAAGAAAGCTATAGATAGTGCTTTACATGAGTATTTTATAAGCTGGTGGTAACGCTCTGACACCCTTTATACTGCTTATGGTTTGACTTTGTTGTTTCATAGCAGCCTCTAGGGAGCCATTCCTGTGTCAGTTGTGCATGTCCAGTAAACCTTTGCAGGTTAGTTTATGGGAGGTGTGTGAATGACAAGTTAGCTGCTGTTTTAAAGCTGGGGCTGCTACACTGTCCATGTCATAACTGGAAAAGAAAGGTGTAAGAAGAGTGGGAATCTGTCAAACTGTTCACCTTAACACTCGTCATGTGGCTGCTGTACCCAGGTGTGTGTGTTTCCCTCTCCCAGCACCAATGGGAAACAATAAGCTTGTGCCTGGCTGAGCCATGCTCAGAGTGCAGAATTCCTTTCATGTACAGGAAAAGAAGTGTGTGAGAAGCTGTATGTATTCATATGTTTTATAGCAAAAAAGCTACATGTAAATAGATTTTCATTCATGTTGTTTTCAGAACTACTTAGTATACTGAAGAGCTTTGATTCTTTACTGATCTGCTGCCTGTGCCATGACAGAAAGGGGATGAGCAGGGGGAATAAATGCTGGGTTTGTTTGGCTAAATTCTGTGCTGTAGGTAATTGGGTTCTGCTAGTTTTGGTTTTGGGGTTTTTTGAGAAAAGTAGTAATACGTTTTGTACTGGTGCAGTTTGACAGCCAGTGGATGCAATTATTTGTCTTTTCAGTCATTTCCACTTGGAATGCTGGCTGTGTGTGTAGAAGAAACCACCATGAAAATATGTCTGCATCTTCATCAGTCTTGAAAAATAAATTGTTAAAGCTGTCATTTTCCCTTCTGGTATTTGTTTCTGGTTCCAGCAAGCTATTGCATTAAGAACAGTGACTAACTATATTGTATGGGCAGAAAGATGTATATAGTACAGAATGGTGGGATCACGGAACTTGTATTTTGTTTCCTCTTTGAGAATCTGCTAAACAAGAATGGCATTTTCCTGAATGAATTCTTTTATGAGAGTATAGTGGTTCTGTAGCTTTACCTGTTTGTGCCTTAAAAGCATTTGATTCTTCACTTGCATCTGGGATGCTTCTTCAGTCATCTTGTGATGATTCTTCACATCCATCTTGGGATGGTTTTTACTTACAGGTATGTACAGCACAACCCAGAGGGGGATTCTGAATTACAGCTTGTCATCTCTCCAGCTGACTTCTGTTCTTTGCTTGCAGTGGGAAATAATGTTTTGTTAACCAATTGTAGGTTTGATCTTGTCATGCTATCTGGAATCCCTGTATGTGGCACCAACAGGAGTAAGAAGGGTGCGAGTAAAAGCTGTCTGGCCTCTGTGAAAACAGGATAGGGACCTTACCAGGATCCTTAGAGGGATCCTGATGGAAATTACAAAACACATCAGTGCTTCATGGAAGGTCAACTGAGCCACCTTTTGAAAATATAGGAACAATGAAGTGTTGAATAGTGACTGAAGGGAAATTCTCCAGGTCTTAGTTGGTGGTTGGTTCTTCTTTTTTTTTTTTCCTTCAAGTTGAGCAAGGTTCAAAACTAGGCTGGATAAGAATGTAGGGTAAGCCTTCAAGCCACAAATCAACCTTTATCTGACTGGATAGGGGATAAACGTCATCTTTGGGAAGCTGATCCTTCATTGTCCATTTATAGGATTTCCTTGCATGTGTTGTTAAGATAAGTATTGGGCAAAACGCAGCAGTGTCTGGATGTATTGCAAGACTAAAGGAGATGTGCTGTTCTGTAGGCAAAACTTCTTTCTTAGCCTAGTTTAAGAGACGTGCTGCTGAAGTTTTTGAGCAGTGTTTGTGTTTTTGCTAAGAGCTGATGGGTAGTGTATACTAAATCAGTAACATGACAGCTTGTGGACAAGCAAATTGTTAATTCCTCATAATTAAAAGAAATGCTATTTAAAACTCTATATTGTATGAAAAGAAAAGCAAAAAAAAAAAAAACCACAAACAAACAAAAAACTTGGAGTTGTGCTGTTGACGTGTGTGTATCTTGGCAGGTAGAACGTGGCATTTGAGATGTCTGATAGCAATGTTGTATTACTCCAGTGCTACAACTCAGGGCACTGTTGACTAACATGGTGCTGATGAGTGAGTCACTGAAGTAGCTGAGGACAATCTCTCTTTGGGAGGGTGCAGCTTGAAAGTCATATGAAGATGGCACATTTCTGGATGTAGTTACAGTAAGGTAAAGCTCAGTCAAACAGCCTGAAATAAATTAGACTTGTTCAACTATATAACATAGTTGTACCACTGTGTTTGGATTTTGTTTCTTCCTATATCCTAAACTGCATGTTGAGACAACAGTGTCACTGATAGCTTCATTTATTGGTTTTGAAGCATCCCCCTTGTAATAGGTTTGGAGCCACTCAGACATATGGGTATTTAAAAAGATGGAAGGATCTTCTGGTTCATGGTCTTTTTGTTAATGTTTTCTTCCTGGAGCGCACTAACAAATAACAAGTCTTTAGGAAATGAAAGTTGGTTCCTGGGAGCTCTCCCTGAGAAAAATTCGACTTAAATCACTTGCCATTTTCCTGCATTAAGTATTCCTCTTGCTGGCATAGAAAATATCAAGCTTCAATCCCATTTTGCTTGTTTCTTGCTTTTAGACCTCCAGACCTTGGAGCAAGAGGAGCTTGATTAGACCAGAGCTCCAAGTTACTTTCATCTTCTTTTTAAAGAACTGTCGTTATCTCTCAACATCTTAATGGAAGTGTATTCCTCTGGGCTGCATTAAAGGTGTAGTTCTTCAGCCAGTGCAGTAGTCCTTTGGAGATGCCCTCTAGCACTGTCTGAATTATTTGGAATAAATGTACCTAACATTTATTCTTTCGGCAAAGAACAGGGAAAATATTTCACACGAATAACAGCCTTTAACAAATGTTTTCCTGAAGTAAGACAGAGAATGCTGCTGACTGACTGACTGTTAGGTACTGACTGGTTGCCTAGTTCTGTATTAGTCAAAAGCATTATCTAATTAGTAAAGTAAAACATGTGATGTGAGTTTTCCCAAACCCACATTCAGGAAGCAGAGGTTCTGCAAATAATTTCTTAAGAAAATATCCTGGAAAAACAGAATGTGAACTATCTGCAGATTTGAATAAAGATTTCTTCTTCTGTGTACTGTTCCCCTCCTGCCTGTTTGCCTGCTTTTCTTCATCATCGCAGTTCTTTAAAACAAATGCATAGTTGTTGTTTACACTATCTGTATCCTTCTGGGAATAAACACAGGCTGTAATGCTGGGTAGGTACACATAACTTAAATCCAAACGATATACTGACCTCAAGAAAATCAGGGTTTACTGAAACGATGGGGAGGAGATAGGCTACAGAAGTTTGCACAGCTGTCTTTGTGATCTATTAAATTACATCCTGATGTACCACTTAATCTCGAAGGCAAACATTTCACTCTCACTGCTGCGTCCCTCCCAGTTCAGGTAAGTGTAGCAGCATGGGTTCCCAGCTGCTTTGTCATGCAGTTGCAGGAGCTCAGTAGCTCTTGTGTTTGTGCTGAGCCATATGCTATTGCCCAGGTCAAAGGCCAGTCATGCATGAGTGCTCATTGCTGTGAGGCTTTCTCTTGAAATGCAGCTGTGTCTTTTTAACCCACCGCAGCAAGAGGAATACCTTTACAGAGCACCAGTATTCCTTTCTCACCTAGTTTTTAACAGTCCTCTGGTCAGCAATCTGTATAGTGTTTTGCCTAAGCTGACTCTGAAGACATGTCCCATCTGATTATTTTTTTTCCCAGCCGTTTTCTTCTGCCAGGCAGGGTTTTGTTGTCTCTGTCCCTTACCCTAGTGTGGGGTCAGTTATCCTGGAGACAAGGTCACGAAAACTACACATTGCCTTTCTTCTGCAGGCTGCCTTCAATGTCTCTTCCAAAGGCATTCTTCTTCTCAAATGCTTGCAGTCGAGTTAAATCTCTATGCCAGCAACTGCACAGTGGAATGTCTAATTTACTGCCCAGTTGTTTACTGCCCAGTTGTTGAGAATTTCTGATTGGTCTGACTAATAAGTGCAGTGTAACAGTGCTGGGATAGCATGTTTAGGAGGGGCTGCAGCACAGATGCCCTCTGTGCTCACACACATCTTGTCAACCCCTGCCTGCTTTTAGCTTCTGTCTATGTGCATGAAAAAAATCTGCGCCCTGATGGCAAATTGAAAAGCATGTGAGAGGTGATCCCAGAGAAAGGGAAAGGTGGTGGAGTGGGTTCCTCTTCAGCTAGGATCTGCCACAGTGCTGTATCTTTAGAAGGTTGTGACTCAGTATGCAGTGAATGCTGTGTGCTAGTGCTAGAAAGGCATGTGGATGTTCACAGCATTACAACAGTGGTGTTCCATATTGGTGGTGGCCAAGAGTAGGAGACTGAGGAGAATCCACCTACAGAAGCTGCATGCAACTCTATAGCAACAGCATATAACTTCCTCTTCTTGTTACTTGTAAATTAAAATGGCAATGGAGAAGTGCAGCAGCTTCAGTAATTCCATTTCTGCCCTGCCCCCCTTCAAACTGTTAAATGTCATACGTACGTGTGACTTGCTTGTCTGTCTTCTGCTTTTACTTAATATATCCCAAATTACAAGAAGCCTGTATGACTCAGTCCAAAATCATTACTGTTTTATAATACATGTGAGAGGATTTTTATTAATTCTCTTTTTTTTCTAGAATGCTTTAATGCATTATGGAGAGTGGGATGTCAGAGGAAGCTTAATAGAACCACAAAGTGGTTTGAGTTGGAAGGGTCCTTAAAGATCATACTGTTTCACTTCCATGCTGTGGGTAGGGTTGCAGCCTGCTAGATCAGGCTGCCCAGGGCTCCATCCATCCTAGCCTTGAATGCCTTCAGGGATGGGGATTCCACGGCTTCTCTTGGCAGCCTGCGTCAGGGCCTCACCACCCCCTGAGTAAGAAATTTCTTTGTAATTCCTAATCTGAATCTCCTCTCCTTTAATCTGAAGCCATTCCCCCTTCTCCTAACTCTGTCTGCCCATGTAAGAAGTAGGTCTTTCTCCTCTTAATAAGCTCCCTTATAAGTACTGGAAGGCCACACTAAGGTCTCTTCAGAGCCTTCTTCATGATCAACAAATCCAGCTTTCCTCAGTCCGTCCCTGTATGAGAAGTAGTCCAGCCCTCTGAATGTCTTTGTAGCCCTCTTGTGAACCTAGTCCAACAGTTCCACATCTTGGCCTTTTAAGCTGCAAATGCATCCTGCTGGCTCATGATAAGCTTGTCCACCAGAACGCCCAAATACCTCTCTCTTAATTCTTCTCCCAGTCTCTGTACATATCTGGGATTGCCCTGACCCAAGTGCAATGCCAGGCATTGTTGAATCTCATCGTATTCATATCAGCCTACTTTTCAAGTTGTCCAGGTTAAGTTTGAGCTGGCTGATGTTCAAGGTATTCCCAAGCATATGGCTTGTCCTCTGTTACACCTCCAGGAGACGGGGCTGTTCACTGAAGCAGTTTGAGAAAGGAAAGATTGGGTTAGAAAGTTGAGCTCTATTTCAAAAACACATTAGAACAAAAAAGTGAAGAGCTTATCAGATCCACTAACACTAGTGTTAGTGGCACAGAAGCTCTTTTTGTTGCAGTAATCTGATGGAACATAGTTGAACGAGCAGAAAGCTAACTTCAATGTGAAATAAGTATACGGAGAACTTTAAGCTGGAATCTGTAGTGGATAAGGGCTGCTTTAGGTGTCTTACTGGGCATGAGAGAAAACTGGCCATTGCTGGTTATCCTGCCATCAGAGGGCCATAGAATGGCCTGGGTTGAAGAAGACCATAATGATAAATCTAGTTTAACCCCCTTGCTATGGTGCAGGATTGCTGACCATTAGAACTGAGGTCATCTCACAGTGCTGCTGTAAAGTTGCTTGCTTTGTATGTAATCTTGAAGAATACATATCAGCCTCCTCATAAACACACAAAGAAGAAAAAAAATCATATGTGGTAAACTGTGCTTATGGTGAAGATATTGCAGCCGCCTGATGACAATTTAATTAATACTGATGGGTTCTCTTGGTGCAGTGCTGAAAACCAGCGGGTTTCCCACAAAATTGTATCACTGCCATTAAATGAAGTAAAATCAAAGAGATTTAGAGATAGTGTTGTTCCTTGGATGATTTGTAATCAAAACTGTGTCTGCAGGTGGCTAAAGGATGCTCTATGTCATTTCCACTTATAGTGCCTCTGTTTTATGGCTTAGGGAAGCAGTCTGTCCCAGGACTATATTCGGCACTTCAAAAGCCCTGAATTCATGTCTGGATTTTAGGAAAGGGGAGAGAAACATGACTTTTATGTGGGAAATTTGTTATTTGCAGTAAAGGTTGCTTTGAGATGCACAGTAAATACCCTGTCTGAACTACGTAACGTACCTTAAGGTATGTGGAGAATCTTTTCTTTTGGCTATTAGAGGTGATGAACTGAAACACGGTCATTAAACCGAGGCTGAGTTAAGTCACTTTTTTGAAGCTTTTCTCAAAGAACTTTTAACATCAGTTTACAGATAAACAGGGGGACTGGCTTTTTTTCTTTAGATGCAAATGTTCTGGCTTGTCACCCTGATTGTATCGGTTCCTTTCCTCTGACAAACTTTCAGAAAGTTCAAACTCGTTCTGTTGAGTTTATTTTTTATAGGCTTTTTTTAGATGGTTTCCTTTTCAGCCACCTGCAGTGCACTTTGCAATGGCACATGTTCATCTCCTGTAATGTTGCTTTTTTTGGCACACAAAATGCTTTTCATTTGACATACAATTTTATTCAACTCCCATGGTGGTTCTTCAGTGAGTTCAAACTACTGAAGAAGCCTTTTAATTTTTCCTTTCTGCCCTTGTGCTTTTCTTCATTCAAGAACGTATTTAGATTTGTGTGCTTTGTTTAATTCTAGACGAGCGTATTGCTTCCACTAAGGAAAAGTGAGATTCATTCAGCCACTTCAAAATGCTGAAATTCTCATGTGGGAGCCTGCATATGCACATTTTTCTTCTGTTTTGTATGGTGTTTTTTTTTTAATGAACCTACACATGCGCGCGTATCTTGAGTATTACCCAGTAAAAAACGCAATTCAAAATGACAGAACTCTAATTTCAGGTACTGAAATACATTTGTGCGTACTGTTGGGATTTTGACCTTGCATAATCAGAAGCATTTATCTGCTTTTTGTGCTTTTTAAGACTGAATACAAAGTTAACATGCTATGACTGCACGTCTTAACTGTTGTTCTGTCAAAATCAATCAGTAGGATTGCACACTTGAAACACTTCTCTTTTGAAGTGTCTTCTATTTTAAAAAGCACTTTTAATCAGCAGATTTTTTGCATTTTTGGCTTGTTTTCATATATAATTAATAAGTCATGGGTTCAATTTACGTAGTTTTTCTCTAGAAACTTGTGTTAGCAATGCAACTGCTGTTAACCGTTAAAATGTTTGCTCAGCTCACTTTGTAGACCATCTCTCTTTCCCTAGTGAGCTGTGAATAGTTGTACCTTCATAGTTCCTTTATCAGAATCTCATCCCGCTGAAGGGAGGCCAAGCGTAGCAGAAGGCAGCACTGTCCTTCCCAGATTTCATAGAATAACAAGGCTGGAAAGGACATACGGTATCATCTAGTCCAACCAGTATCACCATTACTCTCTTCTAAGCTACTAAATCGTGTCTCATATTTGTTTGTCATAGAGCGTGAAACTCCAGTGGATAGCTAGAAGTTGTTCATTTGTCACAATCAGTGGTTTTGATCTGGTAGAGCTGGGTGAGTGCTTCCTGTCATGCATCACTTGTGAAGTGGTGTGTGCTCAGCCCCAGCTGAATCCCCAGCAGACCATGGGAAGCCTGTTCTAGAGCAATGGCGGCTTTTGTTAGAACAGGGAGTAAATGACAGCAAGCAAGCTGCTGCTTTGCCCTATTCCTGACTTTTGCTGATGAAAAGCCAGATAGAAGGCACTGCAAATCATCTCCCTCTTTACATTTGTGTCCTCCCATAGCGATGCATGTAAGCTGTGTATTTTTTCTACCTGTTTATTATACCCAGGTTCATGAAGAGGGAGTTGGGCATTCAGTTAAATGTAGAGGATCAAAAAAGGTAGTTAGAAGTAGAATCATAGAATATCCTGAGTTAGAAGGGGTGCACAAAGATAACTGAGTCCAACTCCTGGCTTCAAATCAGACTGTATATCTGAGAGCAGTGCCCAAACACTCCTTGAGCTCTGACATTCAGGGCCGTGCTCACAGCCCTGTGCAGCCCGTTCCATGCCCGCCTCCCTCTGGTGCAGAACCATTCCCTGACCCCCAGCTGCCTCTCCCCTGGCACAGCTCCATGCTGTTCCCTCGGGTCCTGTTGTTGCACAGAGCAGAGCTCAGCGCTGCCCTGTGAGGAGCTGCAGCTGCCATGGGGCCTCCCCTCAGCTTCTCTACTCTGGGCTGAGCAAACCCAGGCACCTCAGGTTCTCCTCTCACATCTTGACCTTCAGGCCCTTCACCATCTTTGTAGCCTTTCCTTGAACATTTTCTAATAATTCTGTGTCTTTCTCATACTGAAGTGCCCAAAGCTGCATGCTGTATTCAAGGAGATGTCGCAGCAGTGCGTTATGGAGCAGGACAGTTGCTTCCGTTGACTATCTAGCAGTGTTTTGCTTGATGCACTTCAGAATACAGCTGTCCTTCCTGTGTGTATACATTTGGTATACTCAAGTGGTTAAAATCAACTTTGGTTTGACAAAGCATTGGAAGTATGATCTATAGCTCACATAGGCAGTTTCACTAGCAATTCAAACCTTGATGGATGCTGTTTGACAGAAACCTTTGATATCTTTGTTGCTGCGTTTCACTGTGCTCACACAGTGGCAGCTGTGCAACATTGCCTCTGCCTGTGCCCAGCTAAGCCCCATGTCTGTGCCCGCTCTTGGTGCAGTGCAGGCAGCAGCCCTGAGGCTGGCCTGAGCTGCCAGACAACTCTTGAAGCAGCACGGGAAGTCTGGCAGAGCCAGGAATAGAGCTTCCATCTGCTATTCCCCAGGCTCTTCTTGCTCCCAGCCGCAGACCCATCCCACCTCTTCCCTTTGCTCGGGTAACATCCCAGCAGACAGCCGCCTCCCGTGCTCAGGGCCAGCTGGTTCTGCAGCGCTGCTTGACCGCCATACTCCAGATGTTTGACGTTCCATTTCCCCATACTTCTGTGAACTTCAGCTAAGTGCTGCTGGCATTTTACCAATGCAGCAGGGGAGGAGGGAGGACTGTTGCCTTAACCATTTTCTTTCCATAAGGAAGGTCTCTATAGAGCTGCTAAAATGACTTCATCTTCAAGATGTTGCATCTGACAGTCTTTTTTCCCACATCTCTCTCCTTTTTCCCAGATGTGCTCTGCAGATCTCCCCTCCTTATGCTTGGTGTTGACATCCTCTCACCTGGGGAA
Source organism: Coturnix japonica (assembly GCF_054131305.1). Lineage (NCBI taxonomy): Eukaryota > Metazoa > Chordata > Aves > Galliformes > Phasianidae > Coturnix > Coturnix japonica. Next base: position 124,934,394 of record NC_140664.1, on the reverse strand, counting down.
GGTAGAGTGGGGAGTAAGGATGCGTGCAAGTTCCCTTGTGTTCTTTGTAGGCACTTCTCATTCACAGAACCCAGTTCTGTGAGGTGGCATCTCCTGGGCACAACTTGCTGCCCCATGTTGTTTTCTCAGCACCCTGTGCAAGCATGTTGTTTGGTAGCTGTTAGAGGATAATATATGGAGCTTCTTTTCTTTGATCTTGCAAGAATGATAAGTGTGTGCCCTTCATAGCAGTCTTCCTATTTCCAATTGGCACCAGGAAGAAATGTCAGGCTTGGGTCCAGCTCTTGGACAACCAGTCTGGTTTCCTTGCTCTGATTCTTGCCCTAGAATGTCACTCATCTGCCCAGCCCCTTCAACATATCCTTGCTCTCTGTCCCCTTTCTTCTAAGTTTCTCCAGCAAAGTATGTGACTAAATTTTCCAATAGGAAGCTCTGAACAGGATCTGTATAAATAATTCTTTTGCTGAACAGAGCTCTCCTCCATTTTCAAAGCTGCCGTATAGGTGTATGTGCAACTTCACAGACTGCATTTTGGAAATCAGGGGCTTAAAGTCCAGTTCTCAGTGAACCCTGTTCTGGAAATGTTTCTTCCAAAAGGAAGTTTTGTAGCAGCAGGGGGGCTAAAGATGAGACCCCACCCCTAACTTTTTTCCCCTTATAATTTGAGATGTATCAGGGTTTTAACACTTGCAAGCACATTCTCTGTTGATGAGAAATAAATTTTCTGTTAAGCTTGCCTAGCACAGGACTTGCTTGAGCTTAAGAAATATGCTGATGCAGGGAAGATTTGGATCAAGAGGTGCTATGGTCTGTATTATTTTTTAATATTCTGAATTCTAAAACCATATAAAGAGCAAAATGTGCTGAATTAATGGGATGCTTCTGGTATACTTCCCCACTGTCCTGCAGCCCCAAATGTCTTCAAACCTTTGTGACATTTTAGTTTTTTGCTGGAAATCTGTTCTTTATGCTGATGGCTGTTGCTAGGGGAAACTGAGAAAATCTGCTAGTGTGTATAAAGAAAAAGCTTTATGTTCTAAAGTCAAAGGGCAGCTTCATAGGATAAACTGAACAAGTCTGCTTTCAGACGGAAGTGCAGACCAATGATAAACTGTGAAAATAAACACAGCCATCACATCACCACGTTTTGATATCCTTCTCCCTCCAAAAGTGGGTGATATTAGTAAAAGGCAGTAGTAGCAATGTGCTCCCGTGCACTATGTGTATTATTTGTATGTATATGTACGTATACATAACAATTGTATGTAGTTGTGTGTGTATTAAGTCTGGAAATCAGACTTAGTGTTTATTTCATTGCTCTTCCTTTGTTCTGTCAGGTGCTTCTTCCCTTCAGGTGGCCATAAAATTTTTATATAGACTGCACGGTGCTGTATATGCAGATTGCTGACCTTATTTCATTGTGTTGTTAATCTGTAAAATCTCTTGACTGCGAACCTTGCCTTCTCAAAGAGGAAGGCGGCATATCAGATTACATGAGATGTGGCTTATCCAGATCCTTTAGCCTTTTACCTTAGGAGGCCTGGATTTCTCAGGTCTTAGGGAGATGAAGCTGCCCGGGGAGCCTGTCCCGCTGTCGTAACTTGTCTGTATGCTGAAGGGAACGTGTGAGAAACTTCTATCTATAAACCTACAAGAACACATTGTTGGATTTGCAGCTGTAGAACTGTGACTCACAAGTCTATTCTAGTTGCCTCCTACATTGCCAGCACCACATACAAGGTGGATGTCTAAGTACTTCGGAGATAACAGGAGATCTGTCTTGCATGGTGCGCCCTCAGAAGACATGGCAGGATATTCTGAGGTGTTAAGGATTTTTGTTCACTCAAAACATCACGGATAAAAGAAAATTCAGGGGGAGGAATGAGGTTCTAGGAATTTACCAAGCTTTTGATCCATTCTTTGAGCAAGCTTCCCAGAAGCAGCCCAGTCTTATTCTATAACTGAATTGGTGCAGACATAGATGAAGTGTTTGAAGTATTTCTAGTCAAGAGAGTTGACTGTTGTAATTCCCAGTGCTGGTAGAGGCTCAAACTGGGGAGAAGATCCCTGCAGGATAAATGTGTGTGCATAACAGTGAACGTGAACGACACCAGCTCTGATCTGTGTATCTGTGCTCTGATCTGTATATTTCCCAAGGAGGCCTTGCTGTGCCCTGGGACTCATGTGGAGCAGGTAGGTGAGGACATCCCTCTTTGTCAATGCAGCCTGTAAGCTTCCTTGTTTATGGACAGACACATTCACATTTGCACTCATGAGGTACCCAGCATCCTTATCTTCTATAAAGAAGCTAACTACATTCCTTCCATCTCCAGAAGTGATAGCAAATACACGTGTGGAACTCCTTAGTTCTACTTAGTGGAATCTCTTATATCTGTATGTATAGGGAGAAGAGGAAAGCAACAGCCAAGTTTCTTCAGATCAGAGTTCAGAGTTCATATTTTCTTTTATTAGTAACTTTTGTTTCATTCTTAAGGTTCTTGAACACTATTTTGGGAATCAGCCAGTACAAGCAACAGACATCAAACCCTGAAGTTTCTTGTACTCTGTCATGAGTTCTTGGAAGAGCTTTGTTACATTGTGTAGAAATCTGTTTGCAGTGTCTTTAAAATACTCCAAAACCTATTTGTGCTGTTTCATGTGTGATATGTCTTGAACTCGTAACTCATCTTTTCTGTAGAATATTTCTCTTGTGGTGTAAATATGTTCACATTTCCTTCTGGTGAGTACAGTGAATTTTCTTTCGAATTTCCTTCACAAAGTAACAGGATAAGGTGGTGCTCTCTCTGAGTTCAGCTTTCTCTCTGAGCTTATTAAAGCTGGGGATTTTGCTTTTTTGTAGGTCAGATGGACCTCCTTGCAGGTAGCCTGTACCATGTGCGTTATTCAGGATCTCTTCAGCACTGTTATTTGATTAGTTGTAACTTGTTCATACAAAAGTCTCATTAAATATGCTTTCTTCATGGAACTAGCAGTAGCATAGTTTGTTTCTAAAACAGAGCAAGTTATTCATCTTAGTCCCATCAAATTGAGTAATTTCAGGGGAGATGAATTATAAATTATATACATATAAATTATATACATATAGCAAGACAATGAAATCTGCTGTTTTGGCAAATGACAAGGGATAATATTGAAGTTGGATCTGGGAGCAAAATTAAGAAGAGTGAAATCCCCCCCCCCCTTTTTATTTAGGGAATGTAGAAAGCACCTCTATGTTTGTTTCTTTAAGTTTCTCTGGTTAATGGTACAATGTATGATCTGGGTGTATGAGCCTTAAGAGAAAGTGTGTATTTACTAGAATGTGTTAATGTTTGTTCTGATTTTTGTTAATTTGTAGATTTTAATTATCTGTGTATTTTACTGTTATAGGCAACTAAGCTGGAAGCTGTAGATAGTTTTACAGATAGCAAAACAGATTTTCCTTTCCACATTTGAAGATAAACAAGTAAGCTTAGAATCAAGCAGGAAATCAAGCTCCTTTCTCTGCACAGCTTGCTGTCCCACATATTGCCTGGATTCACTGAGCAAGCTGAGGCTGAAACTTGTGCTTCTCCCCCAAACAGAGCTTTTGCTGAAAGCAGATACTGTATTTGCTGGATTGCAGTAAAATCTTCAGTATTGCTTTTGGGGATTTCTGTGTTAATTTGCTGTGTACTGGTGCTGGCTTCAGCAAGGGTGTCATCTTCCTGCAAGTAATCTGTGTAAGCCTGAAGCGTGGCACCAGCATTGTGCATGAAGCAGCCAGGAGGGTTTTGGTTTCACCAAATGTGCTGGGAAGATGGGAAGTGGTAAGGGATGTGGGAGGGCCTGATCCCTTATGTTTGCACTTTTCATCATATAAAGTAATTCAGTCTGTGTTGCTGCCATCTATGTATGCGTATAATGCTGATTTGACCTCTAACCTGAGCTTCCCTTCATTTCAAATGAAGTGTTAGTAGATTAAACCACAAGCTGAAAAGGCAAGAAAGGGAAGCAGTGTCAAAATTGCAGAAGACTGTTGCTAGTAACAAGCAGTTCTGCCTTCCTTTTCTCCTTGTGTTCTCTGGAATTGCAGCTACAGGTGGTCTGTGGAGTTGGAGTCTATGTCTGTTCCTGTCTGAAAGAACCTGGAGCCAAACTGAAAAATGACCAATTTGTACATCTTTGCTGTATACTGCATCAGTTTGGAGGACATTTATGACATAGTAATAATATAACCGTTATTAAAACTGTCTTATGAAATAACCTGAAAAGCTATCACTAAAAATGGTGGCATCATTTTAGGATTCTTTAGAGCATGGGTAGAGCTGTATCATCAGCACAGAAAAGGAGAACTTCTTGCTGCATCATTGCTGCACTGCACTTGGCCTTGGGGCTGCTTCTGAGAAGGCGAACAGTTAAAGTTTAACGCCACATCCTGCAGGTCTGCTGTTTCTTTCTGACAGATAGCGGAGGCAGCTAATCATTAACAGTTCCTTCAACCTCCAAGCTCAGTTTTGCTTCTGGAATTGGCTGCCATGTTCCCTTACACCTAGTTATAAGGGCAGAGGCATTTGTTTAATGATTTAGCTTAAATTTTCTTTCCAAGGAAAACATGTACTTCTAGAAGGACTGTCTCCTCCAAATCAGTACAGTGCTGGGCACCTTCCTACTGGACTGTGTTGTACAGGACTGAGAATCCTGTCTCTATTCCCCAAACCTTAACATTTTTCCACATTTATTAGAGAACAGGCCACATGGACTTGAAGCTGGTCTGACTGTTTCCTAGCACATTTTACTCTGCCTTAACCCAGGCCTGTTTGCTATGGTTTGCGTCTCTCCATCATTGAGGTTTAGAAATGGTTTTGTGCATCACATCACAAACCGCTTACTGCTGTAAGGGTATCAGTGACTAAACAGTAACATTTCACATTGAAATCAAGCAAATAGGTACAGATACCATTGCTGAAATCACAGAACCACAGAACTGCAGGGATTGGAATGGACCTCAGGAGATCACAGAGTCCAACTCCGCTGCTAAAGCAGGTACCCTACAATAGGTCACACAGGTACGGGTCCAGATTGGTCTTGAAGGAGACTTCATAACCTCTCCTGGCAGACTGTTCCAGTGCTCTGCCACCCTTACCATAAAGAAGCAGCTAGCAGTTAACATGCAATCTTTATTGATCTATTAAAGGTCACTTCTGTTGAGGAATCGAAATGTTTTTTAGTAGGTGATGGGAGCACATTGTCTTCTCAAGCATATGCTTTGCATAGGGCAGAGCACTGCCTTGTGTTTCTAGTGCACCATATGTGGTAAGGAAGAGTTGCAGTCAGATTCGCTTTGAAGAGCAAATGGGCGTCTTGCACAGGCACGCCTGCATGCCATTCACAATGTACATGTATACCATCAATTTCTGACCCTGAACTATAATACAGATAGCGTTCTCTTTGCTTGGTCTGAAGTCTGTGGAAAGACTTTACAAGTTTCTGCACTGTGTTTAATTTTGGATAAGCTGTCTGATATAATTAATACTTGCTCTTTTCCTGTTCTGTGGACTTTTTTCCATAAACAAAAATTTGCTGTAGAACTACTTCAGTCATTTTCAAAAGCATGTGTGGTGCAGCATCTGTTCCTGGAATCTCTTATCCTCTGCTCTAGTAATTTATGGAATCTTCATTGTTTGTTGCAGGGAGGAAAAGCCAGTCTTATGGACCACCTGCCAGGAAAAGTTGAATCTTTTTGTATGGTGAAGGGCTTAGGTTTTTTTTCTTTTTTTCCTTTGCCATCAACATTAGGAGAACTCTTAGTATTAAAGATGTGTTTTTGTTCATGCTGTGCAAAGGATGAGTTTATTTGTAGCAACAGATACTGCTCATAAATGTGAAGCAGAATTATGTATTTCCATTTGCATAAGAGTATTTTTAAACATCCTCTTTTGGAATATTGGACTATGTGCCTTAAATTGGTATCCTCGTTGTTATCCCCTGCTGTTTGGGTGGCTGAAGTGGCAGTGTTCTTTGGTACTGTTTTTGCCTATGCTGTTGTCATGCACTGAAAATGTGAGGAGTTGCACCTTGGAGTTCTGCAAGATAGTGTGAGATCTTGCATTGTAGTGGCTCATTGTAAGGATTTGTATTACACAGAGAAATTGGAAGAGATGATCTGGGAACACATAGCAGAATAATAGTTGTTGATCTTGCTGAAAGCCAAGTAAAGGACAGAACTTAAACGTGTATTTCAGTCTCTGAAAGGAAAAGAACAAATAATTACCGGAGCTGAAGAAACACAGGTAGTCTTGTTCTGAAGTCTTTGCTCCGTCTTCTGTGAAATTGGCTGCCAGAACAAACGTGGGAGCAGTGGCTGATACTTGATACTGATGTAATGGCAAGTGCGTGGTGTCTGGGATTGTCTCAGTTGGAAAGGTGCTTTTTTTTTTTTTTTTTTTGCACCCAACTGGTATTTTTCAGTGCCTGAATATTTAGAGCAACGAAACTTGTTCCACAGCTTTGTTGGGATGCATGATGAGCTTATTCCAAATAAGCTAATTCAGTCACATACATTTAATGCCTTATTTTACTCTGGAAAAAAAATAAAAATCGTAATTCTTATTTCTATTAAGATTCCTTACTTTTGGAAGTAAAAGACCCTTTTGCAGTGTTACAAGCTATCTGTTATTTTGCTTTCAGCTGTGAAAACAAGCTTGCTCAATATCCTCTCGCATTCCCACTTGCAATCTCCAATGCTACGTAGTGAAGCTGTTAAGAAGGATTTTATTTCTTTCTGTTTCTAAGGAAATTAAAGATTCTACAACCATGTACACTAGATATAAGAAAAGTAATTTCATCCAGTGGAGGAATTTCATGGTAAACTCTACACACTGCATGCTGTCTTTCCCAGAGATTGGAAATGGCCATTTCTTCGATGCTTACCTTTCTCTTTTTCATCCTGCCTCATGTCGAGTCAGGCACAACCTAATTTAGTGCTTCATCTTTGATTCTATTTCATTAAGATAACTTTGCACTTTATATCCACTTTAACTTTGGCCGTTTCTAGAGTTGTACCCAAACCTACTGGTTGGTGAGGAGTTTTTCCTTCTTCCTCAGCTTTGACAGTTTTTCCATGAGAAATTGATGCTTACACACTAAGCAGTATTTTCCTTAATAGCGATGCAGTAGGTTTTATTCAAAGTGACTAAGAGAGGTGGCTTTTGTCAGATACTGTCCTCTGCAGTGATATGCCGAGGTGCCAGTAACTACTTAAACCAGGAATTTAAATCCCTACGTTTGAAATATACTTCCTAGAGGTGGGATTTACTGTGGCTGCCTGGTGGAAGCGCGTGTTTCTGTGAAGCTCAGTTTGACCCCATACACACTGCAGCACTAACCCTTGATTCCTCTTCAGGTATTTCCTAATAAAATGATGGAGCTGGGCATGAATGTGGCTTCTATATTCCCTTAATAGTATCTTTAAGGCTCTAAAGGTGCTGTAGATTGTGTGAGTGAAACTATCCTCTGTGCTGTGCCTGGTGCTTTCCATTGCAGACTGTGACATCACTGATCACTGCTGAAAAAGATTGCCTTCCAGCTTCCCAAGCCTTGTGCCTTCTGGGGCTGTGGGCAGACTGCTGAGCTTGCCTGCTCTGGGCTCACAGCTGGTGAGCTGGAGTTATTTATCACTGTTGTCATTCATAAGAATGTTGAGGGTTAATCTGCACATGCTGTATCTGCATAGTGTCTTTAGAGCATCAAGGCAATAATGTAGAATTGTAATTTTATTATTAATATTGGTTATTTCATTAAATTGTAATTTTCAAGCAATGTTCATGTTGATTAAACTCATTTTGTCAATGAACTGGCATCCTTCCAGCAGCATTATCTTGGTTCAAAATCTTTGTCTAATAGTGTGGCCTAAACGTGTAGATAGATAGCTCTGAAAAGAAAATAACAAATGCCTAAAGAAACCCATGCTTTCTTGTTTTTAATCTAGACTGTGGACATCCATAAAGAAAAGGTTGCTCGCAGAGAGATAGGCATTTTGACGACCAATAAGAACACATCAAGAACTCACAAAATTATAGCGCCAGCGAACATGGAGCGTCCTGTAAGGTATATTCGAAAACCTATAGACTACACGGTGCTGGATGATGTTGGCCATGGCGTAAAGGTAAGAACACCTGAGAACTCCAAGTAGAACAGACCAGGAGATAAGGTTAGGTAGAATGACCTTAAAATGTTGCACTCATTTATGTTAGGGAGGACTGTGGGTTAGGTATGCTTCCACATACAAATGTTTCAATAGCAGAATGGGTTGTTTTTATAAATATTTTTATTATTGTTGCTAATTTATTTAAGCAATATTTGCCGTAACTTTGTGACTTGCAGTGGTGGTCAGGGTGTGGAATTTATGGCTTCTGATCTCAGCATAGTGACTTGTAAGAAAAGCCATGACTAAATTCTGAAATTCTGACTACTTCCTCACCTGATTAACTTTTGTGTCACTCCCTCTAGTTCCTTAACTTTTAAGAAAAATTAAGTCATCTGTTGCAGGAAAACAGGCTAATTGGTTTTTTGATGTTCTTTTTTTTTTTTTTTTTTTTTTTTTTTTTCGTAGGAGGTAGAATGGCACACAGGGGCTGGTAGGAGCAGGATTAACTAGTTGGCATTGAAGTCTCAGTGGCACTTAACATCTCCCCCTCGTTTGTGCATTTGGGCAGCCTTGTTTTCCTTCCCTCTGAATAAAAAGCCTTTGTAAATTACCGTCCACTTCCCTTGAAGAGGTTATAGGTAAAATGAATTTAACACCCTTTTCTCCCTGATTGTCTTCATATAGCAGATAATAACTTCGTAAATCTGCCAGAGCAGGCCTTCAGGTGTATTCTGTTTACAGTACTTATCTTGAATAGTATTAAAAAGCTTTTATTCACGACCTATGTATCCTCTATAGCCTGATGTCCGCTGGTCAGTCAGAGCAGCTAGATCAGCCCTTCATGAGCTCTTTGGCTGAGTTCCCGAGGAACAGATATTTCAGAATTAACACAGAAAAGGGCCAAAGTTGCATTGTAGTAACTGTGAATGCACAGAGGAGTCTGATTCCAGCACAAGCTGGAATGTGTGTCTATACCATGACTGCTCCAGGATATGAATTAATGCAGTGACTTTTAACTACTTGGTTTATGTTTTACATTTTTTGGCAATCAAACCTGTATCTAAACCTGTACTAATCTTGTAACTTTTAAGGTTGCTTGACACTTGTTACTTGAGACAGGCTGGATGGTGCTGGTCCTATGTAGAAACCTGAAAGATTAGCCCTGAATTGCTACAGAGTAGAAACACTGTAGGCAGAGAAACTGTTGATTTTCCCTTATGCATACAAGGAGAGAGCTCTATGAATACAGAATGCAGGAACTGACAAATTCAATGTCAAGATATTGGTTTCTGCATTTAAGTGCTCCAGGGGTCAGATGCTGAAGAAAGCATTTTTAAAAGCAGAATCATTATTGGTAGTCCTTGAAGCTTGTAGCTTTGCTACACTGCTTGTATTGCAAAGGCCCAAAACTAATTGCTCAGTCTCTAAATACTGAAGTTGTTATCTGTAGCAGTTGCATTTTCCAGTATAGTCTTAATCTTAGGAGTACTAGTGTCTCTCTAATTGTGAACATTTTAATTGAGGGATTGAAAAGGAGAAGCCATCTACCTGTTTTTAAACAGCTCTTCTTAATAAAGACTTTTTTTTTTTTTAAACTGTCACTGATTTAATCTAGTATGATAAACTTTATCTGTTCCAAGGTAAAATAGCATCCAGGAATAACCAAATTAGCAACATTATTAAGTCAGCTACAAATTACATCTGGCTATTGTTTCTTTGAATAATATGCCTAAGTCTGTTTTATGACTGTGGAAAGCATGAAACACTAAGTGGAAAGGTGATGTTGCTGTTTGGTATGTAGAGTTTTTACTCAAGTGAAATAAGCTGCTGGCCCATCCTCAGGTAGATAGTTGAAGGCACCTGTCATTCTTTTGACACCTTCATCAGTGTTGACCTTCAGTGGATGCATAGTTGAGAAGGTTGGGCTGAGACGGCAAATGACATAATTACACTTGTTTAGCCAACCTTTCGCTGGGTTTTCTAGAGTGTGATGCAGGTCACAGCTGTCACAGAATTATCTCTAGATCTGTCTGTGTCTGTGACAGGGAACAGCAAGCCTGGAAAAGGAAAAAAAAGGAAAATGGGAAGGGTAGGGAGATGGGAAGTTGAGCCTAAAAACAGAACAATGGCAATGATCTGAGGAGGAAAGTTAATTTAATAAATATGATATCAGAATGCAAAAAGCACAGTGCAATACAATATAATTGGAATTGAGACTAATCAATTGAATAAAATGAGAGTGTCCGAAACCAAATTCCTTACTCTGGATTGAAGACTAAACGGCTGGAGAGCACACCCACACACTGCCAGGCAGCGAGGGAGAGTCCCGTGACTTGCCAACTGCTTTGTGACTTGCCAGCTGCTTTATCTTCTCCTGTGAATGCAAAGTCCTCTGGGGTATGTAGTCAGGTATTTGGAAAATCGGCATTCCATGGAAGTAGGGCATTAACTCTTTAACTCCCTTTGCTTTACATGGTGTTATGATGTGGAATACCAATAGCAAAAATCATAAAACAATGACAACAGCTTTAAAGAAAGTAGCAAACCAAGATTTAGACCAACTTGAAGCAAATTCAACCAAAATAACTTCAGAAACTGAATTAGATCATGCTGGAATTCAACACAAATGACTGATGATGCTGAGAAGCTGAGTTGCCTCTTAAGCATGCAGATAAGGGAGAACCATACGAGAAACTGTATTGCAATGTCATGCCAGGAGCAGTCTTAGAATATAGCTCAGATTGTAGTCAAAAAATTAAGATTTTTAACAAAGATTTATCTCCAAATTGCTGGGCAGCAACATCTCCATCCAAGGCCTGGGACATCTTATTTTTCTAGGCAAAGAAAAGTTTGAGTTTTCGGTTTTACTAACTATGGGTCCTTGATTGTCTCTGCTGTGCAACAGTCAATAAAGTAAAATACAATGCGTACATTGGCATTTAAGTATGAAGTAAAAATTATGCAGCACTTGGAAATACATGTTTTGACAAAGAAACAAAAAGGAGAAATACAAGGAAGTAGATACAGATTAGATTACAGCCCATCTCTGCTTTTATTTGTTTCAAGAAATACTGATCCCAGCTAGCAAGGACCATATCTTAAGGAGCAATCTAGAGTTGTTTTACGTAAAAGTAATAAATGAAGCATGAATAAAAATAATATCTCAAACTTCAAAAAAAGGGAAAGAGCAGTTATAAACTTCAGCAGAAGTACTTTCTTTCCGTGTGCATTTTCTGTAGTCATACTTGTTTTTCTTGTCTCTCTGTGATGCTTCTCGTGGCTTTGTTGATGGCCACAGAGGTGGAACCCTGTGCTAAGGATACTGAGGAGGGCTCCATGTGCCCACCTCTTGCCTGCATCAGCAATTTTTGTGGGCTGACAGTAAATGGTGGCAAGTTGTTGCCCCATGTAGTAGGTTTCTTCCCTCTTGGAAGACGCCTCCGTGGAAGGCAGCACTGTTTCCTAGCACCCCTTCCAGCAGTATCTTACAGAAAAGCTCCTATATCCCAAGGTCACTAAGGTGCTTTCTCCTTTCGCCTGAAACTCCATGGCAACCCCAAGCTTTGCTGGCTGCTCCACTCCTTGCCCTTCCTTTTGAACAGCCTCATATGGCTGAAATCTCCATAAGGAGAAAAGCTGCCTGTTTTTTGTTTCTTTGTTTTTAAATATACATTTATGAAGTTAGGTGTAGCATGAGTCAAAATGGGGAGGATTTTCCCTTACTAGACAAACACTGCACTTAGATGGCAACAGGAAACACACAGGCCATCATTTTTGCCAGTCTTCTAAGTATTTGCTCAACTGTCACCCTCTGGGGATGGGGGAACATAGCTGAAGTCATTCTTGGTAAATAAGTGTGATGGTTGTGAATTGAATGCCCACCTTCATATGTAGAGGGTTTGGTTTGAATTATTAGGCAGAGGTTACTTTAACATTTCCCCTTCCTTCTTTTGTGAAAGGAGGGGGGTGGGGGTGGGAGGGAGGAAATGTGCCAACAAATAAATAGGTCAAATACAATTACTCATACAGACCATCCTCAGTTTAAGAGGGGGAGGAGGAGGAGGAAGCTTGGAAGATACCTTGAAAGCCCTGGAGTTGGCCTTAGAATTTGTTGCAATATATATATTATTTATTTAAATAAATAAATATATATATAAAGTATATATATATATATATTATAGATGGCAGATGGAATTGCAGCAAAGTAGGGAATTGAAATGATGCCTTGTGGTGAAGGAGATGGTGTTAAATACATGTGAAATTTAAATGTTTAATAGTTGTAATTAGAATGAGCTTGCAGTATGCAGCAAAAAGCTCTAAAACTGTCTCAAACTTTGTCTGAAGATTCATCACTTTTCAACTGTTTGGAGAAAAGTTTTGGAATTTCCTTGTTTTAAAGCACAAGTTTTTCACTGCACCACAGCTGTAAGAAGCTTTAAAGACCACAAGTCAAATGGGATCTGAGCACTAAAAAGGGTTAATTAGGAAAATGAAGGCTGGAAGGAGTCCTTTAAAGTATGGATGGGGCCAGAAGTTTGCTTGCATCAAGGACTCTGCTCTCACCCTTGCCATGCTTTTGCTCCAGTCACCTGGTGTCTGTGTGCTTACTACTGTCTGTGCGAGACAAAAATGCAGATGAGGAGCTGGTGTGAGGGTGGAAGGCTACGTAGTCATGCCTGCTATTCCTTTAGGATACGACTTGATGTGCTGGCCACTTGAATATTAACTTTTAAATAATTCACTGTAATAAAAATGAAGTGAGCCAGGGATCCCAAACCTGAGCCTCTGCTGCCTTTGTTCCTGCGTTAGCCTCTGCTGAACACTCTTGCTTCAAAGAACATAATTTCATTAATGTCACAGCATCACTTGGGGGTCGTGGCCAAACAGTGAATATTGCTGTAGGGTAGAGAAGCTTCTCTGGGGAGGAAAAACAACCCTCTCTGCTGCCAGCTTTCATGACTGTTGTGAGTGTTGATGGCAGGTGCTTTTCACAGGGCGCTTGCTACTGGAAGTGTGTGTAATGTCATCTGGTACAACACAGGTTTCAAGACTTTCTGGCTGTAAAGAAAACTCATCACTTTGTGATCTATTTATTTTCTAATTATTATTATTACTATTTGTTAGCCTTATTTTACGGTAGCTATTAAATATTACTAAATAAAAGAATTCGGAAAGGTTGAAGTGTTTCAAAACAGGAATCTGATGCATCTTTCTCCATCCAAGGCTGAGGGTTAAGTGCTGAGGGAATGATACTGAATTTGCCCATCATCCACAGATTGTGTATCTTAACGGCGTTTTAATGTGTAATATTAATATGTAATATTTTAAAATTAAATGACTTTGGAAACTTAAAAAAAAGAGAGAGAAAAAAAAGAGAAGCAGAGCAATATTGACAAGCTACATCTGGTTACTGTTAACAGAAAGCAATGCAATTACTCAGTTGCAAATAGTACAGGAGACGTTACAGTTAAAGATAAAATTTCATTGCAGAAACTTTACCTACACATGTTCTGTTTTGTAAGAAATAATGATTTGGAGCCTAAGTCCTTGCCACATAGCTGCCATACAATAGATCATAATAAAATAAAGATCAAAAAAGCCGCCTGGACTGTTCTGGTAAGGAAACTGAGACACAGTAATGATTTCTTTAAGAACAGCACAGAGTTGGTGGCAGAAGCGTGTTTCCCTCAGTGTCTGACACCCACGTACGAGCTGCCTTCTGAAAAACAGCTTTGATTGCAGATGTCCTTCTCCCTAAGTCCCTGTCTTCATTTCTGTAAGGAAACTGTGTCCTAGACTGGTTCTTACTGCATTCTTCCCTCACATATCCCATCCGTTCATATACAGATACCCTTCCTGCTGCTCTTCCTGCTCCCATTGTGTCACCTTGCCATACTCCAAACTCTGACCTGCTCCACTGACAAGACAGGAGACAATCCCTGTGCAAAACCAGTGGGGATGCCTCTGGGGCTGCAGATATACAGTAGCACTTCAGAAGGCCTTAGGGCCAGCTGCCTTGCTCCTATGGTTGTCTCAGATAATTCCCCCTTGATTAATACAAGAAAAACCTTTCTTAAACAGAAGGGGAGTTTGGCTGGAGAGTCATCAAGAGCGATCATGCTTTTCTTTTGTGGTTAATGACAGATTACTGGTCAAAGGTAATGACATCTAAGGATAGTTATTGCTTTTACAGAATGTACGTATTACAGTTCTGAGTTTGCCTTACGCTTTCTATTGATGCAGATTAGGCTGACAGCAGTTTTTAAACCTGTGTTTCCATTGGACAGCAGTTAAAATTGATAGTCTTTAAGGTCTGCTTTCAGCAATCCCATGCATGGCAGAATACAGATTGAAACTGGCTTTTTAATTTCATGACTTGGAAAAATATTAACCACATAAAGGAGGAAATGTACTGCCAACCTGCAGAGAGATTTAAAGTTGATACAACCTAAACTGAGGCATTCCTGGCTGAAATTAGTGTGAGAAGCTGCCTGGACTTCAGTGTGGGGAGAATTTTGCTGCTGCATGCAACTGGATTTTGCTGTTTCCATGATTTTAGATAGATTTGCTCATGTAGATGAGTTTCATGCAGTGTCAGTAACCCCAGCTTTCCATGCACAATTTTAAACTCAAGTAATAGCTTTCTGGTTCCCTGAATCATGACTAATGTTCACTCATGACTTGTTGCTTGGCATGGAAACTATTAAACATTCTTCCAATGGCTGCCTCTTGAAGCCAGCAGCAAAGCCCTTCAGAAACTTGGATGTCCTTTGGCTAGCAGTAGATACTTCTGATTGCCTTAGACTCTGTGCATCCATGCCAGCTGTGAATCTTCTGCCATTCACAGCCTTGTCCTTTTATTCACGTACAGCAGAGCCCTGCAGTGCTGCCTCTGTCTGCACTTATTTTTCTGCTGTTTAGATGGACAGAATTGTGCAGGCTGGAGTTGCTGAAACTGTGGCCTTAAGCAAGGAAGCCTCTAACTTACATTGCTTTGCTGTCCCAGAACATTGTTTGCTGTGTCCATACCTTTGGCTGCGATAAATGCTTCAGATGACTTGTAAATACCTGCTTTTATCCATTGCTTGAAGTGCATTACTTCTTTCCAGCCCAGTTATGTCTGTCAGTCCTTGGCTAACCCGTTGTCTCTTAAAGCCCTGCCCTGTTAAAGCCCTGTGGGTCTAACACTGCACTAGCTGTCATTCTTTGGAAGTGCAGGGAGGTTGGCTTCTGTTTCTTGAACCTGAAACTATGGTTTCTGTCTCTTAATTCTGTGTCAGCCCTTCAAACTGTATCCATGTACTTTGCATGTTTTTCCAAGAAAAGCAAGACACTGTTCTCATCTTCAAAATGTCTCTCTGCTATGATGCTTGCAGGAAATCCCAACCAGTAGTTCTGCTTAGCATGCTCTTTCATTCTGGGAGCATCCTTATCTGTATGGTTCTGTACTTTGACATCAAAAACATCCCCAGCAAATCTATGCACTGTGGTGTTGTTCTAGAATACTGGTGTGGTGTATCTAGAATACTGGAAGCTATCTCCTGTGCGTACAGTAACACAACTATCAGGAGGAGAGAGTCATGCTCATTACAGCTTCTGCAGGAGTTTTCAGTACATGCCAAGAGCTCAGTGCTGCTCTTTGTTTCACTTAGCTTTTCTGAAACCTTTCACACCTCCTAGCTCTTCATTTACAAATCCTCCTCCATACGGGCTTCCCTCTTCAAGCTGTGAATCTTGTGTACCGCTGCATTTTCCCCATGCCCTATGTTTCCTTCCTGAATCCAGCCTTCCTCTGCTGATGAGTCAGTTGGTCCTGGTGGGCATGCTCTGCTATCTGGCCTGGCAGCAGTTGGAAAAATGCTTGAACCTATGCCAAACACACCTGCTTTTCCCTTTGGTTTCCTGCTGCTTCCTCCCCTCCCTGTCCTCCCCCCCCCCCCGCCTCCACATACATACACCTTTTTAAGTCTATATGGTTACCAGAAGCTGCTTAAACTGTTTCCAGCTCAAAGAGATTTTTGGAATTGTTTCGATAGCACTAAGTTTGGCTTTCAGACCAAGAAATACAGCATGATTGACCTCATAAGATCAGCCAATAAATACAAGAAAATGTCTCCTAATTAATTAGCTTACTAACCATGATTAAACCAGCCATATGGCTCATCTCCCTTTGATTCATCTGCGTTCCTGCCATACTTCTGTCTTCTGGATGCAGAGTTCCTCTCCCATAAGAATCCCCACTCCCTTTGTGTTCCTTCTTTCTGTGTTTTCCGGTCCATATGACTCCTGTTTATATTAACAGCAGCACGGGGGACATGCACAGAGCTTTTCACTTACTGAAAGCAGAATGACAGCAGCCACCAACTCTTCTGCATAATAAAGAAATGTGTGCATGTTTGTGGATCTGAAAGAGATGAAGGTCACCTGGTGAAGTTGTAGCAACAGAGATAAAGGTCAAGAGCGGCTGGACTTCAGATAAATTCAGTATGTTGAGCAGTGCTTAGCAGCAAACAGGTTTGAGATGAGATGAAAGATTCCTGATTCATTGCTACATGAAGATACTCTGTTGCTGCAGTGGAGGCAGAATGTAACAGTGATTAAGGAGGGGGTGGGAAGATTCACCAGAAGTCTTGAGTGAAGCTGCAGAAGAGAAGGAAAGCGAAGAAGGTTTTTGTCTTTGAAGTTCCAAAGCAGGCACATTTAATGATAGAGACCGGGTAAGAAACCATGCCACCCTTCCTTTGAAGCCTTTAAAAGGTTTCTGTCTATGGCTGCTAGGATGGGGGCAGGGGGAACAGAACAACAGTTTCACTTTTTGGTCTCTTTATTTGTGTTATGCCATTGCCCTTGGCAACTGGTAGAGTAAGGGGAAGGATCCTCCTATGAGAGGGGAAAGCTCAACTGCTAAAAGCTTGTTTTAAAAGTATAATGCTTGGGAGACTACCCTGGCATCCTGGAAACTGCGTGTCATGTTTATCCTTGAAATAAGTATGAAGGGATAGATGTGGTTCAAATGCCTTCAATCTGTTACTCTGCGGATGAACCTCAGCCCAAACTGGGAGGGAACAGGATGGCCTTCAAATTTACTTCCTCAGCTAAGCTTTTTCATTTGAATTTTGGAATGGGCTTTGTGTTTTTGTAATATGAATAACTTCAGGGCACTGGCTTTCAACCTTTTGATTTTTAAATCCCAGCTGCTCCTCAGTGGTTGGGCAGACCCTGTCAGAAGTGTCACACATCTGCATTGCTGTACTGCGTATTTTAATTATTTTCTCAAGGTTCACAAACTCCTTTACATTGGTCTGTGGCTCTTGGTCTGGAAATGACAGTTTATTTTCAGATGACCTTAAAAATAGTACTGGGATTGTTTTATATTTTAGGGGTGCTGAGATGTTATAAAAAGTGAAACTACCCCTTGTCTGCATTCAAAACGATGAGTTCCCACCCTGTCAATAAAATTAAGGAACTCACCTTGGATTTAAAAAAAAACAGCACATTAGTTTTCTGTATAGAATTATGAAGCCAAGCTGTCATAATTTTTTCCTCTGCAGTCACGAAGGCTGTAAAAATAATACAGTGGAGTCGCATAATGACTTGACTCTAAGAGCTGAAATTTCAGCATGACAATCATTAGAGCACTGCCAACACTGTTTTGAGCAGCCAGCTCAGTGCTGGCTTGAATCAGGTTTCAATCAATAAACCAGAGGTGAAAGGCTCTGCTGCTCATCCTGTCTGAAAACTCCCTTTTCTTTATTTACCATTCAAAGCAGCAGCTAGAATTTCTTCAAAACACACAAAGGTTAAGTGTCAAAACAACGGGCAAGTCCATTCTGTGCCATGTAGCTGCAACTGTGGTGTTGTGAACAAGTTCTTAAGTGCACGTTGCCATTGAAATAGCATTGATTTGGTTTTGGAATTTAACAGTCAGCAAAGGACTCTTCAACCCTTTACAGCCCATAAGGAGCCTGTCAAACAGACCTGGCAAAGCTCAGCTAACCTTCGTTTTGTCACAAGTGGTTTTTCTCTGAGTGTTGCTTAGTCATGGAACATTCTGCTGTGTGACAGCATGAGCCAGTTATATCTTTGGTAGCATACTGGGATGTAGCTAACACAGATTATATTTTTAAATGTGATTATCTGTAGTTTAACCTGTCCTGCCAGTTGTGATGGATCTGCCATTAATTTTTCCCTTTTTCCCCCTTTTTTTGCCAACGTTAAGTGGCTAAAAGCCAAGGTAAGATGTGTTATTTCTCCTTTGCCCCACAGTGCCTCATGTGACTGATAGTAGAGGCTGCAGAGCCATTAAAACTGAAAACTAGCGCTCTCTTACGCTCTCCTCTGCTTTCCATAGGATATTTAGATTAAACATGCTGTACTTGATTGTTTCGTTGTTTTCAGCATTTAGCCTGTGTCAATATATCTGCGATACATTGACATCTGCATTTACACGTAGACGATTAATTTCTCTAACACATGTAGTGCTTTGCTCTGAAGTCAGTAGATGCCTCAATTCCCTTCACTTACATTTTTTTTTGCAGGAGACTTCCCAGACAATCTGAATGACTCTGCTAGTCAAATAGCAGGGGCAAGCTGAGCCATCCTGGGCCTGCACTGGCTATATTGTTCTGTCAGCATTAAAGCTTGATTGAAATTATTATCACTCCAACTGAGATGAACACAAATGTGGCTTCCCCTGAAAGAAAAGAGGGAAACGAGAGATTTGTGCATGAAACTGTCAATTGCCAAGCTTTCTGATGTCTGTTGTACATTAATAGCAAAAATAACATTAAGCTTGTATTTGAACTCTTTGTATATACTATTGTCTGTCTTGTGTGTAGCTGAAAACTTGCTGTTTGACAGCTGTCTGGGAATTCTCGCTTCATGTTCTTACACTTTAAAAAAAACCAAAACCTGTCAATAATAGAGCTGCTCCGTTATAAAAATAAAATCATGTTTTCCCTTATTTCAGCATGGAAATAACCAGCCTGCAAGAACTGGCACCTTGTCAAGAACAAATCCGCCTACACAGAAACCACCAAGTCCTCCCATGTCAGGCCGGGGAACTCTGGGGTAAGAATGAATAGTGCTCAGTCCTGCCTGTGTAAGATGCAGCTTTAAATGCGCCAGTGTCGATGTTTCTTAGATAGGTGGATAGAAAGCAGTTCTGATTGCCTTTAGGAAATAGCACAATTAGTTTTGCTGTGTAAACCCTTACAGCTGCACTGCCTCGTATTTTCATGGTGACCTTTTGAAATAACTGCTTTTCACAGGGGAGCAGATTTATTGTAGATATGGATAAAGGAGAAGCTATTGTTATTCCTGAATTTTGGGCAGAAGTCCTGGGTAATATGAGAGAATATCAGTAAGGTTTTAACTTCAGCGGAGGAAAGATTTCATTATTGAAGTTCTAGTCTGCTTGCTTCTCATTATTACAGAGATAGGAAATAGCTGTTGATAGCATATTTGTTGCATTATCTAAGCAAAATTCATGGCATCATTAACATATTGGCAACACTGATTCTCACTGGCTTGTGAATTTTTATTTTTACATTTAAATGAGGAAAGATTTTGCTTTTCCCAAGCTTCTCTGTGTCCAGAGTTCCCTACCGTGTCATCAATTTCTCTGCTCTGGACCTGTGGGGAGTGAAATCTGCTTATCACTGTATGCCAGCAAGTATTTGTTGGTAGGGACCAAAGCGTGAATACCTGAACAGCTCAGAGCACATTCGGCGTGGCTTTGTCTGCTGAGAAGGCGTCTGAAACAAGGTCTTCTACCTGTTTGTCACGCTTAAGCTTCCCTTTATGCTGTGGGTGGCTGAGGCACTTTAAAGCTGTATCGGCTTCAGGCATGTTGTCTGGGAGAGCTGGGCAGCTGGAGAACTTAGGGGTAATGAGACAGAACTGGAGAAACAGCCAAGGAAAATTAGGAGCAGTAACTGCTTTTGTCAAAGACTTAGTGATTTTTAATCCTGATTTGCTGCTTTGCTGCTTCAGGATGGCAGTGTTTATTGTGTATTCTACAGAAAAATTACCCTAGGGGGTTCCTCAGCATGTTTTCTGAAAATCATTGCTCAAGGGCACAAAACCGGCATTCCAAGTGTCTTTCTTATCCCAGCTGAGAGAGCGTTGTTGCTGTTGTTGTTGATCAGCCTGGAAAGCTGGGTAGGATTTTGCATCCTCCTGGCTGCCCCCAGTGTGGCAGCAGTGTTGACGGGCTTCTGAGAACTCTCATACTCCTGAACAAGCCAGAGCAGTTCAGTTGCCTCAGCTGATGCCTGATAAGGATTAATCATCCCAACGTCATTTCAAGATGTGCTCGATGAAAAGCAGCAGTTGGCTGAGGGGAAGGAATAACGTGGGTTCCTAACAGAGATTTCTGTCTGCCCTTCTTGTTCAGGAAGTACAGCTCTTGTCTCGAGCAGCCATATTCTGCCAAAGCATGAAATATGATAGGCATGACTGTTTTCCCTAATATATGCAGAAAAAAATGCTAGAAACCGCAAGGATGCCGCTCTTCTCCCTTTCATCCAGAAAACAGAGATAAGCATGTAAAATCAGAACAAGCTTCATGTCTAACATGGGCCCTGAAGTACATGTACGGCATATCCCTCCAAGGCAAGAGCAGGGCAATCCAAAGTGATACTGGGAAAGTCTCGCTCAGAAACTGCCTGAGCTGTGAAATGAATGAACAGCAGGAACAGGGGCTTTCTGGGGGGTTGCTCAGGCTGGGAGCACTGTGCAGGGGACAAAGTGAGTGAAAGGCTGCAATTATAGGAGCTGACTGGAGGGAGCAGCTGTACCACGAGGGTACCTGGACCAGAGCATGACCTTGGGCTGCTTTTAGTTCCCCTGTGGCAGTAGGCACTGGGTGTTGGCACTGCTGTGTCAGGGAAGGGTTGCTCTCCTCTGCCATGCAAGATAGGCAGAAAAACAGAGGGATGGGTTGGACTTGCGTGGCACAAAGGAATTATTTTTTAATTCTCTGTGCTTGGGAGTTTGAGTCCTTCAATGAAGTTAAGGAGAACAAGGAGAAAACGGAGTTCAGATGAGCCTGAGGATGTAGCAGGATTTGCTTTTGATAGGATATTGAGATTGGATGGGCAAAATAAATAGCGCTATTGAGCCAAGGGGCTGCATTTCTTATTACCAGTGCATTCCAAGATAGAATACTTGAAAATGTTAGTGTTCAAGGTTATTTCTGTTGGAAGCACATTTTAAACCTTCTGTGCTTATTATTTCACTTGGCGGTATTTAGAGCTCTATCTCTTATAACTGGAATACAAAGTCACTTTATTTTTCCCAGGACTGATCTCTTCTGATGAGTCTACAGGTGGTGGCAGTCTGCACATCAGAGTCACCTGCAGTTCTTTATATAGACAAACTAATTTACAAACACCATCGTTCATACAAACATGTTATTTCCATTTTTCTCCTCAAGAGAGTTTTTAATAGTTAAGTTTTTAGTTAAAATTAAGCACTGTTGCATTCTACATTGTTAAAAAGAAGTCGATACATTTCTTAAAATACTTTGAAGCCATATAACTTAACAGCTTGGTTATAACCAGCAATGGAACAAGTGATTAAATGCCAGTAGTTTACTATTTTTGTTTTTGCTTAGCTGGTGTGTTGCCAAGTTCCGTGTCTTGCAAGGGATCTCTTGGTAACTGGTGAGAAATGAAGAGCTCTGCAGCTCAGTACAATACACACACTGTTCTGAAGGCAGAAATGGGGTGGGTAAATAGATCTCAAAAGATCCGTGCTGCATTTCTGAGTTGATGCAGTCTGCTCATTGACCTTGGAAGTCTCTGAGCTTCATTTTCTGTGTCTGTAGAATGGAGACAATGAAGCTGATCTGTGAAGTACTTAAAGATCTGCTTAAGTGATATGCTTGATTACAGCATAAAACAGTGCTGCTAGGAAGAGCGCTGATGATTGCAAATGTAACTTGTTCTGTGAATAGTTTGGACTTACTCCTGTCTTAATGAGTTGAATACCTTCAGCCAAGAATGCTTTTAGGATGGTTGAGCATTTGGAGGAGAGGGGGAGAAAGAGGACATTGTTAAAAGGGAAAGAATTGCTCACATGCAGTGAGAGCAAGATAACCCTGGGATATGGTACAGGTGTAACTGCTGCACAGTATGTAGTTCAAAGCATGTGTTTTTGGTGATGTATTTAACTTAGACTTTTTTAATCAGTTTGTGCTGTAGGCCAACTTGTAAGGCTTTTTCCACTTTGGAGAGTTGAAGGTGATTTTCCCACCTCTCACTGGTGGAATTTGTTTACTATACTCTACTGTGGGTCACTGTGGTCTCATCTGAAAACAGAAGAAAACAAGTGGCTTCGCTACTTTATGCAGTTATCCTTTTGATCTACTGATTGTTTATCCTTCTGTCTTCAAATCTTTTTCTCCTGACCAGGCGAAATACTCCTTACAAAACCCTGGAGCCAGTCAAACCGCCAACGGTCCCTAATGATTACATGACCAGTCCTGCCAGACTGGGCAGCCAGCACAGCCCAGGGAGAACAGCTTCCTTGAACCAGAGACCAAGAACACACAGGTAGAGTGTTTTTTCTCACTCACACTCCTTCCTGCCTGGCACACTGCTGCTTTCTGAAAATCACAGAAAAGCTTTGAAGCTTAGTGCTATTGGCAGCACAGACTCCATTTGTTTTGTTCTGTGGTACTTTTTTCCCAAAATAAGCAAAACTTCAAAATTTATGCAGATGAGAAGTCAAGTAGTGATGAATCCTACTGGGTTGAAAGCTGCCTTGCTAACCTTAGCCTAAAATGCAGTTTTATAGAATAGTTTTTTTGTTGTTGTTTTCAAGTCCACTATTTGCAAAGGGGAAATTCTGTTGATTAAACACTGTGATGAAGGTAGTCTGAAAGAGCCAGTTGCCTTCTTTTGACTGAAACTTAATGCTTGTAATCAGTGCTTGCTTGATAGAAGTGGAATGTAAAGCTTACTCACAAAGCAGGTATTGGCATTAGCCAATTGTTTCCACATGCTGGAGGATTTTGATGAAAGAGTAGTGTGTCCTGAGGTGCGAAAGGTATCAGTGTGAACTTTGTTCTTTTTTTTTATCATGTAAATTTATTCTCAAACTGCAAGGCTAGATTTTTCTTGAGCCTCATGAGTGAGTTTGGTTTCCTCAGTTTGACGGTATCAGAACTTTCAAAACTGCAGGATGAAAAAGCAGACAAAAGAGTCCAGTGTGGCTAAAAATAAAATGGTAGTTTATTTTTCAGAGAGCTGCTTCCTTATTATTTTTTTTAACACCCTGTAGACAATTAAACACAATTGGTCACTAATTAGGGATTGTGGGTATTTTGGACACGTTGTTCATGAAATACCATCAGAATTAAATAGTATCTAAATCTGGATGCAGTGAAGATCTTGTTAATCTGTTTAGCTGGCTCCAGTGAGTGCTCTCTATACTTGTCTCACATGGTCTGTATTTTGTGTAGACTGCAGTTACGAAGTCAGCTGCAACCATGGTGACAAGATCAAGGTCTTCAGCAACAGCACACTAATTTTAAAGGAATTATCTTGCCTTCAATTTCAGATCACAGATTCTCTTTTTGTTACACTATTATTTTCTTAAGAAAGGTTTGAATGATTGGTAGCTAACCAGGAACGGTAAATAAACTGTAAAATCACCAGGTACTTCTTCATTAACATGAATGGGTGAAAGTGTTTTGGCTTCAAGGCATCTTGACTGCTTAGTTCCCTTTATATTATCCATTTAATCCGTGTAAATTCAAGCCTTGGCCTAAGGAATGTTCTTGGGTAAGAATAAGGACAGATGTTGTCTGAACTTTGATTCCTTTTTCATTCCTCAGTGAAAAGAGATGTTTTGGTCTCTGCAGTAGATCACTGAAAGCGTGCTCTGTAAAAATCTGTATTGCTGGCCTAGGACATATTAACAGTACTGAGACAAACTGCCACCTGGATGTTCTGTTATCTTATAGACTATCTTAGAAACAAACTTCTCATACACAAATTGTGTGCATGTATGTGTGAAAAGGCATATTGGCTATACAGATAATTATTCCTTCCCTTCTCCTGACCAGCTTGGATAATTGCAGTTGTTCTTAGTGAAAAACTTCTTATTCTAAGCTTCTGTTCTAAGTAGAGAAAAGGTTCCTTCAGCATAATTAATTTTAAATGATTATTTGTAGTTTAGGCATGAACTCTTCCAGCCCCAGCTTATTGCTTCTAATTAATATGAGGCTCTTGAGCTATTCCTGCAGTTGTTACTCCATTGCCTAAAACTGGTATGGTTGCTTACCTTTTTGTTTTTGAAGTCATGTAATTAGACATTTTATGCATAGTTGTGTTCATCAGCTTAGCTAATTCCATTTATTAGGAGTGTAATGCTTCCTGCATAGTTGATTAGCTATTTGAGATTGTAGGTAGAGACAAGGGCTTTTTATGGTGGATTTTTTTATGGTCTGTAATTGAGTTAGACCAGAAGAGTTCACACAAAAAGCATGGCTATCAACACAGGCTTTTGTAGGAAATGTGCACTAATACTTGTGTTTTTCCGTTCTTCTCTTATAGTGGTAGTAGTGGAGGAAGTGGCAGTCGAGAGAATAGCGGCAGCAGCAGTATTGGCATTCCCATTGCCGTGCCTACACCTTCACCGCCAACCATTGGACCAGGTAGGAGGGACTCTTCCCATGCTAACTTAAGGCTGTAACGACAGTCACTTATGTCTGTACAAGTAAATAGAGGTTTTTAGCTCAAATGAAATACAGAAGATGACCTACAGAAAATTACCAGTAGTAGAATTCAGACTTGTCAACTGGTGCCATTTATTCTGGTACAGTCTGAAATTGCTAAGCTGTGGGAGAGACCACTGAGAGAAGTGGGAGAACTGGTGTGTATAGCACAGCAGTGAAAGAGAGCCATGCAGGATCTCTCAGTATCTAAAGCATAATTTGTTGTCTTTATGAATGACGACTAGTGGGAATGTGTAGAATCCTTTTTTTATAATTACTGTTACATAGCAGGATTGTCTTGGTGACAAACCAACCATGTCTGTCACTTGTTTACTGTTTGTGACTTTTGTAACAGATTTGTGTTAACTTTCCCAAGAAAGTAGTGAAATTTTGGTGCAATGTATTTTGCTATTGCACCTGTTGAATTTGTTCCTTGGTTCACTTTCTTACACACGTGTAGGTTTTCCTTTCTCTTTCCCAGATGTTTCTGATCCTGCACTGGTCCAAGTAGGCATATATTTTACTATCATCTGTCATCCCATTGAAATAAATGGGAATAAAACCTGCAGATACAGAACCCTTTGTAGGATCAGGGCCTGAGCTTGTTATCAGTTTACTCAAGTTGAATTTTTATATTTATTTGGGAAGCCTATCAAGTTCCCTTGCTTTCTTACCTGCTTTTTAAGTATGTGGCCTAATTGGGAATATAAACTATTTTATTAGCACACATTTCTGTTCCTCCTCCTCCTGGAGCCCCGCCAGCACCACCACTGCCACCACCTCTCCCGATGGGCAGTCTGATAGGTGAGACTTGTATCAATGCTGAAGTGATTGCAGTCACGCTGCATAATCAATAATCATCTCTTCCTAATGGACTTAGTGAAGCTGTTTTTTCATCTGTACTGGGGTCTACATGATTTTAACACAAAAATCAGTTCTGACGTGATTTTTTTTTTCTTTAAACAAATCTAATCTCCACTAATTTCCTGTGGTTAAAGCCTCTGAAGGTAAATGTACAAGGTATGGGGAAAAAGCTGCTAGCTGTTTGAAATCTCTATTCCCAGCAAAGCTAAGGTCCAATCTGTCTGATCTGAAAGAACTCAAAATCAGCTGGAACATTGCCATTCTGCTGTATCACTCTTGCAGTTGAAACTAAGCTGCTACGGTTGCACTCTCACTTAAAAATGGTAGCTGATGTGTAGAGTGATGTATGTATCCTATCCTGTGGGAAGAAGGTGACTGAAAAGCAGAAGTGTCTGTCACAGTGGCTTGGGTTTGATCCTGTAATGCTGCAGGCAGATACCAAACTGAAAGACTTTATGATACAAGCTGACAGTTCTTGAAAAAATGCTTCAAACATTACATGTTGCTGTTAGGAAGGGATTTAAAAGCAATAAGTGTAAAACCATGTAGAACTCTCCCTTTCCTATCACAGACTGATGTCAAAATTCATAGATCTTGTTATGAAATCAGCTTTGGAGGCTTTGACCCACGTAACCCTTTGCACTTTCTCTTACTGAAGTGTTAAGAGAAAGTGACTTTGGATGGCACTACAGGACTGCAAACTTCTGACCACACACTGTGCCATGCGTGTGCATTTTGTATATATTTTTATCTGTCTGTATAAGATATATACATATGTATTTAAAAGTACAGAACATTTTATTGCGAAACAATTTTTGCATTCAAAAATTGCAGTTGTGCATTGATCCATGTGACCTCAACGTTTGAGATTCATTAGTTTGCAAGGCTTGATGCTTTCATTTATCTGTCAGAGGTTAATACCAAAAAAGAACTGAAATTGTTTTATTAACCTTGGCTTTTGTGCAGCAAGCATGGGGAAGGTAAAAATGGGTATCCATCTTGAAGAATGAGTGACATATCTTTCTGATGGCCTGCACTGGTGATTCTGGTCTATTAGAAGTGCAAATTCCATGAATATAAAAGCACAGCTAGCAAATATGATTGGTGAATGTGCCCAGTGTCTGAAGCTCATGACATTTATTTTACTATTTTATTAGAGTGTTTTCTATATCTGGTTGGAGACAAATTCTGGTTCACAGTGGAGAACATTTGCTTTGAGCAGAACGTGTGATTTTTCTGTGTGCACTTTTCAATAAAGGGTATTGCATGTAGAATTATTGAGATATGCTTAGGTGCTGGAATCTGGTCCAAGTTTCCAGCCCTGTCCAGACTGTCAAATTAGTTATCAGCATTTCTCAAGTGCCCTTTATATGAATGTTGTTTTACATCCTGTGTGTGTTGTCTCATTATTGATTATAATAGGGAGGTTTGTCTTCTGTTAATCTCTTATTACTGTCTTAATTTATTGGTGATGTGTGGTCAAATAATTCCCAGGTTCTGGGCTTTTTCTGTTTTCTGCATTCTATCCCAAGTAATGCTCTGCTCAAGTCTTTTCCTTGATTCCTCTGGCTAATGCTTTTCAGCTGCTCCAGGTTCAGCTCCTGGTTCCCAGTATGGCACAATGACCAGGCAAATCTCGCGACACAACTCTACCACTTCTTCAGCATCTTCTGGTGGATACAGACGGAATCCTTCTGTGACTGCCCCATTTTCTGCTCAACCTCATGTTAATGGCGGGCCTCTTTATTCTCAAAATTCAAGTAAGCTTCTGTGCTCTGAAATCAAAAACTGTTTTGAGCAAAATGATTGTAAAAGCATGCATGGCATTTTAATTCATTTGTGAAGAGCATCAATAAGATTATTGCTTTCTTTCCTAAATTAGAAGGAAAAACAAACAAGAAAAACTCTTAAGTTGCACAGCAATTGTATTGTATGCAATTTCACTGTTTTTGCCCTCTGAGTTGTTTGCTGTTACTCACAACAAGAAATTATGATGATTGCCTGTCTAATTGTGGGCACATTATACTTAGCATTTCAGGTGTGCTTGGAGAACATAAACTAAAACCAGATTTTTTTGCAGGAGACCTAATGTGGTTGTAGTACACTTCTTCCACTACTGCACTAGTGGCAAGAGAGTGCTGTCTGAGCACAATGCTCATAAAACAGGCTTTTACCATTACTCAGTATCTCCCTGTCTCTGTCTTGTTTTCAAATCCTATTTCTGTCTCCAATTTTCTCTTTTGTTCTTCACTTTAAACTTGACTGTTAGAGAAGGGACAAAGAGTTCAGTCTCTTTTCTTTTTAACAGATTGCTCCTCTGTGCTTCTACACCAGTAGTAGACATGGAAATGAGTGAGCGGTGGGATGCGGATGGGCAGCTGAGCCTGGTTTTAGTTGGCAGGGCTCTGCCTAACTACAGAACATGGCAAGCAAGGTTGACTGCAGAAAGTTCTGCATAAGAGGGATCTACTAGAATCTTGGTGGAAAGCTTTGTTTAGGTTACAGGCTTTTTCTTTACTGTTTTAAGTCCAAAATTATCCTTACTGAAATTCTTTCTTACTGGAAATAGCAAGGATCATTTTGACCAGAGGAGTGATTGTGCACACATTGCTTCCAGAGCTGTGCCAACTCTAAACTTCAGAGTGATATTTCTTTAAAAAGAAATGTTGGTGTTTGGGCTGAAGATCTCTACAGATCAGTGCTACCTGGTAGTATATTTATTCTTTAGGAAAGAATACATAGACAGTATTTGAGACACCGGGGTCAAACATTTTCTCAGTGGTTTACAAGCATGACATTAGTCCAAGAACGTCTTTCTAAGCAGGCACAGAACCTATCTCCTTTTTTTTGTTTATCCCCATTCCTAATTTTCAGACTGACTCTTCATTTTCTTCCACACTCCTGCTCCCCAAAATCAGTTCTCCATATTGACAGAAACCCCCTCCTGCTCGAACAGTTGAGTTCTGATGAATAGACAGGACTTGTGGAAATATTCACCTTTGAATGCTCTGCACACCACTATTTCTGAACATTTGGAGTTTCCCAAAGCAATTTTTTGCTCAAATGCAGGTGCTGTTCCTCAGCCTGGCATCTCTGGTGCTTTCAAAATACTGATGGTCAAAATTTTTTTGAACAGTATTTTGATGATGGGTGTTTTTTCCACTTCAAACTGTTTTTTCTTCTCTGTTTCTGTAACTGATGATTTTTTTAATGCTACTGTCATGACATTAAATCTAGGTTCCATGTTTCCTTAAGGTTTTACTTCTCATGCTAACAAATATTCTGTTTTTTTCTTAGATGTTTACTTCAATTTTGTGAGAAACCTGTTTGTTGTCCCTCTTTTATTGGCTGTTTCCCTCATTCAGTTGATTTGATTATTAGTTTTGTAATGAACTAAATGCTTCGTTTTTATTCATCAAACATTAATCTTAGTCATGGCTTTATTTAAAACTGTTGCTTACTTGGAAGTACGGAACCTCTTTCAAATTTGATTCCAACTGGATTATGCTGCTGAATTCCCATCTTCACAGGAATTCTCTGTTTTGATGCAAGAGAAATTCTCCTGAGAAGAGGCACAGTGTAAACAAATGAGTTGATGTTCTGTTGTTTTTTTTTTCCTTTTTTGTTTGCGTTTTTCTCCCTGCTCCCCACCTTCACTGCTATCCCACCAGCACTGACACTTCATGTGGCACGTCCTGCTGCCACCAGGCCACTCTGCTGTGTGCAGAGGGAGAAGCTGAACACCTCAGTTGTCAACCCAGCAGGGCTGTGCGCTGGTTCAGTGCTTCCTATCTTGTGTCCCTCTGAGCAGGGCCGTGCTTCAGGGGAAACAAGAAGCCTTTTCCACTTTGCAACTTCGCAGTTCTTAAGTTACAGAGTGCCGCTAACCACAGAGGGCTTAATAACTTGAAATAAAACACCATTCAGCCCTAAACCTACCTATTTTCCTTCCAACAAGCAACAAGTCCCTTTTAAAATGCAGAACAACAACGCTGTGAGCTGTCCCTTGTCCCCATCCGCAGCAAAATTACAGGAGGTGCTCTGTACAAGTACTGATGTCACAGCATTGTTTCCTTTGTAAAGTTGCTGTCATTAGTCTGTGTCAGTGCTGTTTTGCTGCATTTGATGTAGCTCTCTGCTCTGATGGTAGAGGAGGAGTCCAGAGTCCTCCACACCACCGCCTTCTCATCTGGCAGAACTCTTTATGCAGAGAACTCCTGGATCTGAGCAATTGTGAGCACAATGAGAAGCTCAGCACTGCGTGCTGCTTGAATCCCTCACGCATACCCCAGGAGCTCCCAACTATGGGCTGTGCTCTGCTTTGTGCTCAGATGGATGCAGGCAGGTTTTGCTTTTTGGGCCTCGATTGGCTGGCCATGAATTCAGCCTCGTTGGAAACACAAGCTTGAAGAAGGTTCTTCTGTGTGCGTGTTCTTGTTGTTCTTGACATACTTTGTTTTGTGGTCCTCGTTACTGACGGCTGCTTTTGTTTGTTTCCTTTTTTTTTTTCCCCCTGTGTCCGTTTGACTTCCCCCATCTGGTATGTGCCTTGCTACCAGTTTCTATTGCTCCACCCCCTCCCCCTATGCCTCAGTTGACTCCACAGATACCTCTCACAGGCTTCGTGGCCAGGGTGCAGGAAAACAGTAAGTTTGGACAAGCTGAGCTGTTAAAGGGTAGAGCCTCCTTCCTTCTAGCATGCATGGCTGGCAAGTCAGACTCTCTTTTGTTTCCTTTTCCAGAAGCTAATACCATCTTGCGTTGTAGTGTCAATATGCTACTGGAGCTGAAGGGCACACTCGTCAATATATTATAACATGTGCATGATTACTACTGACCCATTTAAGTTCTGAACTGCAAATTTATTAGAGAAATACAGTGTGAAATATGTGGCATCTGCTTCATCTGAATGTGGAAGTGTATCTTAATTAAAATATTAATTTCATGTTGAATCATCCTGCTCGAGGCTTTTTCAGTAGGGATAATTGATTAGTTTTTATTAGAAGGCTTATGCAGACTGTCAAAATATGTACAGTGCAATCATTGACTCCAATACTGCGGTAGTTTCTGGGGAGCCACACAGGCAATTGAAGATGTGCAGTGTTACAATCTAATGCCACTACAAAGGAGTTCCTGAGGTATTTCTCCTCTCTCCCGCCTTTCATTCTCCATTGCTTTGTGTTCTGTAGCCAGATTTCCCTACTGAGCTGCTTGCAGCATAGCTCTGTGGATAGATTTGTGAGAGATGCTCCCTGGCTGTGATCTGTTTTCCACTGCTATCTCTGCTTTTACCATTATTGCTCGATTCATTTCAGGAGAGTGTTCCTATCCCGAATGCTAGTGCAGGGTTAAAGTCTTGCTCCTGCTCTAGGTTCATCTTTGCTGCGGGAGAATGTTGTTGTTTTGTAGACAACAGAAAGAATGCAATGCAGGTAGGGCATAAAATAACACATTTTTGGGGTGTTTGGGAATCATGGTGGAGTCTGTTAGAATCTCAGGGACTGTTACTGTGCAGTGGTGCTCCAGGATATGCTGAGGGGCCCTCAGCACTGATCAGAGCTGCTATAAAGCTTCCCCTATGAGCTCCTTAGTGCTCATATTGTGAGCATTTCCACAGGCATAAGAAGCATCTCTGTGGTTCCCATTCAGAAAGAAGGTATTTTGGTGTTATATTAGGTGAATGTTAAGAATTGTGTTTATGTAGATTAGCATGCCAGAAAATTGACATACCTTCTCAAAATGAGAAGTGTAGAGGTAGATGTACTAAAGATGAAAGGTACAAAATGGCTTTACTTGCAGATAAACTTGAGAAAATTGACACCTGCTTCTGAATTGTGCCATGTATTGTCTTCTTGGAGATAACGCAGCACTTGGGAGAGCAGAGGTGAAAGGGAAAGACTATTTGTCCGTGTCACAACAAAAATTAAAGCTGACTTGTGAATGAGATTGCAGCAGAAAGTAGCTTGAAACCTGGTTTAGGAATTATCATGTTTATTTTCTTTCTTTAATAGTCTCTGGGGTTTGAGAGTTCTCTAATGAATGTGGCTTTGAGCTGCTGCTGCTGCCTTGTATCAGAGGTGGGAGTGTATGTGGTAGCTGTGCATGCACTCGGCAGAACTGGATGGCAGGGGACCTTCATATATCTTGTTTTCAGCACAGTCACAGGGAATGGAGTTACAGAGACAATGGTAGGCTTCTGTCTTATGGGAAAAGTAATTTTTCCCTTTTCATAAAGATTGGTGGGTTTCGAAAGCATTCTCTGTGCACACTGTGGACTCCTTTCAGACTTTTTCTAGGGCAGGGGATTAGAAAATGCTCAAGGCCTGTTCTTTTTTCCTGCGCCCTGTGCCCAAGCTGTGGGTGTTTCCTGCAGAGAGGTTTAGCAGTGTACCCAGGGATCAGCGACTGGCTGTCAGCTGCTGCACTCTCACACCCAGTCTGTTAAAGAGGAGTCTGCAGGGCCCCACTTAACAACAGGGATGTGAATAGAAGCTAGAGAAGATGCTTCGGTTTGGAGCTTTGTTAAGTCTGGTCCCTGTACCCTTCCTCACTTAGGGTACTTTTGTATGCCATGTTTTCCCCTAGAAAAATAAATACTGTTCCTGATTTTGCCTGGCTGAGTTGAGAGCCAGGCAATGTCTGGGTTACAATCCCGGAGGTGGGGACGCATTCATGGGGTGACACTTGTCTGATTTTCTGTTCTGTTTTCTCCCCTTGTGTAAATGTGATGTTGAATTGTTTTCCACGTTTCCCATAAAACACGCAGTGTCAGCACAGCATTTTGGTCAGGGTGTGTGTTGGTGCTTCCATGCTCGCATTTCCTGCCCTCTTTTGTTCTTGTCAAATAAGCATCTTCACTGTTGAATAAATACAGCCTTTATTAAGGTAAGGATTTCTCAGCATCTCAAAGGATTGTTGTTCAGTACTTTTCTTTTCCTGGCTGGAGCTGGATATGAAGGGTAGGAGTGCATTTTGTGAAGGATGTGCTGAAAAGAGCACACAAACCCCGTGTGTTTATAAATAGTGCTGTCATGTGCCTGTGGTGTAATAATGAAGCCTGCCCGTGAGTGCTGCTCAGTAATGCAGGCAAGACAGAGAGCTCAGTTGGACAGAGACTTTGTTAGTCTGTCTGCAAGTGACATCACTGGGTTTCTGTATGGAAGAGGAATTGCTAACACAGTGGCAGCCGCCTCCTGACACAAGGCTGTGGGGCACAGAGCTCAGCTAGCCACACTGCGGGGAGCTGTGATCGAGGTGACAGCAGCGCCCTGGGGGGCTGTGGCCTTCCACCATCACAGCACAGCCTCTCTGGCACAGCTAGAGCTTCAAAGCTGCACTGAGCTGTGTTACTGAGGACCAGGGTTAGTCACTGGTTAGTAGTGGCCAGGCAGAAGTGAAGAGCATTAAAGCAAACAAATGTAACTAGCAATAGCTAGAGCTTGACTCCATGCTGTGTACTTTCCTTGCTTTCCAGCTTGTCTTTCTTAAAGATAGCAGTGCTCTGGGGCACATGCCCTGCTCTTTCAGTTATGCCCTCTCAGAGCAGAGGATTTCAGCCTGTGTCTGTGTTTCATATGCAGACTCCCAGATTGCTTGTCGTTAAATCCATGTGCCTATGCAGCAGCACTGAGCTCGGTGATGGTTCCTTACAGTAACTCCCACCCAGGTTGTGTGTAGTGGCCCCAGATCCAGGGAATGAGATGGGCAGCCTGGTGTCTCGCATTTGAGATCTCTCTCCCCCCTTTGCTGCTGGTTACTAAGAACTGTTTGGAAGAGTGGTTTGTTCCATAATGCCTTTCTCTTTTCCCTTTCCCAAAGCAACTTGTGCTGGTTGGAGAGTCTCAGGGCAGGGATTTGACATTTTGGATTGCTCCCTTAATGCCTTGAGCACTTTCTCCCAAAGAGCAGCAGCTGCCTGTTGTAGTTTTCCATTTGTTAACGGATCCTGGATGTGTGCATACACACAAGCCAGTCTGCGGGATGCTGATCAGTACAAAGCTTTTCTTCCGCAGTAAGATTGCTTGGCTTTCTCCCACTTGGTTAATTCTGAAGCCCAGTCTCATCCCTTTTTGTGATCTATACCAGATCTTTTTGCCCTCTTAGGGATAGCTCTGAGAGAAGGAATCCAAAGAAGCAGTGTTCACAAACAAATGGAAGTGGTTGTACAGGCTTTGTGCAGAACGAATTGTGCTGCTGGCTGCCCAGCAGCCGCTGCTGCCCGGCTCAGAGGGTGCTGCTCGCAGTGCTCCCATAGCTTCCGCTGCAGCCAGCCCTCAGCATGGCCGGCGAGCAGGGCTGCCCGCTGCTGGTGTTCAGCTTATGCCGTGCAGCATGTGCTTTGACTCTAGTAGCATCTCTACATAGATCTGACCACTAATACTGAACGTAGCTGCGTGTTGTAGCTGTTAATACAAAGCCTCTGTTTCTAATCAGTGCATGGTATTATAGCGCATGCTGTGTGTTGTCATCCCCTCCCCTTTTATTTACAGTCTACAGCCTCAGGTTTGTTTATATCTGCACGCTGGTTTTCATGTAAAAAAACTTTCCCAACGTTTCCAGTTGCCGATAGCCCGACTCCTCCCCCCCCGCCGCCCCCTGATGAGATGCCAATGTTCGATGACTCCCCCCCACCTCCACCCCCACCCCCTGTGGACTACGAGGACGAGGAGGCTGCTGTTGTGCAGTACAGCGATCCCTACGCGGATGGAGATCCTGCCTGGGCGCCGAAGAACTACATAGAGAAAGGTAGGAAGGGCTGCAACTGTGTACCTGCAGCACCAGGGATTAATGGTATCTGAAGGGGGTGAATGACTAAGCTTGGTCTGATGAAAAGTCATTGTCCCTGCTAGTCAGAACTCGAAGCGTTCTGTTCTTAGTTTGTCAGTGGCTACACCTGATGTGATAAAACATAATCCTTTTAAAGAAGGATTATAAAATATCTTCAAGCATTCTAGAATAAAGGGATAAAAAAAATATAGCAAAACAGTTATGAGAAGCAGATATGAATCCGATGGCTTTTCATCTTTGCTAAGCTGCTGGACTGTGTCTGCACTACCTCAGGGCTGCTGAGCAGTCATCTAGAAAGAGTGCTGCACAAAGCCCAGAAAACCCATGCTCTGTCCTGTTTTATCCCCCATCCAGCTGAAAAGCCAGCGAGAGCAGACCATGAAGCTTTTTGCTGTGAAATGTAGTGGGCCTTCCATGGAGACAGTGATAGGACAAGGAGGAATGGTTTTAAAATAAAAGGGGAGATTTAGGTTAGATATTTGGAGGAAATTTTCTTTGAAGATGGGGAGGCCCTGGCAGTGGCTGCCCAGAGAGCAGGGGGTGCCCCATCCCTGGAGGTGTTCAAAGCTGGGTTGGATGGGGCCCTGGGCAGTCTGAGCTGCTGGGTGGGAGCCCTACACATTGCAGGGGGTTAGAACTGGATGGGCCTTTAGGTACCTTCCAACCCAAACCATTCTGTGAGTCTGTGAGACATACCAGCGAGTCTGCATCAGCAGACTGTAAATGTGCTTAGACATAAACTCATACAATAAACATTTCTTCCCATGAATGACTGATTTCCTGCCCATGGAGCTGTCTGTATTAGGACAGTGACCAGTCTGTCAACAGCAACGCTGCAAGTTTTCTCAGGCCCTGGCTGGTACTGTCATGTGCATGCAATGTGTCTGTGGTACCATCTTGGCAGCAGCGGTGGAACTGCTGTGTTCAGTCCTTGCTGCTGGCTGTACTGCATGCAGGGCATGGTATAGTTGCAGGGGCTATTGTGTAAGAAATGTTCCTAGTGGTCTTCTTCTGCAGAGTGATTTTTTTTTTAAGGCTTTCTCTAATCAAGATATGCAGGAATCGATGCCTTTGGGGCAGTCTGAGCAGAAATGAACACCACGTTCACAGGCCCACCTAGTGCATAACCCAGCTTATAGGTGGCCATATGCACTGGTGCACAGCACCCCAGCCAGCCCATGCCAGAAGGCTTAGGAGCATTTAGTGCAGTCACCACCCACTGCTTATGGGCAGCCAGGACTGCAAGAAAGGGGAGAAGTCACTTTCTGGACTTGATGTTGAATGGGAAAACTGTGAATTCAGAACAGAAAATGCCAGGATGGCAAACAAGTCTTTACAAAATATGATGATGCTGAGGGGTGCTATTAACATAGTGCTAACATTTTCCCTGTTCAATCCACAGTTGTTGCTATATATGACTATACAAAGGACAAAGATGACGAGCTGTCGTTTATGGAGGGTGCAATCATTTATGTGATAAAGAAGAACGATGACGGCTGGTATGAAGGAGTTTGCAATCGAGTAACCGGCTTGTTTCCTGGGAATTATGTTGAGTCAATCATGCACTATGCCGATTAAAATTGCTTTTCCAAGTTGGGTCTTGTACTCGGTCATACCATGATTATTTACAAGGGGTAACTAAAAGCTAACAGAATTGTCTTAATATACTTTCCAAAAAATGTGCCCATTTCTTCAGGCCATACTGTTTTAATGGTATGATTGAATGTCCATCTCTCTGAGTCTCTGGGGGCAGTATGTCTTACCTGATGGCAATTTGTAAAACAAGCAACTGTCTATAACTGGTTATACTTATTTACTTACGCATTGTTAATTTTATGACCAGCCTAAATATTCTGGGGAAGTAGGGTATAATATTTAATGAACCATGATTCAGATTGTGCCATTACATTTTTCAGTACAGCATGGTAACTAACACTACGTTAGACTAACATATTAAAATCTGGATGAGAAGTTTAATGTTAGTGCTGGTCATGTTACTTTTTGTTTAGACTCTTTGCTCATTCTTGAACTATATTTGTTTAAAGCATGCATACAAACTTATGTATTGAAATATACTTTTTTAAAAATCCAAGATGCTTCCAATTGTTGTAATCTTTACCTGGAGTATTCTCACTAAAGTCTATTACGATGAGTTGTTCGGGTCTAAGGTGTCCATGTGAATCAAAAAAATGGGTGGTCTTATGTATGTGTAATTTGTACCCAAGTTTTTTTAATAAGTAAATTTACATTATGACTTTTTCCATTCATAAATATATAAGTGAACCAAAGGTCTTGTCCATTACTTTGTTGGTTGGCTTGACAAAGAAGTTTGGAATGCTAACGTAGCAAAATCACGGCTGTGTTATCCCAGGCAATGTACTAAAAAGCAAATGTTTGTAACATGACTTTATCACTGACAGAGGGCAAATAAATTAGATATGAAACCTGAATTACCCATTTATACAAACTCCTAAAAGTTCTTTTCTTCCAGTGTCAGTTTTAGCAAGAGTTGAACGTAGTTATCTAGATAGAATGAGTTGACACTGTCTGTAGCTGACATTTCTCAGTGGAAACTGTGTCTGGACGTGGTAGTGTGCCCAGCTGAGCAGAGACAGGGGGCTGTGCTGCAGATCTGACAGAGGGGAAACAGCCAGAACAGGACAAGGATTTTTTTTACCTGGCATGGAGCAACACACTTAAGCCATTTGCATCAAAGGATAACAAGCAGAGATAGCTAGAGGTGATACTTCTGTTCTGCAAATACTGTGGCTTAAATAACCTGAAAAGGAATGCGGTAGTACTGGATAATTACTGTAATAGGAATGTGTCTGTGACTTCAAAGCAGTCTTTTACCGAGAGGGCATTGGATATTCTCTGTAAATGAGTGAAGGAAGATGATGGAGTTGAAGCTTTGGCTGGCTGTTGAATCATTCATTGTAGCGTGGGTTTGAAATACTAAACCACCTACTTTCCCAACTGCTGGCAAGTAACAACCAATAACATACCTGTATTTCATTATGAATTGGAAACTAGTTACATATACAACCTATTCAAGTCTACACGCTATCTGTTGTTATAATCTCTTCCCCTATACACAATTCCAGATACTTCTGTAATTTAACAGCCAGGGAAGCATTCAAACTACCTATGTTGAACAGATAGCAACATACATGCTCTGTTTATTGTTGTGAATGAATGAAATCCGGAGCAACTTCAATTTTCATACACTGATTGATATTTATTCTCATTGTGGCCTTTGTGCATCAACATGTAAACATCTGCCCCTACCCCACAATTAACAGCCCCCACTAAAACATTTGTACAGCATGATCTGATTTGCTCTGAACTGTTTGGCTTCCTACAATAAAATACTTCCTTTTTATTTTTTAGAAAAAAAAAAAAAAAAAAAAAAGTAGAACTCCCTCCCCCCCCCAAAAAAAAGACAAACAAAAAAACCAACAAAAAAAACCACAAAAGTTTCTTAAAAAAATAATTTTTGGTAGCCTGCGTTGGAAGCAAATAACTTGAAGGAAATGTAGGCACAGTCTGGTAAGTAGCTGCCAGAACGAGTGCAAGGAGTTGTCTCACTTGTCTCGCATGAGTACCATTTCTGTCAGTTGAATGAGGGCTTCTCTTTCAGGGGATGGGCGCAGTTTGCTGATCTCTCTCGTGGCTTCGTGGCAGTAGCGCTGGGCGAGGTAGGTTGTTTGCTGCACACCGTCACTCTTATGCAGGGAGAAAATTAAACGCAGTGCATAACTGAGCGGCCCTTTCCCGTCTTTTACCCCTTATAATTACAGTGGGTAGTCATAAAGGTTTTAAAGTCAGTACCCTGAACACTAAGTTATATGCTGAGGATGTAAGGGAGAGGATTCATTCTGTATCCATTGAATCATAGAAGCATAAACAAAACCTCATGCTGTGCTGAGTAGATACGTATTAATTCTGCACAATTATTCACTCTTTTCACATCAGTCAACTAAAACGGGAGCGAGCACTGCACTGCAATCATTAGTTACTGCTTACATCAATCACTGGACACAGCGACTCTTCAACTGAAGGAACTGAGTTAATGCATGAGCTTTTCATTTTCATTAGGGAGATTTTCTGCTATTTGAGGATTAATGAAACCCAACAATCTATTCAACCCAGTAACTCACATTTCTGTTAAAACACCGTGCCAGTTCGGCAGCTGTGGAGCACCAGCATGGCACCAACATGTACCTCACTCGCTTCTGAACATCTATTCACATAATGCAGCTGCTGCTCTGCTTCAGACACAGTGAAATTCCCTTCAGCCCTTCAGGAAGGAAATATCTGACACCGTTCCTACCTGCAACACGTAATTCCGAGCACGTTCAACATCTCCTGGCTTACTGAATCGTCTCATTATCATGGCATTCATTTCTGGAAACTAAACACAAAGAGAGAAGTTTTTAATGCTTGTGAGTAGTTCTCCACGCAGCAGCTGGCTGTGCTAAGGTGGAAAAGAAATGAAGTACAGCTGCCATTCCCTACTATTGCAGCCCCTACAGCTGTATTGCAGCACACTCACAGTTACCTGCTTTCCTTGCACACCTGTGTTATGGAACCACATATGTACGCACTCCTTGTTAGGGAACAAGTGTGATATCCCTCACTGTTGTGACACCTCTGTTACTCAGAGATGCTCATTGCGGAGGATACATTTAAAAGTTCATTGGTGACTCACAGCCGGCTTTCTCTGGATTCCAGCTTTCTTCCCATGTAATGACAAGTTAATTGCAACGTTCATATTATCCATATTTACAGTGATACAGAATTTACAGGCATTCGCTTTTTATACCTATGCTCCAAAGAATATAAAAATTCCCAAACCTGTAATGAAAAGCTATTTCTAGCAGTTACACAGATAAGAAGGGTCGTTTATGAGCACTTGACAAGACCGGTTGTTATAAGAATGAACCCTCCTTCAGCTGCAGGACTTAAAGAGTAACCCGAGAAGTAGTGTACAGCAGGGTGTTTCTTCAAGAAAAAGAAACCCCTTCCTCATGGTATGAACCAACCTGGAACACAGAACAGACAGGGCTCACGTCGAGATGGAACATTGCTGTATTAAGGTCACTCAATGCTGCGGTGCAAAAAACTGCATCTCAGCAGAGGATGGAGGAGAAGAAGAAAAGGCCGTCATTGAGAGCCGGACAACATTCAGAGCAGAAGTGCGGCTGTTGGCAAGACAATGTGAGGACTGCCAGATGAATTAAAGGGTGTGCAGGACAGCACTAAGACTCATGCCAAGAGGAGACAGCCTATAAGTAACAATTTCATTTTGGACTATCTTCAAGTCCTCTCTCAGGACTTTTTATTCACAGATAAAAATAGATGGAACAGCTTTCACTAGCGACACAGATAAGCATTTAGCTCCAGATTTCTTTTTAGCACTTCTGCTTTGTTTATATATCACTTAAGTCTGTAGTGCTGTTCTTCTGGTTTCTTGAAAACAGCAGGAAATGTTCAGCAAAGCCTTCCGCTTAGTGAGGAAATCTTTGCAAGACAATCAAGTTACCTTTCAATGCAAGACCTTCTCATCTACCAGATACAAACGAGTGGAAGTGTTTAAAAGTGACCTATGGTGATCAAGTAAGACTTTGAAATGAAGCAGATGGTTTTTTTGTATCTCCATATTATTTATCAAATGCAAGTAATTAAATGATAAGTGACCCTAAAAGAGACAAACAGCAAACCCAAGGAAATCTGTAGAAGAATAATTTTAATTTAAACACTGCGATGTTCAACACCCAAAAGATGGTCAGCCACTATTCCTCTGCCAAGTCCTGGTCAGTGTCTTTGTACGACATCCTCGCATCTCCATACTATCCCGTACTATACTATATACTATATATGTAGATGTATACTACATCTATCTGTAGGTAGATAACAAATACCACTACACAACTGCACCCTCTTTCTGTACCTGTCTCTGACTGTCCCTTTAGACAGCTCAGTTGCTGCTGACTAACAAGATCCTGCTGCTCACCAACAAATTCTGCAATAACAACTCCAGAACAAGTCAGTATGCCCGATGACACGCCTGTGGGGAAGAACTGAGCACAGGGAGGGAGTTGTTCTCAGTGTGCATCAGTCTGCACTCCCAAGCAGCTGATCCTCCTCCCTTTCCTGTCTTTTTCGAGATGCATGTCCTTGTAAATGCCCAAAGGATGAGGAAACAAACACATGAATACATTCCAGCCTCCCCCTAGGCTCTTTCTGTCAGAAAGAGGCCAGTAAATGTTAGAAAGTTGTTATTTTTTAAATAAATTATTTATATTTTTTCCCATCTCAAGCTCTGAGCAATTCCACTGAGAGAACACAGCCCAGAGCCCTGACTGGAACCAGTTGTACCACCCAGCTTATCATGGAGCATGGAAGGAAGGACTGCTTTCTAAGTCCCAGATCTTTCCTCAGGTAAAGCAGAAGCCTGAGCAAGGTGCATCACACCAGGCTTTTTCCCTTCTATGGATTACTACCAATTTTGATGTTCCTCTCGGTGCTGCTGGTACTTCTGCTTCCTTTTCACTCCTCTAAATCATTCTTGTGCCACTAAAAATCTTGACCAATTTTAAACCTATCGAGGTACTCCTTTCACTTACCCAAACTACTTTTACATTTACCTCCAGCTGCACAACTGTAAAGAAAGGAAAGCTTCTCATGTTTTAAGCTGTGCTCCAGAATGGATACAAAGCCTAGAACCTGGCAAAAAGGTTATGTAGGCAGCCTATGGAGAACATGGCATCTGGGGAAAGAACACGAGCAAGCAGCCAATGTGCAGAAAATCTCCCTGGATACCTGCACCTTTGCAAAGTGTGGGCAGTTAGGGCAGCAAAAGAGTAATGCTTCTGTTGATACAAGGGGGCTAATGGTAAGAGTCATTGTGGAGGAAGGCGCTTGTCAATCTGACAACACAGGCATGTGCACTCAATTCCAGTTGATACTGAATGCACTGATTGTTCACATGTGCCCAGGCCGTGTTCATCATTTACACTGTAGAAGTGATGCATGTGAGCTGGGTCTCTGTGAGGCTGTGAAGAGCCATGTACGCTTTTTGGTTTGGTTTGTGTTTCTTTTAACTTACCTGTCGACATGCAAACAAGACAGGGCCTGTGGCTAAGCCAAGCTTGAGATCTGCTGCTGCTGGCTTCCCAAGATGGTCAGCACACGATGTAAAATCCAACACATCATCTATTAGCTGCAAGGAGATAACGAAGGTTAGCTTAAGGCATTTTTGTAAATCCTTGTTAAAATTACATTTATAGAAAGAATTAAGACAGCCCAGGTCAGTTTGTAAGGCATTTGGGAGGTTAAGATTCCCCTTATTTCAACAAAAGCTCTACCTGAAAAGCAATGCCAACGTTTTTCCCGTACTGGTATGCAATCTCGTGAACTTTGGGATCGGGGCAGCCTAGAATTGAAACCTGAGAAGAAAAACAAAACAAGTGAATAGAAAGGAATAGAAAGGTTCAGCCTGGAGCCACTTCTGGCCTGTGACCAGAGCGTGACACAGCAAACACCAACAGGGAGAATCTGGGAAAGGATTAAACGCTGACTCAGCAACACATTCTTGCTTATCTCTTGGATACACAGAGCAGCCAAGCTTATTAGGAAACAAAGCTGAGGAGCAGTGCAGTATTAAGGATATATTCAAGTCTGGTAGGAGATTAGCGTTATTAAATATTCATCAGTTAGAAATTATAATGCACGGATGGAGAGAGAAGAAATAAAGATGCATTGCACATGCAGGCTAATAGTCCTACCCAGTCCAGAGACAGAGGAATTAAATTTATTACATTTATAAATCAGCCAGAGGATAATTGTAAGTCAGACAACAGATAATTGCACATTGCATGCCTCATAAAAGACCCACAAAAGTGGAGGAGTTGCACCCACAGAGGAGGGTCAGTTGAGATAAGATTATTTTTGAGGGTGATGTTATCAGCCTGAAACAGAATTGCTCAGAAGGCACCTGATAAGCCTGCAGACAAACGTATCAAGGGATAAATGCAAAGAGAAATAAGGGAGTGAATGAAGAAGGCGCACCGAGGTGAACAAAAGTATCACAGGACTGAGATAAATGAACTGAGCACAGATAGAGGAACCGACTACTTGAGAGAGAGCTTTTGCTGAATAAACTCCACAAAACTGAAATACGGACTGAGGGAGATCTGGGAACTGCCTCAAAGGGCATTTATGCTTTTGCACTTATCTATTGATTGCAGAATGAGGTTGGCTACGTTAAATTGCTTTATTCCCATCCTCAATGAAGCTATTGGGAATAGGGGACAAAACCCATCCAAGTCTGCTTGGTGAAAGGGGTGAAGATGCATTTTATTTACTGCAAGACTAAAAATATGCTATGAAAACCAAGTGACATAAAAATGGGTATTTAACAAAGATCATCTCTGTAAGGAATATGAATAAAAGGAATCTCCAACTAGAAGCAGGTCCAGGAATAGCTGCGAGGGTGAACAGGAAGATGGAGATATGAAACAATGTTAGATGCTGAAGGATTGATGTATTGCATATACCCTCATAATTATGATGCAGTGGATACAAAGTTGGAGACTATTTCATGCTTCGGTGCATTCTGTAACTAAGCACCAGTAAATTCCCAGTTGTACCTTCATGGATGGGTAGCAGCAGACCCCCAGGAGCCTGGGTTTCTCAGCCATTAACATCTCGCTCTTCCCAGTTTTATTTAAGAGGACGGCACAGCAGGGAAATGACACTACCTCTGTCTATTCATATGACATTATAAAGGCCATTAAAACAGTGAGCTACAAATATGGGGTGCTCAAGTGGGACTTGCTAGAGACTGTCCAGCGAGAACATCTTGCCCTTGTACCCGCCTTCTGAAGCTTTTCTCTTAACTAGCAATATTTGCCACTCAAAGCTAAAATCATCTGCTGCTGTGCAGTGCCTAGCAAACCTGTGGTGCTTCCGTAATACAAAGATCAGCAAGGCAGAGGAGTTGCTTTTACCCCGTGCCAAAGAAATCTTTACATACCACCAGATTTAATGTAAAGAATTAAAATAATTCCACAGAGCGGTATTCAATTGGCAAAATCCTGCTTGATGGCAAAGGGTCGGAGTGGGGACAAGCTGGCATTGGGAGGGAGGAAGGGCCACACCTGGAGAAGAGCTTCCTCCTTTAAGCTGGGGGGTCAGAGCAGAGCTGTTCTTTGGGAACACTGACATCACCCACACAGAGAATTATGGCACTGAACGTGTATTTAAAGAACAAAAGCATGAATTCTTTACAGGACAAAATGTACCGCTGCAAAAATGAATTATTGCGTCTTTACAGGAGACCTTTCCATGTCCTATTCATGTTACAAGCGTCTCAGAGATCCAAAAAGTAAAACAAATCAAGCAGATTTAACAGACCTATCGTGACTCTCTCACCACGACCACACCATAAACCTGCAGACATGACTGGGTCTGGTCTGCCACAGGGCAGGATCCAGTATCTAAAACTGCTCTTACAGATTATTGCCCCCAAATGGACACTCACTGGGATGCAGGCAGGCTTGTCCCAGTCAGCCCGCCACTGTGCAAGCAATGGGAGTCACCCCGAGGCCATGCTGGGATAATAGAATACATTCACAAATAAAAGTCAGTGTAACAACATGAATATAATTATGTACGTTTAAGTGATAAAGCTGATGCCTTGGAGGTCATCCTATAGCTCCCAGTGTGGGGGTTTGCTGATTAAAAATTTAATCTTGCAAGAATTCAGACGTGTCCTCCAGTAAATCCCGATTTACAAAACCTTTCCTTATATCAAGCGGAACAAATTCTTCAGAAAGGTTCTTTGAATTCAGCCAACCAACTCAGTCTGCTTGGTATTATTTCAAACACACCTTTCAAGATAAAAAAACTGTTTCCAATCTTTTGTGTTACATGTGAAAATACAGCAGCTGGGGTTTCCAATACTTGCACATCTGCACTGGTGACCCGTACGCCAAACAGAAGGACCTGCTGCTGGGAGGAAACATGCCTGTCTAAATGGCACATGAGATGTTTGCTCTCCAACTCCCTGTCCTAGGCTGGGGTCCATCTTGGAAAAGAACAGTTTGGGTTGAAAGAGACCTCTTAAGGTAAACTGGTCCATCCATCTGCTCAAAGCAGGCTCTACTTCAGTTAGAACAGGTTGCTCGGAGCTGTGCCCAGCTGAGTTCTGACCATCTCACAGGATGGAAATCCCATGC
Source organism: Coturnix japonica (assembly GCF_054131305.1). Classification (NCBI taxonomy): domain Eukaryota; kingdom Metazoa; phylum Chordata; class Aves; order Galliformes; family Phasianidae; genus Coturnix; species Coturnix japonica. The sequence goes on along the minus strand of NC_140664.1, from coordinate 124,889,645 downwards.
CCTGTATGGGCAACGTGTTCCAGCGTTTGACCAAACTCACAAATAATTTTTTCTCAATGCCCAATAGAAAATTCTCATGGAAAAGCTCTTCCTTTCACCCTGCACCTCCATCTTCTCCTACACTCTGACACAGCTGGAGACAACATGAGGATTCCCCTTCAGCTTTCTCCACTCCAAGCTGAAGCCAACTCTCATTGTGCTGCGTGCTCTGTCCCCCAGCCATCACTGACCTCACCCAACAATGTGAACCTTGGCCTTGTATGAGGGAGTCCAGCTTGGGTACAGTACTGCCAGTGAGGTCTGACAGGCAGAGCAAAGGAAACCAGCTACATCCCTTCATGTGCCTGCAATGCAGACCCTCATACTTTTAACCTTCACTGCCACAGGGCCCACTATACTCCAGCCTCCTCAAATCCCCTTTGGTAACTCTTGGGAAGGAGGTTAGGAAGGTCACACTGATCTTGCAACAAACGTGTTTAAATTCCTGTTTTGAAAGTGTGTTATACAAAATATAAATAGCTTTACAAGGGTTAGGAAGTCATATTAAAGCACGATTAAAATACAATAAAATGAGAACCTGCTGAATGTATTTTGCCATCTCCAGCCTGACTGATGACAAACAGAAATTCCACTGCAGACTTATCATTCATTTTTGAAGCAGTCACCTGCTGTGATTCTCTGAAAAATGCCCTTCAGTCACTAAGCCTTCAGTGACCCTCTGGGCCATCTGCCATCATTTCCCTTTGCAATGTATTACTTCGGCTGCAACTTTGGTAACATTCTCCCATGTAAAACTATGGTAGAAAGAAACTGAGGACCAGGATGGCTCTAATACTTTGAACAGACTGCTCTGTCAATTAAAAATAAATAGTAATTGCTGTCTTAAAGGACTTTCGATAGAAGTGCAGTGCCTTCGAGATGCAGAAGGTATCAGAAGCATTGAACAGACGAGTGCTGACAGACCAGTGATTACCTGGCTCAGACATTTTACCAGGAATACTCTGCATTCTTCCTTCCCAGTGTACAACTCTAAAATGCCTCCTGAACTAGTTTGACATTCCAGTTAATATTTGTACTCAGTTATGCACCAAGGCAAACCAGTGTCTTTTCCTGTCATTAAAAGGATTTGAACTGAATCTGGTGACACACTCACCCAGTTACGGCTGATGTTCTGTAAACCCATAATCTCCCTCCTTAGTTCTGTGCCAGAAAATAGGACATGAGTACTCTTTATTCCCCAGCTGAATTTCCTTTCAAGCTGCTGTGATGATCCTGGTGATCATCCTAACTGACAGAACTCCCTTCTGATTTATGGTCAAAATCATATAAATGGAAAAAAACAAAACAAAAACCCCAAACTTTTCACTGCTAAAATACCAGCAGAGTTCTCCTAATCCATGAAACAGAGGTAGGCATGCGTACACAAATCATGGATACTGTGTCCTACAAGTAAGATCTCACCTTAAGGACAAATGCCTTCTTTGTTTCAATTTATAACATAAATTCTACTACAGAAACTCAGCACTGGAACAACTCAGAACAGTTACCTGAAGAACAGCACCCAAGCACGTGACCTTCCCATTCACCAGCATCACAGCTACAGTATGGAGATAAGTGCTTAAATCCTTAATTCTTCTGTGAGTTATGAAAAGGAAAAAATTCCAAATAATAGATTTGTAAGACTCCCCTCAGTGGGACGGTGACCCTTCTCCATGTAGGTTCTATTAGGATGACTGTCAAAGCTCATGTAAAATCTTTGTGAGGGTTTTTTGGAGGTAGCAGAAAATAAATGATGTGATGCTCCTTAGCACTCCAGCTCCCACTAACATAAAGGAACTGCAAAGGGAGATTTTTGCCTGGGTCATACTGTCACCAATACAAGCAATCCAGAAAGTTTCTTTTCTCCAACCAGAAGAATCTGTATAATGAAAGACGTTTTTCCCCCCTGCTAAATGTGTGCCTCTCATTCTACTCAATTTTCCAGATAGAAGCAATTTTCAGCTGCTGTCTATTGCATAAATATACAAGTGCTCTGGAAACAGAGGAAGACAGACATGGGTTTCCAATCTAATACCCCCAGAACTCTCTTGCTATGCCATACACCAGCCATAATTGCTTCCATTAAAAAAAGAGAAAGAAAGAAAGAAAGAAAGAAAGAAAGAAAGAAAGAAAGAAAGAAAGAAAGAAAGAAAGAAAGAAAGAAAGAAAGAAAGAAAGAAAGAAAGAAAGAAAGAAAAGAATTTAAATATTACATATAACTCAATGAGGATAAGACTATTGCTCAGCTTCTGCATTTTCTGCACTATGACTAAACAAGTTTTTTTTAATAAGGACATCAGTTTGAATCAGATCCTTCTGTAGTGAATTAACAGAACTGGTTGTCATGTAGAGTTAGATATAGCAACTCCCCAGACAAACCAACACACACTTGCTTGTGTTTTTTGAGAATATAATGTGGAGTATATGCATGTGGTTGTTTTCTCCCACTGCTATAATTTAAGATCCCAGTCTGCACTGATGGGTGGGACCAAATGTCAAAGAAGTCTTAAAACCAAATTACAGGATGGAGAATTCTCAACTGACATTAAAAAACATTGCCTCAAACTCGCAGAATTTCATAAATTTGAGGCTGCCGTGTGAGCCCTGCTCTGAATATCAATAAATCTGTGCATGAATATAAAACAGGAAGAAAGGAAAACCAATATTGGAGGCTACACAGCTGAATTAGGATGAACTGCGCAATCTCAGACTCATCCTGGCAGAACACCGTCTAGAAGCTTTACTTCGGAGAGTCTCCTGAGAAAGCAGAAATAATCAGGAGCAGAGCTGTGAAGTTTACAGTACGGTATGTTAACTTTAGAAGAGACAGACGTACATACTGCTTTACAACTGTTTGCTATCAGACTCGCAGTCTTCTTAAAAGTCTTCTCGAGGTAGTGAGCAAATCTCTCGTTCTCATTTTCCTTGGAACCCAACTGGAGGAATTCACCTGAAATTTTGCACAGATGGAAGTTTTTATTTGTGGGTTTACGGATGGAACAAACAAGTCTGAAGATAAAATGGAAAAAGACCTTACCACGCACCAAATCTTCAATCACCTGAGTCAGAACAGAGACGATCGTAGTGTTTCCAATTCGTGCTAAAGCTAAGGAAGCAGCTGATAGGATGAAATCACCAGCTAGAACTGCCTAAGAGATAAAAAGAGAAGAAAAAAAGGAAAAAGAAAAACCTTTTGTTTTCCTGCAGGTATTAGTATGGATAATAATAAAAATAAACTTCCTTTATTTTTGGCACACCTTCTCACACCACATCATTTTCCTACATAAAGCATACATTTCTCAATGTAACAGAGAGAAAGCAGAAAACAGCTAGATGGTAAAATTGGAACCATTTCTCAGTTCCTATCTTATACTGCTGGTTAATTTTTTCTGCATAAGTAGTGCTCTCCCTCTGTGCAACATCTGAACGCGTTTGCGTGTTAAGTTTGAAGCATTTCCTCTCTATCTGACTGTCCTGCTGTGACTGTTATGCCATGTCAGCTCTGAACTGCCTCCATCAGTTCCGATGTACCAGTAATTATCTTTTTTCCTCACATGTTCTGATTAAGGCCTTCCTTCATTCCATGAAGAAGTAGCACTCAAAATATCCTCACACCGACTGGAAAATGTTCTGCACTCATTACTGAAACAGTCTAACCTACTGTGTTTAGAATGAGGTACAACTTCAAAAGAGAAAGACACGGGGAACTTGAGAGCATTAAAAGTCACTCAACAATCACAGCTTCTCTAATGCTTCAATAAATTCAGTAGCAGAACACTCATTTGTCTTACCAACAATCTGGACACAATGCTTCACACTTTGGAATATCCCAAGGCTGTGCCCAGAGATACTAACACAGCAAAGAGCCTGGATGTTTCTGCTTTGCCAGGACTAAAACACAATCCTTCCATCCTCACCTTCCTCTCTCCCCAGATCTGGTTGACTGTCATTTTTCCTCTGCGAGAATTTGCATCATCAATAACATCGTCATGAACGAGGCTAGCCGTGTGGATCATCTCTGCAATTATGGCCACAGAGCGCTGGCTTGCTTGCACCTCTCTGAAATAAAACACAAGATTTGATATTTAATTAAATATATTTTGTGTGCTCCAGCGCAGCTACAAGAAACCTCTACAAAAACCACGCAAAAACATATTTTGCTGAAAATGGCTGTTGCAGCTTTTCCATGGTCTGAACCCCACCTTTCAAACCTGAAATTAGGAAGACAAGAGAAAGTAAGAATATGTTAGTACAATAAGCACAGCACCACGTTTCCATCCTTATTAGGCCCTTTTCTGTCTTCCTGCATTAACAGCATTGCGAAACTCCTCAGTTACTGACTGTAATCCTGCTAAATCCAGACTGCAATAAATAGCACAGCATTAAGGATGCTTCATTCCAAGAAGACAGAAATCAGGAAAAGGGCAGAGAAAAGGACGCCAAGTAGCTCTGTAGCAGGGTTTAAAGCTTTCCCCACCTCCCTGTCGCTCTGCTACAAGATGCAGCACCACAAACTCTCCCAAGATGGTTAACACTACAAAGCAGCAAGTTGGAGAGATCAGCATACAAAGAAAACCTTCATTCTGCATCTCAATTCATAATTTGCTGATCTTTTTATCTTATCTGATTATCCTAAGACTTCAGAGGTTCTTCAAAAGCCTGAGGAGTTAATCAGAGTTATACTGCAGTCACTTTAGGGCTGTAAACATGGACTGCCCAACACCTAAGGAAATTCAGCCTTTGGGAAGACCCAACACTGATGATTCATCTCTCAGTAGTTCACATCTGCTTTATTTTTCAAACTAGGTGAAAAAGACACGGAAGAACATAAAAAACAACTACCTAGGGATCAAGGCTGGCACAATGAACACAAAAGAGCTGTACTAGCTCAGAAATAGCACCATCTACCCTACTACCCAACTGCCCCTGCCTTGTTTTATTATCTATATCATCTCTGCTCTTGTCAAAAGCTGCATGCAGGATCCCAGAAATGCTTCCCCTGTCGGCCTTGCCCTATAGCCCTAATAATCCCACACAGATGAGAAAAAAAGAGAACAGGTAAGATTACTTCCGATATATAAACACCTTTCTTAATTACAGTATACAATTAACAGAGCAAATACCACTATTTTCAAGCAGAAGAGAATAAGAAGTGAGAAGATCTGAGACAAAGCAGAAGTTAATCATTTCAGTTCAACTGAATGGAACCTAACATTTTCCACTGCCCAGTCTATTAAAATCTAATGATTAATCACAAAATGAAAGAACATCTTGCAGTCTGCTGACATAACACAGTGTTCTGACACCTACCTCTATGCAGAGCTATGCATTGCTGTCAGTGGGAGTTCTACATCCTGAACAATAGCAGGATGTGTGGCTCACAGGCTGTGAAAATGTAGCTTTTGAGTAACACAGAAACAAGAGCTGGAAACCTTCATAGCTGTTTGATGGTACTTCACTGTGGACTTGTAATTCAGCCAAGTGCTACTTCAGCCTAAGCAGTTTTCAAGAAAAAAACGTTCTTACTAAGTAGGAGAACTTACCTTCAAACAACTGTAAAGGTCTCCAGCCTCTTTCATGCTCGGGTCTCCTTTTGGGGACTCCCTTTCTCATTAATTATGTCAGCAGACTGGACTTCCTGCTGGGAAGTAGCAGTAAAGGGCAACACTCACAGACACGCCAGTATTTCAGTGGTATGAATGCAGCACAAGCACAGACATTTCAAAAACAGGTTTTGAAAACTCTGTTTTACAGTGCAGTTCATTTCTGACAATGACCAAAAATGGCACGGGACAGCATAGTTAATGTGTCTGGCTTCTTACATGTTATATATCACATATGATAATTCAACCTGGAGGCTTTTTATAAAGCTGCTATTTCTGGAAGTTCTCCAGCAAGTTTCTTCCCATCTCTGGCCAGAAATTTTCCAATAGCTTCCTACAAACAACGTGTGAGAAAAAAAATGGGATCAGAGCATGCCTGCTTGAGGGAAAACACAAAAGAAATGGGATCTTCCTTATTCCCTGACACTTTTCATTCTGCTCCGCCTGCAAAACAAAAGCAAAAGGTACTGGCAGTAACTCAGGTCAGGAGGTGACTGGATCACCATGAGTCCGTTAAGTGCAGCGATGCCATTTTTAGGTCATTCTCAGAATAAAGGCACCCCAAGGTGGTATATATTACAATTATAATCTACATAACCATAACTTCATCTTTTAGAAATGAATATAATGTGCAAGTCCTTGACCACATTCTATTTTTTCAACAGGATCCTCTGCTTGATTCTGCAACAACCATTTACAGGCACACAGTACCACAGGGAACCAGAACGTGTTTCAGATGCACTGAACAAGACCAAGGCTGATCTTACAGGTGATCAAAAAATAAACAAAGCTTCTGCCTCCAAACCAACACAACATTAAGAGCTACAAGGTACATTGCAAAGCGTATGCCAGTAGGTAAATGATGCCAGTTACAAGGCAGGAAAGTTGCAACAGAACTTGCAAAATATCTGTTGTACAATCACAGTCCTCCAAGTATATTTCTGATGTTAAGTTCACGTGGCTAAAAGTAACTTTTTAGCACTTTAGAAACAGCCTATGGCACAGAAGGACATTACAAACCAATGGAAGAGTAGAGAAGCGATGTGTTAACCAGGAACAAATTACAGAACTACTGAGAAACAGCAAACAGTAGAGGCACCTGGCAATGAAGAAGGAAAGCACAGAGGGCTTGGGTTACTGGTAGATCCCCATATGATAGGAAATATTCCCTCTAGTTTGGCTATGTCTTAATATTTAAATATTTTGCTTACCATTTTGATGGGTTTATTTCCCATTTTTTCCTCCCTAAACATTCTGTGCTCACTATTTTCTCTATTGAGATGCCCATGTACTTCCTTGGCCTTCTCTTTGTCTCTCATTTAAGTTGCGGAAATAGACAAAAAATCCTATTTACAAACACCTCTGGAGAATATATCCTAAATAGAAGCAGAGGTCCCGTCAGGGAAAGTGATAATTCTGTGAAGTTCTGCACACAGATTTTGTGTGAAGAAATGTCAGAGGATGTGTGAAACTGAAGGATTGTATGACCGCAGCTTCAACTCTTTACAGTAATTTTCACTCTCACACAAAGATAAGTTGCTGTCTTTAAACAAAAACAACCAAAAAGCAAAGACTCAGTGCTGGACTTTTGACAACTGGGTCTTCAAGGGAAAGAGAAAAATAAAACCATACTAGCACAGAACAGCCTGAATGCTTTGGATTTTGGATTCATTATGGCCTTGTACAACCGTCATTTTCTTTACAACAACTAAAACAAAGCAACCTTGCTGTAGAATGCCGGATAACCTGCTACGTGCAATCTAAATAGTTAACCTAGGTGAATGAGAGAGCTGGGCAATCACCAGCAACACAAAATTTAACAAGACCAAGCGTTGGATTCTGCACCTGAAAAGGGGCAACCTTGGCTACTACATACAGAATGGGGGGTATGGCAATGGAGAGCAGCACTGCTGAAAGAGATATGGGGGGTCCTGGTTGACAGCAAGTTGAACATGAGTCAACAGTGTGCCCACGCAGCCAGGAAGGCCAACTGAATGCTATGATACATCAAGAACAGCGCGACCACTGGGCGAGGGAAGGGACTGTCCTGCTCCGCAAAGCACAGGTGTGGTCTAAGCTTGAGCAGGCCGCAGCTTTGGGCACCACAGTATGAAAAGGATATAAAACTATCACAGAGTGTCCAAAGAGCTACAAAGAAGGTGCCATCTCAAAAAAACAACTAAAAAAAAAACCCCAAAAACCTGCAAAAACAAACAAGCAACAAGAGAGGCAGATTGGAAAGCAAGAGTCGTTTTTTCTCTTCTCAGATCTACAACGAAGTAGCAGAGTAGAAAAAACACGGTGTTTTCTTCTCCACACGTACATCTTCCCTTATGAACAGAAAAAGATGGAAGAACAATTTGTCACTTGGAAGCAGTAATTCTGTAAGAAGCAACAATAATGAAACTACTGTCAGTGTGACCTGGAGGTATACATATAGATGAAGCAGGTGTTAACACCCAACACAGCTCAAGAAACTTAAAAGCAAAGAGAAGAAAATGCATCTGAAACTTCATCAATCCACAGTAACTAAGTATGCATAATATGAAAACATATTCTTTCACATGGCCTACCAACCCTCAAGAGATGTTGGACATCATGCAGCAGCCAAAAGGCTTGCATAAACATATATGAATTTCAATTATAATCAGAGTCTTTGAGAAAAGAGGCATGAAGCAAAGAGGAAGGTAAATACCCTGGGGTTTCATTCTCTTCTTTTACTGAAACCTTCCTGTTCTCCATACTCAGAACTCCATTCTAAAAAAGACCCATAAACAAAAGAAACCCGAACATGACAGACATGACCGAGATGGTGACTCGGCCTCTTCTCATAAAAGCTACACTTAAACTAATGAGACTTTTAAACATCAAGCATAGTTTGGAGGTGCTGATAATAACTGTGAGATATGTACAAAAGCTGTCAAATGACACAGGTATCTATAAATCAGTGTTGGTGCTGAGGGTTGGCTACTTGACTTAGTCATATGTAGCATTCAAAGTCTGAGATCACACCATCTCACCGGCACAAGGTAGATGTCAATGTGGTTCTGACTGTTTACAAACAGCAAAGTACATGGACAAATATATCTGCAGGACACATACATGTTAAAGGGCAGCAAATATTATTTTAACAAATAAAAGCAAATGCAGTTCCTCCTATGGCTACTGATTGTCTTTGATTCACTGATCACATTGGATGTTATATGCTTCTTCACATCAGTTCTGGATTTCTTAGTATTGCCTGCACACTAACTAATTTTATTGATAAGCTTCTCATACAATACATTAGAATGAGATAGAACTATCTTTTCCATTATTCTGACCAGAAGGCTGTTCCAAAAACTCACTGTTGACTTTGTCATCATCACACTCACGCCAACAGCACCTCATTAAAATATTAAGCAAATCAGTGCTGTGACAAAGGATGTCCCTGAGGACTTTCAGAAATATTATTTCTTCTTTTTACGTCTTTGTCACTGTCTCAGAGTGGTACCGTACAGAAAACTGAACAAGGCTGAAGTTCATTGGTTCAAGACAAACTGGCACACGTATGACAGTATATTGCTAATTCTTTTCTTTCTCCTTAGAAATTATACTCGCACAGGAAGGGAGAAAATGTTACTGGTAAACTGGGAAAGGTGCCATATCAAGCCACAAAATATATGCTGTGCTCTAAAAATCAAATCCAACAAGGCACTAAGTCATCACTAAGGAGATGATGGTGCAGTAGCTGGGAAATCCCTTAAGATCAATAAATTAGACAGGACACTTCTGGATAGGAACCAAAAATTTCATACTTGAAATTCTATGAGAGAAGTCTGGAAACATAACTGAAATGCAGAGAGAGCTCCAGACAACATTTTACCTCAAAACAGAAGCAAAAGTGATGGGAACATGTGGAAAGAAGTACCTGTTGTCAGGCAGAGCAAGGAGCGATGTTGTACTCTGCCAAAACGCCTCAAACTGAAAATCATGAGGATAAAGGCAGAATCTTTGAATAAAGAATCTGACATTAAAGCACACAAATCTGCCCCCAGAGGTGGGAACCTGACTGTCTGAATGTCTCACAGCATCAAGTACAATTATACTACCTGCTTGATGGCTTTTGTGTGTAATAACAAGAATGCATTATGAAAGTCCCTTCTTGCAACTAAGTTCTCCTGTCTGTTCAAGAGTTTAACAGCTACAAAAATGGTTACAACTGAAGAACAGTGAATATAGTTTCCAAGAGCGTTACAGATTCTAACAAACCATCTAGGTAAGAAGCTACAAATTTGCTAAAAGCCTCGCCATGATTTGACAACATTGTTTTCCATCACCAGTTACAGCCGTGGTACAGCCCACAATTTCACACCTCGAAGCATATAATAAAACCAGTAGTCCACTTTGCACTGCTAAATCCAAAAATACATCTTCAAAATGGAATTTAAACTCAGGCTTTATTGAGGAACATTTTATTTCCATAAAGTTACTAAACATATTTTTGTGGAAATGCAAGAATGACGCATTTCTACTATGATGTAAGTCCATATACCCAAGAGCAACTGACTCACCTGGAATTACTATGGTGAATGTTGCAAGCCCTTGCCATCAGCACCACAATCATTGGTCGAAAGGCCTTTCCTTTCCCATCAAAGTAATATTCACACATTTCCCTAAGTTCAGCAGTAGATATAAGTAACTCCTACAGAAAGGAAAAGATGATACCAGCGTTAAAGTCACAAAGCCCATCTTACAGTTTAAGCAGTATGCACATAAAAGGTTATTGCCAGTATTCATTCCACTCAATGTAAGCTGACGTAGTTTTTACTTTTCGTTGTAATCTGAAATAGAATTGACGTATTCAAGCGCTGAAAGTCAGGATAAAAGAGAAACTGCATTCTGGTTCTACACAATATGTCAGAATGCTCTCTTTACTTCCAGATCAGTTTACAAACAGCTTTTCATAAACATGAAGAACAGTCCCTAAGTAACTACCCTCCACTACAACGGTTGCAATTAAAGTCAGAATCATTACAATATCCCAGAACAGTCACCAAAATCCCTCACCTTTTTAATATCCTCATAGAGATTCTTCAAGTCTTTTCTGCCAAGTTGAAAAGGGTCTTGGTATTTTTCATCGCTAACTGTCTTACTGCAGCTGCACATTCGGGCTGTACTTGTATGATAAAACCTGGTGACAGTGTTTTTCAAGAGTAACATCGTTAAAAGACAATTTCCCTTGATTCCACAACCAGAAACCTTTCAAAGCAAACCCTCCTCCCTTCTTTCTCCCCCCAGACCCGCAACAATAAAATAGTGGAATAGCTGAAAGATAAACGCAAGGCATCAAAATACTCATTTTAGCTAACTAATGAGGAAGGACAGCAAAGCTACTTGGTGATGATTATAGACTTTTTGGAGCGAGCAAAGTGCAGCTTTTGGAAACCAATAATCACCATCCTCCGCACGCACTCATGCACTTAACAGATTACAGAAGTCTCCTGGGTAGCAAACTGCTCTGCTCTCAGCTTATTCCTTTTGAACACACTGTACAGTACAGCACAGCGTACATTTGTAGGTGAAGCCTACAAACAGTTATTCTGCCCATTTCTTCCCACTCTTAGACAAATGTTCCTGGCTTGGATTTGAAAATTCCCCTTTACACACCCAGCGACATGAAATGGCCCAACCCAAGTTATACATTAAATCAATTCAGTCAGTATCATGATCCCCTGCGGCAACAAGGGTCAAAGTTCTACACACAAGGTGCACGATGCCTGGGCCTCATTACATCTTTATATTCCCTGGAGCTGAAGGTCACGGTTCTTAGTGTGTGTCATTTTCCAAATGAATGTAATGGTCTGAAATGAGCTCTGCCCATTGCCCTCCTGAATGGAGGACTCGGACTCCAGCCTAACACCACAGCAGTGGTCTACATGGAATTAGCCAAAGTTTTGCAGCAAATAACCTACTTTCAGTCCATGCTTATGGCTCACGGTGACTACACAGCTCACCCAGTGCCTATGTCTTTACCCACGATGGAACGCGGCTCTCCAACTTACCGCCAAGGTACACTGCGCAGCTTCGGAAATGACCACACTGAGCTTCTTTGGGGACAGTGACACATCTGAGCAAAGAAAAAACAGGCTTCGTTTCAAAACCAGGATTTAAAATGGACGGAAAACATCTGGTTATGAAAGCAAGCGTTCAGCACTGTCATGGTTATGAAAGCAAGCGTTCAGCACCGCGCCGTGACCCCAGAGCTGACGGTGTCCCCATAAACCCTTTAGTAACCCTCGGTACGGCTCGTACCGCCGGGCCGCACACCCGTCACTCGAGCCGCCCTCCCCGTGCCCCGCCGCCCCATTCATCGCCGTTGACCTCCACGCGCCCGCCGCACTCACCGCGGCTCGCAGTGCGGTTGCTCCGCGTGGGCCGAGTCCCGTCGGGCGGCGGGGCGGCGCGGGGCCGAGCGGCGGCGCCCGGCGGCAGGAAGAGCCGCACCGCCACCACCAGCTCAAGGCCATGCTGTCCCCGGCAGCGCCGGCACCGCCGTCCTCACACCGCGACCCGGAGGCGGAAACCCGGCGCCGCGACCCGCTGCGGGGCGGCCGGGAGGAGGAGGAGGAGAAACGGCTACGTTCACCCCCCCCCCGCCTCTCTCCCTCCCCGCAGGGATCGCTATGCTGCCGTCCCGCCGTGTTAGTGGGGAGGGTGGCGGTGTGTCGGGGCTGCTTCTCCACGTGCTGCTCGCCGGCCTCGTGTGTGTCTGCGGGGCGCGGAGCCCGGCGGAGCCCGCCTGCCCCGCTGTGCTGGGACACAACGCGTGGCGCCCGGAGCGGAGCTGTGACGGGCAGCGGGCGGCTGACGGCATCGGCCTGTGGGGCCTCAGCACGGGGACACTGCGGGGTGCGAGCTGCATCGGGCGGCGGACAGAGGGGGCGGCTATTGCTGCTCGTAGGGAGCTGTCGTAATGCGAGAGGAGCAGAAGGCCCAGTTAGCGCTAGTGCAATAAGCTGGCAGCGATTTCCATTGCCCAAGGCTGTGTAGCCTACAGAATTGCTGTCATAGCAAAGGTTGTTTCCACATTGCTCCCATGTAAATGATTAGAGGTGATGAAATGGTGGGTGAGGGCCGTGGGTGTGCTGAGGAGCTCTGTGGGGAGGCCTGATGGCGGCTGTGGCTCCTCACAGGCAGCGCTTTGCTCTGCTCTGCGTGACAGCGACAGGGCCCGAGGGAACGGTACATCCCTTCCAACAAGTTCCGTTAGGATATGGTTTTCTTCAGGTGATGGATTTGTATGCAGGCATAAGGGAAACAACCAGTGACACACTGTGTGGCAGAATTCGGAAGCAGAATTTGCTGTTAAAAGGCATTGAGAAAGATGGCTAACTGCAAGTCTCCTGAGATAATAACTGGCCTTGAAAATCTCCAGGGATGGGGTATCTACCACGTCTCTAGGCAACCTGTTCCAGTGCCTCACCACCCTTACTTACCCTATAACCAAGCTAAATCTGCCCTCTTTACGCTTGAAACCATTTGTTCTATCACCACAGACCCTGCTAAATAGTCCACCCCCTTCTTTCCTGTAGCTCCTCTTTAAATGCTGACAGGTCACTATCAGATCAACTCAAAGCCTGTTCTCCAGGCTGCACAGCCCCAGCTCTCCCAGCCTGTCCTTGTAGGAGAGGTGTTCCATCCCTGGGATCACTTGTAGCCCTCCTTTGGATGCACTGCAACAGGTTCACTTCTGTCTTGTATTGAAGACTCCACACCTGGACACAGTACTCCATGGTGAGGTCCCACCAGCACAGAGCAGAGGGAGAGGGTCACCTCCCTGTCCACGCTTCTTTTGGTGTAGCCCAGGATACAGTTGGCTTTCTGGGCTGCAAGGGCACACTGCTGGCTCATGTCCATTTTGTTTTTGTTTTTGTTTTTTCCCATTTCTCGTGTGTCTCTTACAGATCCTTTTCCAATTGATCCAATCCAAGAAAATTATGTCCGTAATGTGAGAAACTGCATTTTTTCCATTGTCTATCCCACACCTTTTAAATCCAGAGTGCTTCTTGTGGCTGTTTCAGAGGTTGGTATTATTTTGTTTCCTCTCCGTTTCGTAGCAATTATTAAAATACATATTAAAGTATATTTTAATATTCATAAGCTATTTACAGTCAAGGTGTCAGTGTACCCTTCAAACACATAGAACATTTTAGACGTTGTGAGATATATTCTGATAACAAAGCATATAAGCAACACATCTTTTGATCACCGGAATTTTGACCATATTCAAGTACCATATGTACTATATTTTTCTCCAGGAAGTTATTGAAGATATTTTGGATCTTCATCTATCTGTCAAAGACACATCTGACTTTCTTCAGTTTGTCAGTGGTGAGAAAGTCTTACATGGGTCTGTTCCATTGGCCCATAGATACGGAGGCCATCAGGTAGCTAACCTTTGTTCTTCCAGGTGGAATTTTGTAGTTCTTTTAATGTTGATTCCAACTTAAATTATATTATTTACTTGAATTGCATATGTGTATGTACTTGTAAATGTATGCACGCATACCCATAAGTACATGAATGCTGGCTTTGTAGCTGGAGGGTGGAGGGGAAAGTATGTGGATTACTGTGTCAGTCTGTGGTTTCTGATTCACTGCTGATGTGAGTGTGAAAGTGCTGCTTTAGGGATCAATATCTTAATTGCTCCCTGAGCAAATGTGTCATTGTGTTGCGTAGATCACAGCAAAACTACGTGCAGTTTGTACTGCTTGAGTTTAATTGCTGTCACTAACAGAAGCAATGACCTGATGTTCATTTCTGCTAGTTTGGCAGCTGGGCAGGTCAGCTGGGTGACGGAAGAGCCCACTTGGTCGGAGTGTACACGAACAGGTGCGATGATTTCTGAAACGACTGCACTACACATCTGTTCTATGCAGCTGTTTCACACAAAACCCAGGTGTGTTGTTACAAACTCTGATGGTATTTTTGCAGGCGCGGTGAGAGGTGGGAACTACAGTTGAAGGGCTCGGGAAAGACCCCATATTCCCGGTGAGCTGCAGTTAATTCATGCATAACAAAACTGGATATTTTCTGTTTTAGGGTTGCTTAGATATTATGACTGATTTCTTATGCCTTTGTTCTGTGTAGGAATGGTGATGGTAGAGCTGTACTTCGCTCTTCTGTGCGTGAATTTCTCTGTAGTGAAGCTATGCATTATCTTGGAATTCCAACAAGCAGAGCTGCCAGGTATTACTCTTTTTATTTAGCATCCTTGATTAAAGGTAATTTTGTGCCCCAGTCTCACTGAGCACCAATAGAGCAGAACAAGGACAGATCTTTCTTTTCACATGGATACAATTGGAACCTTTTCTTAGATTCTTTTTGGATAAAACTTTCCAGTAATCATGAGCTCCAGCCGTTTACCCATTTGCTTTTATGTTTGATGTGCTTTAAAATATTATTGTTTAAACACTGTATAGCGTACTGCCCTTGTATTGTGCTGAACAGCTGCTGTGCTCTTGTAAGACTGTCTTAACTCAATTACCTTAATTTAATTTGAAATCTGGTTTGTTTGTGAAGAAAGTAAAAAGTAGAAATTAGAGTAATTGTATCTGACACAACTCCCCCTTCTCATTTTTATGCTACTACAATCCAAATTTCTTCTAATAAATATATCTATTTATAACTGTTCTTTTACTTCTTATTCACCAGAAAAGCTTGCAAAAACAGCAGGACTAGATTCTTGTTCTGTAGTACTCTTCATGTATGTGGATAATCAGTGAGTCTGTCAGTACTTGTTACGGTCTGTTATTACACTAAAGTTATGCATTTAGATGAATTTCTCCAGATCAGGCCAAGCAGGAAAATGTTGAAAGCAACTCTATCTGTACTGTCATAGTCAGCTACTTGCAATTCTTAAGACTGGTAGATAAATAAGTAATAATATTGGAGATAGTCTTGAATGTAGATAATTACTTCCAACTCCTTATTTATATAAGCACACCTTGAGCAGCGAGGGAATTGTATTAAAAACTCATTTAAAACCACTTCTGCTTGAACTAAAGAGGACTAAAAATCACTCATGTAGATGATCTTCTCAGAATGAACTAAACTGAATTTTTCAGATGATTGAGTTTAAAATGCCAAGTTTTTTGTGTTACAAGGGGGTCACGTGTCTGTACCTTGGAATTTCAGGCTTTAAAGAAGTAAATGTTCTCTGGAAGAGGCCAATTCCCAGCTGCCACATGTCAGGGTTTCTGTATTTGCGAAGTGTCTGCAAATCTCTGTAGCATTAATTCTAACACATTTTTTCTGTTGAATTGTGGTGTTTGTAAATGACATTTTGATGGTTGATTCACTGACTTCACCTTGAGAACCTTTGCTGTTAGCTATTGATGCAAAATGTTAAGCCTGCCAGAGGATCAGCAGGAAAGTATCTGGCAAGGTCATGTCCTTTCTTTGCTGTCGTTTCAACAAATTGTTCAGTGCAAAACCAATGTGAAATTACCACTTAACTGTGTTCGAATTCTATTGAGTACACAGTGTGCTGCAGTTCTCTGCTGGCAAATTGGTAAAATGCGTGGCTCTCTTAACTGCTGTACAAGCTCTCCCAACTGTTTGTGAGACTTCATTTGGAAAAACCCCAGCTGATATCCGTATTCTTCCCAATGGGGAGCTGTAGTGCTGAGGTCGGTGAGATGCACTCAGGGTTCTTGTAAAAAAGAGTTTTTGGCAGAATTGTAGGGAAGAGCCTTACAGCTTAACCCAGAACACACAGCAGGTTGGTTTGTTCTATTAATTTCAAGTACTGTCTTCCCAATGGGATGCTACAGTTAGTGACTATACTGCTTGCGAGGGAATGCTTCCTCATATGGTACCATTTTAGTCACACGCTGGGACTACCAGGTAGCAGCATCAGGGATTAGGTCAAAGTGGTAAGCCCAGTATGCAGTCTACAGAGTGAGATGGCCCTTACATGCCACTTAGTGGTCATGCAGAAGAGCATTCAGGGCACTTGAGAGCATGAAATCTAGCCCTTAAGCTCGAGCTAGGGTTAGTTTGGGGTATAGTCTCTCTCTTCCTCAGTGAGTGCTGTTCCTGCTGCTAAATGTAAGAGTGATTTCAGTGCCCTGCCTCCTGTTGCCAAGTGTACCTTGGCAGTGGTCTGCTGCTCTACAGGTAATGGTACTTATAAACTGGAGGGGCCATTTGAAAACTATTTTTATAGTGGTAGCGTGGTATCTTGATGTAGCTGCTCAATTACCTGGAAGCTTTTAAGTGTTAATTGTTCATCAACTTGTATTAGTTACTATGATGCCTCCTTAGATTTCCTGCAAGAAAAGTGCTGGCGTTCTGTAGGAATTTTGCTGAGTGTGTGCTAAGGGTTACACAAATAAAAAACCCCTTTGAGCAGAGGTGTGAAATGGCAGAACTGAGTGCTGTTATTATCCTGACTGCTCTCTTTTTGTGCTCTGATGCGCACTCTGTTGTACTGGTGTCTTGGGTCTTTTTGAGTTTGTTTTTCTTGGATGATTAAGATTTCCTTCTTCCAGCTCGCTCACATCAGCTCTTTTTATCCTTATTCACAGAGATATAACAGTCGTTGTATGACTGCTTCAAAACCAACTTTTTCTGGAAAAAACATTCCTAACATTGCTCCAGTAAAGCAATAGCACTGAGGATGGGACTGTAGGCAGAGTACCCTGCAGCCTCTGCTACCTCATTTTGGTCACAACAACCCCAGGCAGCCCTACAGGCTTGGGGAGGAATGGCTGGAAAGCTGCCTGATGGAAAGGGACCTTGGTGTGCTGATGGACAGTCAGCTGAATATGAGCCAGCAGTGTGCCCAGGTGGCCAAAAAGGCCAATGGCATCCTGGCTGTATCAGGAATGGTGTGGTGAGCAGGACTAGGGATGTCATCCTGCCCCTGTACCCGGCATTGGTGAGGTAGGGTGCTTACAGTGAGAGCGGGGCAAGTCTCTTCTCACTGGTGACAAGTGACGGGATGAGGAGAAATGGCCTCAAGTTGCACCAAGGTAAGTTTAGTTGGATGTTAGGAAACACTTTTTAGAAAGGGTAGTTAAGCAGTGGAATAGGCTCCCCGGGGAGGTGGTTGAGTTGCCATCCCTGGATGTGTTTAAGAGCCATTTGGATGTGGTGCTCAGAGATATGATTTAGAAGAGGGTTGTTAGTGTTAGGGTACTATGGTTAGGCTGCGGTTGGACTTGATGATCTTCAAGGTCTTTTCCAACCTGAGTGATTCTATGATTCTCATCTGAGACATTTTTAATTGTTTGCGAAAACTTCTATTAATATTTTGACTTCTGTATATTTTTTTTTTTTCCCTGCCTTTACCTGGAACAATTCACAGCCTTTTCTTTGGAGTTAATAGAGAACATTCAGATTGGGTAGCTGCTAATGCCTTCAGAAATGCAGGAAAAAACCCACGTATTTAATTTCAAAGCCACAGTTATCATAAATTATTACGACTGTAAGAATTCCTTCTAATTGCCCCTCTGTGAACAGCCTGTTCCAGTGCTCTGTCACTCTGGCAGTGAAGAAATTCATCCTTGTGTTAGTATGGAACTTCCTGTGTTCCAGTTTCTGCCCATTGTCCCTTCTACTGTTGCTCCCACTCAGTCTTCTCCAGATTGAAGAGTCCTAGGTCTCATCTTTTCCTCTCACAGGAGATGCTCCAGGCCCCTCATCATCTTTGTGGTCCTCTACTAGACTCTTACTAGGAAATCCCTGACTTTCCTGATCTGGGGAGCCCATAACTGGACACAGTATCCCAGATGTGGCCTCACAGCACTGATGCCTGGGGAAAAACCACTATTTACAGACCTCCAACTGAAGTCTGTGCCACTGGTCAGAACCCTCTGAGCTCTGCCAGTCAGCCACTTCTCTACCCACCTCAGTATCCACTCATCTGCCCTGCACTTTCTAAGCCTTGTTACAGAGTCTTGTGGGAGAAAGTGTCTTAAGCTTTGAAGTAGTTTCATAAGCCTTAGGTTTGTCTGTTGTCCTTTTCTGTGTTCCTCCAAGGAAAGTTTTGTCTTCTGTTCAGCCTTCAACTACCTAAAAGATACCTTAGTTACCTGCATTAAATTTCCAGTAGTGTGCCGTGCCGTCCAGCAATTTTGAATTGAAAGACCTTTCTCAATTAGCAAAAAGCTAATTATATAAAGAATTATATGAATTGAACCTGCTCTTAGGCTCTCAAACCAGAAGTCTGTGTCTGCTGAAGGATGTTTCCTTGAAAGGATAACGCCAGGCATTCCTTCTGTTAGTGTAGTCTTAGTTGCCTTGGAGAGAAAACTTTCTAAACATTAACCTTAGGAGAAAACGATGCCCTCACATGGCTTGTGATGGTTGATGCAATTTTCTTCTTCAGATAATAACAGAAAATAGAGTGGAATTATGTATTTTATTTTGTTAGATGAGTGTAAACTTTGACATATTTTAAAGCAAGCACAATTGGTTGTTTTCCAAGCACTCACAAATCTCGGTATATGAATAAATGGGAAAATGTCTGAGATGCGCAGAACTGTGAAGCAATTGAAAGGAAGGTGTTGTTTTTAAAAATTCAAGTACAAGGAGCAGCGGAGAAGAAAGTAATAATTATAATGCGTCATCAAAACTATGCCTTTATAGTTGATACTATTTGCAGAGTTCTCGATTGCTGAGGATCCCAGATCTGTCCCTGGGATTACGGAGGCAGCAGTTTTGCCTCATATAAAAGGCAATCTGATGCAACTATTTGGCTTCTCATTTCTTTGTCTTTCCAATTTTGCTGTTATCCTCAAGGGACTTGTGGCTTATTTATGTTATCATCGCTCTCATCTGTCACTGGGGTTCTAAATGAACGCAGTGCTTTTCCTCTCCCCAAGAACAATGTAGGCAATGGAAAATGGGTAGCACTGTGTAAGTAGAAAGGGAAAGCATCGAGCTAAAGAAGCTTGTTAAGCTGCATCTTTACTCTTTGCCTGCATTGTTTGTAAGAACAACCTATTCCAGCAAAAGGATCTTCTGAAATAAATAGTTACATAGAATATCTCTTCATCTCCAGTGTAGGTTAAGTTTCCCATATAAACTTCTTAATTTTCATTTCTTCTTTCTTACAGCTTAGTTGTAAGTGATGACGATGTGTGGAGAGATCAGTTTTACAATGGAAATATTAAGAAAGAGAGAGGTAATGAACACATTTCAGACTAACATGATTTATCACTGCAACTTAATTCCCCATTGTAAAAATCAACTTTGTCGTTTATGTGTAACAAGAACTGTGCAATAGGCTTCATTTCATTTATCAAGATAGAGAACCTTCCTAAGAAAATCAGTCTCAAGCACATCTTAGATGAAGAAGTGAAGCCCTATGAACAGACCTGCTATGACTGGTATTGTGGTGGTGTATGTTTTTTCACATGCCATTACAAAAATGGTATTGAAATCTAGGGAAAATATCCATCGTTCTGCAGGCAATACCATAATGATGGGGCACTACCGTGGCTGCACCATTGCTCTGTTCTCTAAGCCTGCTCTGAAAAAGAGTGGGATGGCACAGCATGGATTAAAATCAGAAGTGTTTTACACTGGTTTGTTCTTTCTTGCTATCGTCTGTGGGGGAGTTGTAATGTTAATGCACTGCTGGAATTTCACTTGTGTTCGCTGCTAAACTGATATAACATATATATATATATATAATATAATGTTCATACTGCTAAACAGATGAAGATGTGGAGGAGTAAAAAGTAGCAATTGCAAATTAACCCTTATCATTAAAATGTATGTGTAGCGTAGTATTACATGTATTCACCTGTTCTGTGTAGAACATACTTCTAGAGATACTTGTTTAACTGTGCACGTGTAAATTATTTGTCTAGAGAAAAAAATGGCATGTAGTAGATCTACTATGAGATTATTTTATGTTGCTGATGCTCCATTTACATTTAAACATGTATCTATATTTAAGGTGCAATAGTCCTCCGTCTTGCCAAATCATGGTTTCGTATAGGATCCTTAGAAATCCTGGCTCACTCTGGGGAACTGGACTTACTAAGGTTTGGATTTAGTCTTTGTAGTAATTACGTTGGTTCTCCTAACAATCAAATGTGTATTGCAATGCATACATACAGTTGAAATTCAGGCATACATTATAAAGACAGGAAGATTGTGTTGTTTAGAAAGATGACCTGCTGGATTTTTACAACATTGCAAAGGTTCTGGACTTGTAGAGATAAAATCCCCCGGGTGTTTTTTAAGGCCTGGATCTTATAAACTCAAAAAGCTTTTATAGCTCAGCTATTTCTGGTAACTAAGCATTGAGGCCAGGGGAAGCTGTATCTACCTGTATCTACCTGTATCTACCTGTATCTACCTGTATCTATCTAAATTTTACAGATTTAGGGAATTAAGGTGTTAATTTCCCATAGTTGTCTGTGAGGCTAAAGCAGCAGAAATCCCTAGCCCAAGTCTGTTGTATAAACTGTGCCCTCCAGGAACACATATTAGGTAAAAATTTATTGCACAAGTTTAAACCTCTAAGCAATATTAATTTCTATATATTGCTTCATCTCAGGCAATTAGCATGGCAGATGTTTTGTTTTAATGTTGACTGTTCCTCTGTGGAAGCAATGCACTGACTGATAACAACTTGTAATAGCAGTTGTTTCAGGGTGCTTAAAAACGAGAGAAGTAGCAGCTGTTGCATGTTGTATTAATTGGTAATTCAAGGTTACTTCCCCTGTGACTCTATTCTGTCTTTCTCCTCCACCTCCCCCTTTTTTCTTTTCTTTCCCCCCCTTTTTCTTTGAAATCTCACAGGAGTGCTTTGTTGTAAACCAAAAGATTGAATTGAGGAACTGAATTTAAAATGACACAGCGCTGTTTTTTATTGTTGTTTAAGTACGTGCCAGCAATTGGTTTTAATGGGCAAGTACAGATCTCTTGTGCTTATGCAGAGCAGGAACCCAGGGCAGCCTGATCTATGAGGCAGTTTGTTGGTCGCCCCTCTAACAGTTGGGTAGCTATGTACTCTGCTAAAGCAGTTGCAGCTTGAGGGGAGTTCAGTGATTTGCTCCAACAGCCTGATTAGAAGGTAAAATATTTGTGTGCACAGCCTCACAACCCTCACCCAGGTCCAGCCCTTGTCTGGGTCTACCCAGTTGGTTCTTACAGCTGCCTGTGCCCGTGGCCCTGGACAGCTCTAGCAACAACAGTCCTACACAGAGCTCATAACTGTACTAAATGCCAGCTGCTCTGCTTTAAATCTGCAAATGGGGGCATCTCATAGGCATCACGGCTTTAACGTATGCATCTCAATTTCCTTAACCTGCCATATAGAAATGCTATGCACTTAGGGGGATGGCCACCTATTATGGCAAGTAACCATACTTAGGAATTTTCTATGTTGGTGAATTCTGATCTAGAGTTATTACTAGTAACGATGCGGCTTTTTTTTCAATCCACCAATTACTTCTTTCCTGACAGTCTGATATGGTAGTATGTTAAACCAGATCCCATTGTGCTCTGGAAATGCAACACATGGGAATAGTTTTAACTCAATGGCAGTCTCCAGTTATATTTGTGTCTAGAACATTAGGTTGTATTTCTAAGTACTTGGAAGGGCTTAATCCAAAACTCATTGGAGAAAATACATGGAGTTTTCTAATGCCTGTTTGCAGCGTGCCATAGGTCAGCATTTAGCTATTAAAGAGTTCTGAATGCTCAATTCTATAAGTACCATTTTTTCTTTAATGAATTCTGCATCTCACGGTACAGGAGATTGCTGGACTTTATCATCCAGGAACATTTTCCATCAATAGTCCCCAGTGATTCAGATGCGTATCTGGTAAGTTGTTTTGGAAGTTATTTTTGTTTTCCACAGGCCTGTGAACAAAGCACTGTACAAAGCTTTGCAAAGTTTGCAGCTTTATAAGGTTTCAATACCTGAAATAATCTTTGGGGTTTTATTAATAGAAGCCTCGTTTACTCCTTGGTTGCTTCTTTTTCTCAAACTCCAGCTTGAGCAATTCCTTGTTCACCACTTCTGATCATGGATACTTTTATTGGGAAGCTTCCATTTTCCATTATTTTCTGTTCTCTTACTGCTCAGACTGGTAGGTGAGAAATGGTTACAATGTGATGAATTAGGTTTTTCCTAATGTAGAATAGTATATATCATATCTTTGTTTCTTTCTAAGGTTTTTACACTTCCTTTAGTGTATCCATATGTACATAACTGTGTCCTTTTATTGCATCTGCATGTACTTAGTTAACTGCAGTCTCTGCTGAATAAAGCCATTTTGCAGTCACATCATTCAGGATGTGAACAAACGGTCCCAGTTGGCAGAGATCAGAGATGTGCGTTTAAAAATAGAGCATGCAAAGCATTTCTAAAGTAAATCAAATGTTTATATTGTTTGTTGTATTCCGTAGTTTTATGTGAAGTAAAATGTGTATCTCATTTCAGGAATTTTTCTCTACAGTCGTATCAGAGACAGCAAGCTTGATTGCATTGTGGATGTCTGTGGGTTTTGCACATGGTAAGCTGCAATAGATATCATCACGGTGTTGGCTTTACAGGAGTGACTCTGTAATTACTTGAAGATGGCTTTTATTTGTTCCTTTGTTCTGCAGTCCTTCTGATGTCCTTGCCTGCAGCACTATCTGTTACGCATTAATACTAAGCAGTTCTTTTCATAACAGAGTTGAAAAAACTTCCTGATTTTTCAAAGTCTGACTTTAACTGGCAGGAACAAAGAATGCAGCAAGAGTGTGGGCTTCCCAGTATTGTTGTGACTGTTTGAGGTGCAAAGATGTTTAATTGCTCGGGATCTGATGCATCTATATAAGAACCTGTCCTTTTATAGTGATGGTACTGTGTAGGATAGAGTGCTGTCCACCCTGGTTTCAGGTTTGTATTATGACAAATAAAGTAGCACTGTGTTGCTAATACAGCACACAGTCCACGTGCAAAGAAACTTAACTGAGGACTTGTGCAAGATGCTGTTTCAATACCATGTCACACTGAAAGGAAAAGCAAACAGTGCCACCTATGCATAGACACCAGGTGCAAGATAATATAAGAAACAGTTCCTAATTTTCATACTTCATACACCTGCCAGGTCAAGAATAAAAGAGACAAGTTTGTTTTCCAGGATCTGATTTCTGCAAGGGAACTACTGTAGTTGTCTAGATTCAGTGCGCTGATTTTACAGCAGATCTAGAGGCTGCAGAGTTTGGGTGGAACGTTACCTTTTGTTTCTCCTTCCTGTTTAATTGTAGGTGTGTGCAATACAGATAACTTCAGTTTGCTATCCATAACCATAGATTATGGACCGTTTGGATTTATGGACTCCTATGACCCAAGTGAGTGTAGCACCCATTCTTACATACAATTTCTGACTAAAAATTACTTCTGTTAATTTATGTAATTTCTTCTAATGTTTTTAGCAAAATAAAATAAAAAATCCCAACTGTATGTTTGTTTGAACAGTTTTAGGGGGAAAAACATGTTAAAGGCCAGTTTTATATGTTATAGGCTATGTTAACAGGTTATGCTTTGATTGCTAAAAGTCTGAAAATAAGATGTCACTATTAAGCCTGTTTTCATGAAGAATGCTTCCTATTGCATTTCATCGATTGAATGGATGGTATAACAGAAACCAATAAAACTAGAAATTGCATATTGCTGTAAGCAGCCTATGGCAGTTGTTGTATACAACTCTACATGCATTATGCTCTGGCTTTGGAGTCACAGCAGCTCTAAGGAAGGAAAGGAAATCAAACCCATCCTGTCATGGCATAGGCATATAAAACTGAATACATAAACTCAGTCAGTCTGGGATTGATTCATGTAGATGCAGCATGTGCATAAATGTGTTAAATTTGATTATTGTTAGGAGATTTCATCTGAGTAGTTTTCAGAACCAATGGTGACTAGTTGTCCTGCAATCTGTTTTCATGAGTCTGCAGCCTCAAATTAATGAAATCACTTGAGCGTAGATATTGTTTGACTCCTGCTGTACTGAAGAAAACAGGTCTTTTCTGGCTTTAGGTCTTTTCCTTTAGGGCAAGTTGACCTCCAGCCAACAAGTAAGTAGCCATCAGATACTCATTCACTCCCCACTACTGCAGGATTAGAGAGAGAATTGGAAGAGCAAAGGCTTGAAGAAGCTCCTGGGTCAATTTTAAGACAGTTTTGTTAACAAATGGCTAAAAAGAATGGAGAGGAGGACTCAAATAGTGATGCAGGGTGGTCACTCCCACCAGCAGGCTGATGCCCAGCCTGTCTCTAAGCCACAGCTACCTTAGAAAGTCTGCTCCCCTGTTTTTATTGCTGAGTGTGACGTTTTATTCCCTTGTTCAGTTGGTGTCACCTTCCCAGCCTCTTGCTTACCTGTATCAGAGTGAGAAGTGAGAAAGCCTTGATGCTGTGCAAGCGCTGTTCAGTAGTAGACAAACCTTGATGTGTTATCAACACTGTTTTAGTCACAAACTTAAAACACAGTAACAATCAGGCTGCTGTGATGATCATTATCTGTATCCTGTCCAGTCCCAGTGCGTTCTAGAACCAGATAAAATACTTTAGAGCTAAAGTTTCAGATTTGATCTGGTTGCTACACCTGACAGATGTATCACAAGTCTCCTTGATAACCTTTGAGGATCAAAGCTGTATACACTGATCAGCTTGTCTCCTTCTGGTCTGGGCAAGTGGTTCGTTACAGCATCTGTTTTCAGACCAATGCTGTAGATGTGCATGCAGCTAATATTTGAGTACCCTGCCACTTACATAGCACGTATTTATCGCCCAGATAAGAATTTCTATACTATAATACATTCAATGTAATTTTTCAGGAATGAGTTGCCTATGCAACTCAAGTATCATTCAGGTGGTCTGGTTTCTTGTTTTAAATGCATGCTTACATATGTTATTTTTAACTTGTCAATCCTGAATCCTGTTGTGCAGTTGTTTTTGTAGTTGTTATCCTTAGTAGTAGTGCTGCATGTAGTAAAAATACTGAATAAAGCATTCGCAGTGTTTAATTCTTTTAAGAACGTCTGAATTGTATTTTCAAGTTGGAAAATGCTATTTGTGATGCATGGAAATTAATCTGTGAGAGATATATTTCTTAGGCTTGCAAATATTAGATCTGGAGTTAATCTGCTGTAAATAAGCATCTTTGTGATCTGGGTTTAAATATTTCAGTATCTTTTATTAATTTTTTATTAATTTGCTGCCTGAATACAATAACAAATGCACATCAATATTTTAATGTTGACTCTTGTTTTAGTTACTCTGTTGTGGAAAATTAGTGTTTTGTTTGAAACAGATTTTGTTCCAAACACTTCTGATGATGATGGGAGGTATAAGATAGGAAACCAGGCAAATGTTGGGCTGTTTAATCTGAACAAGCTGTTACAAGCTCTGAAACCTTTACTGGATCCCAGGCAAAAACAGCTGTAAGTAATCATTTAAATACCTAAACACTTAGAAGGACTGAGGAAATATGAGACCATCTAATCACCATATGCATAGGAAAGAAAGAGATGAGCTTAGAAAATAATTTTTCTCTAGGTGGAAACTGGCCTTGAACTCGTTATTGGCTAGCGTAAGGTGGGGGAAGTTTTCTGTTAACCACAAATAATAGCAAAATCTAGCTGGAAGCCTGTGCCAGATGTCATGGGGCCTATTCTTCTTCCTCTAATGTAGGACCTTTGCCTATAGGTTTCTGTTGTAGGTTTTCCTAGCATGTATTTTAAGGAGCTTACAAATGAAGACCATCCAGTCTTTTGAAGTAACGAGGTAGTATTTCAGCATTCTTTTGTAAAGATTCCTGCTGTAAATCTTCTTGACTACAGCAAAAAGTCATGACTTCTTGGTATGAAAATGAGACAGATTGTGTTTTATTTTCCTTGCAAACAGCTATGGATGTATTTGACGCTTCCTTTCAGACATTTTCATAACATGTATCTCAGTTGATTCAGAATATCGATGTTTGTAAAATAACAGAAGTTTCCATTTCTAAGTTTACAGTAGGGCTATGCTCACAGTACTGTTGTGGTACCACAGAATTTAACAACCAACTTTTTTCTTTGCAGAGCTTCCCAGATTTTGGAAGAGTATGGTCAAACCTATTATGTCCGGTATGCAGTTCCAGAGCTCACACCCTGCAGTCCCAATACTGCAGATTACCACGTGACAACTTTCTTACTGTGCTGCTATTTTCAGTTTTACAGAATTGTTCAAAAGAAAACTGGGGCTTCTTGGAGCCAGCAAGGATGATAATTATTTGATTGCTTTCCTTCTCAAAGTGAGTTTGTTTTGTTAATCTTGTTGGCAAAAATCTGAATGAATGTCCTTCATTCTTAAAAGCACTGATATGAGCCTTTCTGTTTGCCAGCTCATGGAAGATACAAAGGCTGATTTCACAATGACATTCCGACAGCTCAGTGAAATTACTGCAGACCAATTAAGGGAGCTTCATATTCCTGAGGTATTCATTAATACAGGCATCCCTCTTTAGGAACACTCAATACCAAATGAGTGAATCAGGGTAGACAAAACCCTGATATAATAAGAACGTTGTTCACTTTCTCTGGGAAGTGCCACCGTCTTTCCCTAACTTTTGACTTCTGTTTGTCAATGAATGAGAACTTAAAAGGCCTTTTTAGGGAGCAGAATGAACTTGTGCCTGGAGCATGGTATGAAGATGAGGAGTTACTGCTTCTTTTTCCATTTATAATCTCCTCCTACACCTGGAGCATTGAGTTGCACTCTTTCCACTCACTCTATCTTTTTTGTTTTTAATATCTGTTCCTTATCCTTTGATCAAAGAATCTGTTCCTTATTCTTTTCAAATACTTCTGATTCATGTACAAAGAGCAGAAGAGAGCAATACCTATGTTCAAGTATTGAAAAACAAAACAGGTCAAAAGCTAAGGATAAATAGGGGACAAGTTCTGAAGGTACTTAGGTAGAATTTGCTCTAAAAGAGATGGGTTAATATGGATGTCAAAACTGAGTAATTTAAATAAAGGAAAAGATACAGGTAGAGTTTAGGGAAGAGAATTAGTTGAAGGTTCACTGTATGTTTCTCCTTACATGTTCTCTCTGATTGCTTAGTTCAGGTTTTGCTTAACAGGAATCAGGTCCTGTTTACCTGTCACTGATGTTTTCTTGCCCTTTAGGAATTCTGGGCTCTGCGGGATCTGGGGAAACACGGGTTGTTTTCAGAGTGGGTTGCAATGTACCTGTCACGGTTAGATGGGTAAGTCTGGTGAAGTTTCAAGTTTAAAAGTAACACCAGCTGTGTATTTGCCAGAAGGTGGCAGCTTTAATTGACAAGGATCTGTGTGATCTTTAGTAGGGCTGGGAAAATGTACATGATTTGTAATGTCTTTTTTTATTATTATTTTTTGTCTTTGTGGTTCTAGATTGTGCTAGCTTCTGTAATAATAGGTGGCGAGTAAGGAAAATCCAAGGAACCTTCACAAGTAGGTTTTTAATTAATTTATTTATTTTTTAATATTTAGGAACAAGGATGATTCAGACGTCAAGAGAAGAAGAAGAATGACGGGTAAGTAAAACAATTCAAAGGAAGTAATATGCTAAAAGATGGCGACCAACTTCTTACATAGGTTTGTTGCTGGCTCCCCTGTTTGTTCTGTGACTTGGTGCTTGTGGACCTCATTTATTTATTTGTTTATTTATTTTCCTTTTGATACCTGTAAAGAACTTGAGAATTATTGGCCCATAGGAACATGCTTGCTGTATTTTGTGATGTCTCAGGTGAGGCTTTGCTCAGAAGAACGTTATTCTTTTCCTGTAAAGAACCTTTCATAACATCAAGAAATGATTTTTATAGCCACTCTGTGCTGGCTCCATGAGCTGGGATTTGTATGAGTGCTCAAACATGTCCATATTGTGTTTTTGTATATTATAAAGAATTCATATTTTTGATAGGCCTTCATTCATTCATCTATTTATTTAGGGAAGCGGGGAAAAACCCTCATTTAACTGGGAAAATGTCTAGTCATTAGAGGAAGGTATGGTTATCAGAGATTAAATATCCTATTTGCTCCCTCCCAGTTACTTCAGATGCCAAACGGTAAAGATACATAGGTTGTTTATCACAGCAGGAACAGTGGTTATGAAATTGTACTTTGTTTTGTTGGTCTGCAATTAGCTGAGGAAAGCTTGTGCAATTTGCCTACCGCAGACAATGAGAATCTCTGGACAAAAGGGGGTGAAATGAATGGGGGATCTGCCGAATTGTGCAGTAGGCAGAATGAACTTTATTGTTGTGCTGCTTTGCAGGTGCTTTATTCGCATCTCTAGCGAGAATGGCTCTTCTCTTTCATTAGATATTGATTGGCTGATTTGTTCGGAAGCTTAAATTGATTTAGCTGTAAGATGGCAGGAGATGGTACCGAGTCTCAGTAATAAGATAGATTTTCAAACTGGTGTTCCATCTGTTTTTAAGAATGCTTAGAATTTTACATCCAGTTACCAAAAGGGCTTCTTTTATTACCTGTATTTTGGTGTGGTTGGGAAGTTTCAGCTATGAGACCCAGAAACTGTTAGTTCAGCCACTCTTTTGAAGTTCCCAGCCTTCCTTACCTAAAATTTAATGCTGGGAACTGTCTAAACACACTTTTTCTATGCTTGTTATGTTTCTATGTTTTTGTGAATCTGCTTTTACAGAAGAAGAGTGATGTTCTGACTTGTTCCAAATCAGGAAAGCTCCCGGTTTGGGGATGATTAAAGAAAACCCAGCACTGTGTTTTCCACTCACATCCAAGAGGATGTTATGGGATGGGAGGCAGACAAACAAGGGGAAGGTTTTGTCCCCAGGACCACACTTAGGCTGCTGATCTCAGCTTTGGTAGCAGGCCAAAATTTGATACGTTAAGGCTTTGTGGATGAGTAAGATGTGTTCTGTGTGAGCGACCATCTTCCTGCAGCACAGCTGGCAGGGCCCCACCATGAAATCCTTGCTGCACGAGCCCAGTACAGTTGTGCATTTTTACACAGCTATTAATGCTAAAGACAAAACTGTCATGCCCGTCTCTGGATTTTTATATGAGCTGATAAGTACCACTAAATTTCTTAGTTCTGTCCTAAGTATTGGCTGTTCTTGAGCTGTCAATGGCAGCATATTCATTATTCATTGCCTCATCATTACTAAGCGTAGAGGAGTATCTTCAAATGCTTCAAGGTAAAGCATTTTAAGTTGATCACATATCATGATTTTTACTCTTTTTCTCCCTTGACTTGGTTTTTAGTTCCTCAAAGCGCTTTGTCTTGCACTGCATAACCTCAGTTCCTTTAGGTGTTGATGAAAAAAATTTGACAATTCAAGTCCCAGTGAAGTCTGTCACTGTGTTTCCTTATGCAAGGAATATGTTCAAAAGGAAAAAAGAGGAGAAAAATAGTAGACCACATCATAAAATACTTGAAAGGGCACAATTTTTTTAATATTTTGTCCTGTTCTTATCTGGTTTTCTTATTCTTTCCTAATCATCTTGTCTCTCGTGTTCGTTATGGACATTTTTAACTCCACTGTGAAACTTGTCCATTTGCAGCTTTTAAGAATATGTTTCTGGGACAAACACTCTCCTGCTGATGTGACTCACGGCTTTCATGTGGATTATCATTTCTGTATGAGTCAAGTTAAATTATCCCCCTTCTTAATATTCTTTTATATCGTTCTCATACTTAACTACTGAAAACCATTGACTGGATCAAGTAAAATTCTGAACTGTAAGCAAATTATTTTACCAAGTGGGAAAAAAAGATTATTTTTTTCAGCGGTTGGGGCAGGGTGTTGTTACAACTACGTAGGGGTGACTGAGATTCCCAACAGCCAGTCCTATTGGTTGGTTTTCATTTAATTTATGTAAATACACGTAGCATAACAGTGATGCAAAGAAGAATTCCTGTATCTGAATGGACTGTCTTCAGTCTTAACTCTCAAGGAAGTTAGGATCTGGACATGGAATCAGTGAAGCATCTGAGTTGGAAGGGACCGTTAAAGGCCATCATGGCCAACCCCCCTGCAATGAACAGGGACATGTACACTGGATCAGGTGCTCAGAGCCCCATCCAGCCTGACCTTGGATGTCTCCAAGGCTGGGGCACCCTCCACCTCTCTGGGCAACCTGTGCCAGTTCTTCATCACCTATACTGTAAAAAGCTCCTTCTTTGTATTCGTTCTGAACATCCCCTATGTAGTAGCAGCATGTTGTTATGTGGCTTGGGCAGCTTACGTAATGGAGGAATGTTCCCGTTGCCTGGCTTTGTGCCAGCGCCATTAGAGCTGGAGTGCATCTGGTTTCAGTCCGCATGCTTGTCCTCTGAAAGAGCTTCACCTCTATTTTAGCAGGACCACAAGTGGTCAGAGTTCAGTGCTTACAGAAGAAAGTGATTTCTGTCCTTTACTTTTGTAAATGACGTAAAGACACACACTGTTGTATGTCAAATCTGGTGGCTTAAAACAGCTGTCATTCATCTCCAAAGATAAAGAATGCAATTATATCGCGATATATAAAATAATCACACAAGCGTTGTTTTGCAGATGACATAGCTTCGGTAAATTCTAGCTTGTTAGCTGGTTAAATGGAGCATTCTATAGAGGCTGTGTATATTAGTGTTATTCTGTTTGCTGTGCTCAACACTGACTGTCTGCAGGGAGCTCTGGAACATGAATTAAGTCCTGTGCTTGTCTGACCACCAAAACTTTGGAGGAGAGAAGTCTCACTTTTTCTCAAAGGCATTGGTTATTTGGGTACTCAACAAGGATCAACAAGTCAAAGAAGCAGTATGAGGAGATGCAAGTGGGCTGCTTGCCCCATTCCCCTCTTGGTGTGATGGAGACAAAAAGCTGTGGGTTGAGATAAAGACAGCATTAACAGGTGAAGCAAAAGTGGCAGAGCAAAATCAAGAATTCATTTACTACTTCTCTTCAGCAGGCAGATGTTCAGCCACCAGGGAAGCAGGGATATTAATATTAATGTCTGTGATCTCCAGGAATAGAGCGACAACGTCAAAACCTGCTTTCCAGCAGTGTGGCAGGAATGTGGGCTGTGGCAAACAAAACCTTTAGAGAAGCCTGCTGGTACTTGTAGCAGGGAAGCCTCTTTGAATCAATCTGACATTCTACTTCTTGTTTTACACATGGGCGGTGCGACTTTGGCATTACTCCTTGAGCGAATTAACAGATCACTGTTAGCAGCTCACAGATGAACACATTCATTCTTTTTTTCCTTTTTATGCAGTTTTTTTTTTTTTTTTTTTTTTTTTTTTTGATCTGCAAATTAAATCTCCCCGAAGGTTTCAGTGACATTTGCAATGATTGTGATCTGCTTCTGTTGGTTTTTGGCTAACTAAATTTAACATGATTTACTTTTGGTTTCAGCTGTTAATCCGAGATACGTGCTTAGGAATTGGATGGCAGAATCAGCAGTGCAGAAAGCTAACCTGAATGATTTTTCAGAGGTAAGTTTAGTTTGTTCTTTCTTGAGATATCTGCTAATAACTGACATGGAATCATAGAATGGCCTGGGTTGAAAAGGACCACAATGATCATCCAGTTTCAACTCCCCCTGCCATGTGCAGTGTCACCAACCACCAGACCAGGCTGCCCAGAGCCACATCCAGCCTGGCCTTGAATGCATCCAGCGATGGGGCATCCACAGCCTCCTTGGGCAACCTGTTCCAGTGTTCCAACCCTCTGTGTCAGAACTTCCTCCTAATATGTCATCTAAACCTCCCGTCTCAGTTTAAACCATTTCCCCTTGTCCTAAGGCCCATGAATGTTAATGAAACGGTTGGTTGCATTTGCTCTTTGAATCTGTATTGCACTTTGACCAACATTGTTTTATGTCATAACAATTACTCAATATTAGTAATAATATTATTAATAATACTAGCAATAGTAGAAGTATTCATTAAACTGTTTGCTATAACAATGGTGGTACTACTAATAGCAGTCAACTTGTGGAATTATTTCTGGAGCCAGGAGGGTGCGTAGTGCTCAGATTTGCAGGAAAATGTCTCATATAAAAGTATACCCAATTGAATTGCTTCCAGGTTCAGCTCCTGCAGCAGGTCTTACAGCGTCCCTTCCAGAAGCAGCGGGCTGCAGAGAAAGCAGGTTATGCTCTGCGCCCGCCTGCTTGGGCCAGGAGTCTTAAAGTGAGCTGCTCATCCTGAGGGAAACTGGAACAAGCAGAGCAACTATTGGAGTTCAGACCTTGTGGTGGGAGTGCGGAAGCAAGCCTTACTATGGGAGGTTCACACCCTCATGCATTATGGACTGGAATCTGCTGCTCCACTAAACAACTTCTTGACCAACTTAATAAGTCTAAAGATTAAAGAAATGGACTACTATGTATGTTTGCATCAACAAATTACATCGGTGTTTGTGACTGTCTTGGGGGTGACCCAAAGTACCTTTGCCAGAGTCAGGTGTGTGCTAAGCCTGCCTCTATGTTCTTGTCCTCTGTTCCTCTCTTCTTTGTATGAGAGAGGTAATAGGTGCATGGATATAATGACTCAGGGAACGTTCACAGGCGGCAACATGGAAATGGGCTTCCTTGCAAGTATCCCCTATATATGTATTTTCAGGTCCATGTACCTTTTGTATTCAGCTTCCTGATGGTCTGACAAACGATTTCCAAGCTGTTAATTTGTAGCATACCTTGGATTGTAACCCAGCAGGTTTTAGTCCAGTGTCTGTTTGACACTGCAATTCCAGATCATGAAACTAAGCATATAATTAAAACAAAATTAACACAGAAGCAATCAGGTGCAATATTATGCTACAAAGCTTATAGCAAAATTCACTTATCTGGGGCTTTGTTACTTCTTGATGCTACCTCAACTCTTCCCAGTTCCAAAATGGATTGTTTTAGAAGCTCCAACTGTCCTGAGCGCAACTTGCATCTGAAATGGAGGCTGTGTTACGATTGGCAGTTGAGGAATGAGACAATTTCATAGGGCAATAATTTAGATAAATGAGAAAGGATTGAATTTATTTATGTATTTTCTTTAACAAATACTTTCATCTCCAGTCTTGAAGATCTTTCTCTACTTTGTGGTATTGTTTTTGTGCCAGATGGAGGCAGACAGTTGTGTGTCATTGAGATGATGGTTCCATTACTGAATGGAAAGTTGGAATACTTACATTTCTGAAATTCAGTTCAACCATTCTGTACTCAGAGTAGTTGGTCGATGGGAGATATAGATCCTATGTTATTGTTTTAACCCTTAATTTTAATCCTCCTCCCCTTAGTCAGTGGGTGAGCCCTGTTTAAACTGCTCGTGTACCTCCTCATGGTGGCCCCGGCAGTCTGTATCCGATCCATCTCTGTGCAGGATCGCATCCAGCTCTGTGCGTGAGACAGACTGGGACATACAGAACTATGGAACCAAGAAGGTTGAGGCAAAAACTCCCTTCAAGGAATCAAACCCAAGTAAAACACCCCCTCATCAACTGTGACACCACGGTTACAAAATAGAAGCTATTTTTATTTAAGCACTAAGAGTGGCTGCTGTCTGAATGAACAACAGAGAATTCAACTGGAGAACAAAGGGGGGGGGGAAAGTAAGAAGAGATGTATTCATACCAGGTGTGAGATAAAGGCTTTGTGAAGATGGGCTACTCCTAGGTACACTTTGAAGACAAATATTAACCAAGAGATGACAACCTTCCTATGGGGGGATGCAACATTTTGAGGTAAGAATTTTTCTTTGTTGAAAATTAACCAAATAAATGAGATTTAAAGACAGCAACAGTGGGGGGAAAAATCATTTTTTCTTAAAAACAGACTGCTTTGTGGGGGGAAAAGGAGGGGGTGTCTTCTGATTGAAAAAATAAAAGAGTGTGGGGGTTTCTGAAAGAAAACCCATGAGGGGAAATCTGTTAAAAGGGATTATCCCACTACTCAGACTTCTCAGACACAAGACTGCTGTTGTGTGGTTTTCTTTGGTTCTAATTCTACAGAAGAGGCGGCCACAGGAGTACACGACTTGCTGGCCAGCACTGAGCGCTGCTCTGCCAACCGACAGAAGACAGAAGGAGGCTGCAGCCAATTTCTGACCTTGTTCTGCTGCTGGAGGGGTCATTAGGGGGTGTGGGGTGAGGAGGAAGCAGGTTGTGGGGGCAAAGTGGGGGACAGAGGGCACCCCCCTCACTTCTTGGGGCCCCAGGGGGAACTCTCAGAGAATTCCATGTACTGGGGCCTGATCCAGCGTGACCTTCGGTGACACAACAGCAGCTCTGGCTTAAAGTCCACCCGTCCTCATGGTTCAGGAGGTGCTGCCCCTTTTCTTCTCAAGAGCTTTCATTAGGTCAGACATGAAATCCACTTGCCTGCCTCCTCCCCCAGTTGGAGGCGGCCCGGCTGCTCTCAGCTCTCCATCTTGTACCGCATTCCCTTGCCTTTTTGGAGGAAGTGGCACAGGTTTCTTTGTAAGAGGTGGTGGCTTATTGGAGGCTGGCGGAGGCGGAAGGGGCAGCAGCAGCTCTTCATTGCTGCTGCTGATGGATGGGGGTGGCGGCGGAGGCACAAAATCAGGAGGAGGCTCACAGAGGTCAGCAGGTGGTGGTGGTGGTGGCAGATCAAGCATCAGGGAAGGCGGTGGAGCTGGAAAGCTTTCCGGATCTGTTAGGAAAATCCCGCTGTCTCGTTTCACTTTGGTGGGTAGGACTGGTGAAGCACTAAGAGCAGACGACCGCCGTTCAGGTGGAGGAGGAGGCTGCAGCGAGTTCCTCTTATTCAGCTGTTTCTGCCTCAGCACTGGTGGTGCCAGGCCAGCTGCACTGATGTCGTTATCCTTAAGAAGGAATAAAAGAACAAAGTCAGTGTGAGTATAAACTAATGGCACTGCCCAAGAATGGTGAAAAGATGGAAGAGTGCAGAGAACAGACAGTGAAAGGAGGCAGAGCTTAAAAAACCTTAAAGAAAATCCTGTGGTGTTTTTTTTTTTACATCCAGGGGAATACCGAGCAAGATTTGAGGGCATAAAAGGCAGAATCAGCTTTATTTCTTGTCACCACTGTATTATCGCATCTGGGATTCTGGCAAACTATGACATAGACTTTAAGTTGTGTTTACTAGTTCTCACTGAAGGTAAATAAAGCCTATTTGGCAATGTCTGAACACAACTTTCCCTCTGATATGTTTAGCTGGCAGTCAGTGGCTGTTGACAATTACTATACAAACATGCTGTCTATTGTAAGCCTGGGGAGAAGTGCGCTTCCCTGGAAACACTCATAGAATCACAGAATTGTTTGAGTTGGAAGGGAGCCCTAAAGGCCATCGAGCCCTGCTCCCCTGCATGAACAGGGACACCCACGCTGGATCAGGTGCTCTGATGTCCAGCTTGACCATGAGTGTCTCCAGAGTCAGGACATCCACCACCTCTCTGGGCAACCTGTGCTTTGTCCCCCTTACTGTAAAAAGCTTAATTATATACTCTTAGTCTGAAACTATTTCCCTCTGTCCTATCACAGCAGACCCTGCTAAAGAGTCTGTCCCCTTCTTTCTTACAGTCCCCCTGCAGATACTGGAAGGCTGCTATCAGCTCTCCCTGGAGCCTTCCCCAGGCTGCACAGCCCCAGTTCTCTCAGCCTGTCCTCATAGGAGAGTTGTTCCATCCCTCTGGATGTGCTCCAACAGCTCCATGTCTCTCCTGTAGCGAGGACTGCATATCTGGATGTAGTACTTTAAGTGAGGCCTCACCAGCACAGAGTAGATGGGCAGGATCAGGTCCTTTTCAGCAGAGCTGTGCTCCATCCTTACCTCCCCCTGCTTGTGCTTATAGCGGAGGTTGCCACAACCCAAATGCAACACCTTGCAGTTGGATATGCTGAACCTCATGAGGTTCTTTGGGGTGAACTGCTCAAGCCATTCACTTCTAGTTATGCTGATTTATTACTTTAAATCCAACAAGCTTAGAGCTCCAGCTGCAGCTCAGTCTATCCTCTAAGACTTCAAATGAACCCTCTGATCCCAGGCTTGTAGAAGCTATGAGCTTTTGCTGGAGAAAAGCACTCTTCAACCCAGCAGTCAGCAGCCCTAATTTTGGCATTAACCACATTTAACATGTTTGCCTTCTCTTGCTCTCACTCCTTCCTTAAAAAGAAGGAAGTAAAGAAGACACTGAGGAGGAGGGAACCACTGGCTGAGTTCTGAGAACACAACCTGTTCCAGAGGAAGTTCAGGGCAGAGAAACAGACCTTTTGAAAGGAGGAAGTCAGACAGAAACAAGAAGTGTATGACACACAGCGGAGGAGACAGAAATCCCAGGCATTGAGTTCCACATGTCGTGTGCACTTAACGCATGATGTAAGGATGTAACTGATGACCTTCCATCAAACAAACAGCATTTTTCTGTAGGACACATCTCTGTACTCTATCCTGCTGATATTTTTTACAGGCCGAAATTGAGCAAGCATGCAAAATCTGGAGCTTAACAAAGGGATGCGTTTAGGGTTTACTGAAGACATGTTTTCCCTTATGTCTTCACACTAAAGCTTTTTTTTGTTGTCGTTGATTATTTTTAGCATGCATACGCTCAGCTGTGTGCAGGCTCATGGAGGCCATCCTAGTAGGCACATTCCTATCCCTGCTGTATGAACTCGCAGCTCTTTGTTCTGCAGAATGAAAGTGGCAGATGGCCGTCCCTTCACTTCCAGCTGCTGGCTTCTTGGCTTTTGTGCACCAGGCACTGTTTGCAGGGCTTAAAGCACAAGGAGGAGCAGCACGGAGCCAGCTGCTCTGCTCAGAACCAAGTCCTTGCCACAACAGCACAATAGGCACTTTGAGAAGGGAAGACAGTGGGAAGACAGACTTGGAGAACTAGTTCATAGGTGATATGCAAGTGGTGCACTGCTTGTAACTGCTCACCTGAGCCTCTGGTGGGTCCACTTTCCTCTGAGTCTCTGCAGCTTCTGCACTGGAGGGAAGAACGACCTGTGGAATCTGTCCATTTGCCTGAACAGCTCCTGTGACAAGATGGAGGAGAGGGGAAAGGTTGCGTTGTTGTGGTACTGCCCACATCAATGGGTAACCAACTAAGGAAAAGGTTATTGAAAAGCCTTTACAACTTCCACAAAGGAACCACTCATTACAGGTTTAAAGTAAAGTCAGTAAAATCCACAGGATGCCTTTTTACTTCTGGCTTGCTTTGCAACTTCTCATGTTTAATTAACCTTAGGAAAACAAGCAAGATAAAGATTAGATTTACCTGTCCACATGTCTCCATGACTGTAGCTGATAGACCTACAGGAAGAGCAAGTGGAGGAACTATGGAGACATGGCAGAAATTACTAGGGTGCATAAATGTGGTGACAAATGAAGATCCTTTCCTTCTGACTACTGTGAATACATACATTTTGGTTTTTATCACGTTTTTCCCTTTAGATCAAAGACTAAAAGCACCGTAGTTTCCTATCAGTAAGAGTCACGATTGCTGAAGATTTGAAGGACTACAGATGGGCTGATCCATTTTCTTTCCTAAATGAGTCTCTTTCTCCAAATGAGTCTCTGTTTGCTGAAGGACTGGCAGGGAAGTTTAATAATGAGGTGAAATCAATCTTGTGTCTGTAAGTGCTCAGCAGAGAGTGATGTTCATCCCTGGGTTCTGTGGTCAGGCTCTCAAGCAGAGCGAGCTATCACTGCTCTGCAGTTCTTCTGCTGCCCGTAGCAGAGCAGGAGCTTGGGCTCCACACCTCTCAAAGCTACCGCTGCCTTCAGTGAAAATGAAATTTAACTCAGTGAAATGAAGCAAATCGAGCTCCACTCTAGATACTGCCAGGTGTAGCACCTTACCTGGCAAATACAGTATACTAGAAAACTCCATTTCTTAAACATGAGCCAAGAACTGCTCACGGTCAGACAGTTAAGGTTATAAACTGATAGCTGGGCATCAGGTTTCATGAAAAGCAGTAATGACAACTTTAAGAGAGCAAGAACCACTCTTACTTGCCTCTATTAGAATGTTAATGATCCTTCAGAGACATTCCCATAGAGACAATATAGATGGCTAAAATCTTTCCAGGCTACTTAACTATTTAATGGTATCCATTAGTTAAGATTACAGTATATTTTAGGATCACATGCCGTTTTCCTGGATTCTAGTCAATATTTCAATTTATACATATATACATGAACATTATTAGTCTGTTACTAACTGTCCCTACCTCAAATGGGCATTTATTACCATGATTTGATTCCAAAGCAAACATGCACTTCTACCACGTACTGAGAAAAGGCAAACTAAGGTCTTAGAGAGGTGTTCACAGGATTCTGAGCTGTAGTACACATTAGAAGTCAGAAAACTAGTGGTACATGTAGCGTCCAACACTGATTTTGACTTCGAATGCCTTTATGGATGCATGTACTCCACCAGCATGTCCTTCCAAAAAGGCAAATCTTAAGCATGAGAACTAAAAACATTAATGCAAGTTACAGCTAGTACCATGCTCTGTTATATCTGTACAATAATACAATGGGTAACAGTAAACTGATGAAGCTACTAGTAAAGTAAAGGCAGAGAATAACACAGCACTTTCCTCCATTGTCTCCTCTTCCTGACACCCACCCTGTTATCAGGCAAATGAGCAAAAGGCTGAGAAAAAGAGTGGCCCACCCTGACAGTCCCTTTCTGAAAGGACAGTCCACAGAACAGCCCTCTCACACCTTTTATTCAGGGGAAGAAAAGCTGCAGAAAGAAAAATACCTTATTAAATTGTACAGATTAAAGCTGACCTTTACTGGGCTGCCTTTATTCTTCAAATGGTAATTTTAAAACGAGGGCTGTGCATTTAGCTGGCTGCTGCTCAGGGCTACGCTGGGCTGTCTAGAACAAGACGTTATCTTGCTGAATCCATGGATAATTTTCTGAACAAAGATTATGTGCAACGCTGATGAGTAAGAGAGCAGTAATTGTGATTTCCATTGCTCAGAAAGCACTGGTACCTGCTGATAAGGATCCCGTGGGGGCAGCTGCTTCCACCGTCCCATGATTTGTCCTCCGAGAAGACAAGCCAGCTTTCTTCACTGCGCACTTGTAATTATCATATAATGTCTTGCCATACTGCAAAACAATCAAAGCAATACAAAAAGCAAGGCATTAGACTTGAAATAAGTCAACCATTCATTTTGCTTTCTGACAGTATTTCTAACTCCAATACCTCCTTGCCAAGTTTTGCTAAAAAGCAGCTTTCAGCACGTGGTGTTCCTATTTCTGTACAGGACCATGTGGAAAGCATCTCCCTAACATCACAATAAAACAGGACTCCCCATCCCTGTGATCAAATGCAGTCATACTGATAGCATTCTCACATTTTCTTTGCATTTTGCTATCTGTAAACATCTTGAAATTTGGCTTTAAATCCAACCACGCTCAATAGATTATATCTTTCCAGTGCTTTTCAAGTATTACACTTTCAGGCTGGAGACTTGGAGTGCCGAATCGTGGATCAAAGTCTGTGCTGTGTAACGCAAAATAATGTCACGTCCATCCCACATTGTTAAATGTCACCCAGCAGCAAAACAGGCAGAAAATAACACACAACCCAAAACAGCAGGCCTGTGTGTTCAGACATGGCCACTACACTGGGCTGCGTATAAATCCATCTTCCTTCATGTTTTGTGCAAAACAAATCTGGCCGTAAATTAGGATCTTCAAGAAGAGAGCAGGGCCAGCAGTTTGGGTAGAAGTGCCTGAAAGAAGTCACAGCTGGACTGAACAGAACTTGCACAGTTTGACCCATGGCGTGTTGTACCAGATAACTGGAGTGAGTTTTATGAGTAGGAGTTTTACAGCTGCAGAATTGACACACTGATAACTGGCATCCAGGAACACTCAGCAAAGCCATGCTGGTAATGCCCTGCTTTTTCTTCCTATGGTA
The DNA here is from genome assembly GCF_054131305.1 of Coturnix japonica. Classification (NCBI taxonomy): domain Eukaryota; kingdom Metazoa; phylum Chordata; class Aves; order Galliformes; family Phasianidae; genus Coturnix; species Coturnix japonica. The sequence continues at coordinate 124,849,093 of NC_140664.1, read as the reverse complement.
TGATCAGCATGAACATACACGTCCACTCTTGTCACAGCATCTCCAGTTGAGATGATAATGATCAGTAACCTGAGGGGCACAGGATTTTACAGAAAATATATTTAAGTAAATATACTTTTAATCTCACCTTGGCAATTCTTATTCCCGTTACCCACTGATGCAATGTGGCTCGATCGTCACAGCACAAGTATTTGATATATTGTGACTCCTTTTGAATCTGGGGATGCTGTAAGATATATCAGTTCACAAAATGAGACAAACATCGAGTCACAATGCAAACCACACAGTGACCCCACCGGGAACCTGTAGGCATCCTGTTAACATGAAGGTTACTTGAGAAAAAAAAGAAGCAGCAAATAGAGAAAATAAGAAAGTATGAAAAAGGTGGTGATCATCAACTATACATGAACGACCACTGGCAGCATTTGATGCAGAGGTCTTGCTCCTCAGCCACATGGCCCTGCTCCTGCCTCAGCACTGCAGGACCTGGCTTCCCTTCCTTGTGCTGACCCAACCCTGACGTGACTTAAAAAAGGAACCGATCTGGGTTAATTATAAGCCATTCTATCATACAGCCCAGCAGCATGCAGTATGGCCTCACATGCAGTGTGAGGACATGGCAGGCTGTGGTATATGCCCACAGAGCAGCAAAGAATGGAAAAATAGATGAGACTGTGCAGGACAGTATTGTTGCCAAAGCCCTGCACCATCACTCCATGGAGCAAGAGTGAATATGTCAGGGAGGAAGTGAAGAAGGCAAAGCAAAGAGATATTCCTCTCAAGGGGACTGGCAGTAAAGCACGTGTCTTAAGGAACAGTCACAAAAAGGTAACTGTATGCAGGCACTGGACATCCCATGGAGCCAGGTTACATTACCACCAACAAAGAAACAGGGGATTCCAACAAGATACAGCAACCCTGGGCAAGTTCAGCTCCTCCAGCACCTTTCAAGCAGAACTCAGCCATTTTGCTCCACTGTGCAAGGTCCAACTGAGTCCAGCAGATGGCACCCAAAGCTTTCAAATTTGAGAAGGCAAGGATTTCTTTTCCCTTTTCCTGACAGCTAAGTGCAATGAATCTATGTGACTCCCGACATTTTCAAACACCATACGTATCACCAAAAGGTTTATACTAAAAGAAAAACAACTACGCTTCAATATACAAAAACATTTGGAAGAAAATGCATGCTATATAAACATAGCAGAGAAGGATATTGCATGGGGCAAGCCAGGTCAAGGTGCTGCACAGCCCTGGCAAAAGATCTATAGGTGGGGAGCTCAGAAGGGCTGCAGTAAACCTCTCCTCTGGGCAACCTGCCTAAACACCACTCACAACACCCACAGTGTCAGATTAAAAGTCTGTGAGTCCAGTATCCTGGCTTTGATGGCAGCCACAAATGGATGCTGAGGGAAGAGGAAGAGCAAGACAAGCGCAAATCCATAATCCCTCCCCAGACTATTTTCACAACGGGGTTTTCTGAGCAGAATGTGACTTCTCTTATTTGGATCATTCAAGGGATTTCCCTTCCAGGTGCTTTTTCAGCTTCTTCTCAAGCTCAGGTGGAATTCTGGCATCCACACCTTTCAGCAACAATTTTCCCAGATCTGCTGCACATTTGATGAAGAACCTTCTCCTTTTGCTTTGAATCTTAACGCAAGTAGGTTCATTTATTGTTTATGTTTTGGAAGAGACACTGAATAGCTGACCACTATAGGGCCAGCCACACTTCTCTGTGCCACTGCTGCTTACAGAGATGGACACCGTGTTCCTGGCAAGTCATCTCTTTTCCAGCCTGCAGCCTTCTAATCTATGCGGTGCTCATTCTTCTGGTCTACCTTTGCTCACCCCTGCTGCTCCTTCCTGACCCTTCTCCATGCACACTGCATCCTTTTTGAATTTAGAGGCCCAGAACTGCACAGGTGAGGGAAAACTCACTTGTTTTCTCTCACCAGGTGAGGGGATGGCAGCGCGCTCTGTTTAGCACCTATGCCTCTCCTAACTGTTCCTAACATTTATTTTACATACTGCAACTGAGCACTGAAATACGCTTTTGAATGGCACAGGTCAGCACAATGCCAGTAATTTAATAAGTGAAGTTCTGATGCATTGGTCTTTGTCTCTATACATGTCACTGTGCATATCTAGCCTATATTATTTAGACTACTTTATTTAACCTCAGTCTCACAAGGTCCTTCCAGATTTTTTAGGTCTGTCCTTTCCTTGATGCTCAGAGTAATGTCATCAGCAAACTTCCTCACCTCGCTACTTCCCCAGTCTATGAACACTCTGGGACTGTGAGATTATTGCTGCCTTGAGAAGCTGAGAAGGAACTGTCAGTGGACAGAGCTAAGAAGCCTGGCCATTAGACAATATGAGAGCTATTTACTATCCCTTTACTAGCTACCACCTCCACTGTACAATGCATCTTAACTACTGACATCTACTTGTGGGGCCTATTCCAAATTACCCCAATCAGCTCCTTGAATAAATTACTCCAATCAGCAACTGTGATTAAATGCAGACTCAAGAATACACTGGTAGTTAGGGCCCAAACTAGCAAGCTGTTTCACATCCAGCTCTCACAAGGATAAACTGCCTTCAAAGACTTGCAGGCAGTATGTATCTTAGCTTTGTAACATTAGCTAAGGGCTGTAAGGGCTCTCACTTTCTCAGAAGAACAGGTACATTAACACCAGCTCCTTTTCCACATGTAAATTTATCAACGACATATGAAATAAAACTTTGTAGTGTCTCACAGGCTGCTGAAGCTCCTGTGTTTCTGGACAGTTGTTTAGTACAGCACACAGAGGTAAGGAGCTCTGGTCAATACATGCGCCTATTGTTGCAAAATTAGTTTCACAGATCCTGTAATAACCTCCACGTGAGCCTAGCAGATGCCACAGCACTATCAATCATGGCTGAGCCATGTGAGAAATACTGTATTTCAGACAAAGTAATGCTCACCTCAGTACACCACAGCTTACATATTTCACACGTAGAGAAAGATCAATTATCTTGTTACATGGTGCACACTGTGTCCTGAAAAGGTCACTAAAATCATTTGACAGCAAAGCGAAAACATCTCTGGAAAGGTTTATCACCTTTGTCTCTGAGACATGCAGCACCACAGGAAATTAGAAAAGACAAATGTTTAAAAGTAACCACCCCAGAATTCACAGTATGAATGAAATATGCAAATAGAAAAGGACTCCAAAATTTCCCTACAGGCAAAAAATCCACTGTACAATGTCTAACAAATAATGTGGTGTACGGAAATACAGCATGACAACAGTACTTTTTTCTCTGTTGATGCCAAAGCTCTTAATAATGATGAATGAGCAGCATCATCAGCACACCATAGCTGGAGGTGTGGAGCTCCAGGTGGAGGTCTGCTCTGGTTTTCAGAAGTGTTGAATGCTTGTCCAGACACTTATTAAGGACTGAACACCTCAAATGTCAGGCTGCAAACAGATGTGCCAGGTTCCTCACTGGAAAGCAACTGAACAAGACTGGAACAGAATCCAGGGCTCTCCCCTCACCCACTGTCTTCAAGTATCCACTGCCCAGAGACAGAGAAAGCAGAAGCACTTGAATATAGAAAGCTTATTTCCTGGTGACGTTTAAAAAATATTTGTATACAGATTGTATTTTCAGATATAAATTCTCTGCTTTAGGGAAAAAACAAACAAACTAACTAACTAACTAACAAAAAAACACATATTGAAAACCTGAAGAAATGGAACAGAAAGATGTGGTTTCTATGATTCTGTCCCAAAGCAGATGACTAAAAGCAATCAGTTCATGTGTGGATAAAATCAGAGAAATCAGAGACTGTCCCAGTAAAATACTCTTTTTTGTTTCACCTTTCAACACTGCAGACAAAAAGTAAACTGAAGTTACTCAGGCATCTCATTGGATTTTTTGACCCAAAATATATGGATCATTGCATAGTCTTCGAGGCAGAAACAGCAGCCAGAAGCACAAAAACAGTGACTAGGTTTTGAATCAGAAGCCTTGGTGTTAGGCCAGATTTTCTCCAAACACTCCATGTTTTTTAGTATCTTCTTTTCTGACAATGAACTTGTGCGACCTTAACTTCTCAGCAAAGCTGAGTTGTTTCTAACTCAAATGACTGCAAGCAGAATTAATACTCAGTACCTTCCAAAATCCACTCCAGAGTGCTTCAGATTTGCTGTCTGCTGTTAAATGTGGCCTAATTCTGGTGCTTGCATTAAGATGAGCAGGTTTAAGTGAGCTTTTGAAGACCCATGTTAACTATCAATAAAACAGTAACTGCTCTGCTATAAGGAATCTATTCTTCTCACCTCCATTTCTCTAATGACCAAGGCAATATTTTTAGTTCATTAAACATAGGTCTAACAGCCCCATAACCAAAGTATTGCTTTGTACAGCAAATCACATTTTCAAAATATATTATAAATCTTCCTTCACGTCTTTCCACTGATCTCATTCTTGCTGTTATTTTTTACATTTATCCTGCTGAACTGTTCACATATACCAGGACTGGAAATCCATATATTTGAAAGTGTTCTGTAATAAATATTTGTTATCTAACAATTAATTTTACTCTGAAATATCTGAAAGGTTCATGCTCACATGTGATTGTTTCATAATCTTTCACATGAAGAAACATTTCTGTTGTGTACCCTTGCTTTCCATGCTAGCCATTCATTCTACACTTCTTCACCTTCTACCTTCTTCACTGTCATTGTGCTGAATGCATTTCGCACGTGACTCAGTCTGCTCTGCAGCTTACAGGGTGTGATGGAGGAAGGAATCAGCAGCGGAGTGACTAAATTCCAAATTACTGGCTGGAATGGCACCACTGCTGCAAACAGAAGCTATTCCTCTTGAAAATTTACTTCCCAAATCCTGTAAAATATTCACTTTTTAAAAAGTGTGGTGGCTTCCAAATGACACCAGGACAACTTCGCTGCTCAGACTGCACAGGAGAATGTACCCAGCTGTGGAAATAGAAGATGATTTGCCTTTGTCTCCATTTATCCCCAGGAAACCAATTTTTTTCATCCTAGATTAATTCAGCATTATGCACCATTACCTCCAGATTACTCAAGCACAACCAGCACCAATAAACTATAATTAAATCCACTCTTTGTCACAGGCACATCAGACTGACTAAACCAGCACATTTGCATATAGATTACCTTGCTATTTGTCTGCTTTGAAAGATTTTTCAATATGGTGTGACAAAACCAGCTCCTGGATTGGTGTACCCACACATGCTGCACAAAATACAGATTATGCCAGAATTTCTGCCCAGTGCAACGAATGCTGTTAGGAGGAAGATGAACAGACTCCTTCCTCCATGGTGCAACCTCTTGGTTTTGAGGGCTTTCAACTTCAGAATATAAAATCAATCACAAAAGCTCTTATCTGTTTCCACAGCATTCCCCAGATAACATAGCAGACAGTGAAAGCGAAGACCTATTGGAAATCCATGTATAAAGGTTGGGTTTTGTAAATGCAGAGGACATTGTGAGGAACCAAATGGCTCCAACTAGCACGCCTGCTATGCATAGAGTGGAAGACTATTTTTTCTGTGAAAGAGGGAGGTTTCTCTTCCCTCTCTGCTTCTCTGTGGGGCTGCAGGCAGCCGTGCGGAGAATGGGGGAAGTTCAGAAACTCTATTTTCAGTATGCTGAGGGGTTTGTCTTTTGGTTTGTGTTTTCTATGTATAGGACTTTGAGGACCAGTGTAGAACAATCCATACAGACCAAGTAGCTACTAGGAAACATCACAGATTTCCAGTGTTGTAGTTGCCCCAACACTTAATGATTCTCGAAAGCCAAGTCCACCAGAGCCTCCATGCCAGGCCATGCTCCCATCCTGGGGACCCAGACACATTTGTTCTGGTTTGCTGCTCAGGAACAGCCAAAAGTGACCCCTCTCTCTGACAGCCCTGAGCCAGCTGTGCTTTTCAGTTGCTCCCAGCTGGGCTTTCCACTGCCTTAAAGGAGCTGGTAGGAGGAAATAGCTGCTTTGTTCAGTTGCCGCAGCTGTCTCCTGAGTGGTTCTGAAAAGAAACCCCCATTTAAGTTCAGCAAAGTGCACTGTCTTTACCTGATGGTTAATGTAATACACTTTTGAGTTGGTTCTAGTCTAGAGTCTTGATAATTAAGGAATAAACAAAAAGTTCTGCATTTTAAGCCTGAGCTACAGCATATGCAACAATACGCTGACATAGCAGGACAAAATGATAGGCAAGGAGTGCTCAAAATTCATCACAGTTCTCTGGCTGTAAGAGGAACAACTTACGGAATAGATCTGCAGCTCAGAACACATATACGAGCTAGTTCAAAATACCATATCCAGGTACAACATCAGAGGCTGCAAAATCTACACTGGCTTCTGTTTTAAGTATCAAAGCAACCTACCCATGATGTGCATGGTCTCCTTGTTGTCACAATAGCATTTGTACCCCATCTGGCATCAGCTAATTATCTCAGGTATGAACTATTAAATTAAAATTAAAGGGATGGATTAAAAACAAGCAAATGTGTAAACAACAGGACATAGGGAGCTACCTGCTCATAGGCTTTGTGACTGGGCACATGTTGTGTGTATTAACTGGGATAGGCACTAAAGTCAAAGGCTCACTGTATATATGAGCCCCTCATCTGACTGTCAGCCTACAAAGAAACTAGAGAAAAAGCCCACATCCTGTTTAAAAAAGATCAAGGTGTATTCAGTGTATTCAAAGAAATGCCATGGAGACACTGGGGAAAATGCCCACGTAGTTCAGGGCAGTGTCAGACAATCTGGTAGATCTCATCATTCTAATCAAAACCCAATCAAAAAGTTACTAGTGTTAGTTGTGTTTAACATTAGTTACAGTGCTCTTCTTTCCCAGAAACTCTTGATTATGCCTTGCACTGCAAAAATGACAGGAATGCTGTGCTCATTCTCATAATATCTCTTGAGGACTCTTCCCTCCACAAACACACGTAAATGACAAAGGCTGAGAGCTAGTCAAGAGAAATATTCTATCTTTTCTGCCAGATAATATGAGGCAGGATCTATGGAAGCAAGTACAAATGTTACAAGTTTTAGACCAGTTACTTGTTAAGGTCTCATTCAAACAGGGGCTAGAGGAAAAGAAGGGATGCTTCCTTCAAGCATGAGGTCATATTCAACCCCAGATCTGACCACTTCTCATTTGCTGCCCTCTGAATGAAAGAACAGCATTTCTCCTCTTTCAGTAAGAAACCAAATAAGCTTAAGCAGTAAGGCCAGAAATAAATAGAGCAGCTTTACAGCTCAATGCTCAAATCAGGAAGATTATGTCTGGTTTAAAATTTAGCAGAATTTTCCACCTAGCACAGAAGCAAGATACTGCTGAAGTTGCTAAGTCCCTGTATTTCTCTTGCATTATAAAGTATAAGCCAAGCTCTTTCCTGTAAACTGAGAGGTTTCTTTTAGTAAGTTTGAAATACAACTGAAGTAGTAACTTGGCTGATTACTGCTCACTGATTTGAGAGTAGTTCCTAAAGAGCTACTCAGTATCCTCAGTAGGCAACAATCCTATGTAAAATGCAGTAGTATGTTGTTATTCAAAAACATTTTGACTGATGCTACAGCTTACTGAGGCCATTAAAGACTATGGATTAATGTGTTTTCCAAAATGTGAATATCTCCTTTGATTCACAGCCATTCTCAGTGAACATCTAGCATGGGCTGTGGCTGCTGCCCTTCCAATGACTTTTCTCCACTTGCTTTAAAGATAATCTCCTGCTGCCAACACAAACAAGGAACTGGAAGAGAACCTCTGCAGACCTCACTGCCCTAAGGCACACTCAGGGGAATGGACGATCTGTGAAGTGATAGCATTGCAACTGTGCTGTGAAGGAATTTCAGTCTGGATTAGATTGAGCTGAGCATGCACATTCCTTCAGAATTACCAGGTTAGAAGCAAAATGAAGGCAAATGTCTACCTATTATGTCTGTTACCTATTGCTCACTGCACCAGTATACCCACGTATTGTTATTCCATACTGAGAACTTCATCCTTGAAATACAACAGGATGAGAAGTATCTCAAGGATGATGGTTTGCTTTCCTCAGACATTTCAGAACATTTCACCCAAGCAAGGGAAATATTCTGGCAGACTTCCACGTGAAAATAGACAGAAACAAAATGTGACTAAGTGCAATAAATGGCTTTGTGTCCTTCTCTACACACTTCTGTGTCACCAAACAACCAACAAGAGAGATCAACATTTAACTATGTTCCTTCCTTCAGTCCACAGACCTCAAACTGTATTATATCCTCAGCTACAGCTGAAGAGAATGATATGACAGAACTCACCTCAGCTGAAAGTCTTCAAAATGGTATAAAATATGGTCTCAAAAGTTTTGAAATTCTATTTCCCGTTCTTTTTTAAATTACCTCCTCTTTTCTGTTTGTTTGTTTTCCATTACAAGTTTAATTTTTCAGACCATCCCTATTTTACAAAGGAAGACAATGGATGTTACTTATTTGTTTTTACCCTGAGCATTTTATAGATAACTTAAGTATTAAAACTTTCCAGCACTGTTAATTAGCTATGTGTGCTACGGAAAACAAGTCTGAGTCTATAAACCAATTCTGGTTCACCTTCTGTAAATTAGGCTAGTAGAAAGCTGAACCAAAAAATGTTGAAAATGTGGTATTATAAGCAACTTATGATGTGGATGCTTCCTGTACCTTCCTTCTGAGACAGCAAGATACTGTGTTTTTTAGTATCTTGCTTGCAACACGGGCAAGATACTAAAGAACCAACAATATTATCTTCTGTTTCATACACAGTAATTCCACTGTACTCTAAAACCCATAACAAACAAGTCCTACTTACCACAGCCTCAAGGCTTCATTTTAAACATCACCTGAATTATGTGAAAAGCATGGGCTTTTCTGTTCATGAAATAAACAAGGAGTTCCCAGGCTATCTGCAGTGCTACTACCTTGAGAGGCACCTGAGTGATTCTTACTTCAACAGCAATAAATTAATGACTGCGTGAACAGTGTCTTTTGCCCAGATGCTACAAGTAGCTTTGCAATAAAACATGCCACCTAAGACATCTATTCAGCCAAGATTTCACATCAACAAACTATTCAACAGGTATGGCTACACTGCAAATAAAAAGCAGACATAAAAGCAGTCATAAGGTCAGCATTAGGGACTGCCAGTCTTCTCACCATACAATTGCGTCATGAGTCATTTGTCCAGATGTGCAGGAGTCACCTGAGAGGTCACTGGAAACACATTCAGTCTTGTTTTGAAGAAAGGTTTACAGATAAGTTTGCAGAACTTATTTTTCTTGCACCTTACCTTTAAGACAAAGCAGTAATCTGTAGGTGCCTTGTATTTCACTTTGTGTTGAGAACCGTAATAAACTTTCATATTCTCAAACTGAATGAAGCACATCAGATCCCGGGATGTCTATAAATGAAAACCAAGCACAGCATTGTTAAAACAAATTAACTTTAGATATGACACTCATTAAGGGACTGTTTTCAAGTGTATGAAAGCTGATGCTTTTTATTTATATTTTTTAACTGTCATGAAATTGACTGAAGAAGGATTGATTTTAAGAGTGTGCATTATTAAGCAAACATTTGGTAGAGGGTCAACACATAACAGTACAACATGTTGTTGTTGTTCTGCTTTTCTACACTTTACTGCTTTGTGTGGAGATTTTGGCTTCTGGCTAAAAAAAAACAAACAGAAGACCACAGTAAAAAACAACTTGTAAAATACATACAGATCATGCAACCACACCCTTATAATTCTGAGTGCAGAAAGATGGTTTTGGGTTCTAAACTGCTTTGGGAGCTTGACTCTCCTTGATACATGTAACAAATGGAAGCTCTCATTAGGAAATAAAAACACACTTCATCTGTTTTACTTCGAATTTTCTCCAATTTCCTGGCATTGCTATTGTTCTGTTTATCATAGTATGTTGCTTAAGTAACAAGGTTTCAGTTACTGGCACACTTTTCAGTTCAGAATTCTGCTTACAAAGCATACCTTTTGCAATGCTTTGAGAGAACATGCAAAAACAGCTTTGTCATACAGTCACTGTTGGTTAAACTGAGAAATCAGGAAATTGCAAAAAAACAAACCCTCCCTACTCCTAATAATGGGGTTAAACTTCCACGTGTTATGGTTCTTCTATGCTGTTTTCATTTTTATTGTTACTTTCACTGTAATATGCCCTTGATTTGGGTTTATTTAGGCTAGTGCATTTAAAAACTGAGTTTGCAAGTAAGATTTTTCATGAGAAAACACTCCACATGGTATGTAGACATGACTTCTCCCCCCTCTTCCCTGAAGTTCATGTCAGGGATTTTGTCACTGACTGTATAAACTTATGATTTTCCATCACTGCAAGTTCCCAAACATGCTCTGATCCACATGGTATAATAAGGAGTTGTTCCTTTCCTTTAGGAGTCAGGTCACAGCAATTAAGACCAACACAAATTCATTTGTTATTTTCATGCAAGAGACAAAGTCACTTACTGTTAGTATTTCTTCAATGTTAACGTGATCAGACAAAAAAAAAAAAAACATAACTAATATAAACATTTCAAAATTGCCTCTATAGTTTTCTTTCTGCTGCTTTGTGGCCTTATTCATTAGCAGCACATTTTTGAATGGGATAGGTTTACCCGCAGCTGAATGACTGCAGCAAGTTGCATGAACATTCTTCATACCATCTAAATCTGATGCTGGCTATTGATGGAGGGAGGCTATCAGGAAATGCCTCACATGGACTTTTCATGTGACTGTCCTTGCGCTCTACTTCAAGTGACTTCCAAATAGAATTATAAGCCCTGATTGATAGAAAGTTGTGTGTGCACAAGAAAACTGGAGGATGGAAAACTGTTATCTCAGGGTCCGATAAAGTCACAATAAATTGCTGCAAAGGTAGTGAGGTAATCTAGGTCTGTACTTCACTGAGATCTGGTTACAAGCACAGGTCACTGGAGCAGCAGCACTTTCTTTACATGCTATCAATTGTTTTTTTCTTTCCTTTTAATCTAGTCAGGAAATGGAAGAGTGAAGTTCAACAGCAAAAACTGTAACAGTAAAACTCTGACATCAGCATCAGAATTCTCAAATGTGAAGCATAAGCAGAGCTACAGGTGGTAACAGAAATGTTTTTCAGAATAAAAAAAAAAGAAGTCCCAAACAACCCACTAGCCCCAGAAGTTGCCATTCCACCTCATCCTGTGGAAATCAGAAGCCAGCCTCCTTCAAGCACAATATGCTCAGGACTCCTCTGCTTCTCCAGTGTTGGCAATTCAAACTCTTTAAATACTTGGCAGTACTTAATGTCAGCAATTCAATTGTGTCAGGTGGACTCTGCTGCCCTACTTCTTTCAACTCAGTTGTAAAAAGCACAACATTCTCTAGCTAAAAATCATTGTAGGAAAAGAATGTATGCCATTTCTGCATGCTGTTTTTTTGGCGCAAGTAGTTGGTAACCTACAAAGTCAGATTCCATTTCTTTTTATAAGAAATTAGTTCAGAATTTAAAAAATATTCTTCCACGGGGAACTCATGTAACAGTGAAGTACTTTGGCAGCATAACACCAATTGAAGAATGCTGAGCTGTTTTTCTTCCCCCTGCTGATTTCCGGTGGAGTGTTATTTCTTTAATGCTTTTATCTCTCCATGGAAATCAGGAGGGAAACATGACAGGATTCAATGACTACATTCTAATATTTGCACAAGTGGTGCAGTCAAATTGAAAAATAAAACAAAAATAAAAACAACAAAACAATAAAAGAGTTCTGTCTCGGATGCACCAGTGCTCTTATATGCCATCTTGGGAGTTCTTCACTTTCACCTCTGTTAATTGTTTTATTTCTAAAAGGATTATTTGGTTTCCTGACCTTGGTTTTTCCTTTGGGTACATAATAAATTCCAGAAGCTCGCAGAAGAAAATAACGCTTCTTCCAGGACTTTTTTCCATCTTCTTTTAAATAAAGAGCCCCTTCAAGCTCTGGCACAATGACAGATGCCCCACAGAAGTTTTCCTGTGCAACAAGAATTAGGCATTACCCTATTAATAAACAGTAGAAAAATGCTCACTTGAAAAATAAAGACATTTCCTGTGTTAGTGAACATATTAACATGAGGAATGCAGTTACCAGGGGGATAAACACCTTAGGCAGGAAACTTATCCAAGCTCAAGTAATAACTCAGCCATACAAAGTGGGTGCTCACACTGGAAAAGAAGACATGTAAACCCTCTGTTCTCCAAAAGGTGATGTGTAAACATCTACAGAAGGTTTTGACATGGATGCACCTCATGGATGCAATAAGACAGAATTCTTGGGACTGCTGCTTTTATTTCTCTATTGCTCTATCTATAAATTATGTAGAGAAATACACTTGTCAAGAGAATCTTCAGAAATCACTTAGAAAAAAGCCCAAATATCAATCATCACTTTCACTTACAAATGCATGCTAGAATTTACGATACTATTTAAAGAAATACACTTCATTGTTTCCTGGAGGGACCCACTGTTGGGCAATCTTTGATGTCAACACACCTAAGAGAACTTCCCAGGACTTCTACTGGTTGACATTTGGTGTACTAATTTTAAAAAAGAGGATCCTCAGGCACCCAAGAAAGGCATCTTTCCTGAATTTTTACCCAAGCCACAATGTTTACCAGTAAAACTGTGGTACTCTTTCATGTAACTTTCACATAACTCTGAATTTCCCTCTCTCAATGCATACAGTTGAAGAAAAACTTCAGCAAGAAAGGCAAAAGACTAAACAGTCTTGCTGAAAAAGTGCAGAGGTTCCTCTTCTCTTGCAGCACAGCTCATGATTTGAGGCAGTGAGAAGTATATCTCTTTTTAGCACAAAATATAATTGTTTGCTACTGATTGGTCTTACTAATACAAAGCCACAAAGGCTGACTTAAGGGTGTGGCACAGTTTATTTTATTGGTAGTTGTATAACATGCTTTTCTTGGTTGGTATCGTGTCATTACTTGTCATAGAAACGCTAAACAAACATATTTCTCCATCACTTCACTTCTCTGATAGAAGATAAAATAAGCATTTTTAGTGGTAAACAGCAGACGTAGAGACAAAGCCAAATACTAAAACCTGAGACACAAAGCTGCTATTACCAACCATCACAGAACTTCCTGTTGCTACACTTTTGCCCACAAAGAATTGAACACTGTTATTACAGAGCACATACAGTTGGTGGCAGTTTTGTTGGCCTTTCCATTATCAACCTAGCAAGCTGGCTTACCTCCAGTAAAGCTTCTTTGCTTTTGTCATTCATTTCTTTGTTTTCATTCTTCCCTTTGTTTGCCAGGTAGAAATTCTGATTAAGACATAAACAAAATTCACGTTCTTTAAAAATATATCAATACAAAGAATCAGATTTCTAAAACCCATTCAGTAGTTATTCAGTCTTCTGATACTGAATATGCAGGCCAATAAGAAGTGTCCACATGCACCTGTTGTTAACCACAGTTGCCTGCTGAAGAGTTTTAATTCTTCATTTTGAAGGTAATTTGAAAGCACAGACACCAGCTGCCTGCATAAAGTAAGCAGATAGGTCAAGGAGTTATGCCATGCATCAAGTAGCACTTGGATCTGTGGTCAGAATTATAATGCTCAGAGCTCTTGTGTTTCATTACCTGCTAAACAAAAGTGCAATGTATTTACACAGGCAGAAATCAAAAAAGAATAAGCAAAGCCTTATCAAAAGACAAATATATATATTAAGGAATACGCTGTTTCTACACTATGTGAAACAAACAAGCAGCACAACTACCCTGCCATCATGCTGTATTAATAGCAACAAAGTTTATCTGAAATGAAACCCTGCCTTCGCATGTAACTACACCATTTTCAAGCAGTGTGGTGAACAGAGGACTGCCAGAATGCAAACCCCACAGCAGATGGCTTTTGGAGGAACACCATGAGAGGAAGAGGTGTGGATGACCTCAAGGGCAGTTCTCGAAAGAAACTTCTGTATTAAAAATTCACATTAAGTGAGATAGGAGACGTGAGAAAATGATTCACCCTGCAATTTATCTTATGCAGATGCCAAGTCCGTAGTACGAACAAAGGAGACTTTTAACATTCAATGCCACTGACAGGCTAGGAAATACATAAATATTTTTCTGTAGGATATGCAACAGAACTTGGTTGGCTCCAGACTACCTAGATATACTTTGAGTTCAGGGATGAAGGTATGCAAGAGTATTTCAGACTACACCAGAAAACATTATTCATGGCAGAAAAAAAGTACAAAACAACTCAAAACAAAATCTGCTTGGAAGTGTGTTCTCAGTGTAATTCATACAGCGATACCTGCCAGTGAAGCCCAAAACCACAAGTCTGAGTGAATAACAATCCCCCACTCAACCCACTAGGAGAAAGATACTGACGTGAGGTGCTGTAGCCAAGACCCCCATGTATTTACAACAGCACTTCCTACAGGGCCTTATCACAGCATACTGACTTGATGTGGGCACACACTTCTGCACTGATGAACAGAAACTCAGTGTTAAGCTGGGTTGGGCCTCTGGCTTTGGTATAGATGCAGAAAGCAGCGAGACTTGTAAGCTGAAAGGTTTCTTTTCTTACTGATCAGTGTAAAGAAACTGTAGAAACCCCTAACATACACATGGACAATTTATCGAGGTAAGTACACTTTGTCTCAACAAAGCCTGAGTCAACAACTCACTATGAGTGGGGAGAGCATTCATCTGGTTCAGTCAAGTCCCCAGCACACTGGTAATAGGAAAACAAAGCTCCTCTGATTACAACTGATTCATATTCAAGCATCTGGCAATTATTTAGCAGAAACACAGACCACCCAGCACTGACAATCAGTGGTAAAGACAAAAAAGTTTGTAATATTATCCATGCAGGATCTCTAACAAAGCTGCTTTTTCATAAACCAACGTTACACAGATGTACACTGTCATCTTTCACCTGTCAATACAAATTTCATTTATTACTGATTACCTCCTTTATGTCTTGGCCCTGAAATCTGAGAGAATTTGGGAGGGCATGGTGCTTATTATTTGTCAGTGGTTGAAGACCCGAGATGCAGATTGTACACTGTACTTATTTTACCACTGTGTGGTCTCCTATTTTTGATCAGAAGCTTTCATCCCATGGGAGGCAACCACATGTGTCCACAAGAGGTCATTCCAAGTCCAGTAGTCAAAAATCATGATAAAAAGCAAACTTTTGCCTGGCTGAGGACACCACTGAGAAAAGCATGTTTGGCTTGGGATGTCATGTCTTAATGGGACAAGAAGTGGCAACAGGGTAGCTCTCAGCATATGACTACAAATTTGAGAATTAACTTTTACTTCAAAAGACAGTGTCTTTCAATAGAGAAAGCTTAAGCTAAGCTTAGTTAACAGGATGGATTCGTCCTCTTACATTGATAACATAAGACATATCCACGTAAGTGGATATAATAAAGACACACTCTGCCAATAGATTTGCTTCGTTAATTTTGGACTATGAAAATAGAACAGAATGGAATAGAATCGTTCAGATGGAAAGGACCTACAAAGATCATCAAGTCCAAATGCCTGAAGATTTCAGGACTAACCCAAACATAAAGCATGTTACTAAGAATGTTATCCAAATGCATCTTGAAAAAAAAAAGGGGCATAAACTATCTTGATAAGAAGCTTGTTCCAGTGTCTAACCATCCTCAAAGAAAAGAATTTTCTCCTACTACTTGAATTAGAGATGAGTAGTCAAGTGTTCTTGAAGAATTCTTCCCCATGCCCACACATACCGTATGAGATGAATTTAACGCAAAGCCAGTTCTCTCCCACCCCTTTACCTGAGTCACCTTGGCACATACTCTCAGACAGGTCTGATAAACTCAGGGGACATTATGCTCTGTGCTCACACAGGATGCTGGAAAAACTAGCTCATGATCATGTGCACTTGGTCCAAGTGGTCACAAGTGTCACCTGGTGGATACCAGCCCAATTTCACTGGCTTCAAAAGAAATATTCAAGAGTGAAGCTCATTACAGCTGTCTATTTATGGAAGACATTACAACTTCTTACTGTGTCTCCTTGTGCTGTTTAATATTGCTTCGAGGAAGTAAAAACCTCATTCAGTTCAATGTATTTTCCATTGGAGGGCATATCCCTTGCTTTTGGCTTATAAATGTGGGAGCAGAAGCATGAAGCGCTTACTGCACCCAGATCTCTATACATTTTCCTGAATAATGTCTCAAAATCACAGAAATTACAGAAAGAACACACACGTGGTGTCACCTGGATCATTTGAATGTTTTCCTGGAAGTTTTATCAGCAACAGAGACACACAGGAAATCCAAGTCCATTTAAGTAAAAAATCAAATGCAGTGTTCTAAGTGACTCAAGAGTTTAGACTGTTTCAGTGAAGCAAAAGCACTTCCTATGGTAGTCTCTATTAGTTAATAATAATTCCTTGAACTTTTTGAAAAAATAAATAGTCTTGAAATCTGATGATCTTCCCCTTCAGGAGTCCAGTACAGCATCACAAAGAGCATCACTCAACTGCATGACAAAGCACTGCCTTTCGTATAGCACAAAGGTTTTCTTTATCTGTATGTGTACCAGTATATATTTTTGTTTCACTCTTTAGTCATGGACTCATGATGTTCCACCTCTATAGATGAATCACCGATGCCAATAATGGAACAGTCTTTTGCTGTGAATTCCCTGCAGGGTGAATTATAACACAACAAGGAAGCAGCAGAAGTGTCTGTCACAGTGAAGAAGGGAGAGACCTGAGGATTTTGCAAATGTTTCTTCCAAAATGTGTTCCAAAGACTTCAAAAATTGTTTTCTGGAACAAAGCTGTAGTTAAATGTTAGAGAAGAATGCATGGCAAGATGGCAATCTCCAAGAACAGCCAATGCCATTAGCTAGCATGTTGCTAGCACAGACATAGCAGATAAACCCCGCATTCCAAAACCTCAGCTCCTCCTTCAAAAATGAAACATGTAGTTTATTGGTTTTTAATCTACACCAGATAGGCTACTTTGCAGAAAGAAGCAATATTAGCACAGGTAATAGACATTCTCTGGAGGCCCATATTTTTTAGGAGAAGAGATGGAAGTTTTTATAGCTAGATTTTTAAAAATGATTTCATGTGATTAAAATTTAGCATCACTAATTTGTCTATGAATAAACTGCATGCACCTGAGAACCTTTGGAATTTGTTTCTTTTGCTGTTTTTTGTTGTTGTTCATTTGTTTCCCCTCCAGAATAAACATCTGCAAGTTACAGATTTCTACAGATAACCTCTGACAGAATAAGCACTAAATAAGAATAATACAAGGAATCCTGCTGCTGCTGCATTATCACTTCTCATATAAATGAAAAGCATTCTACAATTTCTGTATTCACAGAATGAAGCAACACTGAGATAGCCTGAGTGAGGGGGATGAGGTTGAATGTACTGAGAATACTGTATCAGAGCACTGGATTTCAGTTACTCAGTGGTTATACCATAATTTCCATAAATGGTTTGTTACATAATCCCATACACTGCCCTCCCCAACCTTCCCCACACACCAGCTCAGCACCTACTTCCATTTGGTTTACTTTTTCAGGGACTCAGACCGGATTATGTATCATATATAATAAAATAAGTGTTCAAAGAGACATTTGGACAATATCCTCAAAATATGCTTTAACTTCTGGTTTGCTCTGCAGACATCACGCACACGGAGATGATCACCAAATGGCCCTTTCAACCAAACTTCTCTACACATCTGTATTTTACCATGTTTCATGAGCTCCGTCTGTGTAATACTGCCTATCTTCTGTCAAAAAGACTAACTGTCGATATGACTGTACTATTTTGCACGTCCCACAGTGTTTGAATTTACTGAGCCTGACAGATGGTTAGACTTTATTACTGGCATAGTGTTTTAATAGTATGATAGCCACAGCTGATACAGTCTCCTTAGGCTGTTCATTTTTGAGCTTATCATAGAGATGCAGAAGCTCAAAGACTACACACGTCCAGATCAAGCTCAGTGTGTCCTGAGGAGGGCAGACTTCAGACTGATATTCTGCTTTTGGTTTAGGTCATGTTTATTTTGAAAGGTCATGGCAACCAAAATACCTAGAAACTCCATCAAAGATTTACTTCCCAGGAGGCCCTGCCCTAAGCCACAGCAAACATCACTACAACAATGTACAACTGAACCTCTGCTGTTAAGTATGTTTATGTGCAGTAGTAAGTATGATATCTTGATTCATCACATGTGTTTTATTTTCAAACTTTGCTTTGCTATTTCATATTAAAAATCAACATTGATCTGTAAACACTCTAGGATAAGTTTTCTTTCCCTGGCTGGGGATAGTTCTTATGCACTTCCCCTCTGCAGATTTTATATGAAATACTGTCTCGCTCTAAAAAATCTTCCTAATGGGTTCCTTGGTGGGATTTGCTGCCAAATTATGTATTTATTTTTTCAGCAATGCTGAATTTCTCATTTTTTCTTGCTGCCCTCAGGATCAAGCCAGATGCTCAATGAGCTAACAGGGTCAGGGCAGAATCCATCACTTATATGTATGTACTAAGCTATTTGTAAACATGGTTTCAACCACATTATATAGTGAAGAAATGATTTGTGAAATATGTGAAATACAGATCCTCGTTTTACAGAGTTAGTGCACACAGAAGGGATACTGTTTACCCAGTTCCTTTTCCCAGTCTAAATGAAATATAGATAATTCCCCTTAGTACTCAGTATAATCCTTATGAATTTTCACACATAACTGACTGCATAAACTGGACCTTCAAGGCAGTACTGGTAGAAACACTGGAGGAAACTACAACAATTACAAAGGCTGGGTTTCTGCAGATCTCAACAGCCTGTTCCAGTGGTGAAGTGCACACATCTTTTTTTCTTTTCCTTTTTTACCCCTGAAGACAGGATTTTAAAGCTGTATCAGGAAAAAAACAGAAATCCCTGCATTCAATATTGTAATTTTTCTTGAAAACACACATTAGTTATCTCTAATTTAGAACTCAGCTGAAATAACTGATTTAGAACAGAGCTGAAAGCAAATTAGTAATGCAATAGGCAGCACAAAGACAACGTGACGTCATTATCCACATACCGTGTCATCTTACCTGCGGATTTTTAAACAAAGCATACTTTTCACTTTTTTCCAAAAATAGAATCTTATTCTCACTGTCCCGAGTCCAGTCTGATAACACTTCAACAACATTCTCATGGTCTTCAAAAAACCGTTCTGGAGACACAAAAAAGGTAATGTAAGTCATACAGACTCTCCCTTCTCCTGAGGAATTCTCCTGTAGAAATTCCTATGTCAGAATGTAATCATTATCTGATGTTCATTTAGAATTGGCACTTTTTCCCACTGAACAGAAGTGAGCAAATCCATATGAAAATAACACCATGTGGAAGTGCAAATCAGCTACAGAAGTCTTATGCAGCTCTTGCATGACTTGGAGTCCTCCTGCATTCAGTGCTGTTGCCCAAAGACTGCAAAGGAGGGAAAGAGTGATCAAGTAGGAGTGGATGGTTACATTCATGACTCTCAGTGCCCTTTGTGTTTGTTAGCTTTTATTTCTTATTTTTTTGTTTTTGTTTTTGTTTAGTATGACTGCAGAATGTTTTCCCACCAGAGCTACTGAATTGGGAAAAAAAAACCTAACAATTCATTTCCACATCATTTTACCCACTGAAATAAAAAAGAGAGAGAGCTTTCTTTCACCAGAAAAAAAACCTGGATGTGCTGAAACTAAAATCTTTTGTTTCAGGCAACTGTATTAAAAACAAAGGAAATAGGGAGGCAGACTACAGACTGATGTGAAGATTTACTGTTTCACTCAGCATCTCAGCAGTTAATCTCATTGGATACGTAGTGACATAATGTCAGATCTCTCCCTTTTTGAACTGATCCGAACTCAGAGCCTCCACCCAGAAAAGCCACCAGGCAAGCTGAGGCTAGGAAATGTTTGATCTCTCCTTCTGGGGTTTCACATAGAAAGCAACCAAACAGACACAAGAAGCCCTTTGGAAGGGAAAGGAATTCAGCATTATTTGACAGGTAATTTTGAAAGGACTCAAACTGCATTTTTCAACAAATTCAGTATCCAGGCAGGGAATTCAACCAGCTCTCAGTTTTCAAGTTGGAGTTCCCTGGGAACAACTGTATCCCCACTTCAGCAGTCCTTGATGATTACATATTTCAATGGCCTAGACTGGCTGGCACAGTGTATGAGGAGATGACAGCATATATTTTATAGACTTTCTGTAGCATTTCTTGCTACTTTGGAAAAGAGGTCAGTCTGCTCCAGCGTGACTAAATTTTGTGAATTAAAAAAATCTCAAATTGGGATTGGTTTCAGGGCCAGTTCACAAGTAAACAGTAGCTGTTAACACACAAGCAACCACAATACTTTTTATTTAATAATTGATATTTCTGCAAAGTAGAAAATGCTTATATATTTAATAAATTTATGAAACACACAACATACATATACATTACATAATACATTACATTAAATATGTATCAAAATAGTGGCATTAGTTAATGTAGATTTTATACCCAAGTAAACTTTTGAAGGGTAAACGTGCAAAATGATTCTAAGTCATAACAGAAAACTTACTTGCTGTGATTGCACTGGGAGTGCCAAAGAGAGGTGAATAGAAGGAGAAAGGTGGTAGGATTTAACACTTTTATCATTTTTTGTTTATTTAGCACTAACTTTGTTATACAGTGGAAGCAGAAAAAAGAATGTGTACCATTGCACCCATATGGAAATTCTCTAATTGCAAACAGTAAGGCTTTATTCCCAGTCCATTTGGACCTGGTGAGAGGCCTCTGCCTCAGCAGTTCACAGACTTTTCCCCTTCTTTATGAACAAACTATTGATTTATTTCCTTTCCTACTATTCTTCTGTCCTGGATTTTCAAATAGTTCTTAATCATTATGAGAATGACTCTTTATTGTATAAATACCGTGCAAAGCACACCGATTTCGCTGGGAGTAAAGCAACAACAGTATTTTTTACTTTTAAAGAAAAGGTCTGTTCACTTCAGCGTTTGTAACTTTGCTCTCCCTTGTATTTCTGGTTATAAGTGTGATAGAAGGAATTTAAAAATGTCTACCAAGATCATGAAGACACCCAAGTGCATCCTCTGTAATATTCATAGCATAAGTATAACAATATATGTCATCATCCTAATGCTCAGATGCATTTCTCCAAGTTACAACATACCAGAGGAAGCAACTGTCCAGGATAAGAAAGCACTTTAAAACTATTCAAAGTGACATTTGTGACACCTCTAGGGTCTAATGCCATTTCCAGTCATTTCTTAATTAAGATAGGCTGGTACAAAAGAATGCAGTGATACTGCTTCACGCATCATCTTAATGGAGCAGAAAGAACAGACTGGCAGTTACTGCCTCTTTTGTTCTCACAAGCAGAGGAGAACCTCCTTGCTCATTAGCAGTCAGGCTTTTTCCAGCTATTTTTATATTTCTTTGCTTTAGTTCAGCAGGTTGATTTTTGCTGGGGCTCTGTTAAAGTGCAATATCGATATTTACCTTTCTTTGTGTATTTTTGCATCTCTGTTGGGAGTCTGTAAACAAAGAATGCTAATGCCTGTTTGACAATTTCCAGTTTCTCTATCAAATGCTACCCTTAAAGAAAGTTGTGGCAATTTTCCATTTTCTTTTGATGTAAATACCCTCACTGCCTAGACAATGAAAAATTCTGAATTAACTTACAATGAGAGAATACTCCATTCTTAATCAAACACTGAAGTATTTTTGAAACAAAACTCCTCATATTGTAACCGAAATGTATATGCTTTGCACAGCTGTTTCTTAGGAACTGAGAAGGCTGGGCGGTTACTCCCTAATCAATAAGGTATCATAAGCAGAGTAACACCCCCATCAAAGAGCAATATCCTGTTCACAACAATGCTTAAAAAAATGACCATCAGAAGTGAAAAACATCAGAGATGACTGAAAAGCTTCTCAGCCTTGTTTAACAAGGGTGTTTGTTTGGTATGTAACAGTCTGTTGAGAGCAGTTCAGCAATGCAATGTCTCTTCAAAGAGTAGAATTGAGTACTTGTGTGTTTGGGTCACTACCTTGACAAACACAGTAAAATTCATGTGACCCTTTCAGATTGTATAAAACTGAAAAGTGGAAATAGTGCTGAGTAAGGAGCCTTCTGCAGCCTGCACCACTGACAAATGGAAGGCTTGATTTTAGAGAAAAGATGTCCCAAGAATGTTTCTGCATCCTACAACTTCTAGAATGGGATTTTCCATACTAGCAGACACATGGGCAGAAGAAATGCTACTACATTTCAAAATTAGCATAAGATGCAGTGTATCTACTTAATACACGCTCAGAAATACCCCTACTGCTACACAACTTACCAATTTGCAGCTCTGGATAGACTTCATATAGACACCAGTCCACATTGCAGTCACAATGGGTTTTCTCAAAGAGATTGTCTAAAACATCCCGTGTCACCTGGCGTTCATCCACCATTAATGACTTTGTGCTGTTATCATACATATGCACCTTGACAACGAGCTGAGGACAGAGTCACAGAAGGCTCAGTTAATTTCAGAAACAAGTAATGGGCTAACTTGAATTTGCTAACACAGATAAGAAAGATTAAGGCTGAAGGACATTACTGATTCAAAGGCACACTGTCTCACAGTGAGATGAGGGGATAAAACAGACTGGAAGCTCTGACATTATACTGCCGCCAAAATAGAGATCTTTTCTCAAAAAAAGGAAATTGAACTTTACCCTGTGCATTACTACGTGAAAGTCAAAATTGCTATGGAGAAAAAGCAGAAGTTAATCTCTTTTCTACATCTACTGTATCTCTAATTAAGGAAAATGCTTGATCGGGAACCCACATACAAGAAGGACAGAGTGTCTTTAATGAAAGTTACTAGTATGGAAGATGTGGAAAGCCAAAAGACTAACCTGGAATCAACAATAAGCAAATAGTTTATTTGTCTACATTGACTGAAAGACAATCATTGTTCCTTCATATTGTGAAGCATTTGTTAAGCAAGAAACTGTGGGTGCTTTTTCAGAGAGGAACAACAAGAAAATGCTGAAGTACGTAAAACCTGATAAAGCACTGCAAATATATTGCAAACAAAGTACTTTAAATATTCTACTAGTATTGAAAGTAGAATAACAATTGTCTGTAGGATCTGTACAGAGAACCTGGAATTAAAGCTGTGTGTTGGAAGGGCTTTTCCATGTCATCTTGCTTGAACAGATCCTTTTAAAAAAGGGGGTATGAGAGTCTCTGGTACAACAGAATCTCTTTTAAAGCTGATTCAAAAGCAGAGAGGTAGGATTCCCAAGCAAAAAATTTTATACTATATCTGAAAAGTGAAAGTAAATATAACAAAAAAGTGAACTTGCTTTAATTCTAGTATTTCTAAGTATCTTCTCTAAACTAAGCAACTGAGCCACAGCACAGGCAATCCAGAAAAAGAAATGCTGTGCATGCATGATCTAAAATATGTCTGTGATAAAAAAAGGCTATTTTATCTGGTTATAGTTGACTGCAGGCAGAAACATGCAGACAGCTTCCAGTTTTTCATAAAACTGATTAGTCTAGACTTCCTGACAATTACTTAAGCAACCGAGAGTTCCAAAATGACACAGAGATTTCAGCATAGTGACACAGCACAAGATTAGGTCTAACTTCCACCCAACGTTTCCAAATATTTAGTCGGGGGGGTGGGGGAGGGGAAGTTAAAAAAAAAAAAAGTTTCAAATGTTTCCTCCCAAAGGAAATTGCCAGTACTGCGAGAAAAAGGAGGTGACCAATATTCATTTACAAAGACACTCCTGATTAAATTCTCCCAGTACAATTTCTCAGGAGGAGCACAATGTGCACGGGCATATGGTACTCTGTGGGAACCATAGTAAACCTGGACATCTTCAAATTTACTAGAAGCTTCAGTTCTTTTTGGAAAGCCTTCTGGCTCTGATCTCCTATGATTCACACCTCCTACCTGAGCAAGACTGAAAGGCCATTCCTGTTTTTCCTTTACATCCATTTTTTCAAAGCTATCAAACACCTGCAGCTTCTGTCGAGTTCAGCTGGAACATTAGCTTAGGACAAGTAGGCATATTTACATGATACTCAGTGGCACCACACAGACATAGGCTGGAAGCTTTTTAACTGATTAGTCTGAAGCAAATTTTTGTACATTACTGCTCTGCCATGAAATGATTTAGCAAGAAGATCCTCACTAATTTACCTGGGATTAGCTAAAGCCATGTCCAATCTAGAAGAGAAGCTTAATATTTTTGGAATCAGCACAGCCTGAGTAAGCAATGCTTTTATGTAACTTCCACTTTCACTAAAGCAATCTTTTAGGACTCTGGGCTTTGCCCCAACAGTCATGTGGGGTGTGGAGTGTTCCACAGGATATTTGTTGATGTCTCAAGTTAAAGACTAAATATAAAAAAGCCCAATGTCTTTTAGTAAGATCTTCATTTCTGAGAATAATGATAACAGATAGTCAGTTGGTAGCTCTTACTTCACTATCTTAAGGCTCACCTTTTTAATTTTAGCTTCCTTCAGCTTCTCCAATGCAAGTTTAATTTTGTCAGCTTTAGCCCGTGCCTCTTGTTCTTCCTGAAAAGACACAAAATAATTCCTATATTTGTTAAGTAAGGACAGCAATTCACATACACTTCAGAAGAGTTGTTTCCTCTTATTTATATCCAGAACATAAAGATTACCATGAGAAACTTCATAGTTAAGGGGAATCCCCAATGTTCTTGAATTAAAATCCTCCCACCCAATTTTCTTGAATTATAATCCCCCCAAAGCTGTGATTTACAAGTCCAGTTCTTCATTTTGTTTTCTGGTCATAGAGACCTTACATGAGCTACTCTTCAAATAATACAGGACTGCTTGAAAATTGGACTGTTCTATGTGTCTGACTGACATTCCTCTTAATGCACTAAGGATCCTTTATTTTATCACTGTTACCCCTAATATCCCCCCAAAATATCAGAAACATAAGATAAGATGTGCAACCTGAAAAAGAGCTTCAAGACTCTTTACTGTCGTCAATTCCTCCACTGTGAATGCCAGGCAATCAATTCACAAATGTCTTTTCTTCTACAGCTCTGAGACGCTGAAATTTCAAGAATCCCAAACTAGCTTCTGTGGTTGAACTGAAACTGTTGGATAGAAATGGCTTCCACAGTTCTTTCACTGTTCAAAAGGGGAAATGTAAACAGCCTCTTGCACTGTGGTCTTCCGCTTACCATCTCAAAAAACACTACTCTGCAGGCAGCAGGAAAAGCATCTGAACTAAAGCAGTCCAAGCACCATGCAGGTAGACTTTCTGCTTAGAAATTTAGGGAGGTATAATTCAGGCTTCACCTGTATGTGACCTTTATCGAACAGAGTTCACACATTGTACAAATCTGTGCAACAAATAGACTTCTCACCTGAGAAGGTGAGGAAGTTTCATAACCTTCATCTTTCTCAATATAGAGAAAGGAATTTATATAAAGTAAACAAGCTGCCAGATAAAAATTATAGCGCTTCTAAAGAAATGCTTTGACAGGATAGAAGTTTTGTTCTCCCTCTATAATGTTGTCAGTGTTTTCTGGATCCTCAAATAGAAACACATGAAAGTCATCCAGATAATATCAGTGAAATTGTAGAAGCTTTATTTAGCTTACAGTTTTAAAACTAAATGTCAGAGTTGATGGAAACTCATGAGACAGTTCTCCACTTCTTTGAAAGAAATGCTATATCTTTTAATTGTGTCACAGCAAAAGGTTACAGAACTGAGCCTTAGTATCACAGATGTAATGGGAATAATTAACACTGTGCTCATTTGACTATGCAAAACCATAATAAAATGTGAGCCTTGAATTGTTCAGGAATCACCTATCAAGAATCCTGGCTAGACATGTGGATTTTGATGAAACAAAATTTTCTGTTTACAGTGGCATATCATTCTGTTAAGCAGAAATCTAATGTCAAAGCAAATACTCATTAACAAAGACAGCACATACTAACTTGAAATCAGGTCTTTTCATGCTTATTTTAAATGTTTATAACCTCCATCATTCACATTACAGTTTGTGTAATAGCCCTATAGGTAATTTTCTGCATGGACAGTGAGACAGACAGCAGGAACAACATCAGTATTTCAACACAGTCTGGACCAGAAAATGAGGTAAGGACTGCAATGGAAAGCAGATGCAGTGCATTAATGAGGATAACCACTATTGCAGATAGATTCCTCAGAAGTGCCCCTGTTTCCTGTTTTCATCCCCCTCTACTCTCTTCCTGTATCTGGAAAGAGACCAGGAAATGCTACTAGGGATTCGACTCAGCACACAGTCTCAGAGTAACATTTTAACTGAGGAAGACAGAGGTGAGTTTCAGCTGCATTTGTGCATTTAGAACTCCAGTTGTGTTTAGCAGGTGCAACCTCTTTTCAGTCAAGAAACCTTGCTTGACCCTCACACTATGCAGGATAAGAGTATTCAGAGAACAAGCTTCAGCAGAGCAACCTGAGATCTGGCTGTAAAAACTAAGCTTAATACAAGACAGAAGGAACGGAACTGCAAAGCACAGTTATTTCAGTGAGCTTTAGATCACGTTATCTGGTACTTCCTTAAAGGTCTAAACCAAGATGGGGACGTATTTGTAATACAATGGACAGAGCTTGTCTTGACAGCACCTCTTCTGTATCAATAATATTAGTTAAATGATAGATTTCAGCTTCTGAACCAAGTCTAGTTGTTGTTCTTTTAAATATTGATTCTCTTTTAAGATAAGAAGTTAACTATTATCTTTGAGACATAGAGAAATGGTGAAGATCTTCCCACATTTACAATTTTCATTCTTCACACCAAGTACTAAAAAGTCTTATACATAAAATGAAACTTTATCCAGTGAAATACCTCAGCAATGTCCTCTTCCTAACAAATTTTCTGTTTCTTTTGCTTTTTTTTTTTTTTTTTTTTTTTTTTCCTGTGTTAGGCTAAAAGCAGAGGCACCGGTGATAATGAGGTAATTCATACTCAGTTTGTGTAGACATTTAAGCTGCAATGAATTGCCCACAGTTTTAGGTAAAACTGACTGGCATAGTTCTACACCAGCTGACAGAGTACCTTTCACTTTCCCTAAAACCTTTCCATTCCCTAAGTGTAAACAGCTCCTCTCCACCCTGGTTTATCTGCACATGAATACTCAAAGAGACACTTTAAAATTCTTCAGGATTTCAAACTCATATTTTTGGGACTGCATCACTCTTCTAACACACAGTCTCCCCACAGGACTAAAAGGGTAAATTCTTATCTCCTTATCCACAATTTCATGCCAAAGAACTGAACTTCAAATACTTCTACTACACATGCCATGTTTGACTTCAGTTGTTAGAACAGATTTGCATGAAAAACAAACATGGAGGAAGTTGTGATAACTGAAATTTTAGCATATTGGTAAGTCAATTTTCTAAAAGTAGCACCCACTGATAATTTCAGCAGCTGCTAAGGGAAACATCCAGAGAACCTTCTCATCAGTAGCAGTAGTGTTTACTGCAGTAAACAAAGTGATAGCTTCACAAAATGATGGGATATTTGGCCATCCGTTGCACAGATGTCTAAGTGAAGCTCTCCATTGCTAACTCAACAACACTTATTTAGGAAAAAAAATATATCAGTAAAAATCTTTCATTATAGTAAACCATTTTCAGTGATCAAGTTCTGTCTTGGACTATCAGAATGGCAATTAGAAATGCAAAAGGAATGGGCAACATGTCCAGGAATTGGCAGAAACTGCTACACTCACAATAAAAGAAAAATCTTACTCTACAATTCGAAGCTGTTTTGTTAGTGTAGAGTCTGCTTAAGATACTTATACATGGACTTCTACTGGATACCCACATTTGTTCCAATGCAAATCCAATCCTAAATTTACAAGTTACTGAACTCTTGGAACAAGATTCCTCTCCGACTTACCTGGCTGAGTGGCTCAGGAGGAGGTGGTGGTGGTGGTGGCGGAAGGTCTAAATCAGGGGCTGGAGGTGGAGGAGGCAAGTCATTCTTAAACTGTTCTGTAATTGTAGTACAGGGACTTAATTTACTATAAAAGTCATTATCCATGTCTGTTGAAGGCTGAGTGACCACACTTTTCTGGTTGCCAGAAGTTTTCTGGGCTTGTAAAGTTCTCTGTTCAACCTCATTTATGTCTGCTACAAGGTCAGCCATTAAGGCATCAAGGTCCTTGTCCTCTAGGGCATTTAGAGATTCTGTAAAGAAAACAAAAAATACATCAAGAGTGAACGCAATGAAAAAATCTGTTACCAGTTCAGTGAAGATTAAATTACAGGAGACATGGTTACTGTAAGATACAAGGGTTATGGGAAAGGCTTTTAAATGGGTTCAAGAAAACAAACATGCTTTAGGAATGGCCATTAATCTAGTCATACTGAAGTTTTGAATAGAAGGAACTCTGTGAATACAAATTGAACAGGACAGGAAGTTTCATTTTCATTGCTATGGTCTCAGATCTGTATGTTTTATGAAATCTAGCCCTGATTCAACAAGGTTGATGGGCACATGCTTAGTGATATGGATGCAAGAAATTCAAATTGTTTGAACTAGACATGTTGTAAGAGATACTTTGGAATAACATCCTGTAGGATAATTTAGTTTTCTAGAAGAGAAGGGTTCTATGAGAATCACTGCATTCAGTGGTTTAAATCACTTTGAAGAGTCTAGTTCAAGAAAAGAATGAAAAATTGTAAACATTTTAAGTGGAATTTTGGAAAGAGATGGAAAGCCCTGAACTACACATTAAAAATGATAATACAGTCCAACAAAGAATAGATCATTCATCAAACAAAATGAATTTTTTATTGGACCACTTCCGTTTCCTCTGCTTTACCTGTTACACTGACAGTGTATTTTCATAAGTGTTTCTTTTCAGTGGAAAAGCTGCCTTACAATCCTCTATTTATATACCTCTAACCTCTTTGCTAGTAGAGATATTTTAGCATTATGTAGCTTAGTAGTAAATTCATTCTGGCACATTAACACTAGTTAAAATCAGCTCATATGCAAACATGCAAACAACCAGCCCCCCAGCAAAACGAAAAAAAAGAAAAAAAAAATGCACAAGAAAGAACACATTCTTTTTTAAGCTCAGATCAACTCCCTGATTCATGTCAGGGAAGCAAGCAGCTGTACATGCAGAAGTGACAGTACAAGCCAAAATGAGAATAAGTATTGTAAAATGGAAGAAACTAAAGCCAGTATTTCCACTGGAAATAAATACTTCCGCAGCTCTGACTTCACACTGAGGTAACACAGTTTTCTATTAACTTAAATTTTTTTACAAAGAGGTTGCCTATTTGAAAATATTTTAGTGACCTTCTTTTTTTGATTTCCCTCTACACTCTGACATTCTAAAAAGTCTGATTCTTATGTAAGACCAAGCAATGTCCCTTTAAAAACACTTGGTCCCTTTGAAGTTTCCTAAATTGAGACACACAAACATATCACCACTCCATCAAAATAGTTATTTTTTTGTACTTTATTTTAGATCAGAAGTGTTCGAAGCTTTTTGTCATATTCCTTGCCGTGAGGTATTTAAAATAAGTAGAAAAACCATGAATGAGTCCATTCAACTCCTTACCGTTTAAATCCTTAAAACCTACAGTGAAGCTGAATTCCTTGTTGGTCGCTTTGGGGGATGGAGTTTGTACAGTCTCCACTCCTAAACTCTGTTAAGGTAAAAGAAAAAGGAAGATATTTTAGTGATATAACTAGTATTACAGACATTAGCATTTGTCAATTAGTTACTGGAAAGTGCTTAAGTCAATTCTTTTTGTTCTAATCCCCTGCCATAGGCAGGGACAACTTCCTCTAGACCAGATTTCCCAAGGCCCCATCCAGCCTGGCCTCAACCATCTCTAGGAATGGGGCATCCGCAACTCCTCTAGGTAGCCTGTTCCAGCGCTTCAGCAACTTCATAGTAAAGAATTTCTTCCTAATTTACATCTATTTTCTTCCATTTTAAAGCCATTACCCCTTGTCCAAACACTACATTCCCTGATAAAGAGTACCAATTTAGGTACTGGAAGGCCACTACAAGGTCTCTCTGAAGCCTTCTTTAAATCAAACAACCCCAACTCTCTCAGCCTCCAACAGGGACACTGAAAAGCCAGACTCATTTTGAAAGGCTTTTTGAGTTTTCTGGGAAGAGAGTTGGAGGTGTGTGAAATAATTTAGCTGTGTATGTACACAGATTTGAGATATAAAGTGCCACTTGCTCCAGTATTACCTTTACTAATATAAAATGTAATCTTGTTTCTGTTTTTTCCTGGTGTTTGAAAACAAATAACACCATCTAACCAACAACAAAACATGCTGCTGTTTGCAATGGAAACTGCAAATCTTCACAGTTAGAGAATTCCTAGTTTGTGGCTTGTAGTTTAGGAAACAAGCATAGAAGCAATGCTTCCTAAATCTGGAAAAGTGCATACAGTGAAGATAAATTCCACTTCTATTCCTCATTAAAGAAGATTACAGCTGTAACAAGCAAACACCATAGACAAGACTGGGAGGAATTTCAAGGAGCTGCCCAGTCTTGTTCCACTACTGGTCAGTTACACCTTGGACACATCTGACAAAAGTACAGTTAACCTCATCTTTAAAGTTTCCAATCAGATGAGATCCAGCATCTCCTCTTGCACTCTGTTCCACTGCTTCTCTGCTGAGACTGCTATCCCTGCCATCAAAACTTTCTTCTGAGGTTAAGCTAAACATCATTTGCTGCGGCTGAAGGCCGTTCCCTCTACTGTTACTCTCAGTGGACATGGGAAACCAAATTTTCTGCTATGAAGTTGCCTTTTATGTATTTTAATGTTGAACAGTCTCCTCTAGACTAAACAGCCCCTGTGCAATCTTTTCTTATAAGTCATGTTTCTTTTTCTCATAATTCCCATTACTTTCCTCTGGATTTTCTCAAGTTGACCCTCTTCCTCAAAATGCACTGCAAACCGGGCAAAATTTCCCAGTTGAGATCTCAGACTGGAAAAATTACTTCATTTATCCAGCAGTTCATTGTCAATTTGTACCAGAGGCATTTACCTTTCTGAGTTGCCTGAAACTGAGAGCTATTTTTCATGAAAATTAATACAAATGTTTTTCTTGGCAACACTTTTTACCTGTTACCCACCCAATTTACGTTGGTTTCTTCTCAAGTTGTACAGAACTCGAAACCAAAGCACTGGTAATTTTAAACACTGCTGCTCTGTTAATATTTAACTCTCATAAAAAATCAACTCGGTATAAGTAGGGGGAGAGGGAAGAATGAAGCATATGCTAGTTTAGGGAAGGGGTGATGTCAGCACATTAGGGAGGAGGAGAGTTGGTCTTGGTTTTAGAAATACATCCTGTCCCACCTGGTGTTGCACCACTGAGCGGAGAAGCTCACACACTTATTCTCCCCCCTGCACACGTGATGTCATGCCTAATCTGAGGAAGTTAAATTTATCACAAGCAGCCTTTTGTCAATTTTCAAAGCACAACAATGAAATGAAATTACCCTAAAAGAAATTCTTTTTATATACACACACAAATAGTTAGTATACATGATCACAAAAAGCTCTCAAGAAGGTGAAAATCTACCAAGGTGCAAATTATTGGTATCTGGCTAAGAAAGTAATACAGAATCCTGGCTTTCATACAAAGCCAATTATTTAAGCACAATCCCCATTATGTGGACCACAATTATTGGTATTTAATTTGGCAAACACTGGGATTTACCAGTAGAAAAGATATCTCAAAATAGGGACTGTAAGCAATCAAACTCACACAATCTAAGACAATAGCTTAAGTGTTTTCAAACGAGCATATATTAAAGTACAACAAATTTACAGAGTTTGCATTTTTTAGAAATAGAAATCCTCTTTTATCAGGCTTTGCAGGAAGTATTCCATAACCGTAGGTTTAGCAATAGGCTCCTGCTGTTTTATAGTTTCCTCTGGAGACTGTATTCTGCACTGGAAATAATGTCTCCATAAGTCCTTGAATGCTATCCTAGCTGTAACTGAGTATTTTGGCATATCTAAAGATGACTCGTATTGCTATATGAGGACATTCAAGATAATATTAAACACTGGTTTTATTTCCAAAGTTTACAGCGATATGCAGGCTATGTCTCATTTACTCATGTATGCAAAGCATTCATAACTGACAATTCTGACTCAAACTCAGAATCTTTCAGTTTCTTGGGACTGAATCCAAGAAGGATATAAATTGCTCATTTATATGTTTGCTTGTTTTTGAGAAAGTACCTTTCATGAGCAGTTATATCTCTATGACTATCTAGCCTGCACTGATATTACCTTCTATCGGCCACGTGGCTCAAATGTCAGGCAGAGAAACTTAGCTGAAGATTTCTCAGAAGAATTTTGATTGGGAAAAAAATGATTTACCTGGGTCAGCATGTCCATCTCCCCAAGTAAATTGCTGAACATTTCATCTATATCATCACATGTTTGCTCCATCTGAAAGAAAAGAATTCACAGGCAATTAATCATCGCAAATTCATTCCAAAGCCAGCAGTGGTCAAAACCAGAGGATATGAAGAGTTCAACTGGAGATTCCAAGTACCTCTGGAGTTTACTGGGTGTAATCTTGTTCAGGACCTGGTTACAGCTAGGTACATAAACAACTTTTTGTCTCAATATTTTTCACTTTTTTTTTTTTTAAATTTATTTTTTTAATACTTGTGGGCTCAGAGAACTCCAGTCTTTAACCAACCTCAAAGCAGCTGAGGGAGAGCACTGAGACAAGGAAAGAATGTACAAGGTTGTGTGGTAATGGTGACTTCTGTTGCATGAGTCAGGATGTGAAGACAGCACCAAATGACATTCATAGGGAGATAATGCTTCTGCTATAATCCCCTTCCTCTTTCTCCTATATTAATTCCTTTGAAAGGAGTAACCCGAAGTAATGCCACCTGAACAAGGTGAAGGCAACTGGGAGCAGGGCTTTGAATTTGCACTGTCCTTTTAGGTCCTGGAAATACTAAACTTAAAGATTTGGGAACTGAATGCTGTCAACAGCATGTCACACATGAGTGAGCAAATGGAATGCTGAAGTCATCTCATCTGCTTCATTTCTAGCTGACAAACCCACACGGGATGGCTCACTGTATGAACTGTACAGAGCATTCTCCATAAAGATCAGTTTCTGTAGATCCAGCGATATCCTGGTTGCGTGCATAATTACTAAATCTTAATTCATTTATTCTAATCAGTAAATGTGTACCAGCTTATCTGGTACACGGAGAATCAGCTTTCACAAAAGAGATAGGCAAAATGGCAATTATTTGATCAGACAGATTAAACTTGGATTGTTTAAAACAAGAACTGGAGCTGCAGCTCATACTGATATGTTTTTTAAAATATTTTGTTTAAATATTTTATGCCTTCCTGTTTTCTTTGACTTTTGAGGACCTTATCAGCTGTAGCTGTTTGTATGTTTTTGTGTGCTCAGCTGTTTCAGTTTTACTTTCAGGAACAAGACATCATACCAGTTCCATGAACCAAATGAAATTGTTTTGCTGGGAAAAAAAAACACAAACCCAACAAGAGAACTGAATACTGTATTACAGAACAGTTCAACCAAATGATGTTTTTTGTTTGTTTTTTTAAGGGACTAATAAATCCAGATCTTTTTTGCAATTATGTGATTTTCTGAATATTCAGAATCATTTGATTCACGGGGAAATAAAATGACTGTATGGAAAAGCAAAGTGCAAATAATTCACCATGAATTTCATGTTTCCATATCTGAGTTAGTCACTGATGATTTTTTCTCATCCAATCAAATATTTTAACATTAGGGTTTTTTTACACCTCACGCACATGGGCCAGAACACATGTATTAATAAGGAAGTGCGTCAGTGTCCATCCCTTTCAAACGTCACTTCCCATGAGCAGACATCTGTCATGACAGCCCATCCCTAAGCCACTCCTACTTACTTCTGTCTTTTTCTCCTGAGTTCTTTTAGGAAGAAAAGTTAAATATCCCCATCACCAAACTGTGAAGAAAATATTTTTATGTGAAAACACGTTGGATGATCTCTTAGACTAAAATAAACTTTGAAAATTCACTGCAGATTTTGTCATGAGCCAGAAAAACAAAAGACAGTAAAATGAATCCCCAGAACGGGGAACTCAAGTGCCCTGTCTGCTCTTCTGTTCTCTGCTCCATCATATTCATGACTACTCTCCATTCTCGTTTCTTTTCTCTCTATGCCACAAAAGGAAAAAATAGACAAAACAACAGTCAGACATGGGAACAAGCCCATTCAAGGCAGATGTTGTTGCATACAGGACCAGAAAAATCTTTTTTTCTTCTTTTTCTACTTATATATAAATAGCCTTGAAGTTATTTGAACCAAAAACTCAAAGTGAAACCTGCAGCTGTATTAAGCTACTATTAACAAAGAAGGGGAAAATCGTTACCTAAGCTCCCAGAAGAACACTGAGTTACAGGCTCAATCCTCCTTTATATCCACTAAAATATCTGTAGCTGTCCTGTATATAGCACTACTAATAACTCTTAAAATCACTATAAACTGAAATAAACTGAAAAGTCAGTACTTTCACAGCATTTCCCGTGTTATGCAGAAGATTTCAAGCAGAGAAAAGAGAATTAAAATAAAAAGAGGAAACTGTGGTTGTAAAGAACAAGAAGATTAAGGAGGGGCATTTGGGAAGGCACACAGCTGAATCAAATGTACTTTTAATGTGACTGACTTTCAAGCTAAGTCTTCCATACCCCCTTCTGAATGAACACCAATAATACAGAAAAAGGCATTCCCTTGTGTTATTCCCCCCAAATTTCACATTCTCAGATCTCCTCTGAGCTCTCATTTCCTGATTAAAGCTGCCTTTCTTTTTTTTGCAATACTCCCACGTTTCTCACGCTATTTACCTACTGTGCATATTCTCTTCAGCTTTCTATTTTAACCACCAAGTCTCACCATGTGTTCTATGCATATAAAACTCTCACAAGGTTGAAATAAAACAGAAATATCAACTCATTGCATTTTGACTCATCAATACATTTATTCATATTGCTACTTACCACAAGCCCTGCAGACCTTCTAGTCCTATTTTTTTTTTCTTTACCTTCTTACTCTATGATTTAGCAGCTACGTAGCTTAAAAGTCATTTAAATCTAAAGTAAGACACTGGTGCATAGCAGAGCTCTTTGCAATGCTGACATCTTTGTGTTTCAATTTACCCCATGAAAAATCTGATTTCAGTATATTTGTTCTAACTTCTCCTTCAACCTTTGAGTCTGGGGGACTCTTTTTCTGTCATAGGCTTTGTTGGCATTTCCAAAGACACACCCATATCCATTTGGGTGCCCCTCTTACTTTAAAAGGAAAAGAAAATTTCTGGATGTCTTGAGCTACAGAGTGGGAAGTTGGAATTTAATTATCTAACCTTCAACCACAGAGAAATTCAGCAGATGAAGGGAAAGCTACCCAACTTGCTGTACTTGCATGAGAAACAGACTTTGTGGGCAGTGTATTACTCTGTGTTCCCACAGGGCTGATCTTGGACTCTGGGGCACCAAAAAGGAAATTTGTTACTCGGATACAAGAATGAAGAAACAGTTCTTGCACAATCCTACATGGTCTAAGTAGAATCTCATTAATATAATTTAGTGTTATGCACTGACATGCAAAACAGGAACTATCCTATCTGGCCTGTAATACAAACTCTATCAATAACATTCGGATATGATTTCTGCATGGTTGTGAACACCTTGATTTGTTAAGATGCTTACAGCAGAATTGTGAGATCACAACCCGAGCCAATGGTTGAGCAGTGGGTGAGAAGGCATGGCTACGCCAGGGAGCTTAGGTGCAAGCAATGCACCTGAGTGACTGAAAGGGGTGGAACCTGGATCCAACCCCCCTCACCCTCATTTAAGGTAAGCAGCCAAAGAAGAAGCACCTCTCTGGATGGAAATTGCACTTCTCTTGTGCTGTTGCTAGTTAGTAGAGGCTATGAGCCACTTTTTCTTTGTTAACTGCTATTGGTCTTCAGTGCTTGTTTCACATTAGAAGGTACTGTGATCACCTTCTTTTACTATAAAGATACCATAGAAAATAAAATCACCCAACACATTCAGGCCTGCCTCACAAGCTTGTCCAGTGTGCCTCTGGATGGCATCCTTCCTTCTGTCTACCAACTTCATCTCTCACCTTGGTGTCATCCAGAAAATTGCTGACTGTGCTTGACCTCACTGCCCATGTTATTAATCAAGATATTAAACAGTACCAGTCCCAATATACCACTTGTGGGAATACAAGAAAAGCTGTTCAGAGCAGCAGCGGTGGAGCAAGATAAACAGCAGCCACTCATTGCCGGTCTCCACTTTGACACTAAGCCATTGTCTGAAACTCTTTGGATGTGGCCATCCAGCCAATTCCTTATCCACTAAACAGTCCATCCATGAGATCCATGCGTCTCTGATTCAGAGAGAAGGATTTTGAGTGGGACTGTGTCAAAAGCTTTGCACAACGGAAAGCATATGAGACCTGTTTCTCTTCCCTTGTCCACCAACACAGTCACTGAAGTTTATAATCAATGTGTACACTTAAATAAGACAGCTGTACAATGCCCATGAACAACACTTAGGGAGTGGAATTGCCAGATAAAATCATCCCCTGGCAGGAAGTTGAAAATAACAATAGAACAACAGCACAAAATTCACCTTAAAAAAGAAACTATAAGCACTATAAACTAGAAACAAAAAAGAAAACAAATAAACAAACAAAAACAACATGAAAGCAAACTGGTTATACTGTGTAGCTCAGAGCAGGCATGGTACAAAGCAAAGCGAGAAGTGCTACTATCTGATACCTCTGCAAGAACTACTGAAAGGCAGCCCCTTTCAGCAGGAAGAGTGGTCTAAGCCACGTGGTAACAAGGTTCTGCACTTGCAATCTGAAAACAAACCTGAGGCCCTTGTGTAATTCTCAACAGGAAACACCAACGGCATCACAAATGAGATTACCATCTCTGCAACTCTGCCTCAGTTAAGTTGGTGCAGCCTAATGAACCAAAGGGCTATAGAAAAAAAAAGAGAAACAAGGGATGGCATGATATCAGTAGAACAAATACATGCAGCAGAGTTGTGAGAGGTACCATGTTTGGAACCACTTAGTCATCTGGCAGAAGTTACAGACACATTGAACACACAGCATTCTTATTGTTAAGCTGTAACACCAGCAAACAGTAAGGATAAAAATAGACAAACTATATTTTTACAAGTCATGTAAAAAAACCCTACATCATCACGTCCTCGTCCCTGCAGTATAACACACAAATGTCAGAGTTCTAAGTTCACCCAAATGAACACCAGCTGTCTGACTATCCAGATGACCGCTACCTTCTCCTAGCAGAATGCTTACTGTTTAAATGCCCTTTGTAATGGAATGAATTCTACAATGCTTTGAAACCCATAAGTAGCCCAATGATCAAATCACCCAGATCAGAGATTAACCCTTACTGAGGCAGAATATGCAAAGTGGACCATCTCATATCAAAGAGGGAATAAAGTAGGAGAAATAGGGAAGAGATATTAAAGTGAGTAAGGACACAGAAACCCCTTCATAAAGAGCAAATCTGGAAAGATGGCAACTGATTGTCACAAAGAGATGGGAAAGTGCATAAATAGCTAGAGGAAGTTGCTGAGGCATCATACTGCCCTGGTTTATAACACAAAAATGATGGGGTATTAAATGAAACTGATAGTCTGCACAACTGTTCCTGGTAATATGCACCATGTACCCACAAAACTCAGCACCAAAAACAGTGAATTAGCAAGATGCTGAGTTGTTTTCTCTACACACAGTTACAGCTGATAGTGTTAGTATTCCAGAGAAACGCAGGTATGGATGATGAACCTCATGCTTCACAGCCTAAAATGAGGGCTCTGCCAACCTGGAATCCAAGCAAAGGTTTCAAGATAGGCAGATAACAAAATGCCTCTCAGCAAAGGATTTCTTATACCTTCTTCTGAAATAAATGATGCTAACCATTGTGGAGACAACTTGCTGGCTAAATTGACTGCACTCCTGAAATAGATATTTTATCTTACAGGACTTCACTTTAGAGTCCCATGTCAACTTCAAAATGGGACTGCTTCTATGGAGCTAGAAAGCAGTGCCACTTCTGTTCTTTGCATAGCATCCTCTCAGTAGATAACATGCTTCAGTTTGGCCTGGGTCTAACAGCATTGAAGAAATGTTGTATAGCCACAGGCTTTGTAATCTCATTTTCTCTAGTCACAATTATTTACTGTAGAATGGTCCAGTTTGAAACTTTCCCACTGTGAGCCATCCAGAAGGCACAAATTCTCCACAAAGTATTAAAAGATAGAAGACGCTACATCTTCATGCAGAACCGGTTGAAGAAACAACTCCTAGTTTCAAGACAAATTTCTGGCACACAGCAATAAAATGCCCATTGCCCCAATTTATCTTCTGGAAAAGGCAGCAAGCTGGACAAATTGCTTCTATCTATCCCCTCCCATGTTCCTTCCCACACTTCCCATAATCTATGTTTGCTGATGTTGGTGTTGTTTTTTCCTTCCTTCCTTCTTTTTTTCTTCTTTTTCCAGTTACTCAACACAGCTGTACCTAACTAACATGATGAAGCAACCCTGTTTTGCATTTAAAAAACTTGCCAGCAAGTAAAAAGAGTTAAATTATTGGTATTTTCTGGATCCAGCATAACTGGATGCTCAGCCTGACTCTGCCCTGCAATGAAGCAGATGGGTTATAAGTACTTAATTCCTAATTAATATCATTAAGCTACTCCCAGAATTCCCTCATTCCCAGGTGTATGAGTGATAGCAGACTTGTCTTGTGACTCCGTACTAAACAAAGATTTTGATATTTAGCCTTCAGATCCACAGTCAGATTGATCCTGCATTCACACACTGGCTAACCAGCATAAAATGGAAGCCCATGCACAAGAGAGAAAGGAATAGATACATCCACAATGTGGGAAAACCTGCCCACTTCCCCCAGTATTCTACTGAATGAAGGGATGCCAAGAATCAGAAAATAGAAACAATATGACAAACTTAGGAAGAGAATAAAAGGAATGAAAGTTACCATACAAACTTTAAGTGCAGTGTTTTGTCACCAAAATACACAGTGGTCAGAAACAGCAATAAATAATGTGTTTGAGACAAAGATTTGTAGGCTAGGAGGAAGCCTGGAGTCACCCTGGATAGGGTGCTATATTGGTATGGCTGTGGCTGCCTTGCCACAGACCAGCAAGCCCTAAACCACACAAAGGAAACAGGAAGAAAATGTAGCCAGAGAAGAATCTTGTGACATTTCCACCATAATTCTTCCATTTCTGTATGGTTTTCCTTCCATGAGAAGGAAATGCCACTGCCTCACTCTTTTCTCTCCTGACCAAGTTCAGGAGGGATGGAACAACTGATCTGCTCAAAGGTAACAAATCCATCATGGCAGAGGGGACACAAAGGAGGTCGGCCAAGTGGAAAATATGAAAAGCTTTGCTGAATTTCATGGCAAAGCAGAGCCACTATGGCACAAAAGTGGAGTTATGTTTATGCTGAATCCCTTCCAATGGCCGACCTAAAGCCAACTGTCTCCTTTGTATTGTCTTTCTCATGCATTAGGTATGACGTGGTCAGCAAAGTACAAAACTAAGGTGTAACCACAACTCTTTGGGAGTGTTATCTGTGCTCAGGGTCACCTCACCAACTCACACTCCAATCAGCGTGTGTGTTCCAAATGTAAGCTTTGGTCAAAAAGCACTTAGAACAGTAATGAAGATTTGGCTGTTTTCATTTATTATTATTATTATTTCCAATCAGAGACAAAAACACATTCAGAATGACTTATTGGGATGGTACATCCTTCTTGAGTCTGTGCTTCAGTGAAATTCCCACAGCAAGCAAGAGAATGGGGCACCCTGTAATGCTGGAAAGGTTACAAAATTCCTCCTCAGAAGTGGAAGAAAAGTAATCATGTATCTGTACCCTGGCCTACCCAAAGATGAGCACCAAAATCAGACAGCAAAGGCCACTGAGAAGCAGCTTTTCATTTGCTATGGACTGCATGCCAACAAGTGACTGACAGGGACAGTAGTGTGGAGCCTGCCTGCTCTCTTGGTGCACTGCCTTCTAGCAGACACCATTTGGCCTAAAACAGGGAACTCAAAGTCATTTGCAACTCATATGATTCTTTCTTCCATGAGAAGAAATGGTGCTGTCTGCAATCTGATGTGGCTTCCAGTAGCAAAAGTTAAGACTGCAATTAACCTTGCCACCAGTCTAGAAGGTTGATTCATTAGAAGGGTGGCTTAGAAACCAATGACAAAGTTAAACTTTTTCAACAGTCATTACCAAACTAGTTTGCGAATTCCCATATTAAAGCTGTAAATTAGATAAAAATTATTTGTGCTTCCTTTTCATTCACAGCTCAGAAGCAATGCTATAAATTAATATTGAGCTGTGGTGAGGAACGGGTTCATACAAGTGCTCAAAAGTCCCCTACAGAAACTTAGGAGGACGTAGGCACCCTGGTTTCTTTCATAGTGCAACTACTATCTTCCACTCTAGCAGATGAACTAATATCTAGGGGATGCATGAAGCAACATGCAGGGTGATAAAGAAAGCTGGCTAAAACATTTGCTTTTTCAAGAAAAATGTTACTGTATTATGGGTCACTCCTAATCATGAAAAGACACATGGTGAAGCTTCTACAACATTTGCATTCAACCTCGTCATCTTAGACCTTTTTCTTTTATTCAATGAAGAGAAACAAAGGCAATTTTATAGATCATGATGAGTAGATGTGTAAAACTGAGCAGCAGAACAGATTTGACAGGCATCTCTCTCTCTCCCTCAGTTGACCATAAAGGCAACTAGAAACCTCTGGTGACAAACTAACACAGTAATGTTTGAAGCTGACTAAGGAGGACCATGCCTATAAAGTCCTGAAAGCTTTTTGGGAGGTAGGAGAAGCCATCTGCGTGGATGCATGCCATTGTCACTAGAAATCTTCAAAAAGAAACAAGCTAAGGACACCATACTGTTGCAGGCAACCAACAAGCCTCAGTTTCACTTTCATCAGCTTGCACAAAGCATGAGGTACAATTAAATGCAACAGTCTCATAAGCAAGCTAAGGTTAAGAGGGGAACATTCAAGCAGGAGCCACATCAACTCCAGATGAGAGCAACGTGGGGCAGGAATGGTCCCCAGTAAGTCAAACTGTGTCTCCGTGTGATGGCACCTTGCGTATTTTGCTGCCAGGAGACATTCCAGCATCCAAATTTCATCCCAAGTTGACTTCGTGGGGACCTATCGTTCATATGTTACCCATCCGCGGCATCCACATGAAGGCAACACACGGTGCGGACCTTCTCAGCGCGGACGCGGGGTCCCACCGCTCCGTACCGCCGCCACCCGCCGCGGCCCCGCCCGCCGTCGGAAGCCCCGCGGGGAGCGGCCTGCGTGACGGCGGGGCTCCGCGCTGCCCTCCGCCGGCTCCCGCCCTCCAACAGGCAGCAATCCCCCGTCCAGAGCGGGACCCGCCGCTGCTCCCCGCTTCAGCACCGCTATCGATACCCCCGGACGCCGCCAGACCTCTCGCCCGCTCCGTCGGGGCCGACACCTCCCTCACCCCCGACTCACCTTGGCGGTCGGCTCCCGGCGCTGCTGCGAGCAGGAGGCGCGGCGGGGCGGCTCTGCGGCTCTCCCTTCGAGACGGGGACCCTCCCGCCCTGCTGCCTGTGGGGAAGTGGGGCCGGCCCGCGGGCTGCCTCT
The DNA here is from genome assembly GCF_054131305.1 of Coturnix japonica. Lineage (NCBI taxonomy): Eukaryota > Metazoa > Chordata > Aves > Galliformes > Phasianidae > Coturnix > Coturnix japonica. The sequence continues at coordinate 124,807,123 of NC_140664.1, read as the reverse complement.
GCGGGAGCCGCCCCAGCGCTCGCAGCTACGCCCTCCGCCTTCAGCATCGAGGGCAGGCGTCCCGCTCCTGGGTGTCCGCTCGGTTCCCAGGCGTCGGTAGTTGGTGACTCCCCGGCTGGAGGCTGCCCCGAAGGCTGTTGTGGTGAGGCAGCGAAATGGAGCCCGAGGCACGCCCTGGCCCTTGGCCAACTCAGCTGCTGGTTTTCTGACAGAAAAGTGATTTTGAAGAGTCTGGCTACACTTTATATATATATATATTTATTTGTGTATTTATTAGTAACCCGCCTCAAGCCAGCCAGCACATTGCTCTTACAGCATCCCATTTGTCCGTCGTTTGGGTGGCATCCTGAAGTGCTGCCTTGAGGTGTGCTGAAATTTAAGTCACCAAATAGAAACACTTACAGATCATGTTAAATTCCATCCAAAGGGACATAGAAAAAAAAGAAGACCTGAAAACGTCTCTGTCTTCCATCTGAAGCTATAAAGGCAGGTGTCAAATAGATAGTTCAGTGAACTAACACCAAGTTAAAAAGATGAAATTTGGAGTGCAGCAGATGTGCCAAGGGTCTCATTGCTTGATTTGGTTTTAAATTCCATTTTCATACTTAGTAGCCCTCCTAAACCAATTCTTTTAGCCATTCTCCTTCAGTATAGAGGGAGCTGATAGTGAGGCACAGTGAATATAAGCGAAGATGTCTCCATCTCCAACGTGGTTATTTCAAGGTTGTAAGGTGGTTTAGCTTATCCTTGTGTTTAGAGGACAGCTGATGGTTGGATTGACGGGTTGAGGTTTGGAACACATGATTTGAGTGATCTTCTCCAACCTTTATGACTCTATTTTAAATCACCACGCTCTGCTCCAAACCAATGAAAGAATCCTGTATTCTATACTTCCAACACTGCTTGAGATAAAATAATTGTAGAAAAAGGTTGGTAATATTTTAATTACCACCAAATCCTGCACAGCAAATACGTGTCAGTGCTTTAATTGCGCTGAAAAAACCCGTCTGACTCAGTTCAGCTGTACTTCAGAACACATTTAGGGAACAGTACATTGTTCTGCTCCTGTTGCTTAAATGCAAACAAACAAACAAAACCAGACAAAAGAGAACAAAAAGCATTGTTTCATTGAGAAGCTATCTGTTATCTAGCAGAGATTTGCTGAGGTCAGAACTACATCTTTGGCTAGGCACAAATACATCCATATCTGGCAAACTTAGTAGTATTTGAAAAATAATCAAAGAGTTACTAAACATGAGCTCAGCAGCTTGGGAGTCAGATTCTGAGGGTGCTGCATATTTTCATTGCTGACATTCTTTGCAGTTGCTCTTTTGCCCTTTGGGATCATTATGGTATTAAAGAGAGAGGTAATTTCGAAATGCTGATTGTCAATTAATTCGTTTTTTCAACCACCCCGAAGTTAATTTTGCAATCAGCACTGTGCAATGAATGCTTTGCACATGTTTAAAGACTTACATTTGATAGAGTATTTTGCTGCCAAAAAGCATTAGTTCACTTCTACATGTAACCTACCAGCAATAGGGACACACCCTGGTGACAGTAGTGGTTTTGCACTTATTTTGCTGTTCTCATAATACATGACAGAGGCATTTATATAATAATGCAGATGACATTTATTTTGGCAGTGCAAATGAGCCTTTCTTTTCTTTGTGTCTAGCTTTGTTCATTCCTGCCCTCCCCATGTGTCCTGAAATACAACTAGGAAAGCTGAATGGCAGTATTTTCCTGCCCTCCTTATACCTGGTTGTAACAGGTAGGCATCCTTCTCTCTATGGAGCAGTACAGGTGAGAAAGGCACATGTCTAGAAAACGAGGAGAAAAACATGGAAATCCCAGAAGACCTTGAATGCTTTCTGAAGTTATGGGCTGTATTCAGGAGCATGAGAGAAATTGTGCTTCAGTGGGATGGGTGGAGGCCATGATATAATCATGAAGAAGAAATGTGGTGAGGGAAATGCTGCATCAGATATGGACCTGATTAACAGTGTATCCTAACGTTAGAAAGATACTGTGTTTGTAGCAAGAGTGGGTAGAAATATGTCGTGTTTCCTAATTTGTTTTCTTGGTTCTCAGCTAAAATGAATGTATAGCAGAATAATTCCCCTGAGTTCCAGCCCTCTGTTGTGCTTTTCTCCAAAAGCTTTTTGTTTCCTAATGGAAAGAAGAGACATGTTCCCCACCCACGTAACAACAGCGTGTTTCACAGCAGTTGCATGACTCAAGGTTTGATGCATGCAATCACAAATTGTTCCCTTCCTTTTCCTATCACTGGAGAGTAGATCACTGGGTAGATACGCTATCATTGTACACCCTCAGCTTCAGGAGCGTTTTTGATCTTCACGGTTCTTGTGGATTGCATTTCTTTGCGTGTAAGTTTCCATTAAGCAGAGCAAAATTTAGAGATAAAGCAGAACATCTGTTTTTGAAAGGGAACAAACAGAAACAATTTTGTCAAACCCAAACTCCACTGACAAAAATGTAACATTTTACTACAGATTCACTCCCTTAAGTCTTCTTGACATCACTTTGTGAACTGATAACAATGTGACTTTTAAGTCTGATCTTCTAAAATACAGCCAAGCCACTGTGGCACTGGCCAACAGTTGAAAAAGAAAAAAAGAAAATCGATCTGTTTACGAATCATGTCCTTTGTCATCCTAAAACACATAAAATCAAGATTTTTTTGGTTATCATTGAAACCAAACAACCGGAAGAACGAATATTTTGATCATAGAGGTTTAGGCATAGATAAGCTACAAAAAAGTAGTAAAAGTCATCAGCTTAATTTAAAGCAGATGATTTCTAAATGCTGGAGTATCTTCTTTTCAAGTAGCCCTCTGTAAGCACTGAAATCTTTGGCACAGTGATTGGAAGATCCCCTGGGGTGCAGCAGATAATGTCTTTCACCAAGACTGCTCTTTCAGGAAACCTTGAGGCTGCAATTAGTGCAAAGTGAATCACAGCAGCGGTCAAACTGTGATGTAAGCCAGGGCATTTGGAAAACCTGGGATCTTCCTAGAGCTGAAAGCAGAATGTGTAAGGATAATCAAGCAGCAACTACAGGTCATGTGTTCTTCCAATTAGAACAAATTCTACTGCATTTTTTTATGTTCCTTTGTGATTATACAATAATGTGGAGGACATGTACATTGTAAAACTTCCTCTGAGAAAGATGGAAAGCTCTCATTTGAGTTTGCATGTAGGCAATTACCAGCAATTGCTTTTGAAAAATCACAGTGAAACAAATCCACTAAACGTGGATGCTGGTTAACCAGTACATCACATAAATCTACTGGTTAAAAAATAAATAAATAAATAAAACAGCAGCTAAAATGCAAGGGCTGAAGAGCAGGTATGTAGCCAGATCAGTTTCCTTCTGCCCATTCACCTTTCCATCCATTTCATTCTTAAATGTGCTTTCTAACTTAGGAGAGCAAAGTTAGGAACAGAGTGCCTTAGTGCAGGCAACAATGCACCAGCTAACCAGAGGAATTCTCTTACAGAGATACTGCATGATCAGGAATCATTAAGATGAGATACAACTGGTGTTATCAATGACCTAAAGCCAAGAACTGTCTTGTGAGAACGAGCCTGAAAGACAAGAAAAAGTTTAAGAAGCCGTAGAGCTATTCTGAACATTTATGTTTATAAAACATCTAAGATATTATCTGTTGGGGACTCCGAATGGTGAGTTACTTCCCTGTAAGTGTTCCTAGGAAAGGTTATGTTAATCTGTTGCTGCATCAGAAAACTGTAGACTTCTTGTGTCCTTTTCTCTGGAAGACTGCAGCTTGGCCAATCACTGAGGTTACACCAATGTGATGAACAGCAAAAGGCAATTTATTGAAGCTGAAACACACTTATATACTTTATGCTTATTGTGTATGTCCACTAAAGCTACACACGTCACGGATCAATAACGTAAGTACGCCCACTAGGGCTGCACAGTCACTGGTCCTTATCGTAAGTACGCCCACTAGGGCTGCATATGTCATTGGTCCTTATCGCAAGGGGAAGGGCCTAATGCGTCACAACCCGAAGCCCACACACGCCTAATACAACAGAAAACCAAAAGCAAAACTCAATCTCTATGTGGGTGAAAACCTGAAGATGAGGTTTTCAGCAGCATTTCAGCAGAAGAGCTGGAAAATCTGTACTTTTAACTACAGAATTTTCAGACAGAAACAGTTTTGAAGTTCATGACCACAGCTTAGCAACTACAGTTCTGTGCACTATGGATGATTTGAAGATAGATTTCCATTTTTTTTTTCTCCTTTTTTTTTTTTTCTCCTTTTTTTTCTTTCCTTTTCTTTCTTTCTTTCTTTCTTTCTTTCTTTCTTTCTTTCTTTCTTTCTTTCTTTCTTTCTTTCTTTCTTTCTTTCTTTCTTTCTTTCTTTCTTTCTTTCTTTCTTTCTTTCATTCTTTCTTTCTTTCTTTCTTTCTTTCTTTCTTTCTTTCTTTCTTTCTTTCTTTCTTTCTTTCTTTCTTTCTTTCTTTCTTTCTTTCTTTCTTTTTTTTTTCCATTACTTTACTTCCTCTATACACAACAGGCCTTCATGTTAGTCAGTGGCTTCTCTTTCCATGGTCAGAATATGTTTAGGCAATGCTTTACATGTGTGGGCTTCATCCTGTTAAAATTTCAAAGGCCTTGATTGAAAAGCTAGATATGCCTGAGAGCAACTTTTGCTTGGATCAATGAGTTTTTGATCCGGTCTCAATTTTCCAGCTCTCATGTATAAATATGATTCTGTGCACATCCATATTTCTTGCAACTGCTTTCTGTTCTTCAAGTCAGCCCACTTCACCACTGCAAGAGCTGAACATCTAACAGAAATTCCAGCTGTGGTGGGAAAAGCTTGACTACCATAACTTATTAGCTTTATTAATCTTACAATAAATGACATTGTTTGCACCCCTAAAAGGAATCCTGTAAATGTTAAATGGAAAACTGAAATATCATCTAGCTTATTGAAAGTGCTATTTACTATTAACTAGAAAATTATAACCTGAGGGTCTTCATTTGAAAATGTCAGCATTTATTATTAATGTTATTTATTTAACTTTACAAGGCAGGCTTTTTGCTGTTGCTCAAAGCAATATGAACTAAAGTAATCTTACTGAGAAGCATTACTTTAAATTAGACATTTGATTTTATTAATGCTGTGTGTTAGAATTCACATGTATGACAACTGATATAAGCAACGATTTTAAATTTCATGCTGAAGTGAACGTAAAGGGTATTTCAAGACAAAAGAATGTGGAATTATGGAAATAAATAATGCATTTTATTCAAGATATTTGACCCTTTCCTTACTCACTTCTTTCCTTTGTGGTTTATTTCCATATCCAATTATTTTTCCCAGTTGATAAAATATTGTCATTTATAAAATGAGATTTACTCAGGTAGAATATTAGTTTGAAGATTCATTCTGCTAGAAGTTAGCCTAAGTTGAAGGGGTGTGAATGCCACCTCTGACACTGGTCTTCTGTCCATACCTCTATGCTCCTGTATGTAGTGTCACTTAGAGCCACACTGTACAACATTTGACTGGACACAGTACACATATAGGGTGAGGGGTAAGATGAAGAAAGCGGCACTACAAACCAACTGTGCTTTCTTGTCTGACATGCAGAAGAGAGAAGTGGAGATGTTGCACCATCACTACTTAATTCCCATCAGTGTAACAACAAACTGAAGGAAAATTTCAGACTTGAAACCTATCTTTTTTCTAAAGATCCTGATAGTTCCTGCAGAGTAGATTTTAGGTGTGTATCCTTTACTTCTAATAAGGGGCCAAACTAGGGAACAGAACTCTCCTCAAGTCCCTGCCTAAATCTGGAAGAAAAGGGGGAAAGCTGAACAAATTTAATCTTCTTGCCCCATCTAGAAGGGAGGTGAATATTAAATTCATGGATTTATTTTGGGTAGGAGCTTGAACTTTCTATCCTCTCTCCTTTGATAACCTTCCATGGCCTGTGGCTGCTGCTGGACTGAAACCAAATGTCTGCAAGCCAAACAAGAGATGAACTGAGTCTGCCCCTCATGGTGCAAAGAATTATGTTAACCCACATGTCACCTATTGCCTTTACTCAAGACTAGCATCTGACACAGTTCACAAGAGTATAAGGCAGATGGAAGATTAGTAAGCTAACAGTGCTTTCCAGAAGATGTTGGTATAGTTTTCCATAAGATACAAGATGAATAGAGCTCTATTTGAATTTAGTAGAATCAATAATATAGGAAAAAGGAAAGTTACAGTAGCTTTGGTAGCATTTCTTAACTTCAGTCGGAGGAAGTGAATTCTCACTTCCCCTTCCATTGAATAAATAAACTTTCTACTTCGCACATTTGCAATACACAGTTCACATTATTTTTAGAATATGGTTATAATTAATCTATTAAATTCTGACATATTTTCCTTGTATGACAGCTTGAGTATCCACTTGCCAAGAAGCATTTATATTCTAGCCCAGTAGCACAACCTTCTGATGGCTATAACAGAGCTTCCTGTGACAGCAAAGTAATCTTCACCCATCAGAAGTTAAAATCATTCAACAGCTTCAGTAATCAGCCAGAATTATATGCTTTACCAGTGTTTCATGCTCCTGGGGATGTGAGTTCCTATGCACTTTCTATGTCAGTGGCAATTTTAAGAGTTCTTGCAGGACACACAAAGGCAGGATGTGGCTTTGGTTTGAGGGTATCATTTTTGCAGGAAGTATTTCAAATGTAGCTTGCCTTAAAAAAAGCCACACAAACAACTGTTTCTTCTGTTTTAAAACGATGATAGATATTAAAGATGTTTTGGTTGATAATTTTTCTCTGAAAATGAGTGGATTATTTTCTCAAGTACACATAACAAATGACAAAGCTCCTAACCAGTTTTGTCCAGGATTTTCTGAAAAGGGGATGTGTTCCAGTTTATGGCTGTATTTCAGCATGACAAGAATGTACTTGTCCCATACCCATGCTAAGTGCATGAGGCTATGCATAATATTCTTTGATACATGAATGTGATGGCAGTTGTGAATATTTTTCATTAATTTATGCATCTACCTGCTTATTATGCCACTCATGTCCAGGTGGTGTCTCAAATCAGTGTAACACTTGGACGGAATTACACCTGTGACTTACAGACTTTGAACTAACAAAAGAGAGCACATCCAGTTTGTCTCCATTAAAACATGGTGTAGGTATGTTTGATGAAATGTGAGGGCATGTGAATTAGGAAAGTTTTTCTGTTTCTCCCAAAGCAACAGTGCCTGTAAAAAATGGCTGACACTGTCAGCGTCAGAATAGAAATAATAATAAGAATAACAATAAAGAAATAAAAGATTGCATCTTTGTTGCTGAAAAGTTTGAGGAAACATTGTAAATGTCTCCTAAAAATTTAATTAAAGAATTTTTCAGCATATATGAAAAAGCCATAGACAAAAAACTCCTGCTTTTTACTTATTGTAATGGGAGAAACATCACACTGTCAGTTTCTACCTCTATTTGAAAGTAGATGGGGTTTTTTCTTTGTTTGTTTTTATCCTTGTAGACAAGGGCCAGAAGCTGTCATTCCTCCAAATGGACATCTGTTTTGCTTCATATTATTGACAAACGTGAGTAGGCACAAGAAGGATGGTGCAACATTCTGGTGCAGTGTATAAGACAGACTGAGCTACCATAAGTGCACTAAGAGACTAGGTGTGGGTAAGTTCATTTTGCATCAATGCGTAGGGACTAGCACATGTAGCAAGGATAGGAGGCAGCCTGTCAGTGCATAGAGTTTCATGACTGTTGGCACAAAATTGCACAATTTATCATTCTGGGCTCTTTTAAGAGGTCTGGAGGATACTTTCTTACTCCTTGTCGTACTTTAGTACCCTGGCTTGTTCTCCATAGCACCTAACTCTACATGCGTGTTGACCCTCTTCTCCTGAACTGAACTCAATTACAAAATAAGATACTTGTCAGTGTGCATGTACCTGTAAGAAAGCTGGTTATTTATACCCCGTGCTTTCTTGTTCGTGCTGAGATTTCTGCTTCTGCTCCTTTTTTACGTCAGTAATGGTATTCACAAATCTCACACTACCTCTGAACATAGCTGAAATTATTTATGTACTCTTCAGTACTACTTTTGCTTACTTTCAAATGAGGTACCTTTGCAGCAGCATTTAGATAAGACCCAACTGACATAGATAGATAGTACATTTCTAAATACCGGTAGCAATAGTAAAGTAGTAGGAACACATGCTCCACTGTACTTGGATTTTAAAACGACTTTCTGAAGAGGCTTTCCGGAAGTTTCAGGTGTGAAGAATAAAGCAAGGAGGCTCTAGGAAATTTTAATGAATGGGCAAAGGAAGGATGGGAACAAATGAGTCCATAATGAAAGAAAGGTCATGGGAAGTATGGAGGGTACCTGTAGGAGACTGAAAGTGAAAGTAAGTGGGAAGCCAGAGCCATACAAGGAAGGCAGAGACTGGTATTAAAAAAAAAGGGGGGGGGGAAATGGGTATAGAAAATAAATATTCTTCTGAGCAAGAAAAAATAAACAACAATGGAAAGACCACATCTTGAGACAAAGGATAAAGATATGAAATGAGACCCTTGCATCAAGAATCTATTTTAGAGTTATCACAAAAAATGAATCAGTAAGCTCAAGACACAGCTGATCTGCCAGGATGTAGATGGGTCAGAGGTGGTGTGCACTTTACAGAATGGAAGGAAAGCGTTCAGAAGCAAATATTTTTTCCTATATCTCTTTACTGCTTCACCTTTTTCTTAATAAAGACAACTTGAGCTCAATTTGACAGCTGGATAGAGAGACAATTTGAAAAGCATACATTGAAAGTGAATTGAGAATGTATAAGAGTGCATTCGAAGTAATTCAGTAACCAACACACACTGATTTTTGAAGAAACCAATGTTTTCACTTACGTTATCTGTACTTGATTTGTTACTTATGAAAATCCAAGTCTACACTTGGTTCTGCTGGTAAGGAGTTTTGAAAAGGCAGTAGAACTTTCAGAGAGCAGTAGGAATGGATATTTTATGTGATCACACTCCAGAAAAGTCTTGAACATTTGCATCTTTGGAAGTATGTCCTTGTCTCATAACATGAAGATAGTCTTGCTTTACAACACTACATACCACTTTTCCTCTTTTACGATCATATAGGATAAAATGTATAGTTCTTTTCCAGAGATGAAAAGATACATAGCTGTAATCTCTCTTGTAGGTTTCTTTTCCTCTAGTAACTGAGGGTCTCACGTTCTGTGACATATCTGCCCTAAATGTTACTATAAAAGTAACTTCCTCTTTCTGTTAAAATACAAAATACTGGTACTAAAGCAATGGAGAGTGACGTGAAGGAACTAAACTAGGGTTTAGAAGACCTCAGTTGGTTTTCCAAGTCTGCCACTGGACATTTACAGACAGATTGCTAAAGGTGTTTACAGCCACCTAAAGCTCAAAAAAGATCTAGTATCAACTTGGATTGCATGATCATATTTGTGACCCATTAGCTACGTGATTGAGCTCAAATGCTTGAAGATCTGCACAACTGCCTACGAATCAGATCCTTACGGGTAAAAAATGGAGAAGGAATAAACATTTCCATAGGTCAGAGATGTGTTCTGAACACACAGTTGCTGGACTATGACCTATAAACAGTGACCACGTATGTATCTCCAAGGGCTAGACAGGGAATTTAATTACAGCACAAAAACTGTAACACGGATCCTGAAATAACTGAGCAAACACAGGACTTAAGTGAAACTTGTGTAGCACATGAGAAGAAAGATGCAGATATTCAGCTTGCTCAATGGTCTTTTTCTTTATAGAAACAGCATTACTGCCAGGTTAATATTATTTCTAGAGACAGAGGCCAAAACAAACACTCTTCTTGGACTATCTGATGAAAATCTATCTTGCGTAGAATAAACTCAGCTGGGTCTTGATCAATCGGTGTTTGAAACATTTCCAGGTTGACTGTTAATATGTTTCTTTGCCAAAATTTTAAGCTTTAAGTTTATTTTAGAACTACATTGTTGAGGAAGAAAGTCTTTGTAACTGATCCTGGCCTATTTTTAGGATTACCAAAATAAGGCTTTGGGTCTTTAAGGTGGGCAAGCAGCCATACTGAAAGAAAAAAAATAAAAATAAAATAAAATCCATAAACGTCTCACAGCTTGGAGCAAAGATCAATGTAAACTGTTTACAAAGAGTATTTGAGAGACCACCAGGCACCGGGCACTATGAAGAACTCTTAGAGTTACTGTGCAGAAATCTGCACTAGTAACGAAGGAACATAATTTACTTTTATCTTATACAGCGAGAGAAAACATTCTTACTGACAGAAAGACACTAAGACAAGCTAATATGAGAGCTCTTTGTTGTAACTGGTTATATAGTGGATTGCAAAACACACTGCACACCTGATACATGCCTGCAATGAATCTCTTTCACACAGGGTAAATGAGTATTAAATCTACAGTACTCAGTAGGGTAAACAGTTTGGATTTAATTGTTTTATCCTGAATTGAGATGAAAAAAATCTAGGCTTGCAAACAGAAATGCATATCAAAACTGTCAGCTGGTACAATGATGTCTATCTTTGCCATTCATGATGATGTCCTTCATTTGGCATGGCTGAAAAAAGTCCCAGTATATGAAAAGCCTTCTTAATTAGTTTTCCTTTGATGAAGCAAGATAAAGAACTGAAAACGTATAAATTTAGGATGGTATCACTCTTGCACTGTTTCTCCCCTTCTTAGTCCAGAAAACCAGAAATATTCCTGAGCTGAAAGACAAGAAAATCATCACCATAGCAATTATTACAACTGGAATTTTCTTCCCATTTTTGCCCTGAAGGCCAGAGGAACCAACGTGCATTTCCATCTTTCTAGTAAATCTGTGGACGCACTTTTTTAATGAAATTGTAATATTATATGTTGTGTGCAGAAAAATGTTCTGTCTTCCTCTTTGTTCTTTTAGGCAGCCTCAACACTGAATGGTTGTATTTTTCATCGCTAGTGAAATACAGGCCATGCTCACATTTTTGCCATTTTAAATTCCAGATTCAAACCCTCATTTTTAACAATAATTGTACTGCTGTCTAATATGAAGTAGAAAGATTGTCAGGACCATCCTTGCTGTGTCTCTAATGTGGAATGCTCCTGGAAGGCTTCAGAACTAATACTTGCCTTGGTTAGATTTAGTTTCCTCATTGTTGGCTGGTATTTGACATATTCATTGTTTCTGACTGTAAGACATAAATTTGTAAGGAGCAGAAACTGCCAAAAGCCTTTCAAAATCATAAGTATATGTTTTATTTATTTATTTATTCGTTTGTTTGTTTTTTCTCATAAGAAAAATAGTCTTAGTAGAATCCAGCAGCATAGAGAGATGCCCTTGTTTTCCTACCTCCATACTGACAAGTCCTAGTTCAGAAGGCTTGGAAGTAAATGTTAGATGTCTTATGTTGATTCTGTTTATACCACAAGTCAGAAAACTACACAAATATTCTGTGCTAAGCCAAACATTTTCCTGTTTTTTTTTTTTTGTTTTTTTTTTTTTTTGTTTTTTTTTTGTTTTTTTTTTAAATATTACTTTTGTGATTCAAAGACTTCTAAAGGAAAATAATCTAATGTTGCACCCATCTAACTCCACACTTGTTTCCTGCTTTGGTGTTCTACGCAAAAACTTAACACCATTTAAAACTCGGAATGCTTTACCATTTACTTTAACATAGTCAGAATTTTTTCCTCAATTTCTACATCTGTTTGGTTTGAAAAATATTTCCTTTAATCACCATCTTAGTTCCCTCAAGGCTCTTTGATGTACCAAGACTAGTTGGTACATTTTAGTCCAACCTATACCATACTTAAATATGTTTACTTTGGTAGGGGCCACAGAGTTTTGATGGGTGGTAACATGCCAGTGATTTATTCTATACCAAATATTTAACACATAAGCATATACAAAAAAGTGGCTTTGCTAAGGCAGAAAAATAATACTTTCATGACTTAGGAAATGTCAGAATTAAGACTGCTTATGTAAACTCAGTTTTGCCACATTATTTGCATACGGTATATAGTGTTTTATATGGCCTCTGCACTTTTTTCCATAGACATCTGTCAGAGGCAAACACCTTCCAGGGTGTATCAGCCCAAACAGTTAAAAACTGGCAGAAGTATAAAAAACGCGAACCACATCTAAAAATGGGAAAATGGGAGACAGCTTTGCTAGTAAGCGTTACTTTCTACTACTCCTGTAATGAAAAAGAGAGCCAACAGCTTAGATTTGAGGTTTTCCTCTAGCCATCATAGCTAGATGTCTAGTGTGTATTTAAGGGATCACATTCTACACTTCAGAGTAGACCAAATGTACTTTTAATATGATGCACACCTTCCTCTGTTAATAAAAAAACTTCATCATGAAGTCTTGTGAAAAGAACAGGGTTTTCCAAAGCATAATTCTAGAGTTGCTCAAGAGAAATCTTTCCTTACTCTGTCTGTAGTTTCTACTGCCATGATCTAAGTGCTCTGCAGAACTAGACGGAATCTTTGTTAGGGTGGTTTGTTCAGGAGAATTTATGCATTTAACTGTAAGCCTTCAAAGCAGAATGCAGAAATCTCTACCCAAGAGATATTTTCTATCTAAGCATGAATATGTTAACAAGTACCTGTGTTGTTAGTGCTCACGTGTAGCATTGCTGAAGCAAGTGCAAGCAGCAATTAGAATAGAAGTTGACCCAGTGCTTGTTTGAGAAGGCTGACCCTTGTAGAACCTAACTAGTGCTGACCAGCCAGCCAAGCCTGAGATGTTTTCATCATTGTGTCATCCAGTTACAAATGCAACTCTTTGGAAACACCATTCAGCTGGAATGCTTTCTGTCTAAAATTGCTGGTTCATTGGGAATTAAACATTACATGAAAGCTTATCTCAGCAAGTCTTATAATGCAATACAGATAACTCTTGATAGTTCTTTGCTGGGTGGGTTGGCTGCCAGGTTTCCTTTTGTCAGACCCTTGCCTGTATGATGATCTCTTCCTTGACTCATGGACCTGAGGAGTGCAAGGACCTTCTGGGGCTCAGGATCTCATTGCTCTAGAGAAACCTGATAGCTTTTGGAAATGCACTGAATCATTGATTCTCAAATAAATTGTTACTGGAATGCCTATTTCCCAGGCAATGTTTTAACAGTTTTTATTCTAAAAAGGGGCTAATTAGGTTTCCAAAATGGTGTGATTTCTCAGAAAATGCACATTGAGATCTGTAATCTGTTCAGACCACAAGGGATTTTTAAGTACTCGTGGCATGCTCTAGCTGAAAAACCCTAGTATAGGCAGAGCTTGAGAGCCTGAAAGCTTGTTCATGTGATGGATGCAATATTCTTGAGGAAGCAGCTGAACAACACAATGTGCCTGCAGAAGTGTGTGCAGCTCCATGAGTCAGTGCTGAGCAACTTAAGGTAGTGATTTGGTGGAGCATGCTTTTGGGCAGAGGAACTACGCTGGAGTATGGAAACAGTGAAACAGAAGCAGTAGAGAACTGTGCTTGCAGCAGCTAACTGTATGATGTTCCAACAAAGCATATTAGCTCCATCTATCACTTTTCAGACTGTGGTATGTGCATTCCTCACTCAGCTATAATGCAGTCAAAACTACATTGTGAAGAGGATATCATTTTCTCTCAGCAACTGAAGAAAGTCTGTATTTCCTGTCTTTGTACTATTTTAACCACGCTATGTTGAAAAGAAGTATAGGTTAAAAAAGAGTAAATAGTAAAAAGTGTACTAACATCCTGAAAAGTGTTATTTTTTATCAACTTACATATAAGATGTATTCAGATAACTCCTTAAAATTGTTTTGATAATCACATCATTCTCAAACTTGCTTACAAAATGGGATTCCTCTTTTGTTTGTAGCTATGCTGCAGCCTTTGGTGCTGTTGTTTCTGGGTCATCTGTGATCTATGGCACTGATCTTCTAACACAGGATGGCTGTGTACTTTACTTTTATTTCCCCCCGATGCTCAGTACCCACATGCCAAGGTAGCTCAACCTTTTCTTGCTTGTGACTGAGCAACAATAAAGCATACTAGTCATCACAGATATCACTGCAAGTTGTTTGGCATGTCAGTTGTTCTAGGAAAGAAGAGATAAAAGCTTGAAGTCCATTCATGCTGTAACTCCAGGTGATCACTCTTTCAGAAGAACCTTGTCTGTCCCCAAGCACACACTATAAATCAGCTCATCTGTACTACTTTGATTAGCAATGCTTTTACAGTGTGCAGAATACACTGCTTGAAAGTTAATCCAGGAATAAAAACTGAGGGTCCACGGACATCCAAAAAGGATTTTTAAGCAGGAAACTCAGCAAATCTGAAAGCAGCTTGGAATTGAAATTTGAGAATGCTTCTGAAAGCCAGTGCTTCAAGTGCTGGCTGGTAATGAGCCGGATATATTACAGCAGGATTTAGTCCTTATTTTCTTTTTCTTCCTTTCTTAGCCACTGATCGCAATAAATAAATGAATAAATAAAATCTCAGTAGTTTCAATGGGAAAACTCAACATTATTCCCATGCTTTTCAGAGACTGAAAATTAGGAAAGAACCCGAAAATTCGTGCCGGACGGGCTTCGACGAAACAACAGGACCATAATATGAGCAGCACCCGCTGCTACCGACCTGCGGGGCGACCCCTGGCGGGCCGGGTCGCGGCCAGGCGCGGAGCCCTGCTGCCCTCTGCTGGCACCATCCGGCCCCTCGCCCTCCGGCGGACTCGGGCAGCCCCGAGGTGAGGCTGAACCCCCGAGGGTCTCTTTGACCAGGGAAAGCCCACCTCAACACCTGCCCTGTAATGAAGTCTGTGCTGATGTGATTATGCCATTCGCCCTAACGGTACCTCAGGTACATATGTGTGATCTGCAGTTACAGCACTGTCTCTAGTGGACATACATCCAATCAGAAACCGCTAATCTTTGAACCCTTTTTATAATCATTTTTATATTGCATTTTATGAGTTCTACTTTGCCTGGTTTGTAATACGAGAAAGTCTGAATGCACAGCTAACCACTGTTAGGCTGCTCTGGCTGAGAGAATTCAGCTCATACATATTCCCTTTAATATAAAAGATGAAGCAAGGTCAGGAATGGATGTAGAACGGCCTAAATTACAGGATCCTGCTGGAGAAAAATGGGAACAGTTAAATTCTGTTCACATTATAGCCAAAAACAAAAAAGATCCCTCTGAAATTTCATTGTGAACTGGAAGCTGCTCTCCAGTACATCCCTGAGATACTTGAATAATGTACCTGAGGGCTCAGCCTGGTGCAATTGGGAAAAATCATTAAAAAGCAGGTCAAAAAGGGGCCTTGTGAGGTCAGTTAGCTTGTATTTCCATCTCAGGAAAGGACAGTTGTACATAGGTCACTCCCAATAGATGCCTGTTTTAAACAACTCTTTTGTTTCTATTCTTTTCTCAGGACACTCTCCTGCTGAGCATGTCCTGGAGGGACAGATCCTGAAGGTTTATCTCTGTTTATTGCATTGCCCTTCATTGTAGAGGTACTGGACACCATAGGAAAACTTGGTCAACCCAAGTGGTTGACCATGGATCCTACATCAGCTGAAGCTCCAGGCAGAGAGTCTAGAAAGTGCCAGGAGTTTCATGTAGATCTTGGTCTGGTGGGGCTTTCAGGTTTCCATGGGCAGGAGCCCTGCAACCTGATGGGCCACCAGCCTCACAGAAGTCAGCAGGGAGGTACCCTACCTCTGTGTGTCTGATAGCAAATACACTGTGTGAGAGCATTGCTAAGACAATGAGAGCAAGGTGACACGGGTGTGAGCCCATGGATGGAAGGACAGCAGAGGGTAATTCATAACTCATATTTCTTGTGATTTGTTTTCTGTCCATAATTATTGCATCTGTGCTGGCCACCTTCAAAACAATGAAATGCAGCACCCACAGTCAGTGCTGAAGCGGACACGTCCTTGGTGGTGTTATCCACTAGCAACATGTGGAAGAGATTAGGTAAGTGAGGCTGCTCCTGCTGCAGGGTTATCCACGCTCTGCAGCACATGAAAGGTACACTGCTGCCTCTTGCACCTCAGGGTGGGCACTGCTGGGAAGCAGCTAGGAAAGCTGCTTTATCTAGAGGCAATACACATCAGCACAGCTGCTGTGAAGTCAAAATCACTCCTTTGGCCTATGCTGCAGCGATAGCAGCATCAGAGAAAACAGGACCTGGTGGCTGCGGTGATCTTTGATGCAGTTTTCTGACGATCAAAGTGGGAAACAAGAGCCCTACACTCCCAGAAACTTTTCCCAGCTGCACAGAACTTGCTTATTGGCACCTGCGCTGTGCACGTACCTTATTCCTGTTCTTCTGGAGTCGTTCCTTATTATTTTTAACGCGTATCAAGTCGTTGGGACGAGTCCAACCTCCGAGCACCACTCTTCCATCCTGGGCGACCCCTCGGGTACAGCCGCAGCCCCGGGTCCTACCGGCTGTCGGGAGGGGCCGGAGAAGCGAAGGAGTTAAAGGGAGGCGCTTGGGAAATCTGATGCTAAACGAAGCCCCAGGAATGTTGCACATTGCCATTCCCCTGCAGTCCCCGCTGCGGGCAGCCGCACCGGCCCCGCCGAGGAGCTCAGCCCCGAGGCAGCACTCGCACCTTCCCTCAGGTTCGGCCGGGAGGGATGAGAAGGAAGGTGGGGGAAGAGATGTAATTTAACACGCGCACGAGACAGGACGGGGCGGGGGGGGTCCCACCACCGAGGGTGGCTCCCCTGACCGCTGCCGCCTCTCTTCTCTTGCAGGCGCGGCCGGAGATGCCGGGCAGACGGCTGTGGTGGGCGCGCTGCTGGCTCGGCGTCTGCCTCTCGCTGCTGGGCGCTGGGGGCGGCGGCGAGCCGTGCCGGGCTCCGTCCTGCGGCGGCGAGGCTCCCCCCGCTCCGTGCCGCGGAGCCCGCTGCGGCCCCAGGGCCGGTCGCCCCTCGCGCTCGTTCCCGCACACCGCCACGCCTCTCCGGCCGCCGCAGGGCAAAGCGCCGTTCTCCGGGCCGCCCCCCGCCGCCAGGGGGAGCGCCGCCGAGCCCTGCCCCGCCGGGGGCTGCGCCTCCAACGCCACCCGCCGCGACTGCCACGGCCTGGAGTGCCGCCTGCCGCCCCGACTGCGGCCCCGGCCCCGCGGCCACGGCTGCTCCGCCGCCTCCGAGGGCTGCCCCGAGCCCGCCCTGCTCCGCGCCGCCGACAGAGCCGCTCAGTTCGCGGGAGACGACTTCGCCTACGCCGGGCCCGAGCTGGGCGGCGGAGCCCTGGGGGTGCAGCTCACCTGCGACGTGAAGCCAGGTGCGGGGCGAAGGGGGGACGGGCGGGGAGGGAGGCGCTGGGGCTGCCCCGTTTCCGTCCCTCCGGGCTGTGACTCCGGGCAGCTCGGTTTGGAGGCAGAGCCGTGGCGCTGAGTGCGGAGCTCTGCTCTGTTGTATCACCTCTGTGGGTGCACACCTGCAGGGGCTCTGCAACAGGTGAAGTGTGGTAGAGTAGGGGATCTTCACGGTGCTGCTTCAAAGCAAGTGTCAGTTCTCGGATTGTCTTCGCAATTGTCGGCTCTGGATTTTGTTAGTTTGTAGCAGCACTGTCCGGAGCTTGAGTTGTGTGTACGTTGTGCACCCAGAGTGAATGAACCAGTGCTATTGGTGAGGAACTTGCTGCTGCTCACATGTGGTTGTGCTGTGATAGCCACCTGAAAACAGCAACAAATTGCAGAGCTCCTCTTACTGCCCAGTATTCAGAGCATTGTACTGCCCCTGTCAGCTTAGCATCCCTGTAGACATGTCCAGGGTTACACTCATGGGTCAGCGAAAGATGCGGTGTGATTGTCCAGGATGTGTGGATTTACCAATGTTAAAAGCATCAGCTGGGCTTTAATGAACACGGAGCAGTTTGTGTTTTTGCCTAATGCCTTGTCTGAGAGATATAAACTTTATGAGGAAGGATGATTTCACTTCAAAGCTAAGGGAAAACATGATGAACGGTTGAACTTTGTCACATCCTTGTGGCCAAGCTGAGTGTGGCTTCTGCAGACAAGAGCCTCAATTTGGGCATCTACTGAATGGAGTGATGCCTCCTCCAAAACATCCTCCGGAATTCAGTAATGCCAATCCCAAGGTGAGACTGTGAGATTTAACTCCCCTTCCTCCCCTCACCCCCCTTCTCCACCTTCACTGTGACAATATGTGACTTTGTCTTTGCTCCCAGATGTTCTGCAGAACCTCTGTGTGTCCCGTGACCAAGGGTGGGCAGAAAGCAGAGATGTCTCCATTTATTCTGCTTCTGTGCATTTTCTTTGTACCCTTATCACAATCGCCTTACCTTCCTTTTGCAAAAGGACCCAGGATATTTGCAGTTTCTTTGTGCTTACCAACATCCATATTTCCAAGTAATACAGATCCTGGCAAATAATAATGACAGCGTGGACAGAAGAGCGACACTTCTTGAATGGTGCTGAAGGCACATGTTGCATCTTCACTGAGAGTATCAGACACAGACTCTAAATATCCTCTTACTCCAGGACTGTCTTTAGAGACCCTAGATCAGTCATGGTACTTGCAGCTGCCATCATGAGATCTGTGCACCCATGATTTCCTAGGCCATAGAGCTGGGGTTAGGTACTGCTTCCTGACACAGGAAAGCACAGTACTGGAGAATAAAGCAAGTTGGAACAGTGAAGATGCTGGGGATTTCTGGGACTTGACACATATGCAGCGAAATCTTTCAACTTTATGCTCTTTGCTGTCATGGTGCCAGGTGAAGTCTTAGAAGAGCAAGAGTGTGGTTAGAAGTTTCCTTTAAAAAACCTATTGAGAATGGGTGATATTTCATGGGCAGTGGCTGAGAGGGATTTGTGCATTCTCCTTTTCACACCTCACTGATTGCAGCCATTCTCACTTGAGGCATTGATGATCGTCATGTGTGTTGGAGAGAAGAAGTGGACAGCACTGCCCACTAACCTATTTAATACTGCAGCAGCCATGGCTCTTTGTGTGATGATCTGGGCTGAACATTTCATTCTGTCTGGATTGGACAAAGGGCCTGTATGCATTTTGCCCATTCCAAACACTGAATGCAGTCCTTCACAAGACAGCTTTCTTTCTGAGAAGTAGAAGAAGAACAGCATGTTGGATTCATCAGCATTTAGCAGAAATCCCACGTGCTTGGCATCAGAAACAACAAAATGAGCCATGTTGACAGTCTTTGGTTTCCTTCAAGTCAGTGCACAGGCAAACATCCAGTATTCTACTCTGACTGCAACCTCTAACATTCACTGCATATACCTAAGACCTCTGAGACCTTCCTTTTGAACACAGAACAGCAGACTTCTTGAAACAGTGCAGAGAATATGTTTTTCAACTCTCATTTGCAGCTGAAGCATGGTTCTGCACAGAAATAATGCATGACCTGTGGAATACAGTAATGAAATGTGATAATCACACATGGAAGCATCTAACACATTTACCAGTGTCTGGGGAGAGCAGCTACTCAAACAGCATGTGATGATAATCTGGGGGCAAATGTCTTTTGCTTCTTTTCTTCCAAAGAGACTAGTGCCAAGACTGGAGGAGTTTGAGAGCTGATTTGCAGACTAGTATGTACACCTTTATGCAGATTCAATGCTGTTTCCCAGCAACTCCTTGACCGCATCTTACTCCAAATGAAGGGCTGGCATCCCAAATGAAGGAATGCACATGACCTGTTGCCATTGTTGTGTGTTTCTCTTCATGTTGATCGGTTGTCATTAAATTCTTCATTTTTCCCTCCTGAGCCATTTTCCTGTTGCTTTCTTCTGGACAGACTCCTCTGTGTACCCAAACACTTCCATCTGTGCAAAATAATTTGCAGATGCCATATTTAAATACATGCCAAACCTGGCACATGCTGTTGCATTCTTCTGTGCACTGAGAAGTGTCTGCAGCCCAGTGCCCATCTGCTGTGGTTATTAGGAGGGAGTGGCACCATCCTGGGTCCCATTAAAGATCTCACAGTCCTCCTTCTCTTCCTCACAGTAGGAGGACTGCCTTCTTTCAGTCTTCCTGCAGTAAGATTGTTCCTGAGGGAACATGCAGCACCCTCTCAGACTGATGTGACCTTTCCAAGGCATTCTCAGTAGGTGCTTTGTTTATACTGTGAATAGACTGTGGAAATGTGGAGCAGATACCTGCAAAACATTCCTTGCTATGGCTGTGTATGGTGTGTGTATGAAAGGTAATACTGCATCAGCAGCGGAAGGGCAGTTAACTGGGATTGCTGTTGTATACTAACATCCAAACATGTCCTGTGGCAGAATTCATCTTGAACGATTTAAGGCCAGTGTTCTAGAGACAAACCAGTCTGACATTCATTGAGGGTGTTACCTTTAGACAGTTAATGGAGAGAAATGGCTACATTTAGGGCATAATAACTTTTGAGCTATTTTGGACTTCAGAGCTTTTCTGACAAACAAGATTCCCCTTCCTCTTAATTGAATGTCGTTTATTTTCAGTAGAGTCTTCTCTTTTGTGCAAGAGCTTTGTTATCTCAGTATTGCTCTGGCACTGTGAATTGCCTATAGCTCCAACTAATGCAGTAAAGGGCCTCTCGTACTGATGTATAACAGTGTGGCTAAATTTAGTCCAATGCTATAAAATAAAAATGGAAATACAAGCAGTTGCAAAGGATTTCTTAGGTCTCATATTGTCACCCACCGAGCTTTAGACGTCTAGAAGGAGCAAAGGTGAATTGACTGACTGGAACACTGCCTTTGTAACAGAGTTCTGTAAGGCTGTTAGGGGAGAGATCACTGAAAGTTGGTCCATCACGTGAGTAGTTTCACTGTGGTCAGTACTTCAAATTATAGCTATTTTTGCTGCTAGCAGTCAGCCAGTTACTGGCTGAAGACAGTGCTCCTTAAGTATGTGCTCAAACATCAGCTCTGCATGATGTGTCTTACTGAACTGGGGCTTTTGTTAACACTGTGCATATGCTGTATTAGTTAATTTAATGCCAATGATGATACATTTTCTTCTGTTATGCGTACCTCTTATAATTAATCCTAGTGAGTTTTTTGCATTTTTTTTTTAATCTCTTTAGAGTAGTGAACTGATGATGACATAGCTTTGTAGGCCATGGTTTGTGTCTAGGTATATACTACATTAGCTCCAGGTGGTTCCTGAGTGGTGTCAATCATCTTCCAACAGTGTTTTTTGTTATTATTATTATTATTATTATTATTATTATTATTATTATTATTATTATTATTATTATTATTATTTATAAAAGACTTGGAATTGTTCCTATTTTTTTTTCAGTGAGTACATAATTTCACCTTTATCACCTTTGAGTTTCTTCTTCCCATTTTATTGCTGGTACTTAGTATCATAGACTCCTTTTACAGTTCTTTGTTATTGACCCTTATTTTTACTACTTTCAATAGCTCAGTGTACTCACAAAATTTTATCACTCTGTAGTGAAAATTGACCATTTGTTCCTTACTGTATTTGACATATACATAGGGATGATTCATCTGTTATTTACCCCCAGTGATGATTAATTTACCCTGAAGCACAGGAGCTGATTATGTCTTTTTTAGTATCTCCAACTATAAATGTTGTTGCCTATGAAAGAGAAGAGCTTGCAGTCCCATGGGGGAGCTACAGAGATAGTAAAGGGACTGGTTTTAAATCATGACTTGAATTTAAAGTGCCTTTTCATTAAACCCATTAAAATTGTTATACCTTTGAAGAGATAACACAGCAACCTGGAAAATAATTTATCTTGGAAAATAACCAGTTGTTTGTATTTCAGGAGAAAATGAAGTTCCATCTGAAGACGCTCTAATACTGCAGCTTCACCTTGCAAAAGGTCATGAGAAATTTACTGAAATGCTAAAAAGCCAGCAGCAGATCATTGTAGATTTACAGCAGAAACTTGCTGAACAGCAACATGTATTGGTTAGCCAGCAACGGGAGATTCTTGAACAGCAAAGAAAAATGTATGAGCAAATGGATCTGATCAAAGTGCAGTATGGCATGCTTTTTGACACAGTGAAACAAATGTCATTTCAGAGTTTGCAAGAAGATATTCAAAGTTATTTTGAAAGTCATCTTCAAGGACTTCAGAACCAGGTCAGGAATCATCTCCAGAAGTCGTACTCTGTGCATAAAGTAGAAGTGGATGCAAAAGTGATAAATGTAGGGGAATCTTTGCTGGACTGTGGTCTTTGTGAAAGTGATGAATTTTGCAATTTCCAAAAGACACCTTCACAGTGTGAAAAATGCACATTGTGTCCTGCTGGTTTTTTCCAAATGGCCGATTGCGCTGCAAACTCTGACCGGATTTGCCAGGTGAAAAATCATTCTGTATCTTTCACTTACTGTTTATGAAGTATTGTGTTGGACATACAGGGATGAGGTTCTGCAAATAACTATTCACAGAGCTGTCTATTTTGCCTAAAGTTTTCCCTGGGTTTTCTCATTGCTATTTGCTGCTGTAAATAGGGCACTAAGTAACATGTGCTGGATGTAAAGCTTTCCCAAGCCTAGCAGCTGCCAGGTCATTGATTCTGCACATCCTCGTAGAAAAGTATACCCTGAAATACACTTATGCATCATAAATTCATTTATTTAATGCCAGGCCAGTCTACATGAACTGCTGGATGCACTGGAAAAGTAGAGGAAAGCTTTATTACATAAAACTAATGGTCATGCTTTTGTTAATAAACTGGAAACCAAAGTTATCAGTTAAATGTAAAATCTAATTCTAGCTTAAAAACAACATATGAGGATATAAAATGTTTAACATTCACATTTATAATTGTTAAATACATTTTACTATACAAAACTGGAATGTAAGGAAGGTGCTTTTGTGGTCGCTTCCATTTAAAAATCCTAAGTTATATCAGGATACTTAAAACAGTGCCTTCTTTGCCAGAAGTTGCCTCCAGTTCTTAGCTTCTTGTGGTTGTCTAATTTTCTTTAATGTGAGTGTTTCAAGGCAAGTGTAGCCTTTTGTTCTTTCAGCTCTACCTACTGTATGGTGAGAGTAGAGCGTGTTGAGAGGGAAAGTTAATTTATCATTTCATTTTCCTTGGATGTTTTTCAGTTAGCACCTTCCTCCCAGACTAGATATCTTTAAGAGCCTTTCCTAATGTTAGAAAAGTTGTTGCAATGTCCTCAAGACCAATTGAGTGATGCATTAAAGTTTTTCAGTATGATTCTTGTAATTTACAGGACAGAGATGAATGCACTGAATCTCCTAGCATTTGTGGCGAGAGAATAAAATGCCTGAATACTCCAGGTAAGTTATACTCTCTGATAATTAAAGGATGAAGATAA
Organism: Coturnix japonica; assembly: GCF_054131305.1. Lineage (NCBI taxonomy): Eukaryota > Metazoa > Chordata > Aves > Galliformes > Phasianidae > Coturnix > Coturnix japonica. The sequence goes on along the minus strand of NC_140664.1, from coordinate 124,783,734 downwards.
TTAGATCTTCAGGAACAGGTCAGAAGAATAGATAAAGGTTCAGGCCTGTACGCTTGTGAGTAACAGTATGTTCAGCTTGGTGGAATCAAAGGGGTTGAGAAACAGTCAGCTCTAGGTTGATAGCAGTTCTTGTGGACAGATAATAGGCCCTTTAGAACATAATATCCACTAGCACCTTTGGAGGGTCCCTTTTACCTTATTTTCTTGGGTGTTTGTATGCTTTGATTTTAATTTCCTCTTATAACCTGACCGTATTCTTGTTTATGCTGGTGCAAATGGAGTGAAAATCAAAGATTCCATTCCTAATGGAGAAAAATTGGTGTCATTTTCCTTCAGCTGCACTGAGGTACATATTGTTTTGATCTAATGAAGGTGCTTTTAGAGTCTTTCTTCATCAATCTTATTTTCCTTCAAGCAATAATATTGTCAAATATTGAGGAATGATCAACAGTTTTTATCATTTGTGAGTGTGGAGGAATTTTCAGTCATTTAAGATTGGATTTGAGTGGAATTGTAAACTTCACACTTAGCCTTCATTGCTTCTCATGGCAGTCAGACACAAAGAGCAAAATTAACAGATATACTGAGCAAAGTGTATCCAGGTACTAGGATAATTCCTGGTCAGCCAAAACAAAACCAACCAAAACATGAAAGAAACTGATCAAATAGAGCACTTCACCAATCACAACTTGTACTGAAGTACACTCAGTAAAGTAACCAAGGAAATACTTAATCAGCTTGTATGCTTTCCATCCTCTAGAGTCAGTCTTAACTAAAGAAGAGACAAGATGCTTCTTTGTAGCCAGCCTCACTGGTGAGCAATTAGGTGCAGGACAGCCTGGGGCACAACGTTTGAACTGAAGCATCTGAAAGGCTTGGTCTCTTCTTTAGTAGGAGGCTGGGTTTGATGCTATCGAGCTGGTAGTTTTGTGTAAGGAAACCTATAGGGACCCAGTCTGAGGAAAGGAGAACCACCAATGTGGGAGTCATTTGGTAGTGCTCTAGTTTGTGACACGGGAGAGGGAAGGCTGTAAGGAATTTATCCAGAGGGCTGTGTGGGATGACCCAGACCAAGCGTAGCTGTTTTCTGCTGCTGGAGGAGAAGTTTGGAGGAAAAAATACTACTGTGATAATGGTGGTTTGTCAGACCACAGTCAGTAGCAATGTGTTTGAAAGGAAAAGACTCTTCCTCTGATTCCTCTTTTCCCATTTCTAATGGTGGCTTATGAAGATGTGAGGACAATCTGTCTCCTATCACCCAGGCTAGGAATCACTGTTCTGTCAACATTTTCCCCATCATCTGTCATGGAAGAGGGAGTGCTGTTTGTATTTTTTGTTTGATAAGATTGCTACTTTGAGCTTGTCTGTTCATGATGGCTCATTATCTTACACAACTGCAATTAACTTGTCAGAAGGGCATCTGAAACTGGATGTTTGTTTTGGGTAATGTAGGGTAGGTGGGGATGTGATCTGATATACGAATTCCAGATGTTGTATGTGATTTCTTCAGCTGCACGCAAAGTTTGTTGGATCTGTAGCAACTCATGCTCCCAACTCAAGTGGGAAGGGAAAACATAGCAGCAAAAAACTGTACAACTAGGAGCCCCTCTTTCTTCACCCTGCCACTTTTCTGTGCATCATACCTCTTTCCCCTGCTGCCTTTCCTTGCTTTTATCTGGGATGGGAGTTGTTAGGTCATTTGAGGAAATGTTTGTCACCAAGGAGCTATCAAAGTGCTTGGTTTTCTCCTCACACAGTCCCAGGAGAGCAGTCAAACTGTTGTCCTTGAAGTGAATCTGCCAAGTGGAGATGGCCCAAAGCACTCTCTCCAGGACACCGTGCAAACTAAAGGGGAGTCTATAGGACTTACTATGTGGGGAGAGGATTTAGAGATTGCATGAGATCTGTTATGGAGGGTAATAGATGAGTATGAGAATATAGAAAAACTGTTATGAGTATTTAGAGGAAAGTAAGGAGGCATAATTCAGGCTGGATTAACAGGCAAGCAGTATAAGAGGTCTGTGGACCATCAACTGTATCCAGACCTCATGCTTTGGTGAACATGTGTGTTCAGATGCCAGTGACTGAAGGAGATCAGACAGTTTAGGACCAGTCACTGGAGAGTCCCATATGGTGTGTACATATTGCACTACCGGTCTTCAGTGCCATGCAGCTAGAGAGAACAGGCCTGAGCCATCTGTGCTGTACATGTTTGTGTGAGCATTGCATGTGCTTTTTAAGGTTTTCTGTCAGTGTTCATCCATGTGGCTGGCTGTGTTCTGTGCATAAGGCTGCCAGGCATACAAGATCAGCCTGACTGCATGTGAGGGCACAAAACTGGGACAACTTCATATCTGTGAATTCACAAAACAACTTTAATGCAGCTGGGCTGCTCACAATAAAATCAGGTGCAGCAGTGTCCAGAGCAGGGGCCTGGAAGAGGTGGGAGAGATTGTCAGAAATATGGTAGAGAGAAATAGGAAGCAGTCACAGCATGCTGCTGTGCTGGCCTTCTGATGTTTGGCTGCTGTTTGCTCCTTGACCTTTTCAGGTCTGCAGAGGTTAGAATGCTGCTGCTGCTGCTGTGTCCACAGTAGGAGGCAGTTAATGTGCTGCTTTGATGTCACCTATTTCAAGTACATGAAGGGGTAGCACCTGTTGCAGATAGATAGAACTGGTTAAAAACTAGACAGCATAATAAGAGTAGTCACCACATCTATTTGTAAAGCTTGATATTTATAAAAAAACTTAAATGTAAATAAAAATGTAAATAAAAAAGAAGCAAATAGCACAAACAAGTATGTCTAAGCACTTCTGCAGATCATCTCTGCTGTATGAAATGGTTCTATTTGTGTATTCAGTATCAGCTCATCCTGCATGTTTCAGTGGTGTGGGAGCTGTTGATCTGGGAAGCAGGACTGGTTAGGTAGTTTCATGGCAGCTATTACCATGGTGAAAAATGGTTTGTTTTCAAAAGGAAAGCTTTCCAGGGACCTTCTGTGTTCCCTATAGAATACTCGTAGTTGAAAAAATGTGATCTTATTTATTTGGCTTTTGCTTCTTGTAAAAAAAGCCAAATGGTTTTCAGGTGAATAAAATTTTAAGTTTCATTTGGCTTTTTTCAAATGGAAAAATATTACTTTTATACACCGAGCTCTTCTGAGGAAAACCTACTTAATCTCTAAAGGAATGTCCTCACATCCTACATTATATGGTCCTACATAACACTATGTGTTAGTGAAGAATCAAGTGAATGAAACATGGATAGACAAAAAGAGGTGTGAGGGTGAATATATGAAGCCTGTATAAATGAATACTGTGAGAGTCCCAGCCAAATAATATTGTGTCAGAAGTGAATTTTAGCCAATATTTTGGCTTCCCTCATGTGCCAGGTGCACATATACTATTCTGGTATGTAGTTCATAATATGTGAGCATGCTTTTCTGCCTGTGACAGCAGTCTATGTTGCTGGCTCTGTCCTGTGTTGAGCAGTGGAGAAAACTGGCTTGCTGGGGTCCATGTCAAATGCTTATAGTCCCAGTCTTGGAGGTGATCTCTGCCTAGATACAGCAACTTTCTAAAGAGTAAAGCAAATGTATGCATCCAAGAAACACCTGTGAAGAAAATAACACAGTGGATAATAAAGGATACTTAAGAGGAGCTGTAGGAAAGGTGATTATTGGGTTTGATTAGGTGTGGTCAAAATGCTGAAATTAGTGCATCGGCACATAAACTCTGAGGCGCAAACTGCAAGTGGTTATTCTTTTGGTTGTCTCAAATTAAGTGCATTGATTTAGATCCTGAGGGCTCTGTGCACAAAGGTGCTGGGCACCAGCTGCTCCAGCTGGAGGCAACAGCAGATGGCAGTGCTCTTGGAAAACTGACAGAAAATTACAGGCTGTTTTTAAAACCTGCTCTGTGAGTGTGCATTCTTTGATCCACTGAGGTCACAGTGTGCCATCCAACAGCACAAAATTACCTTCTTTCAAATTAAGTAATTCCGAATGGCATCTCTGGATATTTTCTGTGGTGTTTTTTTCATCTGATTATTTTAGGCTATCAAGACCATTGCTATCCCATGTCTCACAGCAGTGTTTTTCTTCATTTCGAATGTGCAAACTCTGCATAATGATTTTAAGCCATATGTTTAGCATTTTGTTTTTCCTACTTGTCTCTGGAAGGATCATTAAAACCAGTACACAGAATGCCTGAGGTCTGTGTCCCTCAGACTGAAAAGCACTGCTTTAGCAATCACAGCTACATCAGCGCTGCCCATAACATGCATGGGCAGCAGTGGACATTTTTTGTGTAGAGGAACTCTACCTTAGTTGAAAATATCTTCACTGCTTAGTGCTATACCTTTTATTTATAAAAAAGTGTCTTTGGAGCAACGTCACATCTGACCTGTTACAGATTTTGTTTAGAATTTCCCCTGTTCAGCCCCTTTTCTCTCCTTGCTCCTTCCACTCTAAACCACTGAATTCAGCTTGGACAAGTTCCCCTCTGTTTTATAGCAAGGATCCTTTAGTAGTGCAAAGCGATCTAACATAGAAGCACGTATTGGTTTGTGTTGGAAGAGTCCTTGAAAATCATTGAGTCCCAATCCCTGGATATTGGCATAGATAACTTCCACCAGATCCAGCTGCCCAGAGCTTTGAACACCACCACAAATGGGGAATCCACAGTTTCTCTGGGCAGGAAAAGACAGTACCTCACCACACTCCAAGTAAAGATTTACTTCCTGGCTGTCTTCGATTCATCAGGGCTGTCTTCTGTTTTCTCTCATAATTAGATAACTTATCAAACATACGTGATATGTATGTAGATCTGTAGAGTTCTTACATTTAATGTTTTAAGAATTTAACAATAAAATTGCCCTATTTCTGTGAACAGGTGGCTTCCGATGCCTTGGAATAGCTGAGAAAGATGCAGCTCTGGGATTGTGTGGAGAAGAGTATTTCTTTAATAAGGAAATGCAAGAATGCCAAGCGTGTTTGAAATGTGAAGATGGAATGGTGGCCATGCCTTGTTCCACTGTCAGTGACACGGTTTGTTCAGCAACCAGCGAAAGCAAGCTATCAGAATCCTGGGCTGCAAACATCATTTTACCAAACGTGAAGTCTGGCATCTCTCAGGTCTACTCTGGCTTGAACTTGAAGATAAGGGAAAAGCTTCACTGTGACATCCTGTCCATCGAAGATCACAGCCTGATATTCAGGCAACACGGTTTGTTGTGGACTGACCTAAATTTTGCAGTAAAACACAACTGCAGGAATTTTTTGCAACTTTCCTTAAAGCTAAATGGCACCGAGGAAGGCTATGAGCTGAGTGGTGTTCGCATTGAACAGCCAGAAGGAAAATACTTCCAGAGCACCAGTTTAAGCAGCGCTGCTGAGGTGGAGCCCAGCCAAACTCTTTCTGTGTTTTTGAGGAGCCCAAACCAATTCTGCAATCAAAGTAAAGACTTACATATTTACGATCTTAATAGCCCACTTAGTCTGTTCTGGTTGTCTCATGACACGGGTGCTGTAGCAATCAGTGCACACATGTCAACAGCAATGCATTACCAAACCAACTATCGACCTACATTTAAAATAGTTTCTGTTTCCGACCCTTACATGCTAAGTTTATCTCATGATGGCAGAGCTATAAAATTCACTGAAACAGGCGTTGTCAAATTTGTGTTGCACCAAGCATTGTATTCTATGGGTCACACTTGTGTTCGGGAGGGTTTCTCTTTAATTTCTTATATAAATAGGAACGGTACCAACAGAGAATTAATGAATGTATTTAAATCTGGGGTAAATTACAGAGATACATCAATATCTGCTTCTGGGGCCACAAAAGTTGCTGCTGGAGATCTGATTAGCTTTGAGATACTCTCTCCCGCACAATGTAGTGTTCGGTATTTTGGAGATAGTTCTGGGATTAGTATGTTTAGCCTTATCTGGATACCTTCAGCAGTTTCTAGTGCCATATCAGCCACAGTTTCTGTTACAGGCCTGCCTACTGGAGCTGTGAGAAACAAATTACTGGATTTCACCCAGATCTCATCCAATGAGAAACAGATACAGCTGGTTTCATCTGGCCAGCTTGCTCAGAAGTACTTCATTTTTACAGAAAAGGGAGTTGCCAGTCTTGCATTTAACTTAAAGCTAATCCATTCATGCAGTATGCTCAAAGTGACTCTCAACCAGTTGACCATGGATCACATGCAACCCACCATAATTGCTCAGCAGATTGGAGGGCAGATGCCAGAGGGAAGCATATGGACCAGTGTGGCCCTTCGTGCATCTTTTGAAGTACATAATGGAACACTGATATCAGTTTCTCTTGACTGCGTACGTGGAAGGATCAATCAGATCACTCGTGAACATGGAACCAGTGTATCTATTTTATGGATTTCATCTTAATTTCTGTACAGTAAAGATAGCACAGAACTGGGGTTTAAATTGGATGTGGATTCTACTCTGATTCTTTGTCTGCATTTGACACCTTGCAGTGTGTCAACATGAACATATTGTCCCACTAAAGAGCTCTCAAATTTAGGAATATTTAAATATAATCTTAATTACATGATCAGTATTTAAAGAAAAGAGAGCTTTCAGAGTTCCAAGATAGTACTTCTGTTAACATCTTCAGGCAAGGGATCTATGGCTTCAACTCAAAACTATTTTTTACAGTGGAGTCTCTTAAAACCAATTATTTCTGGACCATAGAAAATTGCAGGTGAGAGTAAATACATAACTTTTGGTACTGGAACTGAAAGCAGCGTGGCCAAGTAATGGAAGTCTGTTTTCACTTTCCTCTGCCAACAAGACTAAGTGCACTCGGTGGCAAATTTGTTTACATCTTATAAAGTGTTCTGCTTAATCTTTAAGTGCCTTAAGCGTGCCTCAAAGTAGAAATGGTAATATGATAACATTGAATTATACTTGCACAATATCGTAAAAGTGGACCTGGATCAAAAATAGAACATTGTTTTTACAAAACATAATCACTGTTCACATCATGAATATTGTAACTAATGATCTTTCTAAGTTAATTTTGAAGTAATCTGCTTTTGAGTAATTTGGGAAGACTCGTTCCCATTTTAAGTTGTAGCGAGTGAATGGTTGCATGATGAGAAAGAAGGAGGTATTAGAAACATGTCTTGAAAGTCAAGCTTTAAAAGGAAACAGAGTTTTATTCAGTTTCTTACCAATTATGAATTCTTTTTATGACCAAAAAGGGATACCATTCACATGCATGCTTATTTTGCTGAACTGGTGCTTAATTTTAGAAGTTCTATTTTGTTAAATTGCTCAGTTAATTCTAAAATGAAATTATGTATTCAATGACACTGATTATTGTCTTCTTCCAACTCTTCCATCAAACTGGTCTTTCTGATTTGTGTTTCTCTCCTTTCTTCTCCTGAAGCATCACTGCTGCTTCACTCTGTTGTTAGTTAGGAACGAATATGACTCTGTCATGTAGCTCAAATCCTTCCAGCCATCCTTCACCAGCCCTGCTGAAGAGCAGGTGTGTATGTATGTCACGTATGTAAGAGGAGCATTATTAAGACAGCTGCAGACTGTCTACCATCAACCTATTTGAAAGTGAGACTAGTATACATGATATGACTTTACTGTGGGTGTCTGCCTGAGCACATGCATCTCAAATGCATGCACTTTCCTGTGCTCTTCACGTGTTCTGGGGATTGTTATCATTTTTATTATTATTATTATTTTTTTTTTTTTTGTAAAAGCTAGAACCCAAATACAAGAGTTCTATCTGGTGCTTCCATTTTTACTTGTAATTTTCTAATTGTGTCATTAACACTTGTGGTTATCTTTCCCTCATCCTTTTTTCTTCAGGTTTGAACACAGAGATTTGCAGGCTTTGGAGAGATTGTTCTCCTGCACCAAACAGAATGCTAGTATTTCTTGTTTCAGTTCTTTGGTTTGAGCAACCCATTGCAATATACCTCACTGGATGCTGTGTTGAGGCCAACACAACCACAGTAAGTTCAGTTCTGGTGTCATATCTTCTCTAACAGACTCACCTCTACAAAGAGGTGGTTTTGTGAGGAGGGTGTCAAAGGCCTTCTTCCTCTCAGAAGCAGTCAGCTCACTGCTGTATCAGGATGTCTGTGCTGCAAGAGAAGCTCTGCAGAGAGCAGACCTGGATATTTCTTGTAGTGAAACTGCAGGGAAGACAATGTTGGAGAAGGCTTGAAGCAAGATGCTTGTGTTTTTATTTGACGAAAAGTCAAGAAAATAATTTTCTCACGGGCATAACCCCTTATTTTTCTTGTCTGCTTTACCATATGCAGTTGTTTTAGAGGCTGTCACCCTCATTAAAATGATAGCTTAAGAGTCATTCTGGATTTAAACCTGTGTAGCAGATAATCGGAATCTAATGTAAGATCTGCACTTTACTAAAGATGTAATCTAATACATCTTTAGTAAAGTGCAGATCTTACTTGAACATAATAAGCATTTGCCCTTATGTAGCATATAGCACATCTAACAGCATGATTTGTATGTGTATATTTTACTTGAGCGAGTTTGTATTACCAGTGGAATTGCTTGAATACGGAGAAGACTAATGCTTCAATCCTGCGTTGTGCACACAGTGATGGCACTTCCATTTAAATGCGCCATTATTAAAGGATACAGAAACTACCAGGGAGCTACAAGTGAGCATTATTACAGCTAAGGGAGATTGCAGAGTATGAAATCATAAATACAGTATATCTTTTCTGAAGATTCTTTGGGTAGTGCCCATAATTGCCCTCAAATTAATTTCTGCATGGGGCAGAAATACAGTATTTTGCAACCATCTGGTAATGGTAATGATTTCATATAGTTTTGCTACTGTGATTGAGTATTTGCACAATGAAAAAAAAAATATAGATTTCTTCTAAATACCAGCTATTAACTGCAACTTACAGCAAGCTTAGCCTTATTCCAGTCAAGAAAGACTCATCATTTCAGCCTGTTTTCATTGCTATCTTTAAAAAAAAAATGGCCAAAATTAAGAGTTCAGTCCACTTAGTTACAGTAATGTGAATTTGGAATGTGTTGGAGTTAGTGTGGATTTATGGTAGTCTAACTAACAGCACAGTATATAGCCTTTGCCTCTATGAAAATGATATATATTACCTCATTCCATGCAATGTTAATTGGTGCACTACAGTCCTGCATAAGATAAAATTCAAAAGCAATCAAACTATGTACAATGAATGCTAATTTTATGGCACTTATCCCATTTGCTGTAATTAATTGCATGCTTTATTCTGGACAGATATAACCTAACAATTATATTTACAGCATAGAAACTTTTTTATTTCAAGTTTTCATGTGGTTTATTTCTTTAAGTAGCATAATATAATGCTGTGAAGTACAGCACTCATTTTTTTTTTTTTTTCTTTTGTATCTTTTGATACCGCATTCATGGATACTCTTAAAAACTTGGGAAGCTGTCTCCAACCTTTGCTTCCAGTGGCTGTTTCTAATGGGGATGCTCCTAAAGTCTTGTAGAGTAAGTGCAAGTACAGAGGCTAGCAAAGTCTGTACAGAAAGAGTTGAAGTTAATACGCCTGTATCGGTCACTCCAAAAGTAATGCCTCCTATTTATTTCCATGGAAGCAACTGATACAAAGAGCACAATAACACTGTTTGATAGAACAAATTCTAAGCTACAAAACATTTACCTTTAAACACTGTCACCATTCTTAGCTACATGTTTTGCCAGTGATGAACAAGAGCCTGCATGCTGTGCTTGTCAAAATCTGCACCAGTGGAGGTGACCCACTGTCACCACTGCTGAAACACACCACCCACACCCTCACCATGCCCACAGCCACTCCTTGGGCTCCATAAATGTTCAGCAGGTCAATGAATGTCAGTAGATGCAATTTGTTCCACATGGAGGTATGCAACGACACACCTTTGCTTCATCTGTGCTTCCATGTCAGACACCATTCTGTCAGACTGCCCCTCTGCTTCCGTCTGTCATGGCAAAAAATAACGGGATGTAGGTGGGAAGGTTCAACCTCTACTGCCATACCACCAACACCCACCTCTGAGAGTGTGGGTCAAGATAATAAGATAGGAAACATTACTTTCAAAGCAGCTTTCATAGAAAGGTGGATGTTTCACTTATGCAGGTAATAGGAAATGTTGCGGAAAATGTGACAATTACAGGAGGAAGATAATGTTGACTGTGTAGTGCTGCTCACTTAAGAGGAAAATGGATCTGCCTTACAAAAGCCTGCATCACTTAATATGAAGCATTTAGCAGTTTGAGAGAGCTTACCTAAATATATTTTATTAAATATAAACTTCTGTGATTTTTGAAGTCAAAAATTGGGTAGAATGCATTGACTACTTTAATTTAATATTTTGGATTGTTCCCTTTGTCCTGTGGTCTGTGCAGCTTGCAGTACACAGTGAAAAAGACACTAGTTTCAAGTGGTGCTTTCTGATAAAATTTCCTTCTTTGAAATATTACCTTGTGTTAAAAATACCGTTTAGACATTTCTGTTAATATTATATTGTAATATGTTTTAAGAGAACTTTGCTGAAATAAATACACCATTGCAGTTTTTGTCACAGCCTCTTTTGGAGATAGATTCCTACATTACCTGAGTTAGTGACCTGAGCTTGTTGAAGTGACGTTAAACAAGAAAGTGAAAGTGGGGTGGTGGAATGGAGATAGGAGGCATGAAAAATGGGAGAAAGAAGGAACAAACTCTGGCGTTCATTTGACTGAATGCAAAAGACTTCAAATTGGATTTAACTAGAACAGTATGAAAGAAATACTTGCTTTCTCAACCAGTTGTAATTGAAAATGTGTTCAGCCAAAAATGGATTCAGTCACATGTGGCTTCGTTTCTGTCTCTTCAACACAGGACCTGCCACCTACAAACTTCTGTAAGCCTCAGCAACTGATATTACACTGAATACACTCATGTGTTTTGCTGAGTTGGCACATTAAGTACTGTAACTGGGTAATTACACAACAACTTATGTTATGAAACCTTTGGAAATATTTGTGGGTTTTGGCATGAAAGCTCATTATTACCTTCTAAGTATGTTTGCAATCGGAACTGCTTCTCATTAGATAAATGAGCCTTCTCTGAGCTTCACGTTATTATCCCTTGACTGCTAACGGTACCTAATGCTGATCATTTCAGTCTCCTTTGAGTATTTCTCTGTTATACTGCAGCCAATAATGCAGGCCTACTAAGTGGCTTCAGGACCTCTGTACATATGGGATGTCAACAGAACGTTTTCCTGAGTTGTTTCATTGTTTTGTATCAAAGATTAAATTAGTTCAGGAGTCCATGTGATAGATATGGGCTTTCAGTGCAAATGTGACCCTATGAGTGATTTAGACTGGTTTTCACATCTGAGTTGCATGACTGCAGCCTTCTATTGCTGAGAATAAAAGAGTTCTGAAACTACTCAGATTAAATGCAGGTGTCTTCAGTAAAGAGTTGGAGATGCTTTGCATCAAACTGAAATAGAAGCCACTCACTCAGAAGGTCAAAAAAGTAAAAGGATTTAGTATATATTGTAAAATACTCTGTTTGTTGAAGGAGAAGTACATTTGTTGGTTTTATTAGTAGAGGAGAATAAATGCTTGTGCCTTATGCCAAGTAGGTAAGATAAATTGCTCGAGATGCCTTTATGGCTGAACGTGCTCTGTGCTTCACATTTCTCGAGCACAAGCCTGCATTTGTTTAAGCCTTTGCTCCAAATACCGCTATCATATCAATGACTAAACACAGATTAAAACCTCTCCAAGGATATTTTCCCTTTTCATGTTCAAGGCCCAGACAAACAGTATATTTCAAATGCATCTGATCTGTCCTCCAAAACCAGCGCCCAATATGTAGTACTTCCCAGAGACACGAGCCCCAGGATTCAGGCTGAGGCAGCAATTGTTCCAGGGTGCCCCAGGCTGCTCAAACTTTCCCTCACCTTTTGATTCTGCCAGAGTTGAGCAACAGAGAAATAACCCAGTGCCCAAAGTAAACTGGGCAAAAGTCATATGCATAATTTTAGATTATCTATCAACATCTAAAACCCTGCTCCTAAGAGCAATAACTTTTTTTAATGAAGATGACATTTGTTAAAGTAAATGTGAGAGCCAGTCCGGAGCCTACAATGTGTCTGCTGCACTGACAAAGAAGCACTCATATCTTTCTATAGCTTGGAGTAACATCCAGAGCAGACTCCAGCTCACTGTTCACATACACAGTATATTGCAGTAGAGGTTTCCATGTTGTCATTTCCCACTTCTGGAAATACAGAAATTCACTAAGAGATCTCCTTGGTTCCTTTCAGACCTAGAAACAACTTGTTTCAATAACAGTGCTCTTCAGTGTTTCACAACTTCTCACCATTTCTCACTTTAAGACTGTTGATACGTGGACATCCTTGAAAGCATCTTCCAGCTTTGTGTGCACAAGCACCTGAGAACTGGCTCATAGCCGAGGAAAAGTTGATAGCACACTGTTCTTTACCTTCTCAGTTGCTCCAAAAGCCAACTATACAGAGATCTGCTTTCACACAGTCTTCATGGCAACTGATTTCCAGAGGCCAAACCACAAAGTGCTGTGTTTACTTTGCAGTAAGATTTTGATAAATACTTACAGTTTCATAGCTGTCTTCGTTTGAAAATCTAATTCAAAATGTATGTTCTTTAAGTTCAGCACAACTAGATCATTAAATGCTTCAGCTGGTTTAATTATAACTATATGGACAATACTACAAGTGCCACAATACTGATGCAGATAATTTGAATACTAAGAACTACAAAGTGTTTCAGATTTTGGAACACGCTTTTGAGGAAATGGGCAACGTTTTGTTCGAAGCACAAACAGATTTTAAAACAAGCTAATTTGGTGAGGACTGTTATGAAGATGCCTTTTCTTCTAACCCTACCTTTTTGGGGATTATAACAGCTATGTAATAAAGAAGAGCTTAAGGTTTTTTTGAAGTTATGCCAGAAACCATTTTATTTCTAGTTGCTTTTAAGGCCACAAAAATGCACAAGTGCATTAAACTTTTTCTCTGCCATCCTACTTTTTTCCACACGGCTCATCTGGCCAAAGTCTGGCAATGTTATGAAGCTCTGAAATAGATTTATTAACAGCAGGATTTTTACTGGAAAAAAATAAATACAACAAACCTTGGTACCACTCTGACACTGGTTAGATGGCTATTTCATGTGAAATTGTCACTTCAAGCACATTTTATGTTATCACAGAATCATAAAATGGTTTGGGTTGGAAGGAACCATACAGATCATCCAATTTCATCCCCCCCGTAATGACAGAATGACTGGCATGATGGAAAGATGTTACAAAGGAAGATATAATGGCCTTTCACTGAGATACCTCCAACAATCTAGGTTTACAGAAGAAACTCCACAGGGAAGGGATCTCCAGGGAGAAATCTTCCCACAGAAGCAGTCACCCCTTAAATGAGGTCTAAGAGAGGTGGAGCCAGGCTCCACCCTTTCCAGTCACACAGTTGAATTGCCTTCACCTGTGCTCCCAGGGCTGACCAGGTCTTTGCTCCAGGTGCTCAGCCAGTGCTTCAGGGTGTGATTCAGTAGTTCCCATACACCCCTGCCCTGGCAGTGCTGCTACCCAGCATCTCAGGCTGCCCAGGTCCTCATCCAATCCCAGGATGGGGTATCTAAAACTTTTGTATCTTTCTGGTGCTGTGTGTCCCAGGCCTGGATGCAGTAGAGATGTACAGGCACTTCAGCTGGGCTATCAATCGCATTACTTTCTTAGAGTAGTCCTCTCAAATTTCTCTAGAAGAAATCTGAGGTTTTCCTCTTCTCCATCAGTGTGTATCCCCCAGTTATTGAGACCTTTTGCCTCTTCAGGTTTTGATGCAGGTCCTTGACTGGAACGTCTTGGACCCAGGTATGAAAGTCCTCCACATTTTTTTTTCTCTCCAATCTGTTCACAATGGATGCAGCTCATGGATGCAGTGAGGGCAGCAGGCAAGCAGGCTGGGCCAGTGAAGCCCTTGTTGGAGCTCAAGGGTTGGCACAAGAGAGGCCCTGTGGCCTGACCCTACACCCCACAGCCACAGTGGGGTCTTATCATCCCTCTCGAAATGCTGAGTTCTAAGTGTGTAGAAGCTGTTTGCTTGTTGTAACATTTTTGTTGTTAATTGCTTCTCTCCTATGGGTAAGTAATGCTTTGCTTGGAAGGTTGCCTGTGTTCACTGTTGTGTCTAACAGCAAGTTAAGGGAAATTGGTTCCAGGAGCTCAGCCTGGTCTGAATGTCTGAAAAACCACCTGGAAATGGAAGACTCAATAGCATGAATATCTTCCTGAAGAGGGCTGAGTTTTCAGAAGTCACTAGGGCACGGGACATTTGAAAACGGGGAGACTTAGGCTGCAACATATACCATCAGTTTTTGTGCTCCAGTAATGTGATCCTGTACTGTAGCTCAGCTTTCAGCAGTTACCATTCTCATGGTCATGGGTGTCCTGCACAGCATCTGACATGAACCCAAAGTCAGCAACTGTAGCTCTGTCCTTGTGTATCTAGTGTGACCAGCTGGGCTGATGGTGCTCGTATTGCTCCGCAGGTGCTTCTGTGCCCATCAGAGCTGCTGGGATCAGGTCTGACTGCTTGAGATCTTTTTTTCTTGTGTGTGAAAAGATCTGAGCAAGGGAAGGTCTTATTTATCACTTCTGTGGCTTAGCAGTCATAGCAGTGGTAATAATAGTTAGCTGATAAGGGCAGCAAAAAGGCAGGTCTCTCAACCTGGGAAAGGTTTGACAAATGACTGCTCACTAGATTGGAAATGTTGCTGGCTTGGAGATGGATGGGCTCATCAGATGATGTAGGTAGTGCTGCAGGTAAATGATGGAGAAATTATTATAGGCGTAGCTGAGGTAGTTACAACAATCTCTTCATCTACCATTGGCATCTTTGCCTTCATAGTTAGTGAGCTCATTTTTCTTTTAAGGAATTCTTCTGAGACCAGAGAGATGAGAGAGCTCTTTGGGCACAAAGAGAAGGATGTCTTTTGATTTTTTGTGCCGTACATTCAACAGCTGTTTTTGTGACAAGCCTCTGCCCCAGACTGTTTTGTTGCAAGTTACATGGGCTTCTGATTTGCAATTAGTTCATAATAGATTCTCCTTTCAGTTCTTGCTCTTACAAATTTTTGCCTTTTGTCCTTAAGTGTCTCACAAGAAGGATCAGCTGTAACCATGTTAGATATTTCTGTATAGAATTAGATGAATTGTAATTGAGTGTTAAGCCCCCAGACAGACTCTTCAAACAGAAAGATGCACAGTCTGTTTACTTTAACTTTTACAAAGATTTGAACAATGCAGATTTTATTCTTTTTGTCCTCTCATACTTCTGAATGATCCAAGTCACTGTAAGAAGATGTGTGCTGCGTCTCAGATGGCTTTTCTTTTCGGCTTGAGCTTATTTCTGAATGGAAATGTCCATAGTGAGCTACGATAGCAACTCTGAAGTCTTCAAAGACTGAGTTATCTCACATAAGAAAATATTGCAAATAGAAGCTATAGGAAAGAAAACAGAAGAGATCCCAGTCACTGTATTCCCTTGATAACTGTGGGTCCTACCTAAACCCATAGATGCTCTGGAAAAATTGGGGTATGTTGGACTGTTCTATTAGAAGGACAAAGGATGTGTGTGAGATGAGACTTGAGAACTTCTATATCATAAACTCTGAAAACTTGTGGGGCTTAAAGTTTCATGGCACAGGCTTTGAAGAGTGTTTATAAGGGCAAAGTAGATGTGATTTTGTGCTCTGACATTTATTTTTATTTACTTATTTGTCTTTTGACAGCCTTTTCTTACTTTAAATCTGAGGAGAATCTGAGCGTAATATTTATGAGGCCATTTAAATGTGAGTGCGTAATAGGACAGACAATGTCTTCAAAGATGATTTTAGAGTGTTGATATTTTCCCTTTTTGATGATTATTGAAACAAAATCTGTGTTAATAATTATGAAAGTGTCATCTTCATTCATGTAGGTGAGTCAGTGCTCAGTTACATATATGTCCAAACCAGAAAATCTACCTTTGCCAGAGTGAAGGAACACGGCAGGTGCTGCTCCTGTCCATAGCTCACAGTGCTTTGCTCAAATAAGAACAAACTTTGCTGAATAATAGACTGGAAACTAAAATGAAAACAAAGGGAAAGAAAATAAAGCCTGAACCTTAGATAAGAGCATATGGTCTATGTACCTATGACTGGGCCATTCCTTCGTCTTCCCTGAGCTCACAAGGAGCTGTGCTGGTAGATGGAAGTAAATGGAGCATGAGAAGAGGGCAATTATAGGATTCTGATGGGGAATGGCGGCTCATACCTTATATTTTTCTTTCCATTGGATTTTTATAAAATAATCAGAGTGGTTATTTAGAGATATTTTCCCTATGCCTTTATTAGATTTGAAAATATGAAGCCCCAGACCACATCCATGCCTTCCTGATGCATTCAGAGAATAAAGTGACACATGCCCTTGGAAACAAACCTGGAACTGTTCCCTGGCAATGGCCTGGTGGCCAGTATCAGCAGCTGGAGTTCTGTTATCTCTGCTCTTTGGTGGCTGTATGGCTGGTACAGCGGCTGGGATTTCAGCAGTGTGACTCAGCTGTGAGTGGTGGCACGGCTGGACAAGGGGCTCACCCTGCTTTCTCTTGTTCCTTTAAAAATGAGATACAATACCACTGCAGGAGAGGCGTTACAAGGGTAAAATTCATTATTAATGATGGTGAGGTATTCAGATGCAGTGGTAATGAGGCTATATGGATGTCTGGAGTATGTGCTTCACTGCACAGCTGAAGAAAAACACGTCTGTTTCCTTGACAACCCCTCTGCATCTGTACCACTGTAGCTGCTCTCCACCCCACGTGGAAACATCAAGCATCATTAGTGAAGATTACTCACATTTTGCTCTGTTCGTATCCTGCTATTTAAAAAATTGTTGTTGCATTGACAGTGTGCTTCTCTGAAGGGTGCAGTCCCACTCCTCTGATTATTTTCTCCCCATTTTCTCAGTGGTGTGGCTGCCTCTTTTTCTCTATTGTCAGCATCAGTTCTCACCCCTCCAAGGGGCCCTTTAGGTCCAGTTGTCCTGCAGCAAAAGAACCTAGTGTAAAAAGTGAAATAAAGAGAATAGTTTTCTGCAAAGCTGCCTTTGTGAAGGGACAGTGCAGCGTTTGGTGCTGCGGGGGTAGCAGTGTGCCAGGCAAGGGCAAATGGAGATGGGAGAGAGGGGAGCCATGAGGTGGGAGCTGAGTGGAGCCCCTGCAGCCGCTGCCTGGGGGACACCCCGGCTGTGCTCCTCTACCCGGTGCACAAATGTGGTAATACGAAAACACATCATGCCCACGTCTGTGCATTGCCCTTGAGGAAATGAAAACAACACGAACTTTCTGAACAACAATTAGTGCTGCCATCTGTTACTGTCAGCAGATGTATGTGCTAACCTGGCGTTTGCTTCCGTGAAACAAGATGGGTGTATTTTGCTTGTGTTATCCATAACGTTTTTCCTTTTAGCAGTGTAGAAGCATGTCATATTATCTAACAGTTTTATCTTGCTGTGAGTCAGGTTCGTGTGAATGCCTTTGCATACAGGGATTGTTGGAAGTTCAGAGCCACATGTGGTCACTGGATCCAGTAGACAGTGACAGTTTTCAGCCCTTGGAAGCCAAAGGGCTTCCCATGTGAGAAATTGCCCACCTGAGTGCCTGAACTTAGAGTAGCCTCATCCTAATGATGCAGCTGGTGTTGCATCTTTCTTTGGATCCCTGCAGATTATTTGTGGTTGCCAAACATCCTATCCTACCCATGGAGAAAAGCAAATATATCTGATGTAACTGATGCTCACCAATTTCAATACACAAATAACAGGTTTCAAGTAGTCTGTTCTTACTGTCAGTCTAACTATATTGCCACAAGGGGAACAGAGGCAGCAAACTGGTAGAATGGTGTCCAAGTACAAATACTGCAGCTTTGTTTATTCCCAGGCACCACGTCCCAGCAGCTCAATTCCAATTGCACTGAGGAGCATCTCACTTTGTTACCTGTTCACGGTCAGAGTTGAGTCTCTGTGTATTTGCACTGGGTCATGTCTTAAGAAAATGTGCCAATCAAAGGTCAAGATGATGCAAAAGCTGTACATGAAAATTAGTTTCTGGTTAAAAAATGTTTATTGATTAAATGGATTCAGCCACCAAGTGCGCCCTATAATTCTGCCCATGCATTCTGTATTTACATGAGTGTGGTACTACCACAATTACATTTTAGTGCCAGGGAGACATAGGAGACATATTCTTATTATCTAGAGGCTAGAATATGAATAGCTGCAAAAGAAAGGAGATCACAGCTTGTTTTTGGTGAGCAATGAGGGCAGGTCAAGTAGACATTTCTCTGTGAGGTGTGGCAAGATTACCCCAGCAGTTCCCCCTCTCAGCATTTGCTCTACTTTGCTCAATTCCATACACCTTTTGCCAAACAGAGGCTGATTCCTTCTTGTTTCTGTTTTTTGGAGTAGTGTTTGCTGGAAATGCAGACATAAGGAATTGCCTTACAGTATCCTGGGAAACCATTTTCCATTTTAAAATTGCTGCTAATTACAGTGTACATACTATAATGTTAACATAAATCAGTTCCAAATTTACATACTACCAATACACTACAAAACATAATTTTGATTTTAATTAGATTTCCTTCAGTGTGTTTTCTGGAAGTTAATTAATTGACAAGGTTTGGTTTTAGACAGATAAACACACACACACTGAATCTACATATGAAGTAGAGGGGAAAAAACAACAGTGCATTTGATATAGATACCAAGAGAGCACTGGTTAATTGACAAAGAGATCTTACAGTACACATGTTTACTTTCATGAAGGGCAGGGTATATATCCAGACAAAAATATACTACAGGAATATGGGAGCCATATGGGAAACACAGAAATCCCCTGTACTGGGAAAAAGACTCAAGTGTGACTAACTCCCTGGTGAAAGCAAACTTCAGAATTCAGTAGGCATTTCTGCAAGAGATTAACAAAGCAAATATGGACTTACCTCTAACAAGAAACAGAGTCCAAAACTCAGTACAAAACAATTAGCCCATTATACTTTGGTGGTGGCAGTACAGCAAGAAGCCGGGAAGAACGCTGCCTCATATTATGGCTTGCTGTAGTCATGCACCATGTTCTGTGTCAACTGGAATCACCTCTGATCAACAAAAAACCCAGGATTCTCCAACTCTCAGTGCCTCGTGGGACTGCAGTTCATTGCTGTGTGCTGCCTTCAGTGACTCTTTCCTTCCTAACAGCTATGAGCAAGTGCTGCAGCTCCATGCTGAAGTTGGCTGTTGTGATGGTAGGGCTGGTTTTGGGGCCATGTTTCATATTGCTGCCAGAGTCTCCAGGGCAGATATGTTTGAATCAAATTTCGTTGTCATAGTCAACACTGCACAACTGCACAATGCAAGTCCATGCAAAAAACATGGAAAACCACAAAAGAGCAGTCACAAATGAAGAGTGTACTTCCCTGTGTCTTTCAGCTATGCAATGAACACCTACGGGCCACAGTGGAAAAGAGGGACTGAAGCAGTAGCCAGGCCTTGCTGTAGCTGTTTACAGCACATCTGATAGCTCTGCACCATTGTTAGCTACAGATTTGTTATCAACCTGTAGTCGTTTCACAACTTGATCCTGAGTTGCAGAACTTCTGCTTCTTTTTGCAGAACTGTTCTTTCTTTTTTCTTTTTCCCAGCTGTTCCCAAATGAAAGTTTTCCATTTTATTAAAAAATCTTACTTCATTTTATTTGAGACTGTGAAGGACTTGCAACCTTAAAATGCCCTTAAATCTAAACAAGGTGTTTCATTTCATCCCAGCTCATCCCCACCCTTCTGCGGATGGACTCTGGCATCTATTTGGAGAAACAGGGGCTTAAAAGCAGATGTAAAATCTCGCTTGTATGGAGGTCAATGGTCCTTTGTTCAAAAACTGCCTTCTTGCAAATTCAGGGGTTATATTTAATATGCAGAGCCATAGTCCTGACCTTTCAATTTAGCATCTTCTAAGTATTAATCTGACATAATATCCTTCTTGTTGGAGGACCTCAAACATGTTTATAGGATCAGGAGATACAGTCATAGTGCCCAGGCCATGTATTTTGCAGGTAATTCTGCTAAGTTCCAAGAAACTCACTTTTGAGTTCCTGCCCTACAGGCAGCACTGGTGGGAGAACAGAAGTCAAAAACCTCTATTGCCCTTGGGGCAGGAATGATTCATAATGAACTCGGTGGGGGGATGCTGTATGATGCAACCTACCATCTCCAGGAACTGACATTATGCCGAACCAGAGTGGACTGTTTGATTCCAAATGCATCAGGACTCCATGCTGGCAGCTACAAACACTGCACCTCACAGGAGTCTTAGTCTGCCTGTATTTCAAACAAATATACTGTCCTTGATAGGTCAGTGCTAGAAGGCTGCAAAAGATACTTAAATCTCAGTTGTCCCCAGTTTTTGCATGGTGTGCTGCGTTCACGATTATGGCTAGTTTCCATACCAAGAGTCATGGAGTGGTATCACAACTTCTTTGCCACTGCTGGGGCTGCAGAACTTTTCAGGTCTCACAGAGAATTCAGCAGTGTGATGCAGGTATGTGCTGTTTGGGTGAGTGTACCCATTTACAACACTGTGGCAACTCAAGCACAATGAGAGTTGAAGCTCAGTTATGTACCACGAGATATTGCCTTAGGGGTGCACTATCTCTAAGCTGCTATTCTTTTTGAGAAGCTGTCAAGGGTTATAATCCATCATTTGGTGAAATATTACTACTTCAAGTCTATCCTTACAGAAAACTCATCCATTCCAACAGGGCAAAAGAGTTCACTGTTTCTCTATTCCTGGATCACCATGTGTGCGTAATTGCCTGGAATCCCAGGATTTCCCATCTGCTTTCACTAAAGGGCAGTGCTTTCTGCTTTAGAGAGATTAAAACCAGACCTTGTACTTTCTTGTGTTGTGACCATCAGGTACCAGAATGAGAGGACATTGAATTTCTTTTGGAAACAAATTAAGCGTAACAGGAGCTTTGTTTGGGAGGGTTGCACAGTCTGTGTGAATTTAGCACATAAATGCTGCTTTATGCTTCACCAAAGCCAAAGTCAAAATTTTCATGGTCTTTCTACTGTTTGAAAGCATCTCTGAAGGTGAACCCTGAGTACTCGATACAGTGGAGGAGTAAATTTCACTTTTTAGTTTGAGCTTTCCTGGAGAGATGAAAAAATATACAGCCATGAAGGCTTTCTGTTAGCCTTGTAGAGCCCCCCCCAACACGAAACAGTATTACACTGGCACACACCGGGGCCTGAGTGGCAATGGGAGAGAAAGCAAAGCTTTCATTATGATGATAATCGTGTAGGTCTTTACGTTTTGTGATGAAAGATTTGGTTTCACCAAACATTTTCCTTGTCTTCAATAACCTTTGAATGAATAATATAATTGATCATTTGCGGATAGTCCAGTACATAAAGGCATAATTATGTTTCCAAAGAAATGAGGGGCAAATTCATCTGGGGTGAAATTCTATTTTTGGTACTGATTTTTCACCCTTCAAAGGCAAGTTATGCTTTATAGGGAATGTATTGGAAGTACAAATAGCCACTAGAAGAGCTGTGCAATATTCATTCAGATGCTCAGAAATTCAATACATATTGTATTTAGTTAAGAATAAAAGGTTAAAATTTACATATTTTTTTTTTTTTCTGCTCAAAAGAATAGTAAATTTAATTGTGTCTTTGTTGTTTCTCTGAAGTTGTGATTTAAACACCACAATGTAATGGAATTTGAAACATTAAAGATCTGTATTTAATACAATGTTCTGGCCTGTTTCTTGGAGTGCACATAGTCCACAAAAGCAGGAATTACGCTGTTTGCATGGTGTTGCAGCCACCTCTTGTGACAGCATTCACGGTGAAGTAGGTTTATCTCCATTAGATTCAAGCATGTGGTACTGCTTTATAATCAATAATACTAGCATTTCTAATTGATGTTCCAAAGGGTGATGCAGGTGAGCAAATTTGAGAATTCTGTCAATACATTCATGTAGTCAGTGTAATGCTGTATGTGTAGCTCTGTGTATTATGCATACAATGTGTCATGCATATATACATTAAAATAACATACGTGAATGAGAAAAAAACTCAACTCTTAGTTTTGTAGGTCTCATCTAGACATGCTCATAACATAGTAGACAGTTATGGACCAGCCATAGCAAAGATGTGTGCCTCAAAGTTTCTAACATTTCAAGCTGCAGGCTGGGAGGACTTATTGATGATTTGGCCTAATTGCTTTTGTTCTGGGTTTCAGGACAAAAGAAATGATCCCTTGGTCACGGCATTGTTTTTATTACCCTGTCTACTCATTAGGAAACATACTGATGTTTTGAGATATCCAGATTTGCAATGCTAATTGGTGTCATAAACACAAAGGGTACAAGTATCACTGTATTTTTTTTCCCACAGGAAAAACCCAGACAACCCAAGCACACTACTTGGAGTTCATAACACACCACAAATATCTTTGCCTC
Organism: Coturnix japonica; assembly: GCF_054131305.1. Taxonomy (NCBI): domain Eukaryota; kingdom Metazoa; phylum Chordata; class Aves; order Galliformes; family Phasianidae; genus Coturnix; species Coturnix japonica. The sequence continues at coordinate 124,761,109 of NC_140664.1, read as the reverse complement.
TGGTATTTTCCTATACAGGCTGGAAGAGCACAGTGGTTCTGCAGTGATGACCCAGAATGGCTTCATGGAGGGAAGTACTGCTCAAGAACTGCTGGCTGGCTTGTGCCTACCTTGTGGATGCTCAAAGCCCCCAGTGAGATATTTAAATTAAGACAGCTTAATTCAATTTCTGGTGAGAAAGTAGAGTTTTTCACATTGCACTTTCTCAAAGCCTTTTCTTATCCCATATTCTTTTCTCTGATGAGAGTTTGTTGGTGTCTTTCTGACTCCATCTCGCTGTTGAAGAAGCACCAAGTGGAAGCACTGGTGCCCTACATACACGCACAAGCCCTTAAAAGAGGAAAAACCTCCCTACACAAGATCATTTTTGTAATGGTACACTTGAGACATATTTGCAGTATACGATCTCATTGGGTTTTATATAATTTGGGGTTGGTTTTTTAAATGAAGCAGTTACTTGGAAAAGTTTCCAGAACAAAACCCATCATTTTTTTTTCCCCATCATAATAATTCTTGTTGTTAGGAATGCATCACCACGTTTGGTAGGGTATGAGTGTGTTCACACCTGCCTTCACACAGCTACTTGAGTTTTCTGCAGCTGTAGCAGGTAAGATGAGGGTCAGTAACCAGAAATTGGGGTCAGTTTTCCAGAGATCAAGTTACATATCTCAATCAGCAGCTCTTTCTGGAATGTTTCATACAATGACATTAAAGTTGAGCTGCCTTTTTAAGCAAGGTCACTTGGTTTCTTTGGATTCGATCTCCATCCTGCGGCTTCTTACAGAAAGACCCAAATAAGATTTGATTGCAGATGTTTCTTAGCACATGAGTGGGCATAGTGTGCTGGAAGGCAATTTGAATATTGACAGAAAGCTGAAACAGTGCTGAGTGCCTTCTCAGTTTACAGGAGGGAGCTTAATTCAAAGAGCTGCTGTATCACAGCACTGTCTCAATAGTAGGAAATCTGCATAAAAGTCACACTAAATTTGTGCAGTTCAGAAAGCAGTGTTTCCTGCTGCAGGATGGGAGAGACCATCATGTGTAGCAATTGTATTATGAACAGAGCGACAGCAACCAAACACTTGCTCATTGTGCATGAAACTACAGGGAAAGCAATTCTGTGCTGAGTTTTTCTTTCCCTCAGGGAAATGCTCTGCCCTGGCCAAATACGGGAACCCAAAGGCTCCTTAGGGAGCTCCTGGCCATGGAGCCAGGAAGGAAGGCACCAGCATAGACAGGGCTGCCATGCGAGTGACCACACAGCAAACTCCTGTTCATTTGCATGCTGCCCCTCGAACTGATGGTTTTTTTCATAGCAGTGCAATGACAAAGCCTTGAAATATATGGTGACATCAGGGCTGGGAGATACAGCTCCTTGCCATGGCTGTCCAGATGATTTGTGCTTTTCATTACAGTAAAATGATAATAAAACCAGAGTCCAGAGAAGGAAAATGACAGACAAAAGCAGACGCTTTCCTGTCCTATGGTATAACAAAATCTCTTGCTCTGTCTGGAAATATAAACCTTTTACATTAGTAGAATACTATTTAGTTCATTCTCATTTTATTTATTAGTAGGGTGACTTTATACAGGTTCAGCACAATGACTCAGTGGAGCTGGCCATAGCACTTTTTAAAGTAAGTGTGATTTTCTCACACACTGAGATGGCCCATAAGGCAGTAAAACCTGGCTTTAGCAGCCAGCTTCAGCAATTAGAGGGATAAAATAGCCTGAAGATGCTGAGTTCTGCAAAACAATTCCTTCATCTTCTTTCCGCCACATCTTTCCAAGCAGATGCTGAAAATTCGAGAGAAGGAATTCAAGCTCCAGCACTTTTCTCTGTATGTGTTAGGAGTTACAATGGAGGAAAAAAAGAAACAAATGTGGCATGGTTAAATGGTTTGAGTAGAGTGGAAGGCTTGACCTTGTTTTAAAGCAGAATAGTAAAAAATTAACATTGATAAAGATCAAAATATTTCCAGTTAAAAAGCAGCTGATGTCAGTATTTGTATCTCCATCCTTCCTTGACTTATAAGGTTAAAATAGTCCAAACAAAACACAAAAGGAGGAGTGGAAAAACACATGTTTTCAATAAAATTCAAAAAAATAAAAGTGAAGCAAAAAGCACTTCTTTCACTAGAAAGAAAAATCTTTCCTCTGTAAATATTTTAATCAAAACACTTATACCAGCACATCTGGTAGGGAAGGAGCCATAGGCTGCTGGAGAGGCAATGTCCCTTCCACAGCAGTGGACCTGGGGAATTCATGCCACAGATGGATGGGAGAGCCCTGGGCAAGGCAGTGCCAGCTCAGCAGTGAAGGGGTATTCCCAGCCATGTCCCTGCAATTTATCACCTTCATTCACAGGGAAGACATGGGATTGAGAATTGTCCTAAAGGTAAAACAGTAAGGGGGGTGGGAGGAATGGGCAGAGAGTGCTTGGGGGAATGCTTAGTTAAAGGGGGTAGCTGCAGAGGTAGAGAGAGAAGATCAGTTCCTTGAGTAGGCATTTGGACCTCTATAATTTAATCACTGAGGCTCTGGAATCTGCAAGGAGCAGAGTGCACACACTTTTACACTGCATGTGAAGGAAGTGCGCTTTAGTACAGTATGACTATGAGGAGGGTAGAGCCTGCAGTGTTTGCATTAAAGTTCTTGCAGCTTTTAAATTGGACAGCCATGGTTTCCTCACCCCACAGGGGATGGGGACCCAAACCTTTAGCTCAGAAAATTAAAAGGGTGCATGTCTTGTCCCAACACAGCTGGCACATCCCCCGAATGCTCCAGGGTGAAGGCTTGATCTATTCTTGCTCCGTCCCAGCGTTGCTCCCACCTCTTCATTGCATCTCTTCCCACCAGCCAGTGTGTGCTGGCTGCCTGGGCCCACACCCTGTAGAACGTAGCCTGCAGTCCTGCTCGATTTTTCAAGAGTTGTCAACAAGGCGGTATTTTTAGTTCCACATCTGTCACTACGCTGTGTTTTGGCTGACTCAGCATCTTTCAGTCTGATTGGAGTGCCTGCCTGGTTACTTTGAAATTACTAACAATTGTTTCAACCAGGAAAGTCGGCACTTGTGAGAAGACTTTTCCTGCTGGTATCCTGAACAAAGGAACGGTGCTGATGTTACTGACCAAGAGAGAAACTGTGCTGCTGAGTGGGAGACACAGGGACATCTAAAGCAGTGGAGATACATCTGTCTGATACTAAATCCTCAGCACAGCGGTACACAGGATAACATCCAGGGTACTCAGAAGCGACACATGAGCAGAGTTAATAATGAACAAATTATTTCTGGAAAATAAAATGATCTGTAATTTAACTTTCAGCATGTTGTTATTTTAGGGCTTGGCAAAGGAGAATTAGGGGAAGCATCAATAGGCTTTCACTGTAAGGTAGAGTTTTATTACCAGTTTCCTTTACACAGCCATTTATACCTTAAGAAAAGCAGAGATTATCTGCTTTCTACTTGTAGAAGAACGCTATGAAACACCAGATAAGAAGTGAGGACTGGTGACCTTTCCTACCACACGGCATTTCAGGGCAAATTTCTGTATGTAGTGTGACCACACATCTTCTGTGGATGTCCATTACATGTAGAGTATCTCTTCTCATTAGATCACTGTGGTTAATAAGTGTCCATCTGAATACACTAATGGCCACAAGATTATTCAAGTGTTGAGGTTTCATAGAATCACAAGGTTGGAAAGGACCCACAAAATCATCTAGTCCAACCATCCTCCCTTTACCATGCCTACAGAAAACCCCTAAACCATATATCCTAGCTCCCTATCCAGATACTTCTCGAACACCTCCAGGGATGGCGACTCCACCACCACCCTGGGCAGCCATTCCAGTGCCTGACCACTCTCTGAGAAAAAAAGTTCCTTCTTACATTCAGTCTAAACCTCATCTGATACAACTTGTGGCCATTTCCTTGGGTCCTGACCCAAGGTTTGCAAGCAGATCTAGCTTCTGACTCCTTATTCTAACAAGGAGAGGCAAAAAACATAGAGTAGGCTTTTGTTGTAAAATAGAGGATGAATGTGAGAATAAATACATCTTGCATGCCATTTGTCAACCCTTCAGTTCACAGAGCACACCAAACAACTCTACATTTATGGCAAGAAACAAAAAACATATGTCTGAGAAATTCATTTCTCATACTAGAAGCAGACCAATGCAATAGTTTCCATTTAGAATTACATGTTTAACCAAATCCTTGTAATTTTCTTACAGTTCTGTAGACCAGCTCATGACCACTACAGAAGTATCCTTGTCTTCACTGGATTTACAGAAGGTTATAATTAATTTAAAACCACCATTTAAAATTTGCTTTTTTTGTTTGTTTGTTTTGTTTCATTTTTTTCTTCTGTCAGAATCTGAGAACTGGGAGATTGTTAAAAGTACTGTTCAATTTTTTTCAGTACATTTATATGTATGAAAGCCTCTTGATTACTAAATATTATTATAAATATGCTAAATATAAATGCAGCTGTGTTTATTTCTTTTTTTAAGCTACAACTCCTAGAGTAGCTGCCAGGCTAAGAGTATGTACAGCTCATTAGACAAATAATCCTTGTTCTTTCTCAATTCAGACTTAGAAAATGAAGGAACTTCTTTGTCATCTTAGAAACCCATAAATGGGAATGAACCTATAGCACACTTTGGAGTTGTTTTTATTTTTTCAAAGCTATTTCTATAAGGAAAGAGAAAAGCAGCAGTTTAGCCTGTAGTCATGAAATGTCGCTGACAGTGGAGTTTGTGTAAATTCTAACAATCATGAATGCTTTCTAAATATTAGGGCGTACATGTATAATCCACTTCTTTGTGTACAGAAAGGCACAAGCTCACACTACATAGGCTAATGTGTTCTTCAAGTCTGTCATCATGGCAGTTCATTTCATCTTCATCCCCCTGCTTTAAAGGTCCCTGGCTCATTCCACCTGGAGCTCTTCTAATAGGAAACAACAGCTGGGGATAGCAAAGGAAAGGCAATACCTCGTTTGACCCTTGCACTTTTCCTTCAGCTTTTCAGCAAATGCTTTATTTCTGTGTGTGTTCACAGAATAGCTTAGGTTGGAAGGGATAGTGAAGATCATGGAGCTACAGTCTCCTGCTGTAGGCAGGGTTACCACCCAGCAGTTCAGGCTGCCCACAGCCCGGACCAATCCGGCTCTGAGAGCCTCTGAGTATGAGACATTCACAGCTTCTCTTGGGCAGCCTCTTCCTGGGTTTCACATCTCAGTATATGCATACATTGTGAGTCAGTTTTGCAGCCCCTTTTCTTTCCCTGTGTGTGCTCAAGGTGTCTTTGCAGCTTGGTTCTGAAGTGGCCAAAACCACTGCAAATTCTTTTCTTTTTAAATGGTTTTCTGGCACTCAATCTCTCAACTTGGAAGCAAGGGGGACCCCAAGGAAGCCCTTGTGCTAGGGCTGCCCCCAGTAGCAGACTCATCTGGAGGCAGTGGGCTATGAGCAGACCTCACCTCCTGCTGCTGCCCTGGCAACTCTACCTTCACTTGTCTTGATTTTTCAACCTTCCCCTTCACACACAGTCTTAACTTGTTCTAGAAGGGGGCTGAAATGTGAAAGCACCAGGCAGCTCTATGCTCTCTGTTGCTGCTCACCAAAAGCAACCCTCCTCCTACGCCCCAGACATTCATTTTAGCAAGCAATTAATTCCAGTTGTGTGGAGGCCTGACTTCATGCCCTGTCCCAATCTCCCTGACCCACCCTTCCCCAAACCAGCCCAGTTACCTGTGCTTTGAACTTCTCTTTTTTAAGCTACATGATGTAAAATGTCTTCTATAGAGGATTAAATGTTCCCAGGCAGGTTAACTACAAAGCACAGCCAAGGTTTCTTCTCTTCACATCTCTGCAGGTTTAATTCCTCACCGCTATTCATCTCTGATGTGTGCCTTGCTGATAAGAACATTATCTTTATAAACATATGACAGTAAAATTGGATGAAGACAAAGTGTGATATGGGTCTGAACATGAGAGGGAAAGAAATTAAAAAATAAATGAGGTACTGACGAGAGAGAGATTAATGTACTAGAAATGCTGTAAGAAAACAAGATGTGAGGAGTTATTTTTGTAATGAATGTATGAATATTGGATATTAGAATGCTCAGATTAAAATATGTGGCTAGTAAAAATATCATTGTAATCATTTTTAAAATGCCGTTTAATGGTATCAGCATCTTTCTCCAGCTGGCTGGTAATGGAGGGTAAAGCAGAACCCGGCTGCTGCTGCTGTGCTATTAGCCAGTTTAACAATTTAATTGCACCATTCTGGGACAGCTTGTCTCTTTTTAAAAGTAATGACATCCAGGGTAAAAATAAAACAGAGCATTTCAGGTTGTTAAAATCAGCCACTGGGAGGGAAACTACAAGGTCCCTTGCATACAGCTGAGGTACAGGGAAATTACAGAAGAGTCTCACAGAGAAATCAATCTCCTGAATGGCAGCAGTAATTTTCATGGCAGTTCCCCCAGCTCTCTGGTTGGATGCTGGGGTTCTGGGCAAGTCCTTCCTCTCCCCTTGTTTTGTGGAGCACTGTGTTGTTGACACCTGATGTCTACAGCATCTTTCTGCCTTTTCTCCCATTGCATTTAGGTTTCTATTAAGCAGCCAAAGCTGCCACTTCCTGGAAGCCTGATTTTTGGAAGAGCAACAAGATCACAACTACGTGATGCAGAAAATAGCCATCTACTGTGGAAACCCCATCCTTAGCATGGAGAAAACCTGACCAAATTTACAATGGAGTGAGGCTGTCGGTGAGAATCTGTCACCCTAATAACGAATGGGAGTTTTGTTGCTGACTGCTGCAGGGCCAGGATCTCACTCAGCAGCTGAGGTGCAAGCTCTGTTCCCATGGCCAGGACACAGCTGTCAGGCAGCCTCAGGCAGCTGCTGCCACAACTCAGAATATTTTGGTTTCTCACTGAAATGACAAGTCTTAACTCGGATCCCTTTTTTATTTTATTTTTATTTGTTTCTAAATTGAAATTCTTGCAGTCAATAAAAATTACACATCATCCATGTCAAGGACCTGCAGTTGATCTATAGATTTAAAATACTTAGCTTACTTCAATGGCTGTGCTTTCGTGCTTTCTGTATAAATTCAAGTTTTGCCCTTGGCTGCAGGAAGCCAAAGATTTACATTTGTGTCAAAGCACTTTCTCTGCACCTAACTGTTCTCTGTTTCTTTAGCTTGGTGACTGCAAGGGCATCTTTCCTTATGAGTGCCTCGAAGCACCCTACTTTCTCTATCAACAGTATGAGGAACACAGGCATTCAAACAGTTACATTTACAAAAGCTGGAGCTGTCACACTGGAATGCTCAAAGCACAGTTGGTTTAACTCTGGTAGTTAGCTGCTTTATCCCTAAAGCACTGCATGCAGCTGGAAGACTTTTGGAAACCACTAGAGGGGCACACGAGATGGGGTACCTGGCTCAACAGCAGCCTCCTGTGCTCTCTTAATGTGCCCAGGAGCAGTGGCAGCATCGTACTGGTGTTTCACTGCTTCAGAGCACCACAGGAGAGCAAAGATGTCCCCACAAAGAGCAACTGCTGCACTTCAGAGTGTGTGGCACCCATCATTTTGTCCATTTGCTGTCAAGAGTAAACTATGCAGAAGGAGAGCATTGATGTACTTTTGCCATTGACAAGCAGTGCAAGGTGCTAAGGAATCCCGAAAGGAAGCATAACACTGATTTTAACAGCAGCATTTTGTTGACCAGAAATTATGTTTTGTTGTAGTTGTTGTTGTTTTTTCCTTCCATGATAAAAATTCATTTTGGGTCATATTGAAAATATTTTTTTGAAAAGCCCATTCCATTGAACTCAAAACTTCAGTATTTCTCTTCCAAGTTTCTTTGCTCTCTTCATTCTTACATCTTCATTTCTCCCTCTCAATTATTTGAAGTAAAAGTGTTTTCCCTGTTTGTCAGACTACAGAGATGCTTTTCAGTCTCTGACAACTATTTACATTACCTCACGTACACAACCTGAATACTTACCCAAGTAGGCCTAGAACCAGTCTGCTCACCCTGCAGAGCTGTGTAGTGCTTTGGCAGCACCTCATCTCTCGAGAAAGCAGATGAAAACACAATGCTGGCTGCTGCTGGCTGGCGGGGCGTGAGGCTGTGGTGAGACCAGTTGTCTCTGTGGGGTTTCTCTGCTGGGTTCTGCCTCGCCCCAGGGCTCAACCGATTTGTTAGGAGCCATAAATGGCGTCCAAACAGATGGGCATTAGTTCAGGCAGCCCCAAGATCCTATAAGTGATGTGGCTCATAAACTCAGTCCAAGCCCATTTGCAGTCAGTGGGAATTCTGCCATGGACTCAGGCAGAGGTTGGATCAAATGCAGCTTGTGTGGAGGCTGAGGGATTTATAGCTCCCTCCAGCATGGATCTGTTGGTAACAAAGGCCACTGGGATACTTTATCGGATGCTCACCACAGCACCTGGTCACTTTTCAAGATGGTCAGAGTGAGTGAGTGTGTGAGGTCACCCAACTGGAAAGATGAGTTGGAATCACCAACAGCCCTGCATCTGTAAGTCAGTGTGGACCAGCCCAGGAGCATCCTGCCACCTTTAGTGTCCATGCCTCACCCCTCATTTCTGGTCCCATCCCGTTCCAGCCACCCTGCTTCTGCCCCAGCCTCTCCTTGCTCCCTTGACCCTGCAGGCCCAGCCCAGAGCAGCTCCACACACTATTTTGGCCGCTTAAAATCCTGCAGTATCCATATAGATAAATGATTCATGTGTCATCATGCAATGTGATCAGAATATGTAGACAAAGCAAGCCAACAAATAAGAAAAATGCACAGAAGACTGAGTTGTTTCCCCAGTGCTGGTTTTAAGGTATTATGAAATACCCACAACATCTTCTCTTTCCATTTTTACTTTGCTACCTTCAAAATCCAGTTCCAAGTGTAATATTATTCATGATGTCTTGTTCTGATGTCTTTTGCATTACTCAGATCTGAGAATTAAAAAAGATTCTCAAATTTTCTGCTGTGTTTTAAAACATTTAGTGGTTTAGGAGCTCTGGCAACCTGTCTGGTTGGTGTAGGTTAGCAGCAGTTTGGGGAGCTGGCAGTTCATAAGGTAAAGAGGGATAATCGCAATAATTCCTTATGTTTGTTGTAACACATTGTCTGAGTCCTTTACCAAAGGAAAGATATTTCTAATACTGAATTTAAACTTCTCTGCCGGAGCTTTTGAAGCATTATTTCTTGTCTGAGCCTTTAAGGCCTTGTCAGATCTTATCTGAACCCTATCAGAAACAACTGAAGAAAAGTTGAGTGGGCTCAGACTCACTGAACGCCTCACCCTTGTCATCATGTCTACTGTACTTCTGAGGATTGACACAAAAACCTCCTTGTCCATCTGGATGGGTTGGCTCATACTCATCATGCTGAAGGACAGCACTCTTGGGAGCATTTTGGCAAGACCCACACCCTACAGCACTGGGACCAGATGATTTTGGGGTACCATGGGGTAGTCTTGAGGGCTAACTATTATTTGTTCATCACTTCTTGGTCTAAAGTGCAGGAATTGCCATAGAATCATTAAGTCTGGAAAAGACCACTAAGATCATCTATTCCAACTATCAACTCATCACTACTATGCCCACTAACAATGTCCCTCAGTGCCTCTCAGTTATGAGAGCACTCAGTTGAAGCCTGCAGAATAATGTCTTTAAACATGACACGGGGCTGTTTTTTGTGTACGTGAAGGAGAGCAGGAATATTTTTGAAGCTGCTTGGACCCTTGTAATGAGGAAAGAAGTCAAACCTGGTGCAGGCTGCATCTGTGCTGCCTGTTTGGATCAGGCTCCATGGTGACCTTTTGTGTCAAATGTGGCCAGTTTCCATTGAAAAGGATTAGCTGTTTCACTCTAAAATCAAGCCTGGGAGCAAGGGAGGTTACTGACAGTGTGGAAAAATAGCCAGACTTTCTGTGTGGGAGATGGCAAAGCTAGTGATCAAAAGCTACAATTTATTTGAGATTCCTACCAGAGTTAATGCACAGAAATCACTTTCAAGAATGGTAGTAAGCCAATAATTTCATCATTGTTGCAATTGAGGTATCTACATTCAGATCCAATCTATGGAAGTGTTTAGAGTTTGATTATTTTTGTCTTTTTAAATCCTTTTTTCATGCTGACTTTTGCTAAAAAAAAAAGGAGTGAGTGCAAATTATCACCTGTGGCAGGCTGTAAAAAATAAAAGGCAGTTTGTTTCAGAAGCCATGGTCAAGGAGTAGCATGATCCGTGCCTACCTTTTAGGCTGCCAGTGTCTTACCAACAAGAAACACTTTGCTCAACAATTTTTCTGCAGACACAACTCATAAAAACATGACACTGTGAATTAAGAGAAACGGGAAAAAGGGGGAATGAATCAACACAAGTTGAACCATATTATGCACAAACAAGGCACCAACTACAGCATTTGCCTCAACTGATGCTTTTAAGCACTACTGTTAAACCTACATATTATTTTGTATTTCACTTCAATGTATTTCTTTCAATTACTGGCATCTACTAAAATAGTAATAAATGTGAAATTTAAATAGGCAAGTCTCTTTGGTTGTGTGTGGAAAATACCTCTACAGGAAGCAGTAGCACAACTCATTTTTATTGATGGTTAAAGGACAGAGTGAGACACAGAAGTCCTTGTGATATTTCATAACCCTGCCATTTATCATTGCCTATTGGATACTAATTCCTGAGGCAGTGTCTGTAGACAGCAAGCAGAAAATGATTATATTTTTATCCAGAGTTTCACTATAGAAAATAACCCAGTGGTGATCTTGCAGTCTAAAAATTACTACTGAAGCTTCTTTCCAGATTTGTCACACATCTGCCTGATAGTAAGAGCTCACCTAAGGCACTCTGCATGTTATTAATATCATCCCCATCAACTCTCATCAGCGTCACTGTTAACATGATTTAATTCTCATTCTTGCAAATTGGATGTAGACAGACTTTTCTGGAGATGCTGCCCAAACATGATGCAAGAACCAAAGGCATAGGAAGCCCACAGCAGGGGAGTGGAGCTGGATGCTCTTTAATATTATTTTCCAACATAAGCCTTTCTATCATTCTATGATTCTAACAAGAGATGGGGTATATATATGGAAATAAATCCAGGATCTGTTCTGCTCCCAGATTCCCAGAATCCAGCAGCTAATGCAGGAGGAAGATGCAATATCCCATTCCGTACAGGAAAGACAGCCCTATTAGTCTGGTCACCAGGAATACTCTATGCAAGAGCTGAGCAGAAACATTATCCTGGTTTCTTTGAGCTTTTTGCAGCTGGGAGGAGTTGTCAGACTCCTTGGTGAGAGTCCTGTATATGAACACTAGTGAAAGGGAATCCAGCAGCTCTGGATTGTCTGAAAACTCGGCATTTTGTTTCCTTGGTCTCTCCTGATCAGAAGGAAAGAGTGGTGGAAGAGAAAAGCTTTTATGTGAGACAAAGTCCTGAGGCAAACTGTGTCCACCAAGCCTCTGCCACTCTTTCAGATCTCATTGTTAGAGCAGTTGCCTCTGACAGGGTGACAGTATTAACTGGCAGAAAGCTCAGGCTTCAGCTGGGTGCCAATGCATTGCAAACAGGAGCGGTTCATCTGAATGGGGAAATTAGCTGGATCAGCTTTTGCAGAGTAAGCCATTTGGCAAGGATCATTGTGGAGCAGCTTCCTATGGTGGGCATTGCCTCTACACAGGATCTTTCACCTGGGGAGCTCTGTTGGCAGCCCCCCACTGCACTGCCTCATCGCCTTTTATAGCCTGTCTTTAAAAAGCTGTGGTCTGCAGCTCCCTATTATAACACATACCATTTCCTTTTAATTTCTCAGAGCAGAAAAGCGTGTTTACATCAAGTCCCAAACATCTGTTCTTTCTCCCAGAATGATTTTAGTTACTGGAACAGAGAAGGATGGGTAGGAAAATAGATGTCTATCCTGCAGGAAGAGTAGAAGTGGGAGAAAATGGAAATGTATGGGATGATATAAAATATTAATTGTATCTTGGTAATGGGGCCAATAGCTGTTCTTCTACTCCCTGTCCAGCACACTAGTTTAATGTCTGTTGTGCAGAGTGTAACTTCTGTCTGTCACACATGCAAAATGTTGTACGATCACAGTGCCTAGGCCCAGTCAAGTGCCAGTACGTCACCAGTACTTCAACATGTAATGAGAAATGAAGTGTTTTAGAAGAAGCCATTGCCCAGTTCTGGCATTTTCAAGCTCTTCATGTTTGTGAGTCTTTAAAATCTCTCTGTGGGCTCTGAGGACCCCCTTAGAAATCTCTTACACTGCAGAGCAGTGCACAAGATCATAGAACCATGGAATCATTAAGGTTGGGAAAGACCACTAAGACCATCTAGTCCAACCATCAACTCATCACCACCATAGGTGAACTTGTTCTCCTCACTTGTCATTCATAGACCTCTGAGAAATTATCCACATGTCTTTACAGATCACAGACTGAGAATGAGTGGTTTTGAGGGCTGGGATTAAACCAGATGGGTTCCCATCATGGAAACAAGGTATCTGAAAGCATTTGAAAGATGTGGCACTAGGCATCAGGGGTAGCTGTTGCAGAGAGGTGAGATCACTGGAGCTTTCCACCCTAGCTCAGTTCGTGACTTTTCTGGGCCCTAAGTAAACAGCTTTTGCTCTGCTCTTGCAATGTGAACTCAAGGAACAGATTTTTCATCCTTCTTCCTAATGCTAGAATTTCAAGGTATGCAGGCTTTTATTCTAACTCAAAAAAGAAGCACATAATCCTTTTCTTTCTCTGACTGTAATCTCAGAACCAATTTCCTGCTCCACAGTACACTGTAAAATCTATACACCTGCCTCCTTCAGTGCCATAATGAACAGTGCCATGACCCACAGCCGTTCTGTCTTCCCAGTGAGCAGCAAAACCAGCTCTGTAATTCTTCCAGCTGCAGAACCTGGCTTTCCCCTAATGGTCAAATTACTCCTTTTTTTTAGGCTGGTCAGGTAGAAAACTGATAATGCAGACATTGTAAGTCTAAGACATTAGCACATTAGAGACAGTATCCTGTGGATTTCTATGGGACTTGCTTCCTACTTAGGATGATTTTCTTGCTGGCAGTTAGCCTAGCTAAGTCAGATAGAAGATTTACCTTTGAGTTCTGTCCTGCCTTGTTTCTTCCTTAACCATGCTGGAATATGAGTTTTAAACAACTAAGCTGGTATTTAATTTTGCCTTTCTTGGAGCTATGTCTGCAAGGAAGGTAAGAGCTTCTCTCTGGGTCCCTCCAGAAGGCCATTTATGGAAGGTCAGAGAGTATTCACAAGGAGCCACACTCATAGAGGTTGGAGAGCCAATCACTTCACTGTCCATGCCCTTGGATGGTCCAGGATAGCCTCTCCTGCCTCCACCTGTACCCCTGCCCCTCTAGTACTCTGACCAGTGTGGCTCCAGGGCTGGGGATTTGCAGGAAAGACCATCTACATTTGCTGCTTCTGCATTGGCCTCTCAGTTGGTATTAGTTACTGAATGTCACTTCTCCAGGCAAACACATTGCCAAGAAATCCCTTTAAAATGACGTCTTGCTGTTCTTCATAGCTATAGACTTCATAATTATGAACCAGTTCTCATGCAAAAAGCTCCTCTAAAACTCTTTCTTCTTACATTCCATCATTTCACCGCAGAACTTCTTGTGTAGAGGACCCCATGCTCATTGTAGTAGGGTTTTAACTTTCAGGCTTCATTTTTAAAGGTCTCATCAAGTTTTAAAGATGGATAAGATATTCATACACATTCTTGTTCTGGGAAAGGAGCAAGAGGAATGAGAGGGGCATGAGAAGGTGAAGGATGTCTGGTGTTGAGAGGCAGATGCAGCACAGTGAGGTGGGGTGGTTGGAGCACCTTGATGGAGTGACAGCTCCTGCAGCTTTGTGTGAATGCTCTGCAGCACGGGAAGTGGCCAGTGGAAGACAGAAGCTTGCTGTGAGGTACACTTCCACAATGAGGTTAGTCATCTCCTCTTCTAGATCCATGTTTCTCCCTGTGCAGAATGCTCTTCTGTGGGCTTCATGGTAGAGCAAAGAAGCAGCTAAGAAGCATCATTTCTGATGTGAGAACTCAAAAGTGAGCAGTCTTGGTGGAGATTTGTTTTCCAGGCTGTTACAGGAACTCCTTCTTGCTCATCAACCTTCCTGTCTTCCCCAGGAATGGACAGGAAGTTCCTGACTGGCACAGTCAGATTTGCTCCAATCCCATCTCACAGGGACATGTCACACAGCTTGGGGTGCAAAGGCCTTACAACAAAACCCAAGCTTCAAGCACACTCATGAGAGTAGGCAAAAACAGTAACAGTGCTTCCTGTCCCAGTACCAACCAAAGAGCTTCATCAGGACAAGGGGAGCAACCATCACCCAATATTTCTCACTCTATATCTATTTAAGGAGCTGCTAGTTGAGCTCTGCCCAGGTACTGTGCACAGGTATTCATCTCAAACTCCGCTGCAGACTTACAGAAATAGCAAACAAAATCTCATGTCAAATATAAATGTCCTAAATGCTGTGTTTCAACAGCATCATTTTCTTTTTCTGTATTTATCATAATCTGTGCAGCTTTTCAGGTGGGGGAAGGAAAATAGGGCAGACAGTGGCAGATTTTGGAGGAATGAGGCCAGGGGAGACATGAGGACTCAAATCTTAATTTTTCCATCAGTTGTTTTGTCTTTATTTCATGGCCCTCTTAAACTGTTGCCATCATATAGCTCATTCTGCCCTGGAAAGCACCCTGACCGCTTTCACTGCTGTGCCGTAGGCTGATTATGGTCGATGGCTAATTTGGGGATAAGTGCTTGTAGAATGAAAAGACAAAACAAAGCATAAAAAATTATTGAGCTTGCCTGGGGAGAATAAAGCAACTAAATCCATCTTGTAAAGATAAGGTAAAGGAGCAGCAGATGGCAGATTTACACTTTTATGCTGATTCTGAGAATAGCCTCAAAAAGGGTCTGGTGATGAAACTGTTTTTATGTTACAGTAATTAACAGAATGCATTTGCTGTGAAAAAAAGAATCCAGAGACACAGAAAGGGGTACAATTAAACATTCTCTTTATTGGGGCCTTGCTCCGAAATGACACACGTGTTAAATCTGGTTTTTGCACAGTGCCCATCGGTGCTGCTAATGAGAAGACCCACAGCCACGTTTTACACTTTTATTTGGATTTAGATCAACAACACAGATAAGATACTTTGGTCAAACACAAGAACAGGTTGCTGTGCCGCTCTTTCCTGGCTGCAATAAACATTGTAATGTGGAAAAAAATGCTGGTTCTCCTGGAACACTGAATGTGAACTTCGGATTGGCACACACAGCTAATAAATACATTGTATGCACTTAGTACTTTAAAACAGAATTGCACATGCAAGATGTAACCAGGCTACTGACCACCTTCACCATTGTCCCCATGTTTTTATTTTTATGCTCTTTTCTTGCCTTTTTTTTCACAGCAAGAAAGAGTGTAATATTTGCTGCTTTACTCAGTATTTCAGTGGTTAGGCTGGTGGATGTGACACATTTAGAGAAGGTTACATTGAAGTCCTTCCTGCCACAACTGGCACCTCCTCTACAGAACAAATTGCCACAGTATGCACCATAGGTAGCGATGGTGACACACCCAGGTGAGGAGAGGGCTGCCTAAAAGCTGACGAGGAGAGGTTCCTACCAAGCAAAGGTACAGCAGCGGGACTGGCATAAAAGCAGTTCTCACAATATCAAGAGTCAATACTACAACCGCACAAATAATGACATACCAATAATATATTGTACAAGCTTATACAGCAACACATGTTGATTTGCAACATTGTACAGTTTAAATCTAAAGTGCACAGCCTCAATCTGAGGTGACAAAACAGTACTATCAATATAATAAAGGCAACACAATTACAGACACTATTTCCTCTTACTTCATGTCCTCATGATATTATGCTGAATTAATACTTGATTTATTTTAGATTAAATTAATATCACGTTGCACATTGCACTTTTTATTTTCTTTTCAAGTATGTTTAAAACCAGCAAAACAATATTGCTTTACAAACACAAGTTGGCCACATAGGCAAAGTTAAAACCAAAACTCTTGTAGGGTTATAAATAGACAGACCTGAGCCCCGTAATTCCTACCCACACTTCCAGCTGTAGAAGGGGAAAAAAGGATAAACTTCAGCTGCCATCTCAGAGCCACTGCTAATGGTGAGGAATGGGGCAGCAATGAGTTCTGCAGGAGTCATGCCCACGGCTTCTAAGGCTTGAGAGGCTTCGCATGGCCTGTTCTAGGCAGATGCGGCCTAGCTCACTCATTTTCTGTCATTTCAAAAGTTGTAGCAAACAAAGACGTAGTCCAGAACTGGGAGAACCTTTGACAACACAGTTTGTTACTCAACCTCAAACAACAACCTCTAGCAACCTCCAATACTGCCATCTGGATTATGGTTGTGTTTAGTTTAGGCCCTATCCTGCAGACCTGTACATTCGTAAGAAGCCTTTCCCCTCTTAATGAAGCTTTATTTGGAAAGCATTCCAGGCAATTCGTGTTTGGTGCAGTTTTGTACTGCTCAGAGCAGAAATGGTTATGATGTAAGAACTTGGACATGTGACTTTTTTGGATAGGCTTTTTTACCACAGGACAAAGAAACCATCCAAATACAACCTAATTTCAGTCTTGGTTAGCGCTGTTGATTGATTGTGCGTCTGCTTAGTTAGGCCAAGTGGGAAACATAATTAGGAATAATAACATCCTATTGTTGTACTGTAATTGATCTTACTAAGTGGTTTTAAGAGCTGCAGTACTCTTGAGGTTTTTCAATAATCAACCCTGGAGACCTACAATCCACGTAACATGGAGAAATGAGGTTCGGGTACCTCTTCAGAATGTATGTGGGCTCGTGATTTAAAATAAGCAGTAATAAATATTTGAGGCACCTCCATCAAAAGAAAACAATTCTAGTTAATTTTCAGCTTCTGTCCTTGCAGTTTTATAACCCATATAAAACAAAAATATATATTTTATAAAATAGGGTTTATATATATATATATATAGATATATATTTCCTTTTGTAAAACTATACCTATTTAAATATATTTGCAATACTGCTATAGGTAAATTAGAAATTCTGTTCTAATACTATGAAAAAGGCAAAATACTTCCACTTTTAAACATACAGCTTGTATACTGTTTCTCACTACCCTCTCCCTATTCCTTTAATTTTATTTTGTCACCATCTGGGGCAAATTTGGCACCATTCGGTCTGACTGCTTTTAATTTAAAGTAGTCCCTGTGTTAAAATTTGGGATAAAATTTTAAACATCTTCTGTTATTCCTCATTTGTTTCAATGCAGCTTTTTGTGCAGCTAATTATTAACGAGGTATTCTAAAACTCAGGAAAGGACTTTAAAGGAGCCATGGTTTTTTTGATTTTAAACTGTACTCTACTCCAACGCCACAATATAGAAATAGATTTACTTTGGAACAAACTACAAATACATTCGCACAGTTTGTGACAACTTAATTGTCTACTTAGAGGTCCAGGAACAGCCTTTCACACCCGGTTATTATAGATCTTGTCCCAGGCGCTCTATTTCATCAATCAGGAAATCAATGTCCTGATGAGTTGCTGCTGGGTTTGAGATGACCATCCGGAAGAAGTTCACTTTGTCTCCCAGAGGCTGATAGCTCACCATAGTTGTCCCATATTCCATCATCCTGGCTTTTATCACTGGTGCCACCTGCAGTGGTGTTCAACAAGAAGCAGGGGATGATGACAATGATTACTGTTACTATTATTATTACTAAAAAGCAGAGGTTTTTTTTTTGTTTGTTGTTTTCTTTTTTTTTTTCTCTTTTTTTCTTTTTTTCTTTTTTTTTTTTAAGGATGAAGAGATGTAAGAAGCTGTTATGGTGAAAATCGGTCCAATATTGATAAAGCAGTTAACCTCCATTAGGGAATAAACGGCTAAGGAATAAATGGCTCATTTCAAAGATACTGGATTTATCCAGATTCTTTGTCCTGCTCTTTAAATTGCTGGGGAATTTCCCTCTTACTGTCTCAGTTTTGCTCACAGGCAATTAGCGCATGGTAACTGGTTCTTCTAGTGCTCAAAACAAGTTGTTTTCCATCTTCTTTTTGTATGGCAGAGTGCATACAGATTACTATGCCTGTAGGGCTCACTCATTGCTGTTTATGTTAACCTCAGTAAATATACACAGGGTTCCAGTAAGAACTCTACAGAAGAGGTCAGCTCAAGAATACTGAACTTGGAAGCCAAAGTGGAGTGGTGCCGGACTAATAAGCAGCAAGATGACCATGGAAGTGTCATCTGCCAGAACACAGCCAGGTGACCAGACCCTACACCCTGAGGATCATTTCTGGGCCTGCCTGCCTGTAAGGTCTTTGCTGCTTGGTGCATGACACCGACACCCTGGGGACGCTGCTTACCTTCATGAGGCGGCTCATCCTTTCTTCATTGTCTTCCATGCCACGCAAGCTGGGAGGTATATACCAGAAGCAGACGTTTGTGTGCTGAGGCTAAGCACAGAATAACAGCAGTTTACACTGTAAGAAATGCTCGCAATATCTCAATTGCAATTAAGCTCATGCCTTCTCCCCCTCTCATGCATCATATTCTGACAGCAATGAATGGTTTTCATTACCGTGGTCCACTGAGAGTCATCATCGTTATTAATGCAGAAAGGGTAATTTTAGGCAATTTATTCCTAGGATGTCAGTTGCAGAAATATATCACCCAGCTGTGCAAATATATTTACCCCTTGCTGAGAAGCGTCTAGATTTTGTAGGTGCTGTCCCCCCAGGAGGCTGAAGGGAATGCATGGATAAGGCAAAAGACTATCAGAGATAATTTATAGGTGAGGACCGTATCATTAACTGTTATTACATGACAGTATAATGCAGAATCCAGCCCTGTAAACAGTAGTCACAGGTGGTACATGAAATAGTCTAACATTTTTGTACATATAATAAAATTTATTACTGCTCTGTTTGATTCCACTAGCTTCTGTATTAATATGCATGCATAACAGCATCTTAGCTAGTTTAACTTAACGTGGGAGCACTAAGTGGGAAGGCAGAATCAGCTGACATTTTGTGTGTTTTTGCAGCCTCCCAGCAGTTGCTTTCCTTGCTGTGTTCCTCTCAGCTGAACGTGTGAGCTACAGCAGTTCTGACTGCTGTCAGTATCTCTACCCATCATCAGACTCAATGGACCAAATTCAGGGGTGATGTGAGAGGTGTGGGAAATAAACTGCATAGTGATATGTCTGAAGGAACATGGTGTTACTGCTGCCACGTGAGCCCAAGCAGCACCAGCTTTGTGTCACGCTGCAACCTGCATTCCTAACAGACCCTGGAATTACAAAATGACAACTGCTTTATACTGTTTGAAAGCTGGTTCTGACTGTGCGTGTTCTGCTTTATCCTGAGATGTCACTGTTTAGGTTCCATGGGGTGATACTATACAAACTGGTAAGTTATGCCTTGTCCCTGGATCCCCTAAGGAAGAGCATTATCAGCACAGCAACAACACAAGGGCACTGTGTGCTACCACATGCTGTAGGTTTGACCTGTTGGTAGCGTCCTAGTATCTACTGTAGGTTCAGTTGACCAAGTGGCAAAAAAGCAGTTATAGTACGTACCTTGCCATCAAATACCATTTCATACCCTTCTCTGTTCTTTATTTTGTTGTATAGGTATTCTGCAAGTTCCAAGCACTTATCAATTTGTGCTTCAAATCCTGTGGTTCCCTTTAGAGAAAAGGGGAAAAAAAGGAGAAACTCTTCTGTTACCAGACACAGCAAAAGGCCTGTGCAGTACCCACTAAAGCCCCACCATGGGTCACCTATCTGAAGTCAGTGTGGGACAAATTTAAAGATGCAGTTCTGTCATGTGAAGGATGCTCTCCTGTGTGCAGCTCATGCAGGTCTTGCCAGTGGCTCCTCTAATGCTACCTCTGCAAATAAGGCCTCAATACTACTTCAGTTCTCAGCAAAACACTGGTAACATCAGATGGGTGCTCTCAGTGATGGATTTTGCAGAGCTGCCTGGGCTGGCACAAAACGGTGTCTCCACAGGAAGATGCAGAGTTCCACACATGGGGTGTTAAAGGCCATTTTCAGAAGAGGGGACTTAAATCTTTGAGAGGTGGTGAGATGGGGCTTTTTCCAAGAATCTTTTTTTTTTTCTTTTTTTTTTTTTAAATAAACACAAAAACATGCTTTCAGGGATGAGCCTGATGCCTGTGGAAATGCACGTTTTGTTCAAATACTGCCCTGCTTCCCTAGTGTTTTTCTTCCTTTTATTCTAATTGACACCACATCAAGTTAGAAGCCATGTCTGTAAGACCCCCACAAATCCTGCTTTTTCTTCTCTGGCAGAAGTCCTAATCCTCTGCCCGTGACATCATGATTGTTCCTGCAGTCACCAGCTGAGATGCCACAAACAAAGGATCCAGCTTGAAGAAGAAGGAAGGGGAACCATCAGCTGGAATAGATAAACCACTTAGGAAATATACATCCTACTTTGCAACATTAGTATTACAAGTGGGTTGTGAGAAGAGAAAAAGCAGTACAAGGCATATTGAAAATATGGAGTTTAAAAGAAAAAAATGTCTCTGAGTAATGGTGAAGCATCCCTGCTAAATCTATTCTGGCAGTGCAGAACCAACTTAAAAGCCCGTGTCATTATCCCTCTGTGTATCGAGATTTTGAAAACCAAGTGGAGCTAGTACAGCCCCGGGAGAAAGGCCTGCAGCTAAAGAGAGATGCAGCCTGGGGACCCCAGTTAGCACAGCACCTACTGCAGCCACAGCAGTTTGCATCTTCCTCTCCAGAACCCCACACCTCCAGCCATACTGCATGTCTGTCTCTGAATTGTTTGGAGAGTTTTAATGAAGCACATGAGGATCTTTTAAGGCTTTCTGGAAATGAAAACAGTGATGTAATCTCCTCTGAACAAACCTGGGGCAACTTGACACAAAAAGATTGAGTAAACATAGGAAGAACTTATTTAGCAACACTGTACAACTACAGATGAATTAATCGTTAAATCTGGTGTTTTCAGATTACCTAGAGAACAGATTTTGATGAGTTTTCCCCAGCTCCTTCAAAGGGTGGCAATGTATTTCATTTGTGGAATGAAACTACATATTCCAGTCTCAATTTGCCATGTTTAATTTCTGAATGTCTTTAAAATAAAACATCTTTTTACTTCCAGAAATGCACATAACAGCATCCTTAGATGTATGATTTATGCTGTTAGACTCCTACAGTTACACAAAGCAAATGCTATGCAAAGCCATGGAGTTCAAGTTTCAAAATCATGTGCTCTTCTTTGAAGCTAAATTGTTAGAAGTATAAAAAAAGGAAAACAATAATATTCTTTCTTTCATGTTATATATGGAAAATTCAGATCAGGTAGTTTCTGGCATGATGATTTCAGAAGAGAAAGTAGTATCTGGTGTGCATTATTTTAACGCAAACAAGTATATTGCAGAAGTCCTACCTTTGCCCTCCACATCAGCCAAAGCTTGAAGACATCAACATGTCGCCCACATTGCAAAGCCTTGTCTCCAGTGTCATAAGACAGGTCGTAGTGCTTGTCTTGTTGAAAGAGGTAGGATGCATGCATCTGATTGCAACTCTGCATCAGTCCCTTATAGAAAGAGAGACACATAAAAGTCATTCTGGCACTCTACTGTTTTGAGTGTTGTGTTGGGTAAGGGGCTGCACAGCAGAAACTACAAGCACCCAAATTCAGCAGAATATGTGTCCAAGGAGAAGAGGAAGATTGGAAGAAAAAAGGGATACCAAACTTGGTTGCTCAGTGGCCTAAGTCTTCCTTGTTTCATTCATTCAATGCCCGGGACACTGTTTGGTACCTGACCCAGCAATGTGTGAGCTCAGATTAGATACTTAAATGGCAGGGAAAGCCTTGAAAAGAGCATATCGCCTTTAAAGAGCTGTTTCTGGACTGGCAGACACTGTTTAGAGATGCAACTCAGTGGGAGGGCCAGCAGCCAACAAGGTGTAGAGCCTGGCCCACAAATGTATGAGGTTTCTTTTTAGCTTCTTAAGTGAAATGCATAAAGTCATGTTCTGGTTTTAGTGAAGTCCTCAACCAAGTTTAAGATATACCTTGTGGCAGTTGCTAAAAGTGCAGTTTCCAGTCCAATAAGACTCCAAACTTTGCTGTTCATCATTAAGTCAAAGCTTTACATATAACTCAAAACTGAGATAGTAAAATGTGGGGGGAAGCAGGGAGAAATTGGCTTTCTCTAATCTGAGCCATCTGTTCTCACAAGAGGTCAAGGATGATACTGACTTCAACCAGGTGGGATTTGTCTCAGAGGACTGACCCAGAGGGCAAATGAAAGCCAGCTTCTCTCTTCTTAAGCGCAACCACTTTGTGTACAATCTGTCGTACAGCTGTTAGCAAAACACCAACCAGCTTTTTGATAGCTGATCTACTAAGTAGTGGTCGTATAGCAGCTGCCCCAGTAACTGATGGTTATATGAAAATTATAGGCTTCAAGGGTAATTCAAGTTCTAGTACTACTTCTTCCAAGTGAACTTAGTCCTCCCTTTTTATTTTCCATGCACCCCAAAGTGGATATATGGATCAGAGCTGGACTGAAATTTCTATCATAAAAGTCCAGGAAAAGTAATGATGCCCTGATTATGAATGAAATGTCATACTGCATTCATACCACAGCATTCACCGTAAGAGGATGGGATTTTGCCTACCGCTATGTTTTACACCACACAGAAACCAGCAGGGTTACACAGCTATGCACCTACAACTTTACTACAGGCATTCTGAATGCAAAGCCACAACACTGTAAAGATATTGTCATTAATTAGACACATCATTTCTGGTAGATGACTGCTTTAATTCCCTTTTACTCAGCCTGTGAGTAGAGAGCTGTTTCTCAGTTTCTCGTTGCATTAGCAACTATTTGCTATGACACACGTATGAAGAAAACATCCAGGATTGTCAGAACCAAAATGTCAGTCAGGGCCAGAGCAGTGAGGATTTTGGGACATACCTCTTCCCTCACTAGCAGGGCTGAACACTGCAGTGGGACTCCCATCATCTTGTGAGGGTTCCAGGTCACCGAGTTGGCCCTGTGACAGAAAACCATGTGAAGCTCAGACACCATTCCACCGCAGTGAAACCATGGAGACATTTAGCGATGGTCAGAATAATAGTGAACAATGAACAAAGTGCACCTTCTTTTGTTTGAGGAAGTAAAGCTGAAAGTAATCTTGGCTGAGAGTAAGAAAGCAATGCCTTCCTCTGGGACCTAGCTCTGGATTGCTTTTGGATGGCCATTTTGGCAACTTATCACAGGATAACTGCCATATCCACTACACTTAATTAGTATTAATTCTGGAGAGTCGTCTATACTTTATAAACACAGGGTAAACTTTTCAAAAGCACTCACTTGACTGATGAACTTTCTAAAGGCAGCAAATACACAGGCAGGGAGCTGGCAAAGTAGCAGATTCCCTCCCACTGATTTCAGTGTCAGTAAGATTCCAGTTGAAAATTCCTTTACATATCTCTGGGTACCTCTAAGTCTCTGGCCAGCTTGGAAAACCTGTCCAGAGGTAATTTTTCTCATTGTTGTGCTGATGGTAATTTTCACAGTTCCTTCACACTGGAGAATCAGGTACAAAATTACCACAGCAATAAACACAGAAAAAATTCAGCCTTCTACAGAAGAGCCTGAGCCTGACTCTCCTTAGGACATATGCTCTGCAAAAACAGCAGTCAGTCCAGGTCCTGTGAAGAAACAGGGTGCTGTCACAGCACAGACCAGAGAAGACATCTGGGACAGTGGTGAGTGCTGAAGGGCAGACTGTCCAGTAACAATGTTTATTGTTTAAATTTTGCATTATGCTTGACTGTCTATTTGCTAATTACTGTTATTACACGTGATAACTGGCTGATAGATGTATACATTTGCATTCTATTTGGCAAGCTGACAAGGATGCACAGAGAACGTGATTTTATGTAGTGCAGCAATTTGAGTTTTGATGGTGTGAATTGCTATAAATGAGTCAGCTGGCCATGTAATCATTTAAAGGACTCAGGATGCACTTACAGGTAACATTTGTGTGAACAGAAGTAAGCATGTGAGAATGTGGCAGTATTTTCCTTCATAGGTTTGGAGACAGTGTTATAGGTTTATGCTTGTCCTTATAATTTCCTACCAAATTGTTCTCGCTCCTTCAAAGCAAGCAACTCAAAAATGCACAGGGACACTGTGCAACATTTCTGTGCCTTCTTCTCTGCTGTTTAAATGCGACTGCACAAGTGCCTGATGCAAAATCTGTAGGAGATGATAGTCTTCCAGAGGCAACATCTGGCCACTTGGCTTGGCTTCATGAATACTTGGCAGCTTTTAATCAGCTCAGAGTCAGCCATCTGATTACAACATCAGAGCTAATGATTCTGAACATGCACTCTGGTCCATGAATTTCCTTTGATATAGTACTTTTTCATTTTTATCTGTGTCTATGCTGAATCAGGCAAAAATCCTTTAAGAGACTCTAGGTAACAGTAGTGGTATAGGTTTTCTTAAACAAAAGGATTATTTACTGACAACAGCCAGATGTTAATTATCTGCCTGAAACATTCAATTTACCCTGGGGTCATTTATTCCCCCATATCTGTCCCACTCGCATCCAGAAAAATATAATAATTATCCAAAATAATTTTCATTTGTTTTTCAACAGTTTTTCTGGGCTTGAGCCATCAGTATATGCTTGAAGAAACTGCTGACTGCAAGAAACAGCAAAGGAAAGCTGCGTGGATCCACAGATGTTTTTCTAAAGCATCCCCAGAATAACTGCACCAAGCACCTTTGTGATTGTTTTACTATGGATCATCAACAGAAAAAAGAAAGATGTATTCCTTTGGAGATTCCAAATGGATGACATGAGAGATTCAAGGCTGGCAGGATTTGGGCCTCAGCCATCATTAAAACCAGACGAGGGTGCTCTCACTGGCCAGCCGCAGATCTGGGAAGGATGCCCAGACTGAGCAGAGCATTCATCCAGCTGCAGGCATGATTTTCTCATGTAGCTCTCACCACTGTCCAGGCCCCGGGAGTGGGGCACCAGGCTGCATGTCCTGATGGTGGTCAGACCTATCTGCTCCAGGCACATGCTTCCTTCAGGTGCTCTTCAAAATGTTCCATGCAGAGCCTGCAGAGGTTGGTAAGGTTGGCTTTGCAGCTCCTCTGTCTTTGACAAGTCTTTTCTTTCTGGACTGCCTGTCACCAAAAGGATGGGAATACTTGAAGCAAGAGTGCTTCATTCAATGATCCCTTCTTACAACCAAAAAACTGTCTGAGCTGGAAGGGACCTTCAAAAGTCATGTAGTCCAACTCCCCTGCAATGAATAGGGACATTTTGTTCCTTCTTGTTTCTTCCTCTCCCATGAAACACAGCGAACAGCTCCAGTTCTATTCAGACCTATAACACACTGTGAAATGGAACTGTCTGTAGAAATTGGATCTGATAAGTTCTCCTCTAGAAGTGCCCACATTTGAAATCTGGACAAACTGAAGTGAGCTGCTGTGTCCACCAAGAAGCATAACAGGAATGGAAATGACAAGCTTCATTAGTTCTTCACTTGGCACACAGGGATGGTGCTTACCAAGCACTGGAGACATTCTGGACCTAAGATATCCTGTGTGGAAAATTCTCCAATGTGGATTCAACCTGAACTTCTAATTCCGAAAGAATTTTGACAGAAAACACTTTTTGTTCCCAAACTCTATCCTCACAGACAACCATTCAGATTTTTCTAATGCACTGAGTATTTAGATGTAAGTACTTTTAAAGCACAATATATAAATCTGGAGTACTGGAGGCAGTCTTGACTGAAGTATATGAAATTCATAGAACCATTGTCTGCTTTCCAAATTTAGCATGTGAGATAGATACATGATCATAGAAATAGACTGAGGAAATCATCTGTAATTTTTATCAACGATTTGATTTAGAGATAAAAGAGGCAGAAGGGAGTATAGTTTAATCCTGATCACCTTTGGAAAATATATGAATATGAGCAGAACTCCACGTACCCAGCGTACGGTCTCTAGTAAGCAGCCTAAGCAGATGCCCAGAAGAATATAAAACAGGGCAAGCATGTAAGAACTTCCTTGAAATACTCAAGCCTTATGTCACTTTGCAGCTCCCATAAGTTCTGAATAATGTTTGTTTGCCTTCCCTTAAACTCAAGTAAATCTTAACATCCCATGGCAAGGAGATCCACAGCTCAACTAAAAGTTTCTGGGCAAGCTTCTGCAAGTTTAAGTGCAGTCTTTTCAGATGCAGAACTACATTGATATTGTTTATGTTCAGCTGTGTGTATATGTAATGTTGACGAGCTCAGGACTGCAAATGTGTGTATCCAGATGTCATTAGCACAGCTGGGAGGTGGCATTCCTTCTAGAAGCAATGGAGCAGTGGCTGGTGAATGCCCTAACACTGTCCCAGCTGCAGGTGCACCCATCCACCTTTTATACTCAGACCTCAGCAGGCAACCTTCCAATATTCATGACAGAGAAATACAAGTGCTAATTCTTTTTGGACAGGGAATCAGAGGATGCTTCAGAAACCACTCTGGACCCAAGAATGCATGTTGGAAGGAATAAAAATGCAAACAAGAAATGTCTGCTGCTTGCACTACAAAGCACAGTGCTGCTGCACTGTAACTCTGAACAAAGGCACAGGGCAATGCTGCTTCAACTGGAAGAGCAAACTGTATAATTCCTTCCTTCTGTATCCTGGAGATAACAGAGCCTGATTTTTATTTGTGTTTATAGATACTGCTATGGTAATCACAAGCATGCTAAAATGCATTTAATAAGTATGTTTAATTAACGCTAATAAACCATACCTTTCAACACCATTTAGCTTCCATTTGTGCTTCCTTGACATCAGCAGCCCACCACCCCATGCTCCCTACAAGGCAAGATACATTATCTTAGTGAGAGGACACCTCTGCATTTCTCCAGGATGACATCTGCGAGCAGACCTGCCTGCCTTCCCCGATTTGCTTACAGAGATCTGGGACAGGTAGGTATTTCATGTGGCTGAGCAGTAGTTGAAGGCAAACACGAGTTCTTAAATTGGAATGATTTGGGCTAACAAAGTAATCAAAAGCATGATAGTCAGTCCTATGGAAATTCAGCTGCCAAGCTTTCTTGGAAAAAGAGATTGTGCAAAAATGACATAAGATCCATTCCGGGGCTGAAAGATGATCCTTCAGTAAGATTTATTGGTAAGAACCCAGATAAAGCTGAGCAAAGCAGCCAATGTGCTACATCTCCTTAGCATCTGGATTAATCTGCTGGGCAATTTCAGGTGCTTACCCCAGAAAAAAAATGCAGACTTTTTCTTATGTATTTATTTTGCAGCTGCTATAGAAGCAGAGCCAATGTGCATGATGGTTCTTATGGATTTCTTGGACTAAAGATATTTAAAGATAAAGCTGAAAGCCCAAAGCACTCTAAATAGGCCATCCACCTTAAGCACCCCATTTACTGTTAGTACTGCACAGTCACAGTTACATCCTTTAACCTGAGCCTGTCAGATGACTGGGAAGTCAGCATTTGGATAACAGGCTTAATTACAGGAGCCAAATGAAAAAAATAATACATTCATGCTTACGTGCCTTGGAATCTGCCTCCCTCACCCACCCACCCAAGACGACACTTACATCCACGTGCATCCAGATTTTGTATTTCTTGCAGATGTCTGCAATAGCTATGAGTGGGTCAAAAGCCCCGTACACTGTTGTTCCAGCTGTGGCACTCACTAGAAAAGGAACAAATCCCTACAAGAAAGCACAGAGGTATTTGGCAAAGTCAGAGAGCAGCAGCCCTAACTCCTCCCGTGCTGCTGGAGCTTGCATTGCTCTGATGGCAGACTGCACAATGAAACCACAAGTGGCTCCTAGAGGACACAGTTGCTATGTCCCAGGGCTTTTGGTTCATTTAGAAACTAGTGATATTACAGTTTCTACCTTAAGGTGGCAGCAAACTTCCAAAACAGTCTCTTCCATTAATTTAAGAGGCAGGAGACCGGTAAGGGCTCAAAGGAACAGTTCTGCTCACTGTCACCTACCCAAAACAAAAGGGTTTGCTCTATGTAACGTCACATAAAGCAAATCTTATCCACAAGGCACTTCAGTGCTCAAGGACCACCTCTTGGACTCCTGCTGCCAAATGCTGTGTGTCACCAAGGAGCACACAGTCACCTGCATTTTGCACTGTGAGGCCTTGAGTATGCAGGAACTTGCACCAGTGTTTTGTTTTCAGTTCATTTTCCATTGACTTCATAAACAATACTCAAAGCAGTAAAGGTAGAGGGTGTTTACATTTATTTGCTGAACTGGGGCTTAAACAATGATAAGAGTCTGAACTTCACTTTGCAAAAGGAAATGCAGCGTCAGGAGATTTAGGTGGAGCTCTATTGCCAAACCAAGTAGCTGTATCAGTATGGTGTTTTTTCACCTTTGTTTTTGTTTTGCTGGGGGAGGCAGAAATGCGAATAAACTTAATGGCAACTTACTTTTTGTTTGGCCTCAAGAATTCTTCTTTCAAGGTCTGACGGAATCATTTTCCCTCTGGGAAAAAGAGATTTATATTAGAAATCTGGTCTTGAAATCATCTTTTGCTGTTACTTCTTCACTTCATAGTAAACCCAAAAAGGAACAAAGTGACATTTTTGCCCAGGGCTCATGAGGCACTGAAGAGCTCAGATAGACTCTGTTAGTCTACATTTTCAGCCTGCTTACTTTTTCAACTGATTTGCATCAACATGGTGATGACAACAGAGATGCTACCTCACAGACACCTCCCCTTCAAGACTGAGACAGCTCCACGGAGCCTTCCAGTCCTGTTGGATGTTGAAGCCCTGGGAACTGCTCCTGGTCCCAAGCAAGGGGCTCAGCCCAGGCTCCCAGAATGCTCCCTGGGTTCCAAACCCGTCCTAGCAGGCACAAAAAATGCTGGCTGAGCTGCGTGGCCCCAGCACTGCAACAGCTCCAGTGTAAGCAGCCCTCTCCATGTCCTGGTCCCAGGGATGGGCTCGTTTCAGGGTGACTGCTTGCAGTTACTGGTGCATTACATGTTCATATTTGGTTGAAGCAAGATGTGAGACAAAGCAATCAGTCCAGACTTGGATGCACTGCCAAGCACTCTGCATTGGCTGCATACAGTATTTGCAACACATTTAAAATGAAACATTTGCCTGAGATTCAGATTCAGAGGTAAAAGGCATGAAGGCCAATTTATAAAATCTCATAAATGAATTAGATGCAAGGTACAAACAGAGCTGATACTAGACTATGAGCTTGCATTTCTCAGATTTAGCCACAAGAAAGACTAGCTGAGGTTACACGTAATGGTAAGACAGCTCCCCACATTACAGGAATAAATTCATCATTGGGTCTAAGTGTCGTCCATTTACATTTCTATGTACATATATATATGTATATACTTAGAAGGACTTCCTAGTTCTTCGTATAGGCAGACATTTCTTCCCTTTCAATACAAAGATAATTTGTATTTCTTCTTGCTATAAAGATTAACTTCTAATAACATCTACTAAAGCTCAAAATAGCACTTTGAGGAAAACAAAGCCACGACTTTTAGATTTACTTTTCAAAACAAACACAAAAACAAAGCAACTTTTTTTTTCATGATCTTTAGATGGATGTAACTAAAATATCAATTTTTAGTAATAAGCTCCTGTTAAGCATGACAAGTTTTAATCCTTACACACCTCACAAGTCAGTGACTGGTTCGCTCAAGGATTCTCAAACCATTTCTGGGACTGGTAGAGGAGTAAAGAAAAAAAAATACTCCAAAGGAAGGCTCTGAATTCCTCCTATAAACTGAGATGTTAAGCTTTAATGGTTTCCCGTTTATCAAAGACGTGCACACACAAAGATGGGCAGGTCCCTTAATTGCCAACATTTGTACCCAGAGGCTGACCAACCAGCCCCATGTCACACTGATTATGTGCAGGAACTCATGGCTGGGAGAGTGCAATGCCCAAGCAATGCCAAACTTTACTAAGGAGTATGCAGAAGATTGGCTTCAAGTACAATATCTTGCTCTAAATTGAGCAAACAGCCAACGACACTGCAAGGCACTTTTTGTGTTGCCACCTGAACTCAGATGACCTGAAAGCCTTAAAATACATTACAAAATAATTAAATACTTCACTACTAAGGTACCTAAAAATACATCTTTATGCAAGCCTCACTCAAATAATGCGGCAGGGTGGTTACATAAGATGTGCTAGGCAACACCAGAGGCAGAAGGAGGATGGCAAAAGAGACTCAGCAGCAGAAGAGCACTGTGAACAGCGACTGCTGCAAAGCCAAAGCATTCCCATAGTAAACACATCTGTGTACAGTCTTCACAGTTGTCATACCAAAGTGGAGTGTTTTGACTGAAAACCTGCAGTTAATGTGCTACTGCTACCAATACTGAGGTAGTAAAAGAGGCAACAAAAATGTACAGTTGTCCAGTTTGGGACATGAACAAGAAAATCATTTTATGCATGCTTTCCTGGTTGAAATTCAGTACACATATACACAGTCTCATGAAACAGCAAAGCCATACAGCCTTGGTGGAAATGGATCAGGGTGGGGAGGAAAGGAGCCACCAAGAAGCTGCTTGTTCATGCTGAAGATGTTGAAAAGATCTCTTGGTGCTCCTTCACGCTCCTACATTCTACATCTTCACCACCCCATGTCAAGCACTGACAGCCTGTTTTGTGGTGCCTATAGAACTGCATGCAGCCTGCAGTGCTCCTCCTTTCCATGGGTCATCCTGCTGTTGGCCCATGCTGCCTGTGGATAGGGAAGACCCTTCAAAGAACTGACTGCACATCCCACTGCAAGGGGCATGTTCCCACTATGGGAAATGCCATCCAGCCTAAAAGGATGGTGGGGTCATGAAATAATGCAATTATGTTAGCAAATTCTCCACAGTATTTCACTCCTTTAAAATGCTAATTTCAGCTAACTTCAGTGTATCAAAATGTAAGAGCACCTTCCCTAAGAAAGCTCCTTTGTAGTTTCTCACCGGCATGTATGAATGCATGTAAAGATTGTTAGTTCAACTTTTTGTTTCAGGAAGAGATGAGAAAGAAATATGAAAAGTCCTTGAGGAAGAGAACTTCAAGATTTTTTATCAGCTCCTAAAACTGATTCATTAAGAAACCACAACTATAGTCCCTCAAGTGGGATAAATCATTGCAAGGCTGACTGAAGATGATAGCTCTATGAGTTATACTGTTGACTACATCCTACATGCTGCTGTCTCTGTGTTAAGCACCTGGTGATGCTCTTCCACGTACCAACAGAAGGAACAGCATTTGGCATCTTTACTTACCTTTCATCACATCTAATCAGAATCACACTATCTGTACCAATACCCAAGGCTGCAGCTCCTTTTTTCACAGAAAAGTGACTCTGAAAAAAACAAATTTTATTATTATTATTTATTGCTTTTATTACTGTTTCTTATCCAACTTAATGAAACACTACACTCTTGAAAGCCCTTCCTCAAGATGGTCCATATAAGGCAGTAATTCTAGTCACAGACTCTGAAAACTGATCACTGTAATTTCAGGCTTCATATCAGGTCACTACAGTTTATTAGAGAAACAACAATTATTGGATTTACTTCTGGAATATTAAATACACAGTTGTGGCTGGTGATGGACTCAATTCTGTTCTTGACGCACATCTTCACTGCCTTTTGCTTATATGTACAGAGCAACAAATTTGATTCACCAAAACAAAAACTTCTCCTCCAGAGAATTCATTCAGTGTGTGGCACCAAGAGCGACACTCTTCTGCTATTAACTACTGGCCAATTAACAGACTGAGAGAAATTACGAGAGCCTAATTGTGATCTCATGCCAGGGAAAGATAGTTAGCTAGTTATAACTCCCATTAATAGACAGAGCTATTGTAGTTTAAAATCAGGACCAGGCCATTGTATTACTAAATCTATTACCTAATCTGTATGATAAAACATGGAAGTTATACATTAGAGTGCAAGTCAGCTGAATTTTCTCTTGCTCATCTTAACTTGGTTGGTTCATAATTCTAATTCTAATCCTAGTGATTAAGATCATGAAATAGTTTTATATAATCAGATTTTATCACCAAGAATCAGATATTTTTATTAAATCCAACTGTAACAGTACTGTCCAATGGAATTCTATCAACAAGGAAGATAAAAATCTAGTAAGGCTTTTCAGGTGCCTTCCTGCCAGTGCAGGAGTGGAGAAGCAGATCACAAACCAAAGGAATAAGCACTACCGCTGTATCGAGTGAATACTTGGCTTCAACAGTACTGCAGTCATCAGAGTGGTGTATGGAAGGAGCTGAACATGATGGTTATGTGTCAGCATCACCTACAGACCTTGAAGTCAATGGAACTGCACAGAGGGCTTAACAGCCCCATACAATAATGAGCACCTGAGAGAAATGAACGTCAAATGTACACCAGCTTTAAGACAGAGAGGAAGAAGAGTTGAGCTGTAACATGTGCCTTGAACGTAAGCCCTTAAAAAAACAACTGTGTTTTAAAAACAACTAAGGGGTAATTTTCATTAATAGTCCTGACTACTCTGCTTAAGGTTGCTCTATCTTCCATACTACTTAAAACAAATTTACTACTGTCATTTCCTTTTTTTTTTTTTTTTTTTTTTCTAATAGAAAATAGAACTATCCAAAGTGCCTTTAAAAGGAAATACAGATTGGAACAGTTTACTATAAGGAAGAAAATTAAGCCCATGTGCTCAAAGGCATCCACTGGAAAAAAGCCAAGCTCAGCTGCCTCATTGAGAAGTCTCATGGCACAGTTAACACAGCACTGGGAACAAAATGAATACACTGCTAATATCTTAGATGCCTGAAGGCTTTTTACACGCTGAAGGGAATTCAGCAGTTAGGAACCAAAACAGGAGGAGGAAAATACAGAAGGTAATACAGTTCCTAAGAAACTCTGAATATGAAATTGTTCAATCAATGTATGCGGGTACAGACGTACGATTGCTGTTACATTTTTCTGTCTCCTGGAAACATCAGAGGAATCACAACTACCTGAATGGCTCTAGAACAGCCAAAATGGCACTAATTATGCAAAAAAAATGGTTGAAGGAGCGAAAAAAACCACACCGTTTCTAATGATGATGATTATTGATGATTATTAGGGTCTGTTTTAGAACTTCTGGGACTATGCTGACAAACTGGCTGTCTGCATAACCACAGGCAGACATAAAAGAATGTACAGATCTGAAAAACAGGAAGATATGCAGAAATGGCCCTGGTTAAGCAAAACTGCTGATGAATTTGGCTGGGCTAATGATGGGAAGGATATCAAATGTAACCTTTTTTAGAATACGGAGGCCACAATTGATGCCAGCTCTGAATCAAAAACCAGGCTGGAAGCAGTCAGCAGGATTGCAGTTCCATCTCTGTCTTTTGCTTGCCAGAGATAGGAAGACGTGCAGGTAGGAGTGGGATGTCATGCACCTTTGCACCTGGAAGACTACACATACACACTCAGAAAAGAAGAACTTCCGTTTCTGCCTGGAAAAAAATACAGCTGAAATTCAGTGGTGAATGAGCAGGAGGTTTTAGTCAACCTTAGTGACAGAAGTGTATTAATGGTCAGGAAAAAAAAAAAAAGAAAGAAAGAAAAAAGAGGTGACTGAGCCCTATGAACCATCCCTCTGTCTGAAATCTCACCTGCTGTTGGGAATAAGCCTGATAGTCATTTTTTCATAGTGAGCTCTGTAGCATCAAAACACACCACAAATTTCTTACAGGTGCAATAACACAATGAGCCTGTTGGAAAAAGGAAAAAGTGGTGCTGCTCAAAACGTTTTGATTTTGAAAAGAATGACATTCTTGTCTTGAATGAATGGTGCTTCCATGTGCAGATGCTTCTATTTTTACAGCTTGCTGAATTATTCGCTCATCATCTGGCATGGCTGAAGCTGGTAGAAGAGCCATCCTCGTGCCGTGGGCCCAGAGGCCACAGCTGGTTTTTCAGGCTGCAGCTTCTCCCTGCTCACATAAATTCAGAGTGACACGAACTCCCAGACGCTGAGTAAGCTGAGCTACCAGCAGCCGGTACCTCCCTGAGGGCTGCAGGTTGTGCTGCTGCACTCTGGTGCCCTGCAGACCTGGACATTCAGCTTCATCCCACCAGCAGAGCAGGTAAACATGTTTTACTCTCCACCTCCATTGGACATGATGCAAGATCCCTTTTCATTTTAACCATTTCAGAATGTGTATCTGGTCTAGAGTAACCGTCTAGGCTTCCTCAGCAGTGGGGAAGAAAAGAGTACGTTTGTAGCATCCCTGAGGCTCGGGCACCCATTTTAGAGTAGGATGAATTGTCTTCCAGAGATTTCACTTTTGATTGGCTATAAAAAGCACACAGACTAACTCAGATTATCTGTTTACACTTTCGTTGATTAAAATGAAGCAACATGAATCCTATCTCTAAAGTCCAATTGTAAGCCATAGCTTTTCCTTCAGTTATCTACAAAAATTTATCCTGTGCCCCATCACATTTTAAATACACCATAACAACATATGTTTGCTATTGTTTCCTTTAGCTACTGCTATTCCATTTTTATCAATGGACAAATACTATTCCATTTGTCAATGACAGAAAAGATATTCACATTATTAACGTTTCTGCATAGCATACTCATATTCTGATCTTTAGCATTTTTGAAAGATGTAATAGTTCCAACCGAGCAAGACTCACTACCTTTTTTCTTTTCCTGTGCTGACAGTTTTATAGTATTGTCTGTGGATGAGAAGTGTGGCTGTGAGCTCACAAGGACTCTGTGGCAGTGCAGAAGTCCCAAGACACTGACCAGAAGAAGGATTAGACCTAATGACAAATGACCCCCCTGGAAGAGGCCACTCTTTAGCACTGTTCTTCTGGAAGGAGGGTTTACTTTCATTCAAATGGAGTTAAATTTAGTTGCTCCTTGTGTAATAACCAACTTTTCCACTGTCTCCCTTTTGCTTCAAATACCACAAAGCAAAGCTTTTATAATCACTGAGAATTACTCAGTGCAAAGGAAGAATGTCTGGATCCATGAGTTTGAATTTTAGTTTCCTCAGGAAGAAACAAAACCACTACTCACTCTGTAACTTGTGGCTTCAGAATTTGATGCCACCAAATGGAGAAGAGGCTCTCCAGCCTTCTTCACCTTTCTCTGAAAGCCCCACAACAAGGCCACTCCTTGTTAGATGTCCCTCCAGGTACATCTGGCCATCCCCAAAGCCGACACCTTACACCCTTAACTTGTTCTCTGCACCTAAACTCTTCACCTTCACACCTCTTTCTCTCTTAGACTGTGACTCTTCATTCTTTTTACCTTCTGGGTATGATCCCTGTTCCATGTTAAGAGACTGTCAAGTGGAATGGCCAAAGTCATCAGGGAATGGGTGAAAACACACTTGCCTTACAGACAGAAGGATCAATAAAATATTCTGAGAAGGCAGGTCTCCTTTTTTGGGTGTTTTCTCTGCACTGAAAAGGGATGTACTCAGTTGAACATTCTTTCCAGCCTAAGCCAATGCACAAGGATGTAGGAGGTAGCCTTCATCTGAGATTTTTCACTGTTTGTGAAACAAAAGACTAAAATAGGTTGCTATAACTGGCATCACTTTTACCCATTTGAGTCAAAGTCTCCTGTGTCACGAGTAGTCCAGAACAGCTGCCTTGAAGGACATCGCACTGCTCCTACACCACTGCATGTTCAGAAATGACTGATGATGAACGGGTGACTACAGAGGACTAAATTAAGACCTGAATGCAAGAGCGCCTCAGTGAAATTATACGTGAGTCAAGCCTGACCCAATCAGTTATACCGTGTCTCAGTGTCACTGGTGAAACAGAAACGATCAGGAGTAAGGACAAAAATGTCACAGCCCTACTGAACTCGGGGAAGACCTGGTGAACATGCATATGCAGGGCTGGAACAGTCACATAACCTACGTTAAGCTGAATGTAGGTTGTGTGTGCCAAGAGGCTGGTGCCTCTTAGTGGTTAAGGCACAGAAGTAGATGAACTTCTCCCAGAGGTGATATAAAATAACTAAATTAAGGAACATTTAAGTTCCTAATTTGGATGCTCTGAGTCTCACTCCAGAGATGCTTCTCCTCGCTGATCGTACAGGGATTGAAGCTCTCACTTTAGGCACATAGCGCAATCCTAAATTAGGAAGGGAATTACTTAGGAGCTGTGAATTACTTTTCCCTTCCCCTCTCCTCTCTGGCAGCTAAACCATGGCATCTAACTGAGGCCAAATTCTGGTCACAGCAATATCAGTGGCAATTGTGGAGTAATTTCACCTATAATAGCGGAAGCTCCACATTGGTAGAAATGAAAATAGAGTTTTGTCTGTGATGCTGATGTTCTTGACTGAGAATTACTAATACTGGAATCTTTGCTTCCAACTGAAAATCTCAAGGAAAAAAAAATAAAAATCAACATTTCTAATAAAATCCAGTGACTTACAGCTTTATTATTATAGCACATGTACAGTGTAGGGAAGTGACAGCATTTCATTTACAGCCTGCTTGTTCCACAGCCATTGTTGTACAACAGCATGCAGCTGCGACAGGGAGAAACGAGAGTCAGACTGGGGAGTCTGAAAGGGAGCAGAAGATCAGCATGACATGATAAATGAGACAAATGCCATCCTCGTGTCTTACTGCCTGTTCAAGTTCTGCATGACATTTCCTGACTAAAAAGGGACTGTGCTTCTGGATCTCTGCATCCCTCTTCTGTTCTGAAGGTTAAACCCTAACCCTTGTCTGCTGGGCAATTAAGGGTTAAAGGACCCTATCTTCACCTAGTGGGGTTTCTCAGCTTCCCTAGCAGATGTGCTATCACATACACTGCTTGAGGGAGGGACAAAATTGCAGTTTTGGGATACTTTTAAAATGTAACATTTCAAATGCTATTCTGGGGATTCACTGTGTATTTGACTTCAGAATGTTTAATTTGCTAAGGGAGCTGCTTCTTCCTTGGCATGAAAACACAATTATTAAAGCTCATTTCATTATTTTGAGACTGATGGCACAATTTCATTCACTGTTTAACATCCCATTGCTATGAATACAATGAAATTCTCTAACGATTAATAAGATTTGTTATTTTAAATAATCACACTGAACCTTATTTGCAATACTTATTAGGTTTGTAACCTCCATATGAATAATGGATCTCTAGCTGTGCAGATAACTTTGGAGAGCTGCAAAGCATTTGCAGAATATTTTTGTCCAATTGCTTTGGGGACAATTATTCTGCAAACTTGATCCTGCAGTCCTGCATTGCATCCCACCCCATGAAAGGCACCCTTACAGAAATTGCCTCCCAGGAATTTCTCATCAGCTCTTAGGACACTGAGCTCCTCACACTAGTGTGGAATGGAAGCATGTGCTTCCTAAGTCAAAAAGGCAGCCAGGAAGATGTGAAGCAGAAGGGACAGCAGGCTGCTGAAACCAGCCATCAGAGTTCCTTCTGGATGAGCCCATGAGAAATTTAATAGGTGACCATGAAGCCTGAAGGCAGCTCACAGCCCCTCTGGGTACAGCCTCCTTTTCCCTTCCTCCTGTACCACCATAAGCTGCAAAGTGTTTGAAATGGTCCTAAGTCCCAAATAACCCCCACAATACACAAAAAACCACGACTTCTGCTTGGCTGCTTGTAAAGCAAAAAGCTGCATTTCCCCAACACGGTCCACTCAGCCCCCTCATGCCCATCTCCTTTCCTCTCAGCATTCCCCACTCAGCACACAGCCGGTTCCTGTTGGCATCTGGATCAGCCCTGTTGTGCTGAGGGTTGCGCTCAGAGGGTGACCCCCAGCAAACCCTGTGCCCCGCAGCATGCCACTGCTGTCTGGCTGTACACTGCACTTCAGCACTACTGTCTTTATGTGTGTTATTACCCTCTCACTACGTAACAGCAGGAGTGGTTCCAGCTAGACGTATTCTCATTGACAGAGATCTATCTGTTCCCCTTGGACACATGGCACACAGAAGCCCAGAGCTGTGTGCTGTTTGATGTGGTCTCTCCCACCCATACCACATTTATAGACTGGAGGCAGAGGAACCAAAAGGGCAGTGTTTGTGGAGCCTGCCCTCCCTGGGTCCAAGCCACACAGGAGCTCACAGCTCATTCCTCCATGGAGCAAAAAGCCAGCCCCTTCCCAGCTCCTCATCACCAGTGAAGGAATAACAGAAATAAAGGCAGCTGGCTACCAATCCTTGTTTAGCTACTTTGCTCATCAGGGATTCATACAAGCAGATGTATCAGACAGGAAAAAACAGAAACACATACGTGTTCAGATGTGAAGGCAACCAGTCTGGGAATAGCTGCCATTCCTTTTTCTTTAACTTCTGGGAACATCTTGAAACGTGCAATCAACATAGCATACATGTTAGATATGGCACCACCTGGAGTCCACAGTAATACACTGTTACTTTTTCTATGCAGTGTAACATCATTGCAGTA
Organism: Coturnix japonica; assembly: GCF_054131305.1. NCBI lineage: Eukaryota > Metazoa > Chordata > Aves > Galliformes > Phasianidae > Coturnix > Coturnix japonica. Next base: position 124,722,426 of record NC_140664.1, on the reverse strand, counting down.
TAAATGACAAGTCTTGCTATGGTTTTCCTGACTCTCATGTTAATCTTTCTGCCCTGTGTTAGAAATGTGTATTCTTTGTCCTGCTACTCCTCACAGCCGGGTCGTACAATAACAGGTCTGCTACACACAAGGAACAATTTATGCATAAAACACTAATGCAAAAAAAGATTGAGGTTTCCTTTTATCTTCTTTTTTGTTGCAATTTTTCCTTTAGTCCCTTGTTTTATCTATATGCCATCTATACATTACCCCCACTCCATGCCATAGATGCCAACAAGGCAACTTCCTGAGTGGCTTCTGAGTGCAACCTGACCTGTGTTCTCCCTCCTGAAGCAGAGTGATGCTTCACACCCTGGCTCTGAGGAAACCCACACTGTGTACCAACAGACACTATCTTCTGGATAACTAGAGAAGGAGGAGAAAGGAAAAAGGATCATTCTACTAAATACTTTTCTTTTTATCCGTCCTCCAGTGGGAGTGAGGGGAAAAGGTTACCTTTCCCTAGCACTGCTGTTAAGTCACCAATGTACACTGCTTTAAAATACTCATCTAAGAATCAGATGACAGGTCATCCTGTATTTCGTTCCTGTATTTCAATCCTCAATGCAGAAATCACAAACATGCTCTTCATTTTGCATTTCCAAGACTGTTACTGAGTCTCTGCATCTAAAGCCAAACCGCAGCTGGCTGCAGATTAACACTGCATGAGCACTATGGGAATATAATGCAGAACCTGAGGCACTTTCACACGTGTACACACACAACGACACACACAAATATACATGCACACATAAAGCCCAACAGCTTTATCCTGTATATATAGTACACACATATATACACAAAGATGATTGTATATCTATGTTTATGCACATATATTTATAAAACAAAAAGGTGTATACTGATCATGGTTTTTAAATGAACAGGTTTGATTGCTACCTAACTTTTGTCCACCTAAAGGTGGAGGAGCACAAACAAGCACTGCCAGGCGATGGCTTGGCTCATCCCAAAGGCAGCTGGGATAACGTGCACCATGCACATACACATCCACTCTCTCCACTGAAAAAATGGGAATTGCTGTAACAAGCCCAGGGTGTTGCCCTTCTCTTCTACCCAGGGTCTCTGCTGTAGTTTCTCCCTGTCCTCAGTCCTGGTGTGACACCTGGTGACCCTGTAATGGGAATGGCACTGCAGGTATATGGCTCAGAGCGGGTTGGGGGCTGCTTCCTCCTTCCCTTACAGTACTATCTCCTCTTTTAACAAATAAGGGAACATGACACAGAGAGAGGTTAAGAGAAAATATTCAGGTTTTCAACCCTAAAATAAGCAAACATCATGCAACAGCTACTTTTGATGATTTAGGTGAACTAAGGCATCCACATAAAAGAAATTTGGCCTATCTTGTCCAAAATCACTAGGCTCAGCATCAAAAGAATCAAGACTGAAATGTTACGTTTCTTCAATGCCAGGTTTTCCTACTATTTTTTTACCTAGTCTTTTAACTCTAAAAAAGTTATGAAAAATAAGCCTACATTCTGCCTTTAATTTTGTGGCTGTTTATACTCACCATTAATTGCAGCCAACAAAACAGGGCAACAAAATCTGAAGACCCTTGTCAGGCCTCTGGGTTCTGCATGTGCAATGTACAAGAACAAGAAGCTCTCAACAAGAAGTAATGTAAACTCATCTCTTCCTCCACCTCTGCAGAAAGGACCAACCCCAGACTCCTGCAGCAGCTCCCACATGGGTGGTCAGATGCCAGCAGCCAGCTGCTGATGAGTCCTGCTGGAACTTTTGCACTTGGAGACTCAACAGCCCAGGCTCTTGTCCACAAGGTCTTTCCTCTGTTTGGTAGTCCAAATGCTCTTTCCCTCTCCATTAGGTCACTGAGCTTTCTTTCCATAAGAGCTCCTATATCACCAACTATCAGGCTGTTCTCTTTTGACATGCCAACATGCTGTGCCCAATGTAAATTCTTCCAATTTTTTTTGCAATATGGGGAGATAGATGGGCTAAAATTTTTAGTTTTGGAGACAAAAAATATAAATCAAAAGACTAATTGGAATGAATAGAATGGAAGCCTTAATGTAGTGCTTCAGTGTCAATGACTTCTCCACAGCCACCACAGGCATTTTCATCTTACTGATGTGCCCACACCGAAGCTGGTCTAAGCCTCCAGAACCCAGAGGAAGGAGCCCTCCCATGTCCCCACTGAGCAGCATGGCCATCTCACACATGGAAAGTTAACTGTTTACTGCACAGTTGGTGGGACTCTTAATTAACCATTGAATTTACTCCAAGGGATATCCTATTTTTTCATCCTTGCTCCAATTCCCCCTTTGGTGATGGGCAGCATTTCTTCTCACATTCTACAACATTCTTTCTGTTTCATGCACTCTACAAAAAGTGGGGGCAAGGCTGGTGTCTGTTCTGATTATGTTTCCCATGTGCCATTACAGCTGCTCACAACGCCGTGCAATTTGCTCAAACAGACCCTCTTATAATCAAATCCCTGAAATTCAAGAACATGCAAAGCTTTATCTCAAAGAGGCTGCTAGTGGTTATTAGCAACGTTCCTTGTGAACATGCATATTTAATTACGTTTACTCTTTAACTACAGGGGATGTCACATAGCATAGTCCAAGAAGCAAGCTTGAAATATCATGTACCAGGTGAAAATATCCCATCGCCACAGCCCCCTGGCCAGCCAACCATCTCTCTCATTTTCCGTAGCGTGACATATTCCAAAAGTACAAACACTGGAGCAATTTCATAGGTGAACCTGAAATGTAGTAATGCCCACATTTAATGCTTTCATCTTAACACTGACACATCTTTTTCCAATACTGCATTACACTATAGCCTCAATATACTCTGTCTCATACTGAATAGACTTCTGTTTACAATATTGCTAATCTCCCTTCTGACTTGATGTCAGATGTCTAAAAGGAGAAATGCCCAGAGCTCTAGAGACTCTATTTCCATCCACTTCAGTAAAGCTGCTCATGCCCACCTCCTCCAGGCTCGAGGCTCTGCCCTGAATTCAAGAGATGCTGGCCTGAATCAGATCTCCTTTGCCTTGCCAAAGCCTCCATGCTCGTCTTGATGCACACACATCAACAGCCCCATTCATGACAACAAGACAGTGCGTGGAGCTAAAGAAGTGCACAAAATGCTTCCTAGCCCCAAAATGCAAAAAATTACCAAAAGTGTTCTAAATTCTGCATCTCTTTCTTTTAGGAAGCAATGGTTCTGACAGCTTGGTGTATGAGTTGTACCTATTTCCTATACTTAAATACAACTCTTCTCACTGTTCTCTTAGCAAACATTTCATTTTACATACTTATGCATGCAAAATACTAAAATAATTTTTCTGTACAATTCTGGGGAGATTAGCAAAGGAAAGCTATGACATCATATCTCTATGATCAAATTTCAGAGCCTATAGAATGCTGTGGAAAATCTCCATGCTGGTAAACATAGAAACCACTTTAATAGCAGACAATTGCTTTTCCAGCAATCCTAACGTAATTTTTTTCTTTCTTTCATTCAGCTACAGCAGCTAATACTGTACAGTATAGCCATAAAATTATATTAAATATTGCAAAAAATTTCTTCTACTCACATATTAGTGTTTGCTGCTGATGTCAGCCAGTCTGCTGCCAACCCAACCATGTCCAATCCAGTTGAAAGTTGATTAAAATATCTAGGGTGCCCTGCATAAATGGAAAACGTTACCAGGAGTCAGATGACTGGAACTGTTCAGCCCCAAGCAGCGCATTTACATCAAGGTTTCTTGATGTACCAAAGGAAGTGCTTTCAAGGTATGAAACAAAGCAAACAGCAATAAATGTATTTATTGGAAAAGGCAGGATTTCTCTTCTTTCTCATTCCAAGCAAAATCAGAGTAATTTCACTGAGCACAGACTAATGAATTCCAGCATTCCCCATTATCCTCTCGATGCGCCTTGGAAATGAACACGACGCTGCCTCTCACAAACAGCGGCTCGCTCCTGCTCGCGTGTCACATGTTGTCACTGAATGGTTTGTGCCTGGCTGGCTCTGAAAGGCGTGCACGAGCCACCATCGGCGAGGCTTGCCAGGACATATAACATCAGTGATGAATAGATAACCATTATAATAGATGGGGCAAAATGAGAAAATGGAACACTTTGGTGACTGCTTTGCTCTCAACTCAAAGGCAGATGATTGCGTGGAGATGGCGGGGATGGTGGCGGTACTCGTCAGCTCTTCCCTGCCAGCCTGCAATTACACGCAGCCTGCTTGCAATTGTGGTTTTAAACAAAACCAGCACCGCTGCCACATTGGGACGCAGTACAAGAATATCCTCAATCGGCTGCGAGTTCATTTATGTGGTTAATCTATTTGGCTCCTGGTACTTTTCCAAAATCCTGACAGATTTTTCTTAAAAACGTGCCTAGAAAGATTAAAACAAGAACAGAAACCATTACAGCTCAGTTTTTCCTACGTGCTCCCTGCAAAGCACTGTTAAATGGCACAATTACTGATACAATTACAGAAGGGATTCAATAATTTGAATGCTGTGTGATGGGAGGAAGAGCTTTGAAAACACCTGTCCTGCCCCACAGACAACACGCTGCTACGGCCATCACAGAAAACAAAAGATGGAGCAGGGTGATTGAGGGAAGGCAGAGCCAGAGCTGAGGGAGAACTTATCTCTGCTCACCAGCAGCCCCTTATCAGGCACAGCCACGCGGTCACAGCAGCATGTGGAATTGCCCCCTCCCCACAGCGCACAAAGGCACAGCCAGGCTGTGGGGCAGAGCACAGTGTGGGGTGGGGTGCATGGAATCTAGTCTCCTTCCCCCGAAACACCCCTGGTGCTGCCTACAGCCATGCCATGCACCAGCGGAGATGCAGCTGACATGGCACCCCACAAGCATTGCCCTGGATGCGTGCTCACAGCCCTCCCACACACCCAGAGGATGGAGCGCTGTTCTCCATGGGGTGGTTGGCTCTGGAACATGCGTGTACCCCGCTGCTGTCACCAGAGACACACATGGCCACAGCACCAGGGCTCTGCACACCCCCCCGTGATGACTGTTCAGCTGGTTTTGAGATTTCAGTATCTACAGCTTGGGCTCAGCATCACAGCCAGGCTCCTCACTGACTCCCACATTCCTAACGAATTAAGGTCTGAAAGAGGAAACCCTGGAATATTTCCAGAAACCAGGAAAACTCTCGCTTTGAAGCTAAACCCAAACCAAAAAGCTGAGGAACAACAGAATCCACATTTACAGCCCCGGTGTCTCAGCGCTGCTCCGGCAGCACCCAGCCCCAGGGGACAGCTCCGTGTCACTGCTTATTTCCCCGGCCTCCCGCTCCGGGAGCTGCCGTGTGAACCGCACGGATGGGACGTGCGGCCACATCCCAGAGCTCTGCCCGCAGGAGCATCACCTCTCAGCCCCGATATCTCCGGAGCAGAAGTTGCTGCTTGCTTACTGCTTTTCTGCAGGGCACCCTCAGCACAGCGGCAAACCCACCCCCTTGGCTGACCCCAATCCCACTGCTGGGTTTTTTCCATCTAAGTGACGCTGATGCGTGAGCAAGCCACGGAAAATTGCGGCTGTGCTTACAAGCCACGCTTCGGGCAACAACAAACAGCCTGTGAGGAGCTCAGAGCCCACGTTCGCCTGTGCAGCTGTCACTGAACAAAGGGGTGACGGGGAGAGCCCCTCACAGCCCCCTCCCCCCCCCCCCCAGCCCCTACTCCTTGCAACGGATAGTAAAGCTATGCATTTGTTAGAAATCCTTCCTCTGAGGGTACGAGGCACGTTCTGCTCCAGAGAAAGGGGCTGGGTGTAAACCCCATGCATTTCAGCCCCACAAGGGTCATTCCTCTGACCAGGGGAATGCTGTTTGCATTACAACAGCAAAGAAATGCAAGGGGTTGGGGCAGCCTCCCATCTGTACAACAGGAAAGAGATAACATTGTTCTGAAGGCATGCAGAAATCAATACAAGGCAGAATGGCTATCACACCACAGGTAAACGAAAACTGCTAAATGAACTCCGTGCTTTGGTTCCACCGACCCTCAATGCATGGGGAAGGCACTGCCCATGCCCTGCACAGACCCACTGGGAACACTGGGTGCAGTCACTGCTCAGCAGGCAGCACCAATTTCACCATCCATTGCAGTGTTTCACTGATGTTCTGACAGCACCAGACAGTCCGCCACTGACACACAGCTGGGCACAGCCATCACTAACCCACAGCATCACAAAGAGCCCCAATCTCTGCTGGGATCAGGCTGCTCCTACAAGTCGACCAAACCGCGCTCAGTCTCCCCGCAGCCACCATTCACACATCGACCTTTGTCTCTACCAGCAATTGGTGCACACTTATTTTTAAGCAATTTCTCAGCAATTCAAATTCCTCCCAAGAGCTCCATGCACTCTGTATTACCTCCCATCTCAGCCCTAATAACCGCCGTGCTTTTTGTCTGTGTTTATGGTGGCCCGAGAGCATGGCCAGACAGTGGGACACAGCTTCCCAGCAGGAATAACAACAAGGGCCATTCATGTAATTTAAGCTTTGTATTCCTTAACCCTAAGGTAAAAATAAATGAACAAATAAAAATAAAATAAAATAAAATAAAATAATAATTAAGAAATTCTGTGGAGGGTTCTGCCACATTCATGATTTTAAGTCCTTACACAGGTGAGAGGACCAAAGTGGCAAATGGCCACCCAGAGCCCCGTGGACTCCAATCCATATTTGCTGGACTAAGGTTGCTCCACGGGAAGGTCCCTGCACTGCTGCCCTGATCCAGGGGAGGTAAGGCACAGGCCTGGCCCCCCACTGGGCAAAATGGAGAGGGAGAAAGGAGGGGGAAATCTGGGGATTCATTTAAACAAGAAGGGGTGTGCGATGCTGCACAGACAGCCCCAGGGCTAGAAACAGTCCCTGCTCTGAAACTGCCTGAAAATAGCAGAGCTCTGGGGTTGCTTCAATTTATAACACTCGAGGACACAACGAAACACCACTTTCGTCAGCGCAGCCGTACCTGTCTTAATGGCATATTTGAGCGTGGTCCTGCAGTTCAGGAGGATTTCTTCCAAGGTCTGTGGCTGCTCTGCCAGCTCCCAGTTGTATTCCTGCAGCAGCTCGTTGGGGTAGTGGAAATCGATCACTTTTGTTGATCTGTCGAAACTTTTCACCACGTATTGCAGCAGAATGTCCACCACGTCCTGCAGGAAGGACAGCGTCGCCGCCTCCCCATCGCACGCCGGCAGCAGGTCTGGGGATGAAGGGGGAAAGTTAACACTGCAGCTGGACTGCACGGACCCCGGGCTGCTCCTTTTGTGGTTGGCAGGTCTCTTTGCTGTGTTCAGTATAAATATTTTACTTTCATTTATTAAGGAATTTGGACCGTGTTTCAAGGCATGTGCTGAGGGTCGTGCTCAGGTTTTCATTTCCCATCTAAAACAGCGGTTTTTGCTCCCAGGATATTTCAGATCAATTTCTGAAACAGCGAGAGACGGCAGGTGAATGGGGAAAAAACGGAAAACGAATCTCGGGAAAAAACGGGCAGTTGGTAAACAGGAAGATAGCGGCCACACGCAGCCCCCGCCCCGCCATCAGTGTGCGATGGAGCCCCGTCCCCGCAGCCCCCAGCTCGCTGGCAGCACAGTGCTGCGCTCCGGGCAGTGCCGCGGCCGCGCTGTCCCTCAGCAGTGCGGGGCGGGGGGGCTCTGCTGAAGGGCGAAGTCACTATGAGCTCAAGGAGGGTCCCTCCTTCCCGCAACCCACCACCACCCCCTCGGGGTCCGCAGCGGGAAGGTCGCTCCTCCTCACAACGAGCGACTCTCAGGCTCCAGAGCGGCGGGTTTTCATTTTTATTACGATTAGGAGCCCTTTTGTTCTGCACTCCCAGCGGCTGCGGTGCGGTGCGGGGCTCGGTGCCCCGCGAAGCCGCCGTGTCCGGAGCCTCCGCCGCGGAGCGCCGTTACCTGTTGAGTGCAGGAACGCGTAGTTGACGTCTGCTCTCCGGCAGCCGCAGGGCTTCTTGTCGCAGGTACAGGTGGGGCAGGACGGCCGCGGCTCCGCTGCCCCCGGGGCTGCCCTGGCGCCGGTATCCGCGGGCTTCTCGGCGTCTCCGTAGAGCAGCGCTTGACAACGACACGGGGACGAACGCTCAGCGCCGCGGCCCCCGGACCCCTTCCCCGCCCCGAGGCTGAGCCCCCGACTCCCCGCGGGCCCGCGGCCCGGCCCTTACCGCACAGCTTGTTGCCGATGCCTCCGGTGAACTTCTGTGCCACCTGGCACCAGGCTCTGGCTGCAAGACAGAACGGAACGGGGGTCCGTGGGACGGGCGGGGGTCTCGCCCTTCCCCAGGACCCCTCCCCTCGTAGCCCCGGTCCCACCGCTCTTCGCCGCGCCGGGTCCGCCGTCGGACGCGACGGTTCCGTCGGGTCGGCTCGGGCCGGTCTCGGCCGCTCGGCGCCGCCCTACCTGTGCCGGGGCTTTCGGCGGCCGCAGAGCCCTCCTCGGCCCCGAAGGGCCAGAAGCCGGAGCCGGGGCTCGCCATGGAGAAGGCGAAGCGGACGAAGAGCTGAGAGCTGCAGCCCGAGCGGGTGTGCGCGACGGCGAGAGCGCGGCCGTGTGAGAGCGCGCGGCTGCGCCGGGTGGCGGCGAGCGGAGGGGGCGGGGGCGCCCCGGGCACGCGTGGGTGGGGGCGGCTCCGTGGGCTCCCCCGGTCTCTCCCCGCAGGCGCAGCCGCCGACCTCGACGGGACGGGACGGGTCGGGCAGTTCCTCCGGCGTTCGGGGAGGCGCTTTGGTGGGGGTGGCTACGACGATGGGGTACCCCCCGAGCGGGCACCGACGGGACGGGTTAAACGGAGAGCTCCGGTACCGAGCTGGGTGGAGAGGATGGCGATCTCACATGTTGGCTGTGTCTGGGTAGCCCCGACAGGATTACCCGGACACCTGTCCCTAGAGCGGCGGGAAGGCTTCCCCTATGCCACGACCCACGAAGCGCTGAGAAATCTCCGCCCTTCCCCGGGGCACCCCCGCGGCTGCGAGCGGGCGGCTGGGGTTTTGGGCAGCCCTTTGCTTCTCTCCCGTCGCCGCCCTAGGGAATGTCCTGCTGCTTCTCTCGAGCCGCCGTTCCGCCGCCCAGCCCCTCGGACCGCGCCGCGCTCAGCACTGCTCTCACACACCCGGGTCGCCCCCTGCCCTGCGAGCCGAGCCTGGAGGCTGTCACTGCACAGCCCGGCTCTGGCTGTGCCCCTCGGCGGGTAGGGAGCGGTGGTCCTGCTGTCCGTGTTCTGTCGGTGCTGGGAGTAACTGAGACGCAGACAGCCGCGTCCCTCTGCCTCGCGCATTGTTATTAACTTTACCGTTTTAATAACATTCGAGAAAGCAACTTTAACACAGATTTTAAAATTTAAATGATTTATCGCAAATTTTACGTCGCAGCACGTTGTAACCCTGTGCTGTGGCCCCACTGCCAGTGACAAATCGGGAGGTGATGACTCTCCTCCCCTCAGTGAGGTCTGTGTGTGTTGGGCGGGACAGAACCCCAACCTGTGCTATTGTAGCCTCTATGGAGTGCATCAGGAGCACGACCAGGCCTTCTTGCTGGCTTCCCGAAATCTGCCTCCCCTTGTAGTACAGCTGGCAACACGCAATTATGAATCCTGAAAGGAATAACGGCAATTATCCGCATAATAAGGTGAAATAAGGGCTTGTGAATAAGGAATCAGGGGAAATTTTGAACACGGTGGCTATCGCCTTTATTTCCATTTAATTTCTAGTGGAACTGATTAAGAGTGATCATTACATTTAGGCAGCAATCAACCGGAGAGCGTCTTTCTGTTCCTTTCTTGGCACCCCAGAGATTAAGATTCCTAAAAATCTAATGCAAAGCAGAACAAAGCAAAGGCGATTCAAGTGCTCCGTTAGCGATGGGGTGAGGAGAGCTGGGTCCTTCCATCCGCCGACATCTCCAATGCTACATGCAGTGCTAACCTTTATTGCTCGCCACTGGCTTACAGCAAAGTCAGTAATGAAATAAACTGCTACAGCATGCTATCAACTAATCATTTGTTTTCATTAGAGGGACGCATACCACATAGAGTTTATCCCAAAATTTAGGCATTATAAACCTAAAATAAATAGAAATCCCCCTGCGGTGTCCCTGTCATTTATTTCTTCCTGTACAACAATTTACTAGAAACAATAACTAAGGTTTTCTGGAGGTGCCTATGAGATTTTGGAGGCTTAACGAGGAAATGATGAACTAAATGGTCTATTTTAATTTGGTAAGAGTGATTAAATGCAGAGAGGAAAACAACACACACCGAGGAAGGTAATCTACATTTAGGCAGCTTAATGCTTAATAAATTTAAGATGCAGTAGTGGTACCTGAAGGAAACCTGATTTCTTATTTTCTTAAGGGTATATGCCAGGAGTGATGGCGTCCCTTTGCATCGGTGTTGGGCTGTAAACTACAGTAATTCATACTGACATGAACACACATGTTGTAAACCTGAAATGTCAGAGATTTAAAAAAAAAAAAAAAAAAAGGAAGCACGTGGTATAAAATGATAAAAAAGATGATGATGCTAATAACAACAAACGGCAGCAGGGCTAGAACTGCTGGATAAGGCGCCGGCGCTGCGAGGTCTTTCGCAGCAGCCTCCGGTAGTCATAGGGATTATCTTCTGCTCTGCTCTCTTCTAGGGGGCTCTCCGCAACCCTTGACCTAGGGATTAAGTGCAGAAGTGTTTCAGGGATTGAAATGAAAACATTTACCTCGGCAAACACAACTAATTGTCCGCTTAACTTCCAGCCTCAAGACAAAAACTGAAAGCAAACCCAACCGACTGCGCTAGGCCTCATCCACCCGTGCTGCAGAAAGCAGCGCCTCAGAACAAACGCAGCTGAGGAGATGAGTGCAGAACAACGGGTTCTTCTGCAGTGGGGTCACTACAAAGGGCACAAAGCCTCTGAGAACATGTTGTGGTACTTCTCATCCATATAAACCAGACCTCGCATAATTTCACAGCTTTCTATCCGAAGAGCGAAAGAGAGTAATTAACAGCCCTGGGAAAGCATCATTTACCAAGTGGAGCAATTCCCTGACATGATGCTTAATTCCACACCTTCACAATGCCATTCTACAACTAGCTTAGATGCTGCGTAACAAAGTGCCAACATGTAAAACAAGCAACAAGCACAGAAAGCCCTATCAACAGTTCTGTTATTATTTTGGATACGTTTTCAAATCCAGCAGTCATTTTGGCATTTTCTTTACTTTTTTAATTGGATGCTTTGCAGGTTTCTCTTATATATACGAAGATACAAAAAGAGCCATAAATATTTATAAATGTAGATGTGTTTGTATGGGCAATCTGTACCTATGCATTGGTAAGAATATGAATTTTCTTTGCCCAGCAGAGGTCCCCCTCTGTGAAGGCTGTGTGGGAAGAGCCACCCCATCCCTCAGAGCTACTCTCCTGACTGCCCGCTGCAGCAGTGCCCGCCGCAGCCATGAACGCAAACACTGCGATGGGACAGCATGAGGAGGCACTCAAGCAGGGGTCTTATCTGCAGAAGGCAGGTGGAAAATTCAGCGTACATCCACCTTATTTAAAGCTGAACTGTGTCAGGTTCTGCTTTAGCTGGATTTGATTTTAGATCAAATATTTACAGCAGGAGTCTATCTCATCTGAAACTTGAGAAGCCAAAACAGGTGGGCAGGCTGGAGATCAACCATGCTATCATTTGTCCCTCCACATGAAGATGGGAAATTTTCAGCTATCCATATTCCAAGCTAATTTAACAAGATTCCACAGATTAAATAAATAGTTTATGTCTGATTTGAAAGTGTTTTTTTGTTTTTTTGTTTGTTTTTTAATGAACATGCACATAACATATCTTTTCTCAGCAAGGATATGCAACATTTATTTCTCCTACTATGCTTTTCTATAAGTTACCTCTCAGTAGCTCTTAAAGTTGAAGTTCTGCGCTCGACTGGATGTCTCTTCCTTTTCGTGGTAGTGCTGCTGTCCTTTGAGGTGGAACCAGTAGATGAAATTTCACGGTAGTAGATATCTAAATCCAGCACCTTGCCCAGACTGTCAGTAAATAAGTAATCTAAGTTAACAATTCCATTTTCCAACAATATATTGGACGTTCAAAAGTAACACAACCAAATATCATTTCTATGTTGAGAGCCTAAAGAAAAATATATGTGAACATAAGAAATGATTCTCTGTAAGTGCTGTATGATGCGGATGCTGACAATTTTGCAATGTTGGGTACTTTCAGATGTTCATAAAGCAAACGTGTAACTAAAAAGGTCTGAGTTTACCTCCGCATTCAGTGGGGAGGCATGATTATGGTATAATTCATCTGACCCATTTAAGGCATCTTTCTTATGAAGATATGAACAATTTTCCTACAGATACCTATTTTTTTTATTTTTATTTTTTCCATCTTACTATAAGAAGAGAGTCTTATAGCAACCAGTTCTGACACTGGTGCGAATAGTGCAGATGTCTGTATGTATTTAGAATGTTAAACCGGAGTGTCATATGTACAAAAAAACCCACCCAGAATCCAAACATCCAGTTTAGAAAAGTTAGGGAAAAAATGTATCCTAAAAGAAGCTTCAGAATTCTATTCTCACGGTGATGGAAATAACTCTTGGATTTCAATTGCTGTGTTCAATTAATATAGAGTGACCACATTAAAGAAGATACTGTCATGGAACCGTTTAACTAGATTTAAGATAACTGAAGCCAAATTGAGGCTGGGTGGAAAAAAATATTATTATTGTTTATTTTTATTATTATTATTACTATTCTTCACTAAACAATATGACTATCTTATTTTCAATATTCAAATAGCAACAGAAGAGCTGTAACTTAGATCTGACATGGATGTTAAGTGAGTCCTTTAAGCAGTTGCATAATGAAGAGCAATTTAAACAGTGGTTGAATGAAGCTATATGCTGTGAGCACACATTAAGGGCATGTAATGTCATGTAACTTCATTTAGGATATATTTTTTTTGGATATAGCACTTATATTCTGCAGCCTCAGCCAAGGACAGCACTGAAAGTCCATCCATATGCTGCTCAAGTACCTTCTCTCTCTGAACACACTTCCATAGCATTACACAGTCTCCCTAGGGAGCAGCAGAAAAGCTGATGTATATAAACACAAATAATAGAGTGCTAGAATGTAAGGCAGAAGCTGTGAACCAGAGTCTAAAGCACATGTAAGAATCTCAAATACAGAAAGGCAGGGAGTATGTATTGCTTCCTTTATTTCTACAGAGATCTATCAAAACAGGTTAGTTACATGGTGAAGAAAAGATTTCTGGTTGAAATTTCAATGGCTACTCTGCTTTACCTGTTATTATTATCCTACAGTTGTATTAATATCTTACTCTTTCCATTTTTTATGATCTATTTCCAAACCGTTGAGTATTTTTAGGAGAGAATTTTAACATTGTTCATATTTTGGCTAACAAAGGACAAGTGGTTGCTCATTTGCTTTGACTGGAATTTTAAGCACCCTCAATTATTTTCTGTGTCAGAACTATCTTTGCTGTGGACCTTATCTTAACTTATTATTGTGCTTGTGTTGCCATGGTAAAGGGCCATGCTGCAGTAAAACCAAACAACTGAATTCCATAATGGATTTTTGTCGCTGAAAATTGCATATCTAACTTTGTATATGATGCCCTTCCTCTGAATCACCAAATTACTGTGCATTCTTAATACTTCATTTTCATAGTTGAAGTGCAGCTAAGAACTATTTCTCGAGTACTAAAAAGACAATAGAGAGATAATGGAAAAAATTACCTTTCTTTTCTTGGTCTCCTTTTTTCATCTTGTATTGATTTCTAAAATAAACCACAGAGTAATTAAAAAAATACTAAAAGGAAAGTTTATGCAAAGATACAATTCATCAGTATGCTTGGTGGGAAAGTGGCGTGTATTTTTTGTTAAAAGAAAATATGCAGAACTTATTTTGCTGAGTAACAGAGCAAGTGCACCAGCAAGATCTCAGCATCTTTGTGACTAAGCACGTCACTGTGAATGTGTTAGCACTGGTACTCCCAAAAATCAGTTACTATGCTGCAGGGGAAAAAGAATAACAAAAACTAAGAAACCAGTGGAAAATGACTAGAATTTATGAATTGTGCGCTGTTCAGCCGCTGAGAATCAGCGATCCTGATAGACACCTCGGCATGCAGGCAAATGAACAAGGCATATAAGTCCAAAATGATTGGCTGATTTATAAAAAAAACCCAACACCCCAAATAAACCATTAGTGACTTGCATGACCAATGGCCTACCACCGGACTTCACTTAAAGTCAACCACTTTACAGTGTCCAAGGAGATGAGTCAAAATGGAACTTGTCTCATGTCTGTAATGTGATGTGAGAGAAATACCTTCTTTTGTAGGAAGGACCATAAGGCAGAGGAAATTAAAAAACCAACAAACATGTTCTCATATTGTGTTCTTTAACTTTCAGGTCATCTGGGCTTAATAATCATTCCCCTGTGAAGAGCTGTTGGTCACTGAGATTTTTTGTAAGGCAGAAAAGCCTTGGGAGATGGGAAAGCTGACTGCCCTCTGTTATCAGAGCTCAGTGACTTGTCCAGTGTCCAAGAACAGAAGAAGTGGAATGTCCACTTCCTCAGCTTTAGTACAAACTGATAGCGACCCTTTACCTCACCAGTAAATTTTAAAGTTCTAAAGGGAAGACAGGCTTCCCTTTTTTACACTTTTTTGAAAAACACAATTAATTGAAAGCAAGATTATTTCATATCTTTGAAAACTGCTGCTAAAAATTTGTTTTAAAAGTTCCCTGCATCATCGCAGTTTCTGTTTGCACTGATGCTATGCCATTTTTCTGATACGGAGTTAACCACATAACAGATTTGTTTTCATAAAATAAAATGTTCCTGCCTGTATTGCCTCAGCTTTCTAAATAGGCATTTGCTCTAGAATTATACTGAATTATACATCTCAGACATTTTCCAATACAGAATACAGTGTCATGCCTTTCATTTCAGTCCTTTATCTCACCAATCTTGTTTTCACAAAACAAATCTTATTCTTACATACCAATTTATTTTTAAGAATATCATTTCACTTTAGAAATGCCATTGTTCCAAAGCTGTGTTATTTACAAGCCCCCATAATAAACCATAGCCGTATTTGTCTTTTTTGGTATGCCAGACACAACTCTCCCTGCAGGCCCCTGTGACACCTTCTGTTGAAAGGAGACGCAATTGCTATGGTTAGTTTATTAGCTGGGCTCTCACCGGCTGCTAAAATAGGTCACTAACATACAGGCACCTCGAGCAAATGAGTTTAATTGCTTTTCTGTTGGAAGTGCTTTCTGAGCTGCTTTTACATTTTCTCTCTTTTTGCTTACTGCCTTGCTTCCCTCCCTCCCTCCCGCCCCCCCCCCCCTCCATCCCCAGTATGTTAAAGGCACTGAAGTCAAGAATGGAAAGCAGACCTTGGTATCTGAACTTGGACCGAGGGCTATATATAGAGACACTCAAATCCATTAGTCTCCTGAGCTGTTTGTATTTGCCAATTTCTTCATAATCACAATCTGACACATTTGTAAAGGAAGTTACAGTGTGCATACTAATACAGCCTATTTTAATATTTGCTCTCTCTGCAAAATCAAGCACTAATTTAGACGCTCAAAATAGCTCTCCGAATGAACCTGCTTTTCCCCATGACTTACAAAGAATCTACAGAGAGCAGACACTTATTTTAGGTATTGAAAGTGTAAATGCTGCTTATGCCTATATTGAATGTAGATACCTTCAGATACAAAAGTAAATATTGGCCCAATTTAGGTCTCCAAGCAGAGTAACTACATCTTACTGATTTCAAATCTGATTTGAGCTTTGTCTTTTGTGGCCTGCATCCTTTCAGCAGGGCACAGCTCTCATGCTGCATCAGAAACGAACACAAGAACTAGGCAATTAGGAAGTATTTTTAGGTGGAAATTATCTGGCAATTTAAGCCCACACAAACTCGCTAAACTCACATGTATTAGAGTGTAGTAGGTGGAGTCTTCAGGGTTATTTAGTGTCTTGGGCTTCCGCGGCCTCCTTGGGGGTCTTTGCAGAGGGCGAGTCTCTTCTACTTTGGCTGCTACTGTGAAAAAAAACAGAAAATAGCAAAGCTTATTTCTTCATAGAATGGGAGACTTCTATAAAAAGAGGAGAATTTCACCAGCGAGTAAAAAAAAAAGTCCATTTAGCCACTTTTACTGCTTGCAGTCACTCAAGAAAGCAACTGTTTGGGGCAATTCTGTAACCAGACTGGAAAGCATTATGAATTTACTCATTTGAGCTCTGATGACCCACATGGACACATGCCATGTAGTGAATATCAGTCTGGAGTACCCCAGCAGTCCACCTGGCACAGGCTTCTCCTTCTGAGAAGGGCTGGAGCTGCTCACTGAGAGAGGGGCTCTGAGGGGCAGTGGCTGCTGCTGGAAGGCCACCAGCTCATGACAGGGAGCTGAGCAGTGATATTAATCACTAAGGTGCCAAACATGAGAACCAGCATTAAATCTCTTCCATCCCAAATTCAAAGGCTGGACCTCTATGCTATCATGGTGTAGGTTTTCCCCAAGGTTTCCTGCTGAGGCTGTTCTGTGTCACTGGGCAACACAGCGCGACAGTGCCCTCTGCACCCACTGCAATCTAGTCTACATTCTCTAGTTTATAGAGATCTCCTATAGACACGGAAAGAATCTTTTCATTCTAAAGCAAATGAAACCGAGAATTTACATAAAATGGAAACTGCTGTCCACTGTCTGTCTCCCAGCTCCAGTGTGGACGCTGACTCATGGACTCCAGGAGAGTCCCTGAAAGAATTCATCTCTACACACATAGTTGAAGATAGTGAGGGTGGAATAAATAGCTAGCTGTCAATGAACTACTGAAATGCATTCTGCTCATCTACTGCTTCACATGAAACAACTGACTCCATAACCCAGATGTGCTAATTACACATCATTGCATCCTAGAAGGAAGAAAATGTTTTGTTCTCTATTGGCCACCAGAAACTTTTTTACACTGTTAAAATGAAACTTCTCCCATGTACATCAGACATCTTTTTAATTAAGGAGAAAGCACAATCATTTCAAATGAGAAGTGGTCAGTAATACATCCGCATTGACTCCTGCAAAATTAGCTGTGTAAGTTTTTTGTTATGCGTGATAAATAAAGGCTTGTAAAGGTCATGGATATATGGAGGAGCCAGAGTGAATAATGTTCATTTAAATTGTAGTGGGATGATTACATTCCTTGTCTTAGTTTCTTATCTGAAATGCAGACATCTTCCCATTGTAATGAATGAAACAGGTACCTTTTAACATTTTGCAATATAAAAGAACAACAGTGTTTTTCTAAGTCAAGGTACAGATAATTCCTATGAAACAACAAGATCTAGATGCAACAAATTCATTTCTAACCTATATGAAATGTAAATTATATTATTTTATTTGAAATGGTATGGAAGGCCCAACTGTGCTCCACGTGGGCTGTTGTTACTCTGCTCCTGGAATAATTCCTGGAATTATCTGAGTTTCCCGTTGGGGCAGAGTAGAAGAAAACCTTCCTATTGCATTTTGAAACCTAACAGGAGCCTAAACTGGAAACAATACCTTAAAAAAAAACCACCAAACCATAACAAAACTCCCCAAAACAGATAAAAAACAAACAACAACAATAAAAATAAAACAACAACCCAAAACAACAACAACAAAAAATGCCCAGTTCCTTAATTTCTACATGATTCAACAGAAACACCGAACTGCCTGTGTAGGAAAAGACTGCATCAAAGATCCTGACTGCATGAAAATCTGGAACAAGAACATGAAATCAAATTGTGGGCTCTAAGAAAATACTAAGAAAGACTCAAATAATACTTAATTCATAACAATGTATTCATCATTGTCAAGCATATTAGAGCATTCTCTTATTCTATATTACAGTAATTTCAACTGAAATTAGTTGTATGTTTCTCATGCATGTGTTCAGCAAAGAAGACTCCTCGTACACTCAAAAAATCATTTTGATAATGACGTTTTAGTAAAAAACAACTTTTTATCTTGGCCTGTGCACTTTGCATATCTGAGCTATTCAGAAGAACTGAGGGGACAGAACCATTATCCTGAGGCAGCCAGTCTTCTCAGCCTGGGCATCAACTGTTTCTTTATAAAATTATACAGAGAGCAGAAAATGTCATTCTGAGTTTTGCCTTCAAATTACACAGCAGGTAAAAGAAGCTTGATGGATTTAGCTTTCTTTGTTTTACCAGAAAGTAAACCTGTGATTTGCCTCTCTGCTTAGATTTGTGTGTTTGTTGCTACTGAAACACAGCTGATGTGGTAGTGGTTAGTTCACAGAATCATAGAATCACAAGGTTGGAAAGGACCTATAAGATCATCTAGTCCAACCGTCCTCCCTTTACCATACCTACAGGAAACCCCTAAACCATGTCTCCTAGCTCTCTATCCAGGCGCTTCTTGAACACTGCCAGGGATGGCGACTCCACCACCTCCCCAGGCAGGCTATTCCAGTGCCTGACGACTCTTGTTGTAGTATTGGACAAGTCACTGCACTGAGTAAGGTTTGCTTTTTGCTGCTACTTCTAGAAGTCATTTACTCAGTCAAGTTAAAGGTAGAAGGCAAATTAAATATCTAGGCCTGACAAATGGTCAGTTTGATGTGCTTGTTTTCCAGATGGTCTATACCTTTCTGCAGCAGGCAACGGAGAATGAAGTAAAATCATTCACTTATTAACAGGCAAAATATGTTACATAGAAAAGCTTTCTTTCAGAGCTCTACAGTATTTATATCTTATTGCCTTTTTCTGTTTACAACTTCAAATATCTGCAGGAAGATCTGGTCCTGCCCTTTTTATCTGAAAGGGAAAACTGATGCTTTCTACCTAATGAACATTTAAACATGAGTGTTACAAAAATGATAAAAATTCATCAGAGAATCACACAATTATTAAGGTTGGAAAAGACTGTTAGTATCACCTAGTTTGACCATCAGCTCATCACCACCATGCCCACTAACCATATCCATCAGTGCCACATCCACACGTTTCTTGAACACCTCTAAGGACGGTGTCTCCACAACCTCTCTTGGCAGTCTGTACCAATGCCCAACCACACTTTCAAAGAAGAGAATTTCCCTAAATTTCCACAGGGCAGTTACCCTGTGCTCTGTGGTTGCATAGACACAAGCAGGTGCTGTCAGTGCTGCTGCACAGTCACGTGCCTTACTGCAATGCACAGGAGAAATTAGAAACAAAGACATTTGAAAATTCACTGACCGTGTTGCCTAAGATTTTACCAACAGGAAGATAGGTCAAACAAGTTTAAAAGGTGAAAGATTTTCCTCAGACTGCAGAAAATTCGGAAAGCGGCACCTATTTGAAACATTCAAGTTCAGGCAAGAAATGCTTGAATAAAGATGAATCAGTATCACCAGCCCTTTAGGTTGAACTGTCTGCACATCCTGACATACAGTGATAACCTTGGAAGACAGCAATCTAGAGGAATCTACATCCATGGATGCTAATATAAATTATCATCTGTCTTACAACAGATCATATACTGAGTACTAAAGAAAGAGAGAGGCTACAGCTGTGATAAGCATCTGAGCAATGAAAGGTCTTTATTTATTAGGTCACCTGCAGAAACAGATAAACATGTCTGCATGTCACTGAAGTGAAATGGTACTTGTTTGATTCAGCATTGCCCCACATCTTATGTGGATGGGAAGAATAAAGCCAGCCCCAGAATAAAGCAGGAAGAAAAAACAGGCAGGAGGTCCAGTAATTTTCTGGGTTTTGCTGAGGAGACTGGAAGAAAATAGAAAATTGCAGGTATAGTAACTGGAACGACAGAATGTGATAATAATAAATCAGCAGCTATCGAGCTTCCTCTTCCCTGCAGATGCTGCCCAGGAAATCTGTGTAAGCAGTGCTGCAGCAGCAGGGGGGATCTGGGTGAACACCCCACCTGCCTCACTGCTTTGTGGAGCTGAATGGGTCTTTGGCTGTTCTGAAGTGGCCTGTACCATGAGAATTTCATTCTAAATATAGAAAATTCTCTTCCAGAGATTTTGTACTTTCAATGTCATTTAATACTTACAGGGATGAGCACTGGTGAAAAAATAAAAATAAAAAATAAAAATAGTTCCCATCATGAACAAATTCCCCTCCTTCAGTTTTTGACTCAAAAACTACACTGTGACCATTTGTGCTCTAACCCTAAGTGACCCCAAGGCTCACTAGAAATTCAAAGGGGCAGTCCTGGGATGCAGCCATTTTGTTTAGCTGAATGTATTTAGTAAGCAGATACAACTTAGCTGGTGATTGGAGCCGCAGGGAATATTGCTTATTCCAGGAACCTTGTACAGCATGCATTATGCATTTTTATAAATACAAATAAATTCACTTATGAACAACTTAACCTTGTAGATTTAATATTCATTAAAACTTCTGGCTTGAATGTTCTTTAAACTGTAGGATTTGCATTTTTATTAAAATAAACAGCTTTGAAAATCTGAACACTTGTCACAGTTCGCCATCCAGCTTTCCCACAGTTCCTCCCCTTCTGTGGATAGAAAAATAATAGGATATTTTATCAGAGGAATAGGTAAATTCTCAGATGGATAAAGGCCACCTCCCCACTGATGAAGGTAGACAAGCATTCCTATCTGGCATAAAGTTATAAAATATACATTTCATGTTACAGTTATAAAATGACATGTAAAACTAACAAAGCTGTAGAAGGTGTATAAATAAGTGCAAACCTCCAGAGTAATGAGATACAGATATGATCTAAAGAACAGATGAAGCTCAACAAACTCTGCTGTAGGGTAAGAAAACAAAAATGGCCCAAGAAGGAAATCTGAAGTAAAAATTTATCCCGTAAATGTGTGCGTATAAATCATACTGAAACATAATGCAGGGAAGAAAACAAGAAAGCTCCTTCCTGTTTAAAACATTGTGCATCACTCATGTCTTCCTGCCTCACTTTAGCATGGTAGTCTGCAGCACATCACCTCAAGTCTTTATTTGACACAGTTGTTTAACTCATGGCTTACAATGTTTAAGGGCAAGGTAAGAGTTCAGTTGCAGCTTCATAGTTGAATAGCACTCACTATTCCATTCTAAATGTATCTACCCTTGAAAATAGTAGTACTGTCCAAATATAGACTATGGGTACCATTGCTGACATTTCTTGTCAAAGAAAATTAGATATTATTATCAAGCATTTAATTTTTACACCTGTAAATTAAAGAGAAAGTTAAAATAGAGGCCTTGTGTCTAAACCAAATTTTCTTAAATACCGTGCCTAGTGCAGAAATGAATAAAGTGTTGCCATGTCACATATTTGTTGGGAGAAAAAAAATGAAGAAAATAAATCTTCCTTATGTTAAGACCACATAACATCAAAATTACATTTCTTTCTTTTCATTAAAATAAGGCTGAAGTCTTGATTTCTTATGCAACTCAATAACATTTTCACAGTTGACATACAAAGTGTTAGAACTTGGTTCAAAGAAATGCACGATACTCTTCACATCTGTGTTAAAAAGGATACGAGCAGCACTTTCATGAACTTCATCATTGGGAAAATGCTGTATTATGACACTGCAGGGGTATAGAATAGTGACATGTTCCAAGATAAAGCAAAGTTAAGTGGCTGACTGGTAAACACTTTAAGTGGGATTGCATTCATAGGTGACAAACTCTGGCATTCTCTTGTCTCCTGTAGAGCTACTTAAATTTATAGCAGTGCTTAGGGAGGACTTTGTACTACTCTGCTGCTGATCTTCATCATATTCACTTGTTGAAGTAATGAGACCTTCAGCTAGTCAAACAGTTTCCCGGTTTGTCCTAGTCTTGGTTGCATTTTGGAAACTCTACTGCCCATACTAATTGGAACATAAGCGACTTTGGAGTGTGTTTTCAGAGGCAATGTCCTCTTAACTACAGAAGTTGAAGGGATGCTAATTACTAGTAAGAATTTACTCTTAATTTCAAAGTCACCTCCATCAACATTGGGAGGAATTAGAATTTTTGATACACTCAGTTGCACTTCTTGGTAGCTAACAATTTTACTCAGCAAAAATGAGCCCAACTTTGGTAAAGCATTTGACATGATATCTAATATAGTCTCAGATCCTACCCCTAACATTCACTGCTGAGCAACAATGAGTAAAAAAGAGCCAATGTGGAATTTTTACCAAATAAATGTATCCCTAGAGATGCTGTGAGTAGGTCTCATACGGATTCATTCACCAGTTTTAAGAAGCACTGAAACAAAATTCCAAGAAAATGGTAAGTGTGTAAATCCCTAACAGGCTTGGATATTTCTTTGGAAAATGTTTCAGACACATATTGATATGAGGCTTAGTACAGAAACCAACAGCCTGAGTTATATGAGAGGGTGCAGCCAGCTCATTTCCTAGTCCCCTGCCCTTGAGAACATGAATAGGAGTTGTTTCTTGACAGTCCTGCTGACGAAAGAAAATTCTATCTAACTGTAAGGTTCAGCATTACCTGACTGACAAACATGAGAAGAATATTGGTTGTTAGTTTGCTTATCTTTGGACATCATCACAGGTCTCAGCTGATGTGACAGTATCATTTCATTTAATTTTTGCTGCAATGCCAAGTAGTCTTCAGATAATTTTGATATCTGAAATGAATAACACAGAATTTCTCATTATTATATAATAGATATGTGTGTTCCAAGATAACAAAGATAAAACGGTAGACTGGAGAATGATTTTAAAACATATTGCGCCAGCTGCTACAGTGCAGGTCCCTAGCACAGTCACAGTCCTCTCCTTAAAAACCAATCAACTCAACAAAGAAAAGTGTAGGAAATCCCGTGCTGCAGCCAAGTCCTGCAGCTACTTGATATTGGTTCATTTAGGCAAGCAGGGGCTGCCTTGGTGACACTGGGATGCAGAACAGCTTCTGCAATATGTACACTTTTCTGAACTTTTTCTTACGTTTATGGCGTTGACACAGCAACTCGCATTTTTGTTTACAGAGACACTAGGCCTTGTCTGGCAAATGTACATTTCAAACGAAGCCAGAGCTTCTGCATTTGGGTTAATAATGACATAATTTTCCCCCTAACTTCTTTTTCCCTTCCTTTCTGAAAAAGGCTGTTTTTCTTGCAGCCCCAAGTATGCATTTCTATGCAACACTCATTAAAAAAGAACACATCAGTCTCAGTTGAGAGACTGAAGGCCTGGTTCCACTGAAGTCAGTTAAATGACTTTCTCATTCTGTCCTTGCTCAGCATGTTACATACAACATATTTCATTTATAAGCTTCTTACCTGACGTGAAAAGGCTGCCAAATCACAGGTCTCTTTTTCAGATCCTCCCTTCAGTGTCTTAGAGCCCTCAGCCTCTATCACAGTGCTTTCCTTATTTTTTTTTGTGTGGGGATCTTTATTTTGAACGTGTACTGCTTCTGTTGGCTCATTCGCAGTGTTCTCTTGACCTTTGCAAGGTAATTTCCCTTCTTTTCTGAGTTGTCCTCTCCTTCTGTAACCCCGGTAATTGCTCTGAATAACCACTGCTGCCTTCTCTTTCTCCTCTAAACTTTGTTTTTCTGCTTCAGCTTGCTTTCGTGAACCTCTTAGTGACTCCTTTCTTACAATCCCTTTACATCCTCTAGGCATCATTTCTTCATGTTTCAGATGGTTTCTTTCTACATCTTCGTTGGTCTCAGGCTGGATCACAGCAGATTCTTGATTTTGCCTATCTGTACTGAGTGTGTCCTGGTTAGCTTGCTCCTGCTGGGGATCAGGTTCAGCTGTGATTCTGACAGAAGCTTTGTTGGATGGCTCTTTCAAGGATTCCTGTTCTTCACCTTCATCAGATTGCTCTACTGCAGGCCTCTGCTTCACAGAAGCTCTCTGTTCTTTTGTAGACATTACCTCTTGCTCCTGTACATTTCCTATGTCACCATTTCCAGTGCACACATTATCATTAACAGCATCACCCTCTCCCTGAGTCTTCTCACTCACTGCTTCTTCCAGTGTAACATCTTCAGCTGGCTGCAGTTGTGCTTCAAGATATTCCACAACAGATAATTCTTCCTCTGCTATTTTTTTGCGTTCTTCCTTTATTTTTTTACGGGCTCTGTAGCCCCTGTAATTGCTCTGAACAATAACAGCTGCTTCTTCTTCTGTTTTAGGAAGGGCACTCTTCACTTCAGCTGTACATTCCTCATTTTCTTGAAGTTCTATGTCCTTTTCACTAGAGGATGCTGCATTCTCAGTTTCTTTCTTTCTAAGTGATTCCCTAAATGGAATAGAGTTTGGGGGAGAAATTACAGTTGAAGGAGATGAACGATAGTGACAACTTTAAAATTCTCTCTGGTGAACTACCATTGTGTAGCAAATGGCAGTTGGGTAGATGGTAACATGGTAAAAATTTAGTGCATATAGCTAGAATTAGGGCCACACTGCTCCTGCCCATTGTCTCCTGAGAAAGACTGTGGACATGGCTGTTCTATACCTCTGGACTACACTACAGCTGCTGAAATGCTGTCACTGAAAACAAGGCTGTGATGCCAAGTGCCCCACCACCATGTTGCAGAGATGTTTACAATGTGATTCACCTCCCCTTACTTTCTGTTGTTGGATGAGCAAGTCATCTAGGTTCCTGCTCATCATCTCCAATGCTTATCAGACATTCACTTAAGAAGAGTCATGAATATTTTTTTTACAGGTCACATTAACCCTATAGTATCTCCTTGGCTTGAAAATGAGAGAAAATTGCCTAGGGACATTAAAGGAAGTCAAAGTGAATTTACATTACTGTATGTATATCTAGAATAATTTGTTTCACTACATCACTTTTTTTTTGTTTGTTTAGTTTTGCATTCTATTTTGTTTGTTTTTTATATATATCAGTGCAGTTACTGGAAAGGGACACAGTGACATAAGAGACAGAAAACATTACTACCTCCTCTTTTTGAAGCTCTTCCTCTCCTTATATCCCCTGTAGTGAGATTGAATTGTTGTTGCTGCTTTGTTCCTTGCCTCAGTTAGTTCTTTTCTCTTCTTCCTGAGTAAGTATCCTCTGGCAACTGATAGGAAATAGTAACATAAGCAACCTTAGGCAACAAACATTGGATACCCCCAAAATTTCAGACACTTCAATGGTAACAGTATTCAAAAAGTAAACCAACAGTAAAAGGGAGGAATAAGGAAACACAGACTGAGGTGATAATTATGGTTATGTTTCAGCTCAAATTACTCTTTTTCAGAAAAACTGTTGAGATTTCAGAAAGCTGCAGTTGTTCTATGTGAGGATACAGCCAAGGTCTTTCTCAGTATTTTGCTGGACCAAAGAAAATAAAAGAAGACATCAAAAGAAGCAGAAACACAGTGCTATTGAAGTGCCTCTAGAACCCTGTACTCTACGCTTCATGTACTTGTTTTGCCTACTTCAGGCAATTGCTGTGACTCAAGGTTTTTAATTTCCCTGGGAAAACCTATCACACTATAGACAATACCAGCCTCTCTTTTGGTACAGACATAGAACTTTAATTCCTTAGGTAAACATTCACTTGATCAGAGAAAAAACTGAAAATGTTATAGCTCAGCAGTAAGAGTAGACCTAGCTCATAATCTTTTTCTTAGTGCTTTGTGAGAGATCCAAGCTCAAAAGTCTCTGACATGCAGGGACCCTCACCACTATGACAGCTGGTAGTTTAAGGGCTGGGATTCAACTCCAGGTGAAGGTGACTAAAGTGAGGTGTGTATGAATGTGTTTACAATTGTGCTTAGTCTCCAAGCTCTCATTGAAGTCAATGACCAGTCATGAGAAGCTTGATGCACTTGCTGGCATATGGCTATTGAGTGTCATCTGAAGTGCTTCAGGATGCCCTGAACCGGAGCAGAAGAGAAATTGTACCTGGCTAGCTCAGATTGAGGCCTGGCAAAAAAACAATCAGACATGAGTGGAAGTACAGGTTGTAGTCTTCTCAAATGTAACAACTATTACTGATAAGTAACAAAACCTATTCCTAGCAAAACAGCATGAACACACACATTACATGCAGATCATGTCATAAAGGGTTTCAGCAGCACCAGCTGCAACAATTAGATGTATCAGGCTGCGAGTGAAAAGTCTTGCTATGGCATTTTGCCAGCCCACTTCATAGATGTAGAACATTACTCTATGCTGCTTTGAGGTACCGGTAGTGGAATACATCGATCTGCTTCAACCACTGCATACAGCTATATGAGATATATAGTACCTCAGAAAGTATAAATGAGCATAGTCAGTACTGTGCTAAGGTCATAGCAAAGAATCTGAATCAACTTATTTTGTTTGGAAAGGAAAGCAAACAATTCTTACTTGCTTGAAGCCTAATGATGTATTTTTCAATTTTTTTATTGTGTTTTGCATTCTGGTATTCTTTACGAGCAGCAAAACCCCTGTAAGCTGGAAAGAGATGCAAACAAATAAACAATCCATTAGATACACAAGAGGATTTAAGAATAAAAAAACTCTGGAAAGAATTACAGACCTCCATTAAAATGTTTTTATAAAAATTTTGCAGGATTTATCTTTCCAAAAGCAGCAAACAAACATAGGCACTATGAATCTACATAAAAATTACATTTTCTGGCAAGTTAAGTTACTATGAATGAAATGAATACAAAACACAGGAGAATCAGAATGTACAACAAGATGATGCATGAAGTGTATTAAAAATTTCAGCTGATATCTCCACCAACAGTGTAATTGGTCTTATTATCTATCTGGGATGTTTAATCCATTCTATTTTTATTCTTATATTACACAACCTTGACAGAGCATGCTAGAATATTATTAATAACAGTATCATTTATGCAATAACATCCTTCCATTTAAAAAATTGTCTTTAAAGGTAATATTGATAAATGCAACTTCAGTAAGAAGACTGTCATAAGCTGCTCAGAAGAAATTATTCTTCACAAGAGCAGAAATGAAGGATCAGAAATTTTGTAAAATATAACAACAGGAAAACAGCAAAACCCACATCCAACAAGCACACCCATCTATTGGCTGCACACACGTGCTAACTTTAAGCAAATCTTCAAATGTTTTAAAGCCATTACCTGATTGTATTTTAATAG
This sequence comes from Coturnix japonica, assembly GCF_054131305.1. Taxonomy (NCBI): domain Eukaryota; kingdom Metazoa; phylum Chordata; class Aves; order Galliformes; family Phasianidae; genus Coturnix; species Coturnix japonica. The sequence goes on along the minus strand of NC_140664.1, from coordinate 124,695,195 downwards.
CACTTTGTTCCCTTTGTTCCTTTATCTTTTTGTATCTCCTTGAGCCCAGCCACCCTCTGACATAAGCTTGAATCAATATAATCCTATCAACCGTCTCTTTTCGCATTAAATTCAGCTGTTCCACATGATAGTACTTGAGAAATACCTTAAAAAGAGACAATCAGTAGTTTTAGTTACTATGGTTTACACAAACTGGCCCTTGCAGTCCCAGTATTCACTCAATCCACTTAAAATCTACATGTTACAGTTGGTGCCAGCCGACTTCTTACTTGTATTACCTAAAAGATCAATTTTATTGAAGACAGCATCTTGTTTGCTTGTAGAATTATTTTACCTTGCTCTCCCCTTCAACAAAGGTGATCCAAATTTGGAACTTTAAATCTCTTCTTCCCAAGTTTAAATTAAAGGCATAGTTTATTCACTAAATTGATTTTATCAAGCATGAAGCTTTTTCTCCTCCATTGCTGGTAGTCTGGTTGCTCCAAGGAAGAAGAATGGGCAGATCCTTACTACCACATTTTTAGAAACAGTACAAGCAACATCATTGGTCACATACTGAATTTATAGGTGAGGTAGGCTGTGGCATTGTTACAGTTGATCAGAATTTTAACACATTTCTGGGTCAGGATTTCAGCCAGATACTAAGGAACAGTTCTGCAAAATGTTTTTTTGTTTGTTTTGGTTTTGGTTTAGTACCAGAAAAGACCAAGAGCTACTCCAATCAAATGAGTGAAGAGATTAAGAAAATGAATTGCCTAGTAAATTAAGAATGACGTGCTGCAATAACACTGCTTTGGTATACATACTGTATATATTAAACAACAAATATAAAAGGTTACTTTAGTTTTTCCAAGAACCCAGTTGTCAAGGTGGGCTTTTTCCAAGATGGCAGCACAGGTTTCTGGGCTGACTGGAGGATCATCATTTGTTTTGTAACAGATGAGATAATACCTAAAGACAAATATAAAGATGATTCTTTATTCCCTTAAAAGCAAGCAGTGTTTGCAAATATATCTAAACCATTAATTTAAACTAATAAAAACAATTATATGAAAGAAAACATAGCACTGAAAAAAAACCCAAAAAGAGTACACCAAGAAAACTGCTATGATTTATACACAGTACTGAGAAATTCAATTAAAACCGGATGAGTGACATATTGCACACCCTGGAGGGATGTTTAATTCTATAACAATACTGGGAGGCTTTAAAAAGTGTGCAGCTCAAGTAGGGTTGTGTGCCAGTACTTTGTTCCTCTGACTGCATTCTGTGAGTTATTTCAGCGATAAAATAAAAATATTTGTGAAGACTTTCTGTCTAAATTAGTGTCCTTCATAGCTAGAAATGTCATGAAAATTTCATATCTTAATTCTTGTGCAAGACCATCTACCTTTTAGAGGGTTAACATTATGTGAGATACACCCCAGCTCTTGTTACTTCCTTGGAAGTAACTCTGACTCGGAAAAAGGGTCAGAATGCTTATGCATGAAGACTACCCATCCCATACAAATTCAACTGGCAGGTAGAAGAGTTCTTGCATGTTCCAGGACTTTTTAGAATGCCTCATTACAAAACGAGCTGTACTTATCTTGTTTCATTTATTTATTTATTTATTTATTTTAATTCAGAAAATTATGTTAATACTCTGTGTACTTCCTGACACTGCATTCTACTTTTTTTTTCTTTTTTCTAGTTATTTATTTAGCCTTCATATGCTAAATCTGGGTTGTACCTGCTTTAGATGAAGGTAATAATTCCCTCAGAGCATAGTAAGAAAAGGAGAGAATGCTCTTTCCTGCATTATCACTGATTCCTACACCTACTCATTTATTTATTTATTTTTTCTCTTTCTTTTTGTACTATACAGTGAATTGGTTTAATAACCAAAATAAATCTGTCGACATTCCAGGCCTATTGTAAGTCTCAAGTATTAACAATAAAAAGACAGGGAGATACGTACCTGTTAAAATCCCTTTCTGCGTAATGTTGTATCACCTATGCTTGGGACCTACACAGCCTTGGGCAATCAGGGGCACTCTCTTTGGCGAGCTTCCTCATTGTGGTCACTGATTTTCTTTCCTTTATCAGAGCAGCAAAGTTCTTGATAAAAAGTAGCAACTAAAAGCCACAGCACATCTTGGTGCAGTGATGACCACCTCTTCCCACGCTGCACTCTTGCAAGACACTAATATTACCGGCAATGCCATACTATTAAAACATCACTTTGTCCTTACTCTCTCTCCTTGTGCACCAGCAGCACTCCACGGCTAGCTCTCTGTTTCTAGGGCACTATTACTTTTAACTGCTTCTGTCTAAGTGGCTGTTGCTTGGTTTTTCCTAGTCTTGCTCTCCATTTCAGAAATCTAAGTTCTGACTGAGGCAAATATTCAGGGTCTTTATTTGCAAAAGAGAACTACAGGCTAAGTGCTCAGAATTCATTTTTTGAAGCAGTGGGAGAGAGTTAAAGGGATTATAAATAAATCATTATTCATTATCCTTCTTAACAAATGTCTAACACTTAGAAATTGTATTTTAAACAGAACTATGCACTTAATGAACCCCTCAGCCCTAGATGAGCAGTTCCAAATTATTATCAATCCCTGCCAAAAGCAGATGTTGCACAGTGCTGGATCTCAGGAGCTGGAGAAATGGCGACAATTCTCTGTCTCCAAATTCTCCACCATTTGAAGCATTAAACTCCTAACCCTCTAATCTCTGAAGAAAACTTTCAGGTTATAAGTGAGTCAATTTTCACCCAAATGCAGAGGGAATATGGAACAATCATGCTGAGATGCATAACCTTTCCCTACCAATCCAGAAGGGCTCACAAATCTTGTGACTGATCTATTCTGTCATCCAATGTGCAATCATATTTGTAACGTCTCTGTTTTTATTTCTTTAAAACACCATGCCAAAGACATGCTTATCAAACTCTGAGCAGCAATGAGACAAGAGAAAAAAACATTTCTTCACATCAATATTACCGTTTTATGAAGTTAGCGAAGAGTATGCGGTGCGAATAACCTTGTCTTCGAATCCTTGCTGTCTCCAGAATTCCTGTGTAACGCAGCTGAACCAGCACTTTTTCTTTATCAAACTTGTTTGCCTGCCGGTCATTGTTTGGCTTGATGCACCGGACAAAATGAGGCTGGCCAACCACCATTTTGGATAACAAATCCATGAGAGAGTACTGCAAGAAAGTAACAAAATATCTAACACCAGGATGCTTTAATGTAGTTCCGGGTGTAGCTGAAATTTTATTTCATATGATCAAGAACATGTGAAAAACCACTCACATTTCAGTAAAAGGGAACTTCATCAGCAGATGAAGTAAATGGCCCACCAACAATTCAAATTTCGAAAAGATCAGCATATACTGATTCAGGGCAACAATGACCTCAAATGGTTCTAGTGTAGCCCATCCAGAGCATTCTCACTAAAACTGCAATGATTTGTGGTACTGCCAATAACTGAACTCCTGCTTTGTTTTAGGAAGCAGCATTATCTTTAACTGCAGTTTTAAAAATTGATCTGTTTCATACAGTGTCCCTGATGACCAGTGCATGTAACAGCAGCTGGTGGGCTGGGTTGGCCACATCAAATTCATATCAAGCTGTACATTTAGCAGAAACAAAGCACTGTTTGCTAGAGCATAAATGAATTATGTGTGCAACTGCAGAAGAGGGGAGAGTTAAACGAGAAATATTTCTAATGACATCCCACTCATTCTTCTAAAGGGACAAGTACTTGACTGCACATTTTATGCCTAATGATGAAGACCGGGAACAAGTAAGTGTTTGGGGCAAGTGCATTGGGCTTGGAGTGTGCATCAATGACTGAGCTGTTAGTGACAGTGTGGTAGTAAAAGGTGCTAAATGCTGTCAGATCTGATGGAAGGGTAGTGTCCCCTTCTGAAAGCCTCTTCCCAGACACATAAGCTGGTCTAATATGTGAGAGAAACTCTCCTTGAACTTCTTTATTTTTTCTTGGAATCTTGTTAGGTAATTGCAACCTGTGGGGTTTTTTGTTTGTTTGTTTGTTGGTTTTTAACCTATTGTCAACTATTTGAAGATTCACCCAAAGAGAAAGTCTTAAGAATGAGAAGCGAAACAGCAAGAAGCCAGTAAATATCACCATCCTGGCATTAAAGTGGAGGAAACTAAAGTCACCCCACAAGAGGGGACGCTTAATCTACTCTGACATAGTGCATCCTCTTCATTGTATAGGCTGATGGTGACACTACATCTCCCCTGCCAGCACCAAAACTTTGAGGAGGGTTAAACTAAAAATGCACAAATTCAATCCAAAGTTGTGCTTTTCCCACCTCCCCAGGATGCCAGGCTAGCAGAGAGGGTGCTATTTGTAGCTCCTCATGCCAACTGAGGTGGATATGGCTGTAAAAACCTCTTGATTTGTATTTCATAACATTGCCATGTAGGAAGATCTTATTAACACACAAACAAACAGGCTCATTCCTCAAGATTCAGCCTGACTACACAGAAGGCAGAAGCCAGGATGTCACACAGTTCAGCAGTAGGTTGGGGACATGAAACTGGTGTAGGATGTCAAGAGCCATATGTTTCCTATTAAAATGTGCAACTCCATTCTGGACAAATGCTGCACGATGCAGCAAAGTGCTTAATTAGTTTTATTACTAGTGTAGCAGTGGAACACAAACAAGTAGGACAGGATAATAGATATGCTTTTTTCTACTCATCCTGGGAGGCAGATGGTTTTCTCAGTCACCCATGGATTTCTGCATAAGAGGAAACCACTGGGGATGAGCTGAGTTTTCATTTGAGGGCATTAGCTAGCACGATCTGAGCAGGGATTTCCACTACAGAAAACAGTAACAGGAAAGTGCAAATATAATAAACTCATCCATGGCTTCTGTTGCTGAATTTGGTGGTAATACCAATCCGAGTCACAGATATGAGTTCTGAAGTAGATTCAATACATTTTTCCATCCAGAATATTAACACAGCAGTTTTGAACCACCACGGTAGCACGGTTTGAATAATCCTTGGTAGACCAAAAAGCTGTGTAATTGTGTATACTAACAAAGAGATCCTGCTTCTTACTGTTCTCTGTCTCAGACGTAAACAAACTCTTAAAGGTCATAAACATTACCTGAGCCTCCTTTACATTTTTGCTGGGAGATAGGAGTTATGAGAACCTGGAGCCTCAGAGCTGTGCTCCAGTCAGCCAACTCCATGCATGACTCTGGAGGAAAGAATATCCTTCACAAATATTTTCTATGACAGAATCAGCAGCACAGCCACTGCTTGGGAAAGTAAAAATCAAAATCTTCCCCTGTCGCTCCTGTTCCAAATTAGCTTTGCCCTTTTCCTTCCTAAGATGGAAGGAAATGCTATACAACTGATGTCCAGTCTTCCCTTACATCCCTTAGGAAAAAACTGGTAAGTGAAAGATGATTCATACAGAGAAGCATTGTGACAGAAATATGGCTGTGTATTTGAGTAAAATTAGATGGAACATTACGGTTTCCTTTAGATATTTATACAACACAAACTGCTGGGCCCTAAATACGTTTCACAAACTCTAAGTTGACCACTGTTGACTCTAAGTCAACAGGTGTATTTCAAAAGATGAAAGAATAAATATTTATTCTACTCTTAAAAAAAATAAGTAGGTGAAAAGATCTGATATCTTACTCTGAAATAAGAAGCAACTGTTTGTGTTTTCATACTGGTTGTCTCTCTTGGATGATGCCCAGTATCTCCAGATTCATTCTGTATAGATGAAGAAAGAAAATGACACTTATCTATGTTGAGCCCATAGCGTCCTTTCCAAAGCCTCAACAAACCACTTCTTTGAGAAAATCAATTAAAAAAAAAGCACTAAAAACTGGATAAGTTACCGCATGATCACTAGCACAAAGTAGTTACACCAATACGATACATTACTTTGCTGCACAATGCACAAACATTCACATACAGAGGACACAGTCTGAGAGCAGAACATCTAAATAACTGCCACAAATACCTTGACAATGTCTGAGATCCTGTTATTGTGGACCACTGCTATTGTGGTCATTCTCTATGAAATATGACTGTACTTCACATCAAATTACTAATTTATTTATTTATTTATTTATTTCTGAAGCTTTTATAAAACTATAGCGAGAAAGAAGGGAAATGTTAGGTTTTTTTTTACCTCACGGAAGGAATATGAATTGCACAACACAAAGATATCCAGCTAAACAGAAAAGAAAATAGGAGAGGGAGAAAAACCATCGAAGGGGTTACTTGCTTACTTTTAGTACCAATGACAGTATTGCCTTTGTAATTTAACTTAAGATTCAATGAGGAATCACGATATCAGCTTTCTTACCTTTGTACGACTGATTGATTTCTGGGGGGTCCACATCTGGTAACTGATTGTAGTTTTGCTTTTACTGTGTGCCAGGTTACCTAAGGGAAGATCAAAGAATGCAACCTACCAAAATGCTTAGATCACATCTAAACTAAAAACTATGTTGAACCACCTTATTCGGTGCAAACATATGATTACAAAAGATGTTGACTTTTTCTGTGTATGCTGTCATTTCTCTTTGCACTCTTGAGATGGAACAAGCTCTGAAGAAATTGCATGAAGATGGAACAGAACTGAATTTTCTGCCTTCAGCGCTTACATCACCTACTAGAGCAAAAGAAATAAACAGAATGCTGCAGAAGGTGAAAAAGATATATCTTATGGTATCCATGAGCTTTTACACTAAGGAGCTTATTTTTCTATCCTAGTTCTAAGGCTACATATATATAAGTTAAAATCATATGCCAGTACCCTTCTCCAGCTGAGGTCAGATGACATGGCATGACTCAAGTCTATTCAGCTAAACCCTATACTTCTCCACTCTTCTACTTCACTGGTAAAAATACAGTTGCATCCCCCCCTCAAAACTTGCTGGAAACCATTGCTCATTTGTACTTTGTTGTGAAGAGTGCCTGGGTATTCCTGGGAGAATGTTAGCTGACATTGACCAGAACTGTCCCAGGGTGACATACTAGCAATTAATCATAATGGACAATACTGTGGCAGTGTTTTGGCTACTGTCTGCTGGCCCTGGTAGTTTTGTTTACTACCATAGACATAGTCTTAATACTGCAACCTTGTAATTCTTAGCCAAAAGCTACCCTTAAATAATGACTTGAAGGACAAGTTCACAGGAGTGGTTTATATAGACACTGACTTTCTAAAGAAATAATAAATAAAGAAAACACTATGTCACTTTACACCATGTTGCTTTATGTTGATAAATCCTACCCAGTGCTGCATGCTGCCATTACTTCTGCTGTTAATTTAACACCTCTGAAATCTCATTACATACTGTGAGAGCCTGTAATCTCTCTATGCCCATCTACTCCGAGTAAGAGAAGGACAAGAGTTACATGAAAGTTGGATAAAAAGCTGCAACTATATGGTATGTATGGTATGCTCAGCTAATGTACCATGGGTTATGTGATGGTATCGAATGGAAAAATCCCCTGTGCTTAGCTAAATATCACTTGGTAGAATAGAAAGAGAGGTTACTCACATCTAACGTTAGCTATCTGGAAGCGAAGTATCTACTGGATCTCCACTGCATTCAGTGAAGAGAGGGACCTTACGAAAGATTTATCTCATCCTAAGAGAAATACTCCAGGTGCATAGGATTGGTTGGACTCTAGATATACCTCAGTGTTTCCACTTACTGTATATGGATGACTTAGACTGGAAACTAACTTTTATCTGGTTAGAGCTGGATTGCTTGGGTCAGTTTCAAAAGGTAAAACATTTGATGTAGATTAACAAAAGAACTAAAATTATCTTCAGAGTCATCATTGCAAAACATTACTAAAGTTCTTGGTACCATTTAGGCCATGACCTTGGCTCTACAGAAATTATAGTTTAACATCTTAGCAGATGTAAATAAGTTAAAATGTTCAGGGAAGGACACTGTGCTCTGTGCTTTCCCAACAATACTGATCTAAAATAGACTTTCAAGACTAAATTTTGCATTCCACCAGCAAAGCTTCCTTTGTAAGTAACAGGAGCTTTGCCAAAACCTTAGCTTCTGTAAGTTATGATAACATTTTGGAGAAATTTCCATTAGGCTCTTTCAGTTCAGCTTTCCCGTTCTCCTATGTAGTGGTACAAGAAAGTACTGTTGTAAAATACTCATTGTACAGTATCAGTGCCCTCACACAGGGAGAAATACAACACAATAACAAGTAACCCCTGCCTGTCTATAATACACGTAACAGCAGTTACCCAGGAACTTCATGGTAGAACCTAAAGCCAGGACACAGATGATGCTTGCCACCTATATTTTCTGATTGTAAGGATAAGAAGACTTACCCATCACCCAAAAAGACAAGTAAGACACTGTACAAAGGACATAGTTCAACTAAGGTGCAACTTTACTTAGAAGTAATTTCTGTAGAGCCAGTTACATTCCTGCAACTCCTTGTAATCTCTCCGAGGAAGAGCTCACTATCAGGACTTCAACAGTTAACTACTCTAATGGGGAAACAGGGTGTCTCCTCTTTCTTTGCAGCAGAGGTTAGGAATCCACCTGGGTTCTCTACTACTTTAGAGAAAAAACTGCACTGAGACAAAACAGACAACTTACATATGCCCTGTCAAAAAAGGCCAGTGACTTACCTGATCCTTTTTGTTCAGTCCTCAACTCAAGAGATGTACTCCACTCCCTGTCCCGAGCCCCTAACCTGAAGAGGGGACCCTGAAAGAAGCCTCTACCACTTCCTTCGCACTTGACCAGACCAGTCCCTCCCCTGCAGGTTGAGATGGCAGGGGCTCCATTCTGTATAGATTCTAGGGTTGGAAAGTTAAGCCACAAAGTGTATAATGTCATCAATAAATGGTCATATGAAATCCAGCTGTGGTCAGCATGAAGTCTAGAGAAGGACAGTAGGAAGATTACCACAATAGCAATACCTGTTTTTGTAAGAGGATGTGTTACCAGCTGTCGTATCAGATTGTTTTCAGATGATCGCAGGAGCAGCACAATATCAGCTGGCAGAGTATCTCTATTTTTGGCCAGGAATCCACTTGCATTATACAGAACCTGTTTAAAAAGTGCATTTATGCATCTTTTGGGCATTTGAAAAGTAATTGTATATTTAACCACTCTGGCATGACATGAATAGTTTTTCAGCCATGAGGTTTGCTCTTGCTCGTAGTCTTTCTTTTGATGGCAGACAGTTTTAACTTTTTGATATCGAGAACCATTATGATGCAGATTACTAAAAGGAAATCTATTACTCCAGAATACCTTGAGGCACTTTTATGCATGCAGGGAATACTAGTTTTAGTAGGACAACTGTATCATAGCCATCCTTTACACTATTACAGGTATAAATACACAACAAGCAGTGGACTTGCTTTCAGCCCTATTGCACAGGGTTACCCATATTGTGCAGACTTTCTGTCCCATTCATACTGTGCTGCATTGTACTCAGGACTTTTCCTAGAGAACCCTGCATTAAGTACAGAGGAAGTTTTCAAAGTAACAAGCTGCACATGAGATCTCTATAAACAAATCCAAGCATGATATATCTAACTCTCTGGAATTCTATCTGTAAATGACCCACAAGAAAACCAAGTCAAAGGGTGGCAAAACTGGCATGTTTAATTTAAAAACAAAATACAACAGAACAGCCCATTAGCAATCCTAAATTACAAAAAAAGAGCTTTGAAACAAAAATTATATAAATTGTATTCTAGGTTTACAGTGAACAGGACTAAAAACAATGAAACAGCATTTCAAATTTAAGAATGGTTGAAGAAACTACCTAATAAAAAATGGTGTTCTCTGCTGGAAAGGGCTGGTGAAATCCCCAGCTGCACTGAAGGAATCAGAAATGGTACAGGCAGAGCTGACTCCCTGCTCCTCAGCAGCAAGATAAGCATTAAATGTAAATAATTCTGCAGGTTAATTTTAAAGGTATCACCACAGGCCTTTTGTAGCTGCCTGTGTTATACAAGGGGCAAGCTATCTTCCATCAGCTGATGGGAAGTGTGATGCTCCTTCCAGACCACCTACTCCTGTACTGCACAGGCACAACAGTTTCCTATGTGAGACAGCAATGTTTACTTTGTACCCTCGTTAAGAGCTCAAAAGCAGGTGAGAGCTCCTTCACTGACCAGCAGCATCTTGCCTTAGCCCATCAGTGATTCCTCCTGAGTTTGCAAAGACATGTTCAGCAAGTCACCTTGTAGAGCAGGGCAAGATGATGCTCATCAAATAAAGCAGAAAGCATGGCCTTTGCTATCTGTCTAATGAGAGTGCAGAACTAAGTAGTAAGACCATTGGGGTGAAGGAGATATAAAAAAAGAGAGAAGGAATGGAGATAGAGCCCATTCTGAAGCAGCAGGAACAAGCATAGCAGAAGAATCAGTGGAGCACCAAGCTGCATTACAGAGTGGTAACTTTTTGGTTGTGCTGTAATGCAGCCACTTCATTTACTGGGGGACACTGAAAAACACACTTTTGTTATTGATTTTATTTTATTTTATTTTATTTTATTTTATTTTATTTTATTTTATTTTATTTTTGTGGGAAAAAAAAAAGTATTTTTTACTTTCAAGGTATAATATTTCCATGTCAGGACTGAATAAAAAGATTAAGAACCAAACCAGCTGACCTCTGTCATTTCCTTCTAGCCCTACTGTTCCACAACCCCCAACAAATGTCAATAGGTCTCTTACCTTTCCTGCATAATGATAAATCCCAAATGTTAAATCTACTCTTTTGGGTCTCCAGAAATACTTTGACTTCAAATTATCCTCAAATTTTTCTAGAAGGAAACACATAGTTTATCCATTATTGGAGTTACTTGTTTTCTGAATCGGCATCCATCTAAAGACATTTCTTGACTTCTCAGACAATACAGTGGCACAAAACATACTGATGTTGTTAAGAGAAATAAAGTATAACGAGTCTTGTAATAAAAGACACTCTGTAGAGAATATGGGAGCTCCTGAATCAGTTATTTTCTTCGTACCATTTTTTATTAGACATGTCATCTCAGAAAGTCATTTGTATTTCCAAGCTTTTGATCTTCGTGTGTGAAACAGTGTGTCAAACCTACCACACTGGGAAACTGTGAGGAAACATTTACCAGTTGGTTGGGGGGCTCTGTACTGGAGAATATAGAGCATTAGAAAAACAATGAACTCACATAAATGCTTATTATGGATATTGTTACTGGGTTCTGTGTTCAGGTGTTGGTTAAAACTCTCATCTGACACTGCACATTCAAAAATCAATAATGCACTTATCAGCTCAGAAACCTCACTGAAATGCTGAAAAGAACTGCAAGCACCCAGTATTGCTGAAGTATTCAGGATCCGAATCACAACAAATTCAGACGTTCTAATTTTAATTTCTGGAATAAATGAAATAGGAAACATAATTTTCAGAAAGGCACCAATGCAAGGTTCGCAGCCTTTACCCTTAAGGAATACTAACATGTTCAGATATGGTTCATGTTAAATTCCAGAACATTTTGGAATTCTGAATATAACTCAGCTTTGAAAACAGTGTTCTTGGCATATGAACCTGGAGGCTTAAATCAGTTTGACCTTTATCTTTTAAGCGCTGTAACTTGAAAAAATCCTGAAGGCAGAAGAATTTAAAACCTTTTAAATTAGCAACTTAGGTTCATTTGCACTCCTGATGTTTCTTCTGCCAACTTCAAAGATGTATCCAACCTCGCATGCATGCCTCACTAAAATATACTTTGACACTGGAATGTGGGCTCACTGAAAACAACAGCTAGCACAGATACCCTGAATTAGATGAAGCAAACAAAAACGTAACAGGGAGATATGCTGCAAAGTTACAAAACAAACCATATGCTTACCTACAAGTGTCTGATCTGTTGCTTGTGGGAATCGACTTTCTTCGTCAAGCAGGGATAATAAGCCCATTGGTTTCTGCAAGAACATATCTAAGAGCGGCCTGTTGTCCTCATATTCTATAACTCTTGCATCAACACCTTCATAGAGGTACTCATTCTGTAATAAACAGCAGAAGGCACATTATATCTGTCTATACAGAACAACTTCAGAAAATAATTCGTGACCTGTCAATTGTAGGATACTAAAACTACATGAAAAAGGTATGCTGAGATGGTAAAGACATCAAGGGATGTGTCACACTGCCAAGCTACAGATTTGAATTTGCTGCTGGATATTTAAGTGATTCCTATGGCATTTTTTGAAAAAGTGAGTGGAGATCAGAGATGCCTCAACTGCTTGATTCCCATCTTCAGACATCTGGAAAACCTCTCATGTCAGGAAGTGTGGTAGTATAGTGGACACATTTTCTAAACATTACATAAATAAATTGTCTCATGCTGACCTCTACTTTTTTTTTTTTTGTTCCTTTTAAGAAATGATGGAAAAGTATTAAGAATTATTAAAAAAACGATAAAACATCTCATTCTTTTTTCTTTGCTGAAGACTATGGATATCCTTAGCTTTCCACAAGACTGAGAATAACAAAATAACAAAAGCTGTATCCACAGGGTGCTGCAATGATTTTTTTTCCTCAAAAATTATTTAATTTATAGCTGGCCAATACAAGAATGACCTTCTTTAATCCTTCAGCATGGTAGAGGACAGGCATAGATTTATCAAGAGAAAGATGCTCTAGAGACTGCCACCCCTCCATTATTTTTGTCTGCATTACATATTGCAGAGTATAAGGGAGCACAGTGCTACCAGGTATATACCAGTGCTGCCTTCAGACCCATGCATACTGCTCCATACACTATGAAACACATAATTAAGCCTTTTGAGCTACTCTAAAAATAATTTCCCTTCCAAATAATAGGACTTTATCTAAGTGTTATGTTAATTTATGATGTAATGTCACAGTTGGGCTACCCTGAATTCATTGTAAATTGAGTGTCATAAGCATGAATGATGGCTAATATTAATGAGTTCAAAGACCTCTAGCCCCAAAACCTTTCCTTATGTGTCATTCACTTGAGTCTGAATGACAGTCAGGGGTGAGTGAAGAAAGCACCACAGTGAGGATTTCAAATAAGAATTAACTGCCATATACAACAGAAAATCACAAATTATTAGACATCGTACTCCTAAGCAAGAGAGAAAATGTAAAGCGACAAAAAGAATCACTGACACAGTCTTGGAAATATTGACCAAAATAAATTTACCTGCCAATCCATTTGAAAGAAAAGACAATATACAACTAAGCTTTTCTACTATCCAGCTCAGGACACTCTTTACTGCAAGGATAGGTTACGATGGGATCTATACACCCATGTTCAGGTGTTAGGAGTAAGGAGTAAGATTCTCTTCTGAAGTCTCACATGGGCTATGTCTCTCAGGCACATAATACTAACTTCATCTTCATCTGCCCTGGAGCAGTGGACAGGTGGAGATTTGCTTTTCATTTTAACCAATGACCTGAGTAGCAGGAGAAGACAGGACAGTAATAAATGTATCACTGATACAGGCATGAAGTTAATTACATATGTGTATGAGCTAGTGGCAGGAAAGGAATGACTCTGTGTTATCTCCCAAAGATTACACCAGGGTAGGGGCAGCTTAACCAAGGGCTACAGCTGTACTGGCACACAGCTGTTACGCTCACGAAACCAGCTATTACTGCTCAGGGTTACCAAGACTACTTTTACCAAGGGGGAAAAGGGAAGATATTGTGGAAGGTATTGCTTTGGATGAATCTATCAGAAAAGTGTTTCGGTGATGCTCAGACATCCTCAAAGAAGATCTCAGAGACAACACATCTGACAATTAACTTTTCCCTACTTGAAATGTTTGTGAAAGAGGCTTGTTAAGAGAGCTGATAGAAAAGGAACTCTGTAATAGCCATTTTGCTTCACCATAATAACAATGTCTGCTCCCCCTCCCTGCACTGCCAACACAAAGTGTCTGACCTTCAAAGCATTTGGTGTATACGATCCCTCAGTGTTTAGTGCTTGTATCTTAAAAACTGAATGGGATGTCAGTGCTGACAGCTTCTGTAGTGCTACTGTCTGCCCAGTAGGATATGGAGCAAGTTCACTTCATCACTTCCCATGAGCTCCTGGAGGATGGCTGATAACCAAGCCTTCTAGGCACTGGTGTGATAGACGGCTTGGAATAAAGAGATACGATATTACATTGCCTTATGCAATTGCTGGTCCTCAACCATATTATTATGATACAAACAGCAAGGAGAAAAGCTTCCATGATGTACATCATGAAATTGTAATTAAATAGATCTTATTTGAATTAATAAGCTGAATCAGCTACAGGACGTTGTAATCTCTCATGGTATTTTATAACTAGAAGGCTCCTTAAAATATCAGCTGCTCATTGAAATTCTAAAGCATAATCCACTAGACAGTACTCCTATAGATGGGATGTCAGAAGAAATGACTGAGTTGCACTTACACTTTGGCTCCAATCTCATCTCAGTATTTTATGGCGTCTCTTCTGTGATCAAAACCAGGTATTATTACCTTGTGTAGTCTGGTTTAATTTACCAACAAAAGAATTATTAAATGCATTAGGAAATTATCTTCATCCTTAATAAAAATGTAATGTCATTTTTTTTTCTGAGAATGTGGCATGATGATGCTTTGGTTTAAACGGCAACACCAGGGAGTTATTAAAGATGAACATTTCCACCTTAGAGTAGAAGACCAATTTGTTACACATATGCAAAATAAACATTGCATACTTATAAAATGCAAAAAGTAGTATCCTTCTATGTGGCAATAAGTTGACCACTTTCCAAAATATTGAAGGTATTTCACTGTTGACTTTTTATGGAAGGATCACAAATGAGAAGGAAATGGGAAAGCTGTTTTACTGGACAAAGTTACCTGCAGAACATGGAGCTAGTAAAGAATTATCTCACATCAGTGAGTTATCTTACATGTGAGAGAAGCACCTTGAGGGACAGGGCAGGCAACATAATGAAAAAGGAGGAATTACTTTTGGAGCAACTCTCGTATATACCCATAAGATGGAAAAGAATATTAAAAACTAGTAAAATCACATTAGGGGTACTACAGTGACAATAAACATAACAGAAAACATCCAATAGAAAGGATTTCTCAATACTGTGCAATTGTCTTCATAAATGACATTCCTGTAGAAAATTTTCAGCATCACTTGGTGCAAAAACAAAGGAGAAACAGGAGTTATTATAAGTGTGAAGAAAAAAATCTTTGGAAAACTGGAGGCAATTCATCCTTACACCCTACCCAGGCTTCTCTTATTTCTGCAACAAGGCTAACAAAAAATGACATGGGAGCAGTAAGGCCAATTTTTCTTATGTTAATGGGAGTGGTACAATCCATTGTATTTTGGTCGTTGTTTTGTGTGGGTCACTTATGTCACTCCAGTAAATATTATATAAGACATTACAACATCATTCATTCATTCATTTCGGGCAATTTCAATGAGGGTGCTGGTTCCTAGAAGGCTGGGGGTGATTGCTCTCTGTAATTTATACAAGAGCATCTTTGAATGGCAATGAGGATCTTCAGAGAGGCTTCCTGGGGAACTTCCCGAATAACGCTTAGGATCTTTGACCACATCCTAACATACCATTCCTATCACTTCTGAGGCTCTATTTTTAGGAGGTTGCACCTCCAAGGAAAGCAAAGCTGTTATCAGTTTTCAGATTCAGGTACAGCAAAGTAACCAGTGACAAAACTGAATATATCTACTTCCTGTGAAATTATTTTTTCCCCAGACATGTAATTTCTTCAAAAAACAATACTGAATAATGATTTAAGGATGAGTCTCATGAAACAGTTTGTAAAGTTGAAATGATCTTTCTCTGGGGATTTTTAGTCCTCTTTAATTTCACAAACTTTTATAATTCCATTTCTATTCTCCGTTTCACATAAAATTATTTTGATTAAATCCATCATTATTTAGCTTAGATGAGCTGGTTCCTGAACAAGAACAAATTATGATCAAGATTTCCATTTTTTTTTATTTATGGAATTTTAGTGTTCATTAAGCTTATTAGCAAGTTATTATGAACACTGCACTTCAATAATTACTTTACCACTCATTTATTTTATTTCTTTTTCACTGTAGAACCATACATTACATCACTCACATTATTCCTCAGGAAAACAACACTGCATTTGAACTAGAATGATTATCACTGTGTTATGTTGCTTAGATACTGTACATTTCAAGTTTAATGTACTCGATGTAGGCATTTTACTTGCAAATTGCAATCCAACAGTTCTTCATATAATACATACTCTGAAAACATTTGTTAGGATCTGCAATTTACAGTCTCCTATGGAGAAGAAACAATGTCATTTCTTGAGACAAGCATTTATATGCTCAGCAATACTAAAGCTTAATCACAAAATTCAACACATACCTGTTCCCAGGCAAAGACGTGTTGATTGAAGTAGAACTGAATCTGTTCGTTGGCAATGTTGATACAGAGTTGTTCAAAAGAATTCTTCTTGAAATTCTCAAAGCCAAAGATATCAAGAATTCCAATGTTCAAACCATCATCACTTCCACTGCAAAGAGTAATTATTTGACATTGACTATCTTCGTAATTGTTTTGTGAAAGCAATAAGCTGTATCTGCACAGCAAATATGAACGAAATGGACATTACTAAATCAGATTTTTCTTAAAAAAAAAAAAAAATTTTTATTTGAAATACAATAAATGCATATAAATTCAAAGATGTCTCTATCTGCAAACCAGATACTCTGGATCACATAATGTCCAATTCCATCGTTAAATGTATAGATGACTTAAAATTTGATTAATATGTACTAGTTAATAATCTATTGTAAAAAGCTGATGGTACAGAAACAACATGAGGTTCTTTTTGTTCCTCTTGTAAGCAAACAGGCCTTAGATATTCTTTCTTCTTAGTACTTATTCACAACACTTAAAACTTCTTATTTTAACAGGAAAGTCTAAAGAATGAATAGCTAGATCTTCTATGCATCTAAATAACTACTTCTGGTTTTGAGCATTTGAACCTTTTTGTGAAGTCCATCTCATAGACTGAACTGTTTCCCCATGGAAGGACCACACATGAAACTTTTCTTCTGACTAATCCTTATCTTTTTTTTTTTTTTTTTTTTTTTTTTGGCTATTTACAAAATAAGTCAGAAGTGCCAAATGGAAGTTCTTGCTGTGTTTTCTTCTCAGACTGCTTTGGTAGCTGTGTCTTTGGAGTGAATGCATGTGTGTGGTGCCTCTGCATGCATCTGGCACTGGGGCAGCTGGGCTGGGCTGGCTCTGGCTCTCATCTTTGCTAGCTCTGCAGCACAACGTGCCAAGCCTCTGTGTTATGGACTGCAAGGCCAAGTTTGGGTAAAACGTAACAAATTCACTTTCTGTTTTCAGTAACTGGCTCCTCTGGCACAGCTCTGCACCAGCAGGGTCAACCCAAGCAGGGTGCCCAGGCCCATGTCCATGCAGCATTAGGAGATCCCCAACAAGGAGACCTCACAGCCTCTCTGGTCCCTGTGCCAGTGCTCCATCACTTCTACAGGCGGGCATCTTTTTTTATTATTTCCTGTCCCTACAAGTGCATTAAGTTTGACACATTTTAGGATTGCAGCCTTGACTTTCATTTGATGTTTCAAAAATACAAAATTCAGAAAAATCCAGATTTGCAAAGCTATTTGTTATTGATATTCTATTTCAAGTTCATGCTTCATCACTCATATTCCCAGACAGTGAGAGCCCTGACCTATAGGATCTACAATGCAAGATGAATTATTTCTTCTTTAATTAATTAGCAAAATGTATTAAAACTTCATTCCCAGGATCTTTCTCATCTATCTGTTTAAAATGTCTCCCTGCAAGGACAGGGTGGGCATTAACCACAGAAAATGGCTTTGGAAACTACCCTGATATATATATATATATTTGTGTGCATATAAAAGCAGTAACCGCAATATGTGGTTACCTGGGCACACATAAGGGCAGAATTTGACCTATACAGTCAACAGTATAAAGGAAAAAATAATTTCAGTAGTTACACATAATCTACAAATTATTAAATGAGTAAAGGATAAACAGAAAAGCAGCAGATGTTGTGCTATCTGTATCTGCTGTATTGCCACTGCATGACATAAATAGTATAAAAAACATCTTTTAACATGAGAACACTAAACACTTCAATGTAGACCATACTCCTTCCATAGAAGATCTCACTGTATTCTGGAATAGTGTATTTTACCTTAAATGTTTGTCAGGTTTGAGAAGAGTGTTGATGCGATTGACTATCCAGCTGAACAGGCGCCCATAGAGAGCCTTGGCCATTGCATCTCTGACATCAGTGGCTTTTTCCACAGTGTTGGGACGAATAATTGTTTCTCCTCGAGTCACTACGCAGTGAGAGGTGAGGGCCTCTTGCAGCTCATCTGCCTGAATACACAGCAAGGATGCACCTGGAAGGTAAGATCACAACTCAGAGGCAGGTTTGTGAAGAAAAATCACTTTTGCAATCAAGGCTGAAAGTCTAACATACTACAAAAGAGTGGCCCAGTCAAAGTCTTAAACTAAACCCTGCAAGTCGGAGCGTTCATACAGACCAATGGTCAGTACCTATTTCAGTCATCAGCCCTTCTACCTTCCACTGTATTACAGAATCCTAGAATGGCTTGGGTCAGAAGGGACCTCAAAGACCATATGGTTTGAACATCCCTGCCATGAGCAGGGTTTTCAGCCACTGAATGAGGCACTAGATCAGGCTGCCCAAGATCCCATCCAGCCTAGCCTTGAACACCTCCAGGGATGGAGCATCTATACCTTCTATGGTCTACCTGTTCCAGCACCTCATCGCCCTGCCAGTGAAAAAAAATCCCTATTAATCTAATTCCAACATTTAATTCTTGCAAATTTTCCATGTGAACACATTGATAACTTTTCGCAATAAAAGACATTTGGTACTAAAATGATTAAGGAAAACAATTTCAAAGCAAGAAAAAACTCACAATTCTCAAGGGCTACTGGGTTGGAAATGTTGCTCTTGTCAATCATGTGTTCAGATACCACTGCAGAAAATTCAATGTTGCCCACATTTAGAATGGCAGCCAGAACACTGTATACACTTCCAAGTTCCTGGAAAGTATATATAGAAGAAAAGAGGTAACACTTAGTAGCCTGACAGGCTTGTCACCTTGGTGCATGTGATGGGCATTCTCCTGTATTCTTTCCTAAGCCCTGAACACTTTCTCTCATTGTCTGCCCCAGGACTACTTCTTTTAGGAAAAGTTTCCCCAGCAATTATTCCCTGTTCTGTACACACAGAGAGAATAAATAGGATTATTATTTCCACCCTTCACTGTGTCTGAAGACTCAACCTTGTCTAAAGATGCAATACCTCCATCAGCAAAAGTATTTTAAAAAAATCTTCATTTAAGTTTCTTGGATTACAGAAACAAAGTACTTCAATAATAATAGGTCCACAACCGCTCCATCAGTGCCATCAGGAAAAGAGCTTCAATGGGAGAAGAGTGAGAACTCACATCTTCAGTTTAGCAGAGAACTCTTCAAAATGTCACCAAGGAACTGAATACTCGCCTCAGTACTTTTAAACTGTACTTAAACATATTTAAACATGGA
Source organism: Coturnix japonica (assembly GCF_054131305.1). Classification (NCBI taxonomy): domain Eukaryota; kingdom Metazoa; phylum Chordata; class Aves; order Galliformes; family Phasianidae; genus Coturnix; species Coturnix japonica. The sequence continues at coordinate 124,675,556 of NC_140664.1, read as the reverse complement.
TAGATTTCAAATGTTTTAGTCAGTTCTGAATAGAGATTCTGCCTTGAAATAAGGCTAATGTTAGTTTGGATAGCAAAGTGATGCCTACAGAAAATGATTTTAAGTAATTACATGGGACAAATCATATTTGTAATTAATGAAATAGTGTGTTCTTGGCGAATAGATTCTGAACTGCAAATTTTCAGCTGTGAATTTTCACCTGAACTGTGAACATTTTTCAGCATACTCGATGATCTGTATTTTCTACTCAGAAATGCTGAAGTGTTCCTGTAAAACAGACTCAGTTTTAAGCTAGCAATCTGCAATACTATATATTGTGAGACACACAGTAATCGTGCATTTTATAAGGAGCAGTTCTGTAAGTTTTACGGTTGTTTTACAAGAAGCACTTTTATAACTTTCATTAGTATTTTATAATGATGATTTTCATAATTCCACAGCATTTTATTCCTGATATTCAATAGTTTGCTGGTACCACGTCAGGCATCATTTACTCCAATAGAATCCTTAATTGCTCTAGAAGACTCGGTCTTGTTTTCAGCACTTTCAGAGAAGTTAATCTAGCGGTTAATAAATTAATGATTCCAGTGACAGTAAGACAAACTATGTGAGCTCACTAAAAAATTATGCTCAGGATAATTGGTTCACAGTTGTTGTAGGCTTTAAGCAATCATTTTCATTTTAAGCTTTGGGACACACAAAACACAGAAAATGGAGAGCTTAACTCCTGCCATTATGCTGTACAGTATGTATTGTTGTTGACAGTTCTGTTCCCTTTCCCAATGTGTTCTAAATCTGGCTTGATCTGTTTTATACAGCATGATTACTGCTCACCTCAGCCAGTTCTTTCTATTAACTTTGCCCTGTAACTTGGGATGAAACAGTATGATTGTAAGGCTTACTATGAAAGTCTTTGGGGCTGTTAAAAACAAATTTTAAAGAATTAAAGCTTTATTTAGGTCTCAGTTTTAACTGAAGAAGATATTTTATCCAAGGCTCTATGATAATAAAATACGGAATATGTGTATATAGACCTTCCTTAGTACTTCAGGGTGAATGTCAAAGCTTAAGGCTATTTACAAATACATCAATTTAGAAAAGGAACTTGCTTTCTTACTGCATTTTTTTTCCTAACTGAAAAGAAATCATTTCTGTACATACACACTCTGATCTCTGGCTCCTCAAAGAGAGGTCACTCAGAAGGGTTAGGAAGCAGCACGTAAACACAAAACGTACTTATTCACACCTCTACCACCATTTGGAAACAAGTCAAACTCCCTCTCCCTGCTGGCATCCTTCTCTGCCACCTGATGCAGAAATAGAGAAAGCAGTGTCCTCTTGGCAGTTCTGGAGAGACCTACAAGGGGTAGTTACTTGCAGTTTCCTTGTATCCTGTATCAGAGCTTCAACTGAGAAAGACTCCTCTGTTCCTTCTCTCTTTCAAATACAACATCAGACAGGCTACTTCAGCCAATGGAGAATGTAAAACAGGTTATCTTGGGTGGGGCTCATATGTAGCCACAGACTATATATGTTGCTCCACCTACTTCTGAAATTGTGGCAAGTCTACATGCAGATAGTTACACTCAGATTAAGCTCATAGTGGCTCATTGAGGAAACTGAATGAAGATGCACACTAGATCTGCTGAATGCAGCCAGTGATGGTATTATAAATGAATCTTCAATATGTAAGAACGGTCTCTTCTGGATGATCAGGACTATTCTTTCCATCTATCAAAGTGAAAAAAAAGAGTGTGGAATAAAAACAACTTCCTGCTTTACATGGCTTTAATTAGGGCATATCAAGGTTTTTGGTGAGATAAAACTGCTATCTGTGCTGAACTGCATTTCCTCCCAGGCTGCTTCTGGAGTGCTGAAAGTAAAAGGTGTGAAAAGATGTGTGATATTATTATGTGCAGTTGTGAATAAGCACACAGAAGAGAAAGAGACTGTGAACTCTGCTGTTACTGCGGCTTAATGTAAAAGGAGTATGGAGGAACAGAATGGACATTCTGCCACCTACTCAGATACATGAAGGGAAATTACATTTTGAAATTAACAGAGTAGTTTTCTGAGAAAAACTTCTTGTAACATGATTTTGATAAGCAGACTAAAACATGCATCCATTCTGCAGCATTTGTTCTATATTTCACAGGTATCATATGGGCTGTAAACCTGCTATCATTTGTGATTGATGAAGTCGGTGGTAAACTATAGCCATGGTGCACAGCTTCTAAAATGAGAGAACAAGGGTGCAGGATGGGGTTTACTTCCCTTGTGTCATATTTTATAAGTACACAAGCCTGGTTTTCTCTGCAATTACATGAAAAACAGCCTGGTGAGAAGGATTTAATGGCCAGTAGAGCAGTGGTATGAGATGATAAAGGAAGAATGGGTTCAGTTAACGTTCAGTGATCAGATCCGCTCTAAAGGAATGTAAAAACTTCACTCAACTTTGTCCCTGGAGTTGTGAAAATTTATTGAGTTCATCAAAACCCAGATAAACTCAATGAATTTTTAGAACTCTCACCATGGACATCATCTTAAAACAGAGATGAAGCTCATATTCACAGCCCCAAAATTATAGACTAATAAACAGTTACAACATTTTCTATGCATTTAATTTGCAAAAGCCTTTTTTCCCCAATCACTCAGCTGTGCTGTGTTCACGGACATCAAAGTCTTGTTGACTAACATCATTTTATTACTTTACCTACGCATTAAAAACATTAAAAATTTAAATGTAGCAATATAACAATAAGTTGACCACGTAATATCATAAAAAACTACTGCTAGAGGAAGAAGATAACAAGGGTGATTATTTCAATTCTTTATTCATGTTTTCCCTCATCAAAGTAGCCATTAAAATTCATTAAAAAGGGTTATCAGCACTCACCTCCAGTGTAAAACCTATGACTTTGAAGCACTGTTCAATTAATTCAAACTGCGACTTATAAAAGCTATTGTTCATAAAGTCCTGCACTATTCTGAAATGATCATTTTGCAGATATCTGGAAGAGTTGACAGAGTTAGAATTTAAATGAGGTTAGGAATTCAACACCATCACATTTCTAAGGAATCGATTTTAGAAAAAATAAACAGTATTACCTGGGAGGTCTGTATTCTGGTAATTTGTAATGTGCCAGTTTTTTCTTTTCTGCAAGACCAGCATAAATATAATAAAAAATATGGAAATTTTTCTCTCCTCTGAAACAACAGAAGAAATCAAGTCGTTTAGAAGTGTATCTATTTTACGTTTACTGATGACATGCACGCTATAATTAAACGCTATTAGGCTAACAAACAAGGCTCAAGTGAATTGACAGACAGCAAAGAGAACACAGCTCTGCACCAACAGCTTCAGGAGCCTTTGGGAATTAATACTTGGAGCATTAACCTCCTACAGTTCCTCTCAGGCTAACCAGTTCAGCAGCATTTTCCTGTGAATTCAGATCTCTGAACACCTACCCGAAGAACATTTGAGGCACCTAAATGGTTTGCTGACTTCCCGTCTCAGCATGTGGCAAAATGTAAATACCAACTGATGGTGACAGGAATAAAAACACATTAAGTTATAAAAAAGGTGGTATTTTAGGGAAAAAGCTAATTTTATCTTGAAAAAGTACTTTCTGTGATTATGTTCAACTCAGGAATGAAAAAAGCTTTTCATAAAACTGCATCTAACTTTAAATTGTTAATAAAAAAATTGCCAGTGAGAATCAGAAATCATTTATACCACAAATGCACAACGGGCAACAAGGTCATACAGAACTACAGAAAGAATAAAAATTAGAAAAGACCAGTAAGCAGAAAAATTTTAAACAATGACAAGATTCCTCGTCTTAAGCACTGTTAAATCAAGGCCATATAATAAACAGAATACTAAAAGTTTGCTTCAAAGTAAAATTTCAGTTTCTCCATAATTTCCCCAAAGAACCATTAGGAAGCTTTTAATTCTTTAGACATTCCAATATAATTTTTATATATTACATATGAACCTTCGTGGGATTTGTTTAAGCAAACATGGAGGCAATGAAAGAAAAAATGGGAGTAGTTTTCAATTATCTGACAGAACTATAAACTGTTCACATATCACCTTATGTAAAAACCCACATCACAACACAACCACACAAAACCCTCATGGTACTCTTTACTCTTCCTTCTGTTTTGTCCTGAGATAATTTCCATTATTGTAAGCCTCCTCCGTAAACCTCAAATGAGGTAAAGAATTATTTTTACACTTACACTGCCTGGTGGACAACTCTGGATTTTTCAAGGAGATACTCTGAAATCTGAGCTCCTACTACAGTGCCACCACAAGTAAATTTCATTTCCAAGTATTTTCCAAATCTGCTGGAGTTATCATTGATGATAGTGCCTGCATTTCCAAATGCTTCTACAAGGTTATTCACCTGGAGGATTTTCTCCTGTAGAGTCCTGTTATTCGCCTACATATGAGAAAGACAGTGCTTGAAATTAGCAGTAATCATTCAGATACATTCCTTAAGCACTTCTTTCCTATTCCAGTTTGCATTGTGTAGTGTGAATTTTGTGTACATCAAAATGTTGCATTCAGGCCTAACAAAAGGAAGACTGAAGGAAGTCGTCCCCCCCCCCTTCTTTTTTCCTACATCAGTTAGTGAACCCAGTGTAATACAACCCTTCCACATAGGTTTCACATTATCTCAATGGGGCTGCTTCAATGCTTTGAGTTGGGTGTAAGCTTCTGAACAGAAATGAACAAATGGGTGTTATTTATTCAGCCACTCATCTAATCTTGCTGCTTTGTTACAGTTAATGAACAGATCGAACCATATCTGTAACAAGGTAAAGCACATCTCACACCTTGACTCATTAGTGTGCATGACAACAGGAGCAAAGGTGTTGTGGCACAGGCTGGCAATTACAGATTGTATGAATAGGGGTGTTGGACCCTGTCCTCTTCATTTTCACTCCAATTGCAACTGCATGAATGAGATGAAAGCCATCTCACACAAAACCACCTGAGTACACTCCTTCATTTAAACATGTAGGCATAGTTTCACTGAAGGAGTTCTTCATTGGAGAAAGGAATGTAAGATTTCAGAGAGAAAAGGATTTCACCTTGTATGGACAAAAGCTGTCTTTGAGTTTTTACCAACCACACTGATAATTAATTTTCCTCATCAGATGCACAGGTCTCTGCCCTCCTGTGGATCTCAAAGAAACATGGCCCTGCAGGCTCAAGAAAGCATAAAAATGCAACGGAATGAATAAAGGCCTTACATCTCAAATAGAGTGTGCCACGGCTCATATACATGTAGTCTTTCATACAATGGACTTTCACAAACTGACACATACTTGGATGTCCGCTATGTTATATGTATTTCCCCACTGAATCATACCTTGCCCAGGACAGTGAGCTGCTGAACTAGAAGATGGGCACTTTGTGTCTTGCCAGCTCCACTTTCCCCAGAAATAACGATGCACTGCAGAGAACAAGATCATAAGTCTGAGCTCATTACATATCTCTCAGCCTAGTAAAAGGTATGAACAGATCACCTCATCTTTACCTGATCAGAGTTGTATGTCACCATGGACTGATAACCAATGTCAGCAACAGCAAAAATATGAGGAGGGTTGGCAGTCCGTTTGGCTCCAATATACAGTTTGGAATGCTAAGTGTAAGGAAAATGAAAACATTATCTATGTCCCCTTAATGACTTTTTTCACTTATCTTTCATTGTCAAATTAGTGTACATCATCCTTCTGAGCAGCATTGCTGCTTCTGAGCGAGCAGTTACTGCACTCACTATACCATGAATCTGCATTTAGTAATATAAGAACTGCTAAAAAAGATAAAGAACAAGTTTGCATGCTTTCAGCTTTAGGCGATTAAAATTGAATTATCAGAATAAATACAATGTTACCAAATATAAGCACCTTATTTAAATTAGAATGAAATTACACTTTACATCCTCTTGCTTTTTCTGCATGATATTGATATTTAAACTAAAGATCTTTTCTTTACCTGCAGTAACTAATAATTAATAGTGGCAAATTATGTATGTCCCAAAATTTATTATTTGTTCCCTTTGTATAGTGGAGGGCCAAATTCACAAAAGTTAAAATTTTACTTAATAGCTTTGCGAACTGTTGGATCAATTAAATAGTTATGGTTTCCACAGCTCCCTTGGGACAAAATGTCCCCAGTTCCTACCTCCACCATTCACCCTGGTACAGAAGTTCTCCACAGGAAATGCAGGAGGAGGAATGTTCCCTCCTACCAAAAGGAATAAGATTCAGACAAATTAATGTACGTATCTGTACAAATACTACTTCTGAATTAAATGCTCATAGTAGTGGTGGTCTAGTCAACAAATCTCATGAATTTTAGCGCAATTTATCTCAACCCAGAATGAATGCTGAAAGTCATTAGAACAGTGACCTCAAAATCCTTTTTCTATCTATTGATTAAAATAGGTGACTTGCTCAGATATAGCCATCTGCTCTTAAGACAACATATCAGACATGTTCTACACTGTAGATATACCTGAGAGTTTTGTTTTTTTTTAGTTTCTCATTTCTGTGTTGAAATTCAACACAGTCGGGATGTGCATCAATGTGAAACAAAAAGGACTCTGTATTGGTAATTCTTTTTTTTTTTTTTTTTTTTTTTTTCCAGAGTGAACTGAAATAAATTTCAAGAACAGTTTTTGTTTATACTTAACATGAACCGTCATTTTATTGGAAATAAGTGCTAGCAGAAAAGAATCAAACTAAACTTTCAAACCTGTGAAGAATAAATATCTATGTTCCGAAATGGATTGACAGCAATGAGAATGTCCCCAACATATGTGTAGATCTGATCCTTGGCATAACTTTTCTGCAACTGCTCTGTTACTGTATTCTGATGGATGAAAAATAAAAGAACATTGTCTCACTGAGAGAAAAAAAGGATTTTAGGAAAACAGACAAAATATGAATATAGTTCCAATGAGTAAAGAGGAGAGAAAAGGAAGGCTATAATGGCCAGGAATACACATTATCTTGATCAAAGATAAGTAATGCTTTCAAACACCCTGGCATTCATAATTGCTTGTGTCCCAACTCCCTTTGTAGAAGGTACACTTACCAATCCCCAAGAGGCTGTAGAAAAATTAGTTAATAAATATTGCGTTAGTCTCTACCAGTTTATTTATGTACAGCCTGGAAGAGGAAGAATGACAGTTTGTTTACAACCACTGATGGCCTCTATCACCTGTAAATAATGTTTGGTGGCCTGTTTCTTCTTCCTATTTTTGAACCTTAAGGTATAAACACAGCATATTTATCTCCATTTTATGCATGCTTCCTGAGCTTGCGATAGACTCACTTTTGATCTTTGACAAACCAGTGGAGTTCCTATCAATAACTCTGCCAACAGTTCAACAGAATGCTCATTTCAACAGCTGAGGACAAAGCTTCAGCTGACATAAATTGATTCCAAGGCATCTCTGAACTAAAGAAAATCAGTGATAACCCAGCCTAGGAATAGTATGGTAGACTAGTTTAGGACAACTTTAGATGTACAAGCAAGAGATGAGAATGTGCTTGTGCTTGGACTCAAATTAGTTTCAAGCTAACATGTTATTAAAAATCAGCTATTAAGCTGGAATAAAACCCAGTGATATACATCCAATTATACAAATGGTGTTACTATATTGCTCAAATGGAGGTTTTAACTGCAGGTGTTTCAGCATACAGTTGGAACTATTCAGGGAACAGAAAAACTCATCTAAAATTGTTTGGCATAAAGTGAAATGCTATTGTACACTTACACAATGGAAGTGTTCTAATATATACAAGCTTGAAAATCAACAGCATGACACTGTGTTTTAACATCCAATTACATCTCCTCAAGAAATCATGAGAAAGTTCTTACCTCATCCAGTACCTCCAAGGTTGCTAAATCATCTACATCTTCTTGGTTTGAAACTAGTGACTTACTATAGTTCCCCTTCTTTGTATGAATACGTTCAAATCTAGGAAAGACAGAATGAAAGTTCTTGATGTAAGGAAACAGACTATATCTTGCAGCTGTAACCATCTTGACAGCAGTTCAGCCAAAATATCACATATTTTTATTGTTCTGAATTAAAATACAGAATGTTTGAACAACAGAACAGGAAATTTTTTATTATTTTTTTTTAATACTGACAGAGCATTCAGGATGGTAACACTTCTAGCTTAGTAATTATGGTCCTCCAAGCCTGGCTGAGCTGGTCTGACTGCTGAGCAAAATGCTACAGAACTACTGGAGTATGTGCAATAGATCCTAATCCGTAAGAATGTATACTTTAAAGGAAAAAAATAAGAGTAAATTAGAAACACATTTTAAAAGTTTAAATGCTTTTTTATTAGGATTAAATTTCAGTAAAGCTTATCTTAAAATGCATTGTGGTTTAACCCTGCAGTTGGCTCAGCACCACATTGTCATTTGCTCACTCCCTCACTTCCCAGTGGGGTGGAGAAGAGAATCAAAGAAAAACAAAGTACAACTTGTGTGTTGAGCCAAATCTGTTTACTAAGACAGAGAAAAGAAAATCGATAACAATTATAATGTATATGTATATATATACATATAACAAGTGATGCATAAGGAATTGCTCGTCACCCCCATACTGATGCCCATCTTGCCCCTGAGCAACAGAAGAGCGAAGAATACCCAACCCCTTTAGAACTCCTTCCACAAGATGTCATATGGCATGGAATATCCCTTTGGCCAGTTTTAGTCAGCTGTCCTAATTCTGTTCCCTCTCAGCTTCTTAGCCCTTTGCTGAGAATGGCCTTGGCTTTACACAACTATGCTTAGCAGCAACTATAAACATCAGTGTGTTAACACTGTTTTTCTCCTAAAACCAAAATATAGCACCATACTCTAAAGAAAAGAGTCCCAGCTGAAATTAAGACAATAATTGAAATAATCTCTCTAAATCAAGTGAAAAAAGTGTTATGCTGCCTTACTGAAATTAGCAAGAAAATTTCTACCCCAAATTGCATTCATCTCTATCCAAGAAAAAAATACAGTGCTAAACACAGTGAAAATAATGGAAAATGCAGTTTATAATTTACATTAATGACATTTGCTTTAGGATATGGGGGAAAACTGGGGAAAGAAACTGGGTAAGGAACAGCAGAGTTCATAAACCATATCAAATCAAGCTGAGATGCACAATATGGTACAAACACAAAAGACTACTAAGTAAATTGAATCTCCTGATAAGACTGCACGCCTCTTGGTACTGTTGAACAGACACTTTATTAAACTGAGACAGCAGAAAAAACCCTGAAACACAATCATTTTTTATCTTGATTCCATACAAGATCAAGGAAATCCTGTAATTTTGACATTTGGACATACAGCGTGCATAAAAGCAGACAGGATTTTTCTACTCAAGGCCTTCAACATACAATGAAGAGTAGAGAAGAGAAAAAGGCAGCTACATCACTGTGGAAAGCTGATGGGGCAAGCTAAAAATCTTCAGAGCTCACTCAGTAAGATTTACTGCAGAGGTCAAGACCTGTATCCACTCCACAAACACCCCCTGCTTCCTGGGTACTGACTCAGTTCAGGCAGGCTGGGTGCCAAGGGGGATGCAGAGGTACAGAGCTGGGCAGGCACCCATTTGGCTTTATTTGTCACTTGCCAGCCTGAAAATGCGCACAAAAAACAAGCAGGTGATGCCTTCCCACACGGAATGCAATCCTGCAGGCATGAGTGCACTTCATCCAGCACTTCTATTTCTCTCATCTCTAGTGGTCATTCTCTGAGAGTGATACAGAGCCTGTCCTCACCCAGGTGCCAGCAACAGAGCAGCTTCTCCCTCCCTCAGGCATGAGCCAGTCACCACTAAAGCTTTTCCACTGCCTGTAAGCACAAAGGCAGTAGTTTCCTACTCCCTGCAGATGGTGAATTTTGCAACCTTAATATCAAAGCACAAGCATGTAAGGATTCACTGCAGGAGGCAGTACAGCTTTGTGGTCTTTGTTCCAACAATGAACCCATAAACAGGCTGTAATTCTGCATTTATTTAAGTACCTTGATGCAGAAAACACACGGAATACAAACAAGCAGCACCAAGGGACAGACCTGATATAAAGTAATTAAACATCCTCCAGAAAGGATCTTCTCCTTCCTTTGGAACACACTTGTGCCCCAAGAGCTATCTTGATAGTACAGAATCCTTGCAAGAACTCTGTGAGACAATTCTTGGGTTGATGTATCTCCGGTTACATCTAAAAGTCTGTGTTAATATTAAGACTTAAATTTACTCTTTAGCCATGAACACTCTGCCGCTATTTGATTTTTCCATTTACCAGCTAAAGACATTGCTGCATTTGAAGCCAGAGGTGTAGGCAGACTCATACCCCCTCAAGAGAAACCTCTCCCCTTCATAAACCCATGCTTCTATTTATACCTCCATCCTTTTAACAGCTGCAGTATAAAATTTAAGTCTGGACAGTTGAAGGAATTTGTCCTTTGTTCCCACACAATGGTCATTTTATGTCCAAAGAATGCATCTAATATCGGTACAACTTTGACAAAGACCTATCAAAATACACATGAGGGAAAGATGCAGGAGCTGCAGTACTGCATCAAGCTTTACCAGACTGTTATTTTTCACTGCCAAAGAAAGATCCAAACTTAGGCTTCCTGGTGGAACTGCTACGTACTGAGAATGGGGAGATGTTACTGAGTGTCGGTAAGAGTGGTATTTCCCAAGATTTGTTTCAATGAGCATTTTTAATGAAATCAGGAAGTTAACAGAGAATGCTCCAGCTATGGAGACTTCTTTCTTTCTTTCTTTTTTTTTTTTTCTTTTTTTTTTTTTTTCTCTCTTTTAAGGAAACAACCTTTATTTATGCCAGAGAAGTTTAATTACATAAAATTGATTCTCTTCTAATCCTCTTCAGCTGACGTTATGAGAACAGTAGTGCTTGTTAAAACAGATTATATTCTTCACTCTCAGAGTGCAGCAGCAGAGCAGATTTGCAGAACACAATATTTTTCTGCTTTGCTGTCAAAGGGCACAGACCCCTCAAGGGCAGATCTAAACAGCAACCACTTTAGTGCTGTTGACATCTATGCTGAAGTTTCATTACTATCATGCACATCATAGACATTGTGAACCAAAATAACCAATTTTCTCTCTTCTTATCAGAATTCATTTGTTGGAGACATTAGATCTCACAGCCACGCTTGGCAAGCAATTGAAGTAGCTAAAGGCCAGAAACATTAACCTACTACGGACAAGAAAATGAGTCAAAGCAGCATTGTTTCTGTGTCTTCTCCTTCACCTTCACCCATCCTTGTCTTTCAAGATTCAGTTAAATCAAAGTGAGGGAACTGCAGCTTTTTCTTCTTCACGTTGTCAGAATGTATTTAAAAGTTTTCAGATAGATCCAAAAATACCCTGAAAAGGGAAGTGTGACTCATGATGCCCTGCTGAACTCTCTGCCAAATCCTCTGCAGTTTTCTGTAACACAAAGGTAGGAACAGCTGTATACGTTCCAGCTGTTAAAAATATCATTAAAAGTGACAAACAGAAAAGAAGCAACACAGACAAATCTGTCATTAATGGTGATTCTGCTTCTCTGAAGGCTGCACTGAGCAAAAAAATATATAAATTCATTTGTCTGCAACAGACGCACACTTAAATAAAACTACAGCCATACGTCTATGCAAAATTTGAACTTGGATTTAGAATCATGTACTGATAGATTCTGGCTGTATGTGCACAGTGTTTCACAGACAAACCTGTGCGCAAAACCTGCTCCCTCTGAGTCAAAGTGATTGCACATCACCAGCTCCACTCAGGGAGCTGAGCTCAAGCTTACGCAACCTTGCTGAGAGCATGGTGCTGCCAGGGCTTTTCATTCAGAGGTGGCCCACCTCCAGAAGCTGGGTCATGTGTTGCTCTGTACAAGGTTTGCCAAAGTTTGGGCTGTTTTACCATACTCTGCAAATATGTAGATTACTGGCCCTTCATAATAGGCTCAAGAAAAGTCTATATCCCTTATTCAGGGAAAATATGTTTTATTAACTGACCAAATAGAATATCTCATAAAGTACTGTTTTGGACTGGTTCCTTATTGCCCTCATGAGTTTTGCCCATGCTCTACATGCAGAGTGAGAAGACAAAGTGGAAGCTCCAAAAGTGAGCAGTGCCTGGTGGGTGAGGTATCCCTTCAGCAGGAATAAGAAGCAGACTGATAAGACTGTTGAAGAGCATTACTCCCAAGAAGTCTTGAATGCAGGAGAAACAAATTTCTCCTGCTTTGCATCAGGAGTTAAACTATACTTCATTCAAGAATTATTGCTGTCCATTGTATTGCATGAAAGGAGATCTGAACTGCATTTCTATTCTGCTGTGGAGATGGGTACTACTCAGAAGCATATAGAGCAGGCCTGTGTAGCCAGAAACTCTTACTGCCTGAGTTTGTAACATAATTATGCTATATATTGCACCCTCAGGAACAGTGCAGGAATACACAGACCCCACTGGTACGACAAAACCTATAACAAACTACAGGAATGAAAGAAGTGGCTTGAAGTGGTCCAGAATTAGTCTACAAGTCATAAACGTCAGGTTTAATCCCTACTCTGTTACAGGTTTCATTTGGACACCTTTACCCAATCAGTACTGGACTCTGAGTGGGCTGTGTTACTCAGCTCCTCTTAATTCTTTCCTCAAGCTGGAGTGATGATCTGATTCCCACTGCAAGCTGCCCTCAGAGTTTAGCTTGCAGGGTTGTTATCAGCTGCTCCAACTGGCAGGATGAGTCAGGGAAAGAGAGAGAGAAGCCCCAGGAAGTAAATGACACAAGTATGGGAAGTCACTCAGGGACAGTCATGGAAGGAAATTATATGGTACTCTCTGCTCTGAATAGTGGTGAATAAATTGGCATCACCCTTTGAGCATCTCCCTGAAGTTCCAGAAGAGTTAAACAGACAAGCTACATAGCTCGTTGAATTGCAGTGCTATCCCTACGTAGTTAGCTCAGCAGGGCAAACACTTAGCACTTAGCAGAGCAATTCAGCTCATGCAAAAGCCCTTGCTCATCACTCTGCAATAGAACTAATCTCTTTCCCACATTTATTTAGAGGACATATAAGTCTTTTAACTTGGGGAGCAGAGTTGGTTGCTGAAATCTAGGTGCACTGAATATCCCTCACATACTCTGCTCATTCTGGAATGAGTCATAATTCCCAGGAAATACACGTTGTACTAATCACTGCTCATTTCTGCAGAGATTATTGTAAAAGCAGTCAAGAATAAGACAGCCAAACAACTCAAGATGAAAGTATTGCAAGCCTGACAGTCAGGTGTAAATGCGACAGTTCTGAAGGCCATTTCAAAGACAGCTATTTCTGTTGCAAAGTAAAACTCTTTACAATGCAGGGCTTTTTCCCCTCATTCAGCCTGGTGAGAAGTGTATTTTTAGAACAGTTCTTTGGTATATGCTGCAGCACTCACTTCTAATCATTATTTTGATCAGTAATTATAAATTTTAATGGCAATGTGACAACCAAGAAAGAGTGACTCAAAGATTGGCTAAAATCAAGGGGAAACATAAGGAGCGCCTGAAGATGATCAGGCTCAGATTAACTTGCTTCTTCTCCATCATAGGATCTGTCTTACTTTCTGTGGTGTGTTTCCTTCACCAGGTGCTTGGAAAGGATGTTGCACAGCTCTCTAAAACCAGTTTTCTCTTTGCTGGACTAGCAGCAATAATAACAGGAAAGTTCAGACAGCCTGGTGAAATGCCCTTATGCCTTGGTGGCTGGTCAACATTAGAAAATATCTCAGAAACAATAATGGTAGAGAGAGTTGCTATTGGGTGGCTCCACCTTTAGTCTACAGATCACAAACCCTTTCTGAACAGGTATGGTATGGAAACACTACACCTTATGATACGTTCTCCTGCAAAAATAAACTCACTGAGGATGTGACAGAACACAACACTTTATTTCTGAACTATTACAACTACACATTCAGCAAGCAACATTTGTATTTAAAGACTTTAAAAAAGTAAAACAAACAAAAAGAAAAACAAAATATTTTTGTATAATCTTTTCACCGTTCAACAGAAGAAAAAAACAGCATTCTATGTCAACATCCTTTATATGCCTCAAATTCTATCTTTTTTATAAAATGAAATGATGTACATACTACAATTGCAGCTTTTCTTGCTTACACAGAGATAACAATAGATACAGGATGTATAAGATAGGTATTCTTACTGTCTTTGGGAAGTGGCTTATCTTTTCTATGTGAAGACTGCTCCAAAAGTAATGACTCTTATTATGTTGGCCCGTGACATCAAAGTTGGATACTAGTGGTATGTAGTAGATGTTGAACCAGCAGAGGGACACAAAACGGTGTCTGACATGGAAGTGCATATGAAGCAAAGTTGTGGGAATTAATTCCTCCATGAGGAAAAAACTGCACCCATTGGCACTCATTGACTCTTTCTGAATGTTTATGGAGAACAAACAGTGGATGTGAACACAGCAAGGCAGTGGGTGGCGCATTTCAGCAGTGGTAACAGTGGCATGAAAGACAAGCCACATTCCAGATGGTCACGCACAGCTGTCACACCATGAAATGAAGTGTTTCAATCAGCTCATCCAAGTGGATCAAGAGACTACAACCAGGGAACTGTATGCAAAGCTGAATGTCAGCTTCACTGCATAAGAATGGATAGTGGCAACATTAGAATATCGCAAAGTTTGCACCAGGTGGGTCCCATAAATGAACACACAAGAACAGAAAGAATGGAAGTTTGTCAGTACCTATTAAATGAATACAAGACTGAAAGTGACAGTTTTCTGGATTGCATCATTACCAGTGATGAGATGTGGTGTCACCACTATGTGCCAGAATCAAAATGGCAGTCCATGAAGTGGAAACATGAATTCCCTGTTGAAGAAAATGTTCAAGACACAGCCCTCAGCAGGTAAAGTGATTTGCACTGTCTTTTGGGATAGGAAAGGGGTGATCTTTCTGGATTTCCTGGAACCTGGACAAACCACCAACTCTGACCACTACACTGCAATGCTGACTAAGCTGAAGGCTCAGACATTCAGTCATATCAGAAAAAAAGACAACCTTTCTCCTTCAACACACTAATGCCAGGCCAATATTGAGCTTAAATACTGTGGAGCACAATGCCACTCTTGGCTGAACTTTCCTATTTCCACCCACCGCACAAGCAAATTGAGACATTTTCTTTACGTCTGCATTGTATAGGAAAAGTAAACTCATGTCATTTGCATTATAAAGCAATTACATTAAAAAAATAAATAAAGAATTTTGGAAAACAGAAGGACTTTCTAGAAAACTTTTAAGTTACATTAAATTGAGAAAATACTTACAATATGGAACTGATTTAGAAGCTTTATTTTCAAAAAGGATTTAGGCATTGAAAGAACCACAAGTTTCATCAAGATGTAAGTCCATATTGTTTAGAAATTTTGATTGTTTTTTACACAATTATCCTGGGTTTTACATTTTTGATATATTTTTAAGTCCAGAGTATCAGCCATATGCTCAGCACTGACATCTAAGGAGCTTATTGCAATTCCAGAGTCTTTCTGGATTAAGTCAATCTCTGTAAGTGCCATACAGAGCATACAAATTCAGTGTAAGTCTTAAATTTAGCCATGTGAATAGGTGTTCATAGAAATGCCAGAACAGAGAAACTGCTACTCATTCTACATCCAATTCTGGAGAATCCAAGAAAACTTGAAAAAAAAAAAAAAAAAAAGAAATATTCGTATTATCCATAAATGACAGTTTATATCCAAAAATTTGCCAGGATCAGAACTAAGGACAGCTATATACGTTGGTACTATAAATATCTGCAAATGTAAACGTGGCACACTTTAATAAGTGTTTTCCATGTAGTTCAAAATGTCTTTTATATTTTGTGTTCCATTTAAAAAGTGCCTATCATCCTTTACCTTGATGCTTAGGAGACACTGCACAAGTAGTACATCAGTACCAATCTTATACTACATTTCACAACTGACACATTACTTCAGTGTAGTGGATTTATTATTTTTTTTAATAAATTGCAGTACTGAACCAAACCATTTTCAGTTGTTTTAAATAAAAGCCATCAAGTGCTTCATGATTTATGCAGAACCAATACTTTTAGATACTAATGGAAGAAATAAAGGGATCTTTTGATAAGACATGAGCTTTTTTATAGAATATTTTTAACTTCACAAACTCTGCCACTATTACTGTTTTCAGTCAGTAGCATCCAGTTCTTGCAGGAACCCAATCAGTCAATTCTGGCATCTTCAGTCAGAAATAACCATGGAAATGTAAGGAAATCACAGACACTCATCTCACCTAACCTTTAGCATTCTGAAAGCCAGGATCCTAATCTGCATCTAGAATCAGAGGAAAAAGGGGAGACACTTCTAAAGATCATCTCATCTCATCTCATGTGAATCACGGTGCCCTTCACTTTCTATTGGTTTTATAGGAGGGAGCCAAAGATTAAACACTGTATTTTTTAGTCAGCTAACGTTATGAGAGGTGAATCCTTTTCTGAGCACCAGCCATTCAGAAACAGTGCAAGTATAAAAACTGCCACAACCAGTCTATGTTTTAGCTATTTTTACCTTGCCTTTTCAGTGACTCCCATTTGTTGATGAACATCAATAAATTCCATAAGTTGTCTTTGTAGCACGTTTTCCTTTCCTTCAATCTGCTTAATAAAATCATGCTGCAAAAGACTAGATACTGTCGGGCGCTTCTCATAGTCTTTAGTTAAGCACCTGTGCTGGCAGAAAAAGCAAATGATCATTCAGGGGTCACTGTTAAGTTTTGACACGGCTATCTGTAGTTTACTCATATTGTCATAATAAATACATCCATCTTAATCACAATACTTCAATACCGAAAACTCTTAACATTTCACAGAATTGATGAGGTCTAGAAGTTAAATCATCGATTTTTGAAACTTAAGCTCATTTGTTTGTAAATGTTAAACGTAAAAAAACAAGTTCCTTACTCATCTACAGTCAAAGGACTTTACCCAAAACAGTTCTCATTTTTACAATTGAAGACAGCAGAACAGAAAAATTTTACTAACAACATATTTCCATGGAGAATACAATGATATTTTACACATGACATTTAGACATGTTCCATATTCAGGTACAATGGTCTCAGTTGTTACTCACTTGTTAATGAAGTCATTGAATTCAGATGACCACAGTTCAGGCTGCTGTAGTGTTGGAGGAGGATTCCTGCAAAGGTCAGTGACAATAAGTTAATAAGCTACTCAGCTGCCAAAAACGATGTGTGAAGGTAGGCTGAGTAACGAGTTTTAGAAGGCCACTGAAAAAAGATATTGATTTCCACTGATAAAAGGAGTATGGGTAGAGGATACAGTGCCTCAATGGCTCTTCTGCTTCATGTAACTAACAAGGAGAAATGGCATGGAGAGGATCCACCAACCATAGCTAAGAATGACTGTACTTTTTCAATGAAATCAATAAACAGAAATGAAACTAACTACCCATTAATCACTCTTCACTTGTAATAGGAAGTCTCTCTTTTCAAGCCTGAAACAATATACTTTCCTAAGACATTTTCAAAACAGAAATTCTGTTTAAAGGTTTTCAGGAAGGACTGAATTAATCAGCTCGCTGAGCGAAGTGTAGGAAGAAACTAGGTCATTATTAACCATGTTTGATTTACCATGAGATAATCAGAAATCAAGTGAGAACTAGATAAGAATATACTGTAAATAAATAATTATTTGATGTTGATTTAAAGTTCCTTATTCTAGGTACTAATGTTGTCCAAACTGTTTTGAGTCTCCTTCCTTTCAATGAGAGGTGCTATTTCCACTAAGCATAGTCACTCAGACTAAAGCAATTGCCTATAATTGAAGTGACTCCTTTACTGTTTAATCAGTTATCAAAACCACTTTCTTTAAGCAGTGCCTAATGTTACCTCACTAACTTTCAGGTTTTTCTTAATGAAATTAAAAGGGATTGGATCTTATATTTGTTCTTGAGCAGAAGGGTAGGCACCCAATATCTATAACATACAAGCCAAATGGCTTCATGAAGGCCTACCTGGAATTACAATAGTTTGATGCTGCTTTTTGCATAGCAAATAGAGGTAAGAAGAACATTAATGCTCTGCTTCAGTGCCAAGTCAGCCAAGATTTCTTTAAAAAGAAAGCAGTTTAAACTAATCTGGGTTACCTGGCTGAAAAGGACCTGGAGTACTCATGAATGCTATGTGGTCTTGTGCTGTGGTATTATAATTGCTAGAATGAAATCCACTGGCTGCAGTAAGGTCATTCCCTATATTGTTTGAGAACGATGTTCTTTGAAACACTGTAAGTGGTAATTTGGGTACTTCTACATCCAGCTTCAAAGAAAGCACAGAAGTTGTCAGAGATATTGGGGTCAGCAACACTGCAGCTGGGAGGAGCAGCACAAGCTAATGAAAGTTAAAGGACTAAATGTATGTCAGCACTTTGCTTCAAAGGACATGTGATAACATTTGAGGACAGCTGTGGTGCCTGTTTGACACACTGACCCACTAAGACTCTGTTTTACTATCAAAATTCATTTTCAGATATGGCAATATATGAGAATGGCATATATCACATGAGTCCTGTGCTTATGTCCTATGCTTATTATGCTTATTGGGTAGTAGCAGTCCAAAGGGAAATTTTCATGGCTATTTCTCAAATGCAGCCACAGTCCTCTAAACTTGTCAGTGGTTTTGCATGTTTGAAGCAGAATCTCAGAAGATACATCTGGACAGAGTACTTCTAACCTCCTCTTAGTATAAATAGTATGAAGGAACTGTATGTGCTTGCACCGTCTAAGTTTGAAGAAATGTTAATGAAAATTAATGGAATAAGTTCAGCCCGGAAAGAATTAAAAACATTAAGATACTACCTCGGTATTTTGAAGAGTGCCCTCATAGGGTGCAAATCAGCAAGGGGTGGATCTCCATCTCCCAGCTCTATTGCAGTAATACCCAGTGACCATGCATCACATCTGGCATCATAGGAGCTATCCAGCTGCTGCTCACAGGCAATCACCTATTAAAGGAAAAGATCTGGTCAGTAACAGGACAGTCAAATATCCGAATTTAAGAGCATACCCATAGATGGGGAAATTTCTTACTGGATAGAGATTTTGGATTAAATAAACAGAACTGCTCGTATTTTGCAAATTAAAACTTACTGCTGCTGAAAAAGCAAAGTGTGACCTAGAGAAAGCAAGTCTTTTGTGAACACGGCCTGTTATCTGATCAGATGTCCCTTGATCTGGGTGAAGGTGACAAATCTTTGGCTTATTCGCTTGCAAGTGGAAAACTAAATCCCACTACTGAGGGAAGAATCAAGGAACTCAGCAACCCTAAACTCCTGTAGATTTATTTCCTAAAAAGAACTAATGGAGTTACTCTGCTCTCTCCATGAAGAATACATGCAAGAAAGCAGGAGCTAAATTTGCTATCTTCTGCTGGATCTTCATCCAGCCAGTTTAAGGATGAAGCTAAGTTATCAAGAATGTGGTTGCCAATGGACTGCAGGAAATGTATTCAGGTTTATATACATTTCAGCTCATCCACAATGCCAGCTGAACTAAGGATTTTTCGTCCCTTTATCTAGATCTAAGGTCTATACCAATGAGGATAAGCAGTGTATATTTATAAACATATATGTCCAGAAGTGCTGTGCTACAGAGATACGTGTATACATGTACACGTGTTTGTGTGCACACACATAGTAAAAGTACTAATTATAACACTAAATGGTGTAACTAATTTTTTGTTTCTTGCTTCATGTTAAAACATTTATATTCTTCAGTGGAAAAATCCCCAAATGCACATAATACATCTTATTTATTCATAATAAACTGTTCCATTTCTTGCTGCTGCCTATAACAGATGCAGAAATTCAAAAGTAAAAGCCCCAGTATATCACAGTACCACCCTTCATACCACAGTACCGTCCTTCCACAGAGAGATGAGATGCTTGGCATAGTTTGAGAATTTGGAAGGTTGGAAAGGATCGATGGTAGTACTCACTCATCCTGAATGAAAATACTAAACTAAGCAACTCAGCTTTTGCTCCCTCACCCTAACCTTGTAATTTCAAAGATAAAAACCATTTTAAATCAATCCTTGCAACCATTTAACTAAATAGGTTTAAAATGCTTTTTCACAGATCAAAATAGAAATGCCCTTTAGAAGTTACAGATGTCAGGAAGAAGAAAGACAGAGGAAACAAGGAAGAAGAACAGAGAAAGAGCAGAAACACAGAATGTGGCAGCTTTCATACCACTGATGAAATATGTTGAAAACACGTATCTTACCTCTGGAGCCATCCAGAATGGGGTGCCCACGGAGGTGTTCCGGCGGAGACGAGTGCTGGTCAGCTGAGCAGACACACCTGGAAGAACCAAGGGAAGCAATGATCACAGCAAATGCTATTTCCATCTGGGACAGTTCCTCTGAATGGTACCATCCTTGTTGTGTCTTGTCATGCCATGATCTCCTCCACAGGTGTCTTTATTATATTCTTCCAGTTCTCTGCTATAGGCCCAGTCCTCAAAGTAATTGAGCACTTCAGCTCAGAGTCTGTGCATTTGTTTCCAGCAGCTTCAGTAGGACTGAGATTTAGTCCCCAGTGAGTATTTCATTAGTAATCTGACTCCATATATTTTGACTGGCTAATTACAGTTTTTCTATATCCTGTTTTAAGAGAGCGGTAAAGTATTTCAGGAGGTTAAAAAAAAAAAAAAGTACCTTTCCTTTTTTCTTTTTTCTTCCTGATGCTCAGGACTGACACTCAACCTCTGTTTCCTAATTTACGTATTTCAGGTTAAGAGCTATAACAAATACTTATCCCCATCTCTTAGCTGTTCTGCCATAAGGATGAATCAATAAAATGGTGAAACATCAAAAACACTTACAAAAACAGAAGTGTCCCCATTCTTGAAGCAGCATCAAATGCCTGCAAATCAGCTTTGCAACATGAGCTGTAGTTTAAGGAATTAACTATTGCAGGCCAATACTTGGAAACTGGATTCTGAAATCTGAAAATTGCTTATGGTTTTAGATTAAAACACAAACTGAAACATCAGGAATTCTAGTGAGCTACTGGTGAACTTCTAGTGAACTTCTGATCTGCCTGCTAACAATTTCCTGCCTTTAAAAATAAAGGTGGTATTGTTTGGAAATACCTCTAGTGTGTGCAAAAAGGAGGGCACAACATGCAGAGAAAGCAAACCCTGTTCACCAGTAGGTCCTGAACTATAGTGGATTTATGAATCATAGGTCCACCAAAGACATACTCTGAAGTTCTGATACCAAAGATGGTATGAAAGATGCTGTTTTATGCACATGTCAACTTTACTCTGATTGACGCTGAAGCTCATTTATTTGGCCTTCATACATAAACCTACCTTCTTTTTGAGAAAATAAGAGGCTTCAGTTTCACTCTGTGAGTGTCATTTTATTACCTGAAATGTGAAGCTTCAGTGAGCACCACTGACTAGTTTAAGCTCTTTGTATTCGCTGGTTTGAATATGCTTGACCTCACCTTCCTGAAAGCTCTGCAGATGGTTCATAATAGGAGCAATCTGTGTCAACTGCCCAGCAGAAATATGCTCACTAATTTTTTGTATGGATAGAATAGGATTGCTTAAGGTTTTGGTGGTATTTTTTCTTGATTATTATTATTTTTTTCCAGTGGAGGTCAAGAATCCATTGCAGGCATGATCTGATATTTACTCTCAAGTTAAGTGTTCAGCTTAGCTCCAGAAATTATCTGCATTTTTCCATCACAGAAATGGACATAACTGCTGAAAATAAGGCAGCAAGATCCTAACTCCTAAATCAGACTGTTCCATTGAGACAAACTCAACCACTGCCTTCGAGGCTGCTCCCACTACTTTACTCAGGGCTTGAAAAAGCTGAATCTCTTCCTCCCTTCAATGACTATAGAAAGTCTAGCACAGCTTTGCATCACAGAAAGCAGGAAAATATGAGCTTATGCACAAAGTCTATCAACCCTGTTCCAAGCTCAAACAAGCAGGGGCTTTGTCTTTGTTTCACCAAGGGGTTGTCCACATTCAGCTTCATGCTCATAGCATATGGCTATTCCTGGCCCTCAGCAAAACACAACATTCAGAAAACAAGGAGAAAGCACACATTATCACGGAGTGGTACAAAAGGATATCAGTACATGTTCCTGGCTTTTGAAGGGAGGTTACTGTCCCCTGCTACATGTTACTTTATTTAGGCTTTTTGTTTGTTTTTGTATCCTTTTGCTTTTAGCAGTAAAGTGGCATTTTAGATTATGTAGCACAGGTCTTATGACAAATGATATTTCCTTGGGCATTTTCTGTGCATAGGGAAAAGATGATGTAATTCCACACTTAGTAACATTTCTTCCAGCATTTCAGTAACCAGTCAGGCATATAGCTAGCCAGCTTTTTTAAACTTGTGCATTTTCTAACAATAACATCTTGCTCCTCCCCCATCTGCTTTACTACTGCTTTGCTGCAAAGGGAATCAAATATTCTCCTAAGGAAATGTAAAAACACAAGAAAAAGCAGTGTTTCAGTACACAGAAATTATAAATCTCATAAAAATCAACAGCTTAATAAACAAGTGCATTAATAATATCAATGCACACTAAATAATGTTTTTTAATGTGCAAAAGAACTGCGCATATAGTTGGAAAGTATATACTTTTTTTTTTTTTTTTAATGTACGCCTTTCACTGCAAAATCTGGCATATTAGAGTAATGCTGAAAGTAAAGCCACCTACTTATGACCTTACTATTCAGTAAAGGAAAAATAGGGCTGAAATGAGCTTCCTATTATGATAGGAAAGATTAGTCTCAAAGTTACAGCCAATGTGAGCAGACACTGTTCTGATCTAAATTGAGAGGCTGTACAATACTGCTTTATGATTATGTTCTGTGACAGAAGTATACGCATTGTACTGGCTGATGTTAACGAAGAAATTGTGAGCCCTAGCAAATTCTGCGAAATTGACATTTTGCACACAGCAGAGAGGCTGCAATGTTCTGTATACACATATCTGTATATAAATACACATATGTCACTCTAAAGGGCTTAGACAATGCATATCATCATTTGGTTACTGCTTCCATAACCATTTGTCATTTGTGCTTTCCGTGTCCTTCCTCCTAGCATTTCCCCGTGAAAAGGATTGTGAACCAAAACCTCTTTCTTACCATTCTTGAAGGCAGGAGTGACAGTGGTCCTTGGGAACCTCCCCTGATCTCCAAGACCCTACAGAGATTATCTAGAGTGGTCTTGCAATGACACCAGCCAGCTTCCTCAGCATTCATGGGTGCAGTCCTATAGTCTTCTCTAAATCTAATTTGTTTAAATGCTTGCTAAACTCATCCTCCCACACCAAGGGTAAATTTTCCTTGTTCCAGATTTCCCAACTGGTCTCAAGGGCCTGGAATTCACAAAGACTGGTCTCAGAAGTAAAGACCATGAATTCCTCAACTTCTTTCATTCCAATCATCATCTCATCCATTGTCTTTATGGATTGCCTTGATGCACATAGTGTTTTAATGATGAAACAGATTAATGTTATCAAGAAAAGAGCAATTGCAAAACTAGACTTTCCCAAACACTTGGGAAAACAAACATTCAAGATGCGAGTCTTCAACTGAAATAAGGCATATCCAAAAGCTAACCAAACAGCCCTTTGCAGTTCCAAAATGATCAAAAGCTTAATAACTAAAAAGATCACATAGATGAGCAGACTTGGAGGTGGAAAAAAACATAGTGTCTAATGCAAAACTAACAGGCATTAAGTAAACGAGGGATGAAAAAGGTGAATTTATATTATAAAGCAAAAATATAGGTAGAGACTCAGGGATTTGTGCACTACACATCTGATGCAGTATGCTGTTGAAGAAAGGCCACCTTCTTAGATGGTTCCTTCCTTAAATGTTTTGATTCAGTCTGACTGCCGCTTTTGGGACGCAGAAAGGATTTTCCTCTGTATGACAAGAAAAACCCAGTAGATACTCTCCTTATTATATGACATGGTTTACCTGTTAAGATTATCTGGGTTACTAGCAACACCTATGCTGATAGGACAGGATATCTGAAACACATAAGGACAAAAATACTTCAGTGCAAACTAAGTAATTAGATACAACTTTCAGGTAAAAATTAATTTAGTAAACAGCAGGTGAGACAAGAAGGTTTTTAATAACCTGCTCTTAGAATCAAAGAATCATAGAATGGCTTAGGTCAGAAGATACCTTAATGCCTACCCAATTCCAGCCCCAGGTCAGGGCTTCTCCCAGCAGATCATGGTGCCCAGGGCCCCAACCAATCTTGCCTTGGCATCTCCAGGTATGGGGCATCCACAGTTTCTCTGTGAAACCTCTTATCCTAATACTCTATGAAACAGGGCGTGGACAAAGAAAGGTTCCTGAAAAAGCCACAGAACTATCAGAAGAAGAAGATGCTGAATGAATACTATGTAAAAGGTATGGACCGTGATGAAAAGGTGAGTAAATCTAATGACTGCTCGGAGTCCTGAGTAGCAATTATGGAGCAAAAAATAAAATGACATAGAAAAGACAAGAATTTAGAAGTACTTATAAAGAAAGGTCAGACGTACTTCTAGCAACCAGCTCTTGAACTACACCAAGGACTGCTGGTTTCAGGGCTACCACAGGCAATTCATTACTATTCATTTTAAATCACTGCACTTACTTTTGTATTTAAGAACTGAATAACAAAGCATTCAGCATTTGCTCAGAGCAAATATCCTTTGGGCCAAAACTCAGAGAGAAGTTCAATGAATTCTAGAGTCTTATCTAAAGCAAAGGAGCACTGCAGCATGCTTCTTAGCCAACCCTCTCACCATTCTCACATGCCAAATAATCTGTACTGACTGGGTAAAGGAATCAAGAGATGAATTTTGTGACCCTTGAGAAAATTAAGGGGATGTCTTTACTGGCCAGGAAGTGCTATTTTCTTGCTTCATGCATCTCTGGCATTTGACAATAGCTTTCTGTGTCAAACTTCTCTAATGTTTAAGCCATCAGTGACATCTTTATGTGAATTAGGAGAAGAAAAAAAATCAACCATATAAAAGACCAAGTGAAGAGCTTATCCTGGATACAGCAGTTGGCCACATGATTTCTTTTTGTTGTTACTGGACAGCAACAAAGGTTTTCATTCACATGTGGCTCACATAAAAAGTTTTTAAGGACTAAGCCTTCAACAAAGAATTAAACATTTAACAAAGAAAATGTTCCACAGCTCAAGTCAATGCAATCCATCTTATCCCCGTTAACCCTGGTTTGAAGAATTTGGGATTACTACTTTGATTGGGTTCAAAGCAGTTTGACGAGCTGCTCATGAAGGAATCTTTCTTCAAAGTTTTTGTTGTTGTTGTTTTACTTTTATTGGTTTCTGTCATACTCCCTAGTAAATGCTTTTTAGAAGTAACATGTGAATGCCCTGTTGTATGGTATGCAGAAATGACAACGCAATAATAGCCTATTTTTGATCTGAATCAGTGAAGCAGGCGGCTCTATTATGGATGCATGCTAGAATGACTAAGGCAAATATAAGTCTTGCTATGACTCATTGCTTCAAGTAAACAAAAGGCAGAAACAAGTATTTTTGAATAGTTTCAAATAAAATTGTTTTAATTAATTGTTTCATTTTTACAGAATGATTCATACAGCATTTATAGCTCCAGCAGTGCAAGAAGAAGGAGATGCAATAAGGTATTCTGACCACTTCAGAATAAGCAATCCACAGAAGTTTGGAAAGCTACTCAAAGTCATGTTGAGCTTCAACACCAGCGGGACATGAAAAGTTGGAAATTATGATAATATATTAACAAGGACAGGGATTAAAGTGTCCTTCCCCCAAATGACCCAGTACTCCACCTTGGATTACTCATATCTGACTTTTCAACCTATTCACTGAGCACAGAATTGTATTGAATTGTAGCCTGCCCTGCACAGCACGCATTTGCAGTGCTGTTAGCCGCCTCTTCCTCTGTAATGCTATTTATCTCACAAGGCTTGTCACACTGATCTGTGATCAGTCAACATACCACATAAGCTGGGGTTCCCTCCCCAAACTCTGATGCAGGACTTCTGAAGCTTCCCCCATAGGACAAGCAGAAAGCTCCCTTGTGCATCCGGAAATCAGTAGTTAAAACAGATGAAACTCTGAAGATGGAGTCTTATGGCTCATTAATAACTTTGAGATTAGCTGGCTATTTTGGACATACTTTACAGTGCAACTGATTTTTCTCTTCTTGCTTTGTCATTATAGCAGCTGCTGGCTCATGTACACTTCAAAAACAGCCTGTTTAATATAGTTACTGAATTTTAAAGATATTATCTGTATTTCTGTATCAGAATAGGCACGAATACCATACAACAAAATAACACCTGTAAAATACCTATGCATTCTAAATCACATTGATCGATTGTTGCTGAACACTAGAAGTACTAAAGCATTACCAGTATTGCATGACCCACAAGGAGGAAGCAGCGCACTACTACTGAGTCACAGCAGAGAATGTTTGCAGAATTAGTGCATGCTCCTTCTAGTGGGAAAAAAAATAACCAAGACATTTATTTCATGAACTAAACTGAACTAAAGAACAAACTTAATACCTTCATTTTTCCTTACTTAGATGAAACTATGTATGTATATCAAAGTAGTTAATAAAAAAAATACACTACAAAAAAGGCCGTGCACCAGATTTGGCTTGTTTCACAGAACTGAAATTTTGAATAATAAGGTGTCTGTCCCGGAATATCAGCTTCAGATTTTATTGACTTTTAACTTCAGATGACTTCAAATGGCTTTAAAAGAAGAACAACCACTCTCTCCATTGCAAAATAATAACCCTATTACACTCCAAACACAAAAACTAACCTTTGTCTATCTGGAGTTTCCAAACTACACAAAGAAAATAGTTCAAGTATTAATAAAAGTATTAATAAAAACATCAGTTCTTGATAAGTCTAAACAAATAATAGCATTCTTTTCCCCATTCCACTTTATCCCCAGTGAGTCATAGTCAAGTTAAATCCACTGTTAGGCTAATCTGTCAGGCTACTGTATAGAATGATAAAACTGTGTCAGCTACATGCACAGTATGATATCTGAAACCGCATTTGGAATGCCAAGACAATATTCACACACAGCTTTTAAATGCAAAACTTCTAATATTTGAAATAGTTCTTAGAAAAAGCAGAAAAATGCAAATGAAACATGTCTGAAATACAAAAATAATCTTCACTATAGATACACTCCATTTATATTACAATAAATGTTTTAATTATAGAAATTGCAGTCTTTTTATCCATTGTACCAAAGGAGCCCCTGAAGTCATTATTCTATTAGCTATGTGCAAAAGAGTTTGTAATTTTCCACCATCTGCCAGCAGCAGTGAGATTCCATTACCTTCTTTCCATGTCTTCTACTGCAACCCGCTTTACCTGTAGCAAACATTGGAACTTTCCTATGTATTGCTTATCTAGAGACTTCAGTGAGGGAGATTTTTAGATACCACTAATGAAATGCTTAAAAAAAAATGAAAATAGAAAGAGCCAAATTTCTTGATGTCCCCTTTCCCACAGTGTCAATACTAGGTGAGCTGGAGGAGTCACTGAATCTCTTGTAGTCAGAAACAAGCATAAAATCCAAAGCAAGAGATTTAACGGATCTGCCAACATTTGATTTTCATTATGGGAACATGGTTATCTCTAATATCAATCTAAACATCTGACTTTTTTCTCCATTTTCTCTGACTCCTGTTCATTGAACTTTCATGGTAATAACTTCAAGAGACTAATTATGTTGTACAAAAGTGTATTTTCATCAGATGCATGGAAGCACATGGTCTTCAGAAAGGAGCAGCAGTGTTGAAAAACTAAGTGATAGAGCACAATACACACATTATTTCCTAAACATTTCCAAGGAGACAGCAGCTCATCCCAAGATACTATTAGTCTGTGATAGCAGGCTTCAGCAGCCCCAGATAAATGTAATCTACTTGTGCTCTTGTTCAAGACTATCACCTACAAGGTCAAATCTCAAAAATGAGATGATGAGGAATTTTCCATCAGCACTGTACTCTCCTCTTTTTAGCTAAAAGAATCATTTCTGCTTGGCTTTGACATTTCAGAACTTTTGGGGGAAGAATGGTTCTTTCTCACACACAATTCACCTCTGCCTACCTTGATGACATAAAGCTGTGACATCAGGGATGTCCCTCTTTCAAAAACACTTAAGCATTAAAAGCTCGGACTCAAAAAATTCCAGGCTCACTAAGAGAAGACTTCAGAATCATATTACATTTTTCAAAGTGAAATTTTACCTGGGCTTTGTCAAAGCAAAATTTAAATAACAATGATAATAATAATACAGCTAAGTTTTTCTCCCATTTTGGAACAGCATATTATTTGACATGTCAGACTTTCCAAAGGAATCTGAATTCTATCTTAGTCTAATGTTATTTTGTAGGCGGAAGGCCTCATTCAGCAACCTGATTTTGAGAAAAGAACCCAAATTAAGAGAATCTATTCAAATATGCACCTATTTGTCAGTATGCGTAGATACTATACACACAGCTTGCCGTTCCATTGGTTACACATTATAAGATGCAGATTAATATATTAATTTTTATTATAGATGTGGTGTGTTATGCATACAAGTGACTTCAGGCCATTTTTTTGGACTGGTGAAACAAGGTCAGACACTGAAAGATATTTAGGCAGCAGAAGTCACAAGACTTCCAAAGTTATCTAGCATTTAATTCATTTGGATTTATTTGTTAGAACTTTTTGAAAAAATAATTACTAAGTGCTTATCTGCACGTGCAGTGGTTAAAATTTATTGAATCCACTGCAAACAACCAGAAAACTGAGATACACATACAAAGGACTTCTAAACAGTGAGAACAAAAACATTCCCTGCATAGAAAAGTAATGAGTAGCTGTAAGTATAATTAAGAATATTTATAAAAATGGAATTCTATTCACACCTTGCCTGTCTCCGATTCTTTTACTTTAATATATTAAATAGCTTTCATCCTTTAAATTGTTTTTATTTGCATCCACGCTGCAAGGGCAAACTTGGAGCATTTGTTGCCATTCTCAGGTGTATCATCTTTCCTCAAATGTTTTCCTCCACAACAGCCAAACAGAACAGCCAAATGGCTAATTCCCACAGATGTTTAGGTGACTAGATTGCCTTCAGTCAACCTTCTTTTCTCACAGAGGAAAACAGAGACTTTATAGCATATCTAGGAGCTAAATGAATTCGGGGACTGAAACCATGACCATGGGATTGGCTTACTGATGATCCCCTTAGGTACTTCTCGTTATCTGTAGTCAAAAAGAATGATTTTGTTTATCTCTGCTGATCTAAGTTATTGTACTGGATTATTGTGCAGGGAGAGGATGCTTCCCTGGTAACAGTATTTCAAACTTCTGGCTTGAGCAGTTTAAACTAAAATATCTGTTTGATGACTCTTTGACAAGCAATTTAGCTCCAGAAGCATCAGTATAGAGATACTATCAATGCTTCCTTGATTTGATCATTAATCCCCTAATTGGGTCTGTTTCCAAGACATGGGAATATTAACAGATAGAGTTCTATACAGATTAAACATTATTGCAGCAGAATTTTGAACAAAAGCAAAAATTACGCTGATAACAATCTGCTTGAGGCAACGTCATGGTATTATTTCACAGTCTTTCTCATCTTATTAACTATCAATATGTTTTCTAAAGGCAGACAAACAGCTATGACTGCTTTAAGTTTGTTGTTATGACTTAAGATTCTGGGAGACTTTCTGCATTCCATCAAACAACTCGGTTTCTCAGTGTTTTGGATCTCCATTTTGTAGCTAGAATTATAGTAACTTGATTCCTTGTACAGTGTTGTGAGGCCATCCATTACATGTTATGCAGTATTCAGAAACTATGATCACAGCACACATAAATTCCCATGACAAAATGGCCAGAAAACAGCTCCTACAAATTGTTTTACTTGAAAACTGGGTAACAAAATGAAGCTTCTAGAAAGTCAATACAAGTCAATACTACTGTGCAGGAAAGGACTCACAGTTGTGACACACTACAGTACAAAAAAGAAGAAATAAGTCATTCTCAAAGGTGACTTAATTCATTGAAAGCTATCTGTGCTTGTGCCTATTAAAGGCTCTAGAAAGAAAAAGTGACACAATGACACAAATACAACATGACCATTCAACACACAGGGTTTGACAATATGTATATTTTATAGGAATAATATGTATGACTTTTTGGTACTGTGTTCCATAAGGCACTTCACAAGTCAGTTTTTCAGATCTAGGTTTTACACATCTGTTTATAAACAAGCCAGTATAAAAAATATGAGGAGCAGTGAGCAAAGGGTTCTTCAGGATCATCTCATCATCCACCAGCATACAGGAGAACAACACAGCCAAAATTGTCTTAGGAAAGGCTTATTTCCTCTCTCAATTGTGTTTGCAGGTTGAAGAAGTCCATAACCCACTGCCTCTGCTCCCTGCATAGAAAAGCCATGTACATGCTAGAAAGGGCTGTGTGATTGTGTGGCTGTTTTTTTTTGTTTGTTTGTTTGTTTGCTGGTCATGTTTCTTGTATGTTTGGCCTCATGGAATAATTGGTTCAACATAAAAGAAAAATGTAGTTTCTACTGAGTATATACTAGCAGAGAAAGAAAGAGATTGTGCCTATGCAACTGTATCATAGTGCAGCCTGTAGATTCATAGGCATATTTAGAAAAATAAAAAAGTGGCAAAGAATTTCAGTCCTGATCCAATAAATGTTTGTGTGTAAGAGTCTGTACCTGTGTCAACATGGGAGATTTTATCAAATCACATTCTTGGCTAAAAAGTACTCTTGGAATCTGATTACTGTGGGCTTAAATCCTCTTAAGTAGAATACACAAATCTCCCAAATCCCATCTGAATACTTTAGACATCAGCCTGAAGGGTGACTAGTAGGTATTCCTGGATGATTTTGTGAAGATCGCATATTTTTTTTTCCCCATCTGAAACTACACATTTGTAGCTGCAGATTGGCTTGGGGAGAGGATGAGGGCAAAAAGAAAGAAAAAAAGAAATTCTTAATTTAGGGTGCAGTTCCTACTTTCCCTTGGAAGGACTACTGGCCTCTGTTCAACCCACATAAACACGCTTGTATGTCAACTTGTTTTTTGCACACTTTCTCATCTGTTTTGGCAACACAATCTTTCCCACAAGATTTTAAGATTATTTTTCAATTACAGCCCTAATAGTAGATGGTAGTAACTGGGGAATAAAGAATTAAAGTCCTCACGCCTCCGGCTTGTACATTTTGGCATCTGCATATGTGAATTAATTTTCAGAAGCATTGATCCTCCACAGCTCTAACTGCCTTCATCACCTTAGAAAATAGCATTCGTGACACATTAAAAACCTATGGATAAAAATATTGATTTTGCCTCACGTTAAACTTTCAGATATTCATAAAGTACTAGTAAGTGCATGGCAGATAGAATTGTAGATCTGGAGGCAATGTAAATGAAAATTTTATCTGAAGAATGAAAAAAAATGAACATAAGCACATAGATTTTCAGAATTAGTAACCCTAATAATTGTGGGGTTCTGTGTGCTAAGTAAGAAAGTTGTACAAATGCAATCTACTGGCAGGAAGACACTACAGTAAATGAAGTTAAAATCCTATTATTAGCTTAAACATTTATGAATCAATTGAATATATCTCATCAACATGATTGGAGGGTAAAGGAAAATGAAGATTTTCCATCTTACAAATGGAATCATGATATTTACAAATTGGCTGCA
This sequence comes from Coturnix japonica, assembly GCF_054131305.1. NCBI lineage: Eukaryota > Metazoa > Chordata > Aves > Galliformes > Phasianidae > Coturnix > Coturnix japonica. The sequence goes on along the minus strand of NC_140664.1, from coordinate 124,643,618 downwards.
GTGCTATCAAGTAGTGACCTACAAATTAAATTTAATTATTAGAAGACAGCATGCTACCAGAAAATAACAGTTCACAATTACATGCATTGATGCATTGCAAATTTTCATACCCCCCCCTTACATAAAGTAACAGTCAATAAGGAAAGTGTAAGGAAAATCACTGTTGTATGGTTGCATCATTTACCTATTTCACTGCTTCTTGCCTTCAGGTAGTAAAACCAGATGACAGCATTCAGCATTCATCACTTAAGATCTAACAGACTTGATCAGAGCCTTTAAAATGATAAGTCTTAGGTTTAGAGTTGCCAACCAATAATCTGTTACTCTTCACAGAATCTGCAAAGTGGGAATTACCCATACAACATACTCCCATTTGCTGCCTTCAAGAAGTGCCCCATTTCATTTCAAATCAAACTAATGAAGCAAGTCAGACTGAGATGGAACTCTCCTATTCTTCACAATTTCTGCTAAGGTCTAAGCCCTTTTTGCTACAAAAGAAGGCTTTAGACTGTCAGCTTTTGACTTCATTGAACCAATACACAGTCTGGAAGGTCTAAACACCAACCTTTCTTTGAACCCTATTAACTTGTTTTGCCACTTCACTTACTGTGTCTGCCCCAAAGCATTTGACACTCACACCATGTTAAAACTTCTACTCTATAGCCATGCTATCTAAACAGTGTTAGTAAAGTGGATTTAAATTCCAAAGCTGGGAAAAAAAAACACTGAGTCAGCGAATATTTTATTTCTGTCAAGTTCAAAAGTAACTTAAGTTATCCAAGTGATTTTAAATCTTATTAAGAAGTCAATATATTTCATCTTTTCTGATTTGTTTCCATTACTTTATTTTTTCATTCTTCAGATGCACAGCGTTAGGTGTGTATGTAAATAAAGCTACGTACCAAAATCCACAAGCTTGACTCCTCCTTCAGTGGTCAAAAGGATATTATTTCCCTTGATGTCACGGTGGATAGTTTTGTTTTCATGTAAATGCTGAAGTCCCTGGAAGATGAGATGTAAACATGAACATTTACTAACAGCTTTGTGCTCTGTATTGCATTTGCAGAAACAGAAAAATCAGACGAGAATGAAAAAACTAAAAAATATATTCTTTTAGTCAAAAACTACAGAGATGCCATTCTTTCTGGGAAGATGCTTTGCACGCTATGAGGAATTTATACCTTTTAATTGCTTGGCATTACATCAAATAGAATCTTTAAGATAATAGAAGAAAAAAAAGCACTATAAGTCTATGCTATATATTACACCTTTAGAGTATGAACTAAGACAAAAACTGCTAAAGCCTGCCAATAATTCCGCAGTAGAAAGTCAAGTTCCAGTTAAAGATAATGAGAAAGGAAGATACTTGATTTTGATTAGCCAGTTTGTTTAAGCATTTGATCTCACTAGATCTGATGATCATTTTGCTATAAAAAGAACTCGTAACCAGACATAAGCAGTTAAATAGTATTTTGGGTGTACTTCTGCAATTTCTCAAAATAAAATAAATTTTGATGCAGAACTATATTTACTGAAGAAATAAATCAATATTCAGAAATCAATTTCTATTCTCCTAATAATTAAACAAACAGATGATTTGTTCTCTGAAATACACATTACTTTGACTTCATTACACGCTGCCATAATATGCTGTTAGGGGAGAAATCATTCATTCAATGAAAAAACATTTACTGAATATTGACTGTCCTTTCACTGACAGCTTATCTTACCATCAGAGCTTCGTGTAAGATGTAAGCAATTATAAGTTCATTCATTCTTTCACCTCTCTTCAGAAATCCTTTCACAAGATCAGTCACAGATCCACCATTGCACAGCTGCAAAAGATCATGGGAACATAAAAAGGAATTAAGAAGTGTTGAAGCAGCCACCTGGTTTTAGTTTACAGTAGTTTTTGAGCTCCTTATTTACAAACCTCAGATTTGTTCATGTCTACTATTTATAGCAACAACAAAATCAGCAACTTGTGTTATTTTTCCCCACTACTTTCTGCATTTAATTTTTCTTGCCCAAATGCAAGTACAGCAGTCTATTTCTTTGTTTTCCTATATAAATGATTGCCTGTCACTGAAATGGAATTAGCTTATAGAGCAATAAATTTGCTGTGAAAGCATGTTCTGTGGGGCACACTAATTGCTTATTATATTCATCATGTGGAACTCATCAGTGACATGGATTATTACAGCATCAATTCTCAGGTATGAAAGCTAAATACAATGTGAAATGGACTTCAGCCATCAGACATTCCCTTGATAGAAAAGTCTCCCAGAGCAAAACTTGCCTTTGCCAAGTGGTGTTTAACTTTTACTGTAGAAAAATGTTATATGCAAGGGCTGGGCTTCATAGAATATAATGGAAGTGTGATGGAAAGCTCATTTTCTACTGAAACAGGGTAAGCCAAGAATGTAAGACTCATAGCCCCTGCAGCATCAACCCCGTCAGCTCCAGATGAAAAGAGCCACAACCTACTGTTGGCAGTCCTTTCTTCTGCCTAAGTCCTGTTAAGATTCCAGACCTAGCTCTCTAAAAAGATCATCAAGCGCACAATATCAGCAAATCAGCTTACGTTGCAACATTTCATATGTTCATTTTTATTTTTCAACAGTTTTCAGCAGGAACAAGCAATAATGTAAGTTTTCTCAGTCTGCAGCAGTTTAGTACCTGAATAGATGAAATCAGTTCTTAAATCCGTATCTATAAAGATACTTACTCTGCACCCCCCAACCACACTCACTGACTGAAGAACCACTACCCTTCATGTGAGTAGCTACTTCCAATAAAATAATGAAACAAACTCTGTTTTACACTGTGTTATCTGTATTTGCAATGTACTATCTGGTAGCTTCTATACAAAAATAAACAACTTCATAAGACATTTTACCATATTTCTGTATGGCAAAACTCTTGGTGTTCTCTTAATCTCACTAAACTGTACTGCAACAATACACATGCTTAGAGAAGAGAAAAAATCATACGCTTAAATGATGAGATTAAGTGCTTTGTGGGATCAGGGTCAGATTCCCAAACAGGATTGAATTTGCCGTCTTTAGCCATTCTGGTACTTATCACAATCTAGCATGCAAATTTTGCTTCACTTGGGTAGGTCTTCAGTTTTTGTTACAGAATCTGTCATCTGAGAGACTGTTTGCTGAAGGTAAAGAAAACTAACCCAGGAAAGGCATATAACCTCTCTGAATGTGGGAGAAGGAAAAAACACCACAGAAATCACCTTCTTCAATACTTAGGCAGTAAATAATGCTGAATTTAATTGACTGGGAAAAGAATGTTTATTTTTACTTTCTTAAACATGTTGCCTTAACTAATTTTTCTATCTCTCCTGTAAGCTATGAGTACCTGTTATAAGATAACTATCCATTTTATTAGATGAAAATGAAATTCCAGGTGAAGTAAGATACTACAACTGTAGTAATTTTAGGCCATAGCAAAATTGCACCTGGCACCTGTGCACCTGAGAAGGTCTTGAACAGAAAAACAAAAGTCGCCCACATCCCAGTGGGTGTCCCATCTGATTTGGAGGCAGAGCAGCGTTTAGGCAGAGGTCAGCTCAGGATCTCACAGACACAGGTTCTTGTATGTACAGGGCAAATTTGCTTTTACTACCTCTTTCTCAGAAAGCTGTACTTACATCAGACAATTTCTGATTGGGGGGGGGGGGGGGGGGAACCAAAAGCAATAAAAGGCAACCTAAAAAAAATAGAATGGAAACAGCTAAAAGGAAGAAAAGGGATTATGAAAATACAAACCACAATTAGAAAAGGAGATTATGGCCGACACTGTATCTGTATGCTCCAAGCTGTGTGGGGTGGGGAAGGGGGGGGGGGGGATGATGACGACACAGATGACACATGTTGGCATTAACCCTGTTCTACTTTTCTACAGGCCAAACAAATCCAGGTAAAATGTTGCTACCAGTTTTATTTCTTGTTTCTACTGCCTATCTTTTCAGGCAAAGGTGCCACATGTCGCTGCAGCCACGTGTGTAACTACACATAAATACATACATCTAAAGGTCAAACAGTGATTCTTTCTCCTGACAAAGGCTATAAAATTGCATGTGCTTTCAAAACAAGCTTATCACAAACACAGCATAAAGAAAGTCCCTCTCAGTATAAGCCAGGTTCCACTCTTCTATTTCAAAGCAGAGGCTACAGAAAAGTACTGCTTAATGCAGTTCTGGACCCTTGAAGATGTTGAACAAGATCTGGACCACAGCATAAAATTAAAATAATAATAATAATTTAAAAAGAAAATGTGATTTAGATCATTTAATCCTTCAATAAGACTATGGGACAAATATTATTTGTTACTACTGCCAGGCTGGAAGCTTTCTGGGGTGCTAATAAATACTGCAGCTTTAAATTATGAACTCTGCAGTTTCTTAGTAGCAATTTGTGCACAGCAAAATCTGTGCAACCTCCTGCCAAAGCTGCTGCATTTGAATTTAGCCAACTGCAATGCTTGTATGACAAGGAATCACAAAGGCAACAGAGATACATTTTTCAAGTGACCTCTCTACTTTCCTGCGAAGCATCTAGAGGATAGAGGTATTGGTAGCTATTGTGCAAATACACAGCCAAATAGTTCATGTCATGACTCCACAGCATTTGTTAAAATCTCTTCCAAATACACTGATGAAGAGTGCTATAAGCTTCAACAAGAAATGCACGGAAAACTCAGAAGCTAAGTGCCTACCTGAGGCATGCAACAGGGTACTGATCAAACTGATACAAGTGTCCTTCAACCTGTCTTGAGACATGGGCTCTCCTGGGAGAATAGGGTAATAATTCCATGTATCTCTCACATACACTCTCCCCAGAATGCACAGATATTTACTGTATCAGTTTTATAAAACCTACTTTAAACATCCAGTAATACCCGGAGGGGAACTGGATATGGAAAAAGAGGTGGTGGCATTTGTTAGGTCTCAAATAGTTAAAACCGTAATTTGAATTGAGTTTCTCAGTTCAGTACTCAGATATCAGGAATACTCTGGTACTTGAAATGCTTGCAAGAAAAAAGTCAAGTGGGTCCTTCAGTTTGATCTGTTTTCAGGAAGTCTCCAAATGTTACATTTTCCCAATAAAAGGTAGGAAAAAAAACACTTTCCTTTTTAATATTTGAATAAAATTAGTTTAAAGAGACAGACTCTTACAAAGTGAGACATGGAAGGGGAAAATATTAGCGATAAAGTGTTCAGAAACATCATCGTGATAGATTTGTACATTAGCAATTTCCATCCATTTAAAGTTAGTCACTTCAATTGTTTCCTTTTGACATACAGCTATTTTCAGTAACTGGCACTATTTACAGGGCCTGCTCTGATAGAATGCTATTATCTGCAAACAAAAGCAAACAAAGAGGGGTAAAATGAAATCTTTGATCTACCGAACAGGGGCTGGAGAAGACTGGAGATTCCCAGAAGTACACAGCAAAAGGATGAAAAGCAACAGTCACCAGGTGCAAGATGGTGGATTCCAGCTGGACACAAAGAATTTTTTCCACTGAGAGTGGTTAAGCTTTGCTAAGCAAGCCTATAGTATCTAGGTCCCTGGAGATTCTCAAAACGTGAATGGAAAAGACCTTGTGCAAACTTGTAACATAAATTATCCTTGAGGTGGGAGGTGGGCCCAGTAACCTCCAGAGGTCCATTTGAAGCTGTATTTGTCTCTGGCTAATAATATTTGAATTTAAAAATACTCAGTCCTCAATCTGGACATTCAGACATCAGGGAGAAGGACTGAGGATTTCTTGCATATTCAGACCAAAAGGAAGGACCTGAAAGGAGGCTTGATCCATCTGAAATGCCCTTATTTCTTCTTCAGGGGTTCTGAAGGGCTCCTCCCTTACAATTTCCTGGCAGTCAAAAGGCAAAGACTCATCCTGGGATGACACATAGTCCTCCACCCACCCATCTGACACAAGCTTGTGCTGCTGTAATTGAGCTATTAGTATGCAAAACGATCTTCTGCAATAGATTTATAAAATAGCACGATTCTAACACACGTCAGTTGAAATTGCCATCACATCACAGTCATGCAGGTGCTCTTTAGAGATCTTACTCATTCTTCATCTGACCCAGCTGATATATTTCTGTGTTCAGCTCTTCTTGATACCGAAGCCCATTGAATGATTCAGCAGCAGCATCACGTTTAAGTGAACTATTAGTCACGCTTTTGTTAGGTCTGTTACAGCCTTTAGTCACCCAAATGCTCCTGATGTATGCATCTGTGCTAAGCTGTCAGGTGACATCTGCTTGCATCCTGCTGTTGTGAAGGCACTTTCATCTTACTTCAGTAACTTGGATTTGAACGACTACTACTACTTCCTTCATCTTCACAGGCTGCACAGACATCATGTACATATCACATATGCACAGCTTAAGGCATGCACAAATGATAGTTGTGAAAAAGTATCATTGTGAGAGGAAGGGGAGGACTCTGAGAAACAATCTGGTTCACTGTATTTGCACTGAGTGGGGATCCAGAACATCTGGGTGGTCTTTGACAGATACTTGTTTAACCTACTCCCAAAAATCTCCCAGTGAAGGTAAGTCCATCTTATGTAGCCCGTGTGTCACAAGCCACAACTTGTAATGTAAACTCTGTTTCATCACCAAAGACATTGAGTAGTAACAGGCCAACAGCAGATGCCCGTTTCAATCAGTTCAGCCAGCCAAAAAGTGGGCTACTTATTACTGTTCCTTGAGTTCAGTTTTATGAAAATATGGTTATCTGCTTTACTTTTCATGTGAAGTTTCAGTTAATTTCCACATTTTCCTCACAAGGATATCACATGGAACCACATCAATCCTTACAAAAGACACAGTGGTATCTACTGCTTTTCCCTTCCAACCCCAGTTATTTTGTTAGAGATTTTATTAATATGAATTTCTGTGGCCCAGTCCAAGTTGGCCACCTTTTTTATGCTACTGGGTTCTAGGTATTTCAACATTGGTTCCTACTGCTCAGTTCTGGAATCATTCTGGGTATCAACATTAATACAACTGTTCCGTATTTCTCTAGGTCAGTATTTTCTTCACTTTATAAATACATTAAATATTTTTCTATCCTATTTCTCTCTCCTCTCAGCACAGTCTGGTCCTTGCCATGCCACATCAATCTTTCTAAGCTTACAGTTAAATACTTGTACCACAGTTGTGAATTTTTGTTTCACCTTTATGAAGGCTTTCTGAAAGGTTAAAAGAAAGAAATGCTGATAAATTCTTACTGGTCTCCTATAGTGCTTTTATTTTCTGTACACATCAGCTAATTTGCTATTGTGCATTTAGTGATTTCTTTTAGTAACTGCCAACTGTCCTACTTTTCATGCTGTTTTCCTAAGCACCGCTACCTACCAGTTACCTAAGCTTGGTGAAGCAGTCTTTTCAAAAGCCTGCTATTCTTACCCCACTGTTCCACCAACCTTTCTCTCCTCACAAAAGTGAACACAAATACTTTAATTCTTTTTCACTTAAATTTCTTTCTTCTGCTTTTCTAAATAGAACTTTTCTATCAGAGCAGATTCAACCTGCTACAGCTGTTTCCTGTATTCCTTTCTTTGCCTTCTGTCTCCAAGAGCTTGATGGACTTCATGTCTCAACACTGACTGTCACAGAGTTGTGACCAGAATTCCCATTCTCTGACAGATCTCTACAAATGTAGCCAAAATGCTGGTTCCACCAGCAGCATGTAAAGGCAATCACACATACTTACATAAGTATAACAAGAGCCCTTCAGCTCCTTCAGTGGGCCAAGTGGCTTAACATGCTGCTCCTTTTTCTAGAGCATATTCTTAACTTCACATCAAATGAAGGGAAGATATGTGAGGTGACTTCTATTGTTTTTCTAATAATATTAGAAAATAACCCGTAACCAAAACAAATCATAACAACACTCTAGGCTTTTATGTAATGTTGATTGCTTTCAATTTAGCATGAATGAAATGTATCACGGAAGCAGACACCTTTCCTGAGTTGTTATTTAGCTTCAGTGATCACAGACCATGTGCTATATGTAATGCTGCTCTTTTACATCATCTAGCACCTTCGGGGCTATTAGTCACTGCCTTATGGGTGTTTGTTGTTTTTGACTTCCTTTACTTTCAGCTTGGCTTTTAGCCTAGAGGAAAAGTTTGCTGATTCCATCTCATGCAGTGATGGTCTTCACAATCTCTCCTTTTTCTTAATCAGAGAAATATAGAATGGCTTGGGTTGGAAAGGACCTTAAAGATCACATAGGCAATGGTCAGTAGAGTGTCTGTGACTTTCTGAACAAATGCAAGAAACAGTTTAGCAAGATGGAATATTGTGCTACAAAAACCTTAGCATAAATCATCATTTTATTGCTATTTATTTTACTGCACAAGGAGCAGTGGTGAAAATAATATTCAGGATGCACAAACACTTGTTTGGGTAGGAAGAAAAAGCAGGCCCTAAGTTGGAGATCAGTAACATCAACAGAACTATTTCTACAAACTACAAACTTAATGAAGGCTCTGGAAAACAAAGTCTAGTAACCTAACAGGGTGGGCTGTGTTAACAGTGTGGACCCAACAGTTTCTATTGCCTACTCAGAAATGCATTGCTTTTGTTCAGTTTTTACCCATTAGAGAATGTTTCAAAGCATCTTCTTCTTCTGTAGCTTCATTTCTGCGTGATTCAGAATTTGGACGGTAATTCCAAGTACTATCATGTCCACATTACACAATTAATTTCATGACCACGTTCCTAGATGAAGACAATAATTTAGTATAATTCACTGTAATTTAAGTGACTGCAATAGAAATCATCCCTATTGAGTTTGAGAACAAGGCTGGGGAAGCACAGATCAAAACAATGGGCCTTGTCTCCAGGCTTTTCACAAAAACTAGACTGAAGCATTCATTGTAAAGGCAATTCCTCTCCACTCAGCAGAGTGCAAAGCAGATCAGTGTAACCACTCTCGAGGTGCCTGCGTCCCTCCAGTGACTGCAAAAGGAGCTATGGTGACTCAGCAACTGTGATGTGACCCTAAAGAAACAAGAATATTAAGCAGGACATACCAAGGCATGGAGAATTTTGTAAGAAACTAAAGGACTCTGAACTCAGAACTTTTTTTCAAGGCAGGTCTTTCCTTCCATGCTTTGGCTTTAGCTAAGTCAGCATTTTTCTAATCTGCAACTCACGTCCTTTTCAGAGCCTACAGCAATGTTATTTTCAGCAGCACTGACACTTGACTGTCTGCTTCCATCACATCCCAGCTCCTGGTTCCTACCTGTAGAGTTCTCCCAAATTCTGCAGCCCTCAGCCCTTCTCTGTCTGACAAAGACACAACAGGAAGCTGCCTCCCTGCAAACAATTCCATAATATTAAGTATTAGAACATGAGGGACAAAGTGTTCACATGTTATTTAAGTACAGAGCAGTTTAATAAACATATTTTTCTTTTTTCCCCTTCACTGTCTGGTGGTAACATTGTTAGAGATTTGTCATAATCAGCTTTTTTTTTTTTTTTTATATGCTACATTCTTCAGCAACATGAGCCATAATAAGTGCTTAACAGCTGCCTAAAAGATGTGGACTATGCAAACTGCAATATAATACAAAAATGCTCACTTTACAGCAGAAAATATGACTATTCACTAAAACTTTGATGCATCAAATGATAATTGCAGCCACACAACTTTGATATTGAAAAACAAGTAAAAGCCACTTTGCCATGACTGCAGTTCCTTTTCCCCTCTTCCACACACTCAGAGGTACCACAAAGGGTGCCAGTGCCATTAGCTGAGAAGGGAAATAGATGATACTAATGGAGAGAAAAACACCTATCAGCCATTAGGATACTTATATAGCACTGAAAAGCACAGAAAGAGACAGGCAGATAAACCTTCCTTGTTCTGAATTATCCTGATCTGTTCCCAGCCTGCTTTGGCAGAAACAGTAGCTGACAAATCCCCATGTTTTACATCACTCAGCCTCCCATCCACTGAAGACTCGTCCAAATTAAGCCACACAATATGGAAGAAATCTCTCACTACCTCTCTTTAAGCACATTGGGATAGGAAAGATACTCGAACTTCATAACACATTGTTACTGTTGTCCTGATTGCAGAAGATCTTACTGTACATCTGGCTATCTTGGCCAACACACACTGATACATAGACCTTACTTTGGGTAACGGTTACTCTTCTTTTGTAGCAAATCTCACTGTTACCTCATATTACCCTCTGCTCAGCTCTTATGAAGTCCCATCTGGAGTTCTGCACCCAGGCTTGGGGCCCCCATTACAGGAAGTATGTGGAGCTCTTGCAGCAGGTTCACAGGAGGACCAACAAGGTGAACAGAGGACTGGAGCACCTCTCCTATGAGGAAAGGTTGAGGGAACTGGACTTGTTTAGATTGGAAAAAAGAAGGCACCGGGGAGACCTCATTGTGGCCTTCCAATACTTGAAGGGAGCATATAAACAGGAGGGGCAATGGCTGTTTACGAGGGCAGATAGTGATAGAACAAAGGGGAATGGTTTTAAAATTGGACAGGGAAGGTTTAGGTTAGATATTAGGAGAAAGTTTTTTACACAGAGGGTGGTGACGCACTGGAACAGGTTGCCCAAGGAGGCTGTGGATGCCCCATCCCTGAAGGCATTCAAGGCCGGGCTGGATGTGGCTCTGGGCAGCCTGGTCTGGTGGTTGGCAACCCTGCATATAGCATGGGGGTGGAAAGTCGATGATCATTGTGGTCCTTTTCAACCCAGGCCATTATATGATTCTATGATTACACTGTTGATAGCTCAACACTCCGGCTAAAAACATCTCCCTTTCCTGGTGGAACTCAGTAACTGGACCTGCCAAGCCTTACTTTTTTAGATACATAACCATACTCCACACATAGGACACTATATAACAGAGAAGAGGATCTTTTCATTATTCTTTTTAACAAGTAAACGCATCAGCAAGTTGCACATGTGGTATCTAAAAGGCAACATGAGTAATTATCACTCAAAGTAGGTCAGTGAAGGATCCAAAACTACTAGCCACACAAGATCTGAACATTAATTATGCTCATTTTTCTCTGTTAGACACATATGTAAATCATGCTGTCACTGCTCATTTATGGATTTGAGAGGAAATTGTATACATATTTCATGAATGCTAGGGCTCTGTCTGTGACGACAGTCAGCATTTGGAAGCATCAGAATTGCTAAATGTCTCCCTCCAAACACTAAATACAAGAGTGTGACAGCACAGAAGATTCACCCAAGGCCACAAACACAACATCTTCACTGCTCAGCTTCCTTCATTTTATCCAGGAGTTTCTGCAACACCTTCCTGAAGGCTCTGGAGAGTTCTTACCTATAATGAGGTCTCTTTCAACATGCCATTCTTCTCTTGAACCCTCATGCTGCCTGCCCCTTCTCAATCACCTCAGATACGAGCTAGTTGCTTTTGCTGTCAAGAACCATAGCAGTACTAACACCTTCTTTAGGCAATAACAGTATGCTTCTATCCTCACAAGCTGGTATCCACCACTGATTAATTGTAAGCATGTCATGTTTTCTCTCCTGCTTTGAAGGAGCAGCCATAAAAACCAGAAAGCCACACTGCTATACTTCAGGTCCTCCTTAATAAGTCTGTGCTGCAATGCTGACAAACGTATGCAGCTGACTGAAATCACAGAGCAGCCCTTCTCAGAGGAACATGATTCTAAACTTCTTACTGTACATTAAAAAAATATTTTGACCTTTACATGTTTTCATGATGTTGCAAACAACATATTCCAGTACATAAATATTATATATAGTGATTAGTAGATAATAATGATAACATTACATGCTCTAACAGTGGACCATATAGCATCGACAGTATCATTATCAGGCTCAGTGTGTTCATACGTGGACACTAAATGGGACAGGGACACCCTTAAAATAGCATGGTTGCTGGACAGCATGAAGGAAACAGATTGCTGAAACTGTACAGACTCATGCTGTGCTCCATGGACTGTTAGTCTAACTCAGCAGAGCTTTGCAAATATTCTTAAAATGTTCATGAATATACTAGGAGAAGGAAAACACCTAAAAAGAATGCCTGGAGAGTCTTTCTTGAAGTTCATCACTATCAGATGGGTTTATTTCTGTAATTCCTAGGCATTTTTCCTCCACCTCACAGAAATCAGGTTCTTTTATACTTTTATTTCCCTACTTCAAGTGCTGAGGGAATGGAAAAAGCAAATGCACTTCTTTAGAGAAATAGGCTGTGTACAAGCTGTTCTACAACTTCACATGATTACATTCAAACAAGAAAAGGAGAGGTTCTAAAAAAATGCTTTGATAATATAAAAAACTCTATCTTTGGGTGAGAAGTCACTTCATCCACATGTTCTTCCCTATGAGGTTGTTTTAAACCAAAGTTTCCTTTTTTAAAATCACAAAAATAATGGAAGTTTCTCCTAGTTCCTAATTATAAAGACCTACTGAGAACGGTACAATACACTAGCTTGTTTATGTCATTCACAAACCCAAATACATGTTGAATATGACAAGCATAGCTATTTAACTTTTGAAAACAAACTGAGATGCTTCTTGAAGTTCTACCTGATCTGTATAGGAAACAAACGACAAAATAGCTACACTGTGGTTCTTGGCTTCTTGCTGACAAAAGCAAATAAAAACCATGCAATGCCTAGTATTTATCCTGCTGTTGTACTTTCAGCCTTCAACCAGTGTATACTGTGTTCTTCTCTGTAGTATATTTCAGGCAAAGGTTGTACTAATTGTCCTCCCCAACTGATCAAGGCCTACACGCTCACTAGTAAGATGCAATCAGATTTAACTTCTCCACCTCTATCTTCCATCAGCTGATTTCCAACTGTCTTTGATCTGCTCCCTTTCTAACTAACATCCAGAGCTGGAAGAAATGCATTACGGTATGCTCTGCCTTAGCTGTGTCATCATGTTGATTCCAACTGACATGAAACTTCTAGGCTGATTCATCCTAAGTATAATGCTTAAGTGGTTTCTTTTCAACACAGTCTCAATAAGCCAAATTCTGCCTGCCTCTCCAGAGATACATGATAAGGCTTAAAAAAAAACTGGCAATAATCATCTCTAGCAATGAAAAATATTTTCTTTTTTTAATCAAAAATGTGATTAGAAGAGCACCTTTGCAGGAGCAGATGATCATCTGCATCTCACGTGCTAAAATGAACACTACACAATAACTGTCTTCTTCCATTAATACTGTACTGAAATGTCTGTAACAGAAAGTGCTATAATAAAAGGTTATTTTCCCAAGTAATCATTATGCAAGTTTTTTACCTAATTAGATATACATTGAAAAGAGATTGACTATGTTTCTTTTCTATTTATCTATATATTGTTTCTTCTAATAGATTTCTTTTTTAAAATTGAGCCATAGATCCTACTCTCCGAGAAGCTTATTTCCCACACACAACACTGCAACTTCAAAATGTTTTATGAGATCATTTAGGTAATCTGCACCTTTCTCTACAGTTACCTCGCTCCAGAACTGAAATATCTCCAATTCAGAAAAATCAACTAAAACTCTCAGTTGCTGAACAGTTGGAGATCATTTCATAGAAGTCTCCCATGCCTCATAAGGGATACTGCTATAGATCTGTCTTGTCCCATATTACTCCATATATATCTACAGCTGATCTCAGTGGCACATGATAGAGGCTAAATGGATTTCCATACAATTAAAATGTACATGCAAGAACAGCAACATGGCATTGCATTAACACACTACGGTCATAATTTTACACAACCATTGTACTAAAAATCCAAATGCAACCTTCCCCACACACTCCAATGGAAACAGAAGTATCTGCAAGCTAAAGATTAATTGCTGTCTTCTAGCATTTATACATATATTATTAGGAAAAAAAACAATCTTTATAAACTTTAAGATCTCTAAATAGCTACTGTGAAAAAACAAACTGCAATGGCCTTGTAAAGCCACATACAAACAGAAAGAAAGGTAACTCTTCAGATTAATCTGTTTGAGAACAGTTTTCTTTTACTGAAGTCTGCTAAAAGAACAGCTTGACCAAAGTAATGACTGGAAATTTATTTTTCTACTTGTATATTTATACATACACACATCAACTGAAATCCATTACACTCATGGATCTATGTGTGTAGTGACAGAAGGCATTCAATATTACTCCACACACCCCATACTGACACTTACACATGTGCAGCATGGCATGCAGAGAGTAAAAATAAAACTCGTACTCCAGATATAGCTTGTGTCTTTCACATTAATAATACAAATCCTTGCAAAATAGAAAAGTTAGAATATAAACACTTGACTGTTTCCTCACAGTTTGTTTTAAACTGACTGTCTACTATCCATCCTTTACAGGACAGAAATTTCACAGATGGAGTTTCAAATGCCCAGCAGACCAAAGAGAAGCCAGATTTTTTGAAGAGCTGAGATAAACAAGGAGCTGACTTCTTTTCAAGTCAAACCTAATGGTTTGCATTGGAAATGATAATAAATTACCTTAAAAATATTTTCCCAATCCAAGTTAGAAGAATTTGGAAAAGCTTTAGAAATTAAGCATTTTCAGAATTAGACAACATGAAACATTTGGCAGGAGGCTTGTACACATTTAACTGACATTATAAAATACAACAAATATTTCCATTTCAACCTTGCCAAATACTGACCAGACACCAGCAAAGAGGAAGTTTTTGCAGAATAGGCTCTAGTGAACCAATGAAAACAATAATGACCAACCTCTTTGCTCCTAGATTAGTCAAAATTAAACACTTAAGGATGGAAACACAAATTACAGGCCTTGTCTTACTCTCGTTCCATTTTCGACAACATTTGGCAAGTAGAACACTCTACTACCTTAGCTCACTTGCCTTAATTGTCTACTTAAGCATTTGTGCGAACAACAAAAAAAAAACAACCTGTAATTCATTACTTTCATTATTTAGGGCAAAATTCACAATAGTGGTTACTTCAATTGTTACATCATAGCTTAGTCATACTTAAACAAATTCTTCAAGAGAAAGATTTCCACAACATACTTTTCACCAAAAAAACAAAACAAAAAACAAAAACCAAAAAGGTTGTTGCAAATCTTATCAAGACTGATAATCATTTACGGACTTATTTTGAAGACAAAGCAATACCAGTAAAATATACCACAAGAATACTAATAGCAGGGGAGATTATTAATTCATCAACACAGACAGGACCAGTATTCATCACTTCACATACAACCACTCTAAAAAAAGACAACCAACAAGTTTCACCTCATTCACTGAGCTCATATTCAACGTGGGAATGCTGACTTGAAGAAAACTCTTATTTTTAAAAAATCATTTACCTCAAGAACAAGCCAAAGCTGGTCTCCATTCTTCACATCTTTCTTGTAGTACATGCCATAGAATTTGACCACATTGGGATGATCAGAGAGAGCTTTCAAAATGTTGTACTCAGCTTCAATTTCTTCATCAATATCCTAGTGTCACAAATGAGAAATACAAAGCTGTAAATAAATAATCATATCTGTTAAAAAAAAGAAAATAAAATTAGATTTTCAGGCTATTCAAACTGAGTTTGAAATAGAGCAAAGAAAAAAAAAAAAAGGAAGTATTGACATACCATCTGCAGGTCTACAAAGCTTGGTTCTGTTTCCTCAATACAAGTTGTGCTTT
This sequence comes from Coturnix japonica, assembly GCF_054131305.1. Classification (NCBI taxonomy): domain Eukaryota; kingdom Metazoa; phylum Chordata; class Aves; order Galliformes; family Phasianidae; genus Coturnix; species Coturnix japonica. The sequence goes on along the minus strand of NC_140664.1, from coordinate 124,627,910 downwards.
TTCCTTGGTCTTCACCTATTTCAACTAACAAACATATTGGGCATGATAGAGGAGCCCTCAGAAGAAAACGCAAAGAGCATTTCAAGGTGAAGCCAGTACAACACATAAATCTGCAAATGCAAGCTGGCAAATTTTGGGGAGAGCATGCAGATCCTTGGGCAATCACCAGTTACTCCTCCAATCTCTAGGCTATCCCCAGTCACTGGGGGCTGAACAACACAGACAATCTATGAACTGAAAGAGCTCACAGGGGGATACTATCGTATTGCTTTACTCATACTGAGAATATATGCAGCCTATCTGTGCCACAGTTAGTGGCAAAACAGCTCAAGTCATTTTCCTCCTGTATAGTTTAAAACTTGAACAAATGTTGCTAGCATACTTGTTTCTAGACTTAACATATTTTTAATATAATTTGCTATTTACACACGCAAAAAAGAAATAGATGACAAATTGTGGAGGAAGGCTACCTGTGAATTCCACTATTGAAATGAATGGATTTCCTATCAACAAAAAGCCAAAACCTTTCTCACCACCTCCAAATGGATGCTTTGTAGTCCTAATGAATTACAGTCCTTCTCAATTCACAATCAAACACACCTGTTGCTAGGAGAAGTTAGCACACTTGTTTCTTATACCAGACTTTCCAATGCTAAATCCAAGTTCCTCATATTAGCTTTTGGTTATTTTTGTTTCTTTTTACTAGCCTCAGACAACTTTCCCCATCACCAGTATCTTCAGGAATTAGGCTATAAACTTCCATATTGGGATTACAAGATTAACTGCTCTCACAAGGAGGTGCTTCTTTGCTTTTTTTCTTTCTTTCTTTTTAACTGGAGCAGCTGAAAAGCAGCAGAACTTTTCTCCTCTTTCAAAAAAAGAGAGATCGAGTGAATTTTCCCACACAAACAACACAGAACACTGTCAATTAAAAAAAAATAAAACAAAAAAAACAGGAGAAGGAAGGAAAAAACAACCAAAGTATTGAAAGAGGCAAAAGGAGAAAAGGGAAAGAGTGGAAGATAAGAAGGAACAAGAGAGACTGCATTTGGCAAAAGCAAAAGAACAAGACAAAAGGAAAAATAAGGCCAAGTCCCCCCAAAAAGCACAAAAAACATAAAATAGCTGAGGCTGCCTTGGGAAAACTGGAAGCGAATTAGCCCACTGTCCTACTGTGATTTAATAGAGATTTCTGTTTCCTGAGGGGTACTCAGATTTTATGAGATTTTTACCATTATGAGGAGAAATGAAAAGCGAGAGAATGAAATGAATAGATTAATTCTGTGCATACTAGAAAGAAAAATCTTCCTCTGCATTTTATGAAAGAAGAGAACTTGACATATTTAGTTGAATTAAACATATTTACCTGCATGAAATATAGCCAAAGGGAGTGACTCTTCTAGAAATGGCAAAGGGAATAACTTCATGTAAACTTAGATGTAAAATAACAGCTAACAGTCTTAATGTACAACGGTGCTTTCATATAGCACTAGGGACAAGACTGAGATTGTTCTTAGTTCCATCTTCACATATTATCATTTCAACACCTTCACTTTCTTACCTCAGTTTCAAAAATCTGAGCTGTTATTCAACGTGAAGAATCAGAAAGCTCTAAAAGGACTAAACACGGAATGTTTAGTTCAGTTCCATGTCACCTACGATAATGTTGTTTCTTAGTTCAATTTGGAAATATAAGTTAAACTGAGTAATATAAAAGCACGTTTTTTCTGCTCTATTCTTTACTCTGTTTCTTACATGGCACTACTCTGAAACTGTCTTCAAAGAAAAAAAATTAGAATTTAAAGAAAATAGATAAAGTAACTTTTTCTTCATTGCAATGGCTCCCTCTGCAGCCATTAATAATACTTTCAGTTTAAACAAAAAGGTCTAGTTTATACCTTTTAGTTTCTCTTATTGGATTGCCAGTTTAGTTCTAACATGGAGGCACAGCAGCTATTTCAGACCTCCTGGAAATAGGAAGGGAAAAAAGAGAATACTATTCTTATCATAAAAAGTTCCATGTTTAGCACTTTGATGCATTACTGGCTTTCTACTATGTATCACCACACTCAGCTCATGTTTGCACACTGAAAAACACATCTTTGTTACCTAATTATGGGTAACAAAAAAATTCCATGAGAAAATTTGATAGAAAAAAAAAAATCTAGTTTTAAAGCAAAACTAGAATTTTTTTAAAAGTAAATGCTTATTTGGAATAATATCAGGGTATGCTGAAAAACAAATTTCTCAGCATTTCCAGTTGGATATTCTCAGTTTATGGGAAGTATGGCTGACAGCTTTTGGGTTTCTGGTAGCTGAAATGAGCTGAAAATGAGTTTAAGAATTTCAACTGATGAAGAAGAAAACTTAACTAAATACTTCAATGAAAGAAACACAGAGAAAATGGAACTCTTAAATCCATTTTTCATCAAAGCAAGGAATTTGTTTTCAGCAGTTACACCTTTCGCTTCTTTCAATTTCTTACATTGCTTCTGTACCCACTGTTTTTATTTTTTTCTGACTTCTTCATGTTCGTCTTCTCTCCCATTTAATCTGTATCTCTTCCCTTCAGGATCATCTCTAAATCCACTTCTTTCTCATGGTTTTCATCTAGCACCTTTTTCTTACAACCTCTAAGGCGTATACAACACTGAAAGTTTCCTCAACTCCTTTCAGTAATCCTTGACTGAACCAGTTATCCATTAAGAACTATTTCTAAACACATGTGAAATAGATTAAAGCAGGAATACTTCCTGCCATACCAGCATTTATTTACATGAATGCCAACTGCAAGAAAGTCCTGCCTATTCATTGTAAGCATAAAAACCTTGTTTACAAAAAACACTAGAGTCCAAAATAGAATTTCCAATGCATTTGAATTCACCAAGGTCCGTTTTGCGTGGCCTTTGCAAGGTTCTTTTTCTTCCTCTAGGAGAGGTAGATGGTACTGCACTGAGATGAGCCGCCTTTTGCTTCCTTGAAAGCATACTGATCTGAAGCAGATCACCAGGAAACAAAATGATAAAGCATGACAGTAAATTTTTACAAACTTTTTATGGACTTTAAGGCCATAGGAGCATTATTCTGACACTGTGTGATGTGTAGGGGTAGGCAGCACCCTGTGTGACTTTACAGATCTGCAGTGTTTCACACAGCATGATGTGCTTTTCTCCAGTTGCCCAGAGAATTGTGCAATGGAAGCATTTGTCTCATGTGGAAGTGTGAGATGTAGGTCACAGAGCCAGAATGCAGTTAGAATGAGAAACATGGTCTCTTGCTGCTACGCGGTCTGTAGCTTGTATTCACATTGCAGATTCTGGACAAACCACAGAGCAGCGTCTGCTACCTGAGACCTATCAGCCAGATAGAAACTGTAACAATATCTAGACAGTGCAAAAGATAAGCTCAAAGGAGCCACCTGGTAAAGGAGCAGCTTCTTGTCTTTCTTTTGCAGGTAAGAGTTCTCAAGAAAGATCCCACGCCACATGCTGTACCACTGAAGTCAATGAGCCCACCTTTACGAACCTGACTCCTAACATCCTTCCTACAGAACATTAATCTGCTGCCCAAATGTCAGCCATGGGATACAAAACCATGATCACCTAGTGCTTTCTGTGTAGGAGGAACACAATCAAAAATATAAAATGCTAGGACTCCTAACTCCCTTGTAGGTAACTAGAAGGAAATAAAAAACCAGCTCTGTCACTGAAATTAAAATACAAGAAAGGGGAAATTGAAAGTAAAAATAACAGAAATTACATTTCAGTTGGCAGGCTGAAGCTTTCAGTTCTAATGCAAATGATCTGTTCAGGTTGGAAAGAAAAAAAAAAGGCCACACAGCAAATTCAGTTACAATCAAATAAGCAAAAAAAAAACCTCAAGCAATTTAAGTGACTTACATGAACAGGATCCAAGATTTTGACTGCTGCTTTGCTGCCATTTTTCTTATTTAATACTTTGAAAACTTTTCCATAAGTTCCTTTGCCAATAGTCTCAATTATTTCCCAGGTATCTGAAGGGTCAGGAAAGCTATCAAATATTATTGTTTTCCCAGTCAACGGAAGCATCTCAACTGATGACTCCTAGGGAAAAGGGAAAATTTCCATGTTCAGTGAATAAATGATCATCCACTATTAATTTCCTACAAATAAATGAAATACACATTCCAGTCTCAAATATTAGAAATGATTTTACACAAATCATGCAAGTACTGAATAAAAGGATCAAGAAAAGAAACAAGAAAAGCTGCATTAATACAAGTTTTCAATACAGTACCAAATAAAAGGATATTCAAATGGTCATTTGTACTAATTTGAAGCTTGTGTGAAGTCACCACAAGCTTTCTCATAACAAAGCTAAAATGTCATTCTGGAATTTTTCTACAGACAGGGCAGTGGGAGTCAAGCTCACTGCTACGGTTACATAAAATCCTCTGGACACCTGAATTTTTGTACAGAACTCACAAGGCCAAACAGCGGTAGATCTTTTCAGTGTTATGGTCTTCTGACAAGCAAGCATTCAGAGTGATGGAAAATGCACTTACTGATGTAAACTCCTGACACCTATTTTACATACTGTACAGGAAACATTACACCTATGCCCTAGTCAGCAGAGGATACAATTCACTAGCACGTGCTTTTATACCTACTATGCAGCCCTTACAGAGCTAAAAACCAAACCAAAACAAACAAAAAGAACTCCCCACCTTTACCAGTTAACCCAGTACAGATATATTAATAGTGATGTTCTCATATTCCCAGCATTAGAACCAAGACCAAAAAACAATATAGGCAGAGAACAGGACAGACTCAAGGCTTACTGAGTAAGGAAGAATCAACTTCATATAATTATATTTAGAATTTTGTAGCCTGTTTTATGAGTATTGTATCAATGTAGTTATTTGGGAGTTTTTCAAGTCAATAGTATAAATTTATACACAAAGCGATGTACACCATATTACCCCAGTTACACATATTTTGCTATACTCTACTTCTTTAACAGTGAACAGAATGCCATCGATTTCAACTTCACCTATGGCTTCCAGCATCCTAGACATCCTTCTTTATTCATCTACTTATTCATATAACCATATCACTACACTATAACAGCAGAACACACACACAGCCATAGGCAGCTGAAATGGACTGCTGCACAAACATATATTGTACCAGCTCTTTAAATTACCCCATATGAACACTGGCATATCATGCATTCAGACAAGTTTTCTAGGTCTCCTGGAGAACTCAAGGTTCAGGATTCTTCCCACTGTTCTACTCTCGGCTAATTCGCTTGTTATTCACACAGAAGACAGGGTTTTCTCCTCTCCCCCCCCCCCATTTTTTTTTCCCCCACTTATTTTCAGTACATATGACTATTACCAGCCTCTATCCCAGCTCACAAAGCAAAGTGGAGCAATACCTTCTTAACATCAGGAAACCTACAGAAGTCTGTAGCATACTGAGCACAGTGACCCTTGCCCACCACCTTGATTTCAAGGGTTGTAGGGGCAAAATGACCCACTTTTATCTCTCATAATAAAATGTCTCTTAACACAAGTCTGGGTTAATGTTGCAGCAATAACAGAGAATAAAGTGGTGGAGAGATATCATGCAGATCCCCAGATTCCTAATCCAGATTAAAAATTTCCTGTTTCCTTCTGTCTGTACTTCACCCTATAAACAAAACCCATGGGAAGATTGATTCCAGTCTCTCTCTAAAGCATTGCCTTTCTACCTCATGCCATTTATCAATGCCTTGAGAGCACTACCATATCCAGGCAAAGCCATCTCATTCCCATGAAACAATCAAGTTTCATCTAAGTTTCTGTCTGACCTTTACTTTTTAGAATAAAGTCAGCTGCTTGCCTTAGGTTTTACTGAATACTCAAGCCATACATGAACTTTTTGGAGGAAAAAGGTGGAGAGTGATAAATGGACACCTTCACAAGAACCAACACATGCAAATCAGTTTGTGTGTAGACATACTGAAATACATTTTCTACAGAACATGTAGTTTTACATCAGAATTTAGGTTCTGCTGTGTTTGCAAGAACACACAGCATGCACCCCCAATCCAGGCAGCTACAGAACAAACACAGAAGTTGCAAAAGGAAAGATCATTTCTTGCCTTTCAGGAATTAGCACCGAAGATGGAGGAATTCAAAGATCAGATTCACATCTACAGATGGTGTCAGAGACAATGCACGGAACTCTGGTACTCTGAACCTCACAACACACCCTTAATGAAAGGCGCACTCTTCCATACATGGGTTTCATAATGAAAGGCACATTCAAAACAGGCAGTTTCAGCCAATTTCGCAGCCTCCATTAATTCCCTAAGCGTTATCAGGATGCAGCTGAAATTAATTGGCTCCCAGTACGGAGTGCCTGCTTGGCAGCAGAGACTACTACAAGGAGAACTGTTAGAGGGCTGTGAAATTGTGGCCCTAAAGGTGTTATCAGCTACCAGCAAATGCAGAGACACTGTCATGTGCTGGCATTTTCCTCCACAAATCAGACCAGTTACACATTTTGTTGCCTTAAAAAAAGCCACAACATACTTACCAATAGTGCATTCAATAACTGCCACTGCACAATAATTTAAGACTACTATTCCAAAAAGAATTATTCAGCATAATCCCTTGTCTTTTGATTTGCAACTTCAAAATCACAACTTGAATAAGTTACAGTGAACGAGCACCTGCAGATAAATTGTTTAGCTTCCACTTCAGTTATTAAAAATATATTAAATAGAATGATTTAGAGTCTATTGTTCTTGAACAGAATGAACATTTTATTATATCTCAGTGAAGCTGAGACAGTTGATAATGATACAATTTCATATTGCAGCAATAAATAAGACTGTCTCTGGTATGCATCTGGATTCTCCAACAAATGGGTAATTTATCAAACTCCTCACTATTAAAAATTTACTTTGAAAACAGCTTATGATGTAATCCAAACCTGTGAGCTAGGGATAGTCTCAAGCCTTCATAGAAATCCTTGAAAATGCCTGTGGTGTGCTCAGAAAGTGACTAAATTCAGGGCTTTTAGAAACAAACAAACAAACAGTGCAGGGAATTGCACCACAACAAGCTGGCATAGGGGTGGTTTATTTGGTTGGTTGTGGGTTTGTTTGTTTGTTTGGTGACCGTAGAATTTTTTGATTGTTTTGTTTTGTTTCCTAACAAGATGCCAGTGTGGTGTCAGTGCTGTGTTTATCACAGTTATAACAATGAACTGAGAGATATTTAGTCAAATAAACCAGCTTTGTATGATTTTTACTTTCATAGGCAGTATCAAAAGTACACACTCCATTCCATATCAAAGATGGCAGGTCACTGAATTCTCCCCCCTTTTCAGTGTCTAGATAGTTTGGAGAGGGACAGAAAGTGGCAGCTTCATGAAGTGTTATCTCCTGTGGACCGTCAGATTGCTGCAATAGTAATTCAGCAAAACGTATTTATTGCACTGCTGAGAGGTTTATGGCGAAGGCCACAGAGCATTACAGATGATGGTGCCAAGAGGGAATAAGCAACAGTTCTTGCTTCTGCAACCTGGGCTGCAAGCACAGCTGAGCTTGAATTTCTTAAAGAATGCTACAACTCAGCCAAACATTTTTAACTACTTCAAATATTTCCATATTTCAGCCCTCTAAATTTGTCGCTCTTTCATTCTGTGCAAGCTTGCAACTTCTTTCCACCATCCGCCAAATAGTTTCTGAATCCACTTCTGTCTCACTCAGATGGACTTTATCAATTTGTTCCATAAAGAGCTGATAAAACAAGAGGTGCACCTCTCCTCATTTTTTTCTCCAACTACAACTTGATTTTGAAACTAAAGACCCTCACACAATTTATTTATTTATTTATTTACTTTGCAAGATTTTATCTGTTTTGGATTATCCATGTGTCTACCCAAATTATTCTCTTTGACTCACTACTTATTATTCTCAGTTTGCTCTCTGCTTTCTGTTGTATAAACTCTATAGTGTTTTCCCAGAACTGATAAACTATTGTCTGAAAAAAACCTTTCCAGAGGGGAAAAAAATAACATCCTAACAACAAGCTGAGCTGTAGCAAAATAAAAGCTTTAACTGCTGCTTTAGTAAAGCAATGCCATCAATCTTGTGGTTCTGGACAACAGTTTTTATTATTCAGAGATAAATATTATTTTTCTTTATTCATTATTTGGAAAAATAAATGTAAGTCTATCTTTTCAACAGACTGATACCTAAACATATTTCATACTGAGATGTGACTGTTTTGTGACAAGAGGCTTTTTATCTCTGCTCTAAGAGATAAGAAAGCTGGATGCCTTGCAGTAGTCATTACCCCCTACTATGGCAGATGAGGAACATAAACCAGTTGTATACTTACACAAGTAAACACCAAATCACTGGGTTTCACCTAACTTGTTATTTGTTCAGTATACCTCATGGAACCTAATGTAGGCAATAAAATCCCATTTTAGATGTGGTCAAAACAATCAAAAATTGATTCACCTGATCTGGTTGGCAACAGTCTTAGCATAAGAAAACTTACTTCCCAGACTCCATTGATTATACTGGCTAAATCTTCATTAACTACGATAGGAACCCCATGATCCAGTTTCAGATGTAGATCATAGGTAAAATGAATCATATTCCGTTTAACTGCTGGAAACAAAGAGTTGTAGTTTGAGAAATAACAAAAAGATTATCAGCTGCATGCTACAGTCAAGAGAACAACAAGCTAGCCACCTCTCACTCCCTGAAAGCTGCCAGTCTTGGATGCATTTGGATGATGTAAAGAAGATGCAAGACTGGACAATGGCATTGACAACCAATCTCTGAACTCAACATTTGAACTCCAAATTATTGTTGAAATAAATGGTTGCTTTAGAGCATCTGGAGGGGTGATCATTTAGCTTAATTTCAATCAACGTATTTCCTGAGCACAATTCAAAGTATATATGTTATCTTTAGGGCTGCTCAGGGAAGAATTTGATCCACTTCTGGGCTCAACCTCTAATGCTCATTCTCTGAAGAGCCAGGTAGATCCTTCTGCTGTTTCTAAGAAACACAGTTCTCTCTGCGGACAGCTATCAAGCAACAACTTCCCATCAAAGCAAGACAGACTTCAGAGAAACTTGATGCCTCTGGTCTTCTTGACCTTAGTAAAACTTCTACACGCAGTAGAGAAACAGCACTGTGCATGTGTTGGTACCTGATCTCCTTCTATTGATAAATGCATATTGGGTGTCCACACTGACATTTCATCTGCTGATTATCATTCAGCTATCTTGACATTTGACTTGCATTAGACTGAACTGGCCAGCCCTGCTCACTCTCTGAAAGCTCACAGAGGGCACTGCTGGAGGATGTTTATATTAGTGTTTGTGTCCACCCTGGTTTTCCTCCCTTCCACTTAACCCCACAAAGCTTTACAAATGTGAGCAATTGATTCTGCACATGGGATGAGGCAACCCTGTATTACATATATAGATTGGAGGATGGGAGTCTGGAAAGCAGCCCTGAGAAAAGGAATCTGGGAACTCTGGTTGATGGTAAGGCGAATGCGAGCCAGCAGTGTGCCCCTACAGCCAAAGGGCCACCCTTGCCCTGGGGTGCACCAGGCCCAGCACTGCCAGCGGGTGAGGGAGGGCTTGTCTGCTCTGCTCTGTGTAGCCTCAGCTCCAGCACTGGATGCAGATTGGGCACCACAATTTTGGGACATTAAAGAGTATTCAGAAGAGGACTATGAACACAGTGAAAGTTTGGAAGCCAAGCTCCTCACAGGGAACAGAGGAGCAGCGCTGAGCTCTGTTCTGTGTGACAGCAACAGGGCCTGAAGGAAGGGCATGGAGCTGTGCCAGGGGAGGGGCAGCTGGGGGTCAGGGGATGGTTCTGCACCAGAGAGCAGTGGGCATGGAATGGGCTGTTGGAATTAAAGGAGCATTTGGACAAAGCTCCCAGAAACAGGGTTTGATTTTGACTTCTGGTGTGAAGCCAGGGGTTGGACTCGATCCTTGTGGGCCCCTTCCAACTCAGGATGTTCTGATTCCCATTCCCATTGCACTAATGCCATCGATCCTACCGCACTCTAAGGTTTACAGTTCTCATGAAGGTCTGTCAGAGGAGGTTTTTTAAAGAAATACTGACCAGATCTGTATGCACTCAATTCTGACTCCACTCTCACTCCTGTGTGACTGTCCTGCAGAGCTCAAATGAAGTCAGTATATGACTCCAACTTTTTCAATCTAGCCACCAGTTATAAGAAGAGGGTACAGAAAGAACATGAAAACAAGATGCCGAATTTAAACATTGCATTACGTAGCCAATTTTAAATGCTTTGTTATTCTGAAAATAAATGAGAGCTAAAGATTTTCATGGCAATTGTAATCAAACAGAATGTATTTATGCAGGGACCTCACTGGTAGGAAAACAAGATTAATAACAGTCGTGGGAATGGAGTTGTTATCAAATTGCATTTGGACCGCGTGCCACCAGATGTGCTCACATGAGTGATCACAAACGGAACCATACCCAGTTCATTGTGCAGCTTCTAGAACAAAGGCATCGCAAGGGATGAGAGTAATTTTTCAATGGCTAGTTCAATACATATTAGCAGAGAACTTTGTCTTCAAAGCTGGAGCATCACTTAATTTTCCCTTTCCAACACAAGAAACACCATTGGGTGTCATGACGCTCACTGCCTACTCAGAAGTTCTAACAGCAAAGCAGCTGCGCACCCGCCGCACACCCCGATCGAGCCCCGCTCCGGGCTCAGCGCCGCACAGCCCGCCCTGTCCCAGCACCGGGTACCGAACCGCCACGTCTGGGCGCTGCACCACCCCTATGGTGGGGCGGGGCAGCTCCCCCTGGAGCGGCGTTACGCACCAGCCCCGGCCCCATCCTGCCCCGAGCACCGGGGGTTACCCGCAGCGCAGCGTCCGGTCCCTGCTTAGGGAGCTGGGGTAGCACCGCCTCCGGCAGCCCTGCCTCGGCTTCGCCCTCCTCCTCCTCCTCCTCCTCCTCCTCCTCCTCCTCCTCCTCGCTGTCCCGGCGTCGCCGCAGTGCCGCCTCAGGGTCAGCGGCGGATGACCGGTTTGCCCCGATAATCCACCACAATGCCGGCAAAGCCGAAGGGACTCGGCCCGCCCCGGGCAAGGAGCGGCCCGGCCCCCTCACGGAGGTCTCCGCGATCCGATTGTGTCGCGATGCATCGGTTAGGGCCACAGCTATGAGCCATCCGACAGGCTGCACTGACAGCTGTTAACTCTGCAAACTGTAGCACTGGATCTGCTGACAGCCTCGCTGTGATGTAGGACCTAATGGGTTCAGGTAGTCCACTAAGAATAACGGTTGTCAGCTGTGTGCATTGAGCTAACCTTGTTTATTGTTACAGCAAGGTGAGTATGAGATAGCAGTGCACTGGTAGAGGAAGGTAGCATCAAAGTTCTCAAAAGTTAGGAAGTGATGGATGTTTTACAGCTTCTGTGTGATCCACAGGCCAGTTTTTGACTGCTGTTGCTGTTTGCTTTGGAGGAATCCTGCCACATCCACTGTAGATAAGATACCAAACTTAGAAGCTCAACAGCTTCTTCACAGAATCACAGAATTATCAAGGTTGGAAAAGACCTAGAAGATCATCCAGTCCAACCATCCCCAATACTTCCCAGCTAAATGATATCCCTCAACACAATATCCAAACGTTTCTTGAACACTCCCATGGTCGGTGACTCCACCACCTCCCCGGGCACACCTTCCCCTTGTCAACACCAGAGAAGGTGCAACTCCACAGGAGACTTGTGCTGTTACAATTAGTTTCCCCCCTTCAGTTTTACTGATCACATTTGTAGCAGGTTGGTTGTTTTCAGACAGCTCTGACAGTGGGAACTTTTTTCCGAGCTTTCAAGCTGCTCCATCTTTTGGAAGAGCAGAGACAATGTCCCATCCCAGGCATCACAGCAACAAGGAGCCATACTCCTTATTTTGGGAAAGTAATCAATGGAAATGCCTTTATTTTCAAACCCCAGATCCAAACATCCAAAGCAAGCTATCTACAACAACAAGAGGCCTTAAAGCACTGCTTCTTTACTATCCTGTGTGAAAATTACTATCATTTTTAGTGTGTTCTCAGTGTCACACAAGCAGAAATTTATGAGGGAAAGTTTAAGTTGCTGTTGCCTTTATTAATGCCTTTCATTGCTGACTGCTCAGTGTCTCCCCAACCTTTCATCTTCCTCTGTCTGAAAGCATATTAAAATAGAAAAATATCTTCCCAGTTTTATAATGCCATTTTACTGATTAGGTAGGAATACTGTCAGAATAGGGCCTTTATTGTGAAAGCACCCATGTGGAAATACAGATAGAAAAAAGGGATGGTGCACATCTCTCCATGCATCCACAGGTTAGGAGCTAGAAGATACATGCTCAGATGTAGTTTTAGGAGCCAGAAAATAGAATAATGTCAGTGAACAGTCCATATGTCCTCTTTTACTTCAGGCAGTAATGGCTGAAAACAAAACCTGCCCATAGTGAACATTGCTGCTCAATATCCATATGCTGAGGTTACTGCCCCTCAGTTCCCTGGGAGCACTTCCTCTGTCAAAGGAGCCTCAAAGACAAAAAGCCTATTTGGATTGAAATGTCACGCACAGTTGGTCTTCTGCATTAATTAATTGCTGAGAAACTCCCAAAAACTAGTGTATATTTTATTTGATTATCCTAAAAAGTATGTAAGTAGTGACAGCCCATTGCTAGTTTAGACCAGTAAAAGTCACATCCAGTCTCAGGCCTATAAAGTTGGGCACCGTTCACACTAACAGGGAGTGCCAGCCCACAGTGTCTGGCAATGTCCATGTCAAACAGACATTGCTTGCACTGGAAAACTTGGGCATGAAGTGATTAATGATGTCACGCAGCTTATCAACACTTATCCTTTCCCTTAACAAGTTTTCTTCTCTCCTTCATGCTCTCCCTCTTTCTTCATCTCACTGTGCTTTGGCTTTTGCCCTTTTTCTTTTTTTCTCCACAAAATAGCTTTGCTTTTCTATAAGAAGCCTTCCAGATGAGAATTCAGAGTTCCCAAGTAAATGTGGGCTTGCATTTCATGTTCTCCAAAATGAATGTTAAATAATTAAAGGCAAATATTACGTATTGGCAATATCTAGTTATGTGTTAGACGTTAGATTAAATTAAATTTGAGCTGCATCTAGTATGAGGTTAAGTTGTGCTATGAGAAAGCACCCATGATACATTATCATTTTAGCAGACATTTTAAAAGATCAAAGTCAGATTGGTTTCAGATTATCTCCTTGAAAACATAATTTTCAGCTTCATTAGAATTATTGTGGGTGTAAGTTTGGAAACCATTTTCATCATAATATGTGGGAAAAACAGAAGCAAGACCAACAGCAATATGAAACCATCGGGCATCTTCAACATTAGATAACAATATACAATTGACTGCAGAATACATCTTACTGTTCATAAAATACAGTGGACCAATAACATGCATTAGTCAAGTTGACCGTTTTTACTCCAGAACAAATAAATCAGAATTCTAGGCTCTTTGGAGCTTCTAATAACAACCACACAAAGATGTTCTTGTGATTAATGCATCAAATTAGGAGTCTAATTTCTTTAACAAAATATTTCTTGTATTATGAATGTCTTTTCTGTACACAAGCTAAGTCAGGATGCTGGGCACTATGGATCCTTTACTAAAGGAGGTCCTCCTCCTGCTGGGCCCTGAATTCTGGGCAGAGCTCAGCAATAAAGGGCTTGTGTGACCCAAAGAAAGCACTACTCTTTTGATTTATTTTCTTTTTTTTAAAATATAATTGAACCTCTCATATTGTCCTGAACATGGAGGGGTCTCCTGATGACTAGTTACGTACATATGCAAATAACAAATGACACACGGAATGACAGTAGATGCATAAATGATAACTTAATAAAATAGACAAGAACGTTCAGTTAGCGTAGGAGAGACTACCATTACAAGAATTAAAGAACCAACTTACCTCTCTGGGGAACTGCTTTTTGACCTCTCTGGCTGCTTCACTGAGCACTGCCTGGAGTAAATACGAGGAACTCCTCCCCTTTTGGTGTTTATTACAGATAAACAATACTTCCTGTGACACCTGAGTAAATATCCTCTAGGAAAACCGCCACAGAGTTTGTCTTATTATTCCTTTGATCATAAATAGCATCCACCAAAGCAAATTACCAGGAACGCCCAAAAGTTATGTATTGAATGCATAGATTCCTCGGCATCAGCCCTCAGCTTTGCCACATATTTTCTTCAGTCGATCAAAAGAGCTCTGTAACCCATTTTGAAGGTCTTAGATGTGTGATCCTTGTAATCACATTTAAGGGTCTGGTTAGCTCAGGAGATTGTTAATAGGATACAAACCTTTCGCATCCAACCCAGATCAGTACAGATGAAAAGTTGTGACTGTTTAACAGCTCTTCTCTGCTCTGTGCATTAACCCAGTTTATAGTGGGAAAATGCCTGTAGTGCTTTAATTTTACAGAATGTAGTTTTCAGGCTTCTTTAACAGCATATGTAGTACAGAAGATTTGGCAAACAGGAAAATAATTAGAAAGCTCAGTTGTCGTTAATGAATCTGATTAAAACTGTAATCAAAAGAATTTCCAAAATTGCCACTCCAAAGTTATCTCCACAATCTAAAGAAGCCCATAAGCACAGATAAGTGTTACAGTAATCAAGAGGCAGCCATTGCTGAGAAGTAGAAGTGATTTAGAAAACTGATGGCTCCTCAGTAAAAATTTCCTTTATCAGGCTCTGTGTCATTAGATCCAGGGGCTGCATGTTGAGCACGTGAGTGTTGCCTTTGAATGGGATAGCCTGATTCACATGTACTGATCCATATCTACCAGGGGGCAAAAAGTATAGAAGCAAATGTATGTGAGGTATTTTGTTGAAATTTCACAGCTTTTTCAACTGCCTAGAGTCTGAGATAGCAAACTTTTGCATCTTGCAGACACTGCTTTTAATCTAAGACAAACCTAAATCATACCCAGTTTGAACTCATGCCTCAAATTCAATTTCAAAAATGTTTGGGGTTTTTTTGTTGTTTGTTTTTTGTTGTTTGTTTGTTTGTTTTTAAATCAATTATCAAGGAAAAAAGTATTAGAAAATTTGAAATATTAAACCTTCCACAGTTGTTCTGAAATCACAGGAGAAAAGGCCAGAGGCCAAGCAATAACTGCAGAGGTTTACGCTACAAAATGGCTTCTAATGTCAGTATTTACTGAGTACGCTTATCCCTCCCTTGGAACTCACTGATCACTGAAATGACCTTAAAGGATTTTGATTACCAACAGCGTTGAGAACTATTAGGAAGAAAGCAGGGCATCCAAGGATTGCTGCTTTCTGGATATCTGCATATAGTGTGAAATGCTGATCTTGGAAGACAGTAGCAAGTCAGGGTTTGGGGTTATAATACTGCCAGTTCCAAGTGTGCGAAAAACAGATCCATCAGAGTCACAAAGCTGGCTTGTAAATCGTGGGATTAAAAAACTATATTAGGGAATAAGCACCAGTCATGTGGCACTGTTAGTCATGTGGGTCATGTTAATACAACAGACCTCATGTTAACTGTTTAGAGATTTCAGGCTTGGTGCTTTGTATTTTTTTAGACAATATTTTTGAACCACTTGTACAGCAGGTCTTACTGCTCAAACATCAACATCACATTGATTGTATCCCAGAGTAGCTGCACTTGTGTTATGCACATCCCAAGTACAAAAATGTATGATACATAAACTGCAAATTGTTATCCTCTACAGCATCTGGAGGCTGAGCTAATCAGCAGCCTGAGATTAAGAAAAATACCAACGTCACCATTTACATTATTAAACATGAATGTTCTTTGCTACATAAATAGGACTGTGAAATAAATAAATAAAAGTCAGCATATTGATAATTCAAGCAGTGAAATCAATGTTTGGTCTATATATTTAGTCAGTTTCTGTGCTGTTCTTATACATACTTAAGGGAGAGTTGGAAAGATTTTTAGAAAAAAAAAGCCAAGCAGAGTCATTTTGTAAGATTACTCGTAGTTTTCTTCATAAAGTAAAATAAGACGTAAAACAGAAAAGTTCTTTGCAATGGAGGCTCTTACTTGATATATACTTGTACAGAATCTAACATTCAGTCTGAGTTTGTTGCATGTCATGCGGTCTCATTTAACTATTAATGGAGTGAATAGATATATTTTCATAGAGGCTTATAAAACAAGTCTCAGTACTGAGCAAATGTGACTCCTCTTCTGACTCTTCAGGGATCACAGTGTGATAGAAATGTCAGTCAAGAATGATAGACAGGTTTATTTTAGAGTTAAAAGAGAAATTCAGTTTCGATCTGTAAGCAGAACACATCCATTTCTGTATGGAAAGTTGCAGGTGGGATGCACCTAAGCAGTAGGTCTCAAAATCACTTGCCCATTTGTCATCTACACGACTTCATTTCAGTCTGTTTGCTAGTGACAGAAGATTTTGCACATTCAGAATTCCTGGCAAGACCCATCAGTATTCTTCAAAGTCAGATTTCAGGCACTGAGGGATATCTTACAGAAGACCAATTTTTCTCAGGACTGAATCAGTACCAGTAGCTTTACCAAGAGTCACAAGACACCAGCTCCTTAATCTATGGCTTAACTCAATACTGAGGTTTCAATATGGAAAAATTAAGCTTGTAATCCTCATAATATGTAAAATACCTTTAAGACGTAATTAAATGTTCAGGAATGAGATAGAAAAAAGATCTCAAATTACACATAATGATGCTTCCGATGGATACAGAGTGTCTTGGGCATTGTTTGTTCTACACATTTTCTTTCTATTTCACACAATTTCAGATATACCAGGAACTTGCTGTCAGTCTAGAACTTCCTCCCTGTGGTGCTGAAGGTAGCAAGCACATTGCTAGACTTAATACGCCACAAATCCACACCACATTAGTCTCAAACATTTGCAAAGTAACAAAGACTTTTAATAATAAACCTTTGAAAATTTCCTTTTGTTTGAGAGGGAGTGAGCAATGCAAGAGAGACAAGTTTGCATCACACCAGCCCCTAATGAAAAATGACTCATAACCTGAGAATAACCTGGAAGTTAAATTTTTTCTACATTGTTCTGGTGATCCTTATGAATTCCTCAGCTTTTAAATCCAGAGGCACAGCACAAATGATGCATATAAACAATTTTCTGTCGGTGAGTCTGTCATTAATCTCTGAGGATGTTCCAAAGATAGCCCTCAGAGGATTTGGATTTGTCTTCTTTTTCTTTTTAATCCTGTTAGGGAGTGTAGCAAACAGTGACACAAACATAATTACATTTTGAAGGGGGCCCATGCCTAGCTATGCAAATGGAACATAAACATTCTCAGCTCCTGTTTAGCGCTCTGTAATTTGCTCTCTTCCTGACTTCTATTTTCTGGATGCTTGTAAACACTTTTTTTTTTTTTAAATTACTCATTTGGTCAAAAATGCAGATATAGGGGAATAAAAGAAACCATGTGAAGCTGTGGGCCATCTCAATTCTTGGCCTCTTACATTTTTTATACCACACTTGTGTCATGGTGCCTTACCAGCTAACCATATGCAACCATATTTCCAACACTACTACTCTCTGAACGACCAGAAGTCTTTGTGATCTCAGCTGGGCTGAGATCAACTGGGGTGATTCTTCTCTGTTTCTGGAGAACACTTTCAGCATTTGTGCAGTTACAGTTCCTTTTGAGCCAAATTTTCCTAAGGACACATCTCAAGCAACCAGCACTCTTTGAAATAAAAGCACTGATTTTTAAACACCAATGATAGTTCATGCACTGAAATGGAGTAATGAAAGGCACTTGTAACTTTGCAGTCTCAGAATATGTTCAAATCAAGGCAAAGAACTGAAGAGCTTTTTAAAGTATCAGTAATTGTTTCTGGAAGTGTTAACTGAGTATTGATTATGGGAGCTGCTTTACAAAATGGACCCATCCACAACCATCTCTCTTCATTATTTATAGCTCTTTCAATTTCTCCCATTAGACGCAAATGTTATCGGAAAATATTTCTTCTCCCAAAGTATTGTCAGAAAACAAATTATTTAGAACCAAGGCTGATAGATAACAGACTTCTTTCAGAAACTTAGATGGTTTAGTAAGATTTTTCATTTCATGTTAGGCTGTGAAACCTACAAGTAAGCAGTTTCTATTCTGTCCAACAGTGACAGGCTGAGGACTGGCTTTGGTGTTACACATAAGCTCCTGCATTTAGAAAGGTATCACATTTAAGAAGATGCCTGAAAACGTATTTTGTAAGAATTACTCATAAGATAAACTTGATAACATCCCATTTTTTTTTCAACTCAGAGTTACAGTTCTCAAATGCACCTTACTTCTGCTATGTTTTGGTTGGCATTGTAAGAAGTTAGAATGAACTTCACAAAAAAAAAAAAAATATATGTGTTTATGTGAACTCTACATTAGGTACTATTACTTCTGTTGCTTATATAAACTTATGCCTAAGATGATATGGTTGCATAGTTTGATATGTTCTATAAGTCACAACAACAGGAAATGTAAATTGTTCTGAGGAAAGAAAATTATTGAATAAGCTCTGAAAGTTTAAATAAACAAAATTTAAATTAAATCCAGAAATCTAGCAATCTAAAAGGTAGCACTCAGAAAAAAGCTTCTTTCCTCCATTACATTGTCTAGCTAGCAAAGGAGACTGCTCTTTGTGTTTGTTAAATAATATACCTTTGCAAAGCTGAGGTAAACTTATCTGGCTGTTCTTTAAAACATTTAAGTTGCAATTAGTATAATGGTCTGACAGTCACTGTGTCTAGCTGCTGTTCAGTGCCAGAATGAGATCTTTAGTTTGCCTTTATTATTATTATTATTATTATTATTATTATTATTATTATTATTATTATTATTATTATTATTATTAAGGATTGCTAGACAGAAACTGCAGACGAGCCATAATGGATATAGATGTGCCTAAACATGAAATTTTCCAGTCCTGGAGTTGAGAAGGATCTTTATGATGGTGGTCTAAGTTCAAGGTTGACTGGAATAAACTTTGCTGCTCAAACTGAAGCTTTTTCAGCTGCTAATGTTGATGTGTTGCTGTGGAATGGATCATGCAAAGTGAAATTTAATTTCAATCCATTTTAAATTATGAGCATCATGTAGGTGACAGGTTTGCCCTTATAGATCTCTGACTGAACTTAACTTTGAATTAGTTTATCAAACCAGACCGCAGTGCTCCAGTGATGATAAAAATAGAGGTAGAAGCGCATTGCTGAAAGTATAGGCAAAGCTTTCCACTCACTGCTGCAAAACTGGCCGCTGAAAAGATCTTCTCCCTGGCAGCCTTAAGCAGCTGATGACTGTTCCTTACTTAACAACCATAAAAATGTTCCCTTCCTGTAAGCTTTATGTGCTGTAAGCAGTTATTTACAATAACTATTTCCAACTTTCTCACTTATCCTCATGCAGTACTGAACCCACATACATGCTACATGAAAAGACCAGATGAACTCTCATTTCAGATGTTGATCCACTCCTAAATTAAAAATTAGGATAGGGTATTTTATACTGTGTCAAATTATTTCACTTTTGCCCTTTACAATGTCTTCTGTTCCTGGAGGTTAGGTTTTGGACACAGCCCACAGGTTCAGCTCATAGGTTTGGAAATCCCACATTCACACTGCACCACTTGCGCTCAGGATCAAGGTTCTTCCCTGCCCTTTTGTTGCCCACCATGTTCAGCATTGAAGAAAAACTCCATCACAATCTAAGTATGTCTACTGTGTTCCCATTTTGCTAAAGCACACAAGTTAATAATTGCTTTCACATACAATTGAGGCAACAATACAATTTTTGATTGCTTTGGCAAGGTATGTGGAAGTCAGGGCTGCTCCTACTATACTGTGTGCTGTCATCCTCAGTTGCCTTCCTTGTACAGAAAAAGCTGTTTTCCCCAGAGATGGCTTTGTGTCCTGAGGTTCTAGCTTTGATTGTGGCAACTGCCTTACTTAGCAGGCACCACAGGGCAGAGAGAGAAAGAGAAACAGAGCAGCAGGGGAGGCTGGCACACTCCGCCAACACACATCAAAGAGCAGGGCCACCCACGTCCTCCCCTGCTTAGAACTGACAATTGAGCTCGAATTTATACCTGCAGCTCTGCTAGAATCAAAAGAAAAGATCTGCGTGTAGCAAGCAGAAAATTGCCTACAAACTTTCTGTAAATACAAACAAAATAATTTTCAAAGAACTGCATCTTGGGAAAGATTCAAAATCTTTTTTTCCTATACAATGTCATGCAGTGCAAGCCTGACTGCTCTTTCTGTAAGTGTTCAAAGTACAGCAAGCCTGACTGTCTGTTCCTCGTGCTTGTCTGACTTATCAAGGAACTCCAAAATGCACTACGTGAAAGCTGCCTCATCTGGTTTAATCTTCAGAACACTACTGCATGCAAGGAGCAAACAGCCATTTTCTACCATTTGGATGAGAAAACTCAATATGGTACCTTTTCTTGTGGAGGTGCTGATGACCTGATACAGCCATTAGGATTTACATTCCTAATCCAGATCTCATTGAGAGTAACAGCGTTGGTTTGGACAGCTGAGGAATGGGCTAGGGATTGACCCTTGAGAGAGAAGATGCTAAAAATAACATAATCGAACTCAGTTATGTCACGTACTGCCTGCTTAGGTATGCAATGATAATAAGGAACAATACTGAACATTTTCTGGCACATTTTACTTGTATTTCTGCACATGCCACAGTACACACACAGCATCAACCCATTGCCAGACAAGCACTAGACAGTAGAGATCTCCATGCTCACACACAGCAGGCAAGTTTTTGCTTTTGAAATCTGAGAGAGAAGACCCTCTGCACAGAAAGCAATAGGGCACCTCCTCTGCCTGTCTCAGAAGGAGTAAAGTGCAGGGTATGATGTGTTTTGCACCTGTTATGCAACTGAGAACAATTTGCCAATTAATTCAGCTAGTGTTAGAGAGAAGAGATAACATGTCTTGGATTTCCTGCTCTTAATTTATTGAACAGCTAGGCCCATGGGACTGCAAAAGGTATTCCATCAGCATGGAGGAGGCCTATAGATTCTGATATGAAAAAGAAACCCATCTTTCAGAATGGCACATTATCATTACTGGATGCAGGCCTTGCACGTCGAGCATCTTTGATGGACTATTCAAGTAAGTGTTCTATCTTACCACTGCACTAAACTCCCACAACAGCAAGGTGATAAACAACAAAATACATGGGGTCAGTATTTGCTCATTTCTTTACAGTGGCCATGAGAAAATGAGGTAGGAAATAACCTTTCTATCACTTTCTAACTGGCATTGATGAAGTCTGCCACATAGGTGACACTTCCTAATCATATCATACATGGGACTATTTTCTAGGACATAGGTAACAACTTGAAGTGACTTAGGCCCTATACCACTATTGAGGGAATATGAGTGTAGAGGATACCACTACTCAATCTATTCATTTAAGCAGCTTAGGAAATAACTGGTAAAATAACTAACCCATTAGACAGTTTCTTTCTCTCTGCTGCTCCATTAACACAAATTGGAAGAACGGGTGATAGAATAGAGAGTCTTAACAGCAAACTCCCTGAATCTTCTCACTTTCAAGCTAATAAATAAATCAAATGTTTCAAATGTTCCTTATTCATGAAGATGGTAGTACCATCTTACAGTGCTTACTCTCATGCCAGGTGCAGTTTAACTAAGACAAACAGTTTTCTATTATTTCACTGAGATGCAGAGGGCTTTATTTACTGAGATACTGGCTACACTAGAAATGATAATATTTTTCTGAAAAAGACTGTTTTTAGTGTGAAATAATGTTGAGACAATACTCTTCAAGGAACTTGTAGTTGGTTTTAGTTTATGTTGTATCCACAGAGCCTGTCAATGGAATACCTAAGCTCAGGTGATTATTCTCATCTGAAGCCTCCCTGTGTTGGCCTACTAAGATGGGCTTGTCAGGGAAGAGGGCAGTTAGGATGAGCTAGAGCAATAAACCAATAGCCTGCTGCAACGAGATGGAGGAGTAGCAAGGTGATGGATGGTCTGCTCAGATGTAATAGATATGTCCTTGGGTAGGCAGAGATCTCCACATGACATACTCCTGCCTCCACTGCCAGCCCTTAAATGAGGTCTGGGAAGGAGTGAATCCGGGGTCTTTACTGTAGACCAAACTCCTCAAAGCCAAGATCCCCTTACTCTCAGTTCTTCAAGAGAGTAACCTGCAAACAGTCCAACACAATGAAGAGCAAATAACACCATTTTTATTCCGTTCACACAGGTCTGTAGACAGCATACAGCTGCCTCCTGAGCAGAACTAGGTCTGCATGGTTAATGAATGACCTGGATCATAATCATCAAGAGATTTTTGCAAGTAGCTCTTATTAATGCTAATGAGAATCTGACAAGTTAATCTCTCGTGTATAGATGAGAAAGAATAAATCCATTCAATTGCAAAACAAATATACTGTCAATGTTTGAGGCATTACAGAAACCCAGACAATGTTAACAACAACAGCAGCAGCCAGGAGAATAATACATTTGGCTTGCTAGTACCATGCAGACTGAAATCAGTACAGGTATAAGGATAATGCAGCATCTCTTTACTCTTCCGCCTCTGTTGGGATTTTTCTTTGTTGCATCACATTGGTAAATTGCTACAGTTTTATTCCAGTTGCAAAGAAAACCTGGAAATGACTAACAAATACTGTCATATGGTAAGATTATGTCTGATGCAGGACACGAGCCAGCAGTGTCCCTTGCAATACCCTGCTGTTCACCCAGGGAACATAGAATAACCAAGTTTGGATAAGACCTACAAGTAAAAGAGGCACCCAGAGTGACCAGACTGGCTGAAGGCACTGCAACGACCAGCTTCTCTGGTTTCTTCCTAGTAGTGCATGGGAGCATTTGCGGGACACCTCAGGGGCAGCCCCATGGACTAGGTA
This sequence comes from Coturnix japonica, assembly GCF_054131305.1. Classification (NCBI taxonomy): domain Eukaryota; kingdom Metazoa; phylum Chordata; class Aves; order Galliformes; family Phasianidae; genus Coturnix; species Coturnix japonica. The sequence goes on along the minus strand of NC_140664.1, from coordinate 124,604,889 downwards.
TAAGAGACTGGGAGTGCCATTGAAAGGCCCTGTCTGGATGGCTGTTAGAACAGCATGCCCAGAGCTGTAGGTGGCCTCATAGTGAACATGCAGCCTTGCCTGACTGACTACCAGCAGAACTTCCCAGGAACAGTTAACCAGCTCAGCTAATTCTGCTGTGTGCATCTGGATGCTAAAAATAGAACAGATGCATTAGCATTTGTTAAATGTATAAATACCAGCTTTCTGCTCTAGCTTAATACAAAGCCAGTCCAAAAGACACCATAAAACACTAAGAAAAAAGCCTGCTTCTAAATACTGAAGTCTCTTTGGCAGATATCAATGAGCAGCTTGCCTGGACTGTTTTGATGCTGGTATGGCCTTGAGTCACAGAGCATGTCTGAAGAGTTCTCTCCTACTGCCTTAATGATGCCATTTAGAGATAAGCTCAAATGGCTCCTGAATGTTCAGGGACCTTCCTCACAGAGACTGTAAGAACTTTCAAAGAGCTGAAGATCTTTCAGAATGCTGAGAATCCCAGAGAGTGCAATCAAGCCATTCTTGAGGAAACAGAAGTAGGGACAGCACAGAAATAAAAGATCTGGTCAACAACTTAAAGCTCTCCAGAATAAAATAGCCACCATCCATTTCCCATCATCTTACAGCTGTATGATTTCTTTTTCTGACTGAATATTTTAACACTGACCTCTAATTTGTCCCTCCTGAGTGAACTAGAAGCACTTCTGAACACTCCAAAACATAATTTCAAAATGGCAGCTTGTCAGTTTACTTACATCCAATTCATTCGCTATAGTTTTGAAATCTGTAAAATGTTTTCCTTGTGATTCGTACTAACCTTTTTGTTTGAGTCTGAAGGTGAGGTTTCCCCCAGTCAGTCACTTGGCAAGCAGTTCAGCAATTCTAGCAGTATCCATCACACAGTTCTTTCTGCTTGACCTTAATCATTCTCCTTCTGGCAAGGTAAAATCTCAGGGCTGTGGGAATTTTGTGTCTTACCATAATTCTGCTGTGCTCTCCCATTGTAGAGCCAAGAGCAGGGCAACTTTGGGGACTAAATTCACTGACCACTTTCTTGGTTTGGAAGATCCAAAATGGCACCCCTGAGACTGGCTTCATAAAGCTACCCAGGAATTGCCTCCTGTCTGGCTGGAGCTGATCCGATACCCACAGATGTTTGTTCAGCTATAAAAAAATGACTCCGTATGTACACGGATTCAATACCACACCTGCAGTTTAGCTACATAAGTTTGCTTTACTACCTCTTCCTTACAAAGTTCATTTAATGTGTACAGAAAATACAGGTATTTGCAGCTAGCTAGAGGGTAAGTGCTTCACCTGTCACCCAGGCAATAACTTTGACAATTTATTTTCTTGTTCTTTAATTTATGCCCCATGGAAAGTCAAGACTTTAAGCACAATTTAAGTAAGAAACTTCACTTTCTCACATCAGCCTCAGAGCTGCTCTCTGTCAAGATGAGCTGCTAAGACCATTTCTTTCAAACTGCAGAAATGGGAAGAGGACTTTGTAATCTTTTGCGATAGGTTGACTCTGATATATTAGCCTTGGTCCTGTGCTTACATGTGACACCAACCTCTCTGCTTATCCTGCTGCACTCCGTCTTGAGTATAAAAAGTGTGCCAGATAAGCTGAGAAGCAGCAGAGCATGGGATGCCCCCTGGCCACAACCACCTTCAGCAATGTCCTGTGGAGAGCTCTGGTTAACCCTAAAAGGAAGTAGGAACTTAGCCATTTAAGAATGCCAAAACAAGATAAACAGAAATGATGAAATTCTGGGTGAGAAATATCATGTATGGGAGACCCAAAGGCAGTGCTGCACTGCAAGCTGGCCCAGAGCCTTCATCTAGAACACTCATGGTGTGTGCATGACCTGGTGGGAGATGTAGCTGCTAGAGATGAAGATATCCATCAATCAAATCCAGAGTAAACACGGAAGGCATCATGTATATGAATCACCCAAACACACCTACATTTCAGTATGAATTACCAGAGTTTGCCCTCAGTACAGACCAGCTAATCACACGGCTTTGGGCAGTCGCACCATTGACAGTGCTGCCATGAAGCCTGAACCTCAGTGTGCGCACTCAGCACGGCTTCTCAGATCACTGAACACCACGTAATGGCCAGAGCTCCTCATTACAGTCATTTCCTTTGCTACATCAGCTGAAAACAGATCTAACCCTTCCCTGCATAGGACTACAGAATGTCAAAGCCACAGCTCTGAAATGTATTTGAAAAACAAGGCATGTTTTGTGTCCAAAAGGAAGCACCACAGTTTTTATCTCACTCCTGTCTTGCTGAATCATCTTTTATGACTGCATTAAATACCCACTGAACAAACCTAAACCTGCAAATGCCTCTCTTCCTCTGGCTTCATTTTTATGAATCAAGGTAAAAACAAGTTATTAACGTGCTCCTGAAACACTTGTTCAGGTTTCCAGGCTTGGAGAATCAAGCTGAAGTGCATCATTGAGAGGTCTGCATGCAATGCACAACATCTTTCTTGCAGGATTCTTATTCCTCTGCTTTGGAATCACATTCCTAATGGGCCTGTCCTTCAAGTCTTGCAGATAGCAATTCTGTTGGAAGGGGTATCGCTTTGGCTTAAGAATAAAAGACCGCATTTAAGGGATCAATCTGTCCCTTGACACCTGTCATACTTCACTTGCAATTATGTGCTGAAGTGTTAGGATATGGAAAGAAAAAGTCCAGGGGGGTCTGTTAGCATCGCCCTTTCTCTGAGTAACTTTTTCTAAGCCATACTTCAGTCTGCCCCAGTCTCTCCCTGGAATCAAAAGTCTTCGGCTTTCAGCAGCTTTATAAGCCCATCAAAACTTTTAAGCAATAATTCTCCAACACAGTTTCCCAAGTTAAACCTGTGTATAGAAATAGAGATGTTTTCCAATTTGTACACAGGTTGTCCTTCAAAACCAAAACAGTCACTGAGTAGGTCTGGATATTGCATGGCTGCCTGGAGTTTTGCAGTTCAGATCTGGGAGAGTGAACACATTCAGTGTTCAGTCATTAATTTTCCCCTATTAATGCTCAGCTTGAAATTCCAGTCAATAACAAAACAAAGCAGAACTGCAAACACTGCCATCAGCTCTGTCAGATTACCCACTGCACAAACATTTGAGCAGCATCCCAAGGCACTTCACCATGAAGCTGTATGCAGTCAGCTGCTCTGGTAAAACACTCTGCATTAGGGAAGATTATGGCTAATACCTGACAAATGATGTGAAACAGGCTGAGAAACTGCACTGATCATATTCTGGCATGTGTCTATATTTGTACTTTAACAGTCTAAAAGTTCCAGATGAGGTAATAGCAAGTTACAACAAACGTATGCACAAGAGAAGTTATTTTTGCTGTATCTGAACTAGAGTTCTCTACTGTAATTCCTGGCAGCTGATCAGCAGTGCACCCTGCAGCTCACAGTTCACACCAAGGTGCACAGAGCACTGTCACAGACAGCTGCAATTGCAGAGGGCGCTTTGCTACAGTAGAACATAACCATGCAAAGAGCAAGTGGGAAGTTGAGCCTCTTGATCCTTTCTCATGCCAAATGTATATGCAACAGGACATCAACAACCAGCAAATCCAGAGTCTACCTGGGTTTTCTTTTGCACTTCCAAGTGCATGGAAAGTACCCACACACTTCCTACTGTTTTATAAAATTAAAGGAACAGTGACCTAACATCCCTAAACCATTCTGAGATGACACATCAAACAGACTTGGAAGGAAGAGCATTGCCTGCTGCCTCTCTGCAGGATCCAGATGTCCTTGTCTTGATCCTTAACTGAGCCTGCCCAGATTTACATGACCTGATAAAATCACAGCCTGTGAGGACAGGTCTGAAGATCCAGCAGGCACAGCACTGCTGATGCCAGAGTTCATAAATTACAGCATTGTTACTTGTATAAAGTCTCTTAAGGCACCTGCATTTTTCATACAAACGCATAATAATCAATGAAGCATCTTAGAAGAGCCCTTTCATCCATTTGCTCACTTAAGCTGCAGTTTCTGAGTATGGATCTTTTGTTGCTGGTGAAGGTGCACTGAGAGGGTTGTGGTGACAGGCTACTACTAGAAGAAGCTATCTTCCTACAGAGCAAGGCAGTTCTGCTTTAGAAATCACTTTCCAGAGTGGGACTATCAAGGCAGAGATAGAGGTATGGGCCAACAGTGTTGATTACAGTGATTTTGTCATTGTGTTGGTGCTCATGGCATTGCAATGGGAACCCAGCTCGCCCCGGCCCAGCAGAGGGCAATCCCAGCAAACAGCTCAGGAAATCAGTGCTGGTCCTCAGTTACCCTGGGAAAAGGAAAGGATAAACTATAACAGAGCCTCAGCCACTGGCTGCTTGCACCTCCCTGTCTTTCTGCTGTGGGCACCATCCTAACGCACGAGTGCTGGGTGAGAGCAGGGAGCAAGGAGCAAGGGGGAATGGCCCCTCTTTCTACTCCTTTTGGGTCAGTTTGTGACCTCAGGAGCTCAGCCTCATTTTCAGTGATTTCTTTCAAAGGTTTATGAGGGTTAGAATGCCTGCTGGGATCAAGACCTGCTGGAAAGAACCTTAAAAAGCAGCTAGATTCTGCAGACATAGAGATATTATAAGATTCATCCTGGGAGGACGGTAAGTTAAACCTTGCTAATGCCTTTCTTCCTGCACACCTACTTGTATGACTTCAGATCTTTTTCAAGCCTGCCTGGAAAAGTCTTCACAAATAAAAGGAAATCAGAACAGCTTGTTATACTGACAATTGCTGCATGCTTACTTCCTCTCCCAGAAGTGACTCACTTCTAAGGTTCTGAGTGCACTGAGTACACATTTGTGCTAGAATCAGCAAACACTTAAAACATAAAGTATACCATCTAGTCATAAGCTCTTTTGGTCTATAATTCAAATGGAATGTATGCAAGTGCCTGCTCATATATGTAGGTATTTTTTTGTTTGTTACTCTAGGCAGTCAATTAACATGGGAAGGCAGAGATAGCACAGAAATAACATAGTACCAAAATCTCACTATATCACTTTTCTTTGCAGAAGAGTAAATTAATTGTACTTTGCAGTATAAATATACACAAGAAACAAGTGGGGAAAAAAAACCCACAAAAACCTACCTATTTGAGGTAACCTTGCAAGAAGGCGTCTGTTGTTCCCTCCATCAGCAGCGCTGCTCAGCAAATGACTTATACTACAGTAGACAAACCTGGTGGAGACAGAGTCATGGATGAATGCTGGCCAGCCAGAGGTGATTAACAGCAACACAGACTTATGTACTGTTCCTTAAAAACTGTTACAAAGGCAGGCTGGGCAGGACAGAGATGATTCTAGGAAGCGGCTAAGTGGAGACATTCAGCATTTGGACAAGGCTCTCCACTAACGCTATCACAAGAAGGAATCAATCGCCTTTGGTGCCTTGCTATTGTTACACAGGCCATCATTTATCCCGCAGCACCAATGAATTCAGGAGGGTATGTTCAATGTTCTTTAAGGTATAGCTGTTTTGTGTCTGACCTACAATGGCAAATTACGATTCACAACTACCATCAGGGAAGAAGGGCAATTGCTAAATTCTTTACCCCATCTTCAAATCGAATCTACTAAAATTGAATTCTTCAAGCAATGATTCATACCAGCCTCCCTATGAATATATATTAGTATTTGAAAGTAAACTGATATATTAAAATGTATTTGATATCATTTCTCAAAGCACTCCAGTAAATTGTGTCCTACATGTGTTCATTGATGTATAAGCACTTCAACCATCTAAGAGACTAAACAATTACTTAAAAGTGATAGATAATTTGCTGACTCATTCAACAAGACTCCTTCACTTTGCAATTAGCCTAATATAAGGTAGAGAATTATATTAGGTCATCAAGCACACCTCATAAACCTTAGAAAGTAATTCATCACTGGAAGACATAGCTGACACATGTTGTATACTAAATTGATCAGAAAACCAAGAACACCAGCCTTCTAGTAGAAACAGCAGAAATCACTAATGCTGCTAACATATTAGTTGGTCAGGAGTCATAGACAGACAAAGTGATTTCGGTTGGAGAGATGTTAAAGATCACTGAGCTCCAAACACCCTGCCATGGATGGGAAGCTTGGTTTTGAAAATTCTTGCTCAGCAATTTTTAATCCAAAAAGTAGTTATTAAATATTTGAGTAGTTTTGTTGATCCCTTGAAACATTTCTTGCTTCACGTTACTGCGTCATTACTTGGCTTTCTCTTAGGAAAAGGGACGCAACACGAACACCAATGTTGTTAATCATGCAATGAAATGAATGAATGTTTTTGAAATATGAATGTAATAGAAGCGTGCAATTTCAAAACTTTTTTGTAGTTATACACTGTGTAGGTTATTTTGCTTTGTACAGAGAATTTTGGTGGAAGCACAAGAAAATGGCCACATATACAATCATGGGGACATACACTAATATTTTGTTACTTTCTTTCATGCTCTAGTGAAAGTACAAGGAGGAAAAACACTGTAATTTTGTCACTGAAAGGAAATGGATGGAAACAACAGATCGAAAGCAGATTATTGGAAACACTGTAAAGATTCACAGAAAATTACAGACGCAGAAATGGATTCTTTCTGCTGTTGGAGTTTCAGGCACAAATCAGATGCTAATATGAGCATTTTGTAAATGTAATTTTTCTAGTATCACTCCAAAAGTGAAAACCTGAAAATAAGTTTTGTTTGTCAGGATTTTTCTCTGTTTTGTTGGTTTATTTTCAAAAAACTGGCTCTCCATCCCAGTTCAACTGGGATCAGATCTCAGCTGTCTTGGGTTATATCTGGCTATTAAATATGTGATTGTTTGAATCCACATTTATGCCTGTGCTTTCATTCTTCATTTCTCCAAGATATCCAGGATGGGTTTATGGCCCATGCATCGTGGTTGGACAGATTGGTCCTGCAGCAAATGTGGCCCAAATGTGGCCTGAAGCAATAGCTTACACTGTTGCTCAGCTTTTGAAGACCACTACAAACAAAGTTTATTTATGGACTGTGGTTGATTCTCTGATGGTGCCTTCTCATGGTTGTGATTCAAAGACATAATGGCTTCTGACAGCCTCTCTTGTCACACCATGAGGTATTCTCTCCTCTCACAAACCTTTGTCATTACAGTGTGTTTTTTCCTCTTCCACTGATACAGCAAGTAGCTAACAAATCAACATTTTTGAAAGTCACTTGCAAAGATATAGATCCTCACACACAGAGCAGAAAACATCAGTCCCAGCACTTCCATCATCTTCTGTGGTCTATCTTAAGTCCTTGACTCACTTAGTTATCTACTGGAATACTTACTAGAGCTGAAAGGGTGATCATAACAATTCAGTTTCAAAATACCACTTCCTCTGATGGGTGTGATTCCTCAAAATCCAGATAAATCAGGCCTTCCAGCTCAGTTCATCTGGGAACACATCCAATGGAGAGCATGAACAGCTCCTCTGCATGGACTAACTCTTCCTTCAGGGCTGTTCCTAGTTGAGCAATGCTGTGGTTTGGGTTATCTATACTGGAGCAGAGGTAACAGACATCAGGGAGGAAAGAGCCAAATGAGGTGGGCTGTACAATGCTTGCTCAAGGAAGGAGAATAGATACAACCAGGAATGGCCAACTTGAATGACTGCAAGGAGAAAGGAGGAGGGGGAAAAAAAAAAAAGGTATGTATGGGAACATTAACTTTCCTACATAGAGCAAAAATGTGCTAAGTTGGATTTATATATTGGGGATAATATATATATTGGGGGGGGGGGGGGGGGGGGCGGCGAGGGGAGGGGTGGTAAGTGGAACTTCAGGCAGGGTAGATCCAGTGCTTCGAATCACAGTGACAATGCTTTTGTTATGGCACTGCATTCCCTCAGAGCGTAACATCTCTTTTCATCTGAAGGAAACGCACAGTGTGCTCTATACTTCTGCTAAGCCTGGGAATAGTTACCAAAATACACCAAAGGACAAAGCATAGCAAAATTTCAGCAGAAACCTGTCAATTTTTTTTTTTAATTTTATTTTTTTTATTATTTTTTTATTTTCTTACAGTCAAATATCAAAGTCTCTCCTACAAGCTGGCTAACTCTGTTTTCCCGCACTGGACCTACCCATGCACCATGAACTAAGCTCAGTGCTTTGTGGTTCTGTTCTACTCTTGAGTTTGGTTTTTCTTCTTCTCTGTAGGAACTGTCAGCCTGCTTGAGCTGTAAGAGAAGCAATGCCAGTGATTTTGAATTATAGAGCTTTAAAACTCAACAAAGCCGAACTACTCAATCATGAATTTCAGATCTCCCTATCTAATCAACTGCAATGACAGAAGGAGGGAAGAAAACAAGTTACAATCAATCTACTGTCTCACAATATGAGACGTGGTTATTCCTCAGAGTCCTATGAATCCCAAGATTCCCCTAATTGATGTATGAGAAACTTAACAGTGACAGTTACATATCACAGCTGTTCTATTATGGCATATAAACAAGTGGATATTTTCAAGTACCACAGATGATCTCTGGGGGCATTATATAAAAAGAGCAAAGATACCTGTCTTCTGATCAGATGTTTCTCTTTCCTTTCTCCTTCATAAATATGGCAGACAAAAGTCTTCCCAGCTGTGATAATTTGCTTCCAGATCAGACCTTAATCTCAGGATCATGGATTCAACTCATTTGTGGGCTTTTCATCCTTCAGGCTCTTGCTCCATGCTACTGTCCTTAAGTTCTTTACAACAGGTTTAAAAATGTACCTTTTGAAATAAAAGAGAAAGTCTGGAACCTCCAAGGGTGAAATCAGCATGAGGAACTTCCTGATGCCACAGGTGTCAACATCAAAATCTTGGACTTATTAGGAAAATGCAATTATTTTCCCCTTAACCAACTGGGTTCAGAATACTATTAAGATAAGAAAAAAAAACCATACTAAAAACAACTATCATTCTTCCAGTATGACTTCTGACAGACTTTGGTGTACTAGTGTGGGATGAAATCTCTGCTTCATGGTACATATTCTGACTCTGATGAGGTTTCTAACTCCATCCATCAAAGGATGCCTGTACCCTGATGGCAGGGCACCTTGCCCTCCTCAGAACACTGCAGGGACAGAGTTTTATGAGTTTTGAAAATATTTACAACCCTCCTGTTGTATCATGTAAAGCACATTCTAGATAGAAGCACTGCAAATGATAATAGCATTGACCATATAGTAGCAGTAAGTGCCTTTGAATTTGAGATATGTTTTCCTATTCATTAACATTCCTGCTACATTAAAGTAGTAAAGACAGTACAAAATCTTTTACTGTTCTATTTGTTTCTTTCTTTTAAACAGAGTCAGCCAGCTCGCAGTCTCACAGTAACATTAGTCTTATGAGAAATTTGTGTGTTAACTCTTCATTGTAAGAGATACAAATAAGTAGTGTAGAGCTCTGGGGAGTTCTGTGCAGAGATACTGGAGCTGCTTGGACAAGAATTAGGCGAGATCCAGGAGATTCAGGTATGTTAGATATGACAATACTCTGGCTGTACAAAGCAAAGTTGACCTGGAGGATGGGCAAATCAGAACATCTGTCTTCAGTTTGCCAGGGTGCATCAGTGCATGCAAAAAACACTGAAGATAAACGATGCTTTCTCTTGCTCCACAGGCATGCAGGTCCACCCAGGGTGACAAGGATCCATCTTTGGCTGGTGGGAGGGGAAGGGGTTGATCATACTTCCGTGGCTAGGGCCACCCCACTGCCTCAGAGACATGCACAAACTGGAACATGAGAAACGTCCTGCAGGATCACAGCCAAGCCATCAGCTGTTCATGCCAGCAGCAGCCAGAGCTGCTCTTTAGGGACGTGTGAGCATGGACACATCCTGCAGCCCATCCCCTGAACCTCCCCAGCATCCATGCCTGTCAGCTATTAGATACTGCTTCACCAAGAAAACAAACCTTCCAAGTCCCCACCCCCTAGATCCTAGGCTTTAAGATATTTGGCTACATAAATTACAGCCAGCATAAAAAGAGATCTTTGGGAAAGAAGTAGATGTAGAGTGGAGCTGACACTGATGAGTCTTTATCATGCACATCTCTGTGCATCAGAACATGTAAAGAATGAGGAAAAAAAAGTAAAAGGAAAAATTCTATGAGAATCATTAATCAATGATAAGGAACAGAAAGATATAAGATGAATCAAAAAGCACAGAATAATGACTTGCACTTTATCAGTTAAGACTGGACTATCATTGAATAGGAAAAGAAAGACTCTGGAAAGGATTGTATCAGCACAGTTGATTCACTCTGTCATAAGCTGTAAGCAATGAGGGCTGTTTCCTGTGTCAGGAAAACAGAGCTGTTACACCTAGCCACCAGGCTGCCATGTGGGCAGCAGAATTATCTCAGCATGCACAGGTTTCAATAGTGGTGTGGTACCCAAGACAAAATTCCACAGTAATAGTTATTGTTCTGTATTTTCCATAGCACAATCATTATCAGCTGAGAGATCAAAGTGAAATGATGCATTGTTCAGAAGAGCAGTGTTTCAAGAAAAGAATTTTAGGCAAAGCTTTGCAGAGATGTGCAAGAGAACTGAAACAAATGAAAAGCACACATCAGAACCCCTTAGACAACTATGAAGAAGTTTCCAACAAATGGATATTTCTAGCTTGGCGGGAAATTGCTAATAGGGTTATGCATTTCAGAGGTTGAGAGGGACCATTGTGTACCTTTTGTTTATGACTTCCTGCATAACATAACTGCAAACGTTAGAATCAAAGAATCACAGGTGTAGGAAGTTGGGAGAGGAAGGCAAGTGACCGGCATGGTTGAACCAGGATTCGCTGGTCAAACTGGAGAGCAAGAAAGCAGCACACAGGCAGTGGAAGAAGGGATAGGTAACCTGAGAGGAGTATATGGATGCTTCTAGGCTGCGTAGGGATGGGGTCAGGAAGGCCAAAGCCCAACAGGAACTGGACTTAGCAAGGGAAGCAAAGAATAAGAGCTTCTGTAGATAAATCAACTGGAAGAGGAAAGACCAAAAAGGCATGCCCTCCCCCCTAGTGTCCAACACAGACAGGCTAGTAACAATGGACAAGGAGAAGACAAGAATTTGGCAACTTCTTCATCTCAGCCTTCACTGGCAACTGCTCTATACACAGCCCTTGAACAAATGGTTTGGAAGGTGGAAACTGAGGGAGCAATGTCCCTCCTGCTGTAAGTGATGATCAGGTTCATGACCACCTGAGGAACCTGAACACCCATAAGTCTATGGGTCCCAATGGTGCATCCCAGAATCCTGAAGAAATTGGCTGATGTAGTCACCAAGACATACCTGATGCTACTGGTAAAACCGTGGCAGCCAGGTAGAGTCCCTGATGACTGGAAAAAAGTCAGTGTCAAGAAGGTCAGAAAGGATGACCCATATAACTACCCATCTGTCAGTCTCACTTCTGTGCTGGGAAAGATCCTGAAAGCTATGCACCCTTAAAACCTTAAACTTATGACTACAGACATACTGGCAGAATAGAAAGATGGAAAAAAAGATGCACACGTGAACACTATCCAGTATTTTCCAGAATTGGAAGAAGGTATAATGCAAAGAATGGTCCAAATGCTCCATTTTTTGAATGCTTGAATAATGTCCTTATTCTGTGCATTTTCTCTGTTGAATTTTTCTAAAACTTTAGCAATATAGAAAAAGGAAAAAATATAGATATTTTTAATTAACTTCTGTACTGAATTTCTGAATAAACTGATTAATGAGTTCATTGTTTATTGTTATTTTCCTTTCCCTACTCTTCAATCTCCAGGTTTTTACTGCAAAGCTTGTGAAAGTCCACATGTAAAAGCAATCCACATTAACAAACATCTAGTTTGTATTATTAAATGAAGGAGATTTATTTCTTGGAAATTCATACAGTCTTTAAAAAAAGTGATTGAGAAACCAGTATATTTCTAACTCATTAATATGAACCATTTACTGGCTCGTTAAATGAAGGATACATACTTTGTCAAGTTGACAATGTTCATTTCAAATGCCTCTCTGTTAGGCAGTATCACCCGTCAGTAATAAAGGCATTTAATCTAGGTGCCTTATTTACTGAAAAAAAAATGAACCTCGTACTGTGAGAAATCTTTGTGCTCTCTATATACTTGAAGACAGCAGCTGAGTCATAGTCATTTGACTACACAGTATAGCATTTCTGTTATGTTAACATTGCACATTGTTGTATCTGATAACTTAATTAGCAGTATTCAATACCTAGAGATAATATTTTTTCTTTTGTTTCTCTCATAGAAAAATTCTTTTATTGCCTCCTGCATGGAGTTTCACTAAGGAAAAACGATAGACACTTCGTTAGTGCAACATTGTACCTTGTCTTTCAGCCTCAGCTGACACTTTTGTCAAGAATCTTATGGGTGATATTTCTCTCCTAGTCCACAAGCAAAGCCTTCCTACCTAGGATATATGCTATGAGAACATGATTAATATAAGTGGGTAAAAATATTTATTCTGTATTTGCTTTATTTGTCTGAAAAATACGTAAAGCGATTAGAAAATAAAACCTGCCAGTGATAACCCCTCAGCATGTCTTCCTGGAAGGAAAGCAATTGTGAGTGAGGGATTTGGATCTCAGAACACCTAAGGAAAACCTTTCAAAAAGGGGCATGAGAAACTAGAGGTCTGCACTTGAATTACTAGTTAAGAATGTAGTTTATCGCCTAAGATAGTTGAATTCCTTTGCTGCAAGGGAAGACTTAGTCATACAATCAATCATAAAATAGCTCAGGTTGGAAAAGTCCTAAAGGATCATCAAGTCCAACCATACTACCCTAACTAACAACCCTCTACTAAATCATGTCCCTGAGCACCACATCCAAACGGTTTTTAAACACATCCAGGGATGGTGACTCAACCACCTCCCTGAGGAGCCTATTCCAGTGCTTAGCAACCCTTTCTGTAAAGAAGTTTCTCCTGATGTCCAACATAAACTTCCCTAGTGCAACTTAAGGCCATTTCCACTTGTCCTGTCACCAGTGAGAAGAGACCAACCCCACTCCCACTGTAAGCACCTTTCAGATGTTGGAAGAGAGCAATTAGGTCTCTCCTCAGCCTCCTCTTCCCCATGGTACACAGCCCCAGTTCCTTCAGCTGCTTCTCATAGGGCACATTCTCAAGCCCTTCATCAGCCTTGTTGCTCTGCTTTGGACCTACTCCAGCACCTCAATGTCCTTTCTGTACTGAGGTGCCCAGAACTGAACACAGTACATGAGGTGGGGCCTCACCAATGCCAAGTACAGGGGCAGGATTACTTCCCTAGTCCTGCTCACCACACCATTGCTGATATTCCAGCCATATAAATGCTGTAAATAAGTTATTTATGGGAAGTACTAGTAAATATTGACATGCATCTGACTGTCCCTATTTGTGGATGACTAGAAACTAGAAATTAACAGGACCAAACCTGCGCTTCATGCAGGTCTCCCTACAGGAAAGCCCCCATTTATGTAAATATCAAATGCTAGCAATTTGCAAGCAGCTGCTAACAAGATCTTTAAGAGCCACAGTGCTATTTTGATCACTAATCTCTGCTTTGTCCCTACCTCTCTATAGATGTGCTGTAAATTATTACAATTTGTTGTGATGGACAGCTAACCCATTAACACTGCTACAGATGAGAGACCCTCCTAATGTCTATTAATAACCCTTGTGGGTGATGGTGGTGATGGAGGGGAGGGACCCTATAATTTTCCCATTGTGACTGGAAATTTAGGGAACTGAGTTCTGAATAATTGTTCCTTCCCTCTCCCCCCCCACCCATTTTCCCCCTCTTTTCTGGACATAAATATTGAGATGTGGAGTATCTCTGCCATGCTAAAACGCCTATGATAGAGTCCTGCAATATTTTACAATACTAACGCTTTTTTTTTTTTTAAACCTTGCACTTTGCAGACATGGAGTTTCATACAGGCTCAGAGCAGATCATTGGTACTATCTTTTAAATGTGGAAGAAGAGTAAGTTAACATTTAAAAAGGAGGCTGATTATACAATGGGGGGCAACTGGCAGAGGAAACAGCTTCTCTGTGACCCTACTGACCCCTGCAAGCTGCAGAAATCAATGGGATAATCAAACCAATTAAGGAATACCAAGGAGTTTAGAGAGGCTGAAAACAGAACTAAGGGATGAAGTCATTGATTTGTTGTCATGGAACAATTCCAAATAATAGATTTATAATTCTATTGTTTGCCACGTGGTTCTTTCTCTTCTATAAACCAACTAAATAGAAGCCCCTCTTCTGATGCAGCTGTGTTATGTAGCTATCCTTGAGAAAGGTGTTTCAATCCTCCTTGCTGTTTAAAATACTTGAAGACTCACTGAGATAAAAACTAAATGAATGAAAATTGTTTAAGGCTCAGTAGGTGAGAGCATCATTCTCATTTCATTTATGTGGGCTGGAGGAGATGTAGATGTTATTAAAAAAAAACCCTGAAAGAGGTGTTCTGTTATCCTAGCATTAAATACATTCAGCAATAGTCTGCTGAGACATTCCAGTCCCGAATCCACAAAGGTAAGCAGCAGACCCTACTTCAATATGAAGCAGCCAAATCCCATAACTTAACACAGTGTTTTATAAAAACCTGTCTGATCCTGAAGTTTCTCCAAAGCACATAAGAATCCTGCCTCAGAATCCTGTCTAGGAAATATTTGGAATTAGTTTGTATATGAGTGATAGGAAGTTCTGAAGATGGTTTGGTTAATCTTTGCCAACACTTTAAAGATAAAGTGTGAATAATGTATTACTAGAAGCAGTCATTGTACTCCAAAGTTGCTCTCTCTAGCAGAGTAATAGTTCCTTTAGAATAGATACAGCTGACAATTGGAAGAGAAGTACCGGAGTATATGGAGTGCTACTCCACTTAGATGCGCAGTCTGCTGAGATTCATTTCTCTTCTGTTCAGTGATTTATTTAACTATGTGACATCCCAGAAGTCAGATATAAAATTCCAGAGCATATTCTGACAAAATACTCCTTTAGTAAATGGTAAAGAAATTACTGAAGTACAATCATTCATCATTCCAATTTGTTGAACCCAGTGAAACTGCACAGCTGATAGCAAGGCAGAAGCTAAGTGGCTTATTATGTTGAATTTGGGAAGCAACTTATTTGCACGGAAAACCTTCATTGTTCAATTCTGACTGTGGCATCAGGCTAAAGAGACTGGACAGAGATGCTCTGAGCTTTGTATTTTGTGAAGTTTCTGCTCAGAATATGCTAACACAACATATGAGCTAACATGGATGCCACATACTGGATGGATTCACAGAGCCCTCGTGCAGCAGTTAACATCATCCTGTTTGTAAAAAGACAAATGTACTTAGTCTTTTGTAACATGCAAACAAACTAAAAGTAAAACATTCCTTATTCCCTATATGTATGAAAAGGAATAGAGACGCTTCTTGAAAGTAAATACCTTGAAAAACAGGATCATGTCCTGTTATAACAGTTCAGGGCTACAACTTCATTCAATGATACTATATAAAATCAATAGGCAAAGCCTATTCCCAGTGATGAACTATTTGCAGTTTCCTACTAGATACTAATAATAGTGTGCATTTTCTTCCAATTAAAATGATAATAGCTGTTACTTTAAAACTACCCTAGCAGAAGATGGAGATATATATTAGTTAATAACATTTTCCGTTTGCCTTCCACCCATTTATATGCTACCACTTAGGGCTGGTGGAGCATAACACTGCCAGATGTGCCCACAGAAAAGCAGTGAAGATGCAATGCTAGCAGTAGCTGCGCATCCACTCGCTAACTGCACTATATGATGGAGGGAAAGCAGGGGAGCAGCTGTTTGCTGCCTGGCAGAGTCTTATGGTGCAAAGCCTCAGACATAGCATTGTGCTCATTTGGAGGGCCTCTGATAGGAGATGCCCCCCTCAGGTGTAATATGCTCTTTTAAATATACAAGTTCTTTATTGACAAAAGGATTCCAATTTTATTAATATAGAATTCAAATAATTATCCTGAGTGAGATTATTAAATTTCACCTTAGCACATTACAAGCCTTTTGGGAGAGCAGAGGACAGGCACTCTCACTTTCCCCTGAAAAAGGGTTATATGGTTGGCAAGCTAAATAAAACTGAGGATGATATACAGCTGATTCACTTCTTATGTTTACTTTTTCTTCCTGGGTATACAATTAGTATCACTTTACTCCAGAGATACAGCTTGTCAATATGTGACTCAAAGCACAGTAACAGCACCCAGAAAACCACTTTCTTGACTTTGCACATTGTGTGCATCCAACCTGGTGGATACCTGCCAGCAAACAAGCCAGGGATCCATACAATGAGAAAGACAATAGCAGATACAGCTACTTTAAACCAGTTTAAGATCACCCACAAAAATCAAGTCACAATTGGGTAATAAAGAAGGAATTGCTTGCCCTCCTTTCCAAGTATCAGGGCTCACCAAACACTCCAAAGAAGAGACTCCTCAAGAAGAGAACCTTCTCTTGTGGCAGCCAGCCCTTAAATGAGGTTAGGGGGCCTGACTGAAGCCCTTCTGATCACACAAGTGAATTTCTTCCACCTGCGTTCCCAGGGCTGGCTACATCCTTTCACCAGGTGCTCAATCACCGTTTTGGGCCATGGCTCAACAGTTCCCATACTCTGTCTAATCACCTGTGGAGCTGTGCATCACATCTGCATGCAGTGCCCTTGGGAACAAACTAACTCCTCAAAGTAGTTAGAATTAAGTGATTTCTGAGGTGCCCTGTAGCCCAAGCCATTCTATGACTCTAAGCTTTCTCCTTCCTCCCCAGAAGCCTCACATGCTGCACGTGGCACAGGCCATGCAGAGGAGTAGATGGGGCACCTCACCGAGGCAGCTCCCAGCAGTGCAGCACTAGCTGGCTGCTGCAGGGATGCTGAGGTGAGCAGCTGAAGTTTGGCAAACTGAACAGATTTGAAAACAGGCTTTAAAAAACAAAAATAAAAAATAGGGAAAGCAACAAACCATGGGAACAAATTGTTACAGATGGAGTGTCCTTGCTGCCACCACCTGAAAAGTCTAAACAAATGTGGGGTTTGTTTTGAAGTCTCTGCCCTGCCTCCACCAACTATTGCGAGTGGTGTTATAACTGGGTTGTGCAGTTATAAATGATGGGGGATCTTCGTCCTTTGCAATATCCACAGTCACACACAGGGAAGAACAGCAGCCTCTTGTAGCCTTTACTTTATACTCATCTGTCACCGTCATAACACCAGTGTGGGTGTACAGGGCTGCCACTTGCTCATCCAACATCATTTTTCCTGACTTGAGCAAATAACTAATCTGTTGCATCAGGAAGTGCAGCACAGTAGCGGCACATGTGGGAGTGAAGAAATAATACTGAGCCCAGACATCAACACTGCCCACAGCAAGGGGTGAAGCACCTGAGCTGTGCCAACAGGGGCTGCTTAGTTTCACACAAAGGGGAGTTAGTTTGCATATACTCACATTATGTGTGATAAGTGGTGCTGGTTTGCTTAGTGCTGGTCAGATCCACAGTGATGACGTGGATCTGTACCTGCTATCATGGGACTAAAATGGTCTTGTCAAGGAGAAACTTTGCTTATTACAGAGTTCCGCTCTGAGTCCTTAAAAAAGCAGGAAATCTCACACCTTGAAGTTCCTGGGCCAACAGTGTAACTCCTTAATACGGAATTGGGCCTAGTCAGTCTTGACATGGTAGCAGGATCTGACTATTAAGATGTGAGACACATGTAATTTTGGATCTCAAGGACATATGATTTAAGTCACATGTACAAAGAAAAATATTTACATCAAAAAAAACTAGAAATGCTGAAACATATAGAATTTTATTTCTAACAACCTAAGAGAAAACAGTGCCTATTAGTAGTTCTTGTCTTCTCTTTAGCAACACTAATATTAGACTTCATTTATTTTCCTAATGACATTATTATTCAGTAAATAGAATATGAAGCCAAGGAATAAAAATGGTTCAGTTCCTGGCAAATGTTTTTCTCATCTTGCTCAATAATCACAATTATAATGATTTTATTCATAAGTCACATTAAATTTTTCCCTATGGTAAAATTAGATGCAATGGGAAGTGAATGATCTGCTCCCTAAATGTGAAACTAAAAGCAATACATCTTGCTCCAACATTAAACAACCACATTTATGCTCCAGATAGCCAATGACTGAATCAAAAATGACTGTTCTGATGAACGCTGGCATTCAGCTCTTCATTTTCTTCTTGTTTAATAGCAGAACAAAATGTCAGTCTAATAAATTAAAACATCAAGGTCTGTATCTATGAAGACCCCAGAATGTCAGAAAGATCGCTACTAAATTGCTATGTGCAAAGTCATCAATGTCATCTGAGAGATCAGGATCCAAGAATCAAATATGACACTGATCAGACAGACATGTGTCTTATTTTACTCTAACAGGGCCATCATCTCTCCATTTTTTCTACCAGAATGAAGGGGACAAGCTTTAGGACTATGATGAACATTTTGCTGAATCAAACACACAAGAGAAAGCACTTGGAGCTTGGGGTTAGCAAGAAAACTGTAAACAGACAAACCAATATCTAACTGTTGGTTCACTATTGCCTGGTGAAAGGTCTAGTGGGCTGTACCAGGTCATCTCTTGATAAGTTTTTGACACTGCCTCAAACATGGAAAACTGGAGCTAAGATAGGATGCAGTGACTCAGATAAAAAACTTGCAACCTTGGTAGATGTGTGATTGATGTGATGAGTGATGAGTGAGTGATGCATTTGCAAAGTTGTAGAAGTTGGTTTATATTTGCTTGGCATTTGTGGAGGGTCATTCTTCTGGGTTTATACCTGTCACCTACAGTAGACTGAGGATATTTCAGGGAAGAAAACTTAATAAATCTGCTAAACGTTAATGAATGTTAAAGGTTCTGTAGTGACAGTGACAGCATTTACCTGAGGAATCTGAATTATTTTGGAGAAATGTCCATGTGAAATTTTATGGTTATGATGTTCAGCAACTCAGCAAACCTAAAACATATACGATTGCACTGGAATAATATCTCTTGCTTTAATAAATGCTATGCCATGTTCAAGGCAAACCTCGTGGAGAAGAGAATGTCCCACCAGTATTATGAAAGAAACATTAGTTGTTTATATATAACTAATGTGGTAAGCAGCAAGAGGATCACAGAATCATAGAATGGCTTAGTCTGGAAGGGATCTCAAGGATCATCAAGCTCTAGCCCCCATGCCACAGGCAGGGAAGGCTGCAGAGCAGGATGTGTAGAATCATAGTCTCCTTGGTTGAAAAGAGCAGCAATGATCATCCAGTTTCAACCCCCCCTACTGTGTGCAGGGTTGCCAACCACAAGACCAGGCTGCCCAGAGCCACATCCAGCCCGGCCTTGAATGCCTCCAGGGATGGGGCATCCACAGCCTCCTTGGGCAACCTGTTGCAGTGCGTCACCACCCTCTGTGTAAAAACTTCCTCCTAATATCCAACCTAAACCTTCCCTGTCTCAGTTTAAAACCATTCACCCTTGTCCTATCAACAGTGTAGCTCCATTCAGGTTCCTGTAGAACCGTTATAAAGGAAGGAGCCTACTGGAGAATGAAGCAGTACAGCTGGATGTGCTACACTTGCTTGTTTCACAAATACTATATCTGCAATAAGACGCTAAATTTTCCACAAGTTTTGTTAGTGAGGTCCTTTTTGGGATTATCTTTTGTAAGTCTGGGAAAACTGATGGAGATTCCCTGGAGTGGAGTGGCATGAGACAGGCAGAATCACTGAGATGCACAGAGTCTTGCTACCCAACACTACCGTGTCAGTGCCTGCAGTTGACAAAAGCAGCTCCTGCAATGTAGATATGAGAGACCAACCTGTTCTGAAATGTGTGAGGCTAGGAAAACACACTTAACCTGTAGCAGCTGGGATGCCACAGATAGGCCAAAGGAAATCAGAGACCAAAACCATCAAAAACTGCTGGATTTCTGAAAAATAAATCGTTTGGTTCCTCATTACTCTGCTGCCTGAGAATAAATAAAATCAAATAGTGACCTCTGTTTCTTTTTTCATTTGTCTATCTTGTTTTCAGCTGATGAAACTCCGGGAATCCATGTCTGTCTAGTTTATGTTGATTTATCTGCTTTTATTTGTAGAGGCTGAAGGAATTTGAGCAATATTGAAGCCACATTCCCTAGAGGAGTTAGTCTTTTTCTTCAAGAAAGGACACTGGAGAAGCAGCATGCATAAAAGAAATAAAAGACCTAACTTATTTTCATGCTTATCTATGCGTGTGTATGTGTAGAATGTCTAAGAGTTCATTTATACCTGACATGGCTGTAGAACACCAGATATTTGAATGGAAAAATATGTCCTCTTTCCATGCCATGAATTTACCACTTCAACTATGTGCAGAAGAACATTAAGATTTACAGAGTTATTAAAACAGGCGGCTTAAGTTTTGTGGGCATATGCATTTTAATTGATAACCATAAAGACAATATAGTAAAGGTTATCTTACAAATATATGTGGAAATTGTTTTCATAACATCACTTAATTCCTCTAGAAGTTATCTTAACAAAATAAACTCTTTGCTGATACTATTAAATAGGCTTTATCTGAAAGTGACCCTATTTTGTCTTTTTGTGCCCTTATCTTTCATGTGATCCAGCAAGAATGGGAACTGAATTACTTCCCAAAGATCCTTTTATACGACATAACTTGGGTGGATTTTCTATCCCCAAGTTGACTAGCCCAAGCATATTGCCCTTGCTAGGACAAACTGAAAGCCTTGCTCAGACAAAAGTGGGTGTGTAATGGTGTCCTCCAACAGCTGACTACAAAGAATTGTAACAGAATGCTGATTTTTTTTTTTCCCTGGTTTTGGAAAACTGAGATTTTGTGGAAGAGGTGCAATGACAGTGAAAAAAAACAAAACAGTATTGTACTGTCCCTTATTAGAAATGATAGACTTGTTTTCAACATGAAAATAAAAGAAAAATAATGTAGTTTTTGTCTTGCAAGACTGGCTCTCGTCTCTGCCCATGCCACAGGCAAGAGCCCACCTCCATCCATCACTAAAGCAGTTTACCTCCTTGCTCACAACTCCAGGCATCTGCAGTCTGAACAATGGCACTGTGAGAAGCAGCAATATTATCATCTTCCTAGACTGTGGAAGAGCATGAGCATTTCAGGCAAACATAATATCCTAGAAAGCTATTTGATTGGCAGCTTGGGCATTGCAGTCTGCATTTACACTCCTCACTTATTAAAAGATTTCAGCTGTCCATTGGCAACGTAGGCAACTTGAGTTTTGGCACCTCATATCTTCTAAATGTTTTTTCATCCTACCAATGTTCTGTGAAAATGATTTATTCATGTGGGGCATCCGCAGCCGGACTGCATTGTTGGGTCATTTTTTCCTCTATTCTAAGGAGGAACGGAGGTTTGTATTACTTTCTGCACACCATTTTTTTCTTTTTTCTTTTTCAGTATGACAGTTACTGCATTCATTAACTATCATATCAAATTGCTAACAAAGAGCAAACGAGTGTGAGGGAGTGTATCTGTACTCTGCATGAAAGGAAAAATGTTTGAATTACTTCCAGAAGTCAGAAGATGCAAAATGAGAACAGTGAGGGAAGAGCTGGTGGACTTCAGATGAAATATATCATGGGCTTGAAGGAAATCAAATCAGACTGTGTTTTCCCTGGTGTACAGTAAGTCTGTGTAACTGCTGCAGAGTTGCTGTGGCTTCTAAGTGCTCACATAGGATCAAGGAGACAAATTCTTGGAGGAAGAGTCTGTTGAGAGATATTAGTTATAAAGTTATTATTTCTGGCTCAAGAAGTGTCTGAGGTACAACTTCTTGGAGGCTGGAAGTGTATAGCCATGATGTATCACTGCAGCCACTCACCTTCTGGTTTTGCTGCTCTCTAACTTCTGGGCACAGCCCAGGGTAAAGTACTGAGCTGACTGCCTTTGTGGCCCAGCCACTGCCAACACCTTCATGGGAAAACAAACTGAGCAACAAATACACTTGTCTGCATTTTGGAATAATGATTTCAGTACAGATATAAGGAAAGAATCGAAAAAATGATGGACTGCAGCAGTGGATATCATGGTGCTTGGTGTCCAGCCAGCGTCTATCTGGGCAATAGATATATTTATATACATTTCTATATGTTTCACCCAACTGTGGTAGACTTGAATATTTTCAATTAGACTGAAAAAGAAAAAAAAACAGGAGCTTTCTGTAGAGAAAGCTGGCAGAGGTGTGTAAAGTGAGATAATAGAATCATTAAGGTTGGAAAAGATGACTAAGATCACCTAACCCAACCCCAGCCCTTCCCCCAATGCACACCAACCACATCCCTCAGTGCCACATCCACACATTTCTTGAACATCTCCAGAGACCGTGACTCCACCACTTCCCTGGGCAGCCTGTGCCAGTGCTCCACTCTTTCTGAGAAGGATTTTTTCCTGATTGTGCTCACATGAATTTACCAGATAGGATAAATATAATTTTTTGCTCATATAAGATTAGCAAATTAAATCATTGCTGGCCTTTATGCTACTATTTGCAGAATGTATGCTGGGACTTGGTTGTTCTTCTGTTATTTCTTAGGATTGGTTTAGATTAATCAGAAGGCTCCTGAAACCTTTACATAGCATTAGAGAGATTATGTGAGTTCATCAGCATCTTTAGTCCAAGTTTTCTAACTGCATAACAAGTATATATCCTTCCACTTTCTCCTCCGGGAACTGCACTTTCACTGAGCTCAACACATGGAGGCTGAAAAGTTCAGCAAAGTAGAGACATGCTAAGGGAAGAAAGAAAACAAATAAAGCTCAAGGTCTGCTAAGTGACAATTTCAGAGCAGTAACCTCTCTCTGTTCAACAGTTAGAGTAGGCAACCCTGGTAAAAATATATCTGACTATAAAGAGGAACTTCCATATTGGGACATCTATTGTACAGAAAGAAAGATGGTGTAACACTAAGCTGTCTGGGGTAAATATATGTGTTTTAGATATGAGTATGAAACAGGAGTTTTCCCTGGGCTGCTATTTTTACCATTCATTTGGCACTACATACTGTGTGATATATTTAGTGCGTATCTCATATCACTATTGTTGTGGTTGGAAAGCCCTACAGAAATCATCGTACTAAACTCCAAAGAGCTTTTTATTTAAATAAATATCTTCCTCTCCCAATCATTTTCTCTTTTGCTTCAAAGGTTTGTGTTTGAATAAAGCTTTCTCCTTCAGAAACCAGGCAGTGAGAAAACTGCACTTCTATGAAATCCTAATCAAGATTTAGAAGAGCTTGTTGCTATGGAAATAACTGTGTCATTGCATGTTCAATGACTTGTGCAGTCTCAAAGCCCAAGCTGAAGAAAAAACCCTCTGCTCTGAGTAAAATATATCAACAGAGCAAATCGATAGAGTAAATTGCATCAATGATACATTAATCATGAAATGTTAGTCTTTATTAATAATGCTTGTGTTGGTTCTTGTACCTGCAAGCAGAGTGATCACCTTCCCCCAGGCAGGGAACTGCAGTAGGGAAAGGAATTGCTTGCACCTCAGTGCCCAAAATGAGCTTTATGTTTTGCTGTGAGTGCTTGTTTGGGGTGGTTGTATCTGTTCTCACTGGCACTGATGACACCATGAGTCCAGAAAGCATGACTCAGCTCTGCAAATATGAATTTTCCAGGACAGAAGACACCCTGCTTTCTGGAGTGTGTGTGCATTCAGGTTCTGCAGTTAGTGCTGTCAGTTCTGGTATGTCCCCATAAGCCCATAAGCCACTGACAGGGGGCCCCAGAACTGGATGCAGAATTCCAGGTTGGGTCTCAAAAGAGCAGAGTGACTGGCAGAATGACCTCCCTCGACCTGCTGGTCACACTTCTCTTGATTCAGTTGGCTGCCTGGGCTGCATAGCATAGATGAGCAGATGTTCATTCTTTCTGGGAGTGTTCATAAATATATGGAGACTGCGGTTATGCCATTAGATAAATTCTTCGCAGAGACTGCTTTATAGAGCTATGACATGCTTGTTTAACATGTCTTGTTCTGTTCATGTATGGATCAGCTGTAGGTACAATACACAGATCTTGGTTTTCTGATTAACTCGATGTCTGGTTTTATATCTTCATAATCTTCTGGGTGCTGCAAAGGCTTCCTACAAAGCCATGTGTCTTTAATTTTGGAGGGGTACGTGGTACTTGATGCACAACCTAGAAAATCCCATACTATACAGGATGGTTAAGTCTAGTGTTGGCAAGTGGATCTTGAGAATCATTGGCCTGTATGCTATGAATCCACAGTTTAACACCAAGCTGATCCAGCTTGTAAGCCGTTTCATGCCAATAATGAAACTATAACGAAACTACTTTTAAAAAGGAACAGAATTGTCAGGTTATCTCAACTGCAATTCTGTGCCTTTTAATTAACCTGCTAAGGCCTCAGGAGAAAAAAAATAATGACGACAGAAATACAGGGGAGTTAAGTCCAATGTTGGTAGAAGGACATGCTCTAAAAGCCTGATTATCCAGATGGAACAGATAAATCTGTTACTCTTTCTCTAAATATCAACACTGCATAATTAGCAGCTGCTAAAATAATGGAAGCCAATTGGAGAAAAACATGGTATGTTCTACATTTGTTTATTAAATACCTTATGTTTCCAAACAGAGCTTTCTATATTTGCTGCAAAACTACACAGCTTCTACTCAACTGAGCAAAGATGACAGCTCTGAAATGAGCTATTACTGTTTCCATCAGGAGGATATGGGGAGCTAGTCTATGTCTTTGAGGCAAAAAATATATATATTCATCAAATGGAAAATCTTTAACAGCAGCACTATCTAAGATATCAGCATCCCGTCTCCCTTGGAGACAGCTAAACCCCACATTTATCTAAATTATCTTGGTAATATGACAGAGTGATTGCTCACTAATGGTCAGTAACAGTTTTCTTTGTCATTTTCCTAGTCATTACCTCCTCAGAATGAACTCCAGAATAAACTGCTGATGCATCGTGACTGGAATATAAAGCATGCTGTTACAACAGAGACAATTTCTATTAAACTCACAAACCTGTACCTTGGACTTATGACATTTTCATTTATGAAAAATAATACCCCTCTATTACAAACCATGATGAACTTTGATACATTTTATGCTTAAAAATGAAGCAAAGCAATATTTATTCTGTACAGATGTCTTCTGCATTCTTCCTTTTCTCCCCACTACTACTATAAGGGAGCTGCACTCACTGCAAGGCAAAGAGAACTGTTCAAAGAAGACTACTTTTGTAGACAGTGCATTTCATGGCCCATTCAGCTGCATGTTTTAATTTGGATGTTTAAATCTATTTGCCCTTTTTCAGGAGCTGAAGAGAGTCACCGATTACACAGTGAGCCTGAATCGCATTTTCCCTGCTGTGCCTGAAAAAAGCCCTCACAGAGGGCTCGCACATGGCAGCTGATTATTGACTCCTTTTGGTCTTCTTAAAAAGCGGAGATTTTCAGTACTGACTTCCACTGCCTTTATTTGCAATTAAGAGGGGCTGTAATCCATGCAGAGAGGGAGGAAATGAAAAACTCCAACTAAAGTAGCAAAGGAAACAATGTGTTGATGGTGACAATCTGCCTAAGAAACATCAGCCTAAGAAACTGGGTTTAATTAATCTGGTGCCCATAGATAGAGGATGGTATCTTCACCAGGGTCACATCAGACTGATGCAAATTTCTCACCTACAAGGACAGCCTGATAGAACTTGGGGCCATGAAGCATGAAGAAAAGAAAGCTCCAGGAAGACCTGAGAGCAGCCTTTCAGTATTGAAATGGGGGCTGTAAGAAAGAATGCAACAGACTCTTTAGCAGGGTTGGTGTGATAGGATGAAGGGAAATGATTTCAGACTTAAAGAGGGAAGATTTAGATTGGTCAGAAATAAAAAGTTGTGGTGTTTTGTTTTGTTTTGTTTTGTTTTAATTGATTGTTATCTTTTTTTGTTTGGTTTTTACAATAAGGCACTGGCACAGATTGCCCAGAGTGGTGGTGGATACCCCATCCCTGGAGACCTTCATGGTCAGTTTAGACAGGGCTCTGAGCACCCAGATCTAGCTGTAGGTGGCCCTGTTCATTGCAGGGGAGCTAAACCTTTAAGTGTCCATCCCAACTCAAACAATTCTGTGATTCTAGGGGAGGAGCACAGCATAACTGCAGAGAAAGAGGAGCCTGCCAGGAAAGTCTGGTATTTCTAAGTCAACAGAAATATAAGGACATTCTAGAGGGAATGGTTTTAAGCTGTGCCAGGGGAGATTCAGGCTGAACATTAGAAAGTTTTACTTCTCGGAAAGGGTGGTCAGGCATTGGAATGCACTGCCCAGGGAGGTGATGGAGTCACCGACCATGGGAGTGTTCAAGAAACGTTTGGATGTTGTGTTGATGAATATGATTTAGCTGGGAAGTATTGGTAATGGTTGGACTAGATGATCTTCTAGTTCTTTTCTAACCATGATAATTCTGTGATTCTGTGACTGGAAGAATCAGATCAAATGTATGTAATAAGGAGAGAAAAAGGCATGGAGTGGAATCTTGATCTTGACTAGACTTTCTGAGTCCAAATTACATTATACTTAGTGCACTCCCTTAAACACAGTGTTAAAGATTTACATATTTATGTACATGGAAACAGTAGACTCCTTGGCAGGAAATGTGTTTACCTGCGAAGACAATGAAGGATTGGCACAGAAATGAAACATTTTTTCCTGCCAAAATGTTGGTGCATCATGGCTTGGTGTGTCTATTCAAATTCTGCTCTCTTATTATCAAAAAAGCCACTTACCATCTGAGTGTGATCAGTCTCCTCGAGGGCTAAGAAACAAAACAGTGCATCTGTTTCATACATGGAGTGGTGCAGGAGGTGAGGGCTGGTAAATCCTCCCAGACCATTTGGGTTCTGGCCCACAGGGTGAGGGAATTAAGTCTTCAGTAACTGTAGTAAGTATCCCCATTACATCCATGCTTTAGAATAGACTTAATTGTTATCTACTATTTTGAAAATACATTAATTTCTAAATTTTCTAGAAGCAGAGCAAGAAACATACCAAGAATCTGAGAGTGCAAGACTCAACAGGCCAAGCCAGATGAAAGCTCAGAGCAGCTCATTATTGCATCTCCAGTGCCCAGCATTGTATGGGAATCTACATTTGGCATGTGGTGGCAGCAATTGAATTCCACAGTTAAATTATGCATCTTGTGTCAAATTACTTTATTCTTTCAGACTTGCTTGAAATGTCATTTAATGCCCTTTAGTTGCTGCATGGCGAGAAACTATCTCTAATTTTTCATCTTCTCTTTACTTTTCTATAATAGAGTGTATTTTTTCTCTCCCAAGTCAAGATTTTTAATCTGATATTCTATGGAATGTATTCCCATAGACAAGATTTGAATATTAAATGACTGATTTGCAAATCAAGCAACTTAATGAAATGTTTTAAAGTAAAGTTAATGCGCCTAAGAAGAGTAATTATTTTAAGGTGGAGATCATTTTAGATAACACAGAGATGAGTCAAATTATTTTCGCCATTTAGTCTTGCTCTTGAAACAAATTCAAACACTCAGAGATTGAAAATATATAAATTGCTATAAACAAGTAGTACAAATATCAGCAGGAACCACAAAATGTGTGAGAGAGGTGAGAGAAGGCAGGAAGAAATGGAGGAGGAGTCTAAGTAGCATAGAAAATTCTCTCCCCAAAATAATTTGAATGCAAAAAGAAGTTGAGCTATTCTATGTATTTCCAACTACAAATAGTTGTTTTTGTTCCAGGTTCTGGAAGAGTCAGTTCTCTTGACAAAGACCCCAGTCTTCCAAATGGCCTGAATGTTGTTCTTGAACAAACTGAAAATGTGCTCTTAAATGTAACAGTGTTAGGATGAGATCTAAGAAAACTTTGCTAAATCTATTGAATAGAAAACAGCTAATTGAATAGAAAATGGCTAATTAATTAGGAAAGTCATGTAATTCTCCAATTTGAATGAGTCTCTCTTCCCTTTATTGTCTCAGAACATAGAAGAACATATCATTGTGATACCTCTTCACAACATGCAATGGATCTGCAGACGGATGTTTGACACTGAAGGAGAGTTTAATTTGTGCTGGGACAATCTCAGACCCAAGCTTCATGGAATCATAAAATCATAGAAACATGTATCAGGAGACCCATAAAATCATCAAGTCTTACCAGAGCTGTCCCATGGTAAAAGAAATAGTAATATTGCAAAGGAACGTCTTTGTCCCAATACAGAAGAGGGAGAGAAAATTAGTAAAAAAATCAATGGGCCAAATTGAAGTGGGAAAGCAAGAACAGGAAACTGAGGCCACAAATGGCAAGGTCAGAGTAAGCAGAAGTGTGGATATTCAGCAAAGTGCAAGTGAGAAGGGGCATGGAGGGTGACGGGAGCCATCCAGTGAGTGGATCTGTCCCCAGAAGACCACTGAATACATAACTCCATTGCTTAATGGACTGGGAATGCACCCAGGTATTCTAGGAATTTTTGCACTGGAGTTCACTAGAGCTAAGCTGATATCACAGTTAATGCTTGCAACTAAAAATGTCAAAGATGTTGTTGCAAGCTAAGGGAAGAACCATCCAGACCATATAGAATTAGAGGGAGGAAAGGAAGGAAGGATTAAAACATTTGGATTCTCCCATTAGCTCTGTTTCATGTGCCATATCTTAGGGTAGTGGCAGAGTAATGTTACAAAGCATTTCCATCCCCCCTGCAGCTGCCTCCATCCTGGACGTGCCTGTGGTATGGGAGCAGGATGCACAAGGGGCTCGAGCTCAGGTGATTGAGCCACCTTGGAATGTTCCCTCTACAAGTGGAAGCTTGAGGTGGTCACCACCAATGACATACTGGGTGTGTCTTATGCCAGGCTGGCTCCTGGAGTGGACAAAGGATATCCTCATTTTAGTGTCACACATAGGGATGTATTTGCAGGAAAAATAAATTTTGATATTTGGAAGCAAGTGAGAGGCCTTTTTTTTTGACCTTAAATGACATGAACAATTCTCTAATCCTCTCAGAAGCAACCCTGTCACGCTGCACTGACAATTCAGAGGAACTCGAGGCCACTCTAAAATCAGGGGGCATATGATTAGCATTAATTCGAAAAGC
Organism: Coturnix japonica; assembly: GCF_054131305.1. Lineage (NCBI taxonomy): Eukaryota > Metazoa > Chordata > Aves > Galliformes > Phasianidae > Coturnix > Coturnix japonica. The sequence goes on along the minus strand of NC_140664.1, from coordinate 124,575,649 downwards.
ATTTTAATCCTGCTGCAAGATTAAAAGAGTGCTGGGAAGTGAAGCAGTGCTCCCGTCTGTCTCTGAGTATAATGTTTCATACAGTAAAAGCAGGAAGTTCTAAAGAAGCAGTGCTTACACAGTGGGTTGGACAAGAGTGTGGTTTCTACCTCTTATGCATCCCTCTGTCAACTTCAGGAAGGTTGCTCCAGATTCTCATCAGTGTCTCTGTAAGCAAAGTCTGGTCTGCAGTGCTCAGACCTCACTCAGTTATGGCTTATCTGCAGCTCCCTAATAGAGAGGCTTACAAATAAGTGGCTCAGCTCAGTAAAAGCCACTTTATAAGCTGCCTGCTGGAATACAAAGCTTCCTTCTTTGATTAAAAGGTACTAGATTTATAAGAAGACAGCAGTGGTGCCCTTCCTGTCAGCTAATGAGAGCACACTGTTTTATTAGTATAGGGAGGCAAATGGAAAAATATGCTATGAGTCAAAACAGCTGAAACATGCAATTTCAGATATTTTTAAGCAATTCACCACATCCTGGACCTACAGATACAAAGTGAGCCTTATCTTTCTCCTGAACCATCATAAGTGCTCTGAAGGTGACTATGTCCTAAGTCAGGACTAAGGGAATATGGGGCTATGAAGCTTCTAGATTACATGACCCAGAAAAGTAGCTGAAGTTCCTAAATCCAGCACAGAGACTGAAAATTCAAAGAGGTATTACTGTCCTCCTGCTACTTTTTCATTATTTCATCTGTTTAATTGGGTCTTGAACCAAGACTGGACAGGGATTTTCCCTTACACTCCATCTGTACAGTATCTCTAATGCACTTAATGATAAGAAATTAAATCCAGAGTATTGTGCTAAGGCATACCTTATACTCTTATTCCCCACCCACACTCTGTGATAATTCAACATCTTGCAGGGGAGGAGGCAGAAAATTCAAAGGAAAACTTGAAGCTTCAGCATCTTTATTGCAACATAATTATTATTTTCAAGACATTTCACTAACACGTTACTTGCTATGGCTTCTTGCATTTGAGAAAAAGCATCTTCAGCAGCACATGATGCAAATGTGCTGCATGAGGAACCTAATGCTATGGCAACTGAATGCTATGCCTGCACAAGCTGCACTAACATGAGGGGAGTGAAACACTGGCTCTTCTCTCATCAAATGCCATGGGAAGAACCTCCATGATTTCAAGGGCCATGAAATTTCTCCCTTTTCTGTTATATCACTGCTGGATATTCTTTCCCCAGGTAATTCCTCCTCAGGGTAAAATATTAACAGAAAATGGTGTACAAACTCTGTATGTTGGATTGACGTCTTTGGAAGGACGTCATCATTTATTCAAGGTTAGGTACCCAGATTGCTACTTCTGCTTCAGTTGCATCTTAGCCTTACTTAATTTCTTATTATCTTGCTTTGCAAATAGTCTATAAATGATAATAAATTAAACATATATGCAAAGATTGAATCTGAAAAACACACACACATGCTGGCCTGTGTTTACCAAACGTGGATTTTACACTGATTTCAAGTGTGAGTATACAAAGAATACACAGCGAGAATGCAAAGGCAGGCAGCAATTTCTGAAAGTTAAGCTTCAGTCACCGCTACTTATTTCTGCAAATGAAAGCAGCTGACTTCTTGTGTGGAAGTGCTGGTGGGATCAGGGGCCAATGGTGACTGAGAACAGATATCTCCAGAACAGACTCCAAGTCCTTAAGGAGATTGCCTGACTTGAACTATAAATCTCTTCATTTATTTCTCAAGCTGCAGGTGCTTACAGGCCATGAGATAGATTTACTGAAAACAAACAAAAAAACCCAACAAAGTTGCTAATTTTAAATTGATTGCAAATTCAACAGCATAGCTAATAGTGCATAGTGTCATAACTTGCTAAATGGATCATAGCAGAGATAGGAAGGATCTCACACAGCGTAAGTGTAAGGTAGGCTTAGCCTCCACTTAAGAATGTAATTAGGGCACTGAGTCCCAAGAATTTTAGGGGAGACTTGTGGTGATTTCCACATCCCCATTCCACTGCACCGGCTGTTCAGGGACGTCTGAGGGACCACAGGTCTGTATGCTGCCCAGTGCAGAGGGGATCACCCCTTCTAGGTGACCTCCTGTAGGGGAGGTGAAGTTCTTCTCTGTGCTGATGTGGCCTCACAGCAAGCACTATGTGCAGCTTTGGGCATGGCACTACCTGAAAAATGTAAAGCTATTAAAGAGCCACTAAAGGAGGGCTGCGAAGATAGTGATGGGTCTGAAGGCCAAGATGTGTGAGGAGTAGCTGAGTTCCCTGGTTTGCTCAGCCCAGAGCAGTGGAGCTGAGAGAAGGCCTCACAACGGCTGCAGCTCCTCAAAGGGAGTGGAGAGGCAGCGCTGATTTTGCCATTTGACACAATTATTGTGGTGTTCATTTTTACCTGCTAAATCATGATGTCTAATGAGGACCACAAATTAAACTATTGCCTTTTTGAAACTGAAGTTGTAAATATTGAATAGTTGTACTTCAATGAAAATCTCCAAGCAGGTAAAAACATCTCTAGCACAATATTATGCACAGTTAAGAAACTGACTTAACTGTTTCCTTTGGAGAAGTTCTATAAAGAAAAGTAATCCTTTTTCTGTTTGCAGACAAGTGGCCGATGGACTTTTTAAATAACCAGCATGAATTAAAGAACAAGCAGTGCTCTGCTGCAAGGATTTTAAGCTGTAGGAATTCTCAGCATGACAGGACGGGCAGCTGTTTTCCCAGGACTGTTTTCCTCAAGACAGAAACATTGACTCCAGCGTGACTGTAATGTTCCTAAAAACGTCGTTAGTCTGAAGATCTCGCTGCATGAACCTGAACAGCTCCTCTTTAGTCTGTGATCCCCAGTGCCATCCACCAATCCACCACAAAGCTCATTTCTGGTTATGCAAGAAAATGTCAGCAAGGTAAAGCAGAATTGCATGATGGTATTATCCCACAGTGTAGATGGCAAACTTCAGCTATACAGAGAGTACCTGAATTATTTAAATGAATTAATTCCTCAGAAACTCCCCTTGAAAATCTTGTGCTTTTACAACACGGATGAATAACTTTCTTAAAGGAGGAGCTCCAAAGATTAAAGCCAAGCTAAGACGGTATCGTGAGGTTCAAAACTGATCAAACACTTCAATAAAGAGACATACATGGTCTTCAAAAAACCCTTCCCAAAAGTATGAAATTATGGTGTTTGAGTTCTTGTGAGAGGACTGCAGAGGAGCATGTCCTCTTTTTGGGAGTTTGTGCCAGCTGTCTTCTGCTGCCGTGAGAGGAAAAAATACCACAGGGCTGAATGTGAGAAGGAAGGAACAGGGCAGAGGAAACCTCTGCTGCCTTCTGGACTTGTGCACTGAACAGACATCCCTTTCTTGACCATCTTTGTTTTCTCAGCCACCATGGAATTAAGTGACTTTTCCTACTAGAGGTACTTGGGATTTTCACCCCATCCCATGTTTATGATCAGGTGTTTCCCCTGGTGTTCAGGACTCCCTTTGCTCTTCTCTCCCTTCCCTTCCTTTCTCCGTCAGAGCTCAGGCAGCCATCCCTCTCCTGCTCAGACATTGTGGAGATGAGCACAGCACTACAAAAAGTCTCTTCAGAAAGGAGCAGCTGAGGGCAAGTTCCCCTCGTTCGATTGTGTGTCTGATGTACTGATCTGAAAATGAGCCCTTGCAGCCTGTGGGATGTGACAGCCCATTACAGCCTCCTCCTTGCTTCTGCCTGCTGCATCCTCACACATAAGCGGTGCACAGCCTCAGAGGCTGCCTGCATTGAACAGACAAGACAGTAAACCCTGCCTATGCTCCAGCATGTGAAATGAGCAGATGCTGAGAAATGGAGGTAGATCTTTGCATAGCATGTAATGGTTCAATGCAAATAGCGGTCTAGACAGCAGCCTAAGACAAATCAGAACCTGTGCTAAGGCTCATCATGCTCCAATAACTGCTGCAGTCTGCATGGGAGGACTCGTGCTGGAGAAAGAAAACCTGTGCTTCTCAGGGAAAATACACTTAAGAGTAAATTCTCATTAAGTGGTAATTATTTGTTTATGAAAGGTTAAGCCAGTTGGCAAACGGAGAGTACATGTTAGGGAAAGAACACCAAAATGTTTCCTGGTAGATGCAGAGCTTACATTGTTATTGTTCAGCATAAGCAGCAGAAAATATTGCAGTTCTGCTCTTTCCCTTCTAAGCACATTTACTTCTTAATTTGTTTTTATGAGCATGGCCACTAGTCCTACAGAGGAAATGAAAAGCAGGTTTCTCAGAAAATAAAAGCAATGAGACAAGAAAAAGAAAGAAACCAACAAGGGAAGAGCATCACATAGGCACAGATAGCTCTCGGAGGCACCCTGGAAAGAAGGGTATTCATAGCTCACTGTAGCTTCATGCCTGACAGGTGATTTGAACGCAATGAATTTCAACCATTTCACTCCCAAAAACAGAGTGTGCACTGCATCTGTTTGGGGGTGAGATGAGAACAGTATGAAAGGCTGTAATCACTGCATGCTGGCTTCTCCCATTAGCTGGTGCCTCTTCACGTGTGCACAGAGACAGACCTGCTGATCTCCTAACCCTCATCCCTCGCTTGGCTTTCCAGCCATCAGCAAGAGGCAGTGGGAAGGAAACAGCGTCCAGAGAGTGAGTGAGTACAGTGATTTCAGCAGGGAAAGTCGAGCAGTTGTTAGTGGATAGGAAATGAATTGGGATCTAAATCTAACAAACTGGCACTGTAAATTGGGTTAAAATTAAGTCCTACAAAGAAAATCAATGGGAAGCGATAAGGAAGGAAGTCAAAATGACAGCAGAATGAGATGGAACCCTCTGAGAGCTGCCTCAAGAGAGCAGGTCGGAAAGAGAAAAGGAAAACTGTAAGCGAATCCAGATCCAAGTGATAGGGGAAAAAAGCAAAGAGAAGTTGGAAGAGATTTGAAGGAAAGTCAAAGGAATTATTATTTGAGACAGGTATGTCAGTGTGCAAAACAGACATGGGGAAAAAAATAAAAGGAAGAGACGATTTTAATGTCTAAAAGCACATGAAATGAAGTGCCTGAGAATAATTTTTATACCCCACATTTGTTTACATGGAATTAGACTTCTGTTGACACACACGTGTTGCTTTTCAGAAAAGAACAACAACAACAACAACAATTATTTACTTTTTTCTCTTTTCCAGGAGGGACGCAGTGGGCTGTGTCTGGGAAGGGCTCGGCCTCCCTCGGCCACCCCGTGGTGCCGCTGGATGTCAGTGTTGGTTCGTGAAAGGCAAAATCTCACTGGCAGCTCTCTGACAGATGATGCTTAGTAAATAAATGCCTACATATTTATATCCCCTTCTGCACAACGATAGAAATAACAGAAAAACTGGGCAAACCCCTGCTTCTCATTGGCATTTTGATGAATATTTTGCAGCGATTGCATTTCTGGACCCTATTGAGGCATCTGTTCCATAAAGGACTGCTTTCTGTGATGGCAGATGTAGAGCGGGGCAGAGCTGCAGTAATGCCTTTGATTGTATTATTTGCTTCTATTTGTATCACATCCTGAACAATGCTGCTAGTAACTGAGAGCAGCAGTGCTCATAAGCAGTGTGGTCAGCTGTTGTCCATCTGCAGCCACTGCAGAGCCCACGTGGAATCACGTGGAGGTGTCTGCACACAGACACAAGCAGTGAGGGAGCGTGCAGAGACTGCTCCTCAGGCAGGCACGTCCTGTACTAAAACATGTTGAGAAACCTCTGGCCCCATTTCTAACAAATGATCACACATCATTCTCTTTAAAGTCAGTGGAGAGGAACAGCCAATTCCTGGAAATAAATATATCCTGTCTTAAAGAAAGCCTGTAGCAAATAGGTAGGTTAAGTCTTGCATGTGGCAGTTTCTCCCTGCTGACTCTGAAGGAGCCCTTGGTGATCAATGGAAGGGCAGAAAGTCAGATGAGAAGAATCCCACTTGTTGAACGTTATACAAGTACCTCTGCAGTTGGATTTTCTTGGAAGCGTCATATAGCTCTTTCCTATGTAAACCTCTCTCTATTCTTAGATATCTTTGAGCCAGATTTCTCCTTACTATCCCAGCTCTGAATGCATCAAAGAAGGCAGGCGATGCCCACCACCAGCTGCCCATGTTAGCTTCTGCCAACAGCCCCCTGACGGTGGATGGTGAGAGAGCCCTAATACCACCTATTGAAAATGGTCCAGGGGCTGATCTGATGGTTCGGCACTATGAACAGTGGCATTCCCATGTCCAGTAAGGTTAACACCACTACTCAATTACCAGTGCTGCAACATGTGTGAGTAATATTTCCTGTTGGTGACAGTTACATAAAATCCTCCTGCAGCATTATCCCCAACTTCCAAAGGCTTCGTGTACTGAGGAAAAAGGAGATGTTCTCACTTACAACAGAGCATGTAAAACGATGCTCAGAAAGTGGTCCTTTATTTGCATGAAGGTAGGCTGATTTTGTTAGCTGTCCCCAATCTCTGACCCTTATTTATTTCTAGCAATGCTCTTACATTCTTCTGTAAACTTCACCTCTGCTGTTCTCAACAGCACTATTTCCGTTTTCTGTCCATAAATAAAGGATTGTAGAAGGACTGGTATGGGACAGTCATCATGCAACATAACACAGATAAGTATGCAAAGTTAGTTTCAGGGAGTGAGAACGCAAAGACATTTCCAAACTAAAGGTTTACAGTTTCCTCCCAACCTGCCCTGTTTGTGGGCATTTCCAAATGGCTAAAAGCCACTATACTGCCTCCTGGTGTGCCTGGCTGGCACAGCTGCATGTACAAAGCCAAGTAAAGTGCAGAATAGTCAGAGAGATGCTGCCAGGTGTGGGGCAGGACATAATTACAGACCTCTGCCTCTATGCTGCAGTGGTTGTGCAGAGAATGCAGCAAGCTTATGCTCATAGCCTGGGCACCTGGGAATCACCATGACAGGGAAGTGAAAAACATTTTTATTCACATTACATGGCACATCAAGTCTTGGTGAACAGCACAGCCTGCCCGGTGCCATGTGCTGGGAGCTCTCTGTGAAGGCAGTGGCACCCTGATAACAGCATCACTGCGCAGCATCCCTCTGACAGCTTTCTGCATTTGCTCTTATCTCCACAAGTTAAACATATGCAAATTGAACTCGACTGGTAGCCACTAAATAGGTGTTTCTTGACAAGAATATCTGCTCTCTGGGGTCTCCACCTCTCTTGCACTCGCAAACTGCATCAGATGCTGCGTAAGTCATCCTCCAAAATGTGCTGACACTGATACGAATATCAGGAAGAAAGTTCCCAGCCTTCCCCACTTTTTCTATTTAATCTTTCTTTCATGATTTCAGGCTGTAGCTTTTACATTTCTAAAGCAATTAATTTTTTGGCTGCTGTGTAGGATCAACAGGTGCTGGATGACTGGCAGGGCCCTGATACACTCCATCTGGCTGCTGCTGATAAGGTAATCCTGCGTCCGAGGGGCAATGTCGGCAGTGAGCTGAGAGGCAGTGCCTCATCTATTTTCAGGGAGGAGAGGCCCTGCAGCAAGCATTACTATTCCAGGGGAACAAGTGGGCACAGGCAGTGCTTTTGCAGGCACAGTGGGATGATTCCATCCATGACTATTCCCCTGTGAGCAGTGATGCAGATGGAACAGTTGTACCCCTTCTCAGACAATGAAAAAAAAAAAAAAAAAAAAAAGCTTTTTGTGCATAACTTGCCCCCCAAAACTATGATTTCTGAATCAAATTCTGTAGAGCCACGGCCACCACCAGGCCTTATGCAGAGCTCTGAGCTTGAAGTTTTAGACACCCCACATGTGGCCACCCAACAGGCAGGGCCTGTGGTCACAGTGGCCATAGACCAGCCAGGCCAAGCAGGCAGGAGGGAGGAAGCCACTGCTGTGTGCTGTGTTGCCCCCACTGGTGGGCACAGAAGCAATGCTGGCAGGCCTGGCACTGCTGGCACAGTGGTTGTTACCACTCACTTCACAGTTTTGACATTTGTGTCTATCAGCCACAGTTATTTCCCCTACATGGTCATGTGGTGAGCTGCAGTGTGCGTGTAGGGCAGCATCCTGCAGCACCTCTCACACCACAGGGTGCTGGGGAGCAGGCAGCACTCTTCTGGGAATAATGTGTGTATGTGTGTGTGTGTGGCATGGGAAATGAAGCTTTTTCTTTTATCCTTAGAGCCGCTTCTAGTGCCAGAAACTGCGCCATCTGCTGGTGAGATGAACAAAGGAATCCAAGAGAGGAAAAGTGAAGGTTATCAGGTAAAACACTGACTGTACATGGCTGATTCTCCTCTCAGAGAGAACTTTGTGTCGGGTGTCCCCACTGTAAGGTCCCAAAGGATGTCTGGGCAGTGGGACGAGGCTTCCAGTCCTCAGTTAAGCTGCAGGTAGTGCCTCTGCCAATACTTCTACAACTGAATGCTCAGAGACACAAAGTGGCTCTTCCTCCATTCATCTGCAATCACCTCTGTGCCCCGCTGTCCTCAGCTCCTACACCTGCTGCCACTGAGCCTGAGATCACTCTGGGCACACAACTAGTACACCCCTGTTTGCATCAAGACAGGCAAGTAAGTAAGGAAGTAAGTAAGGAGTGAGCATCAAAATGAGATGAACAAGTGTATGTGAGTATCACACATGTGGCTTTTGAACAAGCACAGGGCAAGCAGGTGATGGAAGAGGTGTGCTTGCTTTCATCTCATCACAGACTGAAGGGATAAGGCCATCATTCCTGTTCCTTCTACAGCTGGGTAACTTCACAGATGTTAATAACTGATGCATACAAACAGGATCCCTGTAAGCAAGATTCATGTCAAATCTCTGCTTCAGGTCCTCGCAGCTGTGCTTCATGCTGCTATAGGGTAGTTTCTGTCAAAATGAAGAATGAAACAAAGAAGGAAAACCCTAAATAGTGATTAATGAAGGACAGCCCATATCTAAAACACTGCTTTAATAATTTAAGCTTCACTAATCATCCTCCTGATTTTGGCAGCTGCTTGTCCCAGCCTACAGACTATCTCCAAGCTAACAGCACAGCTTATCTCAGCAATTAAGCATTCAGTATAGCAACAAATTTTCAATTTGATGTGAGTCACTCAGCTGCTAAATCAAACAATGTTTCACTAAACAAACCAGTTTCCTCCTGACCTCCTATGATGATAATAATGACTTGGGAAACTGCCTTGAGATTTCTTTGGTATAATTTGCTGGTATTTTCTGACACACTCATTCTCATAAATATAATCAAGTCCTGCACTGGAAATGGGGTAGAGCAGTACACAAACAAGTGATGATAGTTATCTTGGAAATGTAGACAACCTACTTCAAAGTCAGTCACTGAAAAACCAAAATAACTTCCTAAAAGTACAGGGCAACGTAAAGCTACAACTGAATCAGCTCTGAACATCACAGGCACCTGCATATACACAAATGTTTTTAGAAATAACCCATTGTCTTCAGCTTAATATAGTCAAGATGGTGTTTGGTGACAAAAGGTTGCCTAGAAATTTAGTCTCTGCATCCAAGGACATAGTCCAGGGAAGAGCAGTGCTGAGGTAAAAGCTAGAAAGTGCAGTTCTGGGGAAGGCTGGGCTCCTAAAACACACATCGCTATCTCACACAGCTGACGTTTCACAGACTCTGGATTTGCAGGCAGTTGCTTACCCTGGTCACACTGTCACATTGTGTTCACAAGTCTTTCAAGTCTGCAGCAAAAACAAATTGATGGCGCTTCTTTGGATGTATAGCTTTTTAGTGCCCTGTCTTCTCTGCTCTTGAAGCAACCAGAGCTCTGCCAAGCCCAGCAGCGGGCACAGCTCTTTCTCAGGTGTAGCTGAAAACACACAGAAACACTTTTACTTCCAAGTCACAACTATGGAACAAGAAATCAGCCCTGGCAGAGGTTAAACTAGCAGGTACTGCACCATAATGTCCTCAGCTGCTTTCACTCTCTTCAGCTGAATGGGTCCAGACAGAAAAGCAGTCACTTTCTTCCCCAATCCTACCTCTCGTGCACTTTGTTGTCCCTTGGCACAAGCTCTTTTCCCCTCCCATAGTGAGCCTGAGGCATACAAGCAACTTCTCATGCCCACACTGCAGTTGGTGTCACATGAATTTTGCAACTTTCACACATCACAAAAGGAACACAGCAATTTGAAAAATGGGGCCCAGAAGTTGTATGAGAGTCAAGATGCCATAATCATGATGGCCTCATGAACTCAGGTAACGCATGAATTTAACCATAGTATTTCATTAGTTTAGTTGGATTTTTCATTGTCCAACTTCATTTTGTTACACTTTTGAAATCATTTTGATTTGAGCAGTGATTTCCCAGAGTAAAAATCTCACTTCACCAAAGGAGCAGCTTAATATGATCAAGATAGGATTTAGCATTAGGTATGGGCCATTGCCTGCCTGAATGAACAGATGAACCCAAATAAATAGGCAGGAGAGAGCCACTTACTAACACAATTTCACATTTCAATCAATGCAGCTAAGGTGGAACAAAATGAAGTCGCTCAATTTTGACAGCAGTGCCAAGAGAAATAGGCTTTCTGCTCTGTGTTCTCTTTAATAATTGCCTTTGTCTGGCTCAGAAACTACATGCAGTGCAATGAATGCTATTACCTGTAAGCAGAGCTGCTGACCTGTTAAAGAAAAAAAGAAAAGTACAATCAAGTTCCAGCAAGGAAAAGACAATGGTTAAATAAGCTTTTTTCCCCTCTCATAGAAAGGAGACAGGTTTCAGAATATATGGCATTTACCACAGAAAAGGCAACTACTTTGAACACAAATGGATTACAAACCTCACTTGTTTGGATTATATACCTTCACTTGTACCACTGACTCCATCTGCATCCCTCTGGCAGCAGAGGCTTTCCCACCCAAGCATTTTGTGGTTTTTTAGCACAAAGCAGGAAAGCAAAGCTGCTTCCAGACTATCTCATTAACAAACATAAGCTGGAACCAACCTACTCCCTTTACAATGAATGCAAGACGGGTATTTTCAATTTTATATCTACTGATTGTTCTTGTATCACATTTTCATAAATGTAGTCTCTTTTGAAAGCTGAGATGATCTCATATTCCACAGCTCCAAGATGTGGAGGACACACGGTGCATTCACAAGGCTCGTGGCAAAGATAGGGCACACAGCTCTGGGTATGTTCATGCCATTATGAGTAGTCGTGAGGAAGCAGTGCAGTTCTTCCAGGCATTTCAAGGGGCAGACTGAGAGCTACAGTTCCCTCCAACCTCATGGGAGGCAGCTAAACAGTATTAGCAATAGACTTCATACAACCATCCTCAGCCCAAATTAGTTCAGAAGGTGTGAGTGGTGGTTGTCTCCTCTTTACTGGGAGCTCTGCACTTTAGCAGCTTGATTTTCCATTCCAAGCCTGCTGCACAGCACAGCCTGTGTGTGTGGGGAGCACAGACTGTTCCAAAGGCCACAAAGGATGGAGCAGAATTTTCAGGCTCTCATTGAAAACACTCTTAAGAGCCAAGAAAACTCCCTGCCTTTGCTTGCATCCCATTGCTGGTATTCACTTATCATAAATACCCACCAGGAAAATTTCAGGGGTGTGCAGATCTCCCTGCACAGATGTAAGTAAATGGCAGGCCTAATGCAAGCGACTCTTCAAAGTATTCCTCTGATGTTTCTCAGCAGAAGAGTGGGTCAGACATTACAGCTAGAGTGTTCACGAAGGTAGACTTATTACAGTGTAAGATGTCAGCACATCACACTCACCCAGGCTACAGCATGTACAGTGGGCTGGGGTGGGGAGGGCAATTTTCCACTGTTGCCACTTAGGGGTGCAAAAGGTGAAGGTGAGAGCTCCACTTCCCTGCCCATGTGCCTCAAAACACACTTAAATGGCATTCTGAACATTAGGAATCCATTTAACTGATACACCAATGATGTACCAGTTGGAATGACACTGGCAGGGCTTCTTTTTATCTGACTGACCAGAAAGAAGCCTCCAGGAGTGAGAGGCCAAGCTAGTTTGCCATTGCAAAGAAGCTGGCTTCAGCAGCCTGACTCTGAGGAGTTCCTATGGGAGCTTCTAGGCCACTGCCAATCAAATCCCCAACATCTCCAAGCAGAAGCTGGTATTTCACCACAGATGTCCATGCCAAATAGGTATTAAATGAACAGTTTGTTAGTATGAGAGCACTCAAAGGCTGACAAGGACAGCTGTTCAGGGCACTTAAAATGGTACAGTAGCTTAAAATGAAAATATTTCAAACAACTTTGCACAGTTTAAGTTTTTATCCTCTCAAAACAGTATTTTTTCTCAGCCTGAAAAGGTATGACAGCATGTGGCTGCTTATGTGCTGTTCTGCCTTAACACCATCAGCTCTCAGAAGTTTTTCAGCTTTCTTTTAATCTTTTTTGCTCTCCTAAAATCTCAGTTCCTGGGAATAAGGGGCAAACTTAACAGTTTTGTTTATGCCTCATTTAAAAAAATATTACCCCAAAATAAGCTCAAAAATTCTCAACTGCAATATTTTGCACTATTTTTTCATAATTTTGGAAAATTATTTCCTTATTTTCCAGTTACTGACTTTCTAAATATCATATTGATGCTACAGAAAGGTCTCAAATGCTCAGATGCTGACTTTCATGCCAACTACAAGCTTCATACACTGGGTGGCACACACAGCCCTGTGCAAGCACTGGTCTCTGCCTAGCCAGCTTGTTCTGTTAGGATACTGTAAATAACTTTCATCATCCTGCAGTTAATTAGCTGCAAGTTCTGCTCATTTCAAAGACCTTCTTCAAGCCTATTCAGCACCCAGATGTAGCAAGTACACATGGGGGTACCCACAAGCACACCAGTAACTGTCTGGTTTTGTTCTTATCCAGAGCAAAAGGAAATCTCCAGTAAGTCAGGACAACCAGCAACTGAGAGGAAATCCACCGCCTACAATAGACTTGTAGTTAATTAACTATAACCATCAGATGGGATTAGTTAATGTAAGCAATACATACTACTGTAAAAAATAACTATATAGCAAGTACAGCACTGATTCAGAGGTCAGGCAGGTTCAAGCACGTTGAACTTTATGTAGCTCAAAACCTGAGCAAGCCAAGATGCATTGGCATGATATTATTTCTCCTTCTCAAACCACAACATTTTCTCAGTGTGCTGATTTTGACTCCCACTTTGTTTAGGAGGCTTGAAAGATGCAGAGCTGCAGGGCAGTTTTGATCTCATCCCTGAGGGACACAGTTTTTTGGCACTCTCAAGCCTGCTGTGAAATGGATGTGATGTGCTGTAGCTGCGCCTCTGTGCTCGCCAGACACAATTTATCAGCAATTTCATGTGCTCAGGAATCCAAACACATACCTATAATCCGACATGTCTGCTGCGATTTATCTTCAGCCAAAGAGCAAACAGGTAAACAATATCAGGATACTGAAAGGGCAGCCAGAAAGGGCAGCATTTATACACCTGGACGGCATAAGAAAGGAAGAAAACAAAAAAAAGCCCCAACACCATAAATCTGTACTTTAGAGCTGTAAGGGACTCATGCTCACAGCTCGCACATTTCTGGATCTTGAATTGCTTATATTAAATACCCATGGGAATAAGCAAATTGGTGCTTACAGCATCTGGTTTGCACTGTCACTGTGCCACGTGTCCTAGAACATTTAATCACCTGCTTTTCACTTGCACAGAAATGCACCATTTTTAGAAGCAAATGTTTAAGGTGAAATATTTGTGTTTTAGGCACTGCAGGAAAATGCAGGGCTGTCAACACAAAAATCTAACGAGGCTGACTCCATCTTGCTGGTAGCAAAGAAAATATTTCAGAGATGAAATGGAATTTTCTATCTCTGGGACTGACTTTAAAAGATTGAGCAGGCAGCACAACTACAGAATACTTTGTGTTCCAAGTACATCATCCCTCGGGGCTCCCTCTCAGTCCCACTAGTCCTGTGCAGCTCTTCTGAACCCAACCTTGTTTGTTGAGCACTTGCCATAGGAGATTTCCAGTGTATTTTGCAGCTGGGATCACTTGCACTCAGTTGGCAACTGTGTTCTGGCCACACTGGCATCTCCTCAAACTGGCAGTGTGCCTTGGTCTCCTTTTTTCAGTGCAGTACTTCAATGAAGAAACAAATTGCAGTTTTGCCACGTGAGTGCAGGAGCGTGGCCTAGGCCAGCAAAGGAGAACTCAAGCCATTATTTTCTGACCATTGTTCACCAACTAAAAGTAGGTTAGCATGAACTGCAAAGCACTGATGTGGTATTCTATGATATCTCAGTGACAGATGAAGCAACCGCACACATCCTTTGCAATGGAGAAAGCAGGTGATGTAGTCCTCAGTGCAGAAATAAACAGCATTTATTGATTTTTGGTTTAAAGGAAAATAAGGGAACATTACAGCTATAAAACAGTTTCTCCATCCTTTAGCAGGGCAGTCAGACAGGCTGTTCTCATATTCTCCCCTAAATTCACATGCAGCCCTAGTTTAGTTGGAAGTTTGGTTGGCCACATGGGACTTTGGGGGTTTTGGACTGCCACTACGGGCCATCTCTGCTAATCACCTATGTCACATTTCAAGTTTGGACAGTGAGGACTTCAGTTATTGCATTAAATGAACATTGACATCCTGCCGGGAGGAGACGGCATGTGAGCCCAAATGCAGTGATCTTTGTGCAGTGCATGTGTACAAGATAAGCTGAGTGGCTTTCATGCTTAGCTAAGGAAGCCTTCTGCCAAAAAGAAATAGTTCAATGAAATGTCTCAAACACCCAACACAGAAAATGCTTCCTAAGCAGAAATTAATTTACTTCCAGACTTGTAATGAACTTTGCCATATACAGTGAAGCTTTCCCAGAGAGTCACCTCCCTGCATCACGGCTTTTATAGAATATTATATTTTGTGAGGAGCTCTCAAAAGCGGAGTAATTACCATAATTTTCTGTTTCCCTGATGTTTGTTTAGCTCTTTTGTCAGCAACCAACTGGCAGTAAAATGGCCTGGGCTCAATTTCTAAGTATTCCAACAGAAAACACTTGATTGACACCAGCTCTAGCCTCCATCTGGTACCCTGGGAAACTTGCTGTCTGTGCGTGCATGACAGAGCATGGCTGCTCACTTGCCAGCAAAGGGCTCTGTTAGGAACACAGCTGGACTGGGAGTGTGTTTGCTGAGCTACAATCCACTGCGTGCTCCTCACACCTGGGGCACCAGCCATCACCTGCCACACACTGCCAACAGCATGGATGTGGCTACAATGGCCAAATACCTATCTGGCTTTGAGAAGGGATGTACAATACAAGCGTTGTTTCCAAAATGCCCTTATGAATTGCTCCTGATGGCAGACAACTTCAAGTATGTATGACATTATAACAGAGCTGTCTGCCTGGAGCTTTCAGGACTATTTATGCTTACTGTCACACCAGGCTAAATGTCTCCTAGCTAGTTTGCTTTATTATTGTATCAGAAAAGTTGCCTTCACTACAGAAAACCACTGGAGTACAACTTTAGAATGGAAAAGACCACTTTGATAATTCATGCTGGATGACGGCAACGGAAATGTAAATGACCATCCATAAGTAGGCACTATGGCCATTGGAAATGTTCTTTATGTGTGATCGGTTTGGGCTGGGATGGAGTTATTTTTCTTCATAACATCTCGTATGGTGCTGTGTTTTGGGTCTGTGTCCGAAACTGTGTTGATAACACATCAGTATTTTAGCTATTGCTGAGCAGGCCTTGCACAGCCCAAAGGCCTTCTTGATTCTCAGACTGCCCCGCCATAGAAGAGTTGGGAGGGGACACAGCCAGGGCAGCTGATCCAACTGACTGAAAAGATATCTCTTATTGTATGTTGTGTACAGCAGGAGTGACACAATGCAAGTGGTGCTGCATATGGGTTGGTGAGAAAGTGGCGTGGGGAAAGCTGGAGGGGAAAGTGTGGGGTGGGGAGAAAAAAGTCAGTACTGCCAGTACTGCCCATGTCGATAGTGTAACTGCCTCTACTGAATGAGCAGCATGAACCACAATGGAGATCATTGCTCTTTTTCCCAGAGTAACTCAAAATGAAGCAGTGCTGAAGGTGGTTTCTTTTCCCAACAGACGCTTCCAGAGAAATCTTTTAATTTCACTTCTCTGTTTTCCTTAGCAGTAAACAAACATTTCTGAATCAACAGTGGAGCAGCTTCTCACTTTATTCTCTCCCTTTTTTGACTCACAGCAAAGTCAGCCTCCATTGATCGGCTACATCTGTGTTTCCCCAAAGAGAATCACATTAACCCCATTAGTGCCAGAAGTTTTCTGCTAACACTTAGATGTCCCCAAGTACTTGGCTCACAATAGCAACCCTCATTGCAGAGAGGAGCCTTCAGGAGGGCACAGAGGTTGTGTCTTCCTTGGCGTGTACTTCAGCTTAACACTCAGAACAGCTTCCAGGAGAAAGGGTACTGAATTCTGGTCCCAGTTACTCCACTGGGGGACTGGGGTTGTTTTACCAGTAAAGAATTTCATGAGAGATTTCATCTCTGAGATCAAAGCCTCAGGTGCAGGAGTTGATGGACTGGTCAAAAAAACCCCACAAACAAACAAAAAGAGATGAGATACGTACCTCAGGTGGGCACACTCTCACAGGTTTGCTCGTGAAATACAAAGATCACCTTGCACTTCCACACTGACACCTCAAGACAGAAAATGCATCGAGGCTTGAGATCTTTAACCCTGCTTATGGCAGCAGGGTGCAGGAGGAGCCCTGCACTGGGAACTGCCAGTGATCTGAAGCAGAAATAGCAAATGCAGTGTTGTTTGGTAATTCCTGAACTTGTTTTGACACTTGAATGTGTATAAGAGCTTACACTGCTGTCAGTTTGTCCACTCCTGTGAGAAAACCCTGGAGCTGGACTTGATGGAGTTTGCCATGTGGTTTTTATAAACTGAATGGAATAAAGTCATCCCAAGTAAAGAATAGTCCTGTACTGCTGCCATTAGTAATGCGATAACCTCTGTTTGGAAACGTCTGTTAGAGAAAAGCAGCAAATATTCTAGATACACTAATACCTTAAGATGTTGTCACCCCATCTAAACTCAGAGGACCAAGACAGGACTTGTTACAGGCAGTCACAGTCACCTGAGGCAGGTATGTGTGGAGGACAGAAAGGCAGCTAACTCCTCACTGCGGATGTTCGGTGTTTTGAGGACCAGCATTAAGAGAGGTGCCACTCAGCGTTCCAATGACACTCACCCTCTCCTCTCAAACTTTCTCTGCTCACCCACTCATGAGGAAAACACTCTTGTCTGACAAAAGAAATCAGAGTGTGCAATTACATCTGAATTTTAATTCCTTGGAGGAGCTTTGGGGACAGAAGTGTGTGTGGTAGGTTCACGCATTATGAACTCCATCATTTAAATGGCTTTGTTTCTAGCAGCAGGAGACAAAGCTGATCCTCCCCAGGGGAGAAGAAAGGCAGCAGATGTACTACCACAGCTCATTGACATCACTTTATGAGGGTAAAGTCCACCTGTAATGACACAAATGTGCATGAGGCAAGTGCTGTTATGACAAAGCCATATCAGATGTGGCCAGATTTCACCTTCTAAATTAGAATGTGCTGCTATTGTCTTTGCTTGGCCATTGAAACGGGAAGGGGCAGAAAATGAGCATATAAGTGGTGGTGGGATGTAATTTTCTTCCAATCCAAATCAGAGACAAGTCAAATTTTAAATGAAAACTAAAGGTAATTTTTAATTTTTATTTTTAAATAATCTAAATCTAGAATATGACTCATTGCAGAGAGAATGAGTCCGTCTGCAGAGGCAATGGCAGATGCCAGCAGGAGAGCAGTCTCACACAATGCCGAGCCACCTGTAGAAGATGGAAATAAAAACCTTCTGGCACCTCAGAACTGGCAGAAGGGCTCTGAGATATGTGGGTTCACCTGATAGAGAAACATCTCCCCATCCTGTGCCACCCCCGGTACTGTGCTCCAGACCAATGGGGCCTGTGATCCTTCCCCACAACACTATGAGAGGCTCTGCCAACACAGCAGAGAGAGAGAGGAGACCTGCACTGGGCAGCCCAGCTGGCATTTGCTATCTGACATATGTTTCCAGAGCACAAGGTGTTTAGTCATTTCTCACCCTGAAGATCGACAGGACTGGCTTTAAGGAAACAACTCACACCTTTCCTGACAGTCACAGCCAATGCAGGCACTTGCTCTGGCACACAGCTGCCACTGCTGTGACCAGGATTTTAGTGGCCACTGAAGGCTGTTTTCTCCCAAGTATTCTTGTCTGGTGTCAGACTTCATAAGGGTGAAATATGTAAGTAAGAATTCTTTCAGTTTATTCTCACCCTGGCCTCTTACTAAACTTCTCAGCCTCCTGATGAAGCGAGCTGCTCAATTACAAGCTTTTGTACACAGCTCTGCAGCTTTAACTGAACTGCACCTAATGAGGGCATTCGTTAAGCTGCACAACCTTGTGATGTATGTCGATGCTTTCTTTTCATAAATGTCTCCTTGAATAAAGTACCACACAGCCTTTATTCCAACCACATACAAGATTTATTCCTGCCTTTTTCTGAGAGTAGTGAGCAGATGTACTCTGTAAGAGGAAAGGCAGGACAAGGTTTAAAATGCATCCTCCTCTGTATATTGAAATCAAATCTAGAAAGCATTCTGTGTTTCATTTATCACCATGTTATCTTCTTTCTAAATTTTATGTGCATGAGAAATGTAAATGCTCTGGTTTTGTCCAATGTGATCAGTTCTCATAGAAAAGCATAGCTGGTGTTTATCCTTATGTATTCACTCACTCACCTTCCACCTCTCTCCTATATTATTTTGCAGCCATCGCATAAATATAGGCTTTTTTTTTTTTCCTCTACAGCCATCCACATACTTTTCTTTATGTTGCAATGGGCTTAGAAACCACTTGGGGGAACTTTTTACATTGCAGTTAATTATAGATAAAGAAATTGCACTGTCGCAAATACCTGCTGATCTGACTAAGCTGCTTTTTTGAATGCTGAACATTGTAGAAATCTGGCTGATTTCATCTGGAAACATCAAGTATTGAGCACACTTGAAAATAAAGCACTCTTTAAATTCTCCACTCTAGTTAGAAGGTTTGGGGCAGTTCAGATTTAAGTTCCTTGATGAGCATCAAACTGGCACTGCAAGACTTATATTTTTAAAAAGTTTTTACTGTTTGCTGATCTCCAAAAGCTGGGGAAATGTTATTTAGTTGCTAAGTAGGATTTTGTAGGGCCGTAAGATAACTCTTGCAAACACTTAAACTGATGCTGTGTTAGAAATGGTTGAACAGATAATCCATAGAAATCTGGTAGGACATTTTTCCCTTAAAACTCTTTTATTTAAAATGCTGTTTGTGCTCTCACAGCAGGATGGGTGGACATGGCAGTGAGCACCAGGAGCTGACTGCACAGAGCTGCAGGGCTGAGCGGTGGTGGCAGAGGCACAGAAGAAGCACCAGGTGGAGCTCAGCCGCTCTTTTTACCTTGGAAACCTTCCTATAAATCTCAGCCTCCCTATGTAAGACCATACATTTTACCAAACACCATGTTGTGGGAACGTCCTTTGAACTTAATGCCAAACAACGTTATGCTGTGTGTGGTGCTGTTGTGCCCATGCTGGTAGACACAAGGCCGTGTCCAGGCACCCCAAGTGTGGGGACAAGGCCTGTGTCCCTCACTGACAGTCTGGTCATTCTGCCAACTAGGCCATGTTCCCAAGGCTGATCTTGCTTCCACCCAGCTCTGCCAACCCTGGGCTCAGCCTGGCTGCCAGGCACCCAACACATTCCCTCATCCTGAGCCAGTCATGGCGTTGCCCTCTAGATGCTCTCTCCTGTGACTTCCATGCTCATGCAGCAAACAGTCTTCCACACTGAGCTTATGGTACTGGCGTCACAGTACTTCCACGCTGTGATTCTTCACACTACACCAAGACAGGAATACAGTGTGCTTCAAAAGGCTCTAAGAAATAAAAGATCGCCTATTTATGCCCCATTTGTGTTTCTTATGCCTCAAAGGTGGACTTCATCCCCTTCTCTCCGGTAACAGTGATAGGATGAGAAGTAATGGCCTTACATTTCTCCAGGGGAGATTCAGGTTGGATATTAAGAAAAAGTCTCAAGAAAGTCTCTCAGTCTCAAAGCACAGCTGCTGGGCTTATGCAGCTCCCCTCAGATGAAGGTCATCACTGGGTCTTGCAGAAGTTTCTACAATAAATGATTGACTTTGACAATTCAGCTCCATCTCTTGGGAATTTCTCCCCAAGAACAGCAATAGTTTGGAATCTCCTTGGTATGACTTCATGTTTCTAAGTAAGAATGCAGCAGATCAGAGGCCACTGGAGCTCTACTTTGCCCAGCACCAGTATTTCAGAAGAACTGGCAAGCAAACCTTCAGCTTCTGGCTGGGACATCTTGGGAGCTTGAGGATTTTATCGCCCTTTAAATGTTTGAGTTGTAGCAAACATCATATGTATTATGACAAAGTTTTAATTAGAGATTGAAATGATCATTTTTTTCCTCTTGCTGTGGGAGGATGCATTTTCCTTGCCTCCCGGTCTAGAGGCGTAGGGTTGCCTGGTTACTCTGACTCAGAAGCTCTGTGAGGTGTCTCTTGATGAAGGAGCAGATACAATTTGGCAATTAGAGAAGCTTGATTTGTCATCTAAATGTAGAAATCCTTAGGAAAATATAACCATTTGAAGAGCAGTTGTACAGAAACAGCAGTGAGAAACTCTTAGAACATGCCCATAGTGAGCATTACTTTTTCATTTATTTTAGATGCAGGAAGGTCATTAATAATTTATGCAATAATAGGGTGCTTGTTTCAGTGTTCAATTAATAGAATCGTGTTCATAACATATATGAATTGCAAATGTGATCAGAAAAAACATTTTTGTTGAAGAATTTCCCCTCAGACTAGTACTATAAAAAGACCCCATCCAGCTGGCAACATCTTCATCTCAGGCTACAGCTAAAGGAACATCATGTGAGGGCCAGCCATTGCAGCAAGCTAAAGAAATTCTTACATGCCAAGAATGTTCCCATGACCACACAATTGTGCTGATACAGGAGATCTGTGACGGCAGAGATGGTTTTATTTTGCAAAATATTTCATCTAGAACTGAGGCCATGCTGTTTTGACACTTGTTTTGTAGACATCCTATCACTGCTTGCGTGTTGATGAAAGATGCAAACAGTCCGAGAGCACAGATGGGCATTAAACTTCAGGAAACTGGGGGATGTTTGTGGAAAAGTGTGATCTGTGGACAGATTAAGCTTAGAGGTTCAGGGAGAAGAAAGGCTCTGCCAGTGCAAACTCTGAAAGGTCAACATTTGATTTAATGAACTTAACCTTCAAGAAAACAAACCTTTTTCAAGTTGCATATCCCCTTAGGCTCACTTGATTCAGCTAGCAATAAATGCAGAGCAAACAAGATGAATAAGTCTCATTTTGTAGACTTTGCCTTGTTTTTATCAGAAGCAACCAACTCATTTCATATAGCTGAGGATTAAATGTGGCTACCCAATGCAGTATCTAGTTGGGGTAAGGTAAATCCATGGCATTTTGATAGTTCCTTTATAGTCTTGGTATCCTGCTCTCCACTGTGCCATACTTCACCAAGGACTGAATGATCACTTGGAACTCGTGCACCAGATGTGCTTTACAGACTCACTTTGGAAACTGTCCATTTGAAATGGGCAATTGTCCTTAAGCACATGCAGCTGGGATTTCCTACTTCTTACAGCCCGGGTTTTCAACTCTTGAAATGCAATGACTCTAAGTAGGAAGCAGTAAATTATAGGTGATTCTCCTTTTATTATTAAAAAGCATGACTCAGGAAAAATACATCACCCAACCTTCTTCTTGGTAGTATATAACAACCATTTTAAATGTGAGACTGTGAAACTACAAAGTTGTCATATCTAGCATATCGGAATAAAGAACAGTTTTCAGCACAGCACAAGGTGAGCCTAATAGGCACATTGGGAATTACATGTAGTTTACTATTGGAAAAGTCAATTACAATGACTTAATTTGCAACAAACTAGCTCCCTATCCCTAAATATCCATCAGAATGTGAGGAATCAAGAAAACTTCAGGAAAACTTCATAGAGCAACCCAAACCAAGATGGTAAATACAGCCATGGCTCTTGGAGGAACAGTCTGTTGGCAGGCTGCAGAGTTTGTTTCTGGGCTTTGGAATTATTTTTAGTACAATGGAAAGTATTCTGATACTGATCTTCCTTGCCTAATGAATGCTCAAAGTTTTCCAGATCTTTGGAGGAAAAAGTGATGAGTCCAATGTCATTATTTTCTTGGCCATGCTCACACGGTGCATTTGTAGCCTCCCAGTGAGGCTACATTACTCCATTACTGCAGGCTCAGAGCAAGAATAAATACGTTGGTAAGAGACAGCTGTGTGACACGCACACCCACATAGTTAACTACTTGGTCCTGATCTCACACTCAGCACTCTGTTCTGCAGACTAATCTATGTCCCAGCACTCTTGTGGCTTCATACTGAGACCTAGATCGGTTTACCCCTGATTAGTCTCTTCATCACATATCTGGTGCGTAAAATTAATGATATTCTTGGCAAATGAGAGGAATTACAAACAGAAGTGAAGACGGAGATAATCAAGGAGACGGAAGCTTCTAATGGAAAAATAGAGCCTCCTATGGAGAATTGTGCTTAAAATATCTTCCTTTACTAATTGACACAGCCACTGGTGTTGGAGATGCTGTTGTTTTTCACATAACTTTGATAGAGTTTGAGGAATACTTAAACTCTAAAACATTGAATTTGGAATGTTTATGGTGTTTTATTTTAAAAGTAGTGTTAGAAAAACAGCAGTTTAGAGAGTCTAGAAATTCAAGGCCCCAGCTGTATAAGAAAAGACAGGGACAATAGAGTTTCATATCTTTAAAAGGCCTGGATACTCACTCAGGATATGCTGACTCCTGTGTGAAGCAGTGAAGATTGCCCAGACTCTTATTCTGCAGACACCAGTGCTACTGGAAGAGGAGATGGAGGCAAGGATTTTCTCACCTGCCTAGTGAGGGCTCTTCAAAACCTGCAGTGGGGCAGGAAGGGATGTGTATGAAGGTTTCTAAGACTGTAAGAAAGCACATGTTTTGGGGTGTTCCAAGCTCCTCTGAAGGATTACGCACACCCTGCGGTGCATTTTGTTGTGCCTGAAGCTGTGAATGCAGTGACAGCATTCAAACAGAACACCTAGGGACCCCAGGGAACCTTGCTGACAAAAAGTGGGCTGCGTGTATGTGCTTCTGCACGTAGGAGTCAGCTGCTCCTCTGCCATGGAAGTGTCCTCCTCAGTTATTTTGACATGGCTGCTCCTTGTCTCAGGTGATGTAAAACCACAAGCTTTAACTACCTTTCGACATTTCATTTTTAAAGCCTTTCTGAAAGCAACATATCAAAGGGCAAAAGCTGAGCTGCAGAGGACACTTACCATGCCAGAACAGTGGCTCATATACCCTGATGTACTGACAAACCTTTCCTTCTGTAAGAGCTTCTTTAAATGCTAGCATACACCTGGGCCAATGAAGAGATGATAACTCTCTTTAGTTCATCAACGTTTCCCAGATCTCCAGGCTGCAGTAACTCAACTGAGGTTTTTTAATTAAACTTGAGAAGAAACACGTAAGCAAGCAAGGATGATCTCCATGGAACAGGCTTTTTATTTTCCAGCTCTCCTTAGCCCTCCCCTAATGGCGACATGCTGTGTGTCAGCTCCAAGAACAGATGTCTTGGAGGAGCTCTGCCAGGAGGAAGGAAGTTGGATCACTGTTGCTAGCAGGGCAGAGCTGAGGTTTCTAAAGTATTTTCTCTATGTATTCCCTCACTTGGAAGAAGGATCAGATTTCTTTTAGGTTTAAATTCAGGCTGACTGTGTAAGTTGTCTTGTAACTTCAACATTTCAGTTATCTTTAGGCTGCTGCTATATATGATGAACCCTAACGGTTTCTAATATTGTCTGGGAAACAAAGCAAATTGCCAGCAGCAGCAAAGACTACAGCTGCAATAACTTATGCACCTGTAACGTGGCAGAAGGCAGAAGAATGTTGTGCATTTGAAACCTCTACTGTGAATGAAAACCTTAACACCACCAAATCATTCCTCTATTTTGGGGAAAAGTGCTGGGACAGAAGAAGCTTGGATTAGCACTGTGTGTCGGAGCAGAATGGAGTAGACTGACTTCTTTTATTGTGAAAGAATTTCTAGAGCAGAGCTTCTGGGTGTTTCACAGTCTCTTGTCTAAAGGTCTGCTTGCAAAGAGAAGTAGTTCACTCCATAATGACTCACTTTAGCAGATATAAAACAGAAAACCTCCCTGATAGCACTTCATTCTGAGTCACACTTTTCCAATGTAGCATCCATTCAACATGCAGGGTCTGGCTGTCATCTTACACTACCAAATCAAGCCTGGAGAACTGCAGGAACAATACTGGAGTGAAGGATACGCATACAAACTATTTTTCCATCTCAGTTACTTTGGCTGGACATTCATGAAAGAATGGTATAAATGAGAGCTCGAAGACCTGTAGCAGGAGATGAAGCCGAGCGTTGCAGTCCGCTGCTGGCCATGACCATCTGTGCTCACAGAGGTGTCTTGGCTGCAGCCAGTGCAGTCTCTATGGGGCAGGAGAGCAGGTCTCAAGGAGGGGCCTGGGAGACTGCAGGCAGGCTGTGATACACAAGACAGAGCTATAAACAAAGTCTTCACTCTCATTATGATGGCAGACTGGCTGAATTAGCACAGGTTTGAGACTCGCCCAAATCTCTCTTAGTTAATTGTCTCAAGGTGTTTAAAGCTTATTCAAGATAAGATTAAAATGGATAATAGTAATTCTGGAATATTAGAAATGAAAATTATAGCCCTAGAAGTTATATAACTGAGTTATACTTTAGACAGCCATAAGGTCAATGTCAGTGTTTGAACTACTCACCTCAACTCCCTTCGTAGTCAAGAGAAATTAATACTTTGTTTGAGGTGCAATGCAAGGGGTTTAGCAGGAGACTAAATGCATCCCAGGTTCCATCACATGTACTGACTTCATCTCTGTTTATAAAGGGAGCCCAAGGAGAGTTAGCAGATATACTGGCTCTCAGTCACATACATACTATTTTGAGTAGCCTTGTGAAGAAAGTTCCTGTTACTTACCAGGTTTTCTTGATTCTCTCCCATCCTTCCCACACATCTTTCATCTTTCATAGCAGAGTTCTCTTTCTCCTTTCCTTCTTTTCTCAACCCCCCCCCCCCCCAAACAGCAGCACCAGGGAACTGAGGCTCCTCTTGGTTCCTAGATAGACATTCGTCCAGAATATGGTACGAAGAGTGAACCACTGTGATCTTTACCCTACAGCAAGTTCCACAGCACAGAACCATTTGACCTGAGGTGAGCCCCTCCATCAGGAAGCGAGCTCCAAAGGCCCCATGATAGATCCCTGAAAAAGAGGAGAGGAAGCAAAGAGCAACCCAAGGCTGTGGAGTTGTGTTGTGGCTGGGAAATGCTGTGTCATTGCTGTACTCATGGATGAGGGAACAAGAAAAGGAACAGATCTTAAGCTGTTATGCAGAGATATCTTTCAGATCTATTTTGGAACTAAGAAATCTTTTGAAAGGTCAGCCTCACGTGCACTCATGTCTCGGTGTGCATTTGGTGGGTTAATGATGCCATCAAGGGGGAAGTGAGGTCATGGTGCCCCAACCACGTAAACCTATAGATGCAAAAATTTGCCACACTGATGACAGCTATGGACTGCAGGGCAGAATACAACATGCACGTATGGAGAAATGTAGGGGTATTCCTTTCCCAAAGAAAGGGTATGGTATTTAGCTGAGTGGTGCGAAGATTGGCTTCAGCAGCAGGCAGGCCAGCTATGTATCTTGGGAGGTGTGATCACGCTGCATACATCACACCTGTGCTGTGGCATATAACAGTTTTTGAGGAAGAGAAAGAACTTAAATGGCTAAGTAGACACGCTGATTTAGCTCAGTGATAAGTGACATTTTGGGGGCAGAAAGAAGGGGCGGTTAGATTTCTGAGTGGGCTGGAGTGAGATGTACCACTGCTCCCTACCACCGATGTGTCAACTCATAGCCGTGCCTCATGGCTGCACAGCCACTGTTCTGCTCTCTGCCCCTGCTTCCATTGAGCATCTCGTAAGCCTCACTTCATGTAAAATAGGACCTGCAATAGCATTACAATCAATGCGTTCTGTGGATATCCATTTTCACTGTCATACAGACTTCGGAACTTGGCAAACTGTGGACCCCAAATTCATCACATCTACATTTAACAGGTTTCAGTGCTGGAATAATTCTGCGCTACCCAGCACGTAATGCCTATGATTAACAGGCTAATAGTCACTTCACTATACACTTGTATTTTTCGTGATAGTGATACTATGTTGCCACCCTTAATTTCTGTAATTTAAGGTATTATTTCAATATTTAAAAACTGTATCAGTTTCAGACGAAATTGCAATCCATTTATTATTTTAGTCACTTCAAGCTTCAAGTCCCCTTATACAACACCTTTTCAATTACATCCTCGCTCAATATATAGAACACTTACTCATAAAACAGAGCGAGTTAGTCAGATGTAGAGTTTTCAAGGTCACTATATTGTTAATAAAACTTGTTAACTGACACAGACATTACTCACAAAGCTGAGTAAATGTAATGATTAAGACACTCATAGCTCCTCACATCCTGCCTTCTAAAGAGAGAATTTTTTATTTTGGGGCCTAATTTAAACCTACTTAAGTCAGTGCAAAGACTACCTGTGGCTTCCTTGGATTTTGCATGAAAGTGCCAGTGAAAACCAGAACGACTCTCACGAAAGGAGCAGACCACAAGTTGGTCGCTTGGCCAGACTCCGAAGTATCAGCTCCTGTAACAGCTCATGGCTGTGTAATGCTCATCTCATCACAGAGAAACAGATGGAGCTTGACCAAGCTCGAGGTGGAACTGTAACTACATTTTAGTCCTTCACATACCTGACATGTAGGAAGCATGGAATTTTCCCTGCAGCAGAAAGCAGGGGATGATATCATTCAGACTGTTGGTGGGTCGGTGGTCTCCCAGTGGTGAACTGTCATTTGTTGGTGGGTGCAGAGTGCAAAGTGAGAGTCTGTATGTGAACTGTGCAATAAATATGATCACAAAGCAAATGGAGGCACTGCAACTTAATGAAATCCCTTCTCCTCTTGGGGCTTGCAGGAGATCAAAACAGATCTGCTTCCTGTAAATGCTGAGTACATTATCTGTATATACACTACCGCTCTGTACTGAATAGCAATGAACACTAAGTATAAAAGTGAAGACTTTTGTCTGGCCGATGTCTGCTCTGCTCCCCTCAGACAGTCACCCATGCTGTAAGATGAGGTACTGGAACAGTTCTTGCCAGATGAAAAGATGGGAGGCTGGAAAGACAAGTAAGGTACGGTCAGTGCCAATATATACAATCATGGATGAATCACATCCTATGTGGGATACCGCATCTCACCTACTATGAGACATCTTTGATACTTCCAAAGCTGAACTAGGTTATCTTCATCTTCCTTTACGATCCATGAAAAGATGGCAACTTCAGGGGCCTTTTAGATGGCATCATCTTTAGTGCAAAACGACCAATGCCTTGCATTCTAATGACAAGCTGGAATAAATTCCCATTGGCCAAAGAGAAGATTCACTCATACACAGGCTTCCACACGTGAGATTCATACCAACCAAAACACCTGTGCATCGGTGCCAAGATGCAGCATAAGACCACACTGGCAGCACACTCTGCACCCAGTACAGCCCAAACTCCTGATTCTTTATGGTTTTAAGAAAGGAAAGCCAAAGTTTCAGGAGATGGACCAGAAAGAAGTAGCAGTCAGCACACAGGGGTAGGATGCTATTGGCAAGGCAGCTACAGAACCAGATCCCTGAAGAACCTGCATTTGATATAAACAAGTGTGAAGTCTCCTGGCATGATGACAGAGGTTATTAGTTACTATGAGATGGTCTGAATACACACAGCCTTCAGTAAAAAAAAATCTTTTAATCACTTTAAATTATTTTAATTTTATTTTATCTCCTGAATCCATAAAAAAAATGCTGAAAAAATCCTGACCCAAAAATAGCCTTAACAAATCTTACACAATATCTTCACTGGCAAACACAGCCAGAAGAAGCAACAGATACCGATTTTGTGTGTCTGAGATGCATTCGTACACTCACATGATCATCACCAGGCTTTCTGTTTTCAGGGCAGGCTTTCTCACCTGTGCTGGGCGACACAGTGGGGCTGAGAGTGGGTAAATGAACTCATTTTGATCCTCTTCATAACATAGTGGGAAGAAGGCAACTCTGGAAGGAGATCAATAGAGAATGCTCGAAAGGAGGATCAGAAGTACTTTGGGAGTTCCTCAGGATCAGGGTTGGCTGCACAAACGTGGTGGAGGCATTAAATATAAATAGAGTATACACAGCAGATTTTATCTCAACATTTGTCACAAGTTTGCTTTCTTCTGAGCACACCCAGCCCTGTTTACAAAGCCCACTTATTGTAGTTGAGGATGCAAAGAACAGACTTTGATATTATTTCTTTGAACGTACCTGGCTCTGCAGAACGCTGGAATTAAACAGATACACTAAATTATACCAGATGTACCAGAGACACAAATAGCCAAGACGTCCCTGTGACATTTGGATAGTACTTGGAGGAGGAAGGAGGATTTTTAATTTGTTCTTTGTGTGTACAAGGGAATGCTGCCATGAGAGCTGTGGAGGTGCGCATGGGAGCTTCCAGAGGGCTTCTAATGCTGGTGGTAAAGCCCAGTAAGAATCCATCTCCCACATTTGAACAGCCCAGAGGCTACAAAAACTTTAATGCAGGAAAAGGTCAGCTTCTGATTTGTTTGGTTTTCTCTGTTTCACTAAGAAACACAGATTATAAAGTGACAGTGCCAAGAGGAAATTTCACATAGTAGAGAACAACTTACGTTCACCAAGCTTCCATAACCCGCAAACTGATAATCACCTATACTGTCACCTCTTGTGAATCAATACCCAATGAATCCATGCCCATTAGGCACTACATAAATCCATTGCAGTACAAAAGGTGTGGAGCAGCACCATGGCTGTGTTGGCAAGTTCCATCACCAGTACTTGAAGATGATAAGATTTTGGCTTTGTCCTCCTCCCTATCATGTCTCAGAAGCAGTGGGGTCATCCCCCTGCTGATAATGGAAAATTAAGGCACAGAGAGCCTGGAAGCCACACCAGTACCTATGTAAGAAGCCTTTTTTTCAGTGGCTTGCCAAGCACTACTCTGGCAGCTCACAGCCAGGCAGAAAGTTGGATGAGTGTCTCTGGCTGAGGGATAGTAGGGAGGTATTTTGCTAACAAGGCTCTGAGCTGCACAGTGGTCTGTGATGTCAAAATAATGTGGGGGGTTTGGAGAGGGTTGGAGGAGTTCTGCTGTCAGTGCAGGACTCCAGCTTGGGAAAATAACTATGAGGAATCAAAGGGAGCTGAGCAGCCAGGAGCAAAACCTGAAAAGAGCTTTAGTTTGCAACACAATGCTTCTAGCCTCCAGCTGAAAAGAAAGCTAAAGGAAGCATAAGCCACAGTGACATTTCTAATGAAAGTCAAGTCTTTTGTACTACCTGCAAGGTGGCAAAGAGCTGAAGGCAGCCAACCTGTCCCCTGCTGGGCAGAGGGTCATGAATGGGCAGTGGCAGCTCTCAGGGAAGGAATAAACGTTTATTTGTTCCTGAGCAGTTTTGTGATGTCAGCAATCCTCAGGATACATTTCAGTTTCCCTGATGCAAATGTGAGCCAGATCCTGACATAACACAGCTCAGTGCATTTAATGGACACCTATGGTGTCGAAGATACAACCTCCCCTCCAGTTCTCATTCCTCATAATCTTTAATGCATTCATTCTGGATACAGCTCATGTGCGCTCCCATGACATGTTCAGAACAGCTTCCTGTGCCATGAGTGCACCCAGCTTAGTGGTGGAGCCTGCTTCTGCAGGAGGCCAAGGAAATGGCCACAAGTTGGGCCAGAAGAGGTTTAGATTAGACATAAGGAAAACCTTTTTCTCTCAGAGTGGTCAGGCACTGCAATGGCTGCCCAGGGAGATGGTGGTGTCGCTGTCCCTGTCAGTGTTCAAGAGGCGTCTGGATGAGGAGCTATGAGATCTGGTTTAGTGGCTTGTGGTAGCAGTAGTTATGGGAGAATGGTTGGACTAGATGACCTTGTAGGTCTTTTCCAACCTTGAGATTCTATGACTCTGTGATTCTGCAGAGGGGCAGGGCCTTGTGCTGACTTTATGGGTCTCTTTTTGCCACAAGTCTGTAAATTTGGGGTCATTTTGAACAGTAAACAAACAAATGTCAGGACAGATTCTTCGTCTTCATCCTGCAAAGAGCAGCAGCCAGGAGAGGCAGCAGCAGCACCACTTGCTTACTGCAGTGTCCTCAGAGATTTATAAAGTGATTAGGGAGTGATTTCTCATATGCAAACCTTACAGTCCATTTCATTTTGCGAGTAGAATTGTGTTGATTTGTTTGTAGTGGAAAAATGAATCTCATCACAGTTTTTCTTCTGTATAAATGAACACATACATAAACAGGTTATTTATGCGCACTATGAATAGTGGTTATAAGCATTTAAATGTGCCATATATTTGTGTTGGTATATGTATTGTACAGACAAGTGTATCTGTATTACACAGAAGATGATAAACACATATTTCAAAAATATATGGCTATTTTGGGTACAATGCGTTCCTTTCCATACTTCAAAGAAAATGAATAACTAGGCCCAGCCCCTACATCCAGAACCATAAAAAGCAGAGATCTGAAGGTAAAATGTTCAGTGCCTGATTTGTTTCTGTGCTTTCAGCAACTGAAGGAGCCAATGTAAGTAAATGAGAAAATAAAAATCACATGCATAGATGGAAATGTAAAGTTCAATTTCCCAAGCACTAAAAAACCAGAAGATTGAATACCACAACATGACGAAGGCCTGCCTCACTGAGGGAAATGATCAGTTATCACCCAGTACGCATCTGAAACTGCTCAATGTTACTTTTTTTGTTAATATTGTCGCTATTTGTTGTGACTCTTCCCATTGGTTCTGAGCTGCAGGGTTCAGAAGAAGAGCAAAGTGTCCTCCAACCATACTAGCTGTACACAGTGAACTGTTTGCTTAAGTGACTGCATGATCTGAACCCTAAGAATCATAGAATGGCCTGGGTTGAAAAGGACCACAATGATCATCGAGTTTCAACCCCCGTGCTATGTGCAGTGTCACCAACCACCAGACCAGGCTGCCCAGAGCCACATCCAGCCTGGCCTTGAATGCATCCAGGGATGGAGCATCCACAACTTCTCTGGGTAACCTGTTCCAGTGCATCACCACCCTCTGTGTGAAAAACTTCCTCCTAGTATCTAACCTAGGCCTCCCCTGTCTCAGTGTAAAACCATTCCCTATTGTCCTATCACTATCCACCCTCATAAGCAGCCAAACAACCTAAGGTGGGAGTGAAAGCTGTCAGGGGTGTCCACCTGGAAGCTTTCAAAAGAGTAATACAGAGAACACGTTCTAGTTGTGAACACCATCCATAGGACAATAGGGTCATTCAGATAACACCTCAGGAGCTCTGTAGCCCAGCTTACTGAAAGCAGTCTGCTACAGGACAGCCCACCCTGCCCAGGACTTTGGGACATTAATTAAAAATGGTGTGATATCTGAAAATATCTAACTATCTATATTTACACAAAAATAAGAACATATAAAGGCTGTGCTAAAATAAAGGCTCACGTAGCCCCATATCCAGTAGTAGATGATCATGGAAAGAAACCATGGCACCTATACAATCTTCAACAACCTGCATATTAAGGGTTTTTATCCTCTGTTTTGAAGCATCTTGATGGATTCCTCTTTGGCCTGCCCAATGCTTTTTGAACTCGTGGTATCCACAGCAACTTGTGAAAATGAGCTTCACAATTATGGCATATGTGGAAGACTTCATTTGTTTTAAACTGCTGCATGATGGTCACCATGGGTGTTCTGTAATTCCTGGATAATGAAAATCAGCAAATATCAATTTCCTAATCACCTTCAGACCATCTGTGATTGTTTGTAGGCCTCATCGCTATCTCAGTCATCTCTCTTCCATGTTAAAGAAGCTGCAGTTGATCTAGTCACTGCTCACACAGCAGCCATTCCGTCTCTGATCATCTTTACCTTTCTATATGGTTTACATTTATCTATACACATTAGATGAGGAATCCACCCATGCAGACACACCACACAGGTGGCCTACAGACTTCTACAAGGACATCAAGAAATACCATCTATTTCCTAATCTTTTGTGCTGTGATCAGACCATTCTTGCTGTAAAACTCACTTTCAGCTTTTGATGCCTTATTAGTTTAGTCATCAGTAACAAATTCAGAAAATTCACAACCCAAAAGGCTGTAGACAGATTTCATATAAATGTGCTTTATTGCAGAGAAGTTACATTATTTACATGCTGCAACACATTACAACATAAATCTATCAAGTATTTCATGGTGGATGCTGTTGGTAGCCAGATAACATCGTTATAAGAATCACATTATAAAGTGAAGAGACTTACAGCTTTATGTACTCTACAGCTCGGAGTAGCTAAAATGTTAAAAGTCAAAAGGCAGTGTTTTCTCAGGCCTGCCTGTTGTCATAAGCATGCAAAAGCCTAAGGAGAGCAAATATAAAAGTATTGTCTGGTTTCAGGCCTATGATGCCACCAAAGCTGATGATAGGTGTGTACTGATTTTTATTTTGAAGCGTATAATCTTGCATAAATTATACAAGTCTAATAACGTTGGTATAAATTTATTTATAAACCATGGCTTAGAAATAAAGGAGAAATGCAGCTTGCACATGCATTCAAAAGGACAACCTAGCAAATGTTTGTGACCTTAGTGTTTATTACCTCTTCTCTTAACAGATCTGCTAGAAAATATCTTAATTCTAGAGTCACACTTCTCTTGGCTGAGTAATGACAATGAAACTCCAGAAAAAGACAACTAAGCAATCTAGCCAGTATGTGCTGGTGGAGAAAAATCTATGAAATACAGAACATTATTTATGTCTAACTTAGTATGTTTTCATTAAGCAGTGTTTCTAGCAGCATCATAGTGAAATATAGTAGTCGAGTGAAGTTTGGCCCCTCTTTCTTAAGTGCAAAATAATCTAAAGTACCAATTGAATCTGTAGCCTGGATATCAGGTGCTAAAGCTTTGTTGCTTTCTGAAGGAAAGTTCTCCAATTGTGTCAGTCAGGATGTATGACCACAACAAGCCTAAAGAACCGCAACAGCCATTTTTTAAGAAGTGAAGGAAGGGGTCAGGATAAAAGAAAACAAAACCAAACCAGAACACACAAGTGAGTGCTTTCACTGGTCAACCAGCCTTCATTCTGCTGCGGCTGGTGCAGCTGGGCTGAGTTAACCCAACTAAGGAGTGCACTTTGCTTCTGCATTTCCAATGAGGTTGTCTTTCAAAAGAAGGGAAAAACAAAATGAACAAGGAATCATAGACAGAGTGGTGGCTCAGACACAGCCATACACGAAGGGCTCAGTGCTGCAATGGACACAGCTGGGGCAGGTGTCCCCCAGATGCTGCACTGTACTCCAAGCAGCAGCCTCCTCCAGGTAAAGGAGGGAGGGCAGGACAAGTACAGGCGTCAGGACTGTCACCTGCTCCTTGTGAATGTCTGCCTCAAAGAGACAGTGAGGATGTACCAAAGTCTCCTTTCATGACCCTCTTATAGATACCCACTTCTAACCTCAATGCCTGGCTCCAACAAAGCGCTGCCTTCTGTTTGTAAGGACAACGTGCCATAAGCTGTCCACCTTCGCAGCTCACACCAACCACCTCCACTCACGAGTATGGTCACCATGCTCAGCAAGTTTAAGATGTGCATCTCTCTGGGGAGCATCAGTCCTGCACCTGCAGGACTCTTTGAAAGCATTCCCAGGATGGATTTCTTCCCATGCAGGGAAGTGTACAGGGAACTGTTCCAGCTGATCAAATCCTGCTGAAGTTGTTCTGTGAATGCCTGGGATGGGGAAGGGGGAATTTGGGCATGTGAGATCTGAACTCAGTCCTTTTGCAAAGTAAGTAGCAGGCTGGATTTGGGCTGCACATGCAACACCACCGGCACTGAGCGGGCAAAACGTGCACAGTTGGCCAAATCAGGGTCCTGGCAAGAAGACGTGTGTTGAAGGCAGAGACCAGATCTAGGCCGTAACTGCACCCTAGAAATGAAGGTTGGGAGATGCAGGACTGCCCAGGGGGCATGTCCCCATGGTGGAACTAGGCGCCATTCCACCTTGCCTGGTTGTGGCAGTTTGGCCACCATAACCTGGAGCTCAGAAGCTCTGAGCCTTGGCAGAATTTATGAGTGTTCAGATGTGTTCAGACAGCACCGAGACCTGAGCTGACTTGTTTCCAGCTGGCTCAGCATCTGTATGTTCCAGGTTTGGGCTTAGAAGAGGCAGTAGGAAGACCTGTCCTATCTGTCAGTGTAGACATGCCCATATTCTCCTGTCTTTTTCAAAGGACAAAAAAATGTCCTCCTTATCTAAGTCCCTCCAACCATCACGTTTTATCTTAAGCCACTTTTTCTATGATGCCACAAAGATCAGTTTATACTACATACGTGTATGTGCATGTGTGCATTAGATATGACATGTTAAATATATATTAAACATATATAAATATCTATTTTATATATATATTTTATATATATATATATTAAACAACACGTTCTGTTCAATCATCCTCATTTCATCTTCCATTGAATCCCATCACTTCTCTCAAATTGCACAAGTTCTTTAGGACTGAGCTGTCTTTATTGTGGAGTACTCTTTGTACAGCCAATTCCATTGAATAGCACTTCACTGGTACTAAATTTAGATGGGTAGGGGCGGAACCTAATTTTTATTATTAGTGGTACACAGATTCTCTATGATACCTCTTAGGCCCCAGTGGTGTATTGTGAGTGTTTTTGCACCAAGACTCATAGGTGTAAACGGGCCATCTTCGAATTAAGCTCAAATGCAAGATGATGGCTGTAGCCATTACTGAAAATCAGCGCTCTATTAAATAGTAACTGTTTCCATACATGTATGTGTAACTTAAAAAAAAAAAAAAAAAAAAGCATTTGGAGAGTGGGGGAGAGATGCCCACCATTTTCATTCCTACTGTCTCTTGCCACTGCCTATATGGGGAAGAGTAATACTTCGGACTTCTCTCCCCACTTGTGCATCTCCAAAAGCCAGATTCTGAAGGAGGTTTGCCAACAGAGATAAACAGTAAACTGTTGTTAGCTAGCTGATAAATTTCCCAGAGTTGTCCAGTTTTAGTAAATCAGGTCATCATTTCTGGGGTATATCCGTTGTCATTCTTGCCTGTCTCACGCAGCAGGATATGCTCAGTATGAAATACTGAACAAGATCACCCTCACGGATGTTTAGAGTTGGTATTCTGGTTTGTTCAGATTATGTTTTGCAATTTGTAACAAACAACAGATAAGTTGTCCTAAGACTTACCAGAATATGCAG
Organism: Coturnix japonica; assembly: GCF_054131305.1. Lineage (NCBI taxonomy): Eukaryota > Metazoa > Chordata > Aves > Galliformes > Phasianidae > Coturnix > Coturnix japonica. Next base: position 124,539,955 of record NC_140664.1, on the reverse strand, counting down.
CTAAGACGACTGGATTTCCACTAATAACAAAGTCTATGAGCATTAACAGGGAAGTGCATAACAAGTAACTTGCTGTGTATAAAACCCCTGAATAATACAGTATCAAACTATAAATTTAAATAACAGAGAGTAAAACAAGAAATGTCACTATATAAATCACAGGAAAGAAAAACAAAATCCCAAACCCCAAAGGAATTTCCCAATGAGAGTTACCGCTTCCATAGCCAGTGAAAGACTACTGTAATTCTATATATAAACAAAAAGTCTCTAGCAGGTATTTTAAGTTGCGATAAGAAGAAAGTATCTGCAGATTGCATAAATGTGTTGTTGTGTCACATAATATCAAAGGTATTTGCAAAAATTATACAATCTGGAATGCTTTAATATGAGACACAACAATGTACTTAACACACAGTAATAAGAAAATGAGAGCAACTGTTATATAAAATGTGTTTTTGGGATGCATTGAGTTAGCAGTGCTATCGAGATTAAATACGCAGAGTGAAAAGTCGTCGTTTTAAGAGCTGCTCATTGATACTCCTTCCTGCCATCAGGACATTTTCTACGCCCTACTTCTGTTGGATCCATAAAGTCCCAAGGGCAAGTTAAAGCCAGCTGTGACATTCAGAATTAATTCTGTTAAGATTTACAGTGTGCGTTTGTTACCAACTTTTGGTGCTTTGTTTATTTTTCTTTTAAAGGAGAAATGATTTCACAAAGGCAAGTTTCTCTCAATGACACAGTAAAATCCTTGGAGCAGGGACCGCATTCTGGGCACTGCTGATCACATTGTTGGCACTCAACAAATAAAAAATAACAATAATAATAATTTGCTTTGCTTAATTCCTACTTGTGCTGATTCCTTTGATTTAAGTGATGCTCCTTAGGAATTTTCAGATCCTTTTGGCCTAAGTTCCTTTTGTCTTTCCTGTTGTCTTTTTTCTCAGTGTTGCTACTTTCCTCAGCCCGAAAGCCTCTTATTTTCGAGGTGTTGCTGTTTTATTTGCACTTATAGCAGAGGTGTTCGATAAAGCTACACTTCTTTCTGCATTTGGTAAATCTGGTGTGTCAAACTCCCAAGGGCAGACTTCAGCTCGAGATGCTAAAGGTTGCTGCGAGAAACCACTTGGCTTACGGGAGTCAGAAAGCACATTTCCCTCAGATGAGGCAATCTTTTTCTGTTCCACCAATTTACTGACACTTTCTGCTGCTTTCTGTTGCAGCTCCTCGTGCTCCCCCCCACAAACATTGGGTGCATATCTGTTAACGCCCTCGCGCTTCAGCCCAGGGGAGCCCTGAGATTTGGAATTCAACTGTTTTTTATCATTCTCAAAAATGTGCTGCTCTTGCACCTCCCGAGTGCCCGCCTCCAACTTCTGTGGGCTCTGTTGATTTGACTGTTGGTAGCCCTCAGGCGTTTTCTGCTTATGATGAGATTTCCCCTTCGGCTGGGAAGGGTGATTTTTCTCTGCTTCTGAGGAAGCAATAGACACGTGTTTTTGAATCTTAGAGTCAGAAGGCACAGGACCAGGAGTTTGGTCATAGATCTCCCAAGGACAAACTTCTCCTATGTCGAAAGTGTCCTTGTGCAGAGACTTACCTGGACCTGTGTCTGGATTTGCAGGTGTTTGACTAACCCTTTGCTGCTTCATAATGCCAGATTTATGGGTTTTCTTTGTCTCCTCAGATTGGGTAGAGTTCTTTCGGTGAGAATCCTTGTGCTCCCCTTTGTCGGTGGCTGAGTGCTTTTTGCTGCCTTCCTTCCCTTTCTGCTGAGATTTCTGAGATTTAGCGCTTTCTTCTAGACTTTGCGTTTTACCCGTTAGTCCCAGAGTCTTTTCCTTGGCACTAGCAATAACACTGAGGGATTTCTGTAACACAGATGTTCTTGGATGCAGAGGCTTCTTATCTGCACTTAAGTTATGTGCACTTAGTGATTTGCACATCAAAGGGACTGATTCAGTGGAAACCGCTTCAACTTTTTCAGCTTTTTTGGTTAAATTGTTACCAGTTAAGGAATCCAGAAGTGAATTCTCAGCAGCTGTAACTTCTGTGCTTTCTGTTGTCATGCTATTGGGCTCTCCTGTTTGATCTCTGACATGATCGTAAGTGCTGTGGGACTTCTTCAATGAGAAGACTCTGTTTTTCAAAGTCTCTTCTTTTGGCTTTGCAGAACTTGTGGAATCTTGTGGAGTTTTTTTCAGTGTAGCTGTGTTTTTCACAGCACTGTGCTCCATCAGGTCCTTCTCATCCCTGGAGCACTGCCTAGTCACTGTCTCAGGGATTTCTGTAATACGCCTCATTATCGAGCGTCCCAAGCCCTTTTTAGAGCACCTTTTTTTCTGGAGATGTGGGTTATTAGCAATCATCTTTTTCCTTTTATAGATTTCAAGCTGGGCATACAGTTTCTTCAACTCATCCTGTAAAGCAAAGTACATAGCAGAAATAGAATGAACAGAGCAAAGCCAAACAGGCACCCCTAAAAATGACATTAATCTTATCTCACTTTTTTTACGAATTCTTGCATATGCCATTTCTCCATTTTTTTCCACATTAAGACTCCTCAGCCTCCAGCATGACTTTTACTGCAACTAGTAATGCAGCTTCTCCTTAGGCTGGTCAGTTCTTTCCAGGACATTTCACATGACCCATAAACATAATCACTGAGAGACTTAAGCTGACCTGTTTCATTTGGTATCTGCAAAAACCATTCAACCTGATTCAGAATTTACCAACACAGAAGAAATGCTTTTGAAAATAAATGATATTTGAATGAGTTGTATATACCCGAATATCTTCAGGATCCAAACTATGTTCGCTCCATGCTGAATTGATACTGCTGTTCAGATAGGATCCAGATCGACCCATATCAAGTTCATCTTCATAAGCTTCTGTAGCTATATCATCTCTTGGGTTATTGCTTGAATGTGAAAACTGCAGTAAGCATTGAGAAGAAAGACGTTGCTATTAGTGTACAGTAAAACTTTACAATAGTTTTCATTATAGAGTTGATCACAATGGATTTAGTATGATTTTCTAAACTCACTACCTATAGGCATCACTGGTGTCACTAGTGTCCTGTAGAAAATAAGTACTGTATGGAAGAACTAATATTAATGGCAGATTAACCACTAACCAAGGGTTCAGAAATCTGCATTAGAAAATTCCTTTGTACTTGTTCTGCCGCTTACTTGTGTCTTTTAACACTGCATTCACAATAGCTTGTATGGCAGGTTTTTGGGAATACACTTTCAGTATTTCCAACCAGGCTGCTAAAATCATATGACTACATTCCATATTTCATGCACTTGAATAATCCTGCTGAAAGTGATTCTCCTGTTTTGGATCCTGACCCTGAAAATGAATAGACAAACTGACAAAAAAAAAAAAAAAATTAATATTAAGCACTGGAAAGAGGGGTTGTGTCAGCTATTTTTTTATTCACATGGATTTTATTCACATGGAATCACTCATCTGTGATTCTGTTGCCATTGTAGTCATCTGCCTCAGGACTTTATGAATGGAACTAAACCTTGTGAATCTTCCCTGCACTCCCTGAATTCTTTGGAGTGCTGGAAGGAAAGTACAGAGATAATGAACTGAAAATGGAAACACAGATCCTTAGTTCTGAGTCAGTTTCAGAAAGGTTAGCAGATTTTCTAGGCTAGTCTGGGAAGGCATCTCTGAAGACATGTAATTAAGTTAATGGACAAAAACCAGAAAATTAATCTATTATTAAAGACTGGTAGAGTCATTAAAAAAACAGGGCTTTGCAGTGTTGAGGCTGCATCAGTGCTTCCTCTGGTTGTGAATGTTCAATATATGCATTTTTGAGAGTTTGTCAGAAAATCAGGAAAAGACAGAAACAGCACCTACATTAACCTGAACTTTTTAGCATTGTTCCTTCTCTGCAACTTTCACCATTACTGTTCCCTTTGATTATTGACCTTTTGATTAATGTTACAAGTCATTTCAAGAGCCATTATAAAGTCACTTGTTTTGCTGGAGCACTGCACAAGAAGAAACCTACATTCAGATCCTACAGACCGGTGTGAGAGACAGGTGGAGCTGACTGATGTATTGTCATTTTGTTCTGAAAGCTGTGCAGGGGTGCCCAAAGCTCATTCTGTTCTCTTCCCTCATCCTGTCATCTGCATCTTCTTGTGTCCTGCACATATTCATCATTTCTCCCTGCTGCTGGCACCGTAGCATAGACAGACTATTCGTGGTATGCAGGACTGTGATGTCGCCATGCTGCAGTCCATGGGGAGGAGCTTGCAGTGGGGCAGGAGGGCTGGGGGAGCTGCTGTCTTTGGGGACCCATGTGAAGCAGTGCCCAAAGGGTGGCCTCCATGGTACACAGCCATCTTGGAGCAGTGCCTGGAGGGCTGCAGCCAGTGGGAAGCCCATATAGGGCCAGTTCAGGAAGGACGGCATCCTGTGTGAGGGATGGCTCAGGGCCAGGGCGACCATGGAGGAGTGGCAAGACGAAGTGTCTTAGACCGATCACAGCCCCCTTTCCCTGATCCCCTGTGTAACATCCCATTTAGTCTGTTTTGTTTACTTTTAGTTTCTTGTCGCTCTGATCTAGTAATAAGTAATAAGTTAATCTTTCTATGCTGAGTCTGTTTTACCCATGATGATAAATGGTGAATCTCCCTGTTCTTATCTCAACCCCTGAGCACTTTTTCATCCTATTTTCTTCCCGTTTTCCTTTGAGGAGGGGGAGTGACAGAGCTGTGTGATGGAGCCCAGCTGCTCATCAGGGTGAAACATCCACACAGTGACAACTGCTGAGTTTAGGTCCATTTACTCCATCTCATGTCTTGTCTAAATTCCTGATCTCACTTTTATTTAATGGTCCAACCTAGGCCTTCACCCAAACTCTTTGATCTCAGGTAACACTGCCAGTGGCCCAGTCAAGCAAACATCTGAAATAGGGATTGTTAGGCGAGATCTTTTCCTTCTTGTATGAATCAAATCTATTTGTTTAGTTTAAATTGAAAATCACAGTCCTTTGAATCTATGGAATTTTGGAAACTGAAAGAAAGAACCTTTCAAAATGTGTGAGAGTTTATAAAAGAAAAAAAATACTGATATAATTTTAGGCATCACAGCCAAATTTACATCTTTCTTTTCTACCAGCTGCTTGCTACTTTTATACAGAATGTTTATGCGTGACAAAATTATCTTCCTGGTCTTGACAAAAGAAAAAGAACAGAATACCTTGGGGATCAGTAGTAGCCCAACAGTGACTGTCACAGTCAAGTGCGTGTGTGCAAAGAACAGCATCAGCATCCAGTCAGACTGAAGTCTTGAAACAAGAATGAATCTGAAAAAAGAATTGTGTTGCAATTCACTGTCTTTTGTCCAGTGCATTCGATTTGACATTTTGAATGTTCCTTAGGTTTCTTTTCATTGAAAGGCCAAGCACAACTGGTTTTGTTTTGCAGTGATTTCATACAGACTAACCATTCATTATATTCACATGCTCTACCTATATACCACAAATTCAGAACAATTCGGGAAAAAACCACAAAAACAACAACACAAGCCAAAACAAAGTATAAAAGTAACAGCACATCTTTGAGTCATTGCTCAGTTCAGTGTTCTCACTCTATTTAGCTGTGTTTGTTTTTTTTTCCAGGTATTGTAAATAGTCTTTGGCATGAACTGAGTTATGGCAGTTTGCATTAAGGATCTGAACTGCTGATTTTAGGTTAAGTAAGCACACGTACTATGGTAATTTGTAGTGCACTTTGTAAATAGGGGATGTCCAGAGATTGCAGCTACAGAGTGTGGCTGATAAGCCAAGAAAGAGAGAACAGAACTGACCTGCATTTCAAGGGGGAGCAAAGAAATGGTGTCGATTTCAGGACCATTCATGGCCCAAGAGTCCTGCAAACACTAGGAAATGGGTGGCTGAATTTCACAAATGAAGCAGTTCCTTGCTGAGCTTTCTAAAAGAGTGGTAGAGCAAGCACTGCAGTTAGAGCAGCTTGGCTTTTCTGCTTTAGTGAGCTCTCAAAGATACAAATGGTAAGCAGTGCAATGGATGAATGGATGTACCATTGGCTTGTAATCTGCAGGTTTATATAAATCATTCACATCAAAATGAGATTTGCAGCTTACCGAAGATCACAGATGCACATTTTGCAGAAGCTTTTGTTAACAGAAATAGTCTGGCATTAAAAATTGGCTTATATGCCACAATAATATATTAATCGTTTCTTGTTTATTACTTTGCAAATACAGTGTTTCATGAATACAATAAAATGTTTAAAATTCTTCTCTCTGACAATACAGCTGTTGCTGCTAAGGTGTGCAGGCAGATGATAAGGCTCAGGCCAAGGGTTCAGCTATCTGAACACAGGAACTATCAGTGATGACACAAGAGACTGCTGGATATAACAAACAGCAAAGCAAAAAGCTACACATAGTGCCGGAGGGATGGCAGGGCATCATCTTAAAGACAGCCAAGCTCCGCAGGTAATTAAGGGAGTGCTGTAGGCCCTTGAGTGAGCAGAACTTGTGAGGCCAGCAGTCCTGATGTAACTGTATTGGCAATAGTCTACAAGGCTGTGATTACCTTGGTTATGATATCAGAAATACCAGATTTGAATACAGATGTAGCAAAATCGGGACCAACAGTAATGAGAAAGTAGCAAAAGAGTGGGTTGTTTATGGCAGAGAATACAAGGACAGAGAAGGGCTAAGGCAGATGGATTAAGAATAATCACAGAAAATCATAGGAAGGGCCAATACAATGGTCTACTGGCATGTGAGCAAACTGTTACTAACAAAGCTCTGTGCCTATTATTATAGAGACAGAGTTTCTATTCAAATGAGATTTTTCCATCAAAATTTTTCTCGGTAATATAAGAGGAAGTGCAATGCAGAAAAGTAATACTATGCTGATCAGAAGGTAATCAAGAACCCTGTTTCTGGAATGGGAATCACACTTCTAAAGAACAAACATAAGCAATTCAAGGTTTTATTTGGTGCTCACATTAATCTTCTATGAGCTTCAGGAGTTTTCAGACTGGATGGCTGCAACATAATAGTATGTGTACTTCAAGACTACAGTGCTTTCATGACAATTCAGATATGTCATATAAATGTACATCTTACACTGCAGCTCCTTCAGCTCCTTGCAGAACTTGGCAGAGAAGACAGAAGCAAGAAAAAATGCATGTAAAGTGAACTTGAAACTCAGTTAAGACTTGTATATATGGATATGTACATCATCTCAGGAGGGTCTCTGTATTTCCAGTGCATTTTGTTCATTCCTATCTACAAAAAAAAAAAGCAAATTGTTTCTTTAGCAAATCAGCATGTAGCAGAAAGGGAAGCAATACAAAATGTACATTAAAAAATAAAAATAAAAAGAAGGGGGAACAAAATCAGCAGACCCCAGGCTGAAAGAACAGATAATGGGAAAGATCTAGTCCTTCCGTGCCTTCTTCGCCTAACTGCATTACACTTGTTCTAAGTGAAGGCTTAGGCAGAAGAAATCACTCCAGAATTCTTTGCTTGGTTAAGATCAGCCAGTGTGGGAACATTTCAGAAAGATGAAAAAAGTCTTTAAATTTGCTACTGAAAGCAAGCAAATCACTGGCATGATTAGAAACACCAAAGGGACCAGGTCTAAGAGAGAGGAGTCTCTCCTTTTTCTCATCTTTTCAAGGAAAATCCTTGGGGTTGGATGATTACTTTCATCCAGTTGTTAAAAGAAACAGCTCACAAAATACTTCTCCTAATGCATCTTCTGTATTTTCTACCATGGACCAAAGTATGGTTTAGAACATTAATTATTAAGGGAAAATTTTGACTGAAAGGCTACCATATGAGTTGTAGGCAATTCAAATGTACCCTAATAGTAGTAAGCAATTCAGAAGTACTGTGACTGAGCTTTACACCTACCCTGCCAAGAATGAAATGAAAAACATTTCAACCAAATAGAAATTTTAAAAACACTTTTTCATATGTTTGTGTTAGGGAGTAAACAAGGAGATTTTGAATGTGCACAGATGTCAAGATATGGGGCTAGGAGAAGATTAAGGAAAGAAAAAGTGGCAAGCCTGTGAAGTGTAGTGAGCTTTATATCCATGGCAGTGAAAAAGAGCACCTGACAGGAACTGAGATGAAACATTTCTTTTCCTTCTTTTGCTGGTGTTTACTCAGAGAAAAATGCTGCAGCACAGAAGGAAACATCAGGAAGGCAGAGAGAAATGGGAAATCCGATACAGACCTGGAAACTGAGAGGAGTATTTGAAGATTGTCAGCGGAGTGGTGTAAAAAAATAAATCAGAGTAGATAAGGTCTGTCAGGAGGCAAAGAAGGTGTAAGAATGTAATAAGTAAGTCATAAGAATCTCCTGGTGCATGAGCTATCTTGCTGTTCTGAATTCCTTATTACAAGATGCTCTGAGGAGCAGCTCTGGCAAACACCCGTATTTACTTGTTGCTATTCTGATAATTTACAAATATGAAACACTGAGCTCATTATAAGCTTTCAAAGAAATACATGCGTTTTATTGCTGTTACAGCATAACAGTTTTTAAGTCAGCATATAAAGCACCGTGCCTCATGCACAAACCAGTGCAATTATCTCAACATACAGCTGCACCTCACCAATCCATTACACATCAGGGCACGTTCATATAAATCAACATTCTTACCTGCTGCTTTTCTAGGGATACAAACCAGTGAGTGGTGTGTGAGTCAAAACTGACACTATTTCTCCTACCTCTAGTTTATCACGTGTACTGAACTTTGGACAAATAACTCATCAGCAAGCAATATGGAAAAAAAACAACCCTAAACATACATTATTAACAAGTTGATCATGTACATTCTTGAATTCTATGGGAATAGTTTTAAGTTTAGTAATTAATTAAATATGAGACTTTCCCTTATGCAGCCTATTCCATTTACCCATTTTACGTTGCACCATATGAAACCTGAAAGACAAATGATTAATTACTAGATCTACAGATCACTTGCCTAATTGTATGGAATATAGCAGAGATTATGAGCTCATTGTGAACTGCAACAGCCATATAACGTGGCTCATGAAATGCTGATGGGACTGTCCGCACTGCATAGCAGAGATAAACACCCCACAAGAGGAATAAAAATTCAGCTGTGAGAAGAACAAAAAGAAATAATTTGCAATTAGTTTTATAGATAAAAAAGGAAGGAAATATGAAGTACTACAGTATCTTCTGCACGTGTGAGTATCTATATAAAGACAGTATACACACATAAATGTATATATCTACACACATAGGCATTCAGACTCTTTCAGATACTGTTACTGTACATCATACATCTGCTTTTAATTTTAAACTCTGATTTCTTTCTACATCAGGAATCTTTGCACTTGTGGTGTTTCAGCTTTTCAATATAGAAACTTTTAAGGCAATATCAATTAATTTCTTCCTTGAGACAATGTCTAATAAGTGCTTGCTCATCTTTCAAACTGGTACTACAGAAGCTTGACGTTACTTAAAGTAACAAATACAATTACTTGTAGCTTTGGTTCTTGTTAGAGAGGCAGCTACTGGCACTGCTAAAGACTTCAAGTTTTTTAGTCAACATTTTCATTTCAAAGGTTTGTAACTCAGATAAAACAATCTATTTCGGGTTTAAAAATTTCCACTGTTCATGACAGTTAATTTTGCTGATGCCCATAATATTATGAGTCACTTCTGTGGGCCTAACATAATTATAACGAATGACGTGTTTCTCTCTGTTAGAAGAAAAATGAATAAAGGAAGAAAGGGTCAGCATCAGTTTAGACTATGCTGTTAGAGCTAAGTCATCTGCACCCACCAGTCCTCTGGCTGCAGGTTCCAGCAGACACTCTGCTTTGACATCATTTTGCTTTTGATACAACTGAAATCATGTCATGGCCACCTTGAAAAACCTCCCCTTGAAGGAAACAGACACAGCTCTGCCACATAGCAGGAATACAGCTGGCACCTTCATGCCTTGCCTTGCATTCTGGGCTGATGTGGCTGTAAATGGTTAAGCCTGAGAAGCAAAGCTCAGTTCTGTAAGAGACCCCTGCAATGTGCTCTGAGCCAGCTTCAGAAGTTGCGTGTAATCTTGTTGTTACTCACACACTGTTTTTGGCTCATTGAACTTTTGTAACTAATCCACTGACAGTTGTATTTTGTGGAAGGGTTAGGACTGAACTCACCTATGCTCAGACAGTGGTCTTCTTGCTGCCTATGTGCAAGCCATCACATCCTAACATGGCAAGATGTCATGTTTCTCCTTAGAACTGAAAGCATTCTGATGACCACCCCAAGTAGCTACATTACAGACATCTGGGTGTGTGAGTTGAACCCTACCTCAACTCCTCAGCTCTGAACTGAATCCAATCAGCTGCCTGCACTAAAGGAAAATTCCATGTTCAGCTTTTTGTTGATTTTTGAAATTCTGTGCTTTGTCACTGGGTCTTAAGTTACTACTGACTATATATAAAGATAGAAATAAATTAAATTAAAAATACAGGAAGATGTAATGTAATGTAAAATCAGTTACTTGTCATACTTCTTTTTGCAAATACATGTTCTGTTGTAACTAGAACAGGTGATAGGTGACTTTCCTCTATGAGAGCCATCAACCAATCATTACTGGTTTGGTTTGGATAAGTCTACAAATATCTGTGAACCCCTATAATCAACAGACTGAAATAAAATATCTGCACTGAATACCTCATGAGAGCAGGTCCTCCAGTTCCTCCTACCATTAACAGTCTGTAACTGCTATAAGATGCATACTTCATAGTGTCAGAGCATTTCAAAACTTCTAATATTTTCTATGTATAGAAGCTCTGCTACCACTGAATTATATGTATTATTCTAGTTTCTTAAAAACACCTACAAAGGAATTCTCTATCAAGCAATCTTGATCCTCAAGTTTTCTCCAAACAAGCTGAATACAGATTTTGCTTCAGCAAGACATCAGGCTCCTTTACAAATATTATCAGTTTTGTTTTTAAGTACACTTATCTTGCATATGCAGAATCATGGCACTGAAATGTACTGCTCTTCAAAGTAATGAAATGTATTGCTCTAATTGCTCCGTATTGATTTAAGAAGAAACTGAAAATAAGAAAATGCATTCACAGAATGCTAAAGCCAAATTACTGTATTTTACTGTCCTGTGTTCAATGGAAGCCCTTAATTCAGAAGGCATTCCCCAGAATTCACCACATGGCCTATTTTCTCTCATTCTGCCTTTCTTCCAAAGTGTATAATGGAATAAATAAATAAATAAAGGAATAGAGAAATTAGAAGTAGAGCTGCATAGTTAATATAAGAGCCAATTATAAAATAACAGGCACATACCCCCAAAGTATATGGTTCATTTTTCTCTCTCTTCTACAACCAAAGTGAGAAGAGTCCCAAGTCTCTTACTGATAGAAATGATTAGTTACCACTGCTAACAGATGCTGAAAGTTTGAAAATGTTGGGCTTTCAATGACATTAAAGTACATGTAGAAAACATGTGCTGAAAGCACTCTCTGTGTAAGAAGTGTGGCCCAAATTTTGCTTATTTTTACCATTAAAACAAGATCTGGTGCAACTTTGAATATTTACAAGAATATATACGTGCTTTTATCCAGACTGTAAAAAAATACAAAGATAGAACAGAAATGAAAATGAATAAGTTGTATACAGATAGTAAAGATAATTACAATAAACTGCAGTATGAATGAATGATCCTTGGATCTGATTAATTCTGCAAATTTCATAATTTGCAGTTTCATGATCATACTCCGAGTTCCTAAGACAGAAGAGGGTATTTCAAAGCATTAATATATTGGAGTATTTTTACTGTTCAATGAATAATGCTTTTATAAAAGCTTTATAGTTAGAGCAGAGAGGGCATTCCTGTATGTAGATAATAATTAGTGTGACATCTGGTATGTAATACAAATGGGAAGTAGCTTTAAAAACGCAAGGTAAAACAACAGAGTTACTATGGTTGCCAAAACCAATGCAACGATAATTTTGTTACTGATAAAAAACAGAACATATTAATTGAAAAACAATTTATTATCAAAACCACTAATTACACAGCTTAAATGTATTGTGTAGAAGTTGTGCCTGAAGGGGAAAATTGTATTTACATAATTAGATACATACTATTAGAGCATTTTGTAATGAAAATCTGAAGATACAAAAATTTGCTCTATTATTTTCCTATATAGTCTTTCTGATCTCTCAACATGAAACAAGCAAATATATTTACATATTTGTTATACGAAACACAGATGTAACTAACTTTAAGTTGATAGCTGGATAGATGGATAGTGAAATATGTAAGAGCAAAATCCTTAGGCGTGATTTATCTTTGATGTCTTTCTAGTTCTGTTCTTTGCAAAGACCAAAATGCCTAAGTCCTTCTAATATGTTTCATCCTAAGGCTTAAAAATTACCCCTTTTTACTTATTAAGCACAAGAAATGTCTTCTTCCGAAGAATGATGGGAATTCCTATGTGAGTGACTTGCCAACAGATATATGGACAGGGAATGGGAAGTAAAAAAAAAAATATATTAAAAGATTTGCAGTAGCTATTTTATAACTGTCCAAACCAGGCATTCAGATGGAAGCAAATCTCCGACAGACAAAAGACTAAGAAAAGAAACAACTGCTTTAGAGACATAGATGGATGGAGATATGAATGGAAGGTGAGATGTAAACACAACATGGCCTCAATATGCCATGTGCATAAATTAATTAATCTTTAAATGTATCTCTTGCAAGTTACTTTTTTTAAAATATAACATTTTATTTGATCTTTGCATTATCTAATCGACCTGCCTGGTTATTCTTTAGCATTTTAAAAATATGATCATTGCTTTTGTTTGTACTGTCCATCGTGTTAGAAAAGGGAGCATTTTGGAACACTTAGCTCCATTACCCACCACACTGGACCAGCCTGTACCCTATTACAACTAAGGGCAGTCCATGCCTGCCCAGCTGGGATCTGCCTGGGCCATTGTTCATACTCTGCACCTTCTGATAACGAGTGACAATGAGAAATCCACAGTACATGATACATATCTGTTGTGTAAAGAAAGACACACTCAGGTTGGTCTTCTTGACTCAAACTTCTTGAAGATCTGAGATAGTGTATTTATGTGCAGTTGTCTGCACTGTCAACTACTCTTTCATACAAGAATTTCATATAAGGCACAACTGTGTCCAGAGACAGACATGGAATCATAGGATTACAGAACACTGGAAGGGACATTAAGATCATCCCATTCCAACCTTCCCACTCTTTCAGGATTTAGATCATACCTTCCTGACACTTGAAAGGGCAAGGGAACAGCACCTAAAGATGGTGAAGGATGTAAAGGCAGTAAGGGTATGACATCAGGAAAGGTAAGAAAACATTCAGGAAAGCAAAAAATCATATAAGGAAACATGGGAAATCAATAAATATGACACTCAATTTTTTAGCAAGGTTTACACAATAACTCTTCTTTGAGGCCTTAGGAAATTCCTTCATCTTTACTTTTACAGCTTTTGCATCTCTAAAACTTGAACAGCTTTATATTATAACAACACGTGTGCAATTTTAAATTGCTCTTCTGTGTGTTATAATCTTCAATCAACCATATCATTTCTTGGGAGACCAGACTCATTTAATGCACATGACAGAGAAATTCCAGCGATAAATCAAGGTTGGTTAATAAAGAAAGATGTATAATTTGTTGCAAACAACATTTTAGATGCCTAGCGAACAAGACAAAATGTTGCAGGAGAAAAAAGGTCTTGAGCACATGCAGGAGAACTGAATTCTAACTTCGTACCTCAGAGCTCCTCTGCAAATGCAGAAGTCACCACTTAAGCCACGTTTCACAGACACAATCTCAGAACATGTTCTTCTTGCTAGCTGGGGACCAACCTAGAATTTTTTTTGTTGCAGTCTGCAGCAGAACTGAGCACACTGCTATTAAAGCCTGTTGACCACTCTCTTGTGCCCCATCATCCACTTCTGAGTAGGTGGAAGATGGAGAAGCAAGCTGAGTGTGGGACTGCTTCTCTTATATCTTAAAGAGGATGAAAGCAAAGGCCAACAGTATCCAAAATAGTTGAAGGATGGGAAAGACTTGAAGCCATACAAGAAATGGATTCTGCTGCCTAGACAAGAGGAAGTCATAGCATCTCCTAGCCTCTCCCAAAGCCTTCTCCTCCCACAGGTGGCTTGCAGAAGAATCTGAATACAGAATTTACTGATACACAAATGTGGCTGAGACAAGCTGTTACTGGTTTCCTTAGGAGAAACACTTTGTACAAACAGTGACTACAGAAGGGTTATCGGCTTTCGTCTGTGATGGGGCAGGTATAAAGAACAATGAATGTCGCTGCCGGGGGCACTGCAACTTGAACTGCTCAGACCAAGGGTTCCAACTACTTCTGAGAAAGGAAAACTGAAAAATGTTGACTGCTCATTATAAAAGAAGAAAGAAAAACAGAGCATTACTTTTGGGGGAAAATTTCACTTTCCATCACCCTTAAACATGCCTTATTTTAAATTAAATTGACAGATGTAGTTAATCCAAGATGAATGAATTGCCCCACTTCATTTAATCTTGTAGAGGAGACATTTCTAGTTGCCTTTGTTGCTCTTCCCTACACTTACTTAAGATTTACTTTGTTCTAGTGATGGGAGACTGAGATCGCACACATAATTGGTAATGGGGACTATGAAAGAGATGTACATGGCATGAAGAGCAGTGGGTTACAATAAAAAAAAAAGGGCAGTAGTGAAAGCTGCAGAAGGTTTCTTTGTAAAACAGGATTCACTTCCCATTTCTGCTGTAAAAACTTTAGACAGCCCTGGCTGCATCGCTTAGAGTAAGCCTTTCACAAGCAATCACTATTTTCACATTTTCTGAGAGTCTTAACATGAAAACTAAAGGCAGATCTTCACCAGTGTTGAATTCTAATAATTACCTTCTGGCTGGGCTTTCCACACAGAGAAGGCTATAAACACAGCTCAGAAGAATTAGTTCCCAGATGTCTCAAGAGAGCACTCAAAAGAGATAGCTGTTGCTGACAATTTTTGGCATTAATCTTTGTACATTCATGCTAAGGAGAACATGGTTCAAGAATGCCCATTTGGAAATTAACAATCTTCATTCACTGAATACTCTGAACAAAGTACTCTAAATATGGCATAGGACCACATCAAATGGGGATAACAAAAAGAAATAATAATCACTCATTCACGGAATGCAGCTGAGGGCCTGTACAAAACTTAATAAGGGGGTCTTTATGAGGCTGTGCCACAATGCCCTAACTCAGAACTTTAAGGGAACCCTTAATTCTCAATCTGTCAGAGCCGGTCCTGCCAATTCATATCCTCTTCAGATGCAAGGATTATATAGTTTAAATATTAACAAATGAACAGTGGGAGGAAACCCTTTTGGGAACAGAGACTAAAATACTCCTTTGTTCCTTTTCCTGGCTGAGGGCATTCCGTAATTATGACAGAGTTGTGTGTTTGAAATTCCCTTGATATCCAGAACCCAAAACCTGAACTCCCAAGTAGTGCAGCAGCTAAGCCAGAGGAGCACAGCTCCTGCCAGCTGGGAATCACACTTGTGCTTAGGAAAAACACCCAGCTGCATTTGTTTAAAACCTGCCTTTAACTTCTGGTTTAAATAAAATGTCAAAAAACACACACAGGATACACATGGGGATTTTTAAAAGATGAGAGCTTAAATGCTGTCCACATTGGGTAAAACTCTGGTCCTAATGAAGACAGGATCCTCCATGCACCAAGATTTTATCTCTATCTTTCTTGCCAGGGGCTCTGCACATTAAACTTATTTTGTTTTTCTTTTAGTGGTCATTTTTTTGAGTACTGCGCTTACATCTCTTTCACTTAGATGATTCTTCCCTCCAGGTAAAGAATAATAGTTTGATCTGTGACACCACAAGCCTTTGGTTACCACAAGTTTTTCAGCCATTTTATTCTAACTTGAAATCAGAAATCAGGCTGTGGCAGGTAGAGGTATAGGATTTATTCAAGCCATAACAGAAAGACTTTGATGATGAGCCTTTTCAGACCCTCAGGTCTTTCTCTAATATCTCAGCTTGAGATCCATGCCATGGCTTGTCTAGGAGATGGATCCCACAGCTCCAACAGTGGTGCACAAACACAATGGAAATGAAAGAATCCAGGCAAGTGTGAATTAGAATACCCACAAATATCCAACACCAAGGAAAGTACATAATAACTTACATTACGTTACACTGATAAGCATTTACTGAAGGCAAATTTCTCTCATCAGCATATCAGAGCAAAAAGACAGTGTTAAAAATGTTGACAACCTTTTATGTCTGAGTCCATACTATTCTCACAGAGCACCCTCTCAAACTTAATGGAAATGTAACTATAAAACATTCACTGCAATAAGAGTCTCAGGAGATAGAGACTAAGTAGGATGATTAGTATGGAAAATGCTTCATAAGTCCTAGCTCCAGTAATCTCTGGTAGCATAAAGGCTTCATCTCATTATGACTTTCTAACAGAGCCTTGTTAATTCTCACTTTGCTAATCTGTGACCTTGAAAATTCCATCTCTACATTTCAGTGAGACAACGCCAGAAGGGTGAAAAACAGTGAGGCATTGGAGCATTGGCTACAGGTGACAGAATATATTACAAAATATTAATTAGCTTTGTATAAAGTCCTGTGCCCAGCTACATTAAATTAATTAACAAATCTTTCACAAATTATCATCATACATTTTTATTTGCCAGTTTAAATCAAATATCATAATCTATCACATAACTTGCAGCATAAAATCCTTCAGAAGGCTGTTCCCAGTCAACTGCAGGAATGAAAGGGGTTCTGCATTATGTATATTTCTCCTGATAGCTCTTTGATATAGATTATCTAGCTTTGGAACTAGGTCCTCCTGGCTGTAAGCTTTTCAGACTCTATTAACAATAAACACCTTCAAGTGTACACAGACATACTGAAGACTTGCACAAATGTTTACAAGGTAGTTCGGGTGCACAAAAGGCCCGAACAAAGGAAATCACAACCAACTGTATTCAGGCTTGTGAGTTAGCTTTGTCTGTACTATGCTTGATTGCATTTTGAAAACAAAAAGAAACATTAAAAACCCCTCTAGATGTAAGTTTGTCTTAAAAAAACAATCTTTTCTATTTCCAACACGTCATTTAGTATCAAACAGTCATATTTAGCCATTAACATCTGAGTTGTTATTCAGTTCACTACCGCAGTTGTAAGATGAAGGGAATAAATACATTTGTTGGCCATTATGCAACAACTACTGGTATCAAAGTTTTAATAATCCTACCCTGTATTACTGGCTGTGATATGCAGTAAAATTTTCATCCAGAATGGATCAGTGAAGATGACACCATGTTGCACATTTAATTCTCATTTGTTATTAATTTTACATCATCTCTGGTGATAATACTGTTGTATTATGACAAAACAGAGTTCTATTTTCTTAGTATATCCCTCCAAAAGGGCCCAGATGGAGTCACATTTCAAGAAGTACTTGTGTTGGGGTGTTAAGTTGTCTTTGCAAGGATTTATGAGTGCATACAGTAGTTCTGAGTAGATGGAGTGTTCTAGAATAGCTGAGTTAGGCCTGTAGGTTAAGAGTTAGTGGGTGGGGATTTAGGTAGGTGTGTGTCTAGGTTGTCTCGCATGCATCGGGTTTTGCGTAGCGGGTGTACGCGTCTGCGTGGGATTTAGGATGGTATATAAGGTATGTGACGCAGCAATAAATTAAGAGAAGACATGATGGCATCCATGTTTGTGTCTCTCTCCCCCAGACAGTTCAGGTCCCGGGATAAGTCGGGTTAATTGGTGAATACGTCATACTTATTTATACTTCTCTTCACATTGTTTACCCATGAGAACATCCACAAATGAGGAGCAGTGTGCCTGAGAGATCTTATATGAAGGAGGGAAGAGCAGAGCACAGCACAGGGATGAGAGGGAATTGAGTAACTTAGAGCTGTGGAAAGTCCTTGGTGAAGTGGTTTGTCCTTTAAAATGTTGTGTGTTAATACACACTGGCATTCTGTACTCCACTCTCAGTGAAAATACTCCAAATATCACTGTTTGTTTCTATCCATCTTGCCTTCACTCCCATGTGAAATGCTTTATCTTCCCCTTATTTTCAGCAGCAGGTCTCTCGCGAAGGAAGGAAAGGGCAGAAAGATAAATACTTAGATAAGATTTCAAAACATTTATGTATTTGAGTGTGGGTGGCAGACCTGTGCTGTACTGGAACCAAGGGTTCTAGGTGCAGATGCAATGAAACTATCCAGTGATTGGGATAAAGAACGTTTCACCATATAGCTACACCCTGGCATGGTACATTATAACACTATAAAATTAAGGAAACAAAATGTGTCATTTTTTTTCCTTGGTATGACAGAACTGAACTCTGCAGTGTGGCATTTTTAGCTCCTACCTATCCTAACCCCTGACAGCATATCTAGAAAATGTATTAAGTTGAAAAGTTTGGTATGCATTTCCTATTCCCATTGCTTTTGTATTAAAGTATGTGCAGTTTTATATGAAAGAGTGTTCTTGCAAGTTCTCTCCCTCCTCATACAACAGCACTGTCCAGTTTTGTGGGGCAAAAGTGCAAAGCCCTCCACAGTTATTCCTACCATAAGTTCTCAACGTACTAGTGTAGAATAGTTAGATATATTCAGCAATCCAAAAAAAAAAACCCATTTCTGTAGCACCAATCACCTTGTTACTATTGTCTTAGTTACAAACCTTTGAAAGTCACATAATTCTCAGTACATTTTAGTTATTTTAATCTCAGCCCATTTAAAAACATATAAGCCAACATTTCATTCTCCTCCATGCTATTCTAATGATGTTATGCAGCCTAATAAAGCTCTAATATATTCTAAAAGGAAAAGATATGTAAACAAAGAGCAACTAAGCCTTATTTTAGACATTAGAAGATAAACTAGAAAATGGACATACCAACAGCCATCATGTAATCCCAGCGGTCCATGAGGCACATATTGAAGATCAGGTGGTCAGATGTTTGCCCTTGACCAATTAGAGGAATGTTTCTCTCCAGATTTTGGGTTATTGCAGAAGTCCAGCCAACAAGAAACCAAAAGACTACCAGGAGAATTACAGCCAGCATCCTCATCACTCTCCCACCTGTCATATATGGAATACGCTGAGCAGTTCTGGACAGGAATACCTTCAAAACCCTAAAAAATTCAGACAGGGTGGAATTAAAAAGAGCACTAACCATGTTGTAAGAATTATATTTTTATTTTATTTCACTATCAGACTATTAAAAAATCAACATTTCTTCCCTTGACAGCATGTACAAGAGTAAAACCTGAAACATTATTACTTTTATATTCATCTTATTTAAATGGAACTGATTGCTGCCCAGAGAGTGCTACACAGCACTAATAGGAAATATTAGCTATACTTATGGTCGAGACACGCGCTGACATGCTGTGTTGTCAGGCTGTTTCGTACATTTCAGCTCCCAGTGGAAGACTCTTGTCTTGGAAAAGAGAAGGTCACATCCATAAAACAGCAACCACGTGCACCAGATTTTATTTCATTACAGTGCTGACTGTCAGCTCAACCCTAGTCATGCTGTTCCCCCATTGGATATTCTTCCCACAGAGCTTTCTGATTCTTGTAGAAGCAGTCGTGAAAGGCACTTTCAAGATGAAGGATTGAATTGTCCCAATGATTTTTACTCAAAACTACTGTAGCTGTGGATTCTGAAGCATGAGCATGGGCACTGAATGTCTTGCTATCCACGTGGGACTAATTATTGCTGAGGTTTAGGGAACTTGAAGTTTTTAAAAGCCCGTGCCAGATCTCCAACATTTACAGCATAACAAGCACCTCAACCACCTCCCAGGTCATCTCATGGACAGGCCAGGAAAAAAAAAAATTAAAAACACTCCAGATTAATATTTATGTTTATTTTTGTCTAAACGGAGGTAAAAGCAAGTGGTGTTACCTCTCAAACAAATAATAGCGCAGTGTCTTTTAAGGCAAAAGCTCAAAATCTTTTCCCTATCCATGGAAATGATTCATCCTTTGACTACAAACACAGCCTTCACAGTGTGCATTAGGTGAAGTCAGAGAGCTGGATGTGTTCAACATTATTCAGCTGTTTCCCTCCCAACAGTCACTCCACAGGGAGTCACAGTTTTTGATCTTCCCGTGTTTGATAGATGTTCTCCTCTCCCTTTACATATGCTAAGTGCTTTATGTCTGAAGCAGCTTCCCAAAGCCTTCAGGAAGGATAGGCAGGAAACTCCACAGATGCAAGGCAGACAATTTCTCTCTGCCTTCATCAGCTACAGCGCCCTTGTTCCAGGCAGTGTCAGTAAATCCTTCTTTTTTAGAGCACCAAAATTTAATATGAACAAAGGCTTTCCTCCTCCACACTCTGAACACCGATGAGTACTTAGCTTCTTGGAAGGAGAAAGACAGATTCTTTTTGTAATGAAATCAGAGGCACTAGCTTTTCACAGCTACAGTTTGTCTGACTAAAAGGGCTTCAGAAGAACCTGAGGTCCAGAGCAGCAATTCTCTCATCTTCCCGTGGTGATTTGAACACAAACGCCTGCTGATCACCCTTTCACCACTGGCAGGTGCATAGCTTCAGTCTCCTCTGTGCATTAATGATCGTGTATCAGAGCAAAAACGTGTCCTCACGAGTTCCTACCTAGAGCAGGCCCACTCACCGTGCTGTAGCATCATTCACCTTCCTGCACCTCTGATTCAGACACCATCTGAGTTCACCATAAAAGCCAAACTGCAGCAATATGAGATCAAACTGCCTAGGAAATGTGTTGTCTGATGATGTGCTCTCCATCAGACAAGTGGGCAAATCTCTGCTCTGAATTCTCAGTAGGCAATACTTAATCCCCTTTTTCTGGAGTGTTCTATATTCATATATTGGGTTGAAAAAGTTGGTTTTTTGTCCCAGTTCCGCATAGATGGACAAGGTGAGGACTTGGTTGCAAACACGGAGAGCTAAGAATGCAGGGCAGCCCAGCAGACAGGAGAAGAAGTGATATGAAGTAGAGATAAGGAACATGCTAGTTTCAGGGCTGGCTGGGATTATCAGTCTGGGAACTGCAAGCAAAGCCATGGCTGCTGCTGTTAGATGGAGCCCATAATCTTAGAAAATAAATGAGATCATACTAAATTTTCAGGTAATAATTTCAATAATCCACCCTGTGAACAGAAAGTGCGGCTCTTAGTACCATTAGCTGTTTATGCAGTAGGCACAACAGGTGAAGGATCCAGCTCTGACTGCAATGACCTGGCACGGGTTGTTTGCTTTTTATTTCTAGTATCTGTCATTTTGTGGCTTTACTGAGTCATCCTGTCAAACTGTTCTGTTCCAGACTGATGATTTTTATTGTGACATGAAAGCTACATCAGAAAGATAAGAGGTCAAGAGCTCTTATGAATTATATTGACTTCCTATGGGGGAGGGATTAAGCCTTATCTGCTTTTTCTGGAGTAACAGTGAACATGAGATCAGTGACTTAGAACTGGCATACCAAAGTGATTCTATTGAAAGCAGTGAAGAGGTACCTACAGCCCAAATAAGGCACCTTGCCAATACAAAAGAGATCTCATACCTCACACTTGACACATACGCACACGCACAAATACTGAGAGCAGGCTTTATCTATGTACCACAAAAGATTCCTAAAGAAAGAGCATCAACACTGAAGACCCAAGTTAGATGCATTCATACCATCAGTTATTGCCTTTAGGCTCTAAAGAATGAAATCCAACTGAGGGATAGAAATGAACAGCTTTCTATACCACATCTTGGCTGAAAGTCTCCAAATCACTCACTATTTCCCACATGATTCGTCATGGCTTTACAACAAAACAGGCCTGACGTCCAGCCCAGAAGAAGATACTCAATGAAATAAGGATTTATTTTTTTTGCTTTACTGAACCTGACCATCTGCAATCTCAGCAAACCTTGGCTGAGACCTGCATCTTACACATCACAGCCTGACCAGTAAAAGGTACAACAGTTAGGAAACTAAGTCTGGCAATTCCTTGAGTATGTGAATACTTTAGAGAGCTCCCATCCCATGTGGTTAATAAATACATGAGGATATCCTGATGGTACACTAACAAATGACTGAGCAGTAGCCTTGGGTACTGAGTGATTGGGGAACAGTGATATTCTAACAAATTATATTTACTTTCAAATTTGCTGTTTTGAAAGTACAGTTTCATTGACACCTTCTGCAGAGTTTTGAAGTGTTTTTCTATTAACGGAAGGTAATGTACTGTAAAAATACCTCAGATGCATGGCTAGAAAACTAGGCTGTGAAGATCTGTGAAGATGAGTTAAAATCTATTTTATTTTGGTATCTGTTAAAAGCTATCATTCATAAGCAAAGACACGCAGATCAGGACATGCTGATAACCCACTCAGTACTTTCCTACATTAGTTTCAATGTTACATGTATTGTGCCATGCCTTTAAAAATAGGAATATTCATACTGCATGGGGGAAGACTTGACAAAATGCATTATGTGACACTGAAATGTTATAAAGGTAATTCTCCAGTGCTTTGATGAAAGCCCTGGCTCTGCACCAATGTATAGGGAATAATCTGGGCTGCTCTAATTACCAACAGTTTCACCAGACTGAGGAAGTTCAGAAATCTTGGAAGGGAATTCACAAATAGCTCAAGGGAAGGCTCAGGTTATTAGGAAGCAAAAATAATCCAAGAGTTTCCCACTGCAATCAGAACCACTCACCCATTCCCATGAGTAGCACTGGCCTCTCAGCATCATGCATTTTGAATAGCATAGAAAGAGTATAAAAAACATGACTTGTTTTAATGAAAATATATTGACTTGAAGTAGATTCTTTCTGTCAATCTGTCAGCAAGCCTGCAATGAGCAAACTGAATGATCTGTTGTTTCTTTAAATGTAGCCTAGATTCTATCCTTTTTCATGTCATACACGTGCTTTGTTTTCTTCTTTTACCTCCCACCTGAGAAAAGCTCAACTTCCTGGTGGAATACAGATCAAAGAGCTTTCTCTGTGTGCAGCTGATCCCAAGGACAGTAGCTGGAGTCCTTTGGCAGATCAGCCAGGCTTTGTCTTTCTCCTGTGCCTGCTTGCTCCACAGCTCACTGCCCAGCCGCATGCATCTGTTCTGCTTGGCTGCCAGTCACTGAACCTGTGTGTGTGTGTTGCTTTTTGAAGGGTTTTTGTTCACATCACCATACTCTCTAGATGTGTCCCATCAGATGATTCCTCAGCTGGATTTACCCATCCTGGGTGTGTGCCAATAGATGCTTCAAGTATAGGGGAGTTGGGAAGCAAGAAAGCTCAGCTGGAGCCTGGCCGTGTCCACATAACTAGGCCTTGGTGATGCAGGACCAAGTCTCCTTTATGAAATCCTCATCTGCTTTGTGCTAATTATCTCTTCTAATAAACTTACTGCTCTAATGCCTTCTTGAATCCTGCTGAGATTAGCAGAACTATGGAGTGCCAGTGAAGCACCTGACATCTGGGCCAAGCCCGGACTGTACAGAGCTCCTGCAGATCACTTTGACAGTGACCATGCTCAGTGCCTTGCAAAGGGCCCTTCAGTCTGACCATACACACAAGCATTCCTCCTGTCTGCCAGTTATGGCAGCTGTTACTTTTGGTCACTATAGAGCTCACAAACACAGAATCTTGTGGGAGATTCCTAAATTTCTGAAAACCCTGTGGTGGTAGGGTAGGCATAACACTACCTCCTCCTGGATCTACAACAAAATGGTTGACATAGCCATTTCAATAACATGTTTAAATAATTACATCCCTCTCTTGCTAAAAATGAGGTCAGGTCCTCAGACGTTTTTCTCCATAAGCGAACCAATCTTCCTGAGCTCTTCATTCAAATTTGAGGTGATTTAGTGACAGAAACCTTATTTCATTGATTGTTAAAGCTCCTGCAGCTAGACTTCAGTCTGAAGATTATAAATTCTTCAGGCTATACAAGCTCTGGCTAAGCTAATTATTTGCTTCTTAAGAAATCATCAGGTGATTATTAACTTTCAGTAAATCTTAAGGCCATTCAGTACCTTACCCCTATCAAAGACTTTCAGAATAGGCAGCACAAAAGATCTCAAGGTGACTATTTATCAGGAAGCTTGCAGTGTGAAAATAGATTTAAGCACTGCCTGCAGGCAATCCTCTCCCACAACAGGTCAAAACATTTTCAGGACTTTCATTACAAAATTTGCTTCACAGAGTGCTGTGGAGTTAAAACTTACAAAGCCAACTCCCCTCCTGGTTTGGCTCACACCGTTTCCTTTAATAAAGGCTGATGAGTTAAAGCAGTGGGGACGACACAAATCCTCTTCCTTGTTAGTGCTGCTCCACAAAGGCATTCTCTCCCGCTGAAAACATTCACAGACAATTGCAGCAACCTTTCTGAATGTCAGAGCCGTTTTCTTGTGATCAACAGTAAGATAGCTGGTCAAAACCTTATGCCAAAGCTTCTCTTCTTAAAATAGGCACACTACTGATAGCAAAAGTCTTGCTACGGGTAAAATCCAAATCCAGACCAAAGTAAATTTGAGGATGGCTACATGTCTTGATCCATAAAGCTTTTCTTTCCTTTCTGCTTTCTTATTTCACTGGCAAGCATTGTACTTCTGAGCAGAAAACAGTAAGCCCAAATTGGAAAACACAGTACTATTCCCACATTTTGAAGGTGGCCACAAAGCCAAAATATCTCCTTCCTTTTAAGCTAAATACAATAGACATCTGATCCATTTACATAATTTGAAGAATTGCAGCTTTAGGAAAAACAACACTTAAGAGATTTTCAACAGGTTTTGCAATCAATAAAAGTGTTTCCCCACTGTTGTGAGACCCCACAGCCTGACGGCTAGATTTAGCTCACCATTTCACAGTCTGGGGCAGCTATCCTTGAGAACCTGTTAATGTGCAGACCAGTAGAGGCTTCTGAAGCATCCCCAGTCTGCAAGTTCCCCATACCTACTCTACAGGAACAAACCAGTTGACTTCCAAGACCTAAGCATAGAATTTGAGTTTGGCTTTGTCATTAGTGACCACTGGCTTTATCACTAAGTATATTATCTTCAAAAAATATATAGATCCAGTGAAAAGAAAGAGACCAGGAGAAGAGCTGCATCTGTGGAATGCCCACTAAAGCACCATGCACAGCATAATTTGGCACTGAACTTGAAAGCACTTGTTTCCCTTTCTGCTGTGAAATGATGTTAATAGGTACCACTTAAATATGACAATCCATTACTGAAGATGCAGGAAGCAAACATCAGCAACTGAAAGGACAGGAACTTCTCCCATCTTTATACACATCACCATTTTTTATGTCCTGATATCTTTTAGAATCATAGAATCACTCAGGTTGGAAAAGACCTTAAAGATAATTGAGTCCAACCATGACCCAACCATACTACCCTAACTAATAACCCTCTGCTAAACCATGTCCCTGAGCACCACATCCAAACTGTTTTTAAACACATCCAGGGATGGTGACTCAAATACCTCCCTGGGGAGCCTATTCCAGTGTTTAACAACCCTTTCTGTAAAGAAGTTTTTCCTGATGTCCAACCTAAACTTACCCTGGTGCAACTTGAGGCCATTTCCCCTCGTCCTGTCACCTGTCACCAGTGAGAAGAGACCAAGCCCACTCTTGCTGTAAGCACCTTTCAGATACCAGAAACGAGCAATAAGGTCCTCAGCCTCCTTTTCCCCAGACTAAACAGCCCCAGTCTCTTCAGCATATTCTCCAAGCCCTTCACAAGCCTCATTGTCCTTCTTTGGACCTGCTCCATCATAAAAATGTACACAATTTTTTTTTTATCATATCATGCTCCCAATCTTATATCTTCATGGCTAATCGTATACAGCCATATTTTCCAAAGATGAAAAGTTCCCTATTTCCAGCTGACATTAATGAGGTTGACATGAGTGGAACTTCCAAGATTCATGTTTTTCCCAGAAATCAGTACAGTTAATATCTGGAAAAATCTCTTCTTCTACTAGTCCACATAAGTTAACCATGCAGAGTTTTTATGTGTTGGCACTCAGTTAAGTAATAATGAGAACAATCCAGAAAAGCATTTCTTTTCAACCACAGTGAGAACAATGAGAGAGAGGAATGGCAGCACAATGAAAGGCCCAGTCTTTGTTGTGCTCTGCATTCATTTACATGCATTCATAACAACAGCAGGAAGACAGACAACCCAGTTGCAAAATAAAGAACTTGTCCCAGTATATTTTACTGTACTGCTTTACATGTAAGAATGAGCATTCATATCCAGTGGACACAACTTCCCTCTCAAATTCACATAGCAGGATTATTATACAATGTATAGATGATAGTGATTAATCCAGTGTGGTATAGAGAAGGCTGAGGAGGGTGTTGGTCAAAAAGTGCCGAAAGAAACATAAAAGTAATATTTAGCTAAAATATTTGTTGAGGATTTTGTGCTTACTTTAATGAAATCAATGTTAACCACTTTATAATATGACTGACAGGCAGCACTGTTTTATATCAGCTGTGTTGAAAATGAAGCTCTTTATCAGCATTGTGTTCTCCCTCCACTTGTGGAAAAAATATTAACTTTATCTTGTGGTCTGTGCATGCAGGTATCACAGCCAAGACCTTCATGTGTATTTGAAAGGAAAGTTTATTCTTTGTCTTGTCTGCAAAAGACAAGATTCAAACCATACACACAACAGATTAAATCAGGAACATCTCCACCTGTCACAAGATACAGCAGTGTCACCACCAATGGTAACCGAGACCAAAAGCAATGCTAACTTCTTTGGATAAAATTTGCACGTGATGAATTATATTGTTATTACTAAAACCAGCCTCCTGCAAGTAGATTTCATTGAAGGGAATGAAAATGCTGGAAATGCTACAAAAGCCCATCAGGTCTCTGATCAAGTCAATCAGTTCAGAGAATGCCAAAATAACTGAGATATGAAAGGAGAGGTTTAGAAATTACCTAATCTGACACTCTTGACTAAAGATGCATCAACTACAGCAGGTTACTGAGGACTTTGTACAGCTGGGTTTGGAGTTACTTGTGTATGTCAAGCATCTCCCACAGCAAGGAGAGGAAGAGCCTAATTCTGGCATGGAGGAGCATTGACCTTATGTACAACAAAGAGCACAACATGTGAGTTAAATATCAAATGCTCCCAGAGCTGATCGACATGCAGTTCTCAGGATCACAGGAGACACTTAAGACCTAGGAAAAACGTCAGATGTAAATTTGCTTCACCATAAGGGTGCAGATATTTGGCATCAGGGGCTGAAGTACCTGCAGCTCTCCCTTCATTTTCAGTCTTCTTACTCTACATTTGTAAGTCCTCCAGTCTCAAGAGCAATAATGAGATATGGTTCCAAACCTTAATTATTTCAAAACTCTTGTATTTTCTTCTAAATATAGATGATGTCAGGGGCAAACAAACACTAGATGGTAGCCAGGCTGCTCATCACATACACTCCCTGCCATACGGCCCAACTTATTTTTGTTTCCCTCAGCATTCACTAAGAACATCAGAAAAAAGGTTATTCCACAGTACAAGCAAACAGACCAAAATAGAATTGTTCTGATCTAACCTCCTTCACACTCCAGTATTTGAAAACCTCCTCCTGGTGTAAGAACGAGTAGCGCAGTGACCATGTAAGAAAATGAACAACAGTATGTGACTGCAGCATCTCAGCAGAAGGAAAAAAATATAGTCCAAAGTCAAAACCAGAGGAATGAGAAGAATGCATTTCTTTTGTTCAGGGTACTAAAATAAAGGAACAAATTACTAAAAAAACCCACCCAACAAATAAAGCGCCCCATCTGTGTAAAATATATATCCGATTAACTGTTGAAGGCTAGATTCTTCTGCCCTGACTGGCCTCAGCTTGGTTTGTGCAAGCATCACAGTACACAGCAGTGCAGAATATCTCAGTAATTTTGTGTATGCTATTTTTGTTTGAACCCAATATGTTGTCTACCACTATCGTGATTTAAGCAGATGAGTTACACTGACACTCTTCAGGAGATAAAGTTGCTCTGTGCTTGTTCTTTTTCCAATGTTTCATACAAAATATGACAATTAAAATAAATTTGAAGAATTTCTAGAATTACTGTATAGTGTCAGCAGTATCCAAATAAAATTATTTTTTTCATAGATTTCTATGTTCTTTTCCCAGGTAAGTGATCAATGAACTATATTTACTCTCAAGTCTGCGTAAGCATGGGTAGCAATGAGAAAAAAAATGCTAACTGGGTTAATCACAAGCACTTCTAAGGAAGCTGCAGTTTCTTGGAAACTAATTTCTGAATGTCTGTCTGAATTTAAGATTTATGAAAACAATGAAATATTTTTAATATCTTGACAAACACATGCTGTGTGCTACCTCCCACACTCAACAAACTCACTTGTTGCCTCCCTTGCAGTGTATGATAGCATACTTGTAGGAATTGCCTCAGCATCCAGGATTGCTGATTGTCTCCTGAAGTAACAGCCTTAACGATGTCCTTAAAAATATCTGCCAATGACTCTAATGAGAGTTTACGGGTCAGGATCTGCAGGAGCACCCATGCGGGTAACAGTGTGGTGGGTATCTGCCTGATCAGGACAAAGTAGATGAGGCCTCATCAGACTACTGATGGAAGCCTTTTGCTTCCGTGTCCTGGTCTTCATGGGATCTTCAGTAACCTGTTGGAAGTGCTACACATTAGGGCACAGACAACCCAAGATGTCTCTGGAACTCAATTATGACAATTTCTTACCACAGGTAAAAAACATGGCATGGAAAAAAGTAGCACCATGCCCAGCTGGATTCTATATAGTGTTGCCTCGTATTTCCCATAAGATAATGAAAAAAGCGAGAAAAGCAGAAATTAACATAAACTACTAAAGCCCAACAGGCATGGGGAGATGACATGGAGGCTGATTCTCCTATGTCTTGCAGCACAGCAGTCTATTTTTTCTGTTCATTACCTTAACCTGCTCGTTGACTTCCACAGTGCTATGGAAAAGAGCCAAAGGTGATGCTTAAGGTTTGGGTCAGAAATTGCTTGGAGACATTTTTCTTTGAATTGGCTTACTTTGGATGAAAATATTCTCTCCTACAACTTCTCTCTGCTGTTGCTTTCACTAAGAAATGAGAGACATGGTATCCCTGACTAGTAGATCTTTTCTACATATGCCAAAATACACATTTCAAATTGTAGTTCAAAGCACTCAGCTTAGTGAATTTTTTCTAGCTTTCTTTTAATACTGAAGACAAACAAAGAATTAAAACTCTCAGAGTATATCAATCAAAAGGGAGACAACAAATTTTCTGATATTCAGATAGCATGGAAATGAATTTCAATTAAAGTGTTCCAGTTTGCATGGATCATTGAAAACCCTTTTGACAGTAGTTGCTGTGAATCATTAACACAGAGGCTGTATTGCAACAGACCATTTAAATCATGGTCAAAGGCTGAGTCGTCAAAGGTTCCAAGCCAATATAGAAAAACCAAAATGATGTGTTTATTTTTAGATAAACTGAATTAAAATTACTCTTCTGTTCTGAAGGAGCATTGTGAAAGACAGAGGACAGCTAACCTAAATTTAAAAACAATCAGGAAGAAAAATAAAGAAGAATTGATAAGACTTCTTTCTTATTAATAGTCAGTCATTGATCCAAATTCAGACTTTGTGACAACCATGGAAATGGTTATCACAATGGCTAATCACAAAAGAAACAGATCTGGACTTCTGAATAAAGCAAACAGCTTAAATGTTCTTCATACAGTATGAAGAAGTTAACAAAACAAATCAGCACAGACTGACTGAAGAGAGAGGCAAAGAGAACAGAAAATATATTTTCATTAAAAATAGTCTTGGGATACATCATTTGGTTTCTGTGTTCTATCTGACAAGTCTTGCAAATGACATTGATGGTTGTGACTTTGCATGGTAATGCAGATGCATGATGACAGACCGGAAGCTTTCCAGGGCAGGGCATGCTGCCAGTTCTTCCTATATCCAACTATGCTCGAGCTGCATCCAGGCTGCAGCAAGCTAGGAAACAGCTAAGCACAAGTGCTCCTTGCCTTCTGAGAAGGCAGGTACAAAATCTGTCTCCCTAGTTTTGATTTTCAGTACGCTTCAGGTCACTCAGTTATACTATTCACAATAATCCAGTATTCATTCTAGATTTCTGGGACCCACCACAGGGTCTGCATTTGAGATTTGGAATAAATAGTAGTGTTTGAGTTTACAGGACGATGGAGAAAAGAGTGCTCCAGGGAGACCTGATAGTCACCTTCTGAATATCAGAATGCCAGACAAAAGAAGTAGCAAGCTCAAGAACAAAGTTCAAAGAGTACAAACAGATGGTGGCCATCACTGCATTTCCTCTACTGCAAATGACAAAAGGATAAGAAAAGATACAGAATGGCGAACAAGGATTCTGCGCCTCATCTCTTGTCCACATCAGTGACATGGATGTGAAAGCGAATCTCAGTGTGTATCTCAATGTGATAAACTGCAAGAGTTTTTTCATGGGGCTTCTGGCCCTGAGGGATCAGAATGAAAAATATTAGAGTGAATGCCATAAAGAAAAGGTGAAATGTCTTAGTAAGTGGGGGACTCTGTGCTGAGGGACACTGAGGCGCCCACTTGCTGCCCAGATAATCTCTCTAGAGAGATTTGCTGCCTGCTGGGGACCCACATTCATGGCATCATGAAGAGACTATCAGGTATGGTAAAGAAGAGGGCTAATAGACTGGGAATGTTGATGCTGAATGGGATGCAACCAACCAAGAGAGGTAAGAATATAGCAACCAGCAAGCTGGCTGGGCTCATCACCATAGCTTTAAACTGGATTTGATGGGGTAATGGGATGTACTGCTGAGAAATAGAAAAGAGCTACTGTCACTTTAATAAGGAACAGGGGAAAACCTCAGATTTGTCCCAGTGGAATCTGGGAGGGCTCCTCCAAGAAAGTAATGAGCATTCATTCAAATACAGTAAACACTTTTTTAGGTTACATGTTAGGAAGAAATTAGGAAGAAATTCTTTATTCAGAGGGTGGTGAGGCACTGGCACAGGCTGCCCAGAAAAGCTGTACACACCCAAGGTGTGGAGGCGTTCGAGGCCAGGTTGGATGGGGCCCTGGGCAGTCAGATCTAGAGGTTGGCAACCCTGCCCACGGCAGGGGGTTGGAACTAGATGAACTTTAAGGTCCCTTCTGACCTACACCATTCTAAGATTCTATGGTAAATTGAATGGAGAATTGGTCACTGTTTCTGAGGAAGGGCACTGACAGTTTCTTTACAAAAGAGTAAGTCACAGATAAAAGAAAATATTACAAAATAGATGTCCTTACAAACTCCTAATTTTTAATACATTCAGATGGTAACATGGCCAATGTCTCATTTTTATAGGTGTAATAGGTTTTATTCATCAGAGGTTAGTATGAGTTGATCCTCACCAGAAGCCACGAATTTCCACTTCTAGCAGAGCTTGACAGTCAGCACCTAGAAGGATCTCAGAGTAATATATATAAGCAATTTTCTCAAATAGAAATGCGTGATTTGTAAACTGGAAGAGATTTGGTCACTGCAGCCATATTCTCCAAAGCATTTGAAAAAGTACAGAGAAGCAAAGTCCAGAGCTGGATTATGTTAATCCGATTTAAAAGAAAAAGGTCTGTCCACTTTAAGATAAAAGGCAGACTTACTGCTGAGGAAAGATCCTGCATAAAGTAATTAAGGTTGTTACTAAGAGATACTGGGACAGTGTAACTCTGGCCCTTTTGTCAGTTTTGAGGCTCTCGGCACTACATAGTTTTGTTCAAAGCAAATAAGAGAGTGATTTCTGAGGTGCAAGAGAAATAGGTCAGAAGGAATATATAATGGTTATTAAAAGACTGGCAGAAATTGTAAGAGAGCTAGGAAACATGGGGTCTAATAAAAATAATATTAAATATAAAGCTTGGTGTACAACTTCATAAAACAAATATGAACAGTGGCATGAAATAGAAATTAAAAAAAAAAAAAAAAGTAATGCTGAAAATCAAATCAGAGAAAAGACCCTGGTCCATTTCAAGCAACAGGGCAGCACCAATGAATCCCTGGCTGCCAACATCCAATGTTTTGCAGAATAAAATATCAAAAATGAGCATATCTGCGCTGTTGAAAATTGATGCCAGAGGGTCCTAGTGGATATATAAAATGATACTTAAGGAAAATCAAAAAGCCTAGCAAGATGTGTGCTTGTATGACTGGCTGGTACTCTGGAAAAAGATGCTAGGGGAGGAGAACGCTGCAGAACGCAGGGCTTCCCCACCAGCTGCTCTGCACTTACATGAAGCTGTAACCTCCCAGAGGCACATCTAGGAGGAATAGGAGGCATCCCCTGTTGCAAAGTTCAGGTTAGCAAAACAGGTTCACTTAAGTCACTGCTATTCTGGTAGCTTTGCAATTAAGTAATGCTAACTGTTCATTCTCAGTCAGGTGCTATGGTGCCACTCCATTGATCCAGTCATTACATCCAAGAAAGGCAGCACAGCGTTTTATGCTACCAGTGGTTTGTTAACACTGGTCAGGTAAAGACACGTTTTATCAAAAAATTAATAGAAATTTTTGGCCTTGACGGTAAGCCAGAAAAAGCAACTTATACTTAAGAATATTTAGTCCAGGCACCAGTTCTCCCAGTACTAAACATCTGCATTGGGGTCTAATCAGGATGAATTTTAAAGCAGCTGGTATATCCCATTAAACAGTACTGCTCTAAACATATCCTTTCAGTTTACAAGTATGCTTAATTCTGAAACTGAACCACATTATTATAGATGATATAATTTATATTGTGTGTTTGTTTTTTGTTTCTTAAAGACTAATATGGAACTAAAACCAAATTATAAAGTTTGATACATTGTGTCACACGGATTTTTCTATGCAAACTCCAGTAATTTGTAGTCATGCTTAAGTATATCTTCCAAGAAGGGATTCAGTTTTGATCTGGAAGCAGTACAAAGAACTTTCCATATCTCTTGTTTGGTTTTTCAGTAGCGGAGCACCGTTGCTGTGAAAAACTTGTGCCAGATTGCTCATTTGAATTTCAGTGGCTTTGGCTTCCAACTACCAGATCTTACTAAGCCTCTGCCCAGTAGATTAAAGAGTCTTTCATGCCTACTTTTTTCCCCCCACCTTGTTTATATATCACACACACACACACACACACACACACACACACACACAAAATCATCTTCCAGTCTTTTTGATGATCTAAACAACAGATTGGATTTGAGGGTATCAAACACTTTTCTAAGCCCCCAAATATGTTCTGAACCATATCCATCTACTGGATACCTCCCTATTGCAAAATGAATTCCTTAGCGGTAATCTTTGAAACAAAAATTTGTGATATTAACTAGTTCCTAACCATAATTTCTTTTGAGTCTATTCAAACGCACCTCTTTGACTAAGCCCAAGGCACAAGGCAATGAAGATTACTTTTCATTACTACCCCTTCTCAAACAAAATGTACCATTTCATCAAGCCTTGCGCTGTCCACAAATTTTATGAGTAATGATTTTGTGTTTGGTTCTTCATTGCTACTGAAAATGCTAAATGGTTTCAGGCTTACTTCTTGATAAGATATGAGCTCACTAGAAGCACTCCCATGCAGTCATGATTTTTCACTGATAACCAATGTATGTTATCTGAACATCTCTCCTTCTTAGGAGATTTCTTCTCCTTACTTAGCTGTGATCAGCCCATGTGTGGAGTGTGAGTCATACACTCAACTCCCTCTTCACAATCCTCCACAAATAGCCTGTAACAGGCATTGCAGTGTGATGCCTGGCTTCTCTTTTATGCCATAATCCTACCCAGCACAGCTGGGCAGCAGCTACCTTCTTTTACTGACTAATTCTGTCATTCCCACAGAAAGAAAAAAACAGCCTGTAGAACTAATTCACATGTATCGCAAGTGTGCAAGCTCACCTGGAACAAGGAGGCAGCTGTATTACACAGCAGCACAAAGTTTCACCACCTGATGGGATTCTGTACTGAGCTGCATTTCAGCTTCATCATTGAAGCCCTCCTGAAACCATAGGATGTGCAAAACCTGACGTTTCTCCCATTATCCACTGTGGTGCTGTTGCATGCGCCATCATGAGATCTGAAAGGTCTCCTGGTACCTGTGGGTCACTGCAGAGGGCCTTACCACCCACTCCTTTTCTTCTAAGCAGGACAGCAGTATAATTTCAATATTACAAAACTGGATGCTTTCTTCACCTTCTCTTGCAACTTTCCTAGCCAAACTTAGTCCACTGAGATAAAGCAGAATGTGTGCTACATTAAGATGATTTATAAAAAGGGAACTATACAGCTGTACTTACAATATATTTATATAAATTAAATATTAATAGGAATATGTACAAATATTTTTAAGATTACAGTGCTCTAATAAAATTATATAGTTTAGAATTATAGAATGCCCTAAGTTAGAAAGTACCCACTAGCATCACTGAGTCCCAACCCTGGCTCCGGCTAGGACTGCCCAATATCCAAACCCAGTGTCCAGTAGTGGTGTCCAAACACTCGCTCATTGAACTCCATCACTCAGGGCCATGCCCACAGCCCTGTGCAGCCCGTCCCATGCCCACTGCCCCTCTGGTTGTTGCTGGGCCAAACTGCACTCAGAGCAGGAGCTGAGGCTACACAGAGCAGAGCAGACAAGCTGTCCTTCCCCTGGTGGCAGTGCTGAGCCTGGTGCACTCCAGGGCACAACTGGCCCTTTGGGCAGCCAGGGCACACTGCTGGATCACATTCAACTTAATGTAAGTCAGAGCCCCCAAGATCTCTTTTGTGGAGATGCTCTCCAGACTCCTATGCCCCATTCTGAACACATAGACAGGGTAGCCCCGTTCCTTGTACGGAATCTGGCACTCCTAATCCTCATGCAATTGTTGCTTGCCCACTAATTTGTAAAGATCTCTGTGCAAGCCATCTCTACTCCCAAGGGCTTCTATATCTCTTTCTGATTTAACATCATACATGAACTAACTTAATTTACCTTCAAATCCATTATCAAAGTCATTGATGAAAACATTAAAAAGAACTGGTACTAAAGTGTAGCCCTGCCAAACCTCACTAGTGACTAGCTGTCAGCCTGATGTAATCCCGTTTACTAAAACCCCTTGAGACCAACTCATCGGCCAGTCATTCACACAACACAGTCTGGTTTTGTCCTGCTCTATGCTGGAGACTGTGAGAAACAGAAACAAAATCTTTGCTGAAATCCCAAGAGATTCAACATCAACTGGCTTCTCTTGTTGAATTTCCTCTGGATATCTTTGTCACAGTAAATTAAACAAGACTTTCCCCTTGCAAATTCATGCTGACTGTGACCAATGACTGCACTGCCTTTCAGTTGTTTTTCACAGCATCATAGAATGGCTTATGTTGGAAGGGACCTTAAAGGTCATCCACTTCCAACCTTCTGCTATGGGCAGGGCTGACAACCACTAGATCAGGCTGCCCAGGATCCCACTAACAATTTTCAAAATCTCCTGGAATAATTTCCTCCATGCTTTTGCTTGGCACTGAAATTAGACTGACAGGCCTGCAATCACTGAAGTCTTCTCTCTAGGGACATTTGCCAGCTTTTACTTGAATGTGATCTCACCAGATTCCCAAGACTGTTGAAAAATAATTGAGTGATGACATCAACCAGCTCTCTGAGTACCCTGGGATGAATCCCTTTGGGTGCCATAGACATGTACACATCCAGCTAGAGCTGCAAATTGCACAGAATTTTGGGTTGGCTGGGAGTTTGTTGTTACCACAGTCACAGTTGTCAGACAGAATGCTCTGGTGGTCCCAGAGCCTGTGATCAGTGCCGAAAACAAAGGCAAAGAAGGCATTAAACATATCTGCTTTTTTGGCATCCCTATTGGTGAAGTGACCAACATCATCAAGTAAAAGACTCCTGTGTCACCTCTCAGTCTCCCGAGGATGGGAATGATTTTGCCCCGTGGAATGAAAGCCCAGCCCAGGCTGCAGGCACAGTGCTAAGCAAAGAAGGTTGAGGGGGGATGAAGAGCTACAGAGATGCCCCCTCCTTGTGCTGCAGGGAAGCACTGAGGGATCACAGAATTGTAGAATCACCAAAGTTGGAAAAGACCTACAAGATCATCCAGTCCAAGTGTCCACCTATCAGCAATATTGCTCCACTAAATCATATCCCTAAGTACAACATTTCCTGAATATCTCCAGGGACAGTGACTCAACTGCCTCCCTAGACAACCCATTCAAGTGCCTGACCACTCTTTCAGTGAGGAAATTTTTCCTTGTAACCAACCTGAACCTCCCGTGGTGCAGCTTGAGGCCAATGCCAACTAGTCCTATAACTAGATGGGATGGGGAAGGCCTCAGGAAAAGTGGTTGCTATGGATGGCAGTGGTTGGTGCAGGACAGTGCTGCCTCTTGTTGAATTTTTTGCTTAAAGATAACGTTTGTTAGCCCCATTCCTGTGCTGAGCTTCATCAAGATTAATTCTGCACTAAGCATCCTCATAACAGCTATGCTACATTTTATTACTTTATATAAATGACAGTAGATATTGTATTCAGAAATGTGAAACAGAACCATTATGCTGTCTAGTTAAGGCTAGTTATCGCTTGAGAATGGCAAGGATACAAAAAGACCTAAATAGGATTTTAATAATGCAGATTTTATTGTGCAAAAAGAAAAGCCATAATAAAATGGAGTATGACCATTATTTAATCTAGAAGCACTACCAAAATGAGAATTTCATTTTGAATGTGCATCATACAAGAATACTACATGGAATTACTTAACTCTTAAGCCTTGTTTTTATTTATACCATAAAATAATAGACTAGAAAAAGTTTGTAGGAGGCAAGAGAAATGAATTATACCCAAGAAATGAATGAATTAGATTAAGACACATTAAAAAGAAAATAGATTTTTCCCTGACCAGCCTAATTAGTGGAACTTAGTTCCGTATGAACTGCATGTGTATAGATTTTTGCAGCACGTCCAATTCCCTTTCTTTCTTCCTAAACTGCATCTCACAGCCTTCAATTTGCTCTGCCTCCTGCCTTTAAAGGCCCCTATTCTCTCCTAATTTTTCTAACAGCCAGGCAAGAGGCAGAGCACATAAACTGCCAGCCAGCATGGGGCAAACCAGCCACATGATCTTGTGTCTTCCACCTCTCTACCCTGTGGGATTGTTCATAACTCTGTTTTATGCTCCAACATTTCTCACAAAGCTTTGTAGGACTTTGTGCATATAATATCTGCTTCTCTGATCTCTACAACTGAATTTGGCCAATGGGTTTCAAAATGAACTGACAGATAATGCAAATCCTTTTTCCTTGGCATTTGATGCAGTTGGTGAGATGTTGCTTTAGAAGTCGTCTGCATCATTTACACCAACAACCTCATTCAAGAAACACCACTTTTTTTTTCCTTTTCTTTTTCTTTTTTATCACAGACACCCCAGACATCTTCCTCAGGACAAGAACTCTCTCTTCTCATAAAAAAGAAATACCTGTGCCATGAGCTACAAGCACAAGAGCAAGTGGCATGAGACCACACACATAGAATCATAGAATCATAGAATCATAGAATCATAGAATCATAGAATCATAGAATCATAGAATCATAGAATCATAGAATCATAGAATCATAGAATCATAGAATCATAGAATCATAGAATCATAGAATCATAGAATCATAGAATGGTTTGGGCTGGAGGGGGCTCTTAAGATCCTGTAATTCCAGTTCCCCTGCTTTATGCAGGGACACTTCCCACTAGACCAGGTTGCTCAAAGCCCTATACAGCCTGGTGCCGAATGCCTCCAAGGAGGGGGCATCCACAGCCTCTCCAGGCAACCTGTTCCAGTGTCTCACCACCCTCACAGTAAATAATTTCTTCCTAATATCTAGTCTAAATCTACCCTCTTCCAGTTTAGAATCATTTCCCCTCATCCTGTTGCTACATGCCCTTATAAAAAGTCCCTCCTCAGCTTTCCCATGGGCCCCCTTTATGTACTGGAAGGCTGCTCTAAGGTTCCCCAGGAGCCACCTCTTCTCCAGGCTGAAGAGCCCCAGGTCTCTCAGCCTGTCCCTGTGAGAAAAGTGCTCCAGCTCTCAGACCATCTTTGTGGCCGTCCTCTGGACCTTCTCCAATGGTTCAATGTCCTTCTTGTGTTGGGGACTCCAGAACTGAATGCAGTAATCCAGGGTGCACTGTCCCTGTTGCCTACAAAGGTGTTAAATAGCACTGGTCCCTGAGGACTGCTACCAGTCTCCACTTTTACACTAAGCCATTGACCACAACTCTCTGAGTGTGACCATCCAGCCAATTTCTTATCTATTTTTCTCCAATATGCTGACCAGGATGTCATACATGTCAGTCTCAAATGCTTTGCACAAGTCCAAGTAGTTGACATCAGTTGGTTGTCCTTTACACACATTTCCACACTCTATTTCTTTTTTAAATATGGGTATGACAACAAACTGCTGTATGTAGAAAGAACACTGGGAGAAGACAAAAATGTTTGGTCTCACAGATGTACCTTTTTTTTATTAAACCAAAAGCATGATATATACAAAAACTACCTGATGCCTCTCCTTTTTCCCCATGCCTCCTTTTTAGCTTAAACCAGGAGGAAGGGAATGAAGCTAACAGGTGACACTAGTCACTGCTAGCTTCGTTAGGACACTAGGTGACACTAGTGCAGGAAGGCTCTTCTGTAGTCCTGATAGATTCAGCAGCGCTGCTGGCTGTGACATTCAAAGCAGCATCAAAACTTGCAATAAATTGTGCATAAACACAAATTAAAGAGGCAGAAGAGGGAGCCATGTCTGCAAACAGCTGAAGCAGCATAGAACTCAAGCAGCCCACAGCAAAAGGTTTATTGCTAGAAGTCCTTCTGCTGAGCACTGGCAAATTTTGGAAGCTTCTTAATTTCCCTTTTGGAAGAGAACTTGGCAGTACAAAACAAGTATCTTCTCAGTGCACAATGGCTGTTTTCAAGTCCTGTTGCCCTTTTTCCTTAAGCAGGAATGATAACAAGAAGTGCTTGTGCTACTGGGTTCATCTGAGGCTTCAGACCAAGCGTCGCTCCTCTCTCCAGAAAAATGTTTCCATCTGCCTCCTGCCAGGAATCTGCACAACTTGTGAGCCAGCCTCAGCACTCAGTGTCTCTCTGCAAGAGTGACTGATGGCAGCTTCCTCTCTGACCACACAACCCTTCACTTCTGCCACTGGCAACAATGAATGAGACTCGGCGCAGCACATCAAACCTTCCAGGAGGATGCATAGTAGGTATAGAAACATGGTGTCACTGGGTTTTGTTTGCATTATTAGCAGTTAAAGTTCATAAGGAGACTGAGATTACACCTTTACTATGTAAATCCACAAAATTAACAAGAGTGTTTGCCTGTTAATCCAGACTCAATTGCTATAAAAAATTATCTCAGCCAAGACAGAAGTATTTCAAAGTTTATGAGTCTTAGGGTAAAATCTAACGCAGGCTGCAGGCTGCAGCCTGGCCATTTTGGGGAGGATGACACAGGAAATCACTCATTCACTGACAGTTCCACAAATCACTCAGAAAGAGAGGCAAATGAATTCTCCTTCCAGGGACTGAGGGAGATTTATAGCAAGTTTCAGAGCAAAGTATCATGGAATATATCCTTTAGCATAACACTCATAGTGTTCAGAGGAAGTTTGTCCCAGGATGATTGATCTTTAAAGAGGAGTTCATGGTGATGTGTGGTTTGGCTTTCTCGGGTGATGCTGTAATTAATTTCATGGGAATATAATAAAGGAAGATAGTTGTTTACCATGTTTAGATTTACAAAATGTACAGAGGTGCATAAATACAACAAAGACTAAGCTTCTCAGTTGCTCACATACACTTTTCCAGTGAAGAGAAATACAAGACGTTAGAATGGTTATAGAGAGCCCCTACAGCACTAGCTCTACAAATCAATGCATCCACCCCTCTTCTTCCACTGCAAACAAGCCTACACATTCCAGCTGCCTTAGTATCTTCTGTACCTTTCTGCACTAGATTCCTAACAACCACTCCTAGATGGGATCATCTGTATATTCCTTCCCTCACCTCACTGCAAGAGGATGCTACAACACGTCATTTTCCTCTTCTTTCCTGTTCTCGCAGTCAATGCACATCTCCTCCCAAGTGCTTCAGAAGAAGTAAACTGACAGGTTTTTTTGCTTCTCTGCTAGCATAGGCCTCCCCTTCTGTAAAACACTGAACCATGACACCTGACATGCAGCGCTGCCCACCACTCACACTCTTCTCTCTCCATCCACTAGTGCCTTGAAAGGTCTGTAAGAGGGGTCACCACTCACTCAGATGGGTTGGAAGTGTTACTGTGCCAGATGGCAAGACACAGCAATGTCATCTTAGCACAGCATTTAAATCAATTACAGAATTGTCTCACAGAGTCAGTATGTTCTTTTAAATATGAAAGGGAGGCGGCACTGAACTGGAGATCCCATTCCTAGGCTTGGAACTGATAACCTAAAGGAAGGACAGTTTGTAACCAGTCATTCCTTTAAAATGTCCATAAGCTGCCATATGTGTGTACACACAATCATTACATACATGCAAACATGTCTGTATGTATTTACATACAGTTTTCTTCCATTCTTATGCTTTAATCCAGAATTAAATGTTCTGTATTAACCTTGAAACCAAAACGGTTAAATAAAATATTAAAAATAAAGAGATAATCTGTTTACAAAATTCAGGACTTGAGAAGGGACAAAGAAAGTCTTCAGTCAGAGAAATATGCTAAAAAGATGCAAAATCAGCAGCTCTTTTAAACCCAAAATGTTAGTCTCGAAACATCATTATTTCTTGAGATAATTAGTTTGCAGAATTCATTGTTGAGGAAAGTACTGAGACTTCTGTACATTGCTCTAGAGTTAGATTTCTTAAATTAAGCTCATTTCCTTACCCCCACCCTCCCACCTCCGTAAACATCAGCTCATTATTTTAAAAATGAACAGTGAATAAGAAAGAGGCAATTTGAGATGAGGCACTTCAGAAATTGACTGTGATGGCTGTTTAAAGAATAAATCAGTACATGCCTCTCCTTTTACTCTTCCTTAAGCATTTGCTCTTGTGTTTTTTCTGATTTTTCTGATTTTTCCTTGATGTCTGATCCTAATAAAACCTCAAAGCTCTCCTTAGGAAGCAGGGAGCTAAAGGAAAAAAAGCCATAAAGAGAGCAAGAGTTTCAGGTGCCTCCTACCTGGCTTTCGATAGCTTTCATGCTCCATTGCTATTCAAAGCACCTCATTTGTTGAGAAATACAGCTTTAGACTTTCTAGTTATTACTAATAACTGCTTTTACACAACGCTGATATTTCCATTAAACTCAGAAAAATCATCAGTTCATTGATAGCATCTAGTTCTTACCCCAGGCAAGACACAGGCTACAGACACAGGAGGGAATTAGGGCTCGTCATGGGTATCTGTGGTGCCTGTAATTAGCCATTTTCCAGCCCTGCAATGACTGCATTAAACTAGATCTGCCAAAAATTTCCACTAAATTTATACTAGTATCATATTACTCTTAATTAGCATAATTCTTGCAAATATATACAATAAAATATATATCTAATGTGACTTGGTCTTTTGCAAGGCACACTCCCTGAATGAAACATTTAGCCCTGAAAAAAAAAACACCACCACATGATATCATGAATGTAGGAAAAGGGTGATCATGAAACCTCAATGGAAAGCTAAGATGTATTCATAGAGAAAGTAATTCTAGATTCATACATGAAATATTTATTTCATTTATATGCATTGCGGAAATATAGAATCAATCTGAGCCAATTAGTTTCAGAAGGTCATCCAGTGCTAAAAGCAAGGTTCATGCTGAATTCAAACCAAGTTACTGACCACTTCATCAAGCTGGGTCCTAAAACCTCCAAGTATCAAGATTTGCAACCTCACTGGCACCAGTTCACTGCTTAATTACCTTGATGGTGAAGAAAGCTTTTCTGATGTAAAGTTGGCCATGATGACAATTCATACTGTGTAAAAATACAATCTACCATTTCCATTTATAATTGCCTTTTTTATCCCAGCTGTCATGGTTTAATAATTTTGTAATTTTGCTATCAGTATTCCACATCATAACATCATATAAAGCATGAATAATTTTACTGAATCTGCAACTTACAGAAGAAGACTACATCTCCCAGAGAACAACACGATAGGTCACGGGACCTGGACTCTATATTAACTCAGTCGCAGAATAGACTGAGGTCTTTCGAGTTCTGGCATTCAGGGGAGTGTGTGGGAGCCTTCAGCCGTCTCGCCTAGATTTTCACAGTAGGCCTCTCGGTTACGGGACTCATTCTCTCTCCTATTTTGCTTGATTCGTTAGCTCAATTTTCAATTTTCAATTATATTGTATTATATTGTGTTATCCTGTATTTCGATATAGTATTTAGTAAATAAGTGTGCCTCCTTAGATCATTGCTGCTGTTTTCTTTTCCTAATTAACTTTTTCCTTTCGGCCTAGGGCCCCTGCGGGGCCCACAGCCCCTGTCACGGACACCGGTGGATTTTTTTTTCGTTCAAACCATGACACCAGCATACATAATTTCAAAGAGCACGGCTCCTTCTTCTAGGTAAGCAACTTGTCGGTGCTAAATATCTGCTGTTAGGGGCCTTAAAAGTTTTTTCCTCTCTTTCTGCTTCTCCTTGCATGGCAAGTGCTCCAAGCCCTAATCATCTCGGTGGCCCTTCACTGAGCTCACTTGAATTCAATGAAGCCTTGGAAGAATCCAAAACTGGAAACAGTATTGTGGAGATGGTCTAAGGCATGCCAAGCAAAGGGGAAGTTCAATTTCCTTGATCTACTGTCTGAGCTCCTCTTGTTGAGCTGTTAGTCTTCATTGTATTGCACTGATCAAGGATGATCTTGGGCTTATTCAATCTTTGTCCTGTTTGCTGAGCCCGTTATCACAGGAGCCACCTAACATCCAAGAGCTGAATGAGTAAACCAGAAGTGCAAGATTTTCTGCTGAATTTTCCAGCCTATTCTCACTTCACACAAGCTGAAAAGCAACTTCCCTGTCAGGACACTGCTTCTTCACACCATACACACAACCTGTTAGGGTAGCAGAATTGTGATGATGATGGGAGTCCTTCATAGTCTTCGTCTGTTTCCTGTGTATCTGAACTACAGATGATTCAACCTAACAAAATCACCAGTTCTGTCATATCTTTACTACAGTGTTCTAATTATTAATCTTTTTACATAAGAAATTGTTCGTTATATAAGTTCCAATTAGAAGATGAGGCCAGACATAGATACATCCAGTCCACCAGCCAAGGTGGATACTTGTAACCAGACACGAATGTAAGAAGAAGCTCTAATTCAATGGGAAAGTGGGTTTCTCCGCCTAAAATGTGACAAACCCATTGTGCAAAGTGAACTAGATATTTTCAGTTCTCATTCATTTTACAAGTATAATATTGAACCTTCCTTTCCTAACATGCCAACTCTGTAATGAAACTAAGACAAAAAGAGAAGCAAGTTTACTTCACCCAAGGTGTTTAAGTATCAATATATGCACTCTGCATCTCTCTTCTATAAAAATATTTACAAAAATATTTACAGAATGTTTCAGTACTGGTTTTTTTTTTCTACTAAAGTCAAAAGAGGGAAAAGTACTAGGATTTTGTCCAGCAAAAGCTTCAATTTCTAAACGGACTGCAAGAATGGAATTTGAAGTCAAGCCTCTGAATCTTAATTTCTGAATTGCATTTCAGTGCATTGCCAACCCAGTGGAACCTCCCCCAGTGTATCCCAGAATTTCCCACACATTTTTGCTGGCAGGCACTTGATGCTCATGAGCATGCAGCCTGTCTGCTGTGATTGCCTGAAGAGAGCAGCCCTTGACTTACAAGCCATAAGAAATCAGAGTATATG
The DNA here is from genome assembly GCF_054131305.1 of Coturnix japonica. Lineage (NCBI taxonomy): Eukaryota > Metazoa > Chordata > Aves > Galliformes > Phasianidae > Coturnix > Coturnix japonica. The sequence goes on along the minus strand of NC_140664.1, from coordinate 124,495,843 downwards.
CATACACCATAATGTATTCTGTTTCACCCAGCATTACTCACTTAGGAACATAAAATATCTCTATGAACACTTTATAAGGAAAGCTCAGACATTTCGCTTCATTCTACATTCAAGTAGAATATATTCACCAATGAAAAGTGGTTCTTGCACAATTTTACAGCTGATGTATACATTCTCCATCAAATCTTGCAGCTCCAGCTCAACACCTCTGAGAAACAGCCTCACTGTGCAACCATCACTGTCTGCATTCATAGTTCTCTACTGGGGCTAGTAGCATATAATTTCAGCAGAAATAATGTGGAGAAATACACAGTGGTTTTAAAAATCAGAATTGGTGCTTATTTATGGTATTATCTGCAGCTCTTCCATCTAAGTACCCATACAGATTGCACATACTCCCACAGAGATGGAAATTAATAATATGTGAAATACCTGTGGAGCTTGAGCGTCACAGTTCCATAAACAGTAGCAAAGCCCAGAAGACGAACCCATCTTAGGAGAACACAGCGAAATACACTTGGCTCAAAATACAAAATGACAACCTATAGAACAGAAAGATAGAGAAGATAGAGAGAGCTTCAGTACTGCTTTAATTAAAAATAAAAAAAACAAAACAACAACAACAACAAAAAAACCCTTCGATAAAATGCAGAATAGTTGCAAAACAGGACAGCAGACATATTTCAGTTTGTACTGCTGTATATTTAGATTTTCTAGTAAAGTGACGAGATGATCACACCAACCAGCTGGCACAGTTCTAGGCACCAGCTCCTTTTGAAGAGAGCTGGCAAAAACCCCGTGACAGACTGTGAAGTGACAACACTTTTTTAAATGCAGTTCCACCGGCTTTTCTTAACCGAGTGAAAACAAGTAACCAGAGATGGTGAGAGAACAGACAAGGACATTTTCCTTGAGCTATTCCAATAATAGGCAGCTGGCCTAATTCTGGTTTGGTGGACTCTAATTACTAGGTTACACTCCAAAGTTCCTCCTTCTAATAAACCTAGCAAAAAGTGAGCTGCTCATTTTAGTTTCTCAACCACTCTGTCAAAAATGATTGCTGCTCTCTGTCCCAAGCACCAATATCTCAATATCATATTTGACTTTTTCACATCCTTCCCCATATGTTTCCACTATGCTACACCAAATCTGTCTATACATCACCACTTTCTGAATAAAAATATCATTTTTGCTCACTTATGGATTTCTCCAATTGCAACAACAGAAAGATCCAACTGACTGAATTATTTCTATTTCACATCCCTCTGGCTCCCGCTGGATGCTCCTGCTCTTCCCTCAGTGTTCCAGTCACTCCTTCCTTATTCCAAACTCATTGCTGCATTATTCTTAAGTACTTCACTAATTTCTGGATCGCTTTTGTTTGTTTTCTTATTTTTGTTTCTTTGCTTTGTTTCTGGTTTTTTGTTTTCCTTTTCACTGTCTGCCAGGCTGCTGTCTACCTGCTTCTTAGGCTCCTCCTGGACAACCCATTTCTATTCTTCTTTCAGTGCTGCTCTGGACATCTTCCAGATCAAAGATCTTTCAGTTGTGCCTGGAACTTATGTTTGTGCACATGTGACACTGTCTGTTCTCTGTTCTCCTCTCAACTCATTTGGATGCTACAAAAGCTTTCAATGTAGTAATTCAAGAGATGGGTATAAAGATATGTCACATTATGAATTCAGCCTCACTGCTGAAAATCTCATGTAACACAGCTGTAGTGTCTGGATGCGATCCAAAAGCTCTAGAGCTGCTTATGAACTGGAAGAAGACAGTGGAGAGACAAATTGCCTTCCTCTTTATCTACTTTATATACATGAGGATGTCAGAAACATGACACTAGTTGGTCAGGCATCATGCACTTAAGAGCATTTTATCAAGTAAAATCCCACACAAATCTAACACAGGGCTGCTCGAATGGTGGGCTGAGGCACAATCTGAACAGGAGCACAGTTCTGCTGGTTCCAGCAGATATTGTCCTTCATGGGATGATCCCATGTTCCTTTCCATTCTCCTGGCCTTATCAGGAGCCTGCAGATATTGCTTGGTCCAGCAAAGCTAGAACTAGTGCATCCCACCTGTCAAACTAGAGCCTGATAAAACAACTCTATGCACTGGAGTACAAATTAATTGAGTAATCTTGATCCAGGGAAAGAAAGCACTGAAACTTCCTAGGCCATCTGCCACAGCTTCATTTAGAGTCAGTACATTCTAGCACTAGAGGTGGTATTGTGCCTACTGGCAGCCACATGACATTATTTTCCTAAGTAAATGCTTTTCCGTGTGGGAATTCAAGCCCAGGATACTGGCCAAAAGCCCAGGACTGTGTCCTTTGGGTGACACAGACACACTTAGGAAAGTGAGGGAAAAAATGGCAGACATGGGTTGAGACTGAGAGAGATTAGAAGAAGCTGCTGTGCTTTGCAACAGCGTTTGTTTGTTTGTCTGCTTGTTTCTTATTACAGCAGAATCAAGCTATTCCTTTAAAAAAGATGGCTTGTTGAATCAAAGCACTGTGCAGAATTTCATCTATGCTTTTCACTGCTACTGAACATGTTTCAAGGCAGACACTTTCTGGGAATCTGACAAATACTGCGTGCAGCAAAAGGCTCACTTCTCCTTGATAGATCAGATGGAAAAATAAAATGCATCTGGACATCCATGAACATGGCCTGTGGAAACAGAGCATCCAGCAAGAAGTTGCTCAGAAACACCTGAATTTTAGTAATGACATTTAATATAGACTAAGTCTGTAGCATTTGGCTCCCCTCCAAGGTTTGCCAGGGGGTAGAAACCATACCAGTTCATACCAGTTCATCTTCCATTCTTCAAAACTAGAAAAATAATATCCAAAAATACAGGCAAAATACTCATTTCAATGTTGATCTGAAAGCAGAAATTTTCAGGTGGTTGAGATGGGAAGGCCTGAACACTTTCCAGGCACGCAATTTTCTGAACAAGGGCAACAGCTCTCACTGCCATGAAATCTGACACAGCAATTTTATCTGCAGTTGCCTGTTGAAATATTAACTGCTTGTGTCTAGAAAACCTCATCGATTCGCAGTGAACCATTTGTCTGAGCAGCTGAGACTTTTGGCTAGCTATCAACCAAGAAAGCACCGCTTCAAATGCAGCCCAGTGGCAGCTGGCATGTGGCAGCTGGCTATGAAGGCTGTAGAGGCAAACTGTTGGTAAAAAAATGTTCTCATTTCTTCATTTCAGTGTAGGCAGCTCTGTGCTACTCCTTTGCCCAGTGGTCAGGTACGTTATGGAAGCTGTCAAAGACTTGGTCCAAGCCTGACAAAATACCTGAATCTTCTGAAAATTTCTCCCTATGTTTACACAGAGGACAGTAGTTGAAATGCTCTTCAAGCTGTCATCATCCATTTCTGCCTACTCTTCTGTACGCTACATGTGGTTTGTGATCGACCAAGAATTACTGCACTTATTGTCCTTGCTTACTTAGGCTTTCCAGAAGGCTATTCTAAGAATATGCCATTCCCATTTCCAACAGGGGTCAATGGGACGTTCAGCTGACTACTGTCAGCATTAAATCTCTTACAGTCACAGTAAGCTGCAGGGGCAAAATCTGTGAATTGAATAAACTTTAATCAGAGCCAAGGGGCTAAAATGGAAGTTCAGTACACCAAAAACCATGCTCACATTTTTTATTTTAGTGGAATCACGTTCTTTTAAATGTGTCTTGTGAAACATGTGGCTGCTGTTCTCTATCCATTGGTTCTTCTAGCTAAAGCAAACGAACAAATAAATGTAACAAAGAAAAGACCTGGTTTAAATTCATATCATCCTCTCCTACCTTCTGATAACCAAAATTCCCATTCTGTAGTGTTTTTTCTAGAGACAAGCCTTCCCTATACTGACAGCAATATGTAACAACAGCCTGATGAGCTCCAAGCTAGGTGCGTAGGATGAGCACAGGATTCACCCACATATGCATGTTGCTATCAACAGCAGAGAAAATCCCTCTGCAGTTCTAACAGACTACTCTGCCCACTGAAAATCTGACAGTAAGCCATTTTCCCTTTTTTCTTTTATAATGTATTAGACTATGACAGCAGCATAATGCCCACAAAAAAAAAAAAAAAAAAAAAAAGTGCAGTAATTTTGCCAATAGATGCCACAAAACCTGTTTATGACATGTAAGGAAATGTGTTAAACTCTGTTTCACCAGCTCTTAAGGTCTATTTAAATACTACCCACCAGTCACTGTTCACTAAGGAACAAAGGTTTGGGGAAAAATATCTGGAAACCAGATAGGTAGTCAGACAGTGCTCGATTGCAGTAATGGTTACTGCAGAGGTACATGAGGCTTCATAAAGCAGTGTAAATGCATTTACAAGTTTACTTTAAACCTCCACATGTTTTGAGCTATTATTACCCTTGCCAGAGCATTGTCCCAATAGCCACTGTTACCACTTCCAATGTTACCACTTGTGGAGTTATGAGATGAAAAGATTTTATAAGGTCACCAGCTAATAGTCAAGTACACTTAGACCTGGAGAGTTATGGACATGGAAGAGTGCCTTAGCTTGCTGGCGCAGCAATTGGGCTGGAATGACAAACAGACACATACAGTGTCTAAAAACAATGACTAAAATAGGGGCCTGGTCCTTACAAAAAAAGAAAAAAGAAGAAAAAAAAAAGAAAAAAGAAAAAAAAAAAGAAAATCCTTGAGTTTTATAGCTTTTATGTTATTCTCTTGAAAGAAATACAGTATCTTTGCTTAGCCCATGATGAGATTAATTTTGCCTCTATCCAGGGCACCAGATCCAGGAACCATTCCCCAAGGTGCACTGACTGGGATTTAGTTTGCCTAAGTCAGGCATATAACCTCTGCCTAAGCTGTAGATGACAAGTACATCAATCTAATCAATGTGCAAGTTCCATAGATAACCCATGGATAAAAGGTGATATGTTTGAGAAGTTCAGGACTTCAGTTTCCTGGTCATAATCTTGGCTGAAAGGCTTTGAATACTCATCTCCACAGACTAGAAAATTACTTAAACATTTATTTTAGAAAAGCTGCTTTACTATATGTCAGTTAGTAAACTACATTAGGAGAACTGAAGCTATTGAAGAGAACTTGATTTTTACTCCTGTTCTTAAAGCATGAAAGTATCATGGACAGATCAAAAAGTCACTTTTCTTTCGAAGTCATCAAATTTCTATCATTCACATTGAGAAAGAATATGCAATAGTACAATATATCAAAAGACCAGAAGTCACAGAACAAGTATATTTAAAAATATGAGGAAACAAAGCCTAAATCTAAATATTAAACATTTTGAGTAGGCTTTTAGCTCCAAAACCCCAGAGAGGCCAGTTAATCCTTCAGCTCTTCTTCATCATATCAGACACATGGAAATGAGTTTCCATGTTAGAAACTTAGAAATGAGGTACAGAGCTTTGAACATGAGCAACAGCATCATCCAGTCATGGATCTAAGGCAAAAGTTGCCTATTTAGAGAAGCTGGAAAAGTATTTTTTCTTTCTCATTTTCAAATAACTAAATTACTCTTACAACTGTGTGCAGCTAAGCCAAAAATCTTTATGGGAAAACTATGTACTTTTTTTAAATTTAACTTCAGAATTTGCAGTACTCCAAACAGTTCAATACAGGATGTGATACAGACATTTAAGATAATGCCCTCTGGGCTAATTCAATTAACAAGCATCTAGGAGGAACTGTGTAGAGATCTATCCGATCTGTTCCACTGCCCAGCACCATCTGCCCTAGCCTGACTGCAGTAGCCTATTTCAGGCTGTCCCTAGGCAGTTCTGCCCTACAATGAGACAGCAGATGCTCCATCCAGGCGCTCTTTCTGGTTCTGCCAACTCCTTCCACCCCCTCTCCTGGCCTTGGACACACAGCTTCTCTTCTTAGGATCCTGCCATGTCTTTCAGATGGGCACTCTGCGTTCTTCTGCTGTATCTGAATGGGTTTTTTTTTCTAACATAAAATAACCTCCACATAACCTACTATATCAAGTTACCTATTAATGCTTCAGTTCAAATACTGAGGAGGGCTTTACTGCAAGTGACACTGTTTGCAATGTTTGATAAGCTTGCCATGCAAACTCAGAATAGTCTGGCACTATGCTTTCTAGAAAAGGGACCAAACCACTTGTATGTGGGCACACTGCCATTGCTAACAGATGGGCATGAATGAAGGCATTCATGAGCCTGTGCACACTATGGGCATCACATACCACTGCTCAAACCATGATTCACTGCTCAGCATCTGCTTAAGTACTGGGGAATGCACAACTCGCCATCCAATCCTGTGCTACCAACAAATACTTCTGGTGCAACTGCACACGGCATTTTAGCAAGATGAAAACAGATGTACATATTCTTAGACCCTTTATGCAAATACACTTCCTTCCAATTGTATTCCATTTTTTAAACCACTTGTACTTCCCAAGCCATAATATTTTACTCTAAAAGGTCTACAGACGCACAGAATGGTAAAATTCTGTTATCCTTGCAAATCTCACAATTTTAAAGCAGAATTGTTCTGGTTCATTAGCTCAGTGTCTCTATTAAGCACATGATTGCTGCAAGAAAACACAATAACAACTCAGGTTTTATTCTGAATTGGAATGGAATCAATTAATCAGTACAAAGAGTTGCAAACTCTGCTTCTGGGATAATGCACTACAGAAAAGATGCACATCAAAGCCAAAATCCTTATGGCTACATAATATGTTTTGGTTTTCATAAAAAAAAAGTTCTTCCTAGCTGCCTACACTAAGTCCAGATTGAAAGTGCCCACTGAAATCCTCTTTTCCCTGCTGCTATACTTTCAAGAGTAGACATGATTTTTCCATTTTCTGCCTCAAAACATATACTAAACCTTTGGCTGCATTTCAGCAGAGGCATGTCTTGCCTGCAAAACCTTTTGGAAATCCATGATGCAGTATAAATGCATAGCCACCAGCACAAGTGTAAAATGCAACAACAGACTTCTAGAACTTGAGTCATCAAAATGCTATGCTATCAATAAGTTTTATTATACTTTGGATTCATCCTCATTAGGCAGGAACAGAAGATCTCTACAGCTTTTTATGGAACATATTTTTTACAGTGGAGTTCATTTAGCTTCCTGAGAGATTTATCTGGTGATTACATAAACTAAACCTTCAAGCTAATTCTGGTTTGACACAAGATTGCATACTTACAATGCCTTCTTACAGAGATATCTTCAAGCATTTTCCCTCTTTTTCCCCCTGTTTGTAAGCCAAATCTCAGCTAACACTGGACAGGACACCTCTGAATAGCTTATTCTGAGAAAAATTAATGGTCATATGAACACCAAGATGCTGTTATGTCCTTTCTCCAATTGGAAGAGAAAAAGTGATGTTTCACAGATGCTACCAGATCTGAAGATATCTATTCATATGTAACCTGAAATTTCAATGGAACTGGCCTGGTGAGAACCAAGAAGTTGCTCATTTAGCAAGTACAGTCTCTCAGTCTAAGGGGCTACACACACCAAGCGATATGAAAAGCACAATAAAAATATTTGATGAACAAGTTCTCAACTGCATCTGTTTTTCAAAACCACCATTTTTGCCAGTGACAATGAAGAGCCCATATTCCACACTCATAACAATTTGTACTAGTGGAAGTGACCCACTGTGGCTATTACCGCTCCTTAATGCATCACCCACAGCCCTACTGTCTTCATATCCAGTACTTGGTTTCCACCAACATTCAGCAAGTATTGATGAATGTCAAGGGGTGCAACTTTTTCTGTATGGAGGAATTCAATTTCACACCTGTGCTTCCTCCGCACTTCCATGTCAGACGCCATTTTGTCAGACTGCCCCTCTGCTGCCATCTGTCACACAGCAACAAAAAGTAATGAAATCCTGGTAGGAAGGTTCCACCCCACCTGCCATATCACCACCATCTGCAGCTGATGTCATGGGCTAGTGTAATAAAACAGAAGGCATTACGTTCAGAGAAGCCTTTGTGGATAATTCTCAGGGAATACAAACAGAAATTGGCTTTGCTGACTCAGTGGGTCTTCTTATCCATCTACACTGATGTGCCAGTTTTTAATCTGTATTTGGTATGTATCTATCCCTCACAATCACTTACATTGCTTTGCCTTAACATTCCATAGTACAGTTATCCCAACAGCCACCTGAACAGCCTCAGAAATCAGACCCTGAAGGCATGAGAGCTGGCAGATCTCAGCAGTTCAGAGGCTGAGCTGGCCAGATATGGGCTTAGCCAGAGGTCAGAAATGTCAGCTGAGATCAACACACAACCAGTGAAGGTTTAAAATCCATTTAAATCAGATTTTTAAAAACACAAACAACAACCTTGTCTGAACATGTCAAGTGCTCCAGAATACACCTGGCTAACAGTACACTGTTCTTCATTATTTCTGTAGGTTGTCAGTTGCAGCCCCTCAGAACAAAATTAATGTACTGTACCTTAATGCATTGTAACTGAGCTGATTTTGCAGGTATTTAGGAACTTTCCAGGAAGTTAGAAGCTTCAGATATCACTAAAAGGAAACCATCCAAATAAGTATCTGGCTTTCTACCTACAGGAAGAGCTGTATGGGTTAAGAGCAGAGTGGAAAACTTGCAAGTTCTGCACTCCTTTATTCAAGGTTTCTTCTTCCTGAGACTCACACATAGAGATCTTGGATTTCCAGTCAAATACTGAAATATATGTGAAAATGTAGGTTTTCACAAAAATAAAGGGTCAGGTTTTGAGCTCAGATTATTAAAGACACTCTGTTGGCAGCAACACGAAAAGCAAATATAAGCACATGGGACTGTTAAAAGAGAAATGATAAGCAGGTAGGAGCAGAGGCTCCAGCCATGTTCACCCTATGGACAAGAGAAGAAGCACAAGTAAAGTGTAGAGGAGAAGCTCCTCTGACTCCTTTGACATTCAATACCTCTGTGTTTATGCTTTTGCATTACATTAAGAAATATATAATTTGAAGTAAATAGGACTAATTTCATCAGAATGCTTTATCTAGGGAACAGGTGTGCATACATATTTCAAAAACGGTTCATGCTGGTTCAGAATTACAGAAGTTGAAAATGAAGGGAAGTTCTAAAGGCAAAATGATTTTCTAACCAAACGTTTTGCTTCCTCCACCGTTTAATTTTCACAATCCAGCATTTTCTTCCATCTCTTCATATGAGCAAGTGACAGTGATCAATGAATGTCCCAGTTTACCTACTTCACAGGTGAAAAAAAAAAAAAATAGAAAATGTTGGTATTGGCTGCACTGCTACAGTCTTTTCTTAACAAAGGTCTGCTCACCCAAGAAGCAGAAAGAAAATCATCTCAAGGAGCTGAAATGTGTCAAATGAAAAAGACAGACATATGTTCAGCACAGTCATTTCCAAATACCTGACACATCAGGTTAAGCAGCGTTAAGAGCACACTAGTTTCATTTAATGAATAAAGACATGCACTATGCAATACAATAGTATAGTAGAAACAAGGAAAATCTACTGATTAATTTTAAGACTCTGTGATTTGAAGAAAAAGGAACTTTTAAAAACTATAATGGTATGAGAGTCTGTATTAAAATAAATCTTGCAGGAACTGCAGCTATCTCTGAATGTAACAAACTAAATTATTCAGAGCAACTTGCCAAGTATGCTCAGTGCAAGGCATGGGTCATAAAGCAGACTTGCACAGTCTTCTGCATTTCATTACAGTAGGGCTGAAATCCCTACAGTTATGCAGTGTGAGAGGGTTTTCTGTGAGTATTTTCAAGTAGTGACTTCTACCTGGGGAAAACAAAACACGCAGCTATTTAGAGTTCTGGAATACCTCATCTCCTACAAGACTGGTTCTAATTTCATCTTAATCCTATAAGTTGGTGGAGCATTTAATATCAAGATTTTGAGAAAAAAATAAAATACTGGATGGTTTTTGTTCCCCAGGAATGCCACTTTACTGACTGCATGGCAAGATCACAAACCAACAGAGGAATTATACTGACACAAACTTTTAACATCTTGGCTTGGAAAAGATAATAGGGAGACAGCAGGTCTTTGAAATGCCCCGTTAAACCACAGCACAGAATATGCCTGACTGTTACCCTCTGCAGTAAGGTTTTTGTCAGTATTTATTTCTCCAGTGAGTAATTAAGAAAAGATCTCTCCACACAGAATACCAGCCAGACATCTGAATCCAGCCAATGCTGATTAGTTTACTGCAGCCATCTCTGTTAGAACTATTGACTTTTTCTTTATGCATCTGCAGCAACAGCAGCAGCAAAGGCAAGCCAAAGTCTGCAATGTGACAAACCACTGGAGGAAGTGGTGGGACCACTCCTCTTCATGCTCTCACACTGAGAGCAGATGCCCTTCTGGAAAATCTGCTTTAGATGAGCTGAAGCAGTTGGCTTTAATAGAGAAGTAATTGGGTAAATTGTGAAAATGAGTGACATATAGTAGGTTAGACGACATGGTCTATGATCCCACTGATCTTAAATCCATATTAGTCATATTAAAGAATTTACATCAATAAAGCCCTGTGCAATTAACAAAGTTCAGGAAAAAACAGCTGCAAACTCAAGAGAAATGGAAAAGAAATGCTATTTTTGTTTTGTTGACATTCTTACAGTTCATTCTTTGGGTGATTCCTACGTGTTAGCTGGCATCCACAAAAGGAACACTGAGGGGGAAAAAAATGCATAGATTTTAGCTTTTTGTTGTTGTTGTTTTCTCTATTCTAGTTAAACATTTATTATTATATACTTTAAACTGTCAGCCTCAAAAGAAGCAAAAACTTTTAGAAAAATCAAGCTGAGGAAATAAAAAAAGCCCAGAGCACAAGGTATGTTTTGTGTATTTATAAGGTAACCATTAAGGAATGCAGAAAAAGAAATGTGATGACAATGAAGGTTAACACAGATACTGGACTACTGAGGACCATGTTCTGAATGGCCAAACTTCAGTTCCACTATTGAAGGAAAATGCAAATATCAAAAACTGAAAATTATCTCAGCCTCGCCATGCTGAATCCAACCTCAAGAAGCTCTCTACAGCATCGTGCCAGTAATATACCCGGACAAACTCAGAGAAACCTGAGAAGAATTCTTTATAGATCTCAGGAAGAATAGCTCTTTAACAGAACAAGACAACACACTCAACTCTGAAAGGGCAGTATTCAAAAACTTCAGTAAGTATAGATGGCAACAACCACACAGAGTAACACAACAGAAGACAAATCTCCCCTAGGAAATGCTGCACAAAAGTGGAAAGTGGTAGAGATGGATCTCAGAACTTATATTCAGGAAACTGTGTGGACATGAAAAACTTTATGTCTTTGGAGGTCAGTGACCAGCTGCTGAGAACTTTGAACTACTTACATAACGGTGTGGGAATGATGGGAGTCAGATAAAAGGGCAGTTGCAAACCCTGAAATCATTGGCTTGGGAAAAATAAAGGTGATAAATCTACCTCCTCTGGAAAACAGTTTCATTATACCTCTACGATTTGTACTGCTGCTCATCACCTGAAAAATCAATAACAGTAAAATCCCCAAGGGATAATACGCACATCTCCTCTTCCAAACACAGCTTCTGCTAACCTTTGCATCGGTTCTGGTTTTCCATAAAGCTGTACTGGCAAATGCACAAGTAAACATATTGATGAATTCTTAATTGTCTGGCATGTGCCATTTCTTTTTCAGAAAGAAAGATCAACCACAAAGGTGTTTGAGAAGTAAGGCTGCATGTATTTTATGAACATATATATTTTATCTTTGTTCTTTAGCATTTTTTATAGTTGTCTTTAAAAGTTTCAGTCCTCCTCCTGCTACGATATGGTTCCTTTTTGGGTCCTCCAGATTTGAACTCAAAAACTGAGAGCAGAATTGGCACTTGCAGTTGGTTTTGCTGAAATATGTTTCTGTCTAACTTCACGTTTGCTATTTTGTGTTTAAAACGACACTGTTTCAAAGATGTAAAATAATTGTAGATAAACAAATTGTGTATATGCAAAAGAAAGTCCATGGATCCAATTTTCCATTTAAAAATGCAGCAGGATTAGAAAAAGAAACACATCTGACTTAAACATAAAAACGAGCAGGTTTCTCAGGAGAGTCCTTGATAGCTGGGGCTGTCAATCTGTAACACAACCAAGTTCAAGCTGTGTTTTTCCAGTGAAATCTCTTCTTGTTTGGTACTCCATGGTTATGTACCAGTCATTCTGAAGTTCTACTCAGTTCTTCATTGATTTTGTGAATGACCTTGTGAACAGATGATTAGTAATGTTCGAACATTTCCATGCACAGCACGTACTGCTCTGAATCATCATTCTCTCGTCTGCTTGTTGCTGACCTTCTGTTTTTCAGTTCATGTTAGGTACTTGCAATACCTGAAGATTTGAGAGTCTGTAACTGATCTGCTGTCACAAAACCACAATAAGGAAGAATAGTGTTGTTATAACTATTCTACAGGTAGGTAATAACATTCAGGTATGTGTTGCACAACATACTCCTGTGTGATCACCCAAATCAGAAATCCAGCTAAAGTGGGATGGAGTTGCCGTTTGGTTATCCCTGGCAGAGAAGCTGAAAAGTTCAAAATGGGAAAGAGAAACAGGGTTCTCTTATATCCCAGGTCCCACCTGAAGCCAAGATGACACTGGATTATAAACTCAGACCTAGGAATCCAGAAAAGCTCCACAGTCCTATTCCTGATTTGTTATCATAAGTAGGTGAGATACAGGAAGGATGTTAATATCCGACCATGGTCCAACATGTAGAGGTTATAAACACTCCCTCAGTTGCTATGTAAAGCTGGATGCACCTAAAGTCTCCTACATTTTCTTGGGATACATGTGCTTATCTCTGTTAATACCTAAAGGAAACTACGTAACATGTTCAGTGGAGCAGGTGTTAGGAAATAGGTCTCCCTTTTCTCTATGTAAGCAGCCTAAACAATGTGTAAAATATCTTCCCTAATACACTGTAGAGTTAGCTTCATATTTATATTGTGCCTACTACTGCTTAATGAAGGAATGTGAAGTGAAGCAATGGCAGCACAAAAGTCTGAAATACTTCTCACTCTTCAGCATCTTTAAGCCAAAGTGCTAAAGTTTTCTCCAAAGTGGTACAACTTGGTATTTCCTCAGACAATGAAGGGAACTGAAACTAAGCATCACATAAAGAATGAGTTTCTTGCTGTGAGCACTCAACTCCTTAATGCCATGGGAACCCAGGCCTCATTTGCTCTCAAGGCACCAAAATTAGGCAGTGGAATTTGGAGTTGCAATGCCAGCAACAGGTCCTGAAAAAATTTCCCTCAATGAGAAATAAAGCTATATTAAGAAAAAACAGTGTCAGCTGATGGCCCATCAACATGATCCATTCAGCCATCTTTGGTCTCCTCTCTTCTGAGACAGTGGTCGAAATAGCTGAAAACCTGTACCTGCAAAGTTCCCTCCTGCTATTGCAGCTGTTCAAATGAAGCATTACCAATAGCAGTTGTCCAGGGCAAACTCTCATTTGCAGTCCTGACACATCTCACTTGCACAGTCCACAAAATGAACTCATTAGTACATCAAGAAAAGCAACAGAATGAGAATTGCTTCAAATGTTCCACTCCTTTCCAAGCACAGGGGGGGTCCTCCAAACATTCTGGTGATTTATCAGGCCCACCTTCCACCGTGGGAGCCATATTCTGCTGCATTTTGTTGCTAGACAAATGATTATATATTTATATAAACTTCTTTCTCCATTCTCCCTACTGAGTTGCTTGAGATGTTGAAAAAACATCTGAACAATAACAACAGCATAAAAGCAGGACAAAAATAAAGAGCAAAATAAACACTTACCACCTGAACTAAGGATGAGACAGTAAACAGAAACAAAAATAGAAGAACTTCAGGGGCCCAGAGAGAAAGACAGCAATTTTTTAAACAGAAATCATAGTGGTAAAATAGACATAGACAGCAAGGCGATAACATACACAGGTAGTGAGACTGCCAGAGTAAACTCTTAAGCCCCACAATTACACAAAGTACCAAGAACACTCAGAAGGCCATGACCTCTTTTTTCCTCAAGTTTCCTGAGCACTTACTATATATATCACAACTATTTATGATTTAAAACAAGCTCATTCAGGCAAATCTTGACAAGATCATTTGTGACATGTCTGAGAAAAAAAAAAAAAAAAAGCATTACTTCAGACTAAGGAAATGAACCTTGCAGACTACACTGCAACACAGTGCAATATTTCAGACATTGTAAGCAAGACACGCATGGAGAAAAAACAAACATTTCTTCAGATCTGCTTAGCGGACCACAAAATCTGCTGCAGACTCTTGACTGAGTACTCAGTACACACAGTGGTTTCAGCTTTCTTTTCTCCTGTTTTTTACTGTATTTCTCAATCAGAAGAAATGAAATCCTACTTGAATTTAAGCTCAAGGTTGCATTTATTTTTTTTTTTCCATTTGTTGAAAATAACATGGAATGACTTTTCCCAAATTGACTCTCTTCTCCGTAACTCATTCACCACCAACTTGCTTGCTAATCTCACCGGGGCGGTCTCTGCACTCGATCCCACTGTCTGTGTCACCTACAAAGACGTTACACAGCACCTGCCCCAGCATGGATCCCTGAAGAACACTACCCATCACCATTCTTCACTTGGACACTGAGCTGTTGACTGCAACTCTCTGTGGTGACCATCCAGCCAATTCCTTATCCAGAGAGCAGCATCCAATTGGATGGATGGTTGCACTCGGAGACCATCAGAGTGCAACCAAACATAAACAATAATACTTGCTAATTTCAGTATAAAAATATGATTAGTTATCTACTATGAAATTAATTTTTCATCTCTAAGTTCTCAATCACCTCTGATACCTGCTATATACACTAGAGAGTCATAACAGAAATGAGTGCCTCTCATGACTACAGCATTTGGTAGGAAAAGGCTCTTGATGTTGTCGGATTGCACAGTTACTTGCACTTGATAAAAGCCTAATATAGAAGAGGTTTCTTTTCCAAATGTAGCACAAGCTACTGGCAATTATCCTAAATCGAGAAGATATCCCTAAGAAAAGAAGTACTCTATATTTTTTGTGTTATTCCAACAACCAACAGCAGTAACACAAAGT
Source organism: Coturnix japonica (assembly GCF_054131305.1). Classification (NCBI taxonomy): domain Eukaryota; kingdom Metazoa; phylum Chordata; class Aves; order Galliformes; family Phasianidae; genus Coturnix; species Coturnix japonica. Next base: position 124,480,700 of record NC_140664.1, on the reverse strand, counting down.
CAGCTCACATCAAGTCTCTTTCCCTGTTATCCTAATAGTGTTTCACATCTTTTGGTTCCAGAGAAGTTACAAAAAGGGAAGCTGAAAATCTAGCTTAGACTTTTTAATTCTCTTGCTGACATCTGAAGTTGGCAGATGCATTCACATCCCTAAATCTATATATTTAAGGTTTACACTGTAGATATTTACTGTCTCTTCTGATTCAGCTATCTTCCACAATTCCTGGGGCTTCATACAATGGAGCTTATGATTGTCTAACAGAGCCTTTGTTGAATTAATGGTTGATATACATGAGGTTTAAAATGACTTGTAATGGCAGCATTTTGCCATCTCCTCTTATAGCAATGACTGGTGATTACTTCAGTAAAGATTGCCTGCTACAATGCCTGTAGCTTATTTGGGTTATGATTTCAAAGAAGTAAATATGCCTTGGGGTTTGGAAAGTAGATACAAGTTTAATTAATATAGATATAAATAGCTAACTAAACTACCCAGCACACAGATTTTTTTTTCAGATTAGTTCTTTATATGTTTCAAATCAATGCCATCAATAAAGAGAGCAAAAAGGATCAGCTGTCTGTATGGGCCAGGAAGCTCTGCCAAAGAATTTCAAAACAGCACTTCAGTGATTCAGCATACTGGCGAACTCAGATTAGGACATTAAGAGAGTGAACTGAACATCAAGAATGCTTGCTCTGTACCCCAGTACATGTTAGATTTGAGAAGGATTAGGCAAGCTAACAAATTAAACATTAGCAGATGTCATAACATACCACTGAAATATATAAAATTATTTTGGGCTCTGACAAATCCGGCAATGTATGTACTTTGAAGAAGAGATCTGACGTGAAGAAAAGTTCTGAAGATCAAATCAAAGCTACAAGGTTTAAAAATAGTAGTTATTTTAACTAATCTGTATAGAAAATCCCCAAACTTGGAATGAAGATCAAAACTCTGAAGATATGATACTTGAAGGAAAAGTGGAAAGAGCTTCCATACGCAAACAAAATTTCCTTTTTCTTAAACATCATGATAGTCTGTGTAAGTACCAGCAGTTTTATTATGTTGGCCCATTACTTCAGAGACGGATTGTGGTGATATGGCAGGAGAGGACAAGCCATCCCACCAGTATTCTGTTACATTTTGTTGTTGTGTGATGGCAGCAGAGGGGCAGTCTGACATGGAAGTGCATAGGAAGTAATCATGAATTCCTCCATGCAGAAAAAAAAAAACAGTATCCATTGACTATCATCAATATTTTATGAATGTTTGATGAATGTTTATGGAGACCAGTGAGTAGATGTGGGGGACAGTGTGTTTCAGTAGCAGTGACAGCAACGTGAATGACAAGACACATTCTGGATGGTCATGCACAGCTGAGACACCTTAAAATGAAGAGCGTCTCAAGCAGCTCATCCATGCTAATCAGCAGATTACAACCAGGGAACTATGTACAGAGGTGAATACCAGCTTCAGTGCATTGGCTATGACAGTGGCAATTTCGGAATACTCCAAATTTTTGCCAGGTGGATCTCACAAATGCTCACACAGGAAGAGAAAGTACATTGCATGCAAGTTTGTCAGGACGTATTGAACCAACATGTGGCTGAAAGTGACAGTTCCCTGGATCACATCATTACTGGTGATGAGACGTGGCGTCACCACCATGAGCTGGAGTCAAAGCAGCAGTCCATGAAATTGGCAACATGTGAATTCCCCATTGAAGAAAATGTCTTCAGCAGGTCAAGCAATGTGCATTACCTTTTAGGATAGGAAAGGGGAAATCCTTCTGGATTTCCTGGAACCTGGACAATCCATCAGTTATGACCACTACACCATAATGCTGACTAAGCTGAAGGCCTGAATTTCCAGAATTAGGTCAGAGAGGAAGACAAACCTTCTCTTACAACACAATAGTGTCAGGCTCCATACCAGTCTGAAGACCGTGGAACACATTGCCAATCTTGCCTGGACTGTCCTAACAAACTCACTGTATAGTCTGGATTTGGCTCTTTCTGACTTCCATCTGTTTGGGCTAATGAAAGATGAACGACATGGACAACATTTTCACAGCAATGATGCTGTGACAGCAGCTGTGAAACAGTGAGTCACCTTCACTGGTACAGGCTTTGATGAGCATGACATGCAGGCTCTTGTTCATTGCTGGTGAAAATAAATAGCTAATGGTAGCGGCTATGCTGAAAAACAGTATTTTGTAACTGAGAATTTGATGTATTTAACAGTGTAATTGTGCTCTTTGAAACTGTTGCAGTTTCTATGGAAATAAATAGGAGGCATTACTTTCAGAGCAACCTACACACAAAGGTTACTTTTGAGACCAGTGATCCTTACATTGATACTGGTCACAGGTACTTCACATGAGCACCTATATATGCTTGTGATTGCTTTTGGCTTACTGTCTTTCTTAATACTCATTAACCAGTCTCACACTGGATATACAAAGTAAGGACTTCCTACTGCCTTCAATCTAGTATGCATCTGACCTCCCTCCAGTGCTACACCTCATCCATTCTAGTCCATCCAGCTTCTCATTGTGCATGTTGGGTGCAGCTCAGTAGAACTTAGTGGAGAAGTTCTGAAACACAGTCCTCGTGGAACTGGAATCTACCTTTTCTCTGTTAGTATTTTTATGGTTTAATCTTTTCAAGCCTAAATCAAGTATTCTCAGATCTGTCTGAAAATACACCTATCTTCTGTAGCAGTATAAAAACAATCACATGCTGCCATATTCTGGAAAAGATGATAAATTTACCTTTAAATATTTGTCCTTCCTTAATATCTTTAATAAAATATTGTAAAATACTTTCATTGTTATTATTAGTAACAGTCATTTGTAATGTGATTCTCATTCATTGATCAGGACCCTGCTGTGCAAGGCATAGATAAGCCAAATATCCCTGTACCAAAGAGTTCATAATTTAAATATAAGAGGAGAAACCACACATCAATATAAAGGAAGCACAAAGAAAGAATAAAAAATTTATCTTTTACAGTTATGTAAGTGGAGGCCCAGGAAAGGAAAGAAAGTTTGCAAGGATTAGTGAGAAATAACTTCATACAAGCAAGGAAGTAGCACAAAATGTACAAGTGGTTTTAGAGTTACTTTCTACAACATGTAATTGTGATGCTGAAAGAGAAGTCAGTACTGTATCAAGGTACAAGACATCACTTCTATCTTGTTTTCATTTCTTGTATGGCAACAATAACAAAAAGATGATAGTGGTAAGTACCCAAAAGGTTATTTATAGGAAAAATCCACCCATATGGAAGCCTTCAGTCTGCTAGGAACCACTGAGGCAGTCTCCACCAAGGAGCATCTCCAAGAGATGCTGCCATAGTGGTGGTCAGCCCTTAAATGAGGTCTAGAGGAGGTGGAGTCAAGCTCCACCCCTTCCAGGAACACAGCTAAATTACTCTCACCTGTGCTCCCACAGCTGACCCGACACTTGCCTCAGCTGATTAATCAGAGGTTCAACCCGTGATTACCAATTTGCCATACATTTCTGCACTGTTTAGATGCTCAACTTTGGATTAATTTTCCTATTGCTGTGTTAGACTGTTGTGTTTTAAATCTTAAAGGCGAAGTTGTCTATTCTGTTTTCTCACTATCATCCTTTCTCCTTATTTCATTGCTTTAACTGATTGAACAACATGCAGTAAGGCTAAGAGTTTTAACACCCTGGCTCATTTAAAGATTAACATCAAGTAATAATGAAACTTGTGTATGATTGAAATAATTTAATATAAACCTGATTAAAGATACACTGTGAGAGAACTGGGTAAAATGTTGTATTCTTCCACTTGCAATTTTGTGTGTGATAAATTAGTCTCATTCTATCCTCTTATTTTTTATGTTCTTTTTTTTCCGATATATATTACCTTGGAATTGCTTTAAACATTTTATCTTTGAAACCCTTCTGTTTGTTTCTGACAACTTTGATTGAACTGACATATTTCTCTCTTTGCATCTTTTTTCCCTCAATAACATGTAAATCTTACCAAACTGTATCAGGTCACTACATGAAGTCTACTTCGGATTCAGATTTCAAAGAGTTTAGTATGCTGTATATTGGCTCTGGAGGAAACAACATTCCTTAATAGCTTCCTCAAAACTTGCATATATTTGCAGATCTGTGCTTCATCCCACATATGCAGAGAATCTAGAAATCAAATGTTTTGTTTATAGAAAATTCTATTGTGATTTTTTTCCATGGGGTCCTAATATACAGCAGCATGCAATGATTCAGAAGGTTTGCATTATGTAGCAACAGGCAGTTTCTTACAACAACTAATTCTCTTTTTTTGTGAACATTTTCTATCCCATCCTCAGTTCTAAAGTTAGTTCTAAGAATAGAATTCCAGCCTCTCCCTTCTCGGTGTGGCAGGCCCAGGAGCTATTCTTTTCACTGTTCCATTTTCTTAAATTGATCTGTTCGGTTTAATGATGAACCCTACCCTGACCCCTAACTTTTGTTTTTTGTTTTTGATGTTGGCAAAGCTCTCAATAATAGATAGAGGAAACAAAGCTTATTTTCTGCACTAGTACTTTCTGATGGGGTTGCATCATTCTATAGCATACCTTATATTTTACACTGTAAACTTGTATCTGTTCTTGTAATTATTTATATTATTTATTTCCAGTTCTCTACAAGTAAAAAACTAATTTCTTATTTACATCAGGTGATAAATGGTTTTGGTGCATTGATTTTAATCCTACTGATCTTTTACCCCAGAGTTTATAAATGAGAAGTTTAATTACAGTTCTACACTGTAGTGAAAGCTTTCCACTAACACTGTTATAATCTATAATATTCTTTTCTGTGCAAAGATTTCACTGGTTATCAAATTGTTTTGCCTGAATACTGAGTGCTGCTTAACAGTATCCGGCAGTTGATATTAAAAACTGTTGCATCATTGTCTGTATCTTCAAGATTCTCAGCACAAAGAATGACTGAATAAGGGCAGTCTCCATTCTTGATGGACGAAATCTCCCTTCTTAAGAATCTCTTCAAAAACCATCAACTTTTTTCTTGCTTCACTGTAATGCGTTGAATTTCTCAATTCCCCTAATCCTTAACTATTATTGCCCTGTATAATGTGACAAACTCACGAGTATGGCTAGGAGTTACATAATACCTTCATACATTGAAGAAGAGGGACCTAGGAGAAAAACGAGTTAAGATGCACATTTCTGCTACTGTAATATTCTATAATACAGTGAACACCTTTCAAGATGGAGATGCTGCTTTGCCCTTTTCCTTTGCCTTACATTGACCCAGAGTACACTGTCAAATGACACGGAATGGGATAGGTAAAATGTTGTCTTTTATCACTCAGTTGTACATAGCACTCTAGTCTCTCTCTGACAGTTAATATTGCAATCTCATGTTCCAGTTCAAGGCATGGTGGGTTATCACACTGCCCACTTCACTGGGCATGGGTTTATAACTGCACACAATTTCACATAAGATAGTTTGTCAGTACCAGATTATCTAAGTCCTCCTTAGACCTGAAATGCCTCTTCTTTCATTTTCCTTGGGTTCTTGCCCATGCAGATCACAACACTTCTGAACTTAGCAAACAGGCATGAGCAGAGTCTAGCTTCCATGTAATTAAGGAGGCTCAGCACAATTTAATGACAATGCACAGGCCTTTTACTTGATCACAGCTGCTGCTCCTTAGATCTTAGGCATGAAAGCATGAATAAACATTCAGAAAAGATATTTTGTAGAAGAATACAAATAAGTGTGAACAGGTACCAGGTTTTCATTGCAAAGACACTGAGAGACACTCTGGTAAGTGAAAAAGAATGACTGAAATTAATCTCCCACCAACATGCAGTCTCTTGGGTGCTAAACTAATTAGTGAAGGTAAATCACTGACGTCAGGACTGTGTCCTGTTGAGAGTATGTCAAACGTTGACTGCAACCTTTAGTATTTTCCCTTCTGGCACAGTTCAATCTCAGTACCTCTCTACCATAAAAAACTCATTTTCAGTTTTACAGTTCAGTAAAAATGTGGTATATCACTTTTATTATATTTTCCATAAGCGTTCTGTCATATTTGCATTTTCAACTAATTACATGAGAACCTTTTTTTGTGTACTGATATTTTCATACGCTTAAGTCACTAAAGTAAAATTTGAGCATCTTAAACTAAACATTGCACATATTGATGCAGTGCACTTACCCAGTGGTGAGCATGGTCATCAAAATACATTTGTCTGAGATAAATGTTCCTATCATTTCTAGCCTATATGCTACTGAGATCCATCAATAAAATAAAGGGCATAAGATCCATCAATAAAATAAAGGGCATAACACTGCAATAATATTTTTTCCTGTTTCGCTATTCTAATTCAAGAGAAGCAAGGAGCCAAGTGATGTCTTTCACTAATTAGGTTTTTTTTTACCAGGCATTCTTCAGTATTTTTTGTGCTTTCCTGTGGCTCTGTTGACTCCCACCCAAGTGATAGCCAAACTCCCCAGTGCTCTCACTTTGGAGATCAATGCAGCAGATTTTCAACCTGTGCACATGGTTATACTAATACCAGCTAAAAAAGGCACGGGTAAATACTGTACATAATTTTTCACAGTCCTGGTCTGTCTTTGTAATACCACTTTGAAGTGAAGACATTAACTTAAGAAATTTTTACATATGCAAGTCACTATTTATATGGCAAGTGACAGTGGCACTGTGATTAAAGAGGAAAGGCCATACTGCCCTGACCACAAAAGTACTCCCAGTGAATGAAGGGCTGACAAGATTGAATCACATAGGTCCCTGAAATCTAGCAGTGCAAGAGTTATTTAAAATACAAAGGTCAAAGAAAACCTAATGTGTCAGTTGGTTCAGGTCACCAACAACTGTCCTTTTCTATCTGGATCTCAAGCCTTTGCATGCACACAAACACTTGGCTGTTCAATGAACCTAGACTGTGACAAATGTGTCCTTCAAATTCAGTTCTCAAAAAAGCCTTCAAGGTAGTGAAGATAACACTGCCCTCCTGCAATCCTGTACTGCACCTTTGGGTCTGTGGGAAGTTAAGCCTATGCTTCCTCTTGGTATCACAACCAGTACAATTATGAGCACAGAAGTTCATGACATGAAAGAATGGTAATGTCAGTACCTCTGCCTTCACTGACCTACTACAGTCTGTCATTTATAACACCCTCCGTATCTTCCAATGACATCCCATATTTTACCACACAATTCAAAAGTTACAACCAAGTGAATTTACTATAAGGCTGAATGCTGCCTGGTTAAATAATCTCCATCCTTGGATGTTTTTAAGACCTATTTGGATAAAGCCCTTTAAAACTGCTGAAACTGCTTTGAGGATGACATTGTACTACAGCTCTCTTGAAGTCTCCTTGAGTCTGAAGACTGGACAAACCCCAAAATACACAACACTCTCCCCATTGAATTCCATCTATATAATTTCCTAGCATTCCCTAGTAAAGAGTCATATGCATTTTCCTTAGTGAAATGCAGGGCAAGAACACACATGTTCTTGGTACGTGTGGGTTTTCTGTAATCTGAAGCAAAATCTTTTAATATGCAGATAGCGCCATCTCAGTCTGGGCTTTTGCACTCAAAGTCAGTTAGCTCCCCAAAAAAGCTATCACATGTTAACCTGAAAAAGTGCATTTGTCTGACAATGACACTGACTGAAAAAGACAGAATGTTGCATAAACCTCTGCTTGGTTCCCCTACTTCTCTGCCCAAACAAGGCAATTTATATATAAAACCCTGGTAAAATATATAAAAAACCCTACTTTTTCTTCTGGCTGGACATATAAATTGCTATAATCTAAATAAAACAGGAATAACTTTTTCTAGAATACTATAAAATCTATGATGACTATCTCAGAGGAGAGAGCTGTCCTTGGTTGCCAGTGGCATGAATACCATTCTATGCAGGCCTGTTCTTCAGCTAACGTGAAACTACAACAAGAAAATGATGTTCATTGTTAAGAGTTTTTAAAACTACTTTACAATTAAGGAGCATGTAGCTATAAACTGAAAAATAATCAAGCTAAAACATCTGGTGCATGACAGGGGACTTGAAGTCTGAGATTCAGTCCAGCATATGAGTACATGCACTGATAAATGTGTTGGAAAAAGCAACATCTTTCAGTTGGCCTCAGTGAAAATCAACATATGTACAGTAGCTGGGCTCTTGCAATGCATCAATTCTAGGCATACCTGAGGGACAAATGCATAAAAGAATTACATATTACTTCATTTTCACATTTATTAATGCCAAAATTCAAGCTCTCTAGTGTCCTTGCTGCTCTGCTCAGGGCTATGACTAATGGAGCTACCACAGCATTTAAGGCTCACTTCTCCTGTGCTAACATATACGTGGAAGACTGAAGGGAAAAAAGCCCAGTCCACGTCTACATTCCGCTGCTCCCTACTTTCTATTAGGTCTCATAGCCCTAAAAGGTAGGTCATTCTAGCTTGAGTGTGAAACAAGGACTAACACAGCTCCTGAAACAGATCTTAATACCTACTCAATGCAACAAGATGTCTGAGCATTATGAGATTATTGCAGGCTACTTAATGAACTGCTTAATGAGAGCAAGTCAATTCACTGCAGCTCTGCATCACTATTTCTATAAACTGAGAACAATATTGCTTTGGAATATTTTGGAAAACCAGTGGCAGCTGGAAAGAGAAAGAATTTAGAAGTTTTGAGCCAAAAGAAGAGAAGATTGAAGGGAAAAATCCCAACAGCCTTAAAAAAATGCTCCACAGCCTTTCAACTAACCCATCTTACAGTGTAACTAATTCTACTATTATAAAACTGCCTCACTGTCTAACATAATTTTCACTTGATTTTAACCCTCTTTTCTGCTATATGAAGAACACGAAGAAGAAATTATTCTCTGTCTCTTCGCATCATGGTGCTCTCTAATTTTTACCACTGGCTCTGGAAATTATCATAATATTGCATGAATTTTTAGTGTGCATCCTGGAGTTTCAGTTATGTTCAGACATGAACAAGGTCTGACTGTGAAGAGAGGGATACTGAAATTGGATGATTTTTTCCCACGATTTTGAAAACTGCTGTCAGATCTCTTTCTCAAAACAGAAAGCAAGGCTGTATATATTTTGCTGTTCACAAGACTGTTTAGCCAAGGTATCAAAATGCTTAAAATTATTTGTCATTGGTCATTTTTGAGCAATGGGTGCATGCTGGGCTGGGCTGCTTGATGGGCAGAGCTGCTACTGTGATGGCACTGGGCAGGGGGTGGCCATGTTAAGAACTATGCTGTGCTGTGGGTTGGGCATGCCTGGTATAAAGCTTCATTACAGTTAGTATTTCTGGAAAAGGAAAGTAACAAGCATTCTCCCTTCAGATGCCAAATATACAATTTAAGAGACTCTTTGAAAAGCCAATCACGTTTTGGCCCTCTCTTCAAAATCTAAAAACAAAGATATGTAAGGAATATCAATTAGAGAGCACAGCATTCCTTTAGAGAAGGACTATCAATAATTGGAAGACTAAGTGAATGGAAATTAGAGATAATGCTATGAAAACAGGAGAAAACATATAAATTGAGAGCCTCAGAAATGACAGCTGTCCAGTAACTGCTGTGTAAAAACTATGCATTTTTAATAGACAATGCTCCTCTGCCTCTTTATAATTCAGGAAAGATCAGTGTGTTGTTATCAATATAGCAGAATCTGAAAAATAAATTTTGGTGGAGATCATCATTAGCTCTTTCTGTTTGGTTAGAAGGGTATTATAACAGCTGTTTTTCTCCCCAAAGGCAGCTGGCTGGTGATATTATTTTTCAATTAATGGCACTACACTGTGAATAGATTACAGCATGTAGACATGAAAACAATGACAATTAGTGGAAGAAATTAAGCGATGCAACAAAGTAGGTTTTGGTTTCCATTTAATTGGAGGGTAGGGAAAGTCACAGATGCAATAAAGTCTTTCTGGACACAGCAAAATTGGTATGCTGAAGGCTCTCAGAACAATCCAAGGCAGACTGGGTGAATGGATACAAAAAAAAGCTGGATCTGGGAAAGCACGGGGAGTGGAATGTAAAGATGCAAAAGACTTGAACATTGTTGAGAAAGTCTAAGGGGAATATTTAATTTTTAAATAAGAATGTAATATTGTATTGAATCCTAAGTAAATTTATATCCTTTAGAATTAAATTTCTGACATTTTATTCCTATAGATTGTAGATGCACTAAGGCAAGCTTTGTAACTCTGCACTTAGCTGAGCGTGAAAGTTAAGTCATTCAGTTTTGCCTTCCAAAACATAATAGAAGAAAAGATGACACAAATAGGAAAAAATACTATAAAGGAGAACACTGTACTGCAGTGCTGTCTGGCCCAAACTGAAGAACTTCACTTCCTATTTTAAACTGCATTTCATCATAGCTGCAGAAAATTTATCTGAACCTGCCTAATTATGTTGTTATATTAGAATAGTTGAATCGGAAAGAACCTCCAAAAATCAATGAGTCCAACTCCCTGACCACTTCAGGGCAAACCAAAAGCTGAAGCATATTACTGAGGGCATTATCCAAATGTCTCCTGATCATTGACAGCAAAGGACATCAACCACCTCTGGAAAGCCTGTTGCAGGGTTTGACCACCCTCGGAATAAAGGAATTCTTCCAGTGTCCACTCTAACCCTCCCCTGGTGCAGCTTTGTGCCATTTCCACCCTGCCACTGGTTCTGAGGAGTAGAAGCTGGCACCTCTTTCTGCTTCCCTTCCTCAGACTGCTGCAGAGAGCAGGGAGGTTGCCTCCTGGCCTCCTCTTCTCCAGTCTGAAAGAAGTGGCCTCAGACCCTCCTCACAAGACATACCTTCCAGCTCTGTTACTAGCTTTAGTGCCCTCCTCTAAATGCTTTCAAGCATCTTAATGTGATTATAATGTCATAGAGTCCAGAACTGCACACAATGCTCCAGGCCATACTGGTGCTAAATAACAGGAGGAGAATTACCTATTTTGACCAGCTGGCCACACTTTGAATAATGCACCCCAAAATGCAGTTTGTTCTTTGGCTGCCAGGGCACACTGCTGACTCAGGCTGAACCAGATAGTCCTAAAGCACGTTTTCCTCTATCATAAGATAAAGATCAATTCACATAGCTAAAACAACTCTACCTCTGTGTGCATGTTATTATGTTTTAAACAACATCACAGACAAACAGAATACTCCCAAACAAGCACAAACAAGACTCAGTTTAAAGCTCAGGTCTTCTTTCCCACTCCATCTTGCTCTGCTCTGTGCTCCTTTTCTGAACAAGAAGTAGGTGAGAACATTTAGTATATGCATACAGCAAAATGTCAAGAGTTCCCATTTCAAGGACCCACACCCCATAACTCACAGCTTGTGGTAATGCAATCTTTTATTCCTTAAAGATGATATAGTGGACCTCTAAGGTTATGTTTTATATATGCCCTCACACCATACACATTTATTGTTATACTTTCTTGCCCTGGATCATAAAGTCATGAAAACACCCACAGTGAATTGAGGAACTGTGTTATTGCAATCCTGGTGTTTCTACATTAGCTCCAGATATCTTTGTTTTTACTGAACATATTCTTGAAGACGGTGAAATAGATTAATTTCCACATGATCATTTATATGAGCTTCATTACCACATTAAGTCCTTCCTCTTAAACTTTTAAATCGAAATGATAAAATTTAGAAATAATCACCCAATAATGTATGGAAAAGAGCCCCACCAAATAGTGTGGAAACACAAAACTGCTGTCACAGACAAGTCAGGTTGTATCCTTTGCTTTTCACCATCTAACAGAATGTGTCCTCAGAGAACAGTTCTGTATCATATGAGATGCAGAAAGAAACAAGGTCCCATCAGGTATCTATATCCCAGCTGGGAGGCACGTTCATCGGGATTTTTCAACAGAGTGGTTTTCCTCATACAGCATCTAATCATTGTTTTGTATTTGCTGTACATCTTACAGTGAAAAAAGGAGGAAATATTTAAACATAAGTGAAAAGCTGTGGGAAGCTTCAATCTGCTAATTCTCCCTCCCAGCTCCACTGTATTTTCTCTCCCTTCCCTCTGCATTTAGAGGTCATGGACAGCCATCTCTTCCACCTAACAGTATCCTTTCTCTTCAAGTCACTCACAGCAAACTTTATTAATCATATTAGGCTAGTCATAACAGAAATAGTTTTGATAATCACTTTTGTAATCAATGTGATTCAAGCATTGTCTTAATTTGCTGACAAATATAAAGACATCACTTTTCTAAAAAGTTGCAGTTTGACTTACCGGAAAGTACAGAAGGAGTGATCCAAAGAGAATGGTTTCCAACAGCACCAGACCTGAAGCTCTGATACTCTAGGAAAAAAAAACAAAAATACAAAATATTAGAAGATTCCTAAGTTGGATACTGTTCAACGTGTTATATGGATACATTTTGAAACTGCTACAATGTCTCTCAGCTGTGAGAAAGTATGAATCATGGGAATTATAGATATGAATTTAACTGCAGGTTTTTTTTCTGCACTATTTAAATGTTAAGAAGTCCTTTGAACATTCTGACCTGCCTATTTAATATTAACGATTTGGCTTCCACAGTATGTATGAATAATCTACAATTTTACTGAACACAGACTGTGCTCTTTGAAAGCATCTTTATCTTTCCTGAAATTTTATACAAAGACGTATATATTCAGTCATTAACTTGTCAGGATAATAAAATAAATATAGTGCCATTTCCTCACTGATTCTAATGCAGTCTCCATCATAGTTTTATTCCATTTTAAAATTTAAAAATCAATTATTTTCTTTAATATAAAGCTTATTCCATTGATGATTTATGTGTAGTGCATCTGTACCTTATCTAAAAGACAAAACATCAACACCGCTTTCCATTTCTTCCCTTCCTCTGAGACAGTGTTTCATCCACTATTCAGATCTAATGCACTGCTTTCCTAACTGCAAGCAACACAGTCAGAAAGGACAGTAAAAAAGCTTTGCCAAAAATCTTTTGAAAAATCCCCTTATTTCACATAATAAAATCCTCTCATGGACTGGAATCAATGGTCTGTGGTAATCACTCTATTGAGTTTGGATGGATGAAGTTTATCTTTCATTAGTAAGACAATCGTTAAAAAAATGATCTCTGTCTGAATAGATTTACAGATGCATTTTTGGTCCCCCAGGGTACAGTTTCTGCTTGCAAAAATGGTGGAATTTCATAGATGGATCTTTTCAGTGATCCAACTCCGATTTCGTATCTCCGCATTCACTTTCTTGACTGGTCAGCATCTTTTGACTTTTACAGGTCTGATGTACCAAACATTTAATGAAGGATGAGGAGAATATTCTAAGAGCTTTGGTAATATCAGGCAATTACACAGCTACCTAATTTCTAGCAACAGTGACATTTAGTAAGGAAGGCTGTCCTACACATTGGCACAGACATCAGTGTTCTGATCTCCCACCTTGCTGAGAGTTAAATTCAGGTCAAGTGCCAGAAAGCAAGGAACATTTTAAGTCAGCTCCTTTCAGAATACAGCTCAGCTGTGATCCTCCCATGGAACAGGACAGGTTCTTATTCTGAAGGTACTCTGTCATATCACCCATGCCCTGTGTTCTAGGGTACTGATGTTCATGCTCTGTATGAAATTAGCACTGAACTGCATTTGCACTCTGCATTAGGAAACAGCCTATGAAAAGCACGCTGAAATATTTATTTTCAGAAGGCTTAGAAACAGCACAGACTAAAGATGTTTTTCCTTCTGTGGCATTGTAATATAAGACTTGTACAGATATTCAGTGCTTGAGATAAAAACGAAAAGAGACCACAGAGATTTTTGTACCCCCTCTGAGTAACAGTGCCTTGTTCTGTTTTCCTGATTTCTGATGCAAATACATTGTACCCCTCTGTATCACAAAGAAATCTGCACATACGCTTCCCTGTTCTTTATTCCCCACAATTAGAAAGTTCTGCCTAATAGCTCTTAAACTTCCTGTAGTGTGTCTTTAGTTCACTATTTCTTGTTCTGTCAGCCATGGACACACAAGTTACTTCCTTATTTTTCACAGGAATTTTTCATGTAATTGAGAATCATTATTATGGGTTTTCCTTTCTGGATTTTTCCAATTCTTTGATTTTTCCATGAGGGTCTTTACTTTGGACTTTCACATTGTGAGCTTCACAGTAACAATTACAAAACTATTCTGTTACCTCACTCTAAAATTACGCCTTGCATCTGAGACATAAATACTTCTGGCAAAATTTTCCTAGAAGTTACATGCTTCAATGAAATGTTTCTTTAAAAAGTGAAGCAAAACAAAGCAGAGTACCAGCAAACAGCTCAACTACTATAATTGTATTTCCCAACAGGATGTAATGCCTGCCATAGCAATTGTTGAAATGTGAAAACCAACCCATAAGCAGAGTTTGTATGTACACTTTCATCATTGGGCTCCTGTAATTCAAGGCATTTGCTGCAAGAAACTAAACTGAATTGTGTTTTCTTTTCCCTTTTTAATGAAGATATTATGATATTGGATAAAGCGTAAGCAAAGTCCCAAATGCAAAGAGCTGGACAGTGGGAAACTGAAATGCCAGTGTCAGGAATTTTTGGCTCACATATTTCAACTGTTCTGTGACATCAAATTCAACTGAGTAAGAACTCCATGTAATTTATTTCTGTCATCTGGATACATGGGGAGCCTCAGCCACAAGTCTGCTAATGGAAAAATGGTCCAGCACTCCCATATGCATTTTTCCACATGGAAGCAATGCCCTGACTATTTTCATCTACTGGGACCTACACCAAGCATATACACCAACAGACAAAAAATGCCCAAAACAAAACACACTGATTCTGTTTGCAAGAAATTTGTTTGTTATAAGCATCTCAAAGCAATAAACAAAGAGCTGAAAGGACCGTATGATCTTTTATGGCTGCTGTAGTAAAATTGCTTATGTATTCTTATTTATGTATTCGGATGCACTCAACTTATTCAGATGGCACAATAAAAATCAATACATCTTGACAACTTTTCAAGATTGCTTTCTGCAGACACTTCTGTTTTGAAATAACATCAAAAAGCTGGAAGTGAATGTTTTGTTGTCAGTTGTGAAGCCATTAAACAAAATATTTTCAGGTTATTCAATTCAGAAGTGACTCTCAATTATTTTACAGCTTGAATGCTAGTGGCTCATAGATCATGCATGCTGCTATGGCACGTAGAACATAAATTGCACATATTTTTATAAATTATAAATGATAGTATGGTTTAGCTGGCATTTCTAATTAATGTACAACTTCAGCATGAGCAAGACATAAAACTTCTGTGCAGCACACTAAAAAGAAGAGATTAGAAAGTTTAAAAAAGACTAAAATTTGCCCCCAGTAACTTTGCAAGCACTGGCACCAAAAGCATGGCTGTAGGCAGCACCACTCTAAGACGTACATAACAGCAAGTACACTCACAGAAGTCATGGAAAAAAAACAACCTTTATTCCTTAAAGAAAGCAAATTAAAGAAGAGAACCAAAAGGCATTTCACAACCTCCACAATTCGCTCTCCACCTATTCCATCTGCACAATTAAAAACCTCCCAGACATCAGGGCACTTTAGGAATTTTCATCCCATTGCATGTAACAACAGCTTCATTTCTTTTTCTCTTCCTTATCAGCTGCTTGTTTGTTTGTTTTGCCTTGTTTTGCATTTGCCTTGTTGGCATTTATTTTGCTGTGTTGTTTGTTGCTGTTGTTTTTTGTTTCTCTGCCTGTTCAACTTCTGTACAGTTTGTTTATTTGCTGTTCAGCTTGTTTGCTCATTTCCCATGTTTATTTATTTGCATCAGAAAATTTGTCCTTCCTGTTTTTTCCCCTTCTCAGTTGCTGACACGTAACTCTGCAATGTATTCTGCTTCTAGCATCACACTAACTTTTATACTTACCTTTAGTCATTTTCCATATTCTTTACATTTGTTTGATCTTTAATTGAGATATTCATGATCAAAAAAAAGATGTTATTTTAAGCTGAATGAGGCTGACTGAGCTAGGAATTATCTTCAATCTTGGCTTCATCCAGCAATGGTGGAATCAAAGAAGAAGGATGCAATTATAATAGTATGGCATGTATTACAGTAAAGGTGCAAACTAGGGATGTATTGGCTCCTACCAGCTTTTTCATTGTGAGATGGAGTTTCTAAGAGAGCAGCTACCATTCTCAAATTCTACAATGACCAATGAGACAATTTCAGCAAATCTAATGCAAGTTCTCGACCATGTGAGATATCTAAGCAAATAGCCATCAGTTGTTTCATGTAAAGCTATCGAAAGAACCAGCTAGAAAAATGCAAGATTGAGTTAAGTAAGTGATAGTAAATTCCAGCCAGCAACAAAGTGGCATGAGGACATAGAGGCCCCTGGTTGGTCTGCTTCGTAACTTCTGAATCACTATGCCATGTTAGATCTACACAGAAAAACACTACACCCAGTAATACGTTTTGAATCTGCATGTTAAATATTTCAAGAGATGCTTGCAGAAAATCTGAGTTTAAGTGTGACTTGGGCAGTAGCACAGGCTCATAGCTGGTTATATGCCCTCATATTACACAACCACTGCAGAATGGATTGGCGCTCCAGCTGCAAGAGGACAAGACAAGAAGTACTGACAGTTCTTGCATTCAGGGACGTAGCTACAAACAGGTGAAATTCTACTGACCATTTGCCCTTCAGCATCCACTCAAAATTACATGAGTGATGATTTAAAGCATTTAAAAAGTCAAAAATATCCACAAAAACAAGATACATTCCAGGTCACACACAGACTGGAGGTTAGTTATCACCCCTATGTGAGATTCAGGATTTGACTGCAACATTACTTCTGTTTTCCTGTGAACTAAACGTAGCTGTCATTGTGGAGCAGTTCTTTTACAGAAAGCTTTACTCACTGTTTATTACAAAAATACAGCTACTTTTTAACTTTCTCATATATGTTTTTCTCATTAATAAAAACATTAATAAAAACAAACCAAAAACCAGCGGGACCAGGGCTAAAACATGCTTTGAAAACTCAAGACTTGCACAGAAGAAGAAACCATGAAAGAGAAAGAGCATGCTCAAGTGGAATATATTAGATTCTTTTCATACGCTTTTAGTAAAATAATGGGTAAAAACCCAACACATTATGGTAATATACAGCAGATCACAAACACTCATTAGTGCACAAAAAAATAACAAGATTGAGGTTCCATGTACACTACTGCAAGTCTACCTCTTAAGAGTTTTACTGCAGATGGTGAAACTAATAAGCACGCGGATAGCTCCCAGATAGCACAGACAAGGCATTCCTTTCTGTTTCTCCCCTACCAATAGGTTTTAGCAGAGTATGTTTTCTTGAACAGAGCTGCAAAAAACATTATTGCTCAAGGGCTGTTCTATGCCTTTGAATTTGCTCAGTCTTCAGTCTACACTGAGAACTTCAGTAATCTTTGAGATAAAGAATAATCCCCTATCTCCAGATCTCATAAAGTAACACAATTTCTACAGCAGTTCACATCAGTAAAGTCCTTTGTGCCTCTTGGGTATTGCTAGAGGGTCATAAACAAATGCTTAACAATTACTGGCAAAAGGGAAATTAAAGACAAAAGCAAAAAAAACCAAGCAAATAAAAAAGCTCAACTGGCCAAGTTGCATCAAGTGTAACAAAGCAAAAAGCTAAAATAATGGGTAAAAAGGCATAAAAGGTACTGCATTATAATTCTTAGTGGTCCTAAGTAATGCAGAAAATGCAGCAGCCAAAGTTAGCGCTGAATCTCTAAATGTCAGGGTGTAAAGTTAGTCAACAAAATGAACAGAAAAGTAAACCACTATTTTTTGTTTTCTTTGTGATAAATTCAGCAGTGATTAGAACTGCTACTCAGCAAAAGGCAACTTTCAATTGCCTTAACAAGCCTCATTTCATTATTGCTGGTTGTCTAACAAAATTCAAGCAAATCATTCACAAGTAACTACAGAAAATGCTTTTCACTTCATGGTAGAAATGGCTGCATCTCTTTTGAAAATTTCCCTGCAAAATATTGGGTGAATTCTGTGCCCTGTTCAACTCCTTTACGTACTGATGAACACTTTTAATAATTGTTCTCTTTGAAAAAATAGTCTCCTAATAAAATATGGATTGCAAATACAGTAAATATCACAGCAAAGGCCAAATTTCCAAAGATAGGCCCACAGTTACATTTTTCCACTCAAGCTATACTGGCAAGTTGTCAGAATCTTCTGGCATTTGCAGCTTTGTGCAGTATTCTTAAATTAAATAAACACAATCCTCATGTTTTTTCACTACTCTTTGAAAATACTTATGCAAAGGTCATTTTTTTTTTCTGTTACTAGTTGTAGCTGAACCCAAACAGAATATAATTATTAAATTTACTTTTTACTTGGAAGAAAGGAAAAAAAAAAACAGGAAAAGTAAAAGGTCAAGCAGCCATCAATCAGAAACCAATTTCATTAAAAGTGCACAGGATGTCATGCAACCAAGAAATCCCCAAATATTTTATTTTCCAATTCATGTGGTCCTTCATCCTTTCTGTTATACAAGTAATGAAATCTGCTATAATATATTACGATGAAGATAAATTGCTCTGCATTTTGAAGCATAAATTTTGCTGCACATAAGTGGCAATACAGGTAACTTGAAAAAATATTATTTGTTGGAAAATAATTTTTATAGTGAAAATAATTAATGTCCTTGGGACATCTTTGTTATAAGATCAGGAATTCCTTCAGCTTAGATCAGCATACCTTGTTCTGATCCAACAATAATGAATCTGCAGAAAAAGGAAAATCAGTAAACAGGTAAATAACGTTCAAGTTCTGTTTCAGTCCATTCACATCCTTATCATTAATTTAAAAGTTGAAAATGTAAGATAATGATCATCAAAAACCAGATCACTAAATAGCCTGCCTTAAATTCATTCAAAAATGAAGTAAGACAAAATGACATTGTGCTCCTCAAAAATACAGTTCATGTTAGTATTGATGCTTTTGTAACCAGCAAGAGTTCAATGGAATCTATAGAGATCTCATGGATTAAAACACCGTAATACACTAGCAGGAGGTAAGGCTCAGTCTGCATGTTCTCCTGATTCAGTTCAGAAATAGCTTTGGAACACATTAATTGCATTTCAGTTTTCTTACTCAACATGGCATTGCCTATTACAGGACACAATACCACAGCTCACTAAAACAGTCTGTATAAAGCGTAGCTCAATCACAGGAACAAATAGTTTATGGTAAATGACAGGAGAAAAAGCACCCTGACTGCAAGGCTCAAAATGCTTAGTATCTTAGAGGAAACAGAGAATGATGTAATAAGAGTTAAAATAAATTTAATGAAGAGAAAAAAACTCATTATTCACATGACTGAGAAGGCAAATGAACTGTAAATGAAGATCATTATACTAATTTCAAAGTTTAAAAAAACAAAAAAAAACAATAAAAAAAAAAACCTCACAATTCTGAAGGCTTTAAATCCAACACCAGTTCATTTTTCTTCACTTTCTCTTTATGAGAACCAAATAGCTAAACTGTTCCAAACTTACAGCTTATGACAGGATTTGAGAAAGGCAGACATTTTTCATCTCTTCAAAGGTCATTATAATAAATTAGTAAATTAATAAAAAGCTGAGATCAGGGGTTATATGTTTTCCAGAAAATAAAATCACATTTACCATTGATGGAAATACTGCTGCATGTATACAGGTGGGTTAGAGGTCCCTTCCAACTCAAGCCATTCTATGATTCTATATGATTCTATATAGTTTCATTTTACTTCCTACCACTGTGTGGCAGAAAGACACAGCCTCAAATTAGCCTTAAGTCATTGTAGGGTCTGCACAAGAAGGTAAGAAAGACTGTCTTTCATTCACAACATTAGAGTTTAGCTAATGGACAAAAGATGGGGAAGGACAGATGGGAAGAACAATGGAAGGACAAGGCAACAGCGCTTACTGTACTGAGCAGCCAGTACTCCTTGCCTATCAGTGCTCCACCCATAGTGCCATACTTTGTAAGCCCCTGAATCTGAACACATGATGTGGAGAGCAGTGGATGTTCTCATGAAGCCCCTGCCAGGCATGGGGAAAGCATGGGGGGCAAAGGAGCAGTGTTTGAATAATATGGTGAGATGATGATGGAAAGTGGCTTCAACACTTCTGTATCAAATAAAGAGCATGAGTAGAGAGGGGAAAGCTCATTGGGGATCTCAAAAATAAAGAGCTCGTGTACGCTGCCCTCAAAGATATACAGCGAGGACAATGCAAAGCAGCAGGATAGAAACTGCTGGAGGCAAAGTGAGCCCAACAAGCTGCCGGATAACAAGAGGACTGCTACAGTAACTAAGGAAGCAGTACCTGGGACATCTTTGAGGGAACTGGGAGGAAACCAAGGTTTCTTTTCAGTTATCCTGATACTGAGGAGAAGTTGTCAGAGGAAAACATGAAGATTTTATTCCAGATAGAGGGAAGGGATAGGGGAGGCAGAAAGCAACCTGACTGTGTTCACAGAGTGAAGTCCTAAAGAAAAGACACTGCTTGAAATCTCTGTACATCCTGCTTTTACATAAAGTAATGATGAACAGAATAAAGAACAGGCATATGCTTTAGTCTGAATGATCTATGGTGGTTACAGTTAACTATAGTCTCCAAACCTCTGCCCTGTCTATCAGCCAAAGACATGGATGCTCAAGGAATCCCTTACAGGATTTTCTTCTGGAGACAAAAGCCTCATGAAGTCTGTAATTTCCACTACTAAACTTTCAAGACTTTCAGGTTGAAAAGTCCCTCCTCTACAAGACGGGCTCTTACTTGGAATAGTTCTTCTAAGCCTACACTTTGGTGGCTCTAACAAAAATAAGTGCTAGCTCAGACAGAGGTCTGATCTTGAAAAGAAGACATGCCAGAGTCTTCGTACATGTCACTAGGGACTTTGCTATTGCTATTGATTGAACAAGAAACATTCACAGCAGCACATAACTCCAAGACAAATAGCAGGATAAATAAATAATGTCACAGTTACTCTGCTGACACAACAGGAAGTCCACTCCCAGCAAATCCGTAAATGTCTGTTCACAAGTCCAAATGAAATTTCAGATAAATGCAACTACCCTGAAGTTATTCCATCAAAGAATCTGTGGTGAAAGATTATCCTTCTGCTACAGTCCATCCAGTCTACTCAGCTTCCTGAGAGGGGCACATATGCAAGAGTCATCAAGAACCACAGACAGATGAACAAAAGACCTAGCAATTTGCTCCGTTTAGTTTAATTTCTAGCTCCAGAACTGCTTTGGTGACATAATCTTATGGTATAATTTTTGTTGTTGCTGGGAGATACATTCTGAAATTCAAGGATTCAATTATAGTTAATTTACATTTACTTTAAAAGTGAAATCATTATGTAATACAATTAAACTTAGATTAGCGTTGAAGGCTACTACAGCCTTGCTTCCCTCTGGTGACAGCTATCTTCCCAGCCAGAACCCTGCTTTGTAAAGTGAAGCTTAGCAGCTCCATTCACTTGAACAGCAGATATCTATGCTGCAGAGCTTTGAGGAACACGAGAGGAACAGAAATCAACAAGGATTCTCAGACTGCAAGATTACGAACAGCAAGACATTAACTCTAAGAAGCTGTAAGTCAGGGATCAATCAGAGAACCAAAGTGGAGCAAATGCGTCATACTCCACTGCCAATTCCTGCCATTTCAAAGGCAGCATACCTCCCTCTACATTTTCCATGCTTTCTGGATGGCCCCTGAGATATACTAATTCACCTTGTGGAGACAAAATCTATGCTCAAAACATAACTGGTTGCATTCCTGAACTGCCCGGATGTGTTCTTACTGTAACGAATCTACTTCAGTGGGGGGTTGGACTTTATAATCCCCAGAGGTCCCTTCCAGCCTCTGCAATTCTGTGATTTTGTGGTGAGCATTCCTCTTCTCATTATCTCTTCCTTAGGAGTCTGGACTGAAAACAGTAATACTTTTTATATAGAGATCTTTATTTTCTTTACAAGTCAGTCTGACCTGGAGCCTTCTGTGCATAATGTGGAAATAGGTGCCTTTTTCTATTCATAAGCACTTAATTCCACTCAACCACGCATTAGAGTGCAAAATAGATACAGATGTGAAACCTTCGTGTTTGTGAAGTGAATGACACAACATTCAACAAACAGGGCAATAACAACAACTGCAGCCATGCCTGCCAACATGCACTGTCTCTGGGAGCTCCAGCAGGCAGTACATCATTTCTGATTTTCAACTAACACAGGCTAACAGCTCGCATGCTTATCTTTTCAATATGGCATTCTGCAATTATTTATGTGAGAGTTAAAAAAGGTATAGCATCCCCACAGGCATATCTTAACTGTGCAGAAAAATAGGATAGGACATTTTATGATTTCTGTTTTATGAATAAAGGATATGAGAATTCCACTAAAAGCCATAGCTATTTTGAAAATAATATCATCAATGCCTTTAGAGCTGAATACCTCAAGACTACAATAAACTTCCCTGAGAAATCACAAGAAAGTAGGTTCTCACTCAAGGATGTAATAAAGAAAGAATGCAAAAAGCACTGCATAGAATCTGTATGTGCTGAGAACTGTCAGGTATGCCCACCAGCACAGTATGCAAAGGCAACTGCTCCATCTGCAGAACATCTTTTCCCTCTATCAAGTTTCCACTTGAGCTGAAATGTCAGAAATTGGTGTCTAGGGAGAAAAAAACAGAATGTGCACCAGAGATGAAAGGCATCCAGGCAAAAGCACATCAAGATGCCACTGCAGAGTTAAAAAAGAGGAAGGACTGGTTGATTTACATTAGAGAAAAAGGTATGTTTGCAAAGCCAGCATGCTTTAATATTTAAGGATGTATCACACATCAATAGCTTGTGATTATCTCACTCTGAATTACTGCATCCTATCATAATTGCAGTAAGGGGGAAAAGAAATTCTTGATTTCTTAGTATTAGGAAGGGGAATTACAGCATTCATTTACTTGTTCTCTTTCCATCTCTGTGGCATTTCATGCAGTGTTTAAAAGTGCATTGTTTAAGGCCTATCTTCACAGTTTTCAAATCATATTTAGCAGAACATTTAAAAGGATTTACACTGGAGGGAAAAATAGCAAAGCAGTAGTATAAAATCTAGTCCTCCTGAACTCCAGCCACTGGAAATCTGTATTTAACAAAGAGTAAAAATGATATAATGGACAGCCAGTTTCTGTTATTTGCCACAGCTCCCTCAAGACAGATAAAATTATTGAAGCTTGTTGATTATTAGCTATATAGTCCTGTTAACTGCAAGTTTTCATTTGATCAGTGCTTCATCAATGCTACACATTTTTTTCTCCTCCCATTAAAAGCACTTCTGAAATTCATTTTTTGAGTCCACATAAATGGGAAACTAAAATTGATACAATAGAAAGTGGTTAAATTATAAATTTTTACTATTTGGGAGTGGACATGGTTTTGGATGGGGCAGAGCCCTTCATTTCAATGTGATCTACAGCTATCCTTTATCATTAATGCCACATGACAATATCATTCCCAAGTGCTGTTTCAAATATCCTCTTCTAAACAATTATATATTATCTTTAAGATCCAAAATTAACCTTTCCAGGTGTGCTAGTTGTGGAAATTTTAATATGCTGGTTTTATATCCACGTATGTGCTAGGAATGTAGGAAGAACAGAACAAGAAAAGGTTTCTTCCCATGGTTCCCCTATCCACACAGAAATCAGCAGCAGAGCAGCAAGCAGGAAGAATAGATTATGGCAGCTTGTCTTCAGTGCATCTTCTCTGAGGCCTTTCGTATTGAGCTGATGAGAGTTGGCAGCAAAGACCCAGTGTGAGCCAAGGCTATTTGGTGTAGCGTTCTCAGCTCTCCTTCATGCCCGGAGCTGTAGCAGCAGTTAGCCTCTGCCACTCCAGGACTGAGGTCAGCCTCTGTTCTCTTTGCCAGTATAGGTTCTGACCAGTTTTAAAGGCAATGATGACTCCTCACAGCAGCTGTATTCTACCTGATAGCCCCATGTTTGAGTGGGCACACCACTATGGAAACATCAGTTATTTTTGGCTCTTCTTTCAGATACTTTTGAAGACAGTTTGACAGCTGATGAACACTTTGTCTTCTTTCTATAGTCCAGTATTTTTGGAAGAACTTGATTATGGGAAGCTGGCCTCCCCTCCAAGGATTTAGTAGATCTTTACCCCTTGAAATCCTACTCTAACCTTGAAATAGAAGAATTTCTTAAGCATTTTATTTCTTCCTTGTGCTGTCTAGATCTGCTGCCCTCACACTGCATTTAATCATTACTGCAGATGGTCACCCCCTTTTGGAGCTCTCCATTGGTTCACATAACACTACTCAGACAGATGAATTTTCCTATTTTGTGGATAGTTTTTCTTTTAAAATCATTGCTCAGCTTCTCAGTTTTGAGAATTTTTGTTTTAACATCAGCAATTTCTGTCCTTGCCCATCCAGCTATTTTTGTTAGGTTAGCTTTATGTATTTTGGACCTAATTTTAGTAGCAATATTTGCATTATCCAGTCAATAGTAATGGCATAGCACACAACATTTGCTACTGCTTATCTTGAGTCGATTTCTTTATTAATTGTTAAGATTTAGAGAATGTTTTGTACCTCTGTACACAGCCACATAGACCTGAGTCCACAGAGCTAAAATGTTCTGCAAGATCCCTTCAGACAGTCTATCAAAGCCTTTTGAAAATCAAAGAAATAAGGGGAGCCTATTAACTTAGACACTCCTCTCCAATTGCTAGCACACTTTTCTAATCTATCCAAAGCACTGAGAGGTTCAGTTAAGCCTGTTCCTTGTTCTGCATGCACTGTCGCTTTATGTCCCCTAGTATCACACTGCAGAATCCTCAATGTCTCCCCAGTTGTGGTATTCAGCAAGATCATCCTGTTGGGGCACTCAGATAACAGTCCAATGTTCCCACTGTTGAGGGAAAATCTATTTCTCCCATGCTCCACTGCACAAATCCCTCAGTGTCATTAAGCTGCTGTTGTCAGGTGCCACCAGCATTTCTGATGGGATTTGACCAGCTTTCATCTCCTGACTGTTTTTCAGCCTCTTACAGCTTGTGTTAATGTCATAATCAGGCTTTTCAGCTTTCACTACTGTTTGCCATTGTCGTTGTTTAGAATAGTTAAAGATTTCTCTAAAGTGATCTGCATATTTGCTTTCCTTTCAGCATTAGCTGTGAATGTTATCCTCATTTTTGGCTTTGTTTGGCACATTTCTCCCGTTTACTCCCCTGCGGAAATGCTTTGTCTTTTCCCACTATAGCAGCAGCATCTCCTTTATCTCTTACATTTTTCACGTTTCTCTGTCTCTCACAACAATATGCTTTTCATTAGTGGTTTAGTTTCTGCTATTCCCTTTGTGCCTTCATTCATTTTTATTTATTTATTTATTTTTAACCACTTTGGAGTCCTCTTGGCTTTTTTTCTCTCTGTAAAGGGACACATTTTCTACTTCTCTCCATTTATGAGTCTTGCAGTTTAGCAACATTGCTGCTGAGCTAATCTCAGTGCTGCTGAGTCACTTTCACCCGTGCTTGACAAAGCCTGAAATGAATTCCTCAACACCAACCCGAGTTTTCTCCCACTGTCTTCCTGTAGTTCCATTTTATACTGCTTGCCAGTGCTGGCTAACACTTCAAGTCACTAATTTCATATAGGCTGGCAATGCAAGATTTTGGTCAGCACTGCTAGTGATAGTTTGCCATAACTATGGCTTGGACAAGTGCCTTACATTTTCATTTGTCCCCTGTCTACTTTGTTTTGCCATCTACCAAATGCAACCGTGCAAGTTTATTTGCATAACTACAATGATTTCAAGATCAGAAATGAAGTCTAACTTGACAAAAGAATGGCTTTCTAACTTAGAAGTGTCCCATCTCAGAGCATAGATTATACTGCATAACTAAATACAGAGAAAAGGGTCCTTCCTGTTCTGTCCTCCATTTACAACAATAAGCACTATGGATTTCCAGTACCAGATGTTTCACCAAACCAATTGTGATTAAATAACCAACATGATTCCTGCTAAACTCTTTTTGGATTGATTTCTACTTCGGAGTCCATTATACTCTGGGCCAATGGGTGACATGAAGCAATTATAAATTGTGTAAAATGTCTCCTTTCCTTTTTTTTTTTAACCATTTGAAAGATCTGATGAACTCCCTGTAGAAAGAATATCTTAGAAACAATAGGGACTATATGCATACACATCACCATCTCCCCACCTTATATGATTCTATACCACATCTGCTGCACTGTCTTTTCCTCTATCCTCTCCTACACTTACAAGAAGTGCAGCTCACCTGGCCCCTTGAGATCATCATTTTTAAGAGTATTTGTCAGTGGACCTGAGAAAAAGTACTCTTATCCTTAATAATAATCTACCTTCACAGAGCTATAAATACATTAATAAGGAAATCACATTCTCACATAAGTCTACATCCCACACTTATTCACAAATCTAGTAGCTCTGTTCCTTATTAACATTTCTCAGTGTGCAAGCTGGACCTACTGATCTGTAGCTCTTGCCATCATTACTGGCAGTCTCTATAAGTGCAGATGTCACATTTCCTATCTTCCATTCCTCCTCTACTGCTATTAATGTATGCAGTAGCTTGTTACACAGAAAATATTTCAGTAGTTTTGTAGAGGAGTTTTTTTGGAAGTCTAAGGAGAACAACCTGTGTAACCTGGCGGTGGAGTACTAGCTTAAGCAGGCAGGTTGTACTTGATGGTTCCTCAAGGTCCCTTCCAACCCCTGCAATTCTGTGACAATTCAGAGAATCCTTAAGAAGACTCTGAAGCTCTTCCAGCACTGGTTGACTTCTTGAAGCTGGTTATCATCACACTGATTTATACCATTCATATTGTCAAGATCCTCCAATCATGGAACCACTTTGATTGTAGATCATTATTTTTACACCCTCAGTAACTAATAAAGAACACATCAGAAGGAAAACTGCATTTTCATACTCTGCCAATAATGCTTTGGAAGTAATCGTTGAAATCATCTCTGTTCTCAGCACTGAGATCTTTGGGAAGGGAACTACAGATCTTTTACCAACAGCTGATCATTTAATAACTATTTCAGACCTAGCATATATTCTGTGCTCTTGATGTAAAAAAGTTGATGAGCAACTCTTCCACAGCAGTTTCTGCATGAGCACCTTTCAGTCTTCATACGTGCAACTATGATCTGATTAGTTGAGGGATTTCTTCTCTTTTCTAAAATCCTTATAACCTGCATCTGCTCTTCCAGATATGTCGGCTCCTCCACTGAAGTCTGAATGGTCCTTGTGGACTTTTTCTATTCCTTCTCTGAATTACAGCTACCAGGGATGATTTTTCACAATCTGATTTTTGCTGCTAAACTTAAAATTGGCTATTTAAAATGAACATTTACCAGAAACTCCCATGAAGTACAAGCACTGAGTAGTGTTCTCTTTTTCACACTTTTACTGGCTCGCTAACCTGACTCTGCTTGGTTTCCCTTTTTACTGGCCATATTTTACTGACCAACTGCTATACCAAAACACAGCATATCCACATAGCATTCACTACAGCACTGGGGAGGGGGGGGGGTCAATTTAGTATTTTTAAATTCTTATCACTTTCTTTTGCAGTTTTAAAGATTTTGAAGATTGCTGTGTAATACAATAGCACTGTATAGTTCTTATACTAAAAATAACTTTTTCTGATTATTTAAATATTATAGTGCTACTTATCTGCATGTTGTGAGAGATAATCCAATAAATGCTTTTCTGTCACCTAACAAAAGCCTGTTGCACTAACAGATGGAAATTCTCAATATCCATATACTTTCAATACTTCGATAGATGTTCTTTCATGACTTTTCTCCCTTGGTGGAAAACACACAGTTGCCAATGTACATGCCAATTTTCTGTCATTATCAAATGCAACCAGCAGTTTTCTTATGTAAATACTTATTGTTCTCAACACATTTGCCCTTCATAAAGCTACCCATTTCATGTTAATCACACAATATTTTTCTCTTTTAAAAATCATGCTGTACCAACAAGATAAAGAACATAAAAGGAATCGAAGAGGGAAAAAAAGCTCAGATGCCTGACATGAAAAGCATTGGAACATCTATTTTTCAGTTTCTATTCCTTGAAAACGTCAATCATGCAAGAAAGGACTTTTAATCATCATATTATTTTTTGTCTTATTTTTCTTTGTCTTTTCTTTGTGAGATACCCATTTAGAGCAAAGTCAACTCTCTTCGAAGGTAGCAAAATAATAACTGAATCCATCTCTGTCCAACTGAATGAAATATAATGTCTCAATGACATTACTTTTCTTTTTGGAGAAAAACAATAATGAATATTCTGCTTTATGCCTGATTCATATGTTCAAATGTCACGGTAAATCTTTCAAGGTAACAGGCAAACTGGGAAAAAAAATAATTAGGCTTATGTTTTTTTTTTTATAACTACTGAAAAGTTCTTTAGAAACAAGGAAAGGTGTGTCTATGCTTCTTGGTTTATACTGCTACTAAACGTTCAGAGATCCTGTCTGGTTCTTTACTCTTATCTTCCTCTGGAGGAGTGGCTGATTGCCACAAAAGTAAAAATGTACCTTTCTTAATTAGTAGATTTAGTGAAAAAGAAAGATTTCTGTATGTGCTTAATGAATATTTATTTTTTAAAAGCAGTGAACATGTGCAGGAAAACATATCTAGATATTCATCCAAAAGAGCAAAAGCATGTTTAATTTCATTCATAAATTTCTTATAAAACAATCAATACATCATTGAGAAAAGAAATTAAGGCTAACTTACAAGAGCTGAACATGAAGTAATCTACCATTTTCACTTTGCAGAACTAAAGAGAAAAGTCTTACTCACAAGGAACACTTCTTTCATCATGATGTTTATTTTACACAGCCAACAGAAGCAAGTAACATTACCATGAGCACTAAAATGTCTTAGAATTGGAAAGAAGTACTTCTGCTAAGTTAACATTAGGCAACTAAATAAATGCCTACAAAACACTTTTCATAATGAAAAGCTTTATAAATGCAATTAAGTCAGTAATTTGAATCATTTGATGCAATTTCATTAAACTCAAAGACTGCCAGAATCAGAGAAAAGAACAGAAGAAAAAAAAAAAAGAATGTTACTGTTCATTCTGTGATTTCCTGCCAGGATATTAAAGTCTTTCAAAATGAACCACACATTTGTAACACAGACAGTGTAGGATTAGGAAGACTGTGGGATCAAGTGTTCCAAAAACCAAAATGGAAATGCTTATCTAGTTATGGAAAATAGATGCTATTAATTTCAACAATACAGCATATTGTGTGCACACCTACATCTTCCAAATGTAGGTAGTGAATAAGTGCCAGCTTCCATTCATTTCTTCTTAGTAAATTGAAAGCTTCATAGAATACTCTGTATTTACTGAGGCAACAGTGAGATTGCATAAGATATTACATATAAATATATTTTGAATGAGGTAAAAGCAGGAAGTTTATTAGAATAGTAGATACTACATAACTTTTGTATCAACAGTTTATGGACTCTCCTTAATACATAGATACTTTAGGAAAAAATAAATAACTACTGAATCAAGTTTAAACTCCCTTGGAACTAGAATTATTTAAAGAGATTTCTCTCCTATGCAATTACCATGCAGCTAGTGTCACAAATATATTGAAACCAGACATCCTTCCCAGCAGTGGTAAAACAGCCAGACACTTTCAGCATCCAGAGACTACAAATCCCATGTACCTCCTTGGTACTTGCATAATTGGTCTGACTTACCAAAATGACTTCTAACACAGTAAGTTCCCTTGATTTTTACTGACCATCTATAACTGTAAGGAGATGTTACTGGGTGACAACTGCTCAGCATTTTTTCAAACATTACATAAACAATTTAGGTTCCTCCTTGCTTACAGCAAAGCATTCCTGTTTGGAAATCTCATCTTCTGAAATACAGTGGTAATCCTTACCCAAGAAGATGACTGTCCTCCAAATGAGAAGCTGTACACCTAACATAAATGAGCCTGTACCACAAGGTGAGCAGGAAGATTAAAGTAAAACAAGGCTGCTTACCTTTGCTTTGCGAAAATGGTAGACTACCAGCATGCTTATGAAGTCCAGCAGCATACAGAGTGTTTGGAATGAGATGATAGCAAGCCGTAAATACTTGTCCTCCTGTGCATAGCAGGGAGTATCATCTTTACAATTAGAACATCCTTCCCTGCAGGGCAGGCAGGTGTAGACTTCCTCTGACAAGGCCCCTCCAGAAAAGCGATTATCTGCATCCTTTCCTGAAAATATGAGGTGGGGAAGGGAAGGCAACTTTAACTGTACAGTACAGGCATCTTATTCATACAGAAGCAAAACAGTTCTCTGCTTATTCCCTCGCCTCCCTGTTCTCCTCTTTCATTAAATAAACAAAGTAGTTTGCCAGGGCTGCTTTTGTCATTTCACCTCCTTTGTCACCTTCAGAAAACACAGATCAATTCAGACATGGGGGAAAGTGGGTTTATTAAATGCATCCCCACTGTATTTAAGATGGACAAAATTAGCAGAGGACATTCTTTGAAGGATACTTCTGAAAGGGAGAAAATTACACCAAGGATTTAGGAACAAAGACACAAATTTACACAGGCACATGAAAAACAGATGCTTTAACTACCTAATGTTTACAGCACAAGCTTCAATCCTATTTGAGACTGTTTCTGAATTTCATAAAGACACTCTCTAGTGAAATGAGTAGCTCCAAATCAGACAAAACCCCTCTTAAATAACATTTATTCAGCAAACTGATATAAGATTGCACTATTCCGTGCCCAGATCAAAACCAGCACATTTACTCTACATAAACGTATAAATGTGCAATTTTCTACAGTTCACTGAAACACACTAGAAAACCTCGAAATCCAACTGGCAATTTAATATCTTGTCTGTGAAAATCAATTGTTCCTGAGCTGACATCTGACCCATCAAAGCACACCAGCCAACAGAGCATACAGGAGCAATCCTGCTCTTACTGATCTGTATGAACTTGCCTGTAAAACCCTACATGACTGCTTACACTGCATGAAACTGATAGAAGAAATGGGTGAAGGAAAGAGGAGAAAAGCAAAATAATGTTAAATAAGAAAGCAAGCAGAAATTGCTGAAAATTCATAACATAAACACAACAAGTTTTGGAGCTTCTCTGTGGCTTAGAGAACTAGAGAATACGGCTGAAGGCAAATAAATGGTGTTTTAAAAACCATGATAGCCCCTCTTGTTTTTCAAAAGACTAGAGAACTGACCCAACATTTTTGATCAAAACTCTCCTTCTCCAGCAGTGATGTTAGTAAATCCCACGTTATCTAGTCTTAATTCAAGAGACAGAGTATTTCAGTGATGTTTCACATATGCACATTGGTGTTTCAAACTCTCTTCAGGCTTTTAACTTAAAACATTTGAAACTGAAGGTTATCTACATGGGTAATTGCTTCTTTTTTTTCTCATATGTATGTATGAATGTGCAGGAACACACATCTTCTGGCAGGCAAAGCTTCAGAAGGGCACAGAGCAGTCATATACCCCAGTCTGCTTTTTTGGTGTGCTGTTCCAGCAGCCATGTTCTCCTTGCTTTTAGAGAAAGGCTTCTCTCACAAATCCTGCAGTGAGAACAGGCTGGCATTTATTTTTATGAAGACTTTGGATTTCTCTTTGGAGAAGCTGAACTGGAGAGCTCTCCTGGGACTGGGGACATAGCACTGCTAGACAAATTAAGTCCCATACTAAGACATGAGAGGTGTACAAGCACCTTTTACTGAGTAGATTCCATATCCGAAAAGCAAGAGCTGAGAGGAATCTCTGCAATAAATTATCAAAGTATTGTTGAAGAATCCAATTTTAGGTTGAATAAAGCACCAAAGTTCTACTAAGGATATTCCAATGCAAAAGTGATTAACCTGTGAGGCAGAGAACTAAGTGCTTGGAGATGACTGCTATGAAAATGTTAAAATGTATGTATTCATAAATTAATCTATTCTACTAATACTAATACTGCTTCCTCAAAGTGAGCCATTAGGAGAAAGTGCATAATCTTGTACTCAAGCAATTACAGGTTAGTGCAACTTGTATGATTTTTCACATATCTTTTTCTAAAATCAGTTTCTGATGAGATTGAGTCACAAACCCTACATGAATATGGCTTGAAAATCCGTTATGGTCATAAACTTTATGTTCTATATTTCTTAAAAGTGCAACCTTGAAAGCTGATAAAAAAGACACACGAAATACATCAGTAACTCTGTGCCTTGTTAGTACTAAGGGTCCTCATTAACCAGTTCAGCAGAAAAGAGAGAGGTTCTACATATTTTGGCACTACCAGTTCTGAAGTCCAAACTCAGCTTTGGAAGGAAAACAGCTCTCCTACCTGACTTCCTCATCAGTTAAAGAATGGTACAAATTTCAACCCCTGAGCCACACACAGTTCTGGAGCCTGCAGCATGAAATGTGCAACCTCCTGGGGAGCAGCAAAACTGTATTCTTTAAGTTAGAAAAGCAGAATCTTTCCTACTGAGGACAATGTTTATGCAACATTGCATCTCAGTGTTCAGGTCTCCAGCTGAGTTTGCTGAGAAGGCAGACGAGCAATCTTTGAAGCCTGCCTGCTGAGCAAACTGCATAGCCTGTCAAACATCCCTGCAAAGCCATTTTGTACCGCTGCCTTTCAGACTCAGCCCAAACACTCATCTGGACCTAAAGAGAACCTTGATTAGAACTTAAAACTCTGTCACTTCAGGCACAATGTGCAACTGCTGTTAAACATATTTTGTTGCAGAATCCCAACATTACTGAGAAATGCTTCCATTTCAAGATACAACGCACTGAATTCAATTTTTCAATTCATGGAAGTACAAAAGTGATCAGTTTTCCTACCCACTTACCTATTTACATCTTATCTTGAGACCTGCAAAACTTACTTGCCTCTTGATTCTAATCTTCCAGGAATATTTCTTAAACCATTAACATTTCCACTCAGTTACATCTCTCTTATCAGGCCTCACCAACCTAATTCCACAC
This sequence comes from Coturnix japonica, assembly GCF_054131305.1. Taxonomy (NCBI): domain Eukaryota; kingdom Metazoa; phylum Chordata; class Aves; order Galliformes; family Phasianidae; genus Coturnix; species Coturnix japonica. Next base: position 124,447,517 of record NC_140664.1, on the reverse strand, counting down.
AAAGATTGTCAGGTCAGACAGTTTCTGTCAAAATTACTTGTAGTATTCATGTCTAGAATCCCTGCATTGGTATCAGTTTGAATCTCCAAATATACAGTTTAGAAATTTTAACCATTTTTAATTTTTACAGAATGCGGTTGGATGACAGGGCTAAGTTCCCTTGAACCAGTTTTTTCTGTCATTACTCCACAATTACTTCCTCTAGCAGTCTTACTGCTCACATTCTGAAATCATTTATACAGTGTGGCAACCAGAGCTACATCTGGTACAATTAAAAGCAGTTCTTTGTTAATGACTTTTCCTAACCTCACGCTCACGTTAACTCACAGCAACACACGGACAAATCAAAGAAGTCCCAGATCATCTAACTCTGAGACCTTAAATGTCAGCATATGCAAACACTTCAGTGAGAAAATTTAAGTGTAAGTTATTTAAAAGCAAAATTTCTGACCTAAGTTTGCCATGTTGGCTCCTCCTTCTTTCGCACACAGAGAAAAGGGGTTATTTGCATGAAGAGTTAATTCCTCCATCTAAAGACGAGTTTCCAAAGCAGCAAGGCTACCCTCCAGGGGAGCCATGCTCTCCCTACTGACTACAGTGGAAACCAAGATGACTAATACATGTCATGCATCTGCACTTTAGACAGCTGATATAAGATCATAAGAATCCCATCCCTTATGATCAGTGCTGTTACCATCTCTAGTCTTATAATTTTTCTGCATTTTTTTGTGTTTGGTATGATAAAAATCTAAGAACGATTTTTTTTAATATGCTCATTCAAAGAGTTAAATCCCAGTTCCATCATAACTCACTGCACCACAGGAGCAACCAAGCATCATTCTTACACTACTAAAAGATTCATACAGCTCAGAGAAAAAAAGAACACTATCATAAGGGTGACTTCTACAACATTCCACAATACGAAAAGGGAAACAAATGCTCACCGAGTAAATTTCTGACTAAACAATGTGCTACTTATGCAATATATATTTACAGGAAATCTAATATAGACTATTAGGGGTGAGATATCTTGGTCAGTTTATACTCAGACCAGATCAGATCAATAAAAATGGGTCATCCTCTGACACAGAATGAATACATTTCTGGGACTCATGACTGCAAATAAACATGAAATTCGAAAGCTTTCCTCATGTTAAAAAGCTACACACCTTTCACCTAAAATCACCAACACTTTTTAAATAATAAAGCAAAAGCAAAGATTCTGGGGAAGGGATTCACTACCAAAGCATGAGGCAAAGCAGAATGCCCCATTCAAGCAATACCTTTACACTTGTGACTGCAGTGTATTAGTATAACTGCAACAATTTTAGCACAGTGATTATATCTTGGTGGTCATACTTTCATACAGTGAAAGTAATAGACAGCACCTTTGGAGACGGCTTCTTTACATGTTTTCCCTGAGTTCTGTTTCCTTACTTCCCTTAACGCAATCCAAGTACCAAACACCGTGCTTTCCAGAAAGCATAGGCTGCATATCTTCCATACTGTACCACCAGGCAGACTCTCAGTGCTGACCCATCTCTAATTTCCCATTTGTAAGAATTAGAGCTGGAATGTGCTCCTTTAGATTCTCCTCTGAACATGAAGTAAAATTAAAACAATTAAAGCACTTACAAAACCAGAGGCCAGAGCATTCCAGTTTGCCCTATTATGAAAGGAAGAAACTGGTAAATTAAATTTCTCAATACTTTTGCTTGAACACAGATGCCAGGAATCTTTACTTCCTTATAGCAAAACTTCTTTTCATATTTTTAAATTTATTTACGAATCAAATATTCTTAAAGTGGGTATGTTTTACAAGATCCTCAAGAGTATCACAAATGACAAACCAAAGAGCTAGAACTCCTTAAGTGATTATATAATCTGAGAGTTGCAAACCACTGGGATTTCACTGTATAACCCTGACTAGGATAAAAAGGAGCCCTGCATTATTAATGCTCTCTATGCTTTTTTCCCCCCTAACTCAAGCAAAGGCACTTACTCTGAAAGCTGTTCACTGAAAAGATGTTGGGATGATAGAATCCCTCCTTGCAAATACATTTGTAGGCTCCAAGCACAAATCCAAGACCTTTAATTGGCAAGCACTGTGAGAAAAGAAAAAAGAAAAGTAATGCAAATGATCATACAATGATATACTCAATGTACATTCAAGCATAAGAAAAACATTACAAGATACAGTGTGCAGACTTCGAAGAAGTGCCCCTGCCAGTCTTAACAATATCTTCTCCATGACTTTTCCCACAGCCATATATCACTCTGCTTTTTTTCCTTGCAGTTAATTACTAGGAAACAGCACAGTTATAAAACAACCTTTCCCATGACAATTCAAATAAGTGCCAGACAGACTTCTGTCCATGTGAAGCGGGACACAGTTAGCAGGCTACATCCACAGTACAGTTGAGAACAGGCCTATAACTAAGTCCCAGCCCCAAATCCCACCTCAAACATGTGCTGAGCCAGGGGACACATCTATCTCAGGTAGTGCCTGCAGAGCACAGCTCCAAGCACACTAAGCTACATCTGTTCTGGCCTCCAAATCCTCACCAGCAGAGCAGAGGGGGCTCAGAGGGCTGGGGCTCACACAGTATGGAAGAGCGTGGATGTCTGTGGCTCACCTTCTGCAGGCAGCAAGAAAGGCTGGGATCAGAGCAGACCCCCTGACTGGCAATCATTAATTGGTTGAGACAGTTGTTAACAGACAACTGGTTAAACAAAATGATCAAGGCCAATGACAGCAAAAAAGTAATGAGCGGGAACCACATACTTCTGAGTTCCATTGCCCCTTTTCAAGGAAGTAACATATGAGACAAGTTTTGCTTTAACTCAGATTCATTTTTGCTATTTCCAACATGAAGACGAACAGCAAATTTATGACAATGTCAGAACATCTACTGTCAGACCAATACTATACAAGAAATAGGCTGTGACCAGCACAGTGAAAAGGGTTTGGCAGTAATGAAATCATAACTGCTGGTAAAATGATTTCTCCCCAGTAATGCATACATCATTTTACCAGATCAAAGTAGGCTACCACGCTAGATACCCGTCCCATCAGTATAGGTACCAACACACATGTACCAATTTACTGCTGTAAATATGAAGTACACAGTCACATTTCCTCAAGGAAAAACTGAATGATCTAAGAAAAGGACCTTCTGCCCTCTCAATTCTGCCCCCAATTTCACTTGCTTGCACCTGACTTTGACTTCAGGGTGTTTAAGTCTCTGCCTGCCTGTGGCTGGGAGGAAGGTGCAGAAGGCAGGGCTTAATAAAAGATCTGAGTTTCAAAAATCAAAGGCAAACCAAAAGAGAGTACTTAAGGAAAACTCAAGTATTTATCTTGAATTTCAGTTTTGTGACATAATCCTGCCCAGCACTGAGAAAGCCACCTGGCTTTCTTGACCTCAAGTGGGCAGAGCCGTCTCTTTCCACATTCACAGTGCCAAACACGGTACATCAGTGCAGATTGGCAGGTGCTACTGGGAAACAAGCAAGCAGGAAACCAGCAAGAACAAACACCAAAAATTCATTCAGCCTGTGTAAACATGAAAGCAGGGAAAAAAGCAAAGAGAAGGCCCAAATCATTTTTCTTCTCACTTCATCTTCTGCGGAAAGGAGACTGCTGACAAGGTGGAGAACTGGAGAAATCAAAATGCGTAAATCCAATGACAACAAAGCCTCTTTTAGCCAAGCACAAAAGAAGAAGCTAAAGAAGGAGAAAGAATGAGTGAATTCTGTCATCTCCAGCACCTTTCAGTCATTGTGCTTCAGGAAATGTATTTCAGGGGAAAATTCTGTTCGTGCTTTCTGGCTTCTTCCTTTATAACACGAAGGTACACGCTGCTGTAGATAACACAGTTTCATTCTGAAGCCAACAAAGAAAAGAGCGAGCTTCGGCTGAGTCCTGCAAACACCACAGCACACCAGGACCACAGCCACAATACATTCTCACTGCACAAAATCTTCACTAAAGAGGTGTCACAGGCTCATGAATCTGCTCTGTATTAAAATGAACACTTTTTACCGATGATTCTTTCACATACATCCTATACTCATATTAACAGCAGTTCATAACTTTTCTGTTTTATCGTTCCTAACCAGTACAGAACTTGAAAATGAGCAGAGTATTTCAAAAACTGCTGTCTTCTTTGATGTAAGATATTATTCTTGCTTCCAGTCCTTGGCAGCTGCAGTGTACAACTTAAGAACTGCTGGTCAAAATCTATGTCAGGCAGTCCATATAATCCCATGAAAGGCATAAAAGGCATCAGAAGATCAATCTGTTGAAAGGAGAGGAGGAGAAAAAGCGAGCCTGGATCCCTCCAGAAAGCAGTAACAGTTTTACACTGTACTCAGAGACTACAAACGTTGAATGTAAATAGAGCTATTTACAGGTTATTTGTTGTGTTTTGTTGTTGCTGTTGCTGTGTTGGTTTCTTTTTATAGAAATTGCAGCAACAAGGCAGGGAAGAATATGTAATATCATATGGCCAAAGGGGGGGGGAAATACTTGTAAAAAACCTCCCTCTTTTTGAAACTGATTTACAAGTTATTAAGCATTACGGAGATCTTAGTCCTCCTAAGGCTCTGCAGAGTATTAGAGGAAGAAAAAAAAAACACCACACACTAAAAACGCGGCCAGCCTTGACTTTGAATATTTCAAATTTTTCAAAGCACAAGAGCAGCTTTCAGAATCTGTATTTCTGCATGCATACATGATAAGGATGACTGCCTCACCTAAAGTCAACTCTTTGTTCAAAGACTGGAGTGAGAGTAAAGTAAAGCCATGACAGATAAAGTTTAACAGAAGCATGACAAATCAGATCACTCCTTGCAGTGGCATAGGGCAGCACGGGGGCAATTTCTGGAAGATCTTGTAAAAGTAAGGGTTGGTTTGTGCTGGCCCATGACTACAGCTGGAGTGGGTAGGAGTGCTGCCAGAGTGTGGGGGCTCCTTTCCCACTGCTTACTGCACTGTCAGGTGCAGTCACATGGGGAAAGGAACAAGAGAGGACAGATAGAGTAAAATTCTGTTCACTGCAGTCAGTAACAGTTTTTTTCATTGAAAAGGATTTAACCACTACATTTGCTCTCTTCATTTACCCACCATGAGCAAGATTTCATTCTGAGATGTGTTTGCAGCCTCCTCAGAAGTCTGCAGCATCCCTGGCCTTGTGTACACACCTGGGAGCCAGCAGTTTGCCTCTGGTCTAACAATGCTACTCACAAGCTTCTTGTCTTCAAATGCATTTTATTTCAAAAGGAAATGATAGAGCCGGTCAATCCATATCCTGCATTTCAGGGTTACCTGGTAGGCTTCCATAACTCTTATCCTCTCTCCTGAGTGCATCACTGTAGATCTTTCTTTTAATAAAATTCAAATTTGAGAATGTGTTTCCCAGCAATGACGTACTTACTATAATGATGGTGAATTGCTTAAATCCTGAGTCAGACAAAGCAATAGCTGATCTGATTCAGCTTGCAGCAAAGGCAGGCATCGGGAAAATATTTGTCACAGGTGAGTAACTGATGATTTTTTAGCTTTGCTAAAAACTCCACGCTGCTTTTTAATGTTATTAATGCTCTTAATTCTGATTTTGTTCAGCTATAGCACCAGTGTAAGCAGTGATAGTAAGGAGTTGCAGCCCATTCACACTAGTAATTAGAAACTACATACGATCATGAAAGCTATTATTAATCTTAGCTATAAGTCAAAACACTCTTGAAACAGAAAAGGCTATTAGCAATATGTATTTCATTAGGATACTTTGGCTACTAATGATAAATCACAAATTTGCAGAAATACTGATGTCAAATCGGGCACAGTGCTGGCAGGAATCACAGAATCATTGGGGTTGGAAAGACCACTAAGGTCATCTAGTCCAACTGCCAACCCATGCCGGTGACCACTCAGAGGATCATCTACCCTTACTGGAAGTTCCTGCTTGCAGAGTCTCTAATTCCCTTTTCTGCTGTGTGTAAAAGCCTGGTCACCTGGCTGTGTGTCTGAGGAACTTGAAGGAACTTGCTTAGAAGAGAGTAAAGCCAAGTGTTGCAGTGTTTGTGTGCAGGTTTCCTGGTGTGAGGGCTCAGCATTAGAAAACACATCTTCAGCAATTGCCATATATATAGAAAACCCAGCCTCAACTTACAGATGAAGCTTTCTCAGTCCAGATCATGAAAGCACAGTAATTAAAAGAGATAGCTTGGGCTTGGGCACTCACAGGTTCTGTAGCAATAACGGTCTGTAAGACAGAGTTATCATTATAGCTGAAAAGTACCGTACAGGCAGGCTACAATCAGGCTACTTTTAGAGGGAAAACAAAAATAATAATAAAAGATCTCTTTATAGCGCAGATTGGAATTGATACCATTAACCTGAATATCATTTTACAACATACTAAACTTTGCTTCTGATGAATGTGCAAACTGCATTGCAATTACAAGGGGACATGTTAACAGACACCATAGGGACCGATTATTGTAAAGCCATTAAATTATGCGGTCTGATCAGTTTGAAGGCATTCAGTCAGGTCCAGCTTGCACTGACACTGATGACAAATTAAGACATTTTTACTCTTAGCATGGATTAAACAGTACTAAGAATAAAGTCTTATGCATTTCCTTATGATCTTATCTGCATTAGAAAGAATTATCTTAACACTGAATCTTTTTTCCTACCGTGAGGACAATTTTGGTTTTCACACATGAGCAATACTGAAAATGCCAAATGTTACCTGCAGACCTTCCAGAAGCTGCCAAGAAATACACCAAAATACATGTAGGTCCTTAGGACTTCTGGTTCTATCAACTACTTCCGCATTCATCTGTGACTTAATAGCAACTGTTCCAGAAGTTAGACTTATACAGAGGCATGAGAAACTTTGACAAATAATGAGAGGCATCTCCAAAATCCTCTGGTGAAGAAAAAGCTGCACTTGTTTCTGATCCCCATGAAGGATGAAGTTCTGAGGACCAGAGTACTCTGTCTCACCTATTCACATTCCCTTAAGTTATCAACAAATCAGCAGCATTTTGCAATGTCTAAAAAAATAAATGCCAAACAGAAGAGTTTTATATTATTTATTGATGTTAACCATTTTTAATCAAATTTTCACAATTGTTCTACCTCTGCCAATAAATGCCATTATCTCCACTTCTATTACCACTACAATAGTACAAATGACTTCATTATGAAATCCATTTGGTAGATTTAAAGCCTTGGTAAAAACTATTTCTTTACAATTTTAAAAACAGCTATTTGAATGTTCTTCTAAATGCTGATAGGAAACACTAGAATAGTCAGGCCGGGTCAGTAACTCAGTGAGAGAATTGTGCAGCTTAAGCGAAGACAACTTATTCAGAATAGGAAAGAGCAATGGAGGTGCACAGGCATTGCACACAGCTCCTCTGACAGACGGGCATGGCTGAACATCTTGTAGACCTCAGTTTTTTATAAAGAGTTAAAATATTGCCAGTGTGGACAGCCTGCTGGCCCAGCTATTTGGAAAGGAAAAGCATTTGTTACAGTTCATCCAAAAGCTAACAAAAGCCACTATAATCAATTGGTAATTGATAATTTAGATGCTTAATTCAGACAGGAGAATAAAATAGTGGAAAACAGTACACAATATTTGAACAAGTTAACACAGACAACATTACTAACCCACACTTTGCAGCCAGCTGCTACATCTGTCATTTCTACTTCAGTACCAGCAACTATTACAGTAATGACTACTTAACAATAAACATTATTTTTAGGATGATTCCACACACTGGCAAGATACACAAGGTATACGTAATGCTTTGTGTGTGTTTTCCCATCCTATGAGAACTTTTTTACCTACCAATTCCAGGCAGTGCAGTACTTGGTTTGCACAAGCTTCGGAAGAGTAACATACTGGTAGAGAAGAGTTAACTCATCGTTGTCCCCACTGAGGGAAAGACTGCACCAAGAGGACACCTCTCATTAAACTCTAGACAATACTCCTACAAATTCTACAGTCACAAGAAGAGCTCCTGGCATACCCCTAAATGTCAATTAACAGTGTAAGCAAAAGCATTGGGATGACAGGCAACAATCATCTAATGCAGAGGTTCTTTGGCATTCAGTCCATCTTTATGTACCAAAGATGCTAGCCCATTTTATTGCAGAGGGGTTTACTAGCCAGGAGTCTTGAGTTGAGTCCAGCTATGTGAAATTGGATAACTGATGTTCCTAGGGACAAAATCCCTTCTTACTGAAACTCTTCTTTCCAGTTTTGTGTGGAACAAGATTGAGAAGATGACCTCATCAAGATTTTGAATTGGAATATCTCTGCTCAGTTTGCAGCATTTCTTGCTTCTATGCAAGTGCAACTTTATGCAACAGCTGAAGGCAAATAGCTACCCCATCGACGCTTGAATGAAGATACAACATTATTTATAACCAAACTGAATCTATTAAATGAGTCTGTTTACTTGGTGGTTACTGGTCAAACAAAACACCCAGATGGATTTTGCCCATCAGCAACAGGCATTTTAAAAGCAACTTTCTTTCATGCAAGACAGCTAAGCCATGCATCAGTCAGAGTAACTGCCCACAACTCAAAATCTTTTTATTAATTTTCATTTATCCTGGATTGTGGCCTCTGTAATTTGGCAATGTAACAGCTCCTCAAAAAAGTTAATCTGGCTTACAGGATAGCATCAGAATTCAAATTTTTCTACCTGCTGAGCAATAACTCTCCATGTTACAGCCAAGTCTTAAATCCTCAGGGCTGGGATGTCCCTCAGAACTGAAGTTCAGAGCAATTTAACCTACAACATGAGCTTTGGTAACTACAGTTTCTTTTTGACTGCTTTAAATCACCAACCTTCGCTCATAGTTTCATACAGGAAGGAAACAACGATTTTGTGACAAAGTCATTCTTCCCTCTCTTGCCCAGCAATGCAGTGAGCAGTCTGTCACACTGCTGTTCAAGCACCATCATAAGGATGATCTGACAGTTGGAAGCAGCATTTTATTAGTGCTGTCACAAGAAATTTCTCTCAAACTCTCAGCACTTACAGCACTTTGACCTTCAAAGCTGAGCACAGTGCACTCACCCCTCAACCACTACAGAGCACGAGTTCCACAGAGCTGGTGAGTGTCCCACTGGCACAAGGAAAACACAGCACTCAGCATTTACCAGCTTTACCTGTCTCAGGCAGCCTTTTGTTTAGCATTAGGCAAGGACAAAGGTTTTAAACATGTTAAGCAAGATGTACAGTCATACTTTTGGGTAATAAATAGAAGCAAAAGTCCATAACAAAAATGAGTATGAAACAGCAATATACTTAATCAAAGAATGTCATTGCTTACTGCTTCTCATCCAGGAAACAAGAGACAGATTGTCCACAGATATACCATGAAATCCTGCTCTTTTCTCCAAATTCTTGCTTTCTGATCACAGTATTTATGTCCTAATTTTGAGCAGTAACTGTCAGTAACTCATTTTCCAATAACTCACTTCTAGTTGAAGGCAAACCTGTGTGTTAATGATCTAGCTCCCTAAATGGAGCCATTCTAGACAGCCACTTTGAAAGTCCCTCCACTGTTGCTGTGATTCCCTTACCTCAAATTCAGATTCTTACCTTTTATCCAAAACTAAGGCAGCCTTGATGACTCATCTCACTCCTCCATTGTCTTTTGGAGTTAAAAGGTTTGGCTATAGAAGTAAATTCCTTGGAAGGCTCTCTCTAAATGACTGCTTTTGATATTTAAAGATAGCTCTCTCTCTGCCCATCACTTTTTTACCCTAAGGTTTGCACTTAATCAACAAGGCTATTTCTATGCCTAGGTGATTAAAAGCCATTTTTCCTTCATTCCACCAGACTGCTATTTCCTATCCAAAATGAACTCCTTCCTACCTTATACAAAGATATCGATACCATAGTTAAACATCACAATAGCCAGCCATGAAGATGTTCTCTGAAGTATAACAACAACTAGAGGCATTCTTACTTTAACAGACTAAAGTATTTTGCCTAGATGTTTGTGACAGCAAACATTTCCTTCCCTGTCTCCAACAGGGAATGTTGCAGAGTCCTGTCATACTCAGCTCCATTACCAATATTGTTACCCTCCTCTGGAGGTTTTTAAGGACCTTAACAACTTTTTTATATTGTGGAGCCTGGAACTATACACATTACTCAAGGTGATGCCACACCAATGCTAAATCTAGCAGGAGAATCACTTTTTATTTTTTTTTAACCAGCTGGCTGTGCTGTGTTCAATGCCCCCCAAATGGGTTTACCCCCTTGGCTGCCTGGCCATGATGCTGGGTCATGCTGAGCTGCCATCATCAGCATTCCCAGGCCCCTTCTGTTGAGCTGCACTCTAGCCACTCTGCTCCCCTCTGTACTTGTGTCCAACACTGGTCTGTCCCGGCTACAGCACCAGACATTTTCCACTGACATTGCGCATCGACAATTGCCCAGTGCTCCAATTTATCAAGATCCTCTGTGAGGCCTTTTATCCTAATCTTGACAGTGCTCAAGAGGCACTTTGATAATGCCCTTAAAAACAAGCTTTAACTTTTGATTAGCCCTGAAGTGGTCAGGCAGTTGGAGGTTGTAGGTTCCTTCCACCTGAACCATTATGTACTGTTCTTCCATTCTGCTGTTCCAGTTTGCATCAGGAAGAAAAAGCAAAGCATCAAAAAAATCTGTGAAACCAGGAACTGTAACTTCATATTTCTTATCACTCTTGGGAGGGTTACTACAAATAACACTACTTGAAAAGTATACGAGTGCAAATTTGGAAGCCAATTTTCTCAGAGTCATTAAAAATGTCGGAAAATCCAGCAAGTTTATCTGCAGTGTAATGACTTCTTTCTCAAGAACTTGCTAGTATATAGCAGCAGAAAGGTAACACATGAATCAAAGTAACCTCTAGGCAGTAAGAGGTATGTATCTCAGTATTCTGCTTAATGAATTTGCCTGAAAACAGGAGCTCATGAATAACAAGTAACATGGTACATCCACAGGAGAGGATGCAAACTGGAGTTTCCTCTCTATTATTCAGCATCTGCCAGAAGCTGGTTCACAAAGCACGACGAACTGGATCTCTTCTGACACTGTTAAAACTAAAAAGGAAATTGCTTTCTATTATTAATTATAGAAGTGTACATCTCCTTCCCAGAGCCCTCAGAAATGGTGAAACAGCATCTGGTAGCAGTTCACTGTAGATGTGTAAACCTCAGCAGACAATAAGATTCTTTGGAAGAGTTTGCCTCAGACTCAACAAAATGTCAAGTTCACTTTTCATCTGACAAAGTAAATACATTTTATTGGAAGCCACTATAGAAACAGCTCCAAAGACCTGCCAGCCTTAATGTGACACACATACACACACACAAAAGGCCACCCTCACTCTGCATTACCTCACTTTCTTGCTGTGAAATCACTTGAAGAGCCAGCAGCACAGTTATCACTGAGAGAAGTTAAGTCAGGACAAATGAAGGAAGCATCAGGTTCAGTCCCAAATTCATAGTTTTTAGTTGGCAACATATTTCAAAGGTGGCAGTGAAAAAAAGAACAGCTATCAGATTAAGAGTGAAAATGTTTGGTTAATAATTTCAGTAGCCTGAAATTAATAGAATCAGATTTAGTTTCATATATTGAAATAAATTACGTTTATGTGCTTTCCTGGGCTAACAGTTCTAGAAGAATGAAGAATTATAACGCACATGACTGCTAAGTTTAATGTTATCACTGTTCCCTCTTTGTCCTCTCTACCCTTGTTCTGCTGCACAACAAAACACATCACTGGGAAGCAGGACTGGTGACTCAGCTCCACAGGAAGGTCTCTCACAGCAGCCCCAGGAGCAAAGACTCTTCATTCACCTCCCTCCCATTGACAGCACTCAGGAAGCACAAGGCAGATGTCCAGCAGACCAACTTCATCTCCACAGTTCACACACATCAACCAATACTTTTCCTAATAAACCTACCAATAATTCCTTACTTTTCTCTCACTAGGACAATATTTCTTTTGCTTATCTACTGCTTATCTAGATACCTATTTTTTTTGCAAGTGATACATCTTCTTTTTCTTAACTGTGGCCTTCTTGAGGTGTGGGGGAGAAGAACTTTCTGTTTTGATCCCACTTGCACATCCTCAAAGCATCTCAAGATTACATACTTTATACAGCTTTGTACCATAAAAAGTGTCTTGATGAACAAGTGTAAATACCAAGATATTTAGTCAGTATCTTACCCAAAGGGAAAACAGAATAAATGAAAGAAGAAAGGGTCCATGTTCTAGCATACCTTGCTGACTATAAAGTATAGTCAGATATAGATAGATACTATTAAAGTATCATTGTGACCACCAAGAAGGTTATGCTATAACTCCTTGCTCTCCTTATTATCTCATTTGAGACTGGGATGGTGATTGTAATTGCTCTGACCTGTAAAAATTTCCTGTGGGTGTTGGCAGTGATTCTGGTATTGGCAGAGCAAATTAAAGACATCGAAGTTAATTATATTCAAACTCAAGTAAATTTGGGAAACCTATCTGGATGCGCTCAGCATTTGGCTGATTTTCAAACTAGAATCTACTGTAAATGCACAACTTCATTTCCCTAGTGAACTTTTACAGGTTTTTGTTAAAACAATTCGCTATTTCGTGACAGAAAAGTTCCCTGGGCAGGAACCAGATGTAAAGAAGCAAGCAGGCAATTAAATATCTCCATTTAAAGGATATATATCCTTCTACCAACAGCTAAGTCAGCTCAGCTGTCCATTCATTCACCTTCAGCTTTCACACGTGAGAAAGAATAACACACATTTATATACTGCACTGACAATGTATTTTCCCATTATAGTTTTCATAGCTGTAAGACATATGATTTAACAGCTGCTTTCACCCACTCTCTTTAGGACCATACAAAAATTGACCCAAGTATTCACAGAAACTATTAGCCTGAAAACCTAGGGGTACACTGCAGGCTTCTCAGCCACATCTGAACCTCATATCTCCTATTAAGATTCCTAAAGAAATGCACAGAGAGTGAAAAGAAGAGTTGTCTCTTTTCTTAGTAAGAAAAACAAAAAGGAAATACAACTGTTTATTCAGAATAAGAAATGAATCACATAAAGTTAATATTAAAAAAAACTTATGCTTAATCACCAAAGAAATATGTTTGTACCTACATTAAAAATAGCAGATGTAACAATGAAAGTGGGTATTTGTTAAGATCGCCATCAGCTGTAGCTAAAATATCTCTTTGCTTGAACACAAAATTTATCATGCTTTACAGGAGAAGTTATCAGATCTGCTGACGATACTAATCATGCTCTCAAAAATAATGTTTTTGTTTGTTTGTTTTATAGAATTCTGTAACATCTTTATGCTGCAGTGCTATAGCAGTCACTTTGCAATACCTCACATCACCACAGAATGACATCTTAATGTTTATACCTATATATTTTGATTTAATATCTCTAGGCTACAAACAGCCAATTTTAAAACTGTTATTCCTGAAAGTAACTGTTGACTTGTTGAGTTAGTGCTTTAATGGATTACTTCATAGACTAATAGAACCACAAGGTTGGACAGGACCTACAAGATCACCCAGTCCAACCATCCTCCCATTACTGTAGCTACAGCAAACCACTAAACCAGATCTTATAGCTGAGCTTCCAGCTGCTATTTGTTAGGACTCACATTAAAAGTGATTGGGAATGAGAGAATTCTAGCTGTAAGAGTAGTAAAAAACTACACCAAGAAAATTCCACCAAAATGTAGATTCAGTGTAATACAGCAATGACATACATGGGAGAGGAGGTGAGAAGGGGACCATAGCCAGAAGAGAGCCCACAGAAGGAACACGCTGGGGCTGTAGCCCAGATTGGTCTCTTGGTCTTTCTCACCAAGTTGGTATGTTCCCTCAAAATAACCCAGGTCACTTGAATCAATATTTAACCTCTTTCCATCAGAAAACTGTATACAAGCTCTACTTATTTTAGTTTCTCTCATCAAATTAACAAGGGGGGGTGGAATTTAGTATATTCCAAGGACCCCATCCAATATATTTCTCCCTCATAATTCCCCAACCTTGTAATCTCCAAATCTGCCTGACAAAGCCATTTCTCCTCACAGACAATTGTGCTACAGAACCTTTAACTACAGCTGAAGAAACACATTTGGAAGGCAAACCAGCTTTTAGTGGCACAATGTCAAAAGCAGCTGAAAATACGCAGTGGTTCATCAAAAAGGACAATTCTTCAGGAAATGATTCGTGGTTATTTTCAGAATCACAATAACACGCTCTGAACCGCACAGAACAAAAGATGTTTATGGTCACTGTCACATGAAGCTGATTGCAACAGATACTTGAAGGATAAAATGAGAAGGATCCAATTCTATTCTCATTTGCCTCTCTCTTAAATAAACACAGTCCCAGTGAACTCAGTGCTTCCAGACATCTCCTTGATATTACTGCTATGTGTTGCAAGAATCAAATCCACTTCAATCTGCTTCCATGCTAAAATTTATACTCATCTTCTCTAATGTAAATTCATTTTCGGAGACTACTGAAAAGTTATGAAACCTAAAAAGCATAGATCCATGTAATCTCAAGGGCCACCTATGACAAAGAATAAGTAGGGTTGTATTTACACTACTCTGCTACAGCCTTTACTCTTATTGTCAATTAGCAAATAACACTTAGCCACGATTCCCCAGGTCCACATCTAATTCCAGTTTTATCAGCGAGCAATTTCCTACATGTTTAATCATCAATTTCTCTGTTTTTTCTTGATTCATAGTTTCAGCAAACCTCTCTCCTTGCATTTTAGAGTAAACTTGCCTCAAGATGCCAACCTGTTGCCAAGCGTTACCACAGAAACTGCTGGATTTCAGTGTCAGTGGGTGAAAAAATCCCTGAGCTATTCTTTAAGTCAGTAAGTGGTCTGTGGGGTCTTCAAGGGAAACAGGAGTTGTGTAATGGTGTGGACTTGAATTACTTTTGCTAAAAACACTGATCACAGTTGGTGCCAGAGAGACTAAGCACACAGCCTGAGCTTCACGGGTAGGACTCACAAAGACAGGATATTTCCAAGAAAGCTGAAGATCATTTGGAATATGTGCTTGTAGCATTATGAACTAATTTGTAGCAGTATTAACCTACATAGCTATTGCATTGGAAAAATGCAAACAACAACAAACTTATCTCAAAAAAGCAGTGCCATGGCAGAACTTCCAATAGCCCAGAGATAGTTCTTGTTGCTTAAAAAAAAAAAAAAAGCTGTTGGTAAATAAGTCAGCCAACTTTTACACAGCAGGAATCCACATCTAAGCTATGAGAATGCTATTGTCTCAACAATCATCCAGATCTCCTTATACACTGGATCCTATCCCATTATCATGTAAGCCTTGCACACTTTTTAATCCCTTACCTTTCCCACTATCTGCTTGGTGGACTGTAGATGTCATCTCTCTGAGAGCAAAGCCTGTGTTTTCCCTTTCCATCTCCTGCTTGCAGACTGCAGCATCAATCACTCACTGTGTTTCCAGCTCCAAGCTTCTTCCTTGACCTACCCAAGATGATGAGAGCCCCAGAGCAGTCCCTGCTGGGATTCCCTGGGTGGTTTCAGTCTGAGCAACTCAAAAAGGTGCCAGTTAAAGCTCTCTCTTTTCTGCCCTGCTTCACATATTCCCTTGTTCCAGTTTTCTTCCTGGTCTAAGACACATTTCTAAATTTATAGCAGAACTGGAGGAAAGTCACTAAATGTTTCCAGACAATCATCCTGGTACTCATGTTCATTATGTACACATTGGTAACTTGATCTGTCAGCAACTCCTTAGCAAGTAAAATCATTAGGACATTATCCCTATTACAGCGTAGGCAGATTTCAATCAGGATGTTTATTATGAAATTCTGTCCTTCAAAATAACTTTGTAGGTATTCTACTAAACCTATTTTCCAAACAAATTACCTCTATCACAGAGGTAAGAGGCATTTCCACATTAAGACATTACCATCAGGTTTATTTTCTCATCTTTTTCTCTCTCAGAAGTGTGCATCACAGCTGTTTAAGTCCTGCATCTAAAACTGAAACAACTTCCTTGCCTGTGAGATTCTGATGGGCTTTATAGCAACCTCTGAAAGTGTCCCACTGATATTCCTTGTAGTTGTGCAGAAATAAAAAGCTACCAAAATGAGGAAACCCATCAAAATAGACCCTCAAATAAAGCACATAAAAGCTGTTATCCTGTTATCTGTGGTGACCTCAAGCATTCCTCAGCTTTTTGAAGGATTTTTTATACAAACATTTAAGCCCTCAAAGCCAACACATTTACAAATCATTTAGACATAATCAACCTGTCACTTACATATGGCTCAACAAACATGTCACTGGGGAAACCCTACAATGTAATTAATGTTGGGTTGAATGACAACTAAAGAAAAACATTACAAGTATTTTCATTCAAACCTGAAAGGAATTATCTAGTATGTCAACATTTACTTCACCAGAAAGATTGATTTTCCCCATTATTATTCTTTATTGCACATACGTAGCTTTCAGTTTAATTCTATTGAGGATTTATTAGTGGTTTGGAAATAAGGTTTCCTACTTTGCAGAGCACGTAAAATTTTTAGCATCAAGAACACCTAGGATTAAACCATGTTATCTAATTGCACAGCTATAAGATTTGGTGGTCAGACAGAAGAAAGAAAAACTTACTGCAATTTTTATGAACCTTCAATTTTGTAGGTCAAATTTAAAACAGAAACAGTAAGCACCAGTTCCATTCCATTCATCATGTTTTCTTAAATACACTGCCCTTTTGCAGTAACCATCACCCCTAGAGGCTTTATTTTGCCATCAGCACTGAAAAAATTCATAGATTGAAAATTTTGCAGTCTTGTTCACCAGTTATTGTATATTTCCTCTGCACTGACCACAGAAATGTCAGTATATAACTTAAAGCACACACCAGTGTTCTGCAAGCAGATCAGCAGACTGAAGCTCCTGGACGCAGCAAAGTCTCACCAGCACATCTGAACCCTGCACAAAGTGCTATTAGTGTCTGATTAAATATTAATTCCAGGAATGTAGTTGTACAGCGTCTAACTGGGGAAAGGCCATTAGCAAATCATAATTTTTTTGCCAAAAAATACCTAGCGCAGCACAATGCTGCTTTCTGCCCTATTTAATATGGATCATAAACAGGTTAGTAACCAGCCTGAAAGCCCGAGCCTGTCCCAGTGGCAGGGTCCAGTGTCTTCTCTGCTTTTAACCAAACTAAAACCCAGTTATACAGCCTGGGAGACATGAGCACTATCCATTTAAAGAGAAGCAAGACAAAAGCATTCGGGTTTAACCAGCAGGTCAATCTGAGGACCTTCCCCACAGCCTCACATATTGCCCTGGGAGGCCACGGCTTCTTCCATGAGGTCATGCACCTGAGGCCTCACATTATACTGGTCTCAAAACCTGCATCTCTACCCTGAGAGGAACTTTGCTATCCCTGCTGATTAGATTCTCACTAGGGTTCAATCTGTATTTTAAGCATCTACACACCACAGAACATTTATTTGGTCATTTTTGCAAACAGCTCCCTTCACATGTCCCCAGAGTAAAGTTGTCCTGATGCCCTTAACAGTTGCATGGCCTTTTCTTCTTATGCCATGTGTTGGGATACACTGCCAATATCTGAACTCTGCCACCTAAAGAGCACAGGTCTAGGGGCTCAGAGGTAAAATGGAGATCACTTGGATTTTGCTAGCTTACCGAGGTCATACAAGGTTGAAGAAAAGCTCTAGCACTTTCACAGATGGGGCTGAACAAATCCTTTGTAATGATTATTTTCAAAATAAGAACTGTTCAGGTGGTACGTCAGCTACTTAAAACACCTGAATCCACTCAGGTGAAAGACCCTGGTGAGGAGAGGGAGAGTTTAAATCCCATCTTTCATAACAACAACTGCAGAAAGTCTCCCACTTGACACAAAAACTCAAAGTCCCTACACCTGAGCATCACAGCTTCTCTTCCTTCCCTTGTGTAAAAGAATGTGAACCTGTGATGAACCTTCCTACAAAAAAAGAAGGCAGCCCTGGGCTTACACTCTGCATCCCCAGAGGATGCTCCAGCACTCAACACTGTGACAGCAGAACTCTCTCTTAGTCTCTGACAGAACAGTGTAACAGCACGTGAGCATCTCTTTTAGCTCAGATCTCTTTGAACATGCCTTGGAAAAAGCTGCACTCTCTAACTACCAGGCTCCTGATCCATCCACATCCTCATGACTCACAGTGATAATTCACTTAAATGATTCATTATTTGACAATAGTGGGGTCACTGTCATAGACAGTCGTGTAAAATTTACTTCTTGTCTTTTCACACGCAAACTCCCAACTTTTTTCCCCACAAATCTCTCGTGCTGAAGGTGCCCTCTATGTTTTCACCTTTCATTAGAGTGCTCACGTGTTTTATAGTACTCATGGGAGTGCCAGATGCCAAACACGAGATCCTTGCCTAAGGAACATATAGGTCAAATGGGCAAGGGAGAGGTGCTTCCCCATGCAGACAGATGGCTGACACAACTGCCTATATATGTGAAGCCTATGTAATCAAAAAGGATACCAACCCAGGAATAGCTGGAGAAGCTAGATATCCTCCCCCAGGATGCTCCAGCTCCCTACAACCCTGTACAACCTCCACCAGTTTCTCCAGACACTTTCTCTCTAATGATTTGTGACTCCAGTGCTTTCATGCTAACAGAAAGCTGGTAGCCTCTGAGGTGATTAGAAATGAGGCACGCAAACTGGTAGAGCACCATTACACTGGCAGCTCCCCAGGGCTCTATGAGTATTTCTCCCACCTGGTACCTGAAGGAAGCAGTGCTGCAAACAGTATCGTGTGCTGAAGTATGAAATTACATTTAGTGAAAATTATGCTCCCAAGTTCTACCACTTCACTCATGCTTTGTCTGTATTTTCACCACAGGTGATATTTCTCAATGTGATCCAAACTTCCTTGATTTCTTCATCAAATTTTTGAGTAACTGAACAAGCAGTGTCAGAAATTTTTGCGTTAGCTGTTGCTACCGTGTTAAATAAGCCATGCTTAATGCTGAGAGAGAAGGAAGAAAATAGATTTCCTCTTCCTAAGCTCTGTCAGTGTAGGATTAGCCTATTAGGAAATGAAAGCCAAGGAGCATCTCACTGCACAGACTGGATTCAGGCACTCTTTAGCAGCAGATGTCCTGTGAGGGTATAGGCTTTATGCGCAGATAGACTTGATCCTAGCTTACACTTGTAATTATTTGTCATTGCTCATCTCCATAAAAATGAAAGGATTTACATTTTTAAATAACTGTTTTAGAATAATAGGCAAGATTCTGATGAGTTTCCAAAAATATCTTACAAAAAGTATCTTACAAAGGCAATTTAAAATGTTCAGGCTGCACTATCTCAATTGTTAGAGCAGAGAAGCAAACTAACTAATATTATTCTCCTTTATTTTACTAATGCATTTTTATGCTCTGCATATTTCTATATTTAGCTATTAACTTTTTAAATCAGATAAATGGAGAGCTGCAAGCCCTCCTGTAACATTAAATCTAGGACTTCCATGCCATTTCTCAGGGGTCACGGGGAAGATTACAATACATATTTTCTTCTGTAGTATTAAGCTCTTCTGTATTTTTTCAGCTTTCTACTGTAATATCTGAGAACAAAATTGATCAAAAAAAGCTCAACAATTCTAGCTGCAGTGACTGCAACAAATCTGAGTACAATAGATCTAAAATGGGGTAGTGCTTCAATGTTCCGGCTTTCCACAGATAACAGTCATAAATCCTAACTCATTCTTTGAAATCAGAACCAGGCTGCTGATGCAGACAGCTCCAGTTTCACCTGGGAGGTAATGAGGTGAAGTCATTGCACAGGAGAGGAGAAAAACCCAGTGAGCTGACGCTGCACCATTTAACTCAATGGCTCCCTAGAGAGAAGCATTGACAGCAGGGGTGCAGCTGACAAGTGAAACGCTGCTTTGTGTAGCACTCCACTATCCATTTGCGCCCTACCAGAATGGCAAATAGCTAAAAGGCCACAGAGGAATTGAACTACATCAAAGCAACCTGCACAGGTATACACTCTGTGGGCAGCAGACAGGAATTCAGCAGGTTTGTGGGTTAGCACAAGGGTTTGTCCCTTGAACTTCATTGGAAATCAGTCTTCTCGATACTGTCTGCCCAGACTTTGTGGCACTTTATAACACTGACAAAACAAAGCCCATGCTTTTAGATCTTAGATTACTTAAGAGTGGCCAATAACAGCATTTAACATTTTAAAATCTCTCCTTGCTACTCTTTTTCACTATCTAAATATTAATTTAAAAAATCTGTAGACAGTGCAATGAAGGAAGTCTGAGTTTTGGGGGGTTACTTTTGCAGATATATCTTGTATTTCATTAAATGATTTTGTATGGTTGGGAACATTTAGAACATCTAAACTTGTGTGATTTCTCAGATGTGAAACAGACGAAGACGTTCCACAATCTTTCACCCCATGCAGAGCTTTCTCTCCCTCTGCTCCTCTCTTTTCACAAAATGTGCTGAAATATATTTATGACCTCCATCCCACTGTCATAGTGTCCAATTAGCTCAAAAGTTTCTGCATGAGAGATGACCTGACAGTCATGCAATACAGTCACGAATACTTCTTCTCCATAGGAAACCAGACTCAAATTACAATAGAAATATATCCAGCAGTAACCGCATTTCCGTCATTCTAGATTTTGTGCTCGTTACCAACAATCTGCAAGACTGTCACTTCTAAACCTTCATTGCTGGTCTACAGAACACTCCCAGCAGATGCACTGTATCACAGCACTGGGGTCTAGGAGGGTGCTCACAAATTTGCCAAGACCTGACTCCTTTTATACCAGGGCAAGACTAACCACCATTGGAGGAAGCGCAGCTTTCAACAATTTTCTGCTACTGATCAGCTTGTACATTTGTGCAATTCCAACTTCATCTATATGACCTGGATGAAGAGGTGATGGTAGAATTTTTCTTTTTTCTTTTGAAAAAATATTTGATATTTCACTGACTGTAAGTAGAAACCATCAAAAAATCATCCTTTGTCTTAGAATGGTTTATCTCTACCATAGCTTCCACCTACCTACAAGCACTGACACAGCTGCCCATTGGTTAATCTAGTTACAGCTGTACAAAAACATGGCTTGTAGTACCAATATCTGAGCCAAGTAGGACAGATATGTGCTGCAATATTAGCATGCTAATGGCCACTGCAAACAGCAGAAGGAAGAAAGTAGACTCCTCCTGACTGCCAGCATCTTTTGAGAAGAGGGAGAATTGCCCATCTGGCTTGATACAAGGAAGTCACCAGCACAGGAGCAGCAGATCCATCATCTGCCACACTTGTAAGCTTGACAGCAAGCTGCACAGCCTGAATCTGCATCACTCCCATTAGTGAATCACTGGAAAATTCCTCCCAGCTGGGGGTTGCTGGACTGCCTTGACACAGACATCATTAATCAGACTGTCCCCAGACTTAATCGCAGTATGGATACTAATACAAGGATGGAATACAGAGAACTATTTACAAAAAATTAAAAAAAATGCACTTCTTAATCTAGTTTAAATTCTAAATACATTAGATTTAAAAGCAAACACATAGCAAGGAACCTATACTGTTTCCTCAGATATCAGGAACATGCCTTTGCTGTCTTCTCTTGGCTGTCTCATAAGCATTGGAACAATAGCTGGAGGAGATTTCTTCAAGATATGGGAGAAAGCCTAGGATGCAAGCAACATTTATTTTTCTTACTCTTAGTACATCTCAAGAGTTTATTAGACTTATTATTAGATGTGTTCTCTAAAAAGGAGCTTCAGTGTCAGAACAGAAATAGCAAGAAAATGCAGGAATTGAAGCATCAATTGACTAAGCACATATGCTCAGACCTCTGTTTGAATTTAAGATTTGCTTTTCGGTGCCTTGGGAAATTCTAATAACACTCTAATACAATTTTTAATTAACAGATAGGTATTTACACTTTCAGCTAAATTAAGGAAGAGTTTTTTGTCTGACAATTACAAGATTTTTCATTTCATTTCTCAGCAGATGCGGACTGAACACATGCAGCACTGATTTACTTTCCAAGTAATCTTACTTAGAAGGATTTCAGTCTTACATTCCTTCTTTGTTTACAGTTGATCACTTCAAAAACTCACTTATCTAGAAAATAACAAAGTGTTTGTGTTAGGATCATTGTATTGCTTTCGTATACAAGAAAGCACGCTTTCTTTAGTTATTAAGTTGTCATTCCATTTCTGCCTTATCTTTAGTCATAAGAATTGTTTTAAACCATGGAAGATGCATCTTTTCATCATAGTTTTCACTTAATACTCTGGAATGATTAAGAGTTTCAATGAATCTTCTCTCACCCAAATTACTTAGCGCAGTTGTTCCATTTTGTTTTTTTACTTCTAAAGGCTGATTCTGTCAATTATATGATCAGACATACAGTTCACCAACAAAAATAATGGTGAAAACAATGAAAAGTGAATTCAGAAATGAGAATACATAAGAGCTAGACATTCATAACACAAATAAGCATATTATCTGTTCCATGCACCGTAACGAAACCAAGGCTCAGCTCCTGCAGTTGGGAATTCTCAGAGGCTGCTCTTCTGCTGGTTTAACAAATCATGCAGCCAAAGCTCACTCACAGACAGAATGGACCAAATTCTACCAACTGCATGATTAGGCTGTCAAGAATGGCATTAGGTATATAAACTGTTCTGTATTTACTGACAAGGACCTTGGATAAAGAGAAGTCAGTATTTCCAACTCCAGTAGCGGTAACAAATAATAAAGGGGTATTCTCTTAAGTTTCCCTGGTAGAAATATACAAGTGTCAGCACAGTGAAGCCAGGTGACTGTTCCACAATGACTGATCCCACACTGTGGAAACCTGACTTTCTCTCCGGAGAACAGCCGAATGACCTGTATTCACATTAACTCTGGGAAACAGCCTACAGAGAGAGATGCATGTCTGTCTGCTGCTATGGACTCTAACAGAAGGGAACAGAATTAGGAGTTGCACTTAGAATACTATTAGGAGAAGACTACAGAAGGAGAAGGTATCAGTAATCTCTACACCCCCACTTCTTGAGTAAGGGAGATCTTGTCATATTTTGAATCTTTGCTCAGACTTGGAAAAAACATGGGTCTGTCCAAATACAATATGTCCTTATTATGCTATATTTCAAAAACAAACCACAACAACAACAACAACATAGCGTAAAGACTAAGCAAACCACTTACTCCAAGTTCAGATCAGCTCTGCTGCAGTTTCAGACTAACGGGAAGGGACAATAATATGGAATATGGTTTCATCCCAGGCATTACCATGCAGTGGCTGCTGGGGCCTGTCTGGCTGCTCCCAACCACATACTCACAATATTACGCATATACTTGCCTGTAAATTGATGCAACTGATTGTTCCATTTCATAAATCACATCCAGCTTTATGCTGGCACCATTTCCAGCAAAACCAGCTGACCTTCCTTTCATTAATGTCTGAACTCAGCACAAGATGGTCTGGGATGACTGATCCAACATTTGAAAGCCAGCAACCATGAGTCAGAGCCTACTTGAAACCACCAGACAACAAGATCCCTCAGCACCCATGTGAGCCTCTTCCCCTGACCCCTTGTCTCTGGCACACTGACGCTCTGAAGTTTCATGAATTCCCCTTCCCTCAAAAAAAAATATTTTCGTATTTTTTTATTCCCTTCGTTTTAGATCCTCTATCCATGGCAACATATATGTGTCGAATGAGAATTAGAATCTAAATATGTAGAAAATGCATTCAAAATACATAGCTGTGAATCTTTCCCTCCCCCAGCACCTTATCAACACAATCATACAGATCTTCCAGTTTTCCCCAGCCTTGTCTAAGTGGGGGTCATTTACATGTCTAACATTCAACCCTAACCATTTGTTGTCATATCTTGCAGAAGTTTCCATTCACTGCTCCTCTATATTAGACCTGTAACACAACTCTCTCCAGAACTGACAAGCAGAAGAAATGGAGATAACCTAAGAGAAGAGCTGTGGGGCTGGTGCTGTGCAGGAGGTATAAAGGCAGAAACTGAGACTGTTAGTTTAGCTATGCTGTGCTGAAGACTTTCAGAGAATGATTTCAAAGCTGTTGTAACTTTTACCAGGGTCAAGGGCAAACTGTCCCAGCCAGCAGTTTTCTATGCATATTAACTGCAAGGATCATGATTACCTCCACTAAGCTTTCACAAACACTTACAGAGATGAATCTCTGGAACAAATAATGTGCCAAACTACCCCCGCTCGGAGCATGAGGTAACACAGGACTGAAGCAAGCCCACTACCCACATCAGCCTGCCTTACTTGAGAGAGCTCATGTTCTCACACAGCTGCAACATATTTTATAAACAAGTATATCAAATTGATGAAATGTCCATGTGTCTGTCACAAGCGGTATTGAAAAACAAAGCGATCTGGATTTTTTTTCCTCATTTACTGTTTTCTTCTCTTCTGGGGCCATCATATCTGCAGTCGCACCTCCACTTTCACAGTAGTGTCAGCATTTCCTTTTCCTGCCATCACTACCTAGTTACAGATTACTGTCGGAAGAAAAAAATTATAAACAAGATGAATAGCCCTGCCTAATAACTTTGCTTCACACTTTCTACACTAAATCTTTGACTGTCAGGTTTTCACAGTCTCAAGCACAAACTCTGATCTTTCACCATGGCAGTATAACCATTTCTCAGAGTAAGAAAAATATCACGTGTCTGTTGGAAAAAACTGCTGCTTTTCTTTAAAAGTCCCTCAGTTTTCTGTCTCCACCCCCTAGCCCTGAAATTCATATATGTGAGACTTTTACTTTACCAGAAGCAAGGCGAGGCACTTAGGTAGGCTCAGCAAACACGGATACAAACAGGAGATCCATGGGATATTGCCTATAATGGTAGGCTGTATGGTTGTTGCCCCACCTCCATTCAGGACCTTGCCTGGGTCTCAAGTGGGACCCAGGCTGCTTCCCGACAGCCCGCTGCCTGGGTAACCCTTGTATCGCTTGCTGAGCAGTGCACTGAAAATGAGGCAGAGCTTTACAGGGCTCACAAGAGGATTTTGTGATTCAGATAACTGTGTTATCTGTTTCCATCCCTGCCCAGACTGCAAAGGGATGTGCAGTCAGTCTGGTAGATGTGACCTCACACTGCCCTTTCTCCAAATCAACATGAGCTCACCTTACCTGTGAGATGATCTGAGATCATGTACTGTCTTAGCACAAAGCCCAAATTAATACACCCTGCATAGAAAAGCTGGCACTCCTGCTGCACATACCTGCCTGAAGTCGATGCAGTGCAGTATCTACTGAAGAAGCAAGAATGCATGTATTTCTACTGGCTCAGGTCCAGAGCAAGCTTCATTGCACAACCACCCAGAACCAAAACATCCCACACGCTCCATCTACCTCCCATGTGGAGGTCACCTCTGTCCTTGCCTGCTGCCTTTGCTGATGGATAATAACCACTGCAGTACTTTCTATGTGTCTGTATTGCAATAAAAATACCCCCTGTCTCTTTGCATGGCCTAGCAAACACAAGGTGTGTCGCGTGCTTAAGGTTTACTAGCATGTCTACTGTCTGTCTTATTTCTAAACAGGCAACAACTGCATTTCATTTTAGCGAACATTTCTCTTCGTTCTCATTCAAGGGGAAAGCTATTTTCACAGAGGTTGATAGAAACAGAATAAAGGATTCTATTTCTTGGGAATCCTATGAAATTCACAGCATTCAGAGTTAACAAAAATAGGAACTAGATGACCAACATTTCATATAATTTAGCCCAAGAAATCAGAAATGAGCGTTGGGTGTTTATATGCTCTCAATGACTCCAACAACCTTAGAATAAAGCTCTGAATAAAGTTTGATGATCAGATGACATAGACCGAGGTGACAAGAAGCAAGTGTCCTCAAACACACTGAGCTGTCATTTTTCTTCCCATTCATGTGATCTGTGACCCCCGCTCTGCAGCGATCATACACTTCAGCTTCTCTTTTATCCAAAGACATCCTTGAGAAGGTCACAATAGGTGAAGTGGTAATGCTTAGATACAGCCTTCTTCTCCCTTTGTGTGGCGATTCTCTGAAATACTCATAAAATATGCATGTTTCAAGCTTCTTTGTGGCACTGACTATTGTGCCAGTGAAGTGAAGGAAAGCAGTGCAAGAGCAATTTTAAAGGGACAGTGCCAACTGGTTTGAGGCCTTAAGAACCAACTCAAGTTCAGCATGACTCTGGAAAAGAGAGATATTAACCAGCTCCAGTAACCACAGAAATACATGCTGCAGCAATTACTTTACACTTCAAATCGGAATAATTCAAATTCCTTCAAATTATCTTTCATAGCTATCAAGCTCCTTCCCATAGAAGAGAATAGAGAAGCTGAGCAGTTTTGCCCTACTCAACTCTGCAACTGCGCAGCACCAAAGTTATGTATTTTTGTTAAATTACCCTAAAGGTTCCTCTATTTTTGCAAAAACTTCACCAATCAAAGGTCTTCATCTATGTCACCATGGTTGTCTTCTGGAAAGACAAGTTCTAATGCAGTATAACACCACAGGGTTCAAGTACATGGTTAATCATGACAACTTTTTAATCTCAGTGACAAAGCTGCCAGAGAAGGAAACCTCAGCATTCAGCCTCACAGGACTCGGCCTCAGCCCACTCAGGAACACATCCAAAATTGGCACATTGACTTCAGCCTCAGCATTTCTTCCACTTCTACACTTGATAACCCAACTACACATCCCTTACAGAAAATGCAGAATTTGAGTGATATGATTCTAAATGCTCTAAACTCATTCACATCCTCCCTGAGCTAGAGCTAACTAGGCTTCTGAACCCTTCAAACTGCATTGAACTGCAGAAGACATGTACCCTGGACCTTACCATCCCCATGCCCAGTGTGCAGGCATCACGTAAATCCCAAGAAAGAGAATTATCCATAAGCCACTCAATTTCACACATGTGAACAGAAATAAAGGGTGGGAGGAGGTAGGGAGCACTACTCAGCCAAGTAGCTGAGGCACCATCAGAATGGAAGATTCAGTGTACAAGACAAAGAACCTAATGTGACTACAGCCCTGTACACAGTACAGTAACAGTGCTGAAAGCAGTTAGAGAAAAGCAAGCCTCCCCCTCAACGATGACCTCCCTGACCAGGTGAGTACAGGGTAACGCTTTCTCCAAACCTTTTCTCCTGTCCCCTCCATCTCCAATCACTTGTTACACAGTGGCATTACTAGAATAGAAAATACTATCTCAGCTAAGAACAGCATTATCCTGGTGGTATGTTATTCTTCTGATTTGAGCAGATTTATATTCACTCAGAAAAAGAAATATTGGAAACAGGTCTCCTTTATCCTGCACAAGAGCTTTAATTACTAAGCCATTAAAAGGTAAGGTTACCTGCAGCAGCACTTCCTTCAGCTGTGTTTTAAATTAAAAGTGAGGCACATTGAGTTCTACAGGGGAAAAAAAAAAAAAAAGGCACACATGGTTTTCTGTAATGAAGGGAAATGAAGGGAGGGCTCAGCAGTGTGTAAAGAAACCTCTCTGCCACCTCAGGAGACTTCTCACAAGTCCTGCAATGGGTCAGCAGCAGAGCGGAGATTTGAATCATATCAGCCTCCTAATCCAGTGCCCTTTCTGCTGTATCCTCCTAGCTCCAGTAGTCAGTGCTGGAGCTCAGCCATTTGCAATACTCCAGCTTTACAAGAGTTTGATTTTCTTGGTGCTGAAGCCCTTCTGGAGTTTTCTTTTTGGATAACAATCCAAGAAGGTACACACATACCATTCCTTCCCTGCCGCTTTGATGTCTACATGCTCTTTGAAGAAAAAGACAAAGTAAAATCAAAATGGGGAAAGATTCTGAGCCCTCCCACCCACCCAGGCCTCCAGGGCACCTTCCCACAGTGCCTGTCTACAGTCAATTGATAAAAGCAAAACCATTTCTGCTGTTATCACTTTCCTCCTTTTTTAGGAAGGAAAAGACAGCTCACTAAAATATGAGCGTCTAATCTTGCAGTTCACATGCCATGCAATCACTATCCAGCTTCTCAGGCTTTTGTTACAGCTGCTAACATCCTCCCTACAGCCACTGGAGGGGGGGAAAGGCTTCTTATTTTCAGACATCAGCTCTTCAGCCTGTCAAAGACTTCTCTGACACAGCTAACTGGCAAGGAGTCTCTCCTGGATTGTTGTCCAAGGAACTCAGCGGTCACATGAATGACATCTGCTAATGCCAGCTGAATAATCTGTACTTTATCACAAGGATCTTCCACCTTCCCCTGTCCCCCAGAAGGAGAGTTCAAACTAACCCTCACTTGCTTAAAGATTTTCTCTCTCTTTTATTACCTCCCTCTAATGTCTACTTACAACTGTGTGGCTCAGAACATTTTCTCAGTGTACAGAAGATAACACACTTATAGATTGTAGGATAGTCTTAATGCCAGAAAATTTGGAGTGACTCATCTTTGTGAAAGCAAGCCATGTGAGTCACAGCCATGATGACTCAGAAGCCTGAGTAGAAGGCACCTTTCTGGGAGGAAGAATTGAAATCGTCCTACTTTCTCAAACACGTAACTCAGAGAGCAGCTTTCCATAAGGGTAGATTTCTGTGGGGGAGGAGAGGAGGAATTACATCATCAAAAAAAGAAGGGACAACATGTAAATGAATAGCACAAAAGAAAACCACCACTCACATTGTGAGTCACCATATTTTTATTATCAGGCATCCTATTTAATAAATAACATCATTCTTCTCTTGTTCTGGCAAATTAAATTATGCAAGGTTTTTTGCTAAATTGCTTGATTGCCTGACTTCATTGACCATTCAATAATGATTTCATCCACCTAATCAACAGTGACCACAAGGAAAATAAAACTGAGAAGACCCAAAGTTCATTAAAGCCGTCAGCAGAAGTGGACAAATATGACACATTGAATAATGTATGGCAGTGTTTCTGGATGCAAACGTGACACATGATGTGTCATCCATCCCTTGGTGGTAGAGGAAATACCACAACAGATCACAGAATCATAGAATTACCCAGGTTGGAAAAGACTTTGAAGATCATCAAGTCCAACCGCAGCCTAACCAGAACCCTAACTCTAAAAATCCTGCACTAAATCATATCCCTGAGCACCACAACCATACAGCTCTTAAACACATCCAGGGATGGCGATTCAGCCACCTCCCTGGGGAGCCTATTCCAGTACTTAACTACCCTTTCTGTAAAGAAGTTCTTCCTAATATCCAACCTAAACTTGCCCTGGAGCAACTTGAGGCCATAATCTGAAACAAACAGTACAAACTTATAAGTAATTATAAGTTTACATGTATATTTTATCTGCTTAGGAATTGTTCGTAAATCTAGATTAATAAGCACTCAAATGTGATGGCAGAAGTTCTGCATATTTCCATCTATGGACTAAACGTGGTACAGGCTATATAAGCCATAAGGCAAAGCAGCTACAGAAGTGAGAAAATGCATTTAATAGAAAACAAAAAACCCTTGACCACAGAGATGGATAAGCTGGAAAAGCCTATCTAGTTAACTGTCCTGATCCACCACATTTCAGCTACCTTACTCCTCCAGCATTGAGGGAGGTGCCTCAGCACAGTTCTTCATGCCCACGACCTCAGCACGAGGACAGGGTGGCACCACGCCAAAGCTGAGGGCACACTGAACCACGTTTCACAGCTGTTCATTTTGTTGCCTGATTAAGGCACTCCACACCCTCGTGCTTTTTATCTTTCTTCTGTATGTTCTCAAAAAACTCTCCAAGTAGTCTCTCCTGTGATCTCACCTTCAAAGCTCCTAGTTTCCTATTCGAAACACTATAAAGATGGTCCCATTCATTTTTTTTTTCACTGCTACGAATGGGATCTGCAGTACTGTTAAGTGCTTTTGAGTGCTTCTAGCATTAGGATCACTTTCTTCAGGTTTCAGCCCTTCTTGCCGTATTTGGCTTTAGACGTTTGATTTTCCTTCCTCAGATTGACCATCGTGCTTGTAACTGCTCTGGCCGTGACCTTGAAGCATCACTGTTCCATTAAACAGAGTATTTATCAGTTGTATTTAATACCTTCTCTTCAACCTGCTTTCCATCTCCTTGAGGCTCTTGTTATGCTTTTACTCCCCATTCTTGTCATAGAATTATGAGGTAATGCAGCTTACCTTAAAACCTCAGCAAAAATGTCTATGTTCTTACATTTTGTTCAGACCCACTAGGAGTATGAAATGAGCTTGATCCATGTGAATTCCTGAGGTCTCTCACAGTCTGAACTACTCTATGACTCAACCAAATCAATAGTTACAGCAGCTTAAATAAAGAGCAAGTTCTTGTTATCTCCACCATAACTTGGGTGTCTGGCTGAGACTGAAGAGCACATCCATAATGCACAGGCCACTACCCAAAAAGAGCTACTTCAAAAGACTTCAGCAACCACATCTTTACAAGGAGAGGAAGCATCAAAGCAAGGAGAACAAGTAGGCTCCACAGATGTCCCTCCAAAACCCCACCTACTGTAGATCATTCTCATACTCAGCCTGTGACCAAGGAAATCACTGCTCCAGGGACATTCTGCCTCTGCCACAACTGGGCCACTCCACTCACACCTCTGCCTCTCCACAACCAGCTGGTAATGGTGGCTTTGCACTAAAACCTAAGGCACAAACACTGCAGGTGTCATTCCTGCCCCTAATCCTTTCTCTGTACCATGACAAGGGTACCTGATAGCAGAGACAGCTGTGCTTGAAGCTACCGTGTGAAGTTTTGCCAGCAAACATCTGCCAGAATGTGGAATTTCCCTTGACTAGAATTCAGATACACCGTTTGTCTTTCCATAGATGCAGGCAATGCAACGCTCTCATCCTGCACTTCTATTATTACTGCAAAGGTATTTATAGAGCTTGGCAACATTTCCCACAGTGACCAGTTCTTGTACATATTTCAACTACAGGATGTCTCAGCTTGGTTCACCTGAGAAGGCCTGATTATGAGAGCTAAGTGCCAGCTCCCTCGAAAATCAGGTCACACTAAGGAGGCTCAGGTTGCCCATTGCTCCCCCCCCATTCTAGCATTTGACCTGGCTCTCCCTCTCCACCCTGCCAGGCCAGAGCCGCAGCAGCTGTGAATCAGCAAAATTCCTGCTGGCAAACAGAAATGTTAGAACCAACTCCTGCTTGGTTTTCTGCTTCAGAAGTTACAGACATATTGCCCTTCAGTTTTCTCTTTGCTTTCCATATTTTTTTCTCACCCCTCAGAAGCAGATTGAGGTCACACCGCAGAGTACTTATCTTGAAGCAGCAAGTAGAGGCAGCTTAGCTTAGAAGTAAAAGCATAAAACAGAAGTTCAAGCCAAGCCAATCGGATCTGCTACTCTACGTATGTGATGATACAGGGTTGACTACTTTATTGACATACAATATCACAGTCAGTGGTTTGGGGATTGCTTTCAGAAAGAAACAATTGATGAGACTCACAAATACCTGACATAACAATATTTATAATAATAAAAATTCAACATCCTGAGCACAGAAGGAGACAAGCAGCAGCTGCCAGAGGTGTGCAGAACGCAGTGCAGCCTGGGGATACCAGCTCCACTCAGTTTGCAATAGCACACCTGTGCAGGTTTGCATGTTAACACCTCCATACTCCTTAAATCCTTTAACCCTAGCCCTCATTTCCCTATGCTCAGAGTCCAAGAAAACATTAAAGGAGAAGACTGCAATCCAGTTGCTCCCCACCAGCACTGAAAAGTCATGTTGAGATGCTCCAGGACAGCAAGGTAGCTTCCCAAGTCAAAATGCATCTCCTAAATTGGACTTACCTTCATAGTTAGGCATTTCCAGAGCAACTGCAGGTCTTGCTACTATTAGGTAGCTCACTCTGAAAGTACTGTCTCCTATTTACTTCCATGGAAATAACAACTGATACAAAAAGCACAATAACGCTATTTGACAGGGAAAATTCTCAGCCACAAAACAATGTTTTTCAACACAGTCACCACCATAAGATACGCATTTTTGCCAGTGATGAATGTCAACCTGCATGCCATGCAAATAAAGCTGCACCAGCACAAATGACCCACTGCCACCACTGCTGAAATGCACCTCTGTGCTCACATACACTGCATGGTCTCCATAAACGTTCATCAAGACTCAATGAATGCCAGTGGGTTCAGTTTTTTCTGCATGGAGGAATTCAGTTCCATACATTTGCTTCATGTGCACTTCCATGTCACACGCACATCCACCTCTGACACTGTGGACCAGAATAACAGGATAGGACGCATTACTTTCAAAGTAGCACTTGTATTACCCATATTGATTTACATGAGAGTTCAGACAGTACTGCAGCATAAGAGTGGATGTGGGAACACAGCAATCACTGTAGCTTAACTCATTTACACCTTAGGAACATGTGTACATGTTCTTAGGGAGTAGTAACAAAGAAACCTTCAGTAGTTCCAAGAATGAAGTGACAGGCCAGGTGCAGGCCATCTGTACTGCAGCTCAGGCTTAGCTGCCTCTCTCCCTCTGCCCTCTGCCCACGCACCTCTGCTCTTTCTTCAGCTCCTGTCATTCCTTCTGGAGAAAACCATTCAGAGGTGCTGAATGAACAGTAAGAATGCCTGCTGTCCCCTGCACCACACCTTCAGAAGCTGCAGCTGTTAAGATCCTGAACTACATCAATGACAAAAATGGACATTAATGCACAGCAGTGTTAATTCCTTTATGAGTTCAAAGCCACAGTGAGACCAAAGCAAGGCTTGCTGCCATCACTTATAGGAGTCTCCAGGCACAGCCCAAATCAGAAGGCATAATGAGCAGACTATGTCTAGATCTAAGGTCTTGATACTATTTGACATTTAATTACTTCAGAACTTAACTCACGAAGGCTATATATATTAATTATAAAGCTATTTATAGCCTTGATAAGAGGATAAAACTAAGTCCCTTCTGCCTATCCCTGGTTGCTGAGCAAATGGATGCTAAAGATCGCCTGGCATTCAGCAACCAGGATAACCCTACTTACTTCTTCAAAACAATTGTGCCCTCAGCACTATTTTCACATGTGCTGACTTTGTGCATATCGTTATGCTCATATAAAACAAACCTATGCATACTGTTAGGGACGAATGTCTACACCTTAAGGTATCACAGAGTATAATGTAACATTGGGAATAAAAAGCTAATTGCTCAGTTATCAATAGTTAAAAACACATCTGAGAAGTGCTGTCAGTATAACAGTTGTATACATAATGTATCCATAACTTTAAATGACTATTCTGATCTACAGAAAATTCAAAGGCATACTTTTCATAAAATGCTGTTTACTAGAACAGTAAAGATTCAGAAGAAGGTTATATGGTGCTTTTCATATGCATGCAGCCGGCTGAAATATAATGAATAGTTATTTGGAAAAAAGGAGAGGCATACTAGGATTTACCTCTCAGCATCCCAGGCACAAAGCTGCACCTCAGCTGCAAGGACCCAGGGAAGCCATAAGTATTGAAATTTCAGACATTATCCCCATAAAAGGACTTGTACAGCTTAATTCTGACAGAGTAGTTGGCTATACCTTCCTGCACTAATAGAGCTATTCTACATACACTCCCATCATAGACCAGTTCCGCAATTCCCAGTTCAAAATATACATTCATTTTGCAGCCTTAAATTCTCACTTCTGTGGCAAGAACTAATGTCTTCTTTCCTATCCAAGAGTCTGGCAAATAGAGCTTCAAGAAACCCTGAGCAGCAAGCAGAAGTTTCAGAACATTTGGATGGGGCTGCTTAAATAAACGTTGAGGGCATCTGTTCTGAAAACTGAACCAGTCTTTGTGGGCTTACATGAGTAATGCACTAAAAGTGGATCATAAGTGGCCAAATTCTGTTCTCAATCAAATTTAAACAACGTCTCTGATTTCAGCACTGCTACCCTAATTATCCTGGCTGATCTGCATCCCTTCTACCCGTTGGCAAAGCAGCTACAAGATTCACTGCACAACGTGCTTTCTGCAGCTGAAATTCTCTCCTTGCATTGTCTCTTAGCTGGTGATTTTACTTCCTGCTAGCCTTCTGCCTACTGTTCTTTAGTCATTTCACATCACACATTTTTCATCAAGTTGAGAATGACAGTCTGAAAAAAGTGCACAAGGCAGAAGGCCCAAATGGAGGAAAACTGGCATTAGCATACATTTAATCCACTCCAATCAAACCACTGCTCAGTGTAACAGAGGAATACAGCGAGTCCAAGCCATGAGAAACAACGTAGAATAGATTACCATGGGAACTAGGGAATTTCTCATTGATTAGTCTTTAATTTCGGATTGCAGGTTTCTCTCAAAGATGTACAGGAGTTCAGTCGTAATTTATCAGACTTGACGGCTTTTACTGATGTACTGGAAAGATGAATTTCCTCCACAGCAGGAATTACTGAGTGACATTTTGTGCTCTGAATTATGCAGGTGATCAGAGCAGTTATTCACATCTTCTCTACATGGCCTTGAAGTCAGTGAGTGATGGCTGAGGCTACAGATTCTAATTTGATGTGGTCAAGACTTTCCAAATGAATTTCTGACTTTACAGACCAGCATCTGTCTGAAGGGGGCACATTTCATCAGGTTATCAGTTCCTAATTGATTTAAACTCTTAGAATTCTTTGATAGAAACAGTTTTAATCCAAGCCCAAAATTCACTTACACACAAGCCACAGTCCTAATGTAAAGCAATAACTGGTTTTACATTCTATAAAGAAAAAGAAATGATATCAAAATCCACCAGTATTTTCTTTCAGTAACACCAACACATTAATTCCTATCACTTCTAACTTACATTAATCTTGAGACAGAGAAAAAGAAAATCATTACTGTGTTCTTTTTATGTATTTGAATATTTCAAAGAATAAAAATCACGCTAGAGTAAGACTCCATAAATTCAAAATTCCACAGCTGCTTACTGAAAATCTTTCAAGTCACAAGAAGTGAACAGCTCACGGGCCATCATCAGTAAGTACATCCCTCATTGCAATTCTCAATTATCAAATGGCAGGGAGCATTTTATTTTATTTCTGGCAAGCAACAACATGTCAGACAATAGAATCACACAATTCCATTTTTATAACATTTTTACTTTCCTTCCCCCTCCTTTCATTTTCAAATGATATTAGCAACCAATAATTCAAGAGCTGCTAGAAATAGAAATCAGATCCTTGCACCATCCAAGAATAGCTAAGCAGCCATTTCAAAGGTTATAAAGCATTAACCCTCTCCTTTAAGTTAATAAGACAGGAAGTATTATCTACAGGATCCTTTACTCATACCTGAAATGGGAGGAGAGAGGCAAGATTAGAAGCAGACATTAATAGGTCCTACCTCCCAATTCACAGTAAATAAATATTATAGCATAGGCATAAATAATACAAGGCTATCTATGAATTTCTAAGCATTATTTGTACATTTCTGCTAAGCACTGTTACTGTTAATCTCTTACAGTAGCACCATCATAAAGCATCCTTCATTTGACCAGAGGAATTATTCAAAGATCAAACTCAACCCTTCCATGAGCAACACACTCCAGAGATAGCAAGAGGGGATAAACGTGAGGCTCTATTTTGGCCAGATCTAGAGCAAACTGAAGACTGTAGAATTCAATTAAAACATTCTTGCTTTCTGCCTCACTCCAGAGGATTCTCCAAACTGAGATAAGATCAGAAACTTTAAAAAATTCTTATAGAAACAACAGAGACGTTTTAGCAAACTTCCAGTAACACTGGTGGTCCTGACACACCAAACACCTGACATACCACTACAACTGGTAGGATTTTGCACTGCACTGTTTGAGAGCTTGGCAAGATCTCACACACTTTGAGATAACATACGTTAGAATAACACAGCATTTGTCAGTTACTATATAAGTTATCAGAAGTGGCAGGTTTCGTGAGCTGGTAATAATAAGCCTGGCTAATGAACTTCCTTGGTACGCTGGGTTTTTCCCTCCCTATTCCCTGTACCAAGGAAACTGATGAAGAGTCACATCACTGCACAGAAAGGTTGCAGCAGTAGCTGATATGTTTGGGGAGAGACAAAATTCTGAGATGGATTCACCCAACTTGTTCTCAGAGTCAGTTTCAGCTGTATATTTCATTGCTGGGCACAACTCTCACTAAACTGAGTCCTGCAGTAACACTCTGTGTCTAAATTAACACGACCAGCTGAGCCACAGCCCAGTGTCTGGCTGGCTGCAAGCACACCTGTCAGCAGCAAAACTGGAAAGGGAACTTGCTAATTGCACAAACCTGTGCATGAGTCAAAAATGAAAAATGTTGATATTATGGTACTGACAGGAGTGAGTAAGCAGTTATAAGTGACAAAACTTAAGAGTAAGATGCTTTCACTTACACTGACCTTGCTACACGTGTGGGATTAAATAGAAATAACTATATAGTGAATCAGCTTGCAAATTATTTGCATATCATAGTAATTTGAAACAGCTACAGAACTATGAATGTTAGCTGGCCAGAACACATGAAAGAGATAAAGGAGGAAACTTTGCACCTTTTTGCTCCATGCACAGATCTACATATGTGCCGTGTGAAAACTTTAATGAAAAAAAAAATAGCAAATGCATGATAGGCTGTACTGGGATGTGCACCGGGGAAAAAGGGAAGCTCACACTGCCATTCAGATGGCTGAGGTACTGCAAGCAATAACTCTGAGCCGTGTCCATGGTCCTGAAATCGCAGAGGGTGGAGGAGAAAAGCAAGCTCACTCCTCGCAGTGGAAAACCAGACCATGCTCAGCTCCACACAAGGTAATGAGCCTCCCCTGTAAGCAGAGTGACCTGCTCAGGACACACAGCCTGGAGTAACTAGTTCTTCCAAACAATAAGCTAAAAAATGAAGAGAAAACAAGAAACTATTCATCACCTCAGTTGTTCTCCCTGCAAAATCAGGACCAGTGACACAAGCTCAGGCCAAGCAGCCCAGCACAGCAGGTAGCATCAGAAATCATTCCTGTGCCCAAGAGACAACATGAACTGTCTGCAGCAGAACCTAGGGAGCCATCAGCCATCCACAACTAAAAGATGATCAAATGGAAGGAAGGAGGGAAGGGAAGGGAAGGGAAGGGAAGGGAAGGGAAGGGAAGGGAAGGGAAGGGAAGGGAAGGGAAGGGAAGGGAAGGGAAGGGAAGGGAAGGGAAGGGAAGGGAAGGGAAGGGAAGGGAAGGGAAGGGAAGGGAAGGGAAGGGAAGGGAAGGGAAGGGAAGGGAAGGGAAGGGAAGGGAAGGAAGGAAGGAAGGAAAAAGAAGAATCTATTCAATGCAAGAGACTGTTCTTATGCTATCATCTGCTTATTCCATTTGGTATCTCCCTTCCCAGATGTCATTAGTATAAATAAAGAAAGTATCTCAGGTACAAAGTCACAGCTTGAGGGAGAAAGAATGAAAATAAAATAAGACAGGCCCTGACTTCCTTGTATGCAATAACAAATCAGTGCTGGAAGAGAAGGTCAATAAAGGATCGTGCTCTAGCGCTCTGAAAAAACAGTTATGGTCTTCTGTGGCTGCTGTGCCAGTCAGAGAGCAGGGATTGCAGGGCTGTAAGGAACTCACTGCCCCAAGTGCACAGGTGTCATTGCTGGCAGAGTCTGAATTGTTCCCAGATCTGTTTGGGAGGAATGGCGGGGAACACTGAATAGGTTTAACAAGTGAACAGGCAAAACTCCTCATACTAAAGGGAGTTACGTGCACATTGCAGCAGCTATTTACATCCAGTCATTAAACGAGACAGTTGGGTAAGTGTTGAAAGAACACTCCTGTATGAAACACATACAATGTATTTCCTCAGAAAGTTTCTTGTGTATGTATTACTCCTGTGAAGGTGGCAGGTTATTACAGAAATACACAACGATCAAAAAGCACACTTAGAAGTTGCACTGATACTGAGCTGAAGGTAATAGGGGAAACAGCCAGCCTACAACAACAGAAAAACATTAGATATTTTGTCACCACAGGTGATCAACAGTCACAACAGCACATAACCCTGGGAGAGAGGATCAGTAGACTGCATCCTGAATGAATACAAAGTGAGCAGAACCAGAGAGCCTGAGGAAGGCACACCTCCACCCAGCAAAGCCAGTACCTGAGAATGTGCTTCAAACTCAGTGGAAGATGGCAGCACTCACATGCATCCATTCCCACTGCAACAGGGAGAGCAGTCTAGCTTACAATCCTTGGACACTAACACAAAAACCCCTAACAGACACTTAGTCCATAATGTACGAAACTATTTAAAATTAAAAATTTAAAAAAAAAAAAAAAAAAAAAAAAAAAAAAACCATGATTTTAAAGAGACATACAACAACTTTAAACAGAAATGCTTTAATTCTGCTGCACAACATATTTTACTTCTTAATGATTTTGAATTGTTGTATTAATTGAGGAAGGAATAAATAGCCTTTTCATCAATCTTTCTTTGAAGTACTGCTTCTCCAATTCAAAATGCAAAACTTCACCAGCTATGTTACGGACATACATATGCATACCAAGGCCATCTTTTGGCATGCTCTACTTTAAAGCCAGCCCTCAGTCAAAACTCAGAGTCAGATACTCCTTTCTGACTTTCCCCCCATTTAACTTTGGTCTGAGCACTGTTCACTTCTTTTAGTAACTGATTCAATTTGAGAATAATGCTTGCCGACAAATTACACATTCTGCTTTTTAAACATCACCCAGTGCATTCTGCTGGCATTTACAATACCATGTCTGTTCCAAGTACTGTTTTCACTGACTTCAAACTAGAAATATAATTATCTGAAAATCCTATTTAAAAACAGTGCTAAAGCATTCACCTTTATATTGCAAGTTCTTTTAAACAATAAAGATGCACTCACTGCTGTATGCTGCCCCAGTGCACTACAATGGTCCTACTAAGTGACCTTCATAGGATCAAAGCGAGCTTCTTCAATGCCTACAGCTATCCCCAAGCCACTGGCTCAGGGTATGGGCATCACTGTAGGCAATGCCTTCAAGGGCAAGCCCAGCAGTATCTAGCCCTTCTAGCCTTACTTCTTATAATAGGATGTGGTGTATTGAACCATACTCTGAATAACAGTAGACATCAAGGAAACTGCTGCTAATTGCAGCCAGAACTCCAGAATCATAGAATGTCCCAACTTGGAAGGGACTCCCATGCACTACGGAGTAAAAGTTCTGGTTTCACACAGGACCACCAAAATTTCAAACCATGCCTGCTGAGTGTTATCCATAGTATCATAGAATATCTTAAGTTGGAAGGGACTACAAGACTTTACAGTTCCATGAACCAAAAATCTAGTGAAGCTGACTCATCAGCATAGGAAAAGCATAGAAAAGAAATACTTTGTAAGGCCTCTTCTCATTTGGGACACAAGTGTGCACCCAAGTCCAAGTGAGAAGGGAATGGAAGCCCTTTAGCCCTTGTAGCTCTGCTGCTGGTGGAGAAAGCAGCAGGTGCCTCTGGACCACTGTTTCCCCATTAGACACAACACATCAAGTGAAATAGAAACTAAGGGGAAAAGTGTATGAGTGTGAGAACACAGCAGGACTCTCCAGCCTGGAAAAGAGATACCTCACTAGAAGTATGACTGAAATCAATAAAATGAAAGCCATGGTGAAGGAGAGCAGGGAGGAACAATTCACAGTTAGAAGCTGAAAGAGACTTTGTTTTTTAGTCATAAAATATAGTTGACCCTTGGAATTTTTGCCATGGCATGTTATACACTAGTCTAAATAGATTTGAAAGCAAACAGACATCCAGCTGGAGTCTAATCCTTCCAAAAGGATTGGAAAGGATTCACTGAAACACAGATGTAGAGCCCCACTTAGAACACCACAAATGGCAACACTTCTCTCTCCCCAAGGAACTTCCTGGTTCTTGCTGCCAGAGGAAAAAAATATATATGCTAGAGAGATCTTTCAGATAACATGCATCCTACTGTATTATGTCCTGTAGGTTCACCACAGTTAATGAACATCACTCCTAAACAGTTCACAAAAGTTGCAGCATACCTACTACATATTACAACAAAAGAAATGAAGAATTCTTCAGAGATAATACAACACCTTAATTATTCCTTATATAGCACCATAAGCTATATCATATGCTAAGAAATAGCAGGGAGTTGGGACAATTTACCCATATCAAGTTAGCACTTGGTAACTTGTGTTCCTAACCTTGTGAATTGTTCCCATTGCTGATCATGAACAGCTCAAGCAGATCGGAGCTGTACTCTGTTGCTCTGATCTCCACGCTTGAAAGTGCAGACTACAGCAAAATAGAGATGCTACCCAGCAGTGCCTGGTGGGTGAACCTAAACACAGAAGCAAAGGGTTGTGAGACAGGCTGCAGAGCAGACAGGAGAAACAGCTCAGCCTGCCTGTGATACTCATCTCCTCACTTGGCCATTCATTTGTCTGGGCTTATTAATATGTAGGTAATTAAAAATTAAGTTCTGTAACTAAGAAATTCAGCCAAGATCAAATTCTTATATATAAACACTGATGGAATTGAATGAGAAACTACAAGCACGCTGGAGAGCAAAATGAAACTTTTCAGCTGGAATTACGAAAAGACACAAATTCCTCCAATCCTCAGTTGACAAAGCTACTTAAAAACATTTATGATTTCAGTGTATCAGGGCAATATCACTGTTTTCAATTAATTTCCTTGAGACTCACATCAATACAGTTGATGTGAAGCCCTGGCACACTGACTCTGATTAACACACCAAAAGTTACAATATCCAGTTCAAACTGAAGTAAATATATTTGGAACTTTATGATGAAAACTGACACCAGGGCTTGCTGTAGTTGTTGAATATTGCCTTTAAAGAGTGTTCCACCTTAAAGCTGTAAGGTTATTCTGCCAACTGATATTTTCAGTGGCATGTTTTTAAGCTCTGACATAGCAAACCTGTCAGCGATAGACCAACGTAAAAGATCATGGTTAGTTCAAAAAACTCCATTAGGAAAGTATCCTATGAAAATGTTATGAATCCTATGAAAGTGTCAGAAATCTGCAAGTAGAATTCACTTCAAATCTCCTATTCGTTTTGTTTTCTATATCAGTGACAGACAGAAATACACCACTTGCATGTATTTCATATTTCAAATTCTCAACAGCAACAGAAATGCCAACCAATGTACACAAAATTTACTAAAAATACTTCCTATTTCACCATGGTTTATACTCAGTTCACATTTTTTATAAAGAGATTAACCATTTTTTCAAATGTGTTGTTCCACTTAGAAGTATACCTTTGTTCTTCCTGCAAGCTAAGACATACTGGTCATCTGAAAGGCTAAAAGGAAAGATAACCTTTGAATTCAAGACCAGGAAAAATATCACATGTTGAGGTAGAGAGATTGCATCACCTTCAAATTCAACAATGATGAAGTATATCCTGGGATGTGTTTTTGTTTCTGGCATATACACATTATAGAGAAACACTGGTACCCCAGAGTAAATTCAAGAGAAAAAAAATCCATAAAAATGAGCTAAATTCCAACAAGTGAGCCTTACAGGAACATTTCTTCAGGATTAAAAAGGAAAAAAAAATGAAAAAAAGAAAAAGGTTGAGTCATTCAGAATGAAAAATGTTTTCATAAAGAATGCAAATTTTATTTGATTACCACCTAAATACGTTCCACGGAAGAAGTTAATCAACAGCAAAGGAGATTATTAGATATACGGCATGACTAAGATTAAATTTACATGATATCTATGAATCAGTATTTATGATGAAAAAAAAACAAACTAAAGCTAGAAAAATACAAATATCACAGAATCACAGAATTATCAAGGTTGGAAAAGACCTAGAAGATCATCCAGTCCAACCATCACCAATACTTCCCAGCTAAATCATATCCCTCAACACAACATTCAAACATTTCTTGAACACCCCCATGGTCGGCGACTCCACCACCTCCCTGGGCAGTGCATTCCAATGCCTGACTACCCCTTCCGAGAAGTAATATTTCCTAATGCCCAGCCTGAATCTCCCCTGGCGCAGCTTGAAACCATTGCCCCTAGTTCTATATAGAATAAGAGCTGTATTTTCACAAGAAAAACTGTCATGGGGCCAAGCAGATTATTTACCATTTGAAAAATAAAAACAGGAAGGGATCTCCCCCTCTAAGTCATGGTCTTGTGGTCTACCAACTTCAGTGTAGGAGTTAATAGATACCTCTATAAATGCGCTGCACAAGAGCTTCAACTTCTGATTTCCCTGCTTAGGAAACTACTGCACAAATAGTTTCACAAAATCAACAACAAATTAGGGCAGACTCTCTTTAATCAATAAGATAAAACTGGAAGGACTCACTGAGTCCATAACGTCTTCTATGCTGCATGATTTTTCATTCTATGGTTAGTCACGTAGCTGTTGCCTTTAATTTTTTGCTCTTGAAATACTTACAGTCTTGGCATTCTGCAAAGGTAGAGCACTGTGAAAAAGGGTAACTGTAGTCTATTACAATGTTAACACAGTGCACACCATCATGAAGACTTTCCTAAAAGCAAGAGAAAAAACAATCTGAAATAAAAGTAGCAGTAGACTGATGGAGTATGGCTGTTCCTTGAGCCAATAGGGATGACAGAATTCCTTATCTTTTTTCATTTAAGCTAAAACCACGGCTTTGCTTTTAATATTTATTGTAGGCTGGACTATTTTGGAGTAAATTAACACCTATAGTGATTTTCTTAAGAATTATCACTATTCATTAAAAAAAAGATTTTAAATGCCAAGAAGACATGCTTAAAACAATGCAACTTCGTTTAATCTTCCAAAGCCTTAATGAAAGAATGTGTTCTTATTCATTGGGAAGCCAACTGATTGTAATCAGCACAAGCTCCAAATGCAGAGAGGGTGATGGCTCCTATTTGTGCTAAGCACCCAGTAAACATTCCTCCTTCTCTTTTGAGCTGGGATTCTACTGGAACCTCTACTTTCCTACTGGAAAGTATTTCTGTTAGGTCTATTAATACTAATAATCAGTTCCACTGCTGTGGAAAAAGAAATAAAAATAAAAATGGCAAATTTTACTCAGTAGGGAAATGACCATTTTCATAACAGAACAGAGAATGAAGACATTCTTGGTAGATAACAAATGAGATCCATAGGGTTCAACCCATCTGTTTGATTTTCCCAA
Organism: Coturnix japonica; assembly: GCF_054131305.1. Taxonomy (NCBI): domain Eukaryota; kingdom Metazoa; phylum Chordata; class Aves; order Galliformes; family Phasianidae; genus Coturnix; species Coturnix japonica. Next base: position 124,404,182 of record NC_140664.1, on the reverse strand, counting down.
ACCTCTGTTATCTTTCCCCATAATGTAATGAACCCCATATACATGCTGTTTTCTTTGTCCAGGGACTCTTACCAAACTCACTAGGAAACATAAGTGGTCTTGGCATTCCCATATGCCTTTATCAGTCTTCAGATAAAAGTGGCTTGCTTTCTGTTTCCCAGATTGGAGAGTTCTCCTGTGTTCAATTAACAAATTCAGGCTGGCACTTACTCAGCTGCAGATTTTTTTCCTCTAACTTTAGCAGCAACACACAAAACTTCAGAAAAAGGTGCTCTCAAGGACCAAGTAGCTTAGTTTCAACTGGGTACATGAATTACATTCTTCTTTCTGAATTCAGTTATTTGTACCTATATGAAATACAAATATAGTCAGGTTTAACCCACACTAATATGGACCCAATTTTGTCTTGTAAAAAGAAGCAAGAAGATTAATTTTGAGATCACAAGTTGAGTTCGTATGGCTAGAAGTAAAAACATTTGTTAAAATAACAAATACAGAAGTTAGGCAGTAGCTTTAAATACGAAAGAGAAAAGGGAGAAAAGCCTGAGTCATGTTTTGAGACTTCTGTGGGAAGCAAACCTTACATATGACAGTTACTAGAGCAATGCCTCAGGTCAGAAATGCTCAAAAATGCGAGGCTCAGTGGTGATCTGACAGTCTGCACTCAGAAGCAGTTCCTTCAGCTCTATACAACAGAGGTAAAATATGCATAAGCAAGAAAAATAATGCAACCCTATATTAACCTGCCAGTATTAACCTTTAATAATCTTAAGCAATACATCGCTCCTACAAGTGTATGGCATAAAACAAGCAGCAAGATACACTCCTTTCCACTCAACATTTCAGTTGAACTCCCTTAAAACACCTAGTTCTCAAGTAAGAATATTTGTCTTCCCATCCAGGCACACAATTAGGTATAAGCAAAACCACTTACCAACAGGAAAACAGTTCTCAAATATGACATACACTTCTGGAGTTTCCAATTTTAGAACTAGGTCCAGCCTTTTCATTTTGGGTAAACTGGGCAGCCTGACCTGACCTCTCACAAACCAGCACTGGCAAAAACATTGTTAAAAGGCAAAGAAAACAACAACAAAAATTACTGAATGCAGGATCAAGCATTTTGGTTTGTTGTTTTTTTTTCCTTCTTCATTAAATGGAAGGAAATAGATCATATACAAAATGCATGAGCTGGGAGCAACACAGATGAATAATGCATCCCCTACTTGTTTGCATAATGGTGTTATTTGATCTACTTTGCCTTCTCAGGCAGAGCAGAAGTAAGAAGAAATGGTTTTCCCACCTGCTTCCAGAAAGCCCTCAGCAACTCATATCCAACTGAAGGCCAAAGGATTCCACAGGATATCAATGGAAAGTCTGGGAATAAAACTCTCTAACTCCAATGTGGTGTTAGAAAGCAGGAAAGCTTTTAATTCATGATACATGCAGGGCAACTTGGGCAGCCAAGCACATTCTCTCTGAGTTCAGGTGCTATATTTATACAATTAAGAAATATACATGCAATACATTTATAGAAATGGTATCTATACTCATTCTTTTTCCAAGGACTCATCAATATATTTTCTGTCCTTCAAGAATGAGTGATACAGTCCTCTTAAGACCTTGTACTTCACCCCCTTCATTCCATCTTCAGCTTCTTCACAGTGACCCCTGGCTGACTTTCAGTCGTATTTCCCCAACTTCACAAGTTTCCACTGCTTGTTATGCCATAATGAGCAACATTTTAACTTGGTTCACTTGACTCAAAAAAGTTTATGTGAAACCCAGGAAAAGTCCTTGCACCCAATGGATACAAAGCTCCCAGTATGTAATATATGGATAAGAAGTGGGCTGTAGGGTCATAACTGAAACAAGGATGTGATTGTACAAAATAAGACTGCCAGGCCTTCAAATTCCAAGCAAAGGTAAAACTAGAAAATACCAGACTTTTCTTTTCCAGGAAAAAGAGAAAAGCAATAATCACAACACAACACTTCAATAACTAGAACTATATTGTCTTTTACCAGGTAAGAAACATCTCTGAACAACTTTGGTATTATTTCATTCTGAATAATCTCTAACTAACATTTAAACCATGGATTTTTCTGTAAAATGAAATTTTACATAAATACAAATTCAGTGTCTAAAATATTAGTTAGTTCTAACTGTTGTTATAATTGCTTCCCAGATAGCATTCCACTGACTAAAAACGGTTCACTTACCCTGAATAAAATCAATTCAATTAGTAGTCCTCAATTTTTCTGTGTTTACTTATTTGATATTTAATAAAATGTCATTTTCCACCATCTGATTTATTTAGTTAATATCCTCACCATGTTCTCTCAAATAATTACATCCTCAAGTAATAAGCTCCTGTTATTTATCTTTCATTACACTTATTTTTTTATAAGCTAAGAGTCCTGCTGATCTCTTTCCTTCATTACTTCTCATGCCCGAGAGCATGTTTTTTAATCAATCTAATATTGTTGTAACTTCAAAATTCTAAGAGGAAAAAAAAAATTAGCTAAACTAGGATCTTATTATTATCACCTAAAAGACTGAACTGTGTTTCATGGGGCAACAGTGTGAGCAATAGGTCATGGTCATGGCTCTTCTGTAAGAATTCACTTAGGTGTACTGAAAAATAGAGCATAAATACTTCTTTCATGTCAGACATAAGCGTATGGAGACAAACAGAACCCATTTTTAAAGCTGCTGTCCTCACACAACTAACCTGACAGTACAATTTTCATATACAGAGGTTGACAAAGTAGCTCAACAACTGTAATTTTTAAGTATTTTCTTTATAAGCCATGAAGAGCTCATTTTCAAGCTTCCTATCAGCACCCATGACTGCCTAACTAATGAAAGGAAACAGACAATTCAGAATTGCCCAGCCAGGTCTAATACCCTCCCATCGCTGTTAATTACTAATCAGTACCTTAACAACTTGCTTTGTTACTGATAATCTGATTCATTACAAAACATTTGAGAAAAATCACTGGGATACCACGTGTGACTTACGTTGAGGACATGGTAAAAACATGTCTGCATCCTTTCTATCTGCTTTGTAGAAACAATCCATCATTCATTTTTCCAAGTATTTTTTTTCTTTTTTTCTTTTTTTTTTTTTTTTAATTTTTTGAAGTTGCCTTCAAAAGAACCAAAGCAACTCTGGTATAATATATTGAATTGCAGAACATCTCCACGTTGCCATCTCTTCTGAAGAAGCTACTGCAGGGGCCATTACTGTCTAGATAAGATTGTGGGCTGCCTCAAAATTTTAGGGTATTAGATCTGCAGTATCAGTTAATGACATTTTGACAGAAACAAGAAAAAAACACTACAATTCTTTGTGAGAAAAGAAAATAAAAACAATCCTATTTTAAGGGAGCATTGAAAAATATTCATGTGGGACTCTACATTGGAAATAGCTCTCGGCAAAGCACCATCCCTCCAGCATGCAATCTGTGTGTTTTGGTCACACAGATTCTTGCATTCAACCTCCTAAGATCTATGTCAGTGTTGGCTTAGGGTAGAACTTACTTCATACAACTAGAGGGAAAAGGAAATAAAGACAGTCGATCTTAATCCCTTGCCCTTACTTTTTCCACCTGCCATGTATTGTATTGAATTGGTAAACTGTAAGTTGCTGCTTTTCTAAAAACCCATTGTCTCCTGCATAAAGATTGTCCAAGGATGTTATTATCGAGGCTCCACACTTCTGGCATCCATTCTAAAAGAGTCACTTGGTTCACATCTGTAGCTTTTCCTATGAAAAAGCCAAGCAATCTCAGGCAAGCATCCAAAATCTCATTGTTGTTTTCCTTCTCACAGACTACTTTTAGGGAGAGAGAAATGTGACCCACACGGCACTTCTTTTCCCCATGCCTGCAGACTTCTGCAGGGCTACAAATTGTTCATTAATCTCTCCCCACAAGACGGGACGTAGCAAACACACACAAGACTGATTCAGGAATTAAACTGTAGCAGGAATATTTCAGTAGGCATAAGGAAAATTAAATTGTCCAGAGACGCCACTGGAAATCTTTTTTCTGATTTTCACTACAGAGTCCAGCTCAATAGGAGTTAGGCTGTTAACTGTCTAACTGTCCACTAAGGCAACAAGTCTGATCAATATACATGAAGAAAAAAAGATGGAATATACCTCTATTTTTGTTCTGCTGTGTTAGGAACAGACTTCACAAATGCTAGCAGAACTGGTTCAAAATAGACACAATCTGCTGCTGCGGCGAGCCAGGTGCTGCTATTTCTGCATATGTACCTCTCACAGGAGATTCACATCACACATAAAAAGTTGTTTTTCTTTTTCGTGTGCATCAGTCAAGCGGTTTTGCTAAAAACTTCACAAATGTAACTGACTGAAACTGAAGCAGAAAGTTCGCTACTAATAGGGTTAGTCTAGAAAATTGCACTGCACTGTTGTATAATTGTCTAGGTCTGAAAGACTCAGCTAATTTAGTTTACAAAAGACATCAAAGAGGAGGAGACAATTTACTGTACTTCAAAAACTGCAGCAATTGAAATAGTAACAGGATCAAAGGTACCCACAATTAAATGATTCAGCACTTCTCTGACTGTACAGGATGTATTTTCAAACCAAAGGGGAGTATTAGATAATACAGTCTGACCAACTATTCAGCACAGACCACAATGCCTCAAATGAAACACGTGGAGCAGCACTGGAAGGACTAGCATAGATCTTCCAGAAAGGTTCTGACTCTGTAAGCCAGAGAGCAGGTGGGTGGGACTGCATTTGAATTTGGTTTTCCTGCTTAGCAGTGCAATTATCACCACTCTACAGTGCTCATGGCAATAAGGGCAAAGTAAACTAATGTGTAGCTGCCTCTTGAGACTTGCTGCCCCAACACTGAAACATTTGTGCAACCATCCCACTTACTTACTAGAGGTGCTAAAATGCAAGAGAACAAAATTAATAGGAAGGGGCTCTAGAAGACATCAGAAGCATAGCTAGAGGGAAAAGCTGAGAGAAACTCTGCAGTATTTTCTCCACAGAGGAGTAAAGCAAAGCCAGAGGTAAGGAAAGGAGCTGCACACAAATAGCTTTATCTGTCTGTACCTGTGTGCTTCCCAAGTGTATCTAAAACACCAGGCTAAATGGTGACTCATTTAAATTAAGACTGCAGACCTGAGTAGAAATTCATGCAATTGTTTGGAGTTTGTTTTTTTCAAAAGAGGAAGCTGGCATGTGATTTACAAGCAGGAGTAAATAGGCAATAAAGGTAAAGGGTCTGACTGAAGCAATATTATAATTAGGTCAAGAGGCAAAAATAATCAGTAACATCCAAGATACAGCCCTGGGGTCCCATTGTACCATGTACTAGGCAGTCATGATTTCACCTCCAGTCAAATTTCCAATGAAAAAGTACTTTAAAACATCACTACAGTAGTGGCTATCAATGCAAATCCTCTTTTAGGATGATACAATTTCAAAAGTAAGAGGAAACACCACAAGTAAGCGATGATTTTATCTCAGAAAATCCTTTCCAAAAGAGGAAGCCAGAAAGAAAGACTGATTTTGAACTACACAGAGGTTCCAGAAGAAAGACTGAGTATCTGCCAGAAACTGATGTGACCTTAACTATCTGGATCACCTCCACAGAGCTCTACTTACTGAGGGAACTTTTCTTGCACTGATGGTTAAATGGAACACAATCAGTCGTAGCTGAAAAGGTGATAAGGGGAGATTGACCCACTGACACAGAGCACGGCACCACAGAGCTCTGAGGTACAGTGCAACAGGTCAGCAGCTTGGCACACCCTCACAACCATCACAGATTATCATCTCTGTTCTTCAGAATTAAACAAGGATTAAAATCCTATTAATGAGAACCGTCTCTATGCCACAAACTGAAATAATCAGTTCTAACATAAAGCTATTATTACAAAATCATAGTTATTAATTCAGAGGCTCTATGGCTCTATAAACATGCACATGCAAACCCTGAATTATTTGAGATTTAAAGTAGAAATAATAGGAAAAAATCCCAAAGACTGTTCTCATAAAAGTTTGTTACTTTTAACAGAACTAAAAGGTGTGTAATAAGAGCATAAGGGAAGACATGATCTCAGGTATTTGGGACAGACAAGGGAGTTTGTATCATTGTAAAAAATTAACAGTGTTGCGCCTTGTTAGTCTTGCTACAGAATCTATTCAGCTGCAGTATAGATTTATTCTTTTCAAGTTCTCTTCGTCCATCACTCTCTTCACTGGGAAGTTAAGGCTTGTAGATGTAGATTTAGGGAAACCATCTGTGGGCACACCAACCCACTGACATGCATGGTCCTTCACATAAACCCTGATTTCCCTTTATTTCATTAATCTATGGAATTCATTTATTGTGGCTCACTTATTCGTTAGCTCCCTATAATCATGTAGCCAACAAAAATATTTTTAAGTTACACTGCTAACAAAAATGACTTAATCATACAATTTTTATTGAGAAATAACAGAAAACTAGGATAATCCACTAATACAGTATTGCAGGCACCTCAATCGCCTTTGGAAAGAGAAACACCTCCAAAATATGCATTAAACCTGTAAAAATAATTCTTCTTTAAGTGGAAAAGTAATGTTTCATTCACACTGCTTTCCATAATTACAGACTCTAGCGATATAGTAGCCCCTTAGAAAGCAATCATCATTATGAAATCCTATCATATAGGAAAACTCAAACTTCAGAATTGAAGTTCACTCTAGAAGTAAAAACATCAGTCTTGGAGTTATTAATCACAAATACTCTGAAAGATTCATATTGACACAGTTGAAGTATTTTATTCAGCCATTCATCTCAAGCAAGTATCCTTTAAGCTATCCACAGAAGTATTCAGTGTGGTTGAACTGCCAAGAAATGCCTCCTTCAGGTACCAAAACGTGGTACTCCCATTGAAGATTTCTGGAACAACATCAATTCAGGAGTTTAAGCTCTACATGCAACTGCTCGTGTAATAGCATGCACAATATGGCCCTGGTCCACAACTGCCACTCTTAGCCACTACTGGTCTTATTTGACTTCCTTTCATTTAGCACAGACAAGCTGCTTAGCCTATGCTGAAAAACACAACTGTACAATGGGATTACAGAGAATGACCTCAAGTTGCACCAGAGGAGATTCAGGTTGGATGTTAGGAAATACTTCTCTAATAGAGTGGTCAGGCACTGGAATGGGTTGGCATGGAGGGGACAGACTCACAGTCACCAGAGGTGTTGAAGAAGCAATTAGATGTTGTACTGAGGGACATGGTTTAGTGGGAAATACTGGTGATAAGTGGATGGTTGGACTGGATGATCTGACAAGTCTTCCAACCTTGGTGCTTCTGTGACTAGATAGATATGATAAGCGACAGAACTGGCCAGGTAGTATTAAAAGCTTTTAAACCTTTCTAAACCTTTCAGGAGGGAAAAAGAAGTGATGTTTTGACCTGTTAATGGCTTTCTAGACTTCCTCAACGTGTCATCACCCAGAGGTTTCCATCAGAATACAAGATTATCTTCTCAAAATGCAGAAGTAAAAGTCTTTGTGTTTCAACTTTTAGCCACTGTCTCTTGCCCTGTCATTGAATAGTATTGCAAAGAGCATGTCTCTGTCCACCTTTCCAACAGATACTTGTGCACATGGATGAGACCTCCTCCAATCTTCACACAACACACACTCGAAGCCCTTACACATCTCTAAGGCCTTTCACTAGACTCTATCCAGTACCTCCAGGACTCCCTTATACAGGGGAGAGCAGAGCTGGAACCAGCACTCCAGATGAAGCCTCACCAGTGCTGAGGAGAAAGACCACCCCTCTCCACCTTCTGGCACCACTGTTCCTTTCACAGGTGAGTAGTTGCTGACTATCTGCCACAAGCACACATTGATAGCTCATGGCCATCTTGGTGTTCACAAGAAGCTCTGAGACCAATCTAGTTCACTTTATTTTCCAGTGTAGGAGAAAGACCATATGTTTTAGATGAAAAGTTACTGAACTTCATCCAGATTAGAACACAGCTATACCACTCCTTGAATATTACTTTCCTCACCAACCACATCTAGAGATGAAAAAATTAAGAGTAATTAGATGGCACTAATGGGAAAAAAGGCAGCTGCTATACACAGACAGAATAGCAACCCTTCAGCAACCTGCACTGTCCATTTCATGTTAGTAAATAGAATTTGATTTCCCTATGAATAACAGTTGTGGTAAATCTAGAGATAAAGTTTTACAGCAGAGGAATTATAGCCCTGATAAAAGCAGAAAACAGGGCTTATTAGAAATAAGAGATTGGCTCTTTTGTTTCTACAGTAATATCTACTTTTCCTCACCATCCCTTCCAAGCAAAGGACAAATCAAAGACAGTAAATATCTCTCTTCAATAGTTTATATGCTTAAGATGTTGAGAAGCTTTTTCTTTCACTATGTATCATAGAAAGAATAAAACTCTTCCAAAGAATAAGCAGTAATAAGATGAAGATATTACAGTAATAGATTATAAACTAGTCAGAACAAAAAAGAAATAGTTAAAAAAATATGGATTAAAAATCAAATACTCTGCATTGCTCTGTTAGATCAGTGCTTAACATATTCATGATCTAAAATAAGATTGGATGGCAAAGCAATGAAGAGGAAAAAAAGGAAAAAAACACCAATATTAAGTAGGTTAGTAATGATGCAAAACTTCTAGGAGAAAAAACCCTGCTCAGTGAATGGACGACCTGAGAGCTATCAGTTTGCAGTACTGTAAAATGCAGACAAGGACAAATCTCACAGACAAAAGAACAGGCAAATAGGAAAAAAAAAAAAAAAAAAAGAAAACAGTTCTTTATTTGCAGAAAGACATTGATGGGGGGGAAAAAATACCTTCTACCAGAAGTCACCAAACAAAAGTGATGGTATTTCAATATCCAAAGCTATAAAACTGTGTTCCAAAAATAAAACAAAATGAGCTTCCATTACAGCTATTGCTATGGCTCAGTACATTGCTTTGAGTATGAAGATTCAGCAGCTATTCTCTTTAGTCTTTCATCTTGAGATCTTTAATATGTTTTCAATCTAATTTTAATTTGTTATAGGAAAAAAAGGAATGAACTTTCTCCTCAAGGCTAAATTAAACTTGTCTCTTGTGCAGGTAACTTGCAGTATAAAAAAAAAAAAAAAGCAGGAGAAACAGTTGGTACATTTAATAAAAGCTTTAAGATAAGGCAGACCATCTTTTTCCACTGGTTTAGTCAGAGCATTACATACTCTTTCTCAAGTCTATTTTTTTCTTCCTCAACAGAAATAACTCACTGTAGAATACTTGCATAAGCTGAACTTTTGTATTTCCACAACTGAAGTGCCTTCTACAGTATATGGATTAAGAAAACAGCTGAATACTCAAGTAATGAACAGAGCTTGCATGGTTCACACGTAGTTGGCATCCTTTGCAACAAGAAGTGGAGCAATAGTGTATTTGAATAAAGAAGCTATGCCGTTTACTCTGGCCAGAGCAGTATAAGAAGTACAGATCACTAAGTACATCATGAACTTGTTCAGACAGGTTTACAAAATATCAGGATGTTTGCTTATCCTGAAGGCATCTGAAGTCTGGAGTGCATACAGTGCCATGCACCCCAAAATCCCCCTCTGAAGGTGACCCACACACTAGATCCTGGCTGCAGAACAACATGACCCTCTTTCAGCTCACTTTCTTTCATCTTCCTGCAGAAACTGAACTGGAGAGAGTAATTTGCACGCTTGGAAATCACATGTCAATTTCAGTCAGAATGCCCATCTGATAAAGAACATTTTGCCCACGTACAAGCTGTAAAATAATAGGTAATAATCTCACAAGATATTTTTGATACTTTTTGATTCTTTGATACCAAAGTACCACATTTATCTAATTGTGCTTAATACAGATTTTTTCAGATATCGCACAGTCTTCCAAATGTAATAGTAACAAATCCCTGAATGAAGTTCTGCTTTGTTTATGCCTAGATTTGACAAAGCTGCTATCAATTTTGCATCTGGGAAAGGTAATTCACCGCCACCTTTCCAAAGGAGAATAGCCCAGCCAGTCCCCAGGCTCTTTTCTGTAAGGTTTGTTGTGACTATGGATAGACTTGAACTTGTTGGGACAAGAAACTGAAGGTCAGTTTCTCAGTCTGTCTCCAAGGAAGAGCTATTTCCTGCACTCACTCTCCCTCTGCAAGTTGCCCTTTGCTCCTGCCAGGCATGTTTTGTGGATAGGCCTTCAGCTAACTAGATGTCTGAGCCTTTATTCTCTGTTCCTCCCAAACAGAAAGGGAAGACGTATTTCCTCACCTTACTTCTGCTGTTGAACAGCCTTTTCCCCGCTGTAGTAGATGTGCTCTGAAGGGTACATCTACAAAACCAGAGTTAATAACTTTTGGGTTACAGAAGCAGAGAACACTCCTATCTCCAGTCCCTTGAACCATCTAATCTCACAGAACTGCACCTTCCTATAGGGTTTGGTGCTTTGATTGTGTTGATTCTTTTTGTTGTTGTTGGCGATTGCCCACACCCCCAAAGTTCAATCATTTCACTTTAAGGACAAAAATTTCATGGTATGAACAAGAGAAACAAAGGCTGAAGGATCCTAAATACCAACTATTGCTCCTTCCCCAGGATGAAGCTGTAACCCTTTTCTTTTTCCTTTCTCCATAATTTTACTTTTGTCATTAAATACTATATCCACATGAAATGGGACAAACACATGTTGTCCAGACCTCTGCAAGGGCAAATCAAGTAAGGGCAATTTCACTTCTAACAACAACATGTCTGCAAGGACAGGATCACCAGTTCAGGTCATCAGCACTGCCCAGTATTATAATGTCACATTCAGCAGAGAAAGATCTGAAAAAAAACTACCAGTAATTGATGCCATCCATGATCACCTGCAACAAGAAAGATCTATCTATGCTATTTTTCTTTGTCAGACAGCATCACTCAACCAGTCATCTATGGTTTTTCAACTTTAACTCTGGGGAAAAGGAAAACAATATCAAATAGAACCAACGCAGATGAATTTAAATGCTCAAGCTAGCACTAAGATGAAAGCAAATATTATTAAAGCTTTCTTCAGAAGAAAATGCTGAAAATTGAGATTGACTCCAGAATCATTTAAGGATTTTTTTTTCTCCTGAAAAGGCTGTGATAGCTGTAGCTAAGCAACCTGTCTGCTCTTCATACTGCAAGTTGGTTTTCATAGCACCTTGTTTATCACTGAGAGCTCTGACAAATGCCTACCTTATTTAGCATAATCATAGCTGAAAGAATTCCAGATTAGATCTACTATACTGTTGTGAATGGGTCTTTCCCATGAACACACCTAATGCAAAGTTATTTTTAAAACAGCATCTTAAATGCCCTTGTGTGTATGGCATGCTCTTCAAATACACTTTATTATGTGAGCAGCCATCAGTCAGGACAGAATAGACAACCTTCCTGCTTTTGGATCCAGAATTGCTGGGGTTTCATTGTGGGTTTTTTCCCCTCCTTTATCTGTGTATTAAATTGAACTGTTCATCTGCCTATCCAAAATATCTTTCTCTTTCAGCCTAGGATTTGATCTAGTAAGTATAATCTAACACTAAAGATCTTGTTTTCTTCCAAGGGGAAATATACCCTTACTTATGTTCTACGCCCTGATTTGGGTACATCTCTTGCCATAACTTGAACCCAATCTGTATGTACTAAAAATTAACTGTGTTTTATAAACTCTTCTCATTAAAGATTGTATTACCAACACACAGTATTATTTTCAAGTTCTTCTCACTCTGACTGCATTTTTTCCTTATAGTCAGGGCAGAAAATATATGTAAATATTAAGAAAAAACAGTGACACTGGACATGACCCACCCGGCTATGACTTGATGCAAACCTCCTATCATGCCTTCCCTCCCATGAAGTAGGTGCATTAAGTAGCCTTATCTATTTGACAAGGGTACCAGAAAGCATCTGTTGGGAAAACACGGAAAGCACTGTTGTTCTTCCTCTCCCAGCTTAGTCCCCATTACACTTTTAATCAGACACACTTCTTCTCAACCTTCGCCATCCATTTCAGTTGGTTGACTGTAATACTACGTTCACTATAATAAGGTGCAGTGAGCCCCAATGTTTACACTACCTAAAGAGGAAAAAACTAATCATACTGCTTATGTGTTTCCTTTCTCAGTAGGTTGTGCAGTTGTGTAGAATAAATACTCACAGAGTAGGCCAATGCATCTTCCTACAAACACAGACATACACACAGACAGCAACAAGCCTTTTTGTTTACTCTGCCTCTCTCATTTCCTCTAGATATTTTTGCACGTTGTCATTTTTGGAATACTGTTGAAACCCAAAGGGATGTCAGCTGAGCCTGCCTCAACAGTGCAAGCTGTTGGCAGTCTCATTAAGGGTGGTGAACAGTGTGGAAGCCACTGCAGTTTCCAGACTGATGCTGCTGGCTGGGAGTGTTCAGCCCAGCTCGATGTGCTATGCAAGCTGATTTCTTCAGACATTTCCCTGCCTTGATTTTATTGTCAGTGTCTCAACAAGGACTCTAAAGTCATTACTTAAAGCACCAGTTGTTGCTGTCAGCATTTATGAGGAAATAACCTAATATATTAAAAGAAAAAAAAAATTTAAGATCTTTCAAACACTAAAAGTGCATGCCTTCTCACTCCTACAGCCAGCTCACCCATATAGTGAAATCACTTTGTATTTGTTATTAGGAAGCTATGGTTCTTCCCCCGTTAATTTCAGAATTACCTGCAATATCTTGTACTCTGCCTAACACATTTTGATTATTTCCAGCCCTATAAATTTTACCTACTCCATTCACTGCAGCCCCACAGAGCCCAAATTACCTGTGTATTTTTTCCATGTATGTTTCTTCTTATGTTTATAGTTTTTGACAGGGAAGAGCAGATCTGTATCTCAGAAAAACTGAGCTTTCTGCCTTAGATTTAATGGCACTGACATTAAATGGAACAGGTACCCTGGCAGCGCACTAAACAGTTTTAGCAACAAAGGGCAATTTCACAAAGGCAAAGGCTTACAAAAGAGTCTGTGGAAAGACAATGCAGCTCTGAATGCTTAAGTCATTCAACAAAACTGAAAACCAGCAGCAAGGTTTAGCAACTTAAATCTCAGTTCCCTTCCTTACTCTGCTTCAGGCTGACTTTAGAACAGTTTCTTTTGCACTCAGTTTCCTACATTACATTCCACTTCTCATGTGTAACGAGAGGAAGATTCATTCCCCTCCAAAAATTCTCCAACCAATTTTTTTCAGAGGGAAGAGTTTTTCGTATTCTTCTCTCAGGATTTACACTTAAAGACTTAGATTTTGAAGAGAAAAGTAATTTTGAAATTACCTCCAGTATGCTTTTACAGATTCTGTTTTGTTTAAGAACACAGTCCAGGATTCAGAACCCATTACAGCGAACAACAGACTTTGAACCAGTTCAAAAGGGTCACTAGAAATGGCTATTGATCCTTCTCCCTTATCTCCATTTTCCTTACATGTTTTTTAACCCTAACTGCCACACACACACCTCACCCCAAATTTTCTTCTTAGTTGCAGGAAGAAATACAACTTAGCACCCCAATCCCCTGCTGAGGTTTCTATTCGTAAGACACTAGGAGAAGGGGAAGCACTTGTCAAAATATGTAATTACATTCAGAAAAGTAGCATATATTAAAAAGCACAGTTTACCAAGATACCACAGGAAACTTTATTTTCTTCTAGGAAGAAATATGGGATATTGAAAAAGTGTTCTCTCGAATTTAGAAGTCAAAATTTGACAAAGCCAAAAAAATTCCATTTGTATTTACTCTTCAAAGACCATTTGGTTCTTATTTCACAGATAGTTTAAGAAAAAAGAATTGCAGTGAAAGGTTTGTCATGCTCAGATAAGGTTAACGGATGAATTCCTCAAGAACTCTCTTCCTAAATTCAGATTTGGTTTTGATAAATTAGTATTTTATGTTAGGTAAACAGCTCCTAGCTTCTGGTAGAAGATTCACAGCTTTTTAATTAAGCTTCCAGAAAATACAGAAACATGTGAGGTACATGTATCTCATAGATGCAAATTGACACCCTTGAAAACAACATTAGATGTAATAATAAAATACGTGCTATGATTTTATTTGGTTTTAAAATTGCATTGAATACATAGATCATTCAGTCTGGCCAGTCATACGATACATTGACAGAGGGAGCCGGACACAGGCTCGCAGGAGAAATGGGAAGCAGGAAGGAATCAAACACAAACATTTAATTAGCTCTGTAAAAGTACTGACATTTCTATCAAGAACAGTTATGGTGTCCAATTCTGAATGAAGACGTTCCATTCTTCAAAGACCAAACTTCTTTAAATAAACACCACCAGCATCTCAGTTACTCTTACTGTACTTCACAAGGTTGGCCAGTCAAGTGATACATTAAAAGACTATTTTCATTTTAAATGTAAAATAGTAGTTTGAGTCAGATGAAGAACTTCATAAATCATTTCACTATCCCTATAAGCTAATATTTCTGTACAATAACTTACCTTATGTCTTATTTAATATCAACAATCCTGAAGGGCAAGCATTTTTAAAACTCAACCATAGTACCACGCATGAAAAGATCTTTGCAGCTTATAAACCACACTCAAAGTCTTTAAAATACATAGCAATTTTACTACAAAAATCATTCACCGTGGAAAGATTTTATTGAAGTGCAGCTCAGTTCCTTAAAAACATACCTCAGAGTTGTTGAGATGACACCTGTGTGTTCCTGAGAACCACCCCTCACTCGAGCACTGGTCGATATCCACCTTCTGCAGATTTATGTCGACTTTAACAACACCTCTGGAAAAGAGAAAACAGCCTTGAACACTGTGACTACATCAATATGTTAAACTTCTTTACGATGCTATAACCTGCAAAGCAGAACTACATTTTTCTTCTAAATACAGAATTTGATGAAATGTCTGATAAGAGAAATGAGGAGATCCATGTTCCTGAAGCCAAGCCTGCAGACAGATTCTTATGTTAGACCTTACTGAGATGCATTACAAGAACTCTAAATCACACGCACTCAATAGATGTAAGGTGACAGGTATGAATAAGTTATCCACTCCGATAATTTAGTGCCCTTCACATTTTACAATGCAGCAGAGAACTAAAATAAATACAGTGGGTGACCTACACTTCTGTCTCAGACACCAGCAGCCCCATAGCCAACCCCAGAAACACACCTAGCACTGGGGCCAGGCAGTACCCAGCACCAGGCATTATTGCCATGCCAATTTCATTCTCCCTTTTGTGCCAAAGAATGCTATTTGCCAACATAATTGTGCAAGAAGTCTTTTTCTGTACACTACCCAGATGCACACCAACTCTCCAGTGACTTCATATGCAAGAAACAACAAAGAATTAAATCAAAGCCACTCACATTCTCCTTGCTTAATCACCACTACAGCTGCATGTGCTAGTACTACAATCTCCCCCACAGAAAAGTCTTATATTTCCACCCTTTCTCAATTCCAGAAAGCTACAGCCATCTGCAGAGTACTTTCACTCCAATATATCCCCATTTCTGATGGGACAGACAATACATACAACTTTGCCCATTTCCCCTGGCTTTAAGGAACGCCATCTCCTCACGTTTGCACATCCCTGAGGAAAACAACATCCAAGTGGTCCCACCACCTCACAGCAGGGCCCATGTCTTTCTGTGGCCCCAGCCACTACCCAGCACAACCCTGGAGAAGGCTGCTTTGCTGGTGCCCCTGCAGCCCAGAGACATGCTTCCTACAACAGTCTAAACTATTTTAACACAGCTTATTTTAACACAGTGACAGGGTATCTGTCCCAGATGCCCATAGGGCACAAATAAACAGATGCAACTAAATTTCCTCAACAGGTCACATGCACATCCCACCAGGTAGGTTTCTGATGTTTTCCGGACCACCTTCTTGAATACAAATACAAATGTGTAGGCTGGGAACAAGATCTGCTCCACAAGATAATGAATTCCTTGTGGCTCCATAGAGAGAGCTTGACTGCAGTCAGAAGGCCTGGGGTTAAAGCAGTTCATGCCTCCTTAAGTTCGCACTATGCAAAGACACTCTAACAAGTGTCTCAAGCAATGCGACTGCTCTAAAGAAACCGGTTGACAGTTGATGTAGAAAGGAAAAAAGATCCACAAAAGCCTAATCTGAGAGACTCTCTGAATACCACAGGGAAGTAGATCTGTTTCCTTTACAGGAAATGTACTCGTGTACATTTTGTTTTTAAATGGTAGGAGAAGTTCTCCCTCTACGAATACATACGAAAGGAGAAATAAAATGAAAGTTACAAGTAAACTGATCACTGCTAGAACAGAAGTAGTTACAAAGCATTCTCTCCACCCCAGCAAGAGTTTGCTACCTAGTAACATTGGCCTTTCCCACGTCTTCTATCCAAGGTGTAGCATCTCTTTGAGCAGCAGGCCTACCTGAAAAAAGTTGTGTAGCTAATGCTCCTGTATGAAGAGTAATCAAGATCATTTTTTAATCTCTTGCCAGATTCAGCTCCAGATGGACTCTGGTTTCCCTAATCTCATCCTTGTCTTTATATGATTAGGGTTACCTGACCATGCTTTCACCTCCTGCACACAGAACATCAGTCTTTTCTCACTGTACTGCTGCAGTGTTTATGTTTCACAGTGACATCACAGTCCTGCTAAGATACTGCAAGGTATTGCAGCAGCTTGATGCATAATGCCTTCAAAAGCAAAAGGTTTAATAGTATGTGTGGCATTTACAGAAGGCATCATGATGGTACAGAGATACTGCTTTCACTGGGGATGCTTTGCCATTTTAAAACATCTCAGATTCATACCCCACCATCGTTACACAGAGTACACCAGTATGTACATGATGATACACTTCTGAAATTCATCTGTGATTAATACAGGAGCTGGAACAACCTGATTAACCACCCACATTTCCAGTTATTTTTTGATTCAGCATTTGGGAAACCGAACATATGGAAGAACACATCCTCCTAGTATGTACACAGACCAACTACCTGTCAATGCTACATTTATTGAACAGACTGGAAATAATTGAAGCTCTGCTACTCCTATTGAAGTGATCCAGACAAATATAACAGTACAGCAGTAGACTCAGCCTGTCAGCCTAACACATTCACCCGTACTGACAGTGCTGCTGGCTGAACCCAAGCTACAGTGGTAAGTTAATAACAATATTACTGGTAATTGTGGACCATCTGGCAAGTAAGTATATTTGGTTAATCTCCTTATAACTATAAATATTTGTTTTCTGACATGATTTAACAGCCCCTACACAAAAAAAAAAAAAAAAAAGACAAAGATCACAAGTCCATGTTTAACATTTTGGACAATTACAGATAGGAAAGGATTAATTGAACTGTACATAACAGATAACCATTGAAGGATGATGTCATCAAGGATTCTCTGTCAGATCAGAGGTTTGATTTAAGAGGCTTTTGTGTCCATCTTAATTTCCAGTACCACTGTTTGTTGGCATTCTGTTAGCCCCAAAATCTGTGCCAGAAATTGATTTAAGCTTATTTCCCCAACCTACCAGCTATCTTGATAGTTTCTGTAGTTATAATATTTCATTGTAACATGTTGTAAAGTGTGTACATACAGAGGAATCCTCACCCATACTGTCACATCACAAATGACCAGAAGGAACATCTTCACGCTCTCCCAATCCAGCTTAAGCCAGGACTGCACAGAACAGCCTGCCAACATTTAAATGGCAATAAACAGTATCTTTGCCCTCTAGATCTTTAGAAGATTTTGGCACAGAGGCCATTAGAGCTCAGCTAAGCAGGCATTCAAACCTCTAGGTTTGCTCCCTTATTGCTGTATTGGTAAGAATTATAAGCAAACAAGGCAATCTGATGCCAACTATATGACCAAGATCTGTGTAACAGTGTAACCAGTTCTGCAGATATACATATATATATGAAGGGCACTAGGACTACTAATTGTATAAACCTTCTGAAACATAGAAATAAAGGGAAAATATACAAAGCAGTTCATTTAATGCTATATACCAGGGAGAAAACTCTCTCCAAGTCAAAATGAAGCCTTTCAAAAGCATCAGAAAAGCATATGTAATTTGTCATCAGTCAAATGAGGTAACACTGAAGCCTCTGTAAACATGAATCCTGCATGCCTCAGTACAGTGCAAATCTCTTCACCATTTGTTGCATTAAGCTGGGGGAAAACAAATGTATCACCACTGTGGGCTTACGTAGCCAAACAAATGCCACATGCTTTCACCAGGTACAATCAAGGTTCTTAGTGCCATCATCACACGGTGAAGCAGATGACGAATTTAAATGCCTTTCTAAATCCTTGCTGTCATATCCATTCATCCCCTGACATCATTGTTCAAAAATCTTCCTTAGCACAAAACCAGGAGACGAGAAAGGCGATTTCTTTTCACACAGAGGGTGGTGACGCACTGGAACAGGTTGCCCAAAGAGGTCATGGATGCCCCATCCCTAGAAGCATTCAAAGCCAGGCTGGATGTGGCTCTGGGCAGCCTGGTTTGGTGGTTGACAACCCTGCACATGACAGGGGGGTTGAAACTCGATGATCATTGTGATCCTTTTCAACCCAGGCCATTCTATGATTCTCTGCAGGTGTCTTAAATCTGTAGATCCCCACACCTCCAGATGCAGGCTGCGACTAGAACAGTAACAGTTCTCAAGAGGAAACTTTGTGCACTCATTAAGTAAACTGTTGCACTCAATATTTATTTCCAAATAGCGCACACTTGACATCTGAGTCTACTTCAAAATGTCTTCAGCTGTCCATCCAAAAAAGTCCTGCTGTCCAATACACAACAGCTGACATTCAGCTGGTAAGCAACAGCCTTCTCCACGTTCAAAGTTACTTTTGAAAGTTAAGATTTAAGATTCTACATCACCAAGAAGCCCCTAAAACTCATTACCTTCACAATATATTGTGACAACCAGATTCAGACTACTAGGATACATATATAACTTAGTTCTGATCTGGGCAGTTATCACCAGTTTCTTATTAACAGGATAGACAGACTTACCCAGTTCTTCCACCATATCACAACTGCTGCTTTTCATTCCACTTTCACAAAAAAAGTCAGCTTTCACTAAAAATAAGCTTAACTGAAGAGTAAGATACAGCAGTGTGGGCACATGAATTAAGATTCACCTGCAAAGAAAATCCCTGTGCGCCATTTGTAACAGTACTAACAAGGGTTGAATACTTAAAGCTGAATCCTTTGTTGTCAGCAGAATTAAATGGGATTTAAAAATCAAGCCTCCAGATTTATGGCATGCAGTGCTGCCTGAGGACTTGAACTTCCCTGCATTTTAGTTGAAGAACTTCCTAGATACTTTGAGGGGTGCTGAGAATTTTGGTAGAAGATGAGTTCTGTGATAAGCATGACCTCATTTAAAAATGAGGAAGTGTCACTGACAGTAAGGTATCACACTGGATTCTTCATAAGAAACTAGTCTTGAAACTAAGTTTTGGCTGTTCAGTAAGAAATTGACATTTCTGAGATATTCCCATTACTGCCCATGGGGTCAACAAGAGGCCTCAAGGAAAAGCGGGAAAAGTGATAGAAGAAAGAAGAGGTTAGGAACAAGAAAAGCTTTGAATCCTATGGATCCTGTACAAGAAAGATGGCCTCAGCCTAAGCACAAGCCCTCTGCTGACTCTGCAGATTTAAAGTCAGTACAAGAACTTTAAAACTAAAAAGCAGAAGCCAGTTATCAAAACAAAGGAACACTGAACATAAACTCAAGCAGAAGATGGAACCCGAGAGGTGTTTCAGGCTCGGTATTTTAGAAGCACAAAATCTTCAGGTATCTCAGAAAAAGGCAGCCTGAGGGGAAATCTGTGAGGCTGGTGAGCAACCAGGAGGTAGGAAGAGCTCAGTGTTAAAACAGCATTTGTAGAAAGCAACTTTTCTTTTTAATCCCTGCACACTTTAGAG
The DNA here is from genome assembly GCF_054131305.1 of Coturnix japonica. Lineage (NCBI taxonomy): Eukaryota > Metazoa > Chordata > Aves > Galliformes > Phasianidae > Coturnix > Coturnix japonica. The sequence continues at coordinate 124,384,155 of NC_140664.1, read as the reverse complement.
CCAACAAAGCTCCTGCTTCTTAACTGTTCTGGAGAGCGCTGATGTGGCATTAGGCTGGGATGTTATTCCCGCTTTGTTCAACAGGTTCAAAACAAAACTAGGTGAATCCAAACAAGCTTAGCAAGCAATAAAGAAAAGCGTGCACACAACTACACCTGACTGACAGGGAGAAACTGAACACAGAGGGTTTCTAAAGTGTCTTTGGAACACACAAGAATCACAGATCTCCAAGTAAATATCACACAAATTTAAAACCAGAAAAGCATTATTTCTCTTCCTAACTATTTAATGGAAACCAAGGTCAAATCATACCGTAGGAGACAAAAATAAAAGCTAAAATCAGAGATCAGATTAATCCATACTTACCATCAGTACTTGATCAGATACACAATTTGGAAAAAAAATAAATTGTATTGCCTATTAGTAAATGGGACATAACCAAGATACAAGAACTCAGCATTTCCACCATTTTCATAGTGCTTCCTAAGTGCCTGCCAGAAGGACTAACTCAACACACCTATTTTGTTCTTACCTTTGGGAACACTTCTCAATCTCAGTTCAGGTTCATGAACAGACAGAATAAGAGGTGCCCAACCCAGAGCTGGATCTCAGATAGCAGGAAATGCCACGTACCCACTCCCTTCAAAAGAAGCCTTGAGAGCCTGCTGTGCTGAAAGCCTTACTCCTGGAGGATGGGGTCAAGAACAGAAGAAAGGAAATAGCAGTTTGACCTAAAAAGCCAGCTGCTCTTATTGCAACTTACTGCAGCCCTGACAACAGTTCCACAGCACACAGTACGTGTTCCAGTCCTCTCCTGGTCAGGTTTAGCTTCTTTCTCTACAAGGCCCTCTGCTGAAGTTAAAAAGGCTGAATCATGTTTCTAATAAGAACACCCTATTCCTTGTTCCTTTTCTTTCATTGTCTAGATTTCTCACCCATGACCTGATATAAAAGACACCAATATCACAGAGCGCTTTGAGGGCACTTAAATACTGAGGGTTCTATTAAAAGAAATAAATCATTGAGTAGGCATTTCTTGGCTCTCACCTCTTTTCAGGAACAGAAATCCAAAATGTTCAGTTCAAGGAAATAAATTATTCCTTTTCATGTTTAAAACCTGTTCCGAATCCACCCACATCTTCAATCATGTTATATGGGCCAGGGGACATTACTGAAGAAAACATCAACTTCACCATTTTTAAATATTTAAGATTATGTAACTAATGTATGCTGTCAAAGCTTCAGGGAGCCGCCTTAAACAGGTACACTGAATTGTTTTCCCAACTCCATACTGAGACTAGATTGGAAAGATTAAGGGGAAGCCTTCTCAAACAAAGGGTGCTTAAAGTCAGAACTTAAATCATATTTAAAAACAAAACAAGTTCTGGCTCTCTTTAAACCTACTCTTATGGGCATTTTACCAATCAGTTTAACATCTGTGAAATACATACAGGCATATTCCCTAAGAAATTACTTATTTGTTATAAGTGCTTCTACTTGCTTGGTAGAATTTGCCTTCAATAAGTAAGCACCCCATTACGGGATAGAACAGGAGTGGTCTGAGTTACTTTTAACAGTACAGCGCAAGACTCTGTATTGAGCTGCATTTAGGGAAGAAGTAGCTGCATATAATTGCACAATAAATACTAACATTTGCACCAAGTATTACCTTCTAATTTAACTACAGAAAAAAAGGAGTAAGTGTCAGGAAGAAGTACTGAGTTACAACAGTTGATTGAGCCAGACTTCAGAATGAAGGTACCCAGAGATACTCCAGAATACAACACTCTTCAAGAACATGACAGACTTCAGCTTGTTGACTATGTTCCTTTCTGCCAAAGCAGCCACCATTTCATAGCATCCTCCCAGCAGTTCTTCAGAGACTGACTGCAAATACTGACCTGGATTTGGTGAAACATGGCAACATGGCCATGCTAGAACAGGGAGAAAGAAAATATCCCTGTATCCTGGAGGTATTCTGACCTCCTAGATGGAAGTAAGCAATAGCCACTTCCCAAAGTGAAGGCATACTACATCACAACATTAAAGAAGATGAGAGTAGCACACAGGAAAACAATCTGAACTGCACAGAAGCAGTAGCTCATTCATCAGAGACTGGGAAAATTGATGTCATTGCACAAGGCTGAAACATCACACACAAATGTGACTAACTGTATTCAAGAAACACTGGAACAGTTCTTGAGAATAGGGACCATGGCAACAGAGAGCTCTGTGACGGGAGACCAGAGAAGGCAGGTTTGTTTAGCCTAATAAACAAAGGTGGAAAAGGACCTGCTGCCTATAAATAGGTCGGGCAGAAAACGTCAGCCGAGAGCTATTTCAGACAGAAGGCTGTTCTGGAACAGAAACAAATGGATGAGGGCTGACTGAATGAATTTAGATCAGAAATCAGGAAAAGCTATCCAACCATTTAGGCCAGCAAAGTGGAGAGCCAAGAGGAAAAGCAACCCACTTTAAGGTGAAGCTGAGTCAGCTGATTACATTAAGTGGGCTTGTGATGCAGAAGATTGGACACTGTGACCCAGGAAGGTTTTAAAGGGGAAGAAAAAAAAGCTTGTGCTCCTAGTGGTGAAACTACTTGTACACTTCCCTTCCAGATCAAAATGAAATCCTTCCCATAGGCCTACCAGACTGCTGCAGCAATAAAGATCCCCCATTTATCCCACAGGGAACAAGTAAAGGACTTTTAGCAAGTGGAACTTAACTCACAACATGAAGATTTTCACACCCCTCCACTTCCACTGCAGGGCTGCAGAGAGAGCGGCTGGATCACTGCATGCTGCAATGTGACTCCATGCCATTGGACAACATGAAGCAGCAGTGGAGGGTCACTGATGGATGACAAATGCCAGCATGTTCCAGCCTCTGCAGTACTAGAACTGTATTAAATACAATTAATACAATTAATTTAAATTTATACATTTAGTGATACATTTAAATACTACTAAATACATTTGATAGCAAATTCTAGCTGCAAACCACATCAGCTCAGAGTTTTGAGAAAAGGAGAAGGGAAAAGTTAACGCCAGATTACTTTCAGTCCCTGGGAATCTTCTTGCTTCTACATGAATCTGCAGCGTAAGCTAACAGGAAAGTTGTCTCCCTGCCTTTGAGCAGATCTCAGATCAGCGAGAGCAGACAACAGCAAACCCTGCTAAGCAGCAGGGCAGAGTCACCACTGTTAGCTCAGCGCTGGGTTGATGTGGTCCCACCAGCATCAGACACTGGTACAATTAAAAAGCCTTTGGTTTCCCCACTTCATCTTAGTGAGGGCCTATAGCTCGAGCTTTTGCAAGGCAACTGAAGAGATCACATTCTCTCCATCTTGGCCTTCATTTCCATTTCATATAGCTTGGCTTTCACGTTGTATGAAAGACTAATAGCAAGTGTTTACAAGAACCTTACCTGGGACAGCCACATTCTCTAACAGAAAGCACCACAACCCCCTGACACTTCAGTAACGATGCTTTGCTTGTGACTGCACTTTCCAGAAGTCATTGCCAACGCTACTGCAGTAGTAGCATTTAAGGAACAAAACCAGTAGCAATTATTAGTCTTGCCTTTATTAAACTTTCCATTGCTACACCATGCAATGCACCCAACTGCTACAGCAATAGAAGCAGGGGCAATGCGTTTTCCTTCTAGAATCTGAGAAGACTTTTCCAAGGAGAAAATCGTGTTCACAAATTTCTTCCCCTGATGTACCATGCCATAAACCAAATGTCAGCCAAAAAGGAAGTACATAAACTGTTAGTTTCAAAGGGGCACACACTAAACTACCATCAACAGTCTCATACCAGACTATTAAATGGAATGAGCATGTAAACCGAGCCATGAAGGGTTCCTAACAGATGGTTCAGGGATATTTTGCTGAACCAATGTAGCTTTTGAAAAAGATGGAGAGTAATATATGCTGCTTCTAACCATATGGCCTTAAATAGGAATTTAAAGCTAAACCATTGTGTCACTCAGACAGATGGTGAGGGGAAATAAGGCTTATTTCAAGAGGGACATTATAGCAATTAGTACTAGCATTCTAATAGCCAAGTTTCAGCTTTTTATTTCACATGCCTGGATTTCAAACTATTTATTCTCTCAGGAACTCACTGAAGCTTCATGTCTGTTAAGCACCAAAAACATTTGCACAAACACTAAGATGCTCCACAAGTGTTGGAAGAAATGTATTTCAAATTTACTATTTTCTATGGAGCTGCAAAGTTACTTTCTCAATATCTCAAATGATAAGCTTACTAAATAGACACCTAGTATTAACCAGAAGCAATGGAATCACCATTTGACTACATATGTACATATGTACTTTTTCACCTGCTTCCTTACTTAGCCACCTAAAAACATACGGAGCCACTTAGAACTGCTTACCAACTCACCTCTGGTTTTGATACAAAAAAAACAACTTTAATTTCCACTGTTCAGCAACAATACAAAACTTCAACATTGTAGCATACCCCACCCCAAGGTCTCCTAAACGCCAAGAGCTTCTCCAAGCTTCAACAGGCTTAATGAACAGCTTTCAAAGTATCTGAACTACTACAATTATTTCTTTAATTGAGATGAATTCCATATGGTCAGTAGAGACCAGAAAGCCCAAGGAAGCAAGGCAGTGCCCTGCATCCAGGAGGACCTCTGCTGGTGGCCTTGGTTGGCCAGAGCTGCTCTCAGATGGACCCACTGCACTGTGCACTCTGAGCATAAGAGCTACCACAGCAGCAGCAACCTACACTGCCAAGATGCTTCCCAGCACAAGAGCTTGGTACAGAGCTGAAATTGAGATTTGGGCTCTGCTGATTAAGAAACCCTCTTTCCAAAGTTGACAGCGAGGCTTTGTTCAGCTTTACATCAAGATCCAGTTCCTCAGATAACCGAGCATAACAACCAGCAGCTGCAACCCCACCTCCAGCATTCACTGTTACATCAGCTATCCCCCAGTAAGAGAACACCAGCCTACACTAGTTTTCACCTGCATCCTTAAGATTATTTACAGGTCTCAGACTATGAGAAGTACCCCAAACTCATCCGGAGCACCTGCTGAGGCCCAGCAGAGCTCTGCACTACAGCTCTCCTTTGGTCTTGCAAGGAATTCAGCAAACAGACTGCAGACAAGGAGCCCTGAAAGTGTGAAAATTCCAGAGCAACAGGTAACGCTACAGAGAAATAACCACCCATTCTTTATTCAGCAGATTACTTTAATGTCTAAGAACACAGGGCTACATTCACACCTGTTAGATCCCAGAGAATTTCAGATTGCTAATACAAAAATAACAGCAACCATTCACATACACAGTTGTACAGCAATCCAAGGGAGGGGAAAAACCTCTTCCAGAGCCAACAGCACAGAGGAAATCTCCATCTACCACTGCACAAAGCAAATCCCGTGCTCTTCTTACTCCCTAAGGGGAAAAAAAGCTGCTTCAGGGCAATGGGCGTCCGAACAGAATAATAGATCATCCCCATTACATGTGTGGTGGTACTATAACCTGATATCCCATACCCTGCAGGTTGCTCTCACTCCTCAGCCACATCTTTTTGCTCTTAACATAAGGCACCAAAACAAGCCTCCTTGTGTCCTCCTCTATGTTATAGACAGCCCAGTGGCAAGCTGCTGGAGATAACAGCAGTAGAAAACAAGCAAATCTTCACAAACAGCATCATCTGCACAGCTTCGTAATGAGGGGGGAATTCTAAAAACAACGCCCCCAAAAGCTTCTTATCTGCCAGTTTAGGCTGCAATCATATGCAGTAGCAAACACTTATTTACCTACAAGCATACACTGACCACTGACCAGGCTTGAGCACCCCACAGTGGATGTGCTCTGAAGACCAGAAAACGCAGTGTCTCAACTGGTTAAAATCATAGCTGGCATTGAGCTAGTTTTCATTTTGCAGCAGAGTAAGAAATAACAGCTCGGGAAACATCTTTCTCTTGCAGAGAATTAACCTACAACCCACAATACCCACCATTCTCTGCACTCCAGAAGCACACCAGGAACATAACCCACACACACACCTGATTCAGTGAGAGTTGCTGAAGAAAAAGCTGCTTTACAGACTAAGATAAAAGCAACACTACCGAGCAACAGCTCCCTAAGGCATGTGAAGGTGATGCTCAACAGGAAGGCCTGGGGTTGCACTGCGGTGTGACTGAGCATGTGGAACGGGTCACCAGCTCACCCCAAAGGCACAGATGGCCCTTCCCAAACGAGGGAAGCACTGAGTACCCACCATGCCCCCTCCTCGTACCTGAATTCGGGGACGAGGTTTGGTTGCAGCCCATAGAAAGCAGCTGAGAGCGTCACCAGCCAGCCAGGTTTGTAATTCCCGTTCTCACACTCCAGGTAAGGAGAGGACCATCTGATGTGATTCTTATCAGCCGTGAAGCCCTCTCGCCTCTTCCAGCTGTTCTCCAAAGTTTTAGAGCCCGTGTTCAAGACCTTCCTGTGTTGATGCGGCCTCCACTTGCGCTTCAGGCCCTGGAACCACTCCATCTCCAGGGATCCGTTGGCCAAGCGATGAGCGGAGGAGGACAGGTCCTGCAGGTGGATCTGGCTCTCGTGCCTGCTGGCCTGGAGGAACACCTGGGGGGCAGAGAAGGGCTCCGTGCTGAAGGTGATGGCCGCCCTGGAGATGTTGGGGTCCCCCTCCAGGAGGCTCCTGATCAGCGCTCGGTACCACTCCAGGTCCTCCTGCAAGTTCTGCTCCCGCGACTTATTGCTCTGCAGGATCATGTTGAGGAAGTTGGTGGCGTGTGTGAGGGTATCCAGGGCGCCGTGCAGGGACGGGTGAGAGACGAAGCGCGACTTGCCGGCCAGGCTGGCCAGCTCGTATCGCCCGGAGCAGTTGGCCCTGCGCAGCTCCCGGGAATCGCCCGTGTAGAGGAACGAGGCCACATCCTGGGGCACCTCCTCGGCGAGCCGCTGCGCCAAGATGGTGCTCTCCGGAGAGCGGCTCCGCGGGGCCGGGGGCGGATCGCGGCTCTTGATGTGGTTGTAGATGGGCTGCCCGCCTCCCGGCGCCCGTCCTCGGCCGGCCGCGGCTCCGAGCCCTCGCTGGGCCAGGAGCAGGAGAAGAAGGAGCCGGAGCGATGCCATGTCCCCGGCGTTCCCGGTCGCGCACGCACGGCGGAATCGCTCAAGCCGGGCTCGGCATAGGCAGCACAGGCAGCACAGGCAGCATAGGCGGCATAGGCAGCCGCGGCGACCGAGCGGCCCCCGGCCCCGAGTCACCTGTGGCGGCGGCGGCGCCGGGAGCAGCGGCAGCAGCAGCACCAACCCCGCCCGCTCCCGCTGCGGCCCCGCGCTCACTGAGCTGCTGCCCAGCGGAGCGCGCAGGGGCGGCGGCGCCCGGCGCAGCAGCGGGTTCCCCCGCGCCGCCCCGCCGCCCGCCGAGCCCCGCAGCTCCGCATCGTGCGGGCACCGCTGCCGGAGAGAGACCGACGGACTGAGTGACTGCTGCCCTCCTGCCGCAACCAGCGCTCGGCTCTGTGCCGCCAGCTACGGGAAACCGCTCGCCGCCACGGCCGGCGTCTCACCGCCGACCCTTATAGGTGTACAGCGAGCAGTTGCCGCCCTGTGTGGCCGCCCGTGCTGTCAGTCAGCCGGCAGCCATTCACGGGGCAGGAGGACGGCGCTCAGGGAGGAGGCACCGCCGCCGAGAGACGTCGAGGCGCCTCGCCGCACCTGCTGCCCCCACCACGAGGCACCGCCTCGGCTTCCGCGGGGCAGGAAGCCATAGGGAGCCATGGGGAGCCATGGGGAGCCGCCCGCCCGAGGGACGGGGGTCGCGGGCTGCGCCGCGGGGCCGCGTGGGGAGTGTGACAGCGACACCTGGCGGCCGGGCGTGGAGCTCCGTGCTGCCGATCCGCCGGGCAGCCCCGCTCGGCTGAGGCGGTGGAAGATGTGACAAGATGTGTTTGCTGCTTTAAAACGTGCTCTTACTTTAGAACCGTTTGAAACTGTTCTTAAAGGAATAGCCCAACAGCTAAAGGTTGGATAACTTTGCAGTCCCCGTTTTGCTGGCACACGGTAGATATTATCTGTTAAAGAATAATGTACGTGTAATGAACGTCCCCTCAGTGAACAGCCTACGAGGTTATTTAGAAGCCAATACACTGAGCAGCTCAGATGCTGCTATTTACAGTTTAGCACAGTGTAGGGGATCTGTGCCTCAAAACCTGCGCTGAACAAATACCCGAGGATGCATTGTTTGCTGTGGCTAAGTGAGAAATGAGGCTTTTGGAAGTAGTAGCTGTCAGGGCTGAGCTGAGCTAACATGGAATCGGTTACTTGGTGAGCTATCAGTGACAGTACAAATAAACAAGTGCTTTTTTTCACAGTGGGCCTGTGCAGGTTCCCTTACTGCCACACACAGCTCAGAGGGCCAGCTGCAGGCCCTCCCAGATCCTGACCCCTAACACCTGTCTGAATGGCACCACAGCCATCTTCCTGCTATCTCTCAGTAATCAAGCATCCTCCTAAAGTACTCACAGACTAAATTCCTTTATTTCCTCGTCTCCTTGGAGTCCTCTCAAATATCCTTCTCCAGAAGTACTCACCTCTCCCACACCCCCTTTTCGTTTGCCAGCAGCCCCCAAGAAGCTCTTGTTCCCAGCACAAACCTTTGCCAGGAGCCAGCAGCCAAATGGGCCACAGCACAACTCCAGCTGCTGCGAGCTTCACTCTGTTCTGGGACACCTGGAGTCAGAAGGCTCTGGCATTCCTGTTCCACTGGTGTGTGCTGTGTGTTACTGAGATATGAGGAGAGATGGGGGGTCTATTGGAGGACTTTATTGCTGAGGGTACCAGGGCAGCTGGTGCTGTTTCTGCATCACAGAAGGTCAGAAGAGTTGCCTTTGTCCACCAAGGCTCCTTCCTGCTGTCACAAACAGCCACCATGTCCAGCCAAGCCCACAATGCAATATAGATTTCACGTAATTGCAAATGTGCAACTACTTACAGCTCTGTAAAACCTATGTTGCGGTACCCAAAACCTACCACTCACCACCCACATCCAGGAGACTGCAGTGGAACTGCTTCAGCTTATCCACCAGCAGGGATGCAACAGGATCTGACCACTGTCCTGCACATCTGAATTGTTTGAAGCATCGTGGTTGTTTCAAGCATGATGCCAGTACATGAAGGATCTCGACTGACTGCCTTACCTATTGAGAGAGAATCTCCATGTAGATATTGCATGAGCTCAACCTCAGTCTAATTACAGCACAGAAAAAATAGTGGTGCAAAATGTTAGCAGTTCTTAACAGATCAGAGTAAATGTAACCTACTTTCTCCAAATACAGCCTATATGCAAGATCTTGGTTTATCTGAACTATTAGAAGTGCTCACACCAGAATTATTCCATTTTTAAAACCATTTGGAACAACAGAATTCTCCTGTAGCTGTGAAATTTGTTTAATTATTAATCGTTTATGAATTTGTGTTCTAAGCTAATCAGGTGTTACACAGAGTAAAAACACTAATTAAATGCTGGAACTTTGAGAGCAATTTGTTGTATCTCTCTCAGGCAGGAACAAAATATTTATTAATACAATTACTTAAAAAATGTAAACTATAAACTGAATTAAAGAAAGAAACCCATATGTTTTCTCACTGAGTGGAAGGCTACTGAGCAAGTTCCACGCCTGTACATTCTCTTTGGCCTTTCATCTGGCTGTTTATATTGGCCAGTAAATATCAATACAACCCAAAACAGGAGGATCACATACTCTTCCTCCCACATTATAGGCATGGAATAGCAGAGGGGGCTGGAGGTTGGGAATGCAGAATGGCAGGGCAGAGATGGGAGTACTGTTCATGTTGTAATATATAGTGCAGAGTACACAGGGGCTGGGAGTGATGCTGGGTTTATTGCTGCAGAGGGCAAGAGTGAGAGTGAATGGAAATCATTAACTCTCTTGTTTTCACCCACAAATGAATTAAAAACACTGCATAAATATTTCAGGAGGGGAAAAAAAAGTAGCCAAATGTAGAACACGAGAGTTGTTATTTAGAAACCGATGAAATAAGCAGCAAGCGCTCACCTGTCAGTTAATGTTCACCTGCAGTGAGAAGTTCAAACCCAGAGGTGTTTTCTTAGAAATACTGGATTGGAAGTGCAAAGAGGTTCCCCAGTGCAGCTCTCCCGTGCCAGGGTTGGACACTGTGCAGCAAGTCCCAGAGAAGGGCCCATTATGCATCTCCTGCAGGCTACACAAAATTCTCTGTTAATACACTGAGGTCTGGCTGCTCTTTCACCCTCACCGCAGTACTGCCCAGTATATGTAACCCAGTGTAATCCTCATAACCTTTCAAAACATTTTGCTTCCTAGCTGTCCATTCTCTTTTCTCAATTGAGGATTTGATGTCTCCTTCCTCTGGGTGGTACTTGGCACTTATCTTTGTTGAATTTTATCTTACTGATTTTAAGCTGCCTGATTTTTCAAGATTATCTTCAATTCCAAACTTGTTCTTCAAAACACTTTTAACTATCTTGTTGTTTCATGTCAGTTTTTGCTCATTTCATCAGCCTTTATTTCACAGTTAGTGTTATTTGACTGTCGGTCTTGATGGTCTTAGAGGTCTTTCCCAACCTTAATGATTCTTGGTTCTACTATTATCCGCTTTGTTTGTGAACCTATTGAACAGACTGTAGCTGAGTTCAGGTTCCCTCCGGAACCTGCTTGAAACATCTTCCCAGTTTGATACTACACAACTGATGCTTATACTTTGAGAATGACTTTAGGGGCAACTGCTTCTCCACTTCATGACCCACTTGTACAGCATTTCCTTGGCTTACTTATGAGAGCCACATGCCAAGTTGCTGATGTAGATACATTAGCCACGAGGCCAGTTATGAGGCCAAGAAGAAAATTTAGTTTGCACTGTATGGATTTTTCTTGATAATCCCTCGTTAGCTAATTTCAATCAATTAATTATTATAAAGTGCTTAATATCTTTTTTTCCGAACCCTTTTGAAAATCTTTATTCTGTAATTTTTAAAGCTTTATTCTGCGTAATTCCTCTCTTTTCTTTCTCTTAAAAGATGCAACACGGTGTTTTACCCAACTTTGGAATCCTCCTCCCAAGCACTTGAAATGCAAAGTGATAGCGTATGTTTGAAGGGTCCCATCTTATCTCCAACAGAAAGTGTTATTCTAGATTAGAAGAAAATTGTCTGTCAGACAACAAATTGATGGCTTTGACTCCTAATTGTTTGTGGAGAGCTTGCATCTGATATGCAGATGTATCTAATACGCAGACACAGACTGCATTTTAAATAAGCACTGTTCCAAAACTTCGTAAGCTTGTTTACATCCAGGAAAAGATATGGGGGAGCTGAAGTTCAGATTGCAAACACAAACTATTGTGCTTGTACTTTAAAGAAACTATTGTAATGTTGGGAAACATTGTTCACATATGTCCAGGGCTGTTGGTACCTCCACAGTTTTAGGCAAGGATGCGCACTGTAATGCTCTTAACACTACTGAGAGGAAAAAAACAGCACAGAACACATACCCAGAGCAGTCAGGTCTGTGAAACAGCCTGCATGAAGTTCTTTGTTTTAAATTAAAAGAAAGGAAAATCAGAAACGTCTTTGCTAATGAAGGCCCGGTGCAGAGCATGAAGTAAATGACTACTGAAGCACCTGGACTGCTTTCATGGAAGGAATCCCACTTCTCCAAAGACCATTTCCAGTCTAAATGCTGTGCTATGTAAGGACAATGAATGTTCAACAGAGGTAATAATGATAGAAGGCTCAGCACCATGTCTAGGAGATGTTGGTCTTTCAGTTGCAGTGTCACAAAGCATGAAAGCCACTTCCCATCCACATCAGAATGCAGAGCTGAGTTCAGACCCTCTGCTGTCCCCCGGAGAGCAGGAGCAGTGTGGGGTAGAGATGCTTGCTCTCTGGTGCATCTGGCTTGGCTACAGGAAGAACATGGCACTTCACTACAGCCTCCCATTCAGATTAATGGTGATCTGCTTACTCCTAAAGTATAGCTGGAGGTGTTGGTAACAACAGCCAGTGAGCAGCGCACATCTGGGGCAGGAGAGAGATGGCAGCTGCTCTCAACAACGCTCTGAAAGTGCAGCGTGGGAAGGCAGCCCAGCAACAGACTGCTCAGCGCCAGGACAGAGCAGGCAAGACATTAATAAAGGCTAATTGAACTGAGATGGGGTAAAGGAGAAATCAACGGAAAGGCAAAGCTTAAACTAATTAAAAGCATTGGGAAAATAAAATCTTGGTAGAACACGTTATATTGAGTAACTAAGTTTCCCGCGAGCACCTTACCTTTGGTAATGAATCAGAGGATTACAGCACACACACTAATCAATATGGTGGTTTTTAATAGCTTCATATACATCCTTCAGAACCAACTAGGAAGAATAATCTACTGGGTAATAGCACAGACACAGTGGGTTTCTGTTTTCTCTTATGGCAAGCATAACAATCCATAGTATTTCAAATAATGCCTCAGCAAAACAAATTCTTTTGTGAAGCAATGAATCATGAAAGCATATTATCCTGCCAAAGTCTTGCCCTCCTATCCTCACCCTGGATAAGTGCTGATAAAACTCTTATTTTCTTCCTTCTTTTCTCTCTGCTTAGGGTTTACAGCACAGCAAACTTTCCTGAGCTTTCTCAGGTGTGACTCACAGCACTCAGGCATGGCACTGCTTGGGATTTAGCCATACGTCTGGATTCAATATCTTTCCTCACAGATAATCAGCCAAAGACTTCTTTTCAAACACATTTTGAAACTAAAATCATCTTGCATTTGCTTTCAGCTACGTAAGATAGAACCAATTGTCATCTGATGTAGATTTGCACATCTCTACTGAAGCCAGTGAAATGATATGGATTTATATAGATAAGTGTTTGCCCACTCGCCTGCCATACAGAAGGCAAAATCTAGAATTCCTATTAAAGTGTTTCAAAACCCTACATCTTGTTACATTTTGCGCTAGGAATCTGCAGATGTCAGCTGATGTCGGCTAATGAAAATAAACTTCAAAAGGGAAGAATCATCTGAATTAATTGGGAGCTAAATCATCGCCTCAGCTAAGTTCTGTTAGGAAATAGTTTCTTTACTCTGTGTTGTTAGGTGGGTATCAGCCCTTTAGCAGCTCTGCTGTTGGGTGCATCTTTCTGTGGCTCCCATCTTGATATAAGCAGTAAATAGCAGAAAGTGCTGCTCATAAGCCTTGAGAACTAAGGCAGCCCTCGTTTCCGTAATAATAAAGTATCCAAAGTAAACTCTACTGTTACTTTTTTTTCTTGTTTTTGTTTGACAGACATATAACTCTCATTTTCCAACAGTGAATTAAAACTAGAGGTGAGATGTGTTTGAAACTCGGGCTCCTGTTACTGGTAAATGAGGGAGAAATATTGCTGTTATTGAGAAATAAGGAGAAGGAGGAGCCAAGGAAACCCAATTGTTGTGTATTTTAACATAATGCTGAGATATTTTTTTAATGGTCTGTACAAACTGCCTGGCTCTGGTTGGCTGTATGGCAGCTGAACTACAGCCTGGAGGAGAGAGGTAGCATGCTGGAAGGCAGGACAGTGAAAAGCTCTTCAGTCAATCCAGTATTCCCCTGGAATCCTCATCAAAACGAGTGTCAGATGGAGAACAGAAGAAAATTCCTATGAATTTCTGTAGAAGTGGAGACATTGGACTCTGCGGTTCAGCTGAGCAAGGAGGGCACTTGGGAGGAAGCGCTTTTCCCAACTTGCTGGCTTCCAAAATGGTTGGAATCCGATGCTGATGGGGCAGAGGGAGGATTCAACCATTATTTTCAAGAGGAAACCTATTTCAGAGAAATGTTTCAATTTACCTCCTCCAGAACAAGCAATGATTTCCCTTGAGAAATAAAAGAGCTACTTCATAGAAACAGAAAAGAAGGATAACTGGGTTTTGCTTAACTAACCTCATTCTGCAGCTTGTCTCCCTAAGAAACATTACAGTCAGTGGTTCATTTTTGCGTTGATTATCTCAACTCCTTTTCTGAGGTATTTCAAATACTAAAGGAAACAGCAAAAGTTTGTGAGTTATATCTTAAAGTATAGCTTCAAAGCCATTTTGCTGATATACACTCTTCAGCTGATATTGTTATCTGCCTAATACAAAGCATAATTTGGGTATGAATAAAATCCCACTCATCCATGGTGGTGTTCTCCCACAGACACGGGTATGAGTGTGCGTGCTGAGCCACAGAGCAGGAGGAGATCCCAGCAGTGGTATCAGGTAGCCAGGAAGGTGAGACAGCTCCACAGGCATCAATAGGCTTTTTGGTCCCCACTCTGCTCCCAAAAGAGAATGATAAACCCTCCTAAGCCAGTGTGGGTTACAATGACCTCTCTCCTGACTCAGCTGCACGGGATGCCTAAATGCGAGAACGCCATGTCAGCGCGTTTGCTTCCAAGGCTGTAAGTAATGGGGCACGGTGACTACAGCACAGCAGGTAAAAGGGTTTGCAAGAGGAACTGCAAAACGCTCGTATCTAAACTCCATCTTCTTTTTCAAGTAGGCACATGGGGTGAAATATAACTATACTGCAACCAATAGTAAACCACCCACGGATTTTGGCAGGATTGGTATTTTAGCACGTTGGCAGAAGAGGCTCACTATCAAGTTGTGCACTGAACTGGACTGGTGCTGTCCCTTGCAAATAAGTGATGAGAGAGTGTGGAAATTATGGATAATGTAGCTCTCAATACCGTAAGTCCCAAATCCCACGCCCTGTCCTCGCTTTGTGCATGCTGTGTGGAATGAGGCAGCAGTGGGGCAATGCTGTAAAAGCAGCTCAGATGCACCCAGCCCACATTGCTGAACGGGGGTTATGGAAATAGGCACCTTCACATCTAACTACACCAGGGACAATTCAGGTCAGAGTCTTTTTTGATTACTTGAGAGACAATGCCTTCTAATTTTACCCTTCTGTATCTAGAAGATATATAACGTTCAGCTTTGCTATCAGTATCCAGTATTTGGGGCCAATATTTTCAGCAAGTGTAAGCAAACCGCGCACCGCTGGTTCACTTCAGTTATAAATCATTTTGGAATGTGAAACTCAAGGCTCCTGGGTCCTGGGCAGCTCACAGCATTTAACTTAGTCATTCTTTTTTCCTGACAAATCTCCCAGAGATACATTAAAAGATTCAGAGCATCCATTCTCTTTAAAAAGCAGGAGGTGGATAACCCAGAACTTTCCAGCCGCCTTACGCCGTCAGGTTTACTATTTATACTGCCCTCCTGTGAATGTGTTACCGCTGCCCTGTGCACTGTTCTGAGGTGCCTTCCACTTCAACATCCTAAAGGAGCACAGCACAGAGCAAATTTATACAGAAGCTGGGATGCAGCTGCACTTTGGATGGCTGTGTGTGGGAGTGCGTGCGTGTGCATCTGTGTGGGTGTGTCAGCATTCGCTTCTTACATTGTGCTCCCACTATAGAAATGACTCGGAGCGATTTATTTTAATACCAATGGCAAGGTTAGTTCATTTTACAAGATGGCAGTTTAACACACTGGGAAAAAGGAGAGATTCTTCCTGAGATCTGCAGCGTCTGCGATGCTCTGTGACAGATCAGAATCCTGGTGGCCGTTCTGATGAACAAGTGGATGTGCTCCATGAGCCAACAGGAAGCAGTGAGGGAAATCAAACGTGAGACCCCAACATTATCTCCCATCCAGCTTTCTCTCTGAAATTCTGTAATTTCATTTAAGGAAGAAATATTGCACTAAGGGAGTTTGATGGTTTTTTTCTTTAATTAAATATGCTCAATTAGTTTGTGAAGCAACGCTTCTCTGTTAAAATCAACTGCGATCCTTGCTAAGTTCATTCTTTCCCTAAAGCTAAAATCAGCTTTCCCAGCTTTCTCCCTAACTCTAAAAAAAACACATTCTGTAACTTTGGCATTTTAGTCTCCACAAAGGCTGTATAGAAACAACCACAACAAATGATGATTGAAGAATGAAGGCAAGCTGGGTTTAGGGATGCATTACACTAAAGACAGGGAGAGGAAGGGAGTACATCTTGACTGGTACAGGTTATGCAAACAGCAGTGACTCACCAAAATAAGAAGTCATCTGCCTGCAGCTGGCTGCTGTCCCACCACCTCTGTCATTGAAAGCAGGAAGAGTTTCCTTTCCCTACCTCTGTTTGAATGAAATAAAAAATCACTTTTTGTGCTGATGAACCTTCAGGTAAAATTTCCCATCCCCTGCTTAATGCCCACCCCTCCACTTTCCCCTCTTCCATCACACCCCTGTCTTTTCCCAAACACACACACACACAGGCACACACTCCATGCCCTACAATGCTGCCCTACTTGTTTTCCTCTTGTACTCCACCCTGCTATTGCATCCACAGTTCTAATCCAGAAAGACCCCACTGCCCATCTCTGCCAGTCTCACAGTTGCTCTTGGTGAGCCTGCGAGGTATAACAGGTTTCAGTGCTGGGAGACAAGGGTGCATATTCTGACTCGGCCTCACAACGCTTCTATTTTCTGTCCTCTGTGATCTCCATAAGGTGTGTAGCTGCTGGCCAGCTCTGCTGTGCTTTCCACCGCTGTTCTCTGTGCTGCAGATGTTCACCTGTCACTTTGCTCTGAGCTATCAGACATGATAGATTCCTGTTGCAAACAGAAGGTAGACTCCACCTTTGGCTAACTGGAATCATACCAAGTCTATTTTCATTTCTGCTACCCAGGAATATGCATTATGCATATATTTTACATTTATGCCAGTTGGACTCAATTCTGCATCCTCTTGTTAGCTGAAATGATTACCTTTGGCTTTGGCAGTGGAGTGATGATGCTGTATTTACCTGAACAAGGTTTTAACTCATGACCCCACTCAGCAGCTGAACAGTCCGTGTTCTGAGATGCCAAATTTTAACAAGTATGAGTAAAGTGGCACAGTACTATCAGCAGTGATGGTAGAGCATCCCCATCCCCTGGTCACTGGGAGGGAAAGGGTGAGTCCTAGGCAGCAGCACCCAGCCCCAGCTCCTCATGTGGCCCCTGTATCTCTCAGCCAGCTTATCCATGGCACAGCTGGGGCACTAATGCCAATCTGGGACTATTCCCTGCAGACCTTTGGGCACGGACACCCTGTTGGCTGGTCTGAAAGCATTCAGTACTATGGGTGAAAGCTGCAGCAGATGGCCATCCTCCCTGGGACGTGGTTGATGCTCTTCCACCTTTGCTATCTCCCTTCTCCTTTCTTCTCTTGGTTCTGGCAGCAGCACCCTGTTAATAGCACTTTCTATTGTGAAATGGTAATTTCTGGTATTAATGGTCTTAAATCCTATCATTCTTCATTCTTTCTCACTCCTTTACCACTTTACTATCTTCTCCACAGACTTCCTTTCCCTGTCATTTCATATTACACATCTTCAGAATCCACCAGCATTCAGCCCTTCTCTCTGCAGCTTTATATGCTTTTTTCTTTTTCATAAGCAGTGGTCACTCTTCATCTTCCCAGGCACTATTCATCTCTGTGCGACTCCTGTCATCTTCTGTGCCACAGCTTCTCCTTTAACATCTGGTCTGCATTTGCATAGTCTACTCTTCAGCTGTGCTTCCTGGTTCCTTTCAAAGCTCTCCTCACATCATTTTTAATCTTTTCTGTATTGCTTCTCCCCTCCTTTTTATCCCAGAGGCAGAAGGGCCCTGTTAGCGAGCTGCCTCGTAGGAAATATTCTTTCAACATCAAAGGATTTCAGACTGCAAATACTGTTAAAATGAGTGCACAGTTCTCTAGATCCTGGTGAGCTGTAGCACTGAAACAGGTTTATGTCCCAGAATTTTTATTCATCCTTGGGCTTAGTGCCAATCAATTTTGTCTAGCCCTGAGGCTGTGGTGCTCAGTTCAGCTCTTTTTCCATGTCTGTACCTGTATGTCAGTTTTGAAAATCATTATTTCTCTAAATCCTTGCCCTGCTGTTCTCACTTTTGCCACTCAAATGCACCTTGAAAGTATACCTGATGTTCCTGGATTAAATTATTTCTCACCGTTACTCAGTGTCTGAGCTTCCCAAGCAACCCATTTCCTGACCCATGTCCCTGTACTTTGTCCCTTGCAGTATCTGCCTATTTCTTCATGTGGATATGAAGAACAATTCAATTTGCAGGTGCCATCTAGATCGTGCACATATCCACTTACAGCCTTCCTTTCTCTGGTTTGGGCTCCCACAGGGACTTAAATTGTTTTTTGAGTCAGATTTTTCATATGTTTCATTCTCTTTGTAGTGTCTTTGAGCTGAGTGTACATTGGTTTCACTGTCAGCTCCTCCATTTAACTGCATTTTACTTCTGAGAAGCTCATTTCATTTTCAGTGTCTGTTTTCTTTCTCCCTGAAATAGCAGGGGTTAGTTACAGAATCCGTGCTATCCATTAGTAGTATCTCATTTCTACAGTATCCCAAAGACATATAAGGGAGCAAACACACAAAGTTCAGGGACGTATTTCTATTTGAAATAACAGGACTGTATAAATCCACCCACAAGCAATGACCTTTCAGGGTCTGCAGCATTAGATCACACCAAAAGAACCGACAGAGGAAAATTGTGTCAGGAAAAAATAATATCTGGTAACTCAAGTGTAATGTTTGCAAGACAAGATTTTGTAGCAGTTCTTTTACCCTTTGATTTGTTCACACTCTTTTAATTTGTCCTCAAGCTGAAGACTTCAAAATTCTCCATTAGAAAAAGGGGGAAAAAAAAAAAAAAAAAAGGCATTTGGGCAGGTTTTGTCTCTAATCAGATGCTGGCTGCCTGTGCTACCCTGTGCTGAGAGTCCTGTGACAAAGGTTACAGCCTATGTTAAGCCTACAGTTTCCTTACAACTTCATGGATCTTGACAGAACTGCAGGAGATGAGAATGCCCCAAAGGCCAACGCAGGCTGCTGAACTGTCCCTTGTGAGAACTGGCTATGAGGAATGGGTGGGACCTCTCAGGGTGGGTATTCACCTACAGGCAGATGCGCAGACACACACAGAGGGTGTCAAAGTCACAGTGTGAACCTTTGCCCTAATGTTTATCGTAAGTTTAATCAAAGGGTCTTTTCTTAGTCAAACTAGTTCAGACATCAATCTGAAAGAACTATAAATGCTTAAATACCATTTGAATGGTGATAGAAATACAAGAGGTGAACCAACAGCTGCTCTTTCACCCAGGGTTCCTTCAATTCCATCTTCAGCCCAGGTCCCACTCTGAATTCACTCCAAGTTAAATAAACATTTCTTAAAAGTATCTGGCCCCTTTCTTTTGGCAGTTCCAGTATTGTTTTATCTGCACAAACCATCAGTGCTAAGATCAGCATCCAGAATTTGGTGTGTTCTTTTTGCAGCTGAGAACACTTAGTCCTGATGGGAGCACTTCAGTAACTGAGCCCCATGACATCCGTGCTGCTGCTCTGAGACATTTCTCTTTTTCATTACCAATTGAGCGGTGAGATGCTGGCACAGGCTGCCCAGAGAGGCTGTCCCATCCCTGGAGCTGTTCAAGGCCAGGTTGGATGGGGCCCTGGGCAGCCTGGTCTAGTATTAAATGGGGAGGTTGGTAGTCCTTCCTGTGGCAGGGAGGTAGAAGCTCGATGACCTTGATGTCCCTTCCAACCCAAGCCATTCTTTAATTCTACAATACTATAATTCTTTGGGGCTTTTCTTTGAAGTATCCTGCAATATTTCTCGCCTTGTGTCAATATTTCAGATCAAGCCCTGCCAGCAGACAACATAACTCACATCCATCCATTACCCCACCCAGCCTCAAAACTCATGCAGAACATCACTCCTACACCCAAGACACACTGACCTCTAAAATGCCTCTGTGCCATGTCTGACATTGGCTTTTGCAGGCTTTTGGGCCTGGAAACAGCAGTATTTTATAAAATAACCTTTATCTATTAAAACTTTGTGCACTTTAGAACTGTTCATAGAGCTTTAAGAGATGAGATGCCTGAGTGTGTGTATGGGATTTTACTCCTCCTAGGCAGCATCCTCTTTATATCTCCTGTAGGAAGAAGGTTTTAAATGAAAAGATGGCAAAAGAAAACCAATACCCTGGGACTTTTGGTGGTACAAGACCTCTGGCACGTTGGCAAATGGAAGTCACATTTAATCATTGCAGGCATGCTAGAAATACAGCTTTAATTTGTTCCATTTAGAATTAGCAACCTTGACGGCTGTGAATACCTTTCCCTAGGGGTCTTAGCAGCAGGAGTGATCATTAAACTCAAACATGGCCAAGCTGAAACCTTCGGGTGAATCAACAGAGGCCCCTGATGTGGGCACATCACCCCGAGCACCGTGCCCAGAGGTGCGGGGCTCCGGGGCAGCACCCACCCTGACACCTACCTGCCTCGGGATGGACTGTAGGGCAGGGAAACAACGTTAGGGGGAGCTCCGCCACCTCGTCCAGTTCTTCAAGAGAGAGCGTTTGTGCCACTGGCTCCAGTTCTGGGAGAAACCGGCGTTTTTCCTATTAAATATCAAGCTGCTGTGACGGGGTAACGAGTTTTGCATGTCATAGGATCTGCTTGGGTGCGGGTATTTCCTCACCACAACGAATGGCAAATAGCGAATTCCACTCAAAGACAGTGGCCAATTGTCAACAAGGATTTTAGCATTTCTGACAAAAAGTCAGAAATGTCACAGAATTATAACTGCAGACTTTCCATCCCTCAGACCGATTTGCTAATGAGATCAATCCTGCTTCCAGGCTGTATGTATAGGTTGTATGACCACAAAGGCTTCCCACAGTAATTATCCCAGAAAACTTATTTTCATGTGTGCTTTAATGTGCAGAAAGTTTCCAT
This sequence comes from Coturnix japonica, assembly GCF_054131305.1. Lineage (NCBI taxonomy): Eukaryota > Metazoa > Chordata > Aves > Galliformes > Phasianidae > Coturnix > Coturnix japonica. The sequence goes on along the minus strand of NC_140664.1, from coordinate 124,363,296 downwards.
AAATAGTCACCAAAGAGTAAATGGAGGAAAAGTAAAATGAAATCTCTAATTCAAAAGAGATGAAATGAGTTTGAGTTATAGACCATAAATCACGGCATCATAGAATCAAAGAATGACTGGGTTTGAAGGGAACTTAAAGCCCATCCATCTCCACCTCCTACCATGGGCAGGGCTGCCCCCACCAGCTCAGGCTGCCCAGGGCCCCATCCAACCCAGCCCTGAGCTCCTCCAGGGATGGGGCACCCACAGCTCTCTGAGCAGCAGTGCCAGGGCCTCACAAGTGAAGAATTTCTCCTAACTTAAATCTTTCCTCTTTTAGGTTAACACCATTCCCCCTGTTCTATCACTATCAGACTTGTGCAAAAAGTCAGTCTCCCCCCTGTTTATAAGTTCCCTTCAAGTGCTGGAAGGAAAACAATTAGCTCTTCTTAGTGCAGTCACTTCCCTCACCCTGCTGACCACCCTTCTCTTGATGCAGTCCAGTACACCATTGGCCTTTCAGGCCACAAGCACACACACACTGACTCCTGTCCAGCTCTTCATCCACCAGAACCACCAAGTTCTTCTCTGCAGAGCTGCTCTCAATTATCTCTTCCCTCAGTCTGTACTGGTATCTGGAACAGGAGAGGGGCATGGCAAAGATGGGTGCTCAGGGAGGATGGAGGGGAGCAGGAGCATCTTGGTTATATTACATATTTCCAGCAAGATGAATTTTCACTTCATCTTGTTGTTATCTCATAAAAGTAGCCCACACAGGGTAAGTAATATTCATTATTATTGTATTATGAACTTTAGAAGAGTCATTAGTTCTCTGAAACAGGCTGAAGTATGAGCTCACTTAATTATCTGTTTCTGTGCCCATATCTGAACCAGTCTGAGGATGTCCCAATGGATGAAGTCATTTTAAGGAGAGATTTTTCTTCCTAGTGTGTTTCATTTGTAAGAAGTGAGGAATTCAGGCATCTCTAGGGAGAAGCACAAATGTTGCACTACTTTCACAACAAGCAAGTTGCTTGTCTATGTTCATACAGTCACAGAATACCAGAATCCTAGAATCTAGAATCATAGAATGGGTTGGGTTGGAAGGTACATCCACAACATTAGGCACCAGATCAGGCTGTCCAGGGCCCCATCCAACCTGTCCTTGAGCACCACCAGGGATGGGGCATCCACAGCCTCTCTATGCAGTCTGTTCCAGCACCTCACCACCTTCTCAGCCAAAAATTTCCTCATGACATCTCATCTAAATCTCCCTTGGTTTAGCTTTAAACAATTCTCCCTTGTTCTATCCCTATCTACCTTTGTTAAAAGTTGACTGAGCCAAAACCATGGTATCAGCACTCGGTGTCTTCAGGAGTAATGGTCTCACTTCTATGTCCCAGAGGATGCTCATCCTCCAAAGGAAGTTAGTATTTGAAGGGAGCAGGATGGGGCAGTCTGGCATAGCAAAAGTTACTTTTGTAATCTGCACCACGTCACTCCCAGTAGGAATGAGGCACTACCACACAGACATTCAGGTTTTTTGTCTCAGCATCTTCTGAATAAAGTCACCAGAGGTATCAAAGGTGCTGGAATACCTGTTCCTCCCTACTTTTTTTATGCCTGTGAGAATATGCAAGCAGATAAGTTATTGTTAGCAGAGGAAATTCCAAAGCAACAGCTATTGTCTGATAATTGCTCACTGGAATGGCCTTCCTTACAGGGCATGTGAGGTCACTTTCCCCTTCTTTGCCCAATTGCAGTTCCCTTGACCTGGAGATGTACACACAGAAAAATACCAAGTAGCACCAAGCTGGAAGCCCCCATTTTTGGCACTTTCTTCCATGTTCTTCTTTGCATCTTGCATAAAATAAAGTGGTTTTTTTTTTTCTTAGATTGCAATTATTTTATGAGTCACACGCTATATTAAGAAGCTTTTTTGTATGACCTCAAGAGTAAGTACCGTGTTTGTGTCAAAAAACTCAGAGGTTTTGGGAAAGGCAAAAGGCAGGTGGATAGAGAAACACACCAAACATGATTACACAAGTTTTCTTTAGGAGATCTGGATAAAAATATCCATAGCAACAGTCTGATTCTCCAGACAAGCATTCAGGTCAATAACTTTTCATGAGCATATTCTCTTATCACCTTAGTGAGCTTGTGCAAAATTATTCACATGCATAAACATTTATAGGATCAGTCCAAGGGTCATTTCACATCGCTCAGTATTTTTAGCCTGTCTGTTTCTTTGGTGGCATGCATTATTCACACATCGAGAAGCTAAATCAAAAGCATGGTGGTATTTTACTGGTTTTAAATCCTTTGGCTGAAAACCACAGGACAGCTTCCTTCCCAGGAGGATGTGTCATTAGAAAAGTTCTGCCTTATCTTTTCTCCCTCCACGTAGCCCAAAAAAATGTAAAGAATTTCAGATTCTTCTCATTTCCTTCTGGGACAGAGCAATCATGTGAGTGAGCGTACGGGGGAGATTCCTAGCGGTTAATTTACTGGCAATACCCACAGCCTGTCCAATGAAGTAGGAAGGAAGTATAGTTTGTCTCAATGGCAGTTTCTATTGTCAGAAATGTTTCACATGCAGAAATGTTCCTTGTGGCCATGAAAGTGCATCCTTGTGTTACTAAAAACAGGTTGGGAAATTACATGCAGAAAAATTAGGAAAAAAAAAAGAAAGGAAGAAAGAAAGGAATCCCAAAATAGCATAAAAGAACGAAGAAAACAAGTAAAGGAAATTCCGAATGAAGGTGGGAACCGCATCAGGAGCTAACATGACAAATGCAGCGTGCAGAAATAAACCAAGGCATAATAAAAGGTAGATTGACTGAAGTGCATTCTGCACAACTCATATCCTGCTGCATTATTTCCTGTCATTAATTACCCCATCTACATCAAAATAATATCAATCAGCCAATTGGAAGCGCTTCTTAATGAGCAAAATTTCGTACTCTGGGGTCAAGTTCCTTTTCCTTCATTTGTCTTCATTAGCAGCATCTCTCAAGGCTCTCCTGAAATAGAATGCAGTGAATTTGTCAGCAAGCTCTTAAAATTCTCTCTCAATAATGTTTAAAAATAAAACAGCGGGATTAGCCAAAGAACTATTAGAATGAAATGGAGGTTGTTATTGTTATTAGATATTACTGAAACTACATGTCTTACCTTCCTAATTATTTCCACCATCTCTATTATTGTCTGGGTGCTACTTTTCTCTGGCACTTCTGTGCTGAAGGATACAAAAATACCTTACAAGTTACAGCCTGGTCTGTAAGGTACAAACAGCACCATCGTTCCTTCCCTGGTTACTCATACTCGGTACACTGCAACCATGAAGTGTCACATCACAGTGCCCTATCCCGTCTTTCTACCCCAGGTAAGCTTGTTTTCTCTTTTTTCTTCCCAAGAACAAGGCAGGAAAATCAATTACCACTGGTATATCATGGCATCTACTAAAGATATAAAAGGAGACTGATGCAGCCATGGGACAGCCACAGAAGTGTCCTGGTTCTCCACAGCCCTCCCAGAGAATTCCCGTCTCCTCTAACCTTGCTGCCCTTGCAGAAGACTTAAAAAATAGCTATGAACAGAAGGTTTGGAGGCAGACAGAATGTGAAGTGTTACTGCATTCATTCTTTCTGGAAATCTCTTTGGCTTAATATTCTGGGAGCTGCTGGGGAAAGGAGAACGCAGCTCCTCAGAGAGTTCTTCTTTCCTCGTAGTTCAAAAGTTATGCTCTTGACTCACAGCTGGGAAACTATAACATAGCCTTATATTCCTTGCAAAGATTTTCATCAGAACCAGCTGTTTGGAATGGTTAACTTAATGGAGAAATTGCTGCTCTTTCGCAACAGCTTTTAGAAAGTGGTAAAGACATGTTCCTAATGAAGAGAGAAGTTTCTATTTTGTTGTTGTCCCATGGGGAGGCTGAAAGAGCAATGAGAAGATCCTGTAAAATCTCAGGTGATTTCCTCTGCACCTCCCATGCATGATGACACTTCTGCCTGTCAGCTCTCTGAGCTGGGTCTGGCTGGGATGGAGTTCACTTTCCCCACAGCAGCCCATACAATACTATGCTCCTCTCTTGTAGCTGGAACAGCACTGATACTGCACCAGTGTTTTGTCTATTGCTGAGCAGTGCTGGCACAGCATCAAGGCTCTCTCCAATACTCCCAGTGCCAGGAGGCTGTGTGTGGGCAGGAGCCATGGATGGGACATCACCAAGGCAGCTGATCTAAACCAAACTGAGGGATATTCCATACTCTGAGGGACGCAGTAAAAGCTGCTAAATAGGAATGTTATTAAAACGTCTGTTCTCCTATTCAACTGCTATGTGTGTTGAGGCTCTGCTTCCCAAGATGTGGCAGAGCATTTCTCTCTGACGAGAAGTAGAGAATAACTGTTTTCTCTCTGCTTCCACAGAGTCTTTGCTCACTTTTTTCTCTCTGTCCTTTGAGTGTGACAAGGTCTATGGCCTGGATGTTGATTACAGCTCTTCAGTGCCTGCAAGTGTTTCATAAACACTGGCAAGGAACAAATAAAAATGAAGCTGTAGCCCTGACTCACATCCTAGCAGACCTTTAACACTGGAAGATTTCAGGTGTATAATCATGAGGTCTGTTACCTGTCCCACAGCTCAATCACTTCTGCTATGCAAGATCTTCCAAGGATCTTGTGTGCTGGGGCAAGGAGATGCTGACTATGGTTGGTGACAGGACGCTGCATCCACAGGACCAGCTCCAGGGGAAGGAAAGCCCTCTGAAGGAACTGGGATGACAGCAAAACTGTGGGTGCACAGCCCTACCTGGAAGCTTCACCTCCTGGCCCAGCAGAGCAGGAAGGATTGTTTTGTTCTTTGTTAGTTTGTAAGAAGACTTAGCTAATACTGCTGAGTGGATCATTAGCAAACCAAATAGAAAAATTAATCATCATCATTTTGTTATCATTTTCCTAGAAAAAGATCAAGAGAATTCAATGTCAGGTTCTAGACAGAGAATTATTCCTGCAGGAAAACAGGCACCGAGCTACAAAACTAGACCCCGAAGATTAGGGCAGATCTTCATAAAGTAGGCTGGGACTTCTTTTAGAGAACTCTTCTAATAGTCATTTGGACAATTAGCTCATCTCTGATATTTCTAGATCTCTAGAGAGTCCCTGTAAAAGAAGAAAAACACTCGGGCCAACGGTTGGCCCCACAAAAAAAGCCAAATCAGCAACATTGTGAAGGCCACTAATGAGACAGCTATTATTGTTATTGATTTTCTGTGGAACATTGTCAGATTGTGTTGCCAAGCCTGATAAAAGGGATATAAGATTGAGTTTTATGTCTACTGCCAAATGTTCATGTACCTTGTCAGTCATTTATATGGGTGGAAAGATGATAAGTGATCTTTTGGGAACCTGTCCACGAGCAATTTATGAATTCCAATTAAAAACTTCTATTATAAACTCTCAGTATGCAATAGCAACTGCATATTAAATAGCAAACTTCATTTTATGATAATAATCTACCTTTCTCGCCATCATTTCTCCACTTTCCTGGGGAGTAGATGACAATAAAAGGCAAACGTGAGGATTTGTCACAACTTGTGCACCTCCCACTCAAATGAATAGCGTCTTCAGCAGAGAAGGTGGCCAGGTGAAGAAGAAAGCTAACTAGTGACAGCAGAACTTCTCCTTGTGAAGACTGTAAGCATCTGGTGATGTTGATCAAAGGTTATATTTCAGGCAATAGTTTCTCAACTATACTTTTGAGAGCTGATAGTAAATAAAGTAACAGGAAAGCAGGATAGGCAAGGAGTGAGAGATGATCCATGATATGCTTTATGGGATAAACAGAAAAAAAAGCTGGACTGCAAACAGCAAGGAGGTGTATCTTCTGGCCCTAAAAGATAGGCATCATTTTTTATAGAGATAAGATAATAAAAGAAGAGCTCAACCTCTATCTGAGTTCATGTTCAAGGGAAGATTCAGGACTATAGATAGATTGGGAGTATCCTTAGAGCTCAGGTAAGTTTAAGTAAGAGAGAACTGGCCTCTTCATCACTGAGTGATCTTTCAGGCAGGACTGAGAGCTTTCTGCTACAATTCCCACTCTTGTTTCTGTTATCGAAGGTTTACTACTGAAGTATTATAGAAAATCTTTCACCTTAGCAGTATTGCTTTGTCCCTTTCCTGCTCCTTTTATCACGTGTTCAAGACTAAAGGTAAAATGCCTTTCAGACTACATCAGTATGTGCATCACTTCTCCACAGTGCTCTCCCTGGGCTTCCTTCCTGGCATCTCTGGTTTACAGGTCAACGGCTGCTAATGAGAGGACCCTGCTTGGTACATGCTTAGCATATGGATAAAACAATTAAACCATTAGAAAACTGCAGCATGGGAGTGGGAAAGCTGATAGAAGACTGTGTTGTGCAAGATTTAGGGAAGCAATTTAACTGTAGGAAGGATGATCACAGGTCTCTGGCCTCTGAGAGCAGTCATCAGGTCAGTATCTGGGTGGGACTTCCAGAAGATTTCTTGGCAGTGTGGGGACATCTGATGGGTGCAGAAAAGCCAGATCACTGTTCCTGTGTGCACTGGGAAGTGCCGCATTAAGCTCATGAACTGGGTGAATGCAAACGTGGGAGACAAACAAACAAAAAAAGAGTGTAAACATATTATACAGAAATCCTCATGATTACAACACAATCTGAGGCTGGTTCCTGTCAGTGCTGGGGCCAGTTTAAACTCATCACAAGATCGGCTGATTCATTGAGTCAACAGAAGCATTGATCAGCAGGAACCAGCACGCCATGAATATTCAGGAGGCCCTAAAGTAAAATTTCTCTAATAAATGACACCACTCCTTCATTAAGTGTGGAAGTGTTTCATTGACAATGGCTGCACAAGCAGCTCCCACCCAGCCTCTGTGTGTGGCAGCGTCTGTTCACTGCTGCACTTGGGGCACAGACTGAAAACACCCAAAAAAATTGACAAGATTTTTGTCATTACTTGTCCCAAGAGAAAGCCATAACTAACCTTGGGAAAAGTGAAAATGAGCTGCTTGAAGATACAAAGTGGATAATCCTGCTATTTCCCCCCACTACCCAGGTTTGCTGTTGTGCCTCTCTACCCTTATCTTGCCTGCAGGTATCCGTGCTGGGCTCTGCTGGTGGGGGACCTTATGTGCACCCAGTCCCCAGTCAGCCTGATCCGATGCAGCTAGTTTGGCATATTCCTGCATGCAGAGAAACCTAATTGGATTCACTACCCCAACATTTGCATACACGAGCATCACCCGCAATGAAGTCGAGTTGCTCTTGTATAACTGTCCCCATTTTGTGGCTGGCCGTCAGACACCTACAGGGCTGATAGAAAACATTTGCTGGCAGAGGGACTGCTGCTTTCTGCTGCCGTTTCTTTGACAAACATTATCAAATCAGCCTTGAGCCTCAGCTACCTGTCACCGTGGTGACACGGATCTGCTTTGCCATTAAAAAGGGAAATTACCCTAAATTTATAGACAAATGTGAGCTAAAAAGGTATTGTTTCAGCAGCTTCGTATCCTAACTAAATTCTGAGGAAAGCAAAATACATTTTCCCCTAGGGTTTTGTCCTGTTTTAGTGCATGACGTGAGAAGCTGAGAGAACCATTTCATGTACGAGTTCAGGCAGCAGCACATCATCAAGCCAAATTTTTTGTCATCAGATATTCACAACTTTTGGCATTGTAAAGCAAATTATGAGCTCTGTAGCACAAACAAGATGCTGGATTCTGAATTAGGAGACTTTGGGGACTGAAGAAAATACTCTGGTTTCTAAAAGGTTTTTGGTTTTTTTGAATTTTTTTCTGTTTTTCTTTTGCTGGAAGACAAACATGGAGGAGGACACTCTAAGGAAACGGCTGTTAATTTCAGCACCTGGCAGTGTTATCATTATCAGTGGATGTCCCCTACAAGGTCGGTTCTGCTGACAGAAGAAGAAACAGAACATTTCTAAAACTGATAATGCAACCACATCTTAACCAAGAATTTGTTTTTAAAACAAGACTGATACTAAATTTAATGCTATTTTTCCTTTTGGTAGGTAACGTACATATTTTGTAAGCTAATATGTGTTTCCCTATCTCAAAAGTTACCAAGTGGGGATGTGCACTCTTTTACCACATAAGGGTTCTAGCTAAAAGAACAGCAGATCACAGATAAGGAACAAAAATGAAGTCATGAATGCCTGTGTGAATACTACAGATAATAAAAACAACAGAGCAGACACTCATTCAGCAAAGAGCCCTCTGCCTTGCAGAGCTGCATCCCCTGCGGCCCCGCGGGGCTCTGCTGATCATTAGAGAGAAGCGATCCTGGAGAGGCTCCGCTATGACAGCCACACCAACCGCGCTCTGAGGATCCTTTCCAGGGATGAGTGTGTTTGTGACAACCTCTGTGATAAGTGCAAAGCAGCCCCTATTCTCAGCCTCATTACGAATAGAACTTGTCATGGGGAAATAATGGGAAAGGTGGTGAGATACTGTCAAATGCCTGTCAAGGTAAAAGGCAAATGTCATCTCCCAGACAATGATGCTGTATTAAACATGCGCTGTGATAGAGTGCATTATGTAAAGGAGGTACAAGATGGACAGTTTGGCAGAATTACAGGTGCTTTGGACAGGCAGCTGACTGCCAGATTTCCTGGAGGGCAGGTATTTTACTAATTGATAGGAAATTCCAGTGAAGGAACCCATAGAGCACAGACCTAGCTGAAAATCTTGTTTGGCTGAAAAGATCTGCACAGAAACACAGGGTGACGTTGTGACTTCTGTGAGGAGGGACTTGGAGCAAGCCTGTTCCTTCTTCCTGCAGATACGTCAGGTTCAAAGGGAGAAGACACAGGGTGATGTTCTCACATTCTCACGCAGAACACCTCTTCTGATCAGCCCAGCTCAGCACAGCCCTAGCACTGGATTGTGCATCTGTGAAGCATGTTCAATAAATACCTTCTCAAGAAATCGCAGTATCATCGAATCATAGAATGGTTTGAGTTGGAAGGGATCCTTAAAGGTCATCTAGTCCAACTCCCCAGCAATGAACAGGGATGCCCACAGCTACATCAGATGCTCTGAGCCCTGTCCAGTCTGACCTTGGATATCTCCAAGGATGGAAAATCCACCACCTCTCTGGGCAACCTGTGCCAGTGCTACACCACTCTTGTGGTAAAAGATTTCTGCCTTATATCCAGTCTATTTCTCTTTTAGTTTGAAACCATTTCCCCTTGTACTTTCAATGTCCTCCTCACTACAGAAGAGCAGCGATGGCATAGTCAAATCTGGAAAGAAAATGAGGAACCTCATTAAAACGTTATAGGAAGTGCTTCATAAGGTGAAATCCAACCATGCTATTCTTCAAAACCTATTCTGGGATTTCCATAGACAAGAAGCACCATACCTATGCCAGGCATCCAGAGCCTACTTCAAAACTCTTAGACACAGAACCAGACTATCCGTCAGAGGAAGCACTGAGCTCCAGCTATTTGCCAAAATAAAATGTGTCAGGTGTCATCAGAAAAGTACGGGGTGGAGAGTAGGGGTGTGTGTGGGGGGGTAGTGGTTGTTAGTCATTACCTCTGAAAAATAAACAGCTTTGAAGAATAGAAGCACAGTTTCTCTGTGTGGAGCGTGGAGCTGGCATTTCCGAAGCAGGCAGCCTGCCCTCTGTGCTGCTGCAGGCAGCTGGGCTTGGTACAGCCTCCCCACAGCCCCATCATCTCCAGAGAATTCATGCTGTGGTGATAAAGAAGCTGTGAGTGCAGCCGTCTCCTCCCTCCCAGATAAGGATGACTAATGGCTCACTCAGCAGGGCCCTCGGTTTGGGAAGAGCCACTCTTAAGGGCTCACCATTACTAAGTCTGACTGAAGAAAATAACGTTTTCTGGGGCCTCATGGCCCAAGATGAATCAATTAATCCTCATCAGCTGCATTCAAAGTAGTGGATAGTTGGAGGTCTCCATGGCTCTGCGTGAAAGCCCCCTTTTATGCAATGTGAGCCACTGGGCATCCATGGTCTCTGGGAGATGGATGCCCACTCACTGCCACATGAAATCCCAGCCCGACTTGCTTGCAAGTCAGAAAAAGGTTGGAAAAGACCTCTAAGATCATCTAGTCCAACCATTTACCAATGTTGTCCACTAAACTATGCTCCTTAGTATCACATCTATGCATTCTTTAACCACCATGAGGGACAGTGACTTTACCACCTCCCTGGGCAGTCTGTTCCAGTGCCCAACCACTCTTTTGGAGTTTTTCCTAAGAACCAACCTGAATCTCCCACGGTGCAACCTGAGGCCATTCCCTCTCATTCTATTGCTGTTACCCATGAGAATAGGCCAACCCCCACCTCGCCACAACCTCCCTTCAGGAAGCTGAAGAAAGCCATAAGGCTTCCCTTGAACCTCCTCTTCTCCAGACTAAATGCCACTGAGCTGACTGAGCCCTGCTCTGCAGAAAGGAGCCAGGACCACATTCCCAGTGCACCAGCAAAGGGAAACAGCATTTTACATCATTTCCAATGGATCATGATAGCACAAATATTTTCCTCCCTGACTACAGGTGTTCCAAGATTACCTGCAGAACTGCAGCAACACTTAACTGCTGACACACTGTAAATATCATTAATTAAATAATAATCATCCTGAAAATCACGGGAGGAGACAAAAAGGTAAAGCTTGGGATGCTGTGAGAGAAGGATATTTTTACATAAGAGCTCTGGGAAAGTTTTGAAAAGCTACCTTGTGAGACTGCATGTCTTCCATAATCTGTCTGGCTCCAAGTGAAAGCAATATCAAGGATTAAGCCAACGGTAATTAAAATATATATATTTACATTCAGATTAAAACCTTATGAAACGGCCTACATAAAAAATAGATAAAACTGATTGCTCCACAAAGCCAATGCTACAAGAGGAGCGCTGCTGAGTCCATCTGCTCTTTGCATCACTGGAAAAAACAAATGCTGCCTTCTGCCTCTCAGTTACTGGTGCACACACAGCACAGGAAAGCAGCCCGGCTTTCAAACACATGGGTTCAGTTTGTAGCGTCTGTGGTGAAAAAATCTTCTCTTTTGTAAGCCAAGCAAATAGTCTCTGATGTCTACTAAAAGATAGCAGGCAGCCCCTCAATATATTGCTGCAGTTATGGCTCCAGTGCCACTTGTTTACAGAGCAGGAGGAAAAGGAGAGGCTGGCAGTGAAATGCAAAACCTTACAGGCGCCCATTTCCAGCCAGATCAGGTAGCTCCGTAATGGGCTGTATAAATCCAGCTGGTAACATCACCCACCTCTGGAGACAGGAGATACTCCCATGAGAAAAATGACGATCAAAACTGTGGTCTGACTTACCAGAGGCAGACAGCCCTCCGTTCTGTGCTTCTGTGGTTCTCTAATGCTTGTGGGTCCCTTCCAACCCAGAGTATTCTATAATTTTGTGATTCTATCTGTTAACCTGCTGCCACTGAGTCAGTAGAACTCCCCAGGCACAGTATTTCTTCAGAATCAAGGTCTTCTTTTCTTAACTATAACACTGTGCACTAGGAATCAAAAAAGCTCTTGTTACTCCAGAGGCAGAGTTTCTCCATGGGGATTTATATCCATTCCTAGAATCATACAATTGTTTGAGTTGGAAGGGACCCTGAAAAATCACCTAGTCCAACTTCCCTGCATGAACAGGGACACCTACAGCTCAGATCCCTGTCCAGCCTGACCACCCACCACCTCTCTGGGCAACATGTTCCACTGCCTCACCACCCTTATCATAAAATAATTCTCCCTCATATCCAATCTAAATCTCCCCTCTTTTAGTTTGAAACCATTTCCCCTTGTCCTATCACAACAGAGTCTGTCCTCTTCTTTCCTTTATTTTACCTGTAGATACTGAAAAGCTGCTATCGATCATCCACATGCGCTTACATATACTGCAGTAAATACTGATAATGGATAAATCTCATCAGTGTGGTAGTATGTTAAAGACAAAACGCTTGGGAATAGGGGGGATAAGTGGGAGGAGAGAGAAGGAGCAGGAGTCAGAGGGCTGCTCTGATTCACTCTTGTCCTGACAAAAAAAATCTTGGCACTACATCTTCAAAGTAAGGTTTTCAGTGATCAGACACCACTCCCGCATGTGCTTTGTCAGTTCCAGGAAAGCTGATGAGAGACTCTTTCTGAGAAAGCAGGTGGCCATGCTCCATCCAGCCCTTTGAAATCACCTAATGAGATCATTTCATCCAGTAGACGACTGAAGAGCCCACGCTGCGTGGCAGAGCAGTCTGAAAACGAAGGGCATTCAAGGTTTTGAAACCACGTCCTCCCTCATCTTGACGTGATTGAATCACTGACTAGACAGCGCCTGGCAAGCACTTGACAGCTCTGAAGACAAAGTGACCGGTCTGTCGGTCACCGGTCAGCAGGTGAAACGCAGAGCAGCTCAGGCGCTCTTGGGGAAAAAGCAGTGAGCCTTGTTTCCACTCTTGTCAGATCTGTGACAGATAGAAACTAGATTTCACTGCTGTGTTTGGCAGGAGATAAATTCAGTTTAGTGTAAGGTAGGAAATATGGAAAGTTCTCATGAATGCTGTTGGCTGCGAGCATGTGGCAGGGAACTGGGCAATGCTGCTCCTGTCCACAGGGAGCAATTGCTGTCCTGTGGAGGCACGCAACCCCAGCAAAGATCTCACACTTCATTATTTTAAAGTTTACATAATGTCACGCAGCAAATGTCCTCTCTGCAGTGTCAGGAGAGCTGTTCCTCCAGCTACTGATCTTCGCCCTGCCAGGATTTCTGAATATCATGTAACTCCAGGACACCTCCTGGGCTTGTAGGAAGGCAGCAAAGACTCAAAGCCTTTTCCTTATTCTTCACCTCCCACTCAGTAAGGAACAGTGCCATTGCTGGTAAAATAACCGCAAATTCAGATGCTGGATTCACAGCCCTTCCTTGGAGTCAGCCTTTGGCCAGGAAATTGGTGCTGCCGCTGCTGGCCACTGGCAGATGCTGTGTTCCATAAGCAATGCTCTCCTCAGAGCCCCCTTTCCTCTCTCTGTTTCATGGTACGATTTGGGGTGTGGAAAGCTGCTTTCTGTGCACACATACTAATTCAGGTGCAGAGAAGTTTGAGGTGGAGGTGTGTGCCTAAGGCACCATGGGGGAACTCCAACGGCAAGACCCTGGCTTTGACAAGAGTGGCTCAATACAGCAATGAATTCCCACTGAGCTACAGAGAATCAGATAACACAGCATAAATATGAGTTTAGGTTGCTGCACTGCAGTGAGGTACTGATTTATTTTGTTTTGACGAGGATGATGCTTTTGCTTCTTATGCAGAGAGTATAGGATTTACATTCATTTAAGAACAAGCAAGTCTAGAAATGCTGTTTGGAATCGTGTTACTCAAGGTAGAGTTAGAAGCTCAAGAGCAGAGAACAGAGACCAGAGGAGACGACAATATCCCTAGGTTCTGTCTCTTGCAGTCACATAGCCCAGATAATGCCATCCCCTCTAGATGCTGGCTCCTTTCTTGGCTAAATAGCAAATGAAGAGAATGAAGAAAAAGTCTTTTCTTCCTCAGTGTTTCCCCATCTGCAGGCAGTGACAGTAGCTTACTGAACATCCCGCAGATGTGCAGGTCAATGACAGCCCCTTTCCAGAAGTAACATATTCTTCTACAAATTGCACTATGTTTAAAAGAGATTTGTACAAATATTTACTTCACATACTCTGAACATCACTGCATATTACCCCAGCATGATGAAATAATGGCATGGATCTGTTTAGACTGGGCTTTTCCCTTGTGGGATGCTCATTCACATCTGTGTAGAAACCATCCCAAATCACAGTGTAAAGCTTTTTGACGCTTCCCTCCCATAGAGGACAGCAGCAAGGTAAAGACCTGAGCCACCCCTTGCCTGAATCCGCTGTGGCACGTAAGCAGTTGCAAACCAGGCATCCGTCCTTGGCAGCCTTGGTAGGCACTGGGGTGGACACGAGTTTTTGTTCCCACTCTGCAAAGCTTCCCTGAAGAGCTCAAGGACGTGCTTTAAATTCCCTTCTCCAGCACCTTATTTGGTAGTCCATAAATAGCTCCTCTCCAAACACTGCGCTGAAAGCCCAAAGTCATGAGCAAGGAGTAAAACTATTTTAGTGCGTAAGCATTTTATTGTATTTGTGGAGGCCAAAAGCTTCAGTGCGCTATTCAGCATTAAATAAAGTTAATAATAATAGAAGTATTCAAAAAATGCCATTTCATTCCCAAGATTCCCCTAAAACAGGTCTGCCTTCATTCAGCCATCAAAAACATACCTATAGAGCACAAAAGGTTGTGAGTAAAGCAAGGATGAGCTGAGCCACAGCAGCTCTACATGCTTTTATAAGTTAATTTGGAGATCACGGCCAGGGACTTCATATTCTAATACCTAAATATAGAGTTGTACGCGCTCACCATGCCTGAATTTTCAGGGGCTTTTCTGTTCAGAGCTGGAATATGATCAGTGACTTTAAAAAAAATCAGTCCCTTGGTGATGTCTAATTTTGGGTATCCAAAAGTAAATGCATTTGAGAGCACAGTTATGGAAATATTGAGATTTGTTTTCTTTTACGTGTCATTTCATGGGATGGCCTGGTTCCTTGAATATGAACGCAAGACCTAATCTTCCTTAATTAATATTATGTAATATTTATAAATACTGTGGAAATACATGCCAGTAGCAACCTGTTTATCACATTCTGTTCATTCAGAACCTCCTCACAGTAACACGAAGCCGATTTCCTGACGTTAAGGCAAAGCTTTTCCTTTCAGAGATGGAGGTAGGACTCAATGAGTTTCCCTCCTTTGGCTGCACTCCTCTAGAGAGAAAGAAAAACGCTTTGCTTCCCGAAGACTATTCAACTGTGCCAGCATGAATTTGTATTGACAGCCTCTCTCAGTCCAAGCCATGCATCAGCTACTGGGGTGCACTTCTCTGCACATGCCTGTGCGATTCTGTTCTTCAACAATGTGCAACTGATTAGCGCTAATAGCAGTAATTTGAAGTCATTAGATAATAATCCATAGATTATAGCAGAACAATATATCTGTCGTCAGCTTGCTGCTTGGATCCAAAAATGCTGGCTGCTCTTTTTAGCCTGCTCAGTCTGACCCCTCTGCAACATGGCTGCCGTACTCAGCCCCCAACCCAGCCAAACTCTGACATGTGTTTACCCTTCCACAAGGGAGTGCTTCTTTTAAATAATGCAACCTGTGTGACTGGCTCTGCCTCTCGATTCTCCCCTGATAAAACGCTCATTATGTTAAGATGAAGCTGTGTCCCTCAAGTTCTTTGCCAGTTTCAGGCAATTAGATTTTCAGCTTGATCTGTAACTCTTGATGCTTTGACCAATTACTCAAACATGATGACATTTTTCTTCCTTCTGTAATGCCTGTTTCTAGCTATTTCCAGACATCTCACTACTTTTGTCTAATCATGCACTCACACATGATTCAGGAAATGAAAACAGGCACGTGAGATACAACCCCTACAGATCTGAGGAAGACATTCAGATGGCACCAATGGCACTTCTCCAGCTGAAGATTACATGTACCTCCAGCTCCAGATTAGCATGTAAACTGCCCCTGCCTCCTCTTCCTGAACTTTATCTCATGACACCCATACCTAAGATGCAAATAACAACTCAGATTCGCTTATAAAATGGTAGTAAGAAGACAGATTAAAAAAAAAAATCAATTTTTCCCTGTTTTGGGATAGAAGAGAGTCTTGCTTTCAGTGAGAAAATGGCTCCAGAATAGCAGTCACAAAAGACCAGGCTTCCAGACATGGGGTCCCATCTGTAGGGGCAGGGGAAGCAATGCTGGCAGCCATCTGACAACCAGTTTAGAAAAGGGAACCCCTCCAGGCTGATGTGGAAGTGATGGGTAAAGAGATTATCTTTGCTGTAGAAATATTAATAGCTCATTTGCAAATTTCTACCCGAATCTATTCACTTCAAAAGCTCAGCTTGGGGACTGAGAGAGAGGTTTTTCAACAAAACATTAGTCTCAATTAAGTAAATATAACCAAGATAAATGAGCTAAAAAAAAAAAAAAAAAGAAAAAAGAAAAAACAGATAAAACTGTTGAGGTCATTAAATCCATAAAGCAAAGATGCTGAAACTTGGAAGTCATGCCAAAATAACCCTGCCAGTACTCCAAGGCAGGGTCAGGAAGGGATAGTGGGGCTCTCACAGGCCAGGGATGCTGAGTAGCCAGATGCTGCTGACACAGACAGTCAACATCCAGGGCAGCCCACAGCAAGCACTGTGCACTAAGGTGGGAAGGAATTTTAATGAGCAATTTCAGTCTCATATGTGCTACGAAAAAAGCACCTGGCACCATTCCCAATATTAACAAAAAGATGTGCCCTCCAGGCTAGAGGCTTGGTTGCAGCATACTTGGGGGGAGGGGAATAGATGAAAAGATACTATAGTATGGTTTCATACTTTCTTTCTTTGATTCCCCAGGCCTGACCATACAGGAGGCTGCCTTTGGGCCTCTGAGGCCTCGTGCTGCTGAGCTTGGTCCTCTTGTGACAGAGGTTTTGAGCCCAGCCACAGTGCTGGGGAACACCACCTTGCACCAGCTGTTATCACCACAGCTTGTTAAAGGGAATGATTCCCCACCACAGGGCTGCTTGTTTTCATCTGATCATTTTCATTATTTCTAACCAGTCTCCTACAGCATCCTGCAAGAAACTCAAAGATTGGCCACAGTGGTGATGTAGGCACGCACAGCTCTCACATTCAGCTGAAGAAAGCCCAGTTCAGTGGCAGAGGGCTCTGTGTTATGCTGAATGTGCCTCTCATGGGGCCCTGCTGTCAGTGTGCAGCGGTCCTGAGCCAGCAGGAGCATGATCAGGATGTTGGACAGGCACCAAAAACCTCACAGACCGCCCTTCCAGAATAAACAGGAGCACTTGATTACATCGATCAAATCTTCCAAAGGAAAAATATGCAAACTCCATCTTTTCCCCCACAAACCTGTGACATGTTTCTTCCTATTCACAGAGGGTCTCATTATATTTTAAAACACAGGGCAAATCATTCCTAGAAAAGATTTTAAGCTACTGGATTTTTTCCTGTTTCCCCCCAGGAAGATACAAAAATCTTCACTATGTTCCACATCAGTGGCTTCTCTCAGGTTTTCCGCTTAAAAATCAAAAAGGTAGAACTTGACTTGGGCAGGTTGTTTCTGTTATTTATCTGTGCCTTTTCACGCAAACAAAAATGGGTTATTCTCACCACGGGGTTGTCAGGCCATGTTGAATTCACCTTTGAAGCTTTACCCCATTTATTCACTTTAAAATACATTTCCGGCTGGAATTGCCCACACAGAAGAGAAACTCTGAAAGTGTCAGTAAGACCCAGAGGAGGTTATTATCTGTGATGATGCAATTAAATACTATATTATAAAGGGTACGTAAGGTGAAATTGAACTGAGGTGGTCTGGGAAGTTTATGACTTATTTCCTCACAACTGAATATATGACCTTGAAACTGCAGCATTTCTTTACCAAAGTTTTCACATGTAATATTAATAGGAAACTTCAGTGGCTTCAGTGACAGACTTGTCAAGGATCCCCAGTGACCACATTCCTTGTTGTCTTTCTGCTTCATTACATGTGGCAAGCATGAGAAAGATGAAAAGAGTGAATGAGAATTTGATTGCTTTGAAAAGAAACATGTACTTCTCCTGTACAATTTTAATGTTCTAATTTATATGGAATCACTTTCTGGGGTATTTGGCTTTTAGCCCGAACAAGACAACAATAAAAGTATTAAGAAGGAATGTCATAGATAGTTATTTTAATGTTAATAAATATATAAATATTTATATATACAAATAAATATATAATTAATCCCCAGTCCCAGGCAAGATGGGACAGAACAGGATGGGATGGAGCCATGCTGGGGAACAGGGCTCAGCCCTGTGATTGCTGCAGCAGCTGTGAGGGTCCCCAGTTCCTGTGTAGGTGATATTTTCAGGGGGGCACACTATTTCTGCAGCCACAATGAATGATGTGTGGCCTCTCCTGGACCAAAGTCAGCCTTGGAACCTTCATGTTTCTGAAAGCCTTGGTAAATTAGGAGTGAATCTTTTTAGTTTTCTCTAAAAGCACACGGCAAACACAGAAAGTGCATTCACAGCTGCACCGCCTCCAATCTCCTCAGCCCTCTAACACCTTCTTGTATAAGCAGTGAACATCTGCTTTGCATAACTACTCCAAGTCCTGAACCTCAACAACTTCTGGTACAAAGGCTCTCAGACTACCACCAAGGGCAAGAGGTGGGTTTCTGGAAGCTCTCCTCCACTGGGGACCACTGGTTTTGTCTCACAGAAATGACTTATCTCCCCTCTGCCTGATGACTCAAGGTGTTTCAGTTGGAAAGGATGCATTAAAAACCTCAGCAAACAGAAAATGAGCAATAATTTCTCCTTCACAATAATAAAATCAACCGGCATTTCCAAAAATACTCACCTCATTTATACATTAATTACAAGGCAAAAACTGCTCTGGAATTATCACTTTTTGTAGGGAACTGTCTTAACTTTACAGATATGAGAACAAAGCAGCTATTTTTGTTATCATGAAAGAAAACCTCATACATCCTTCAACCCGCCCGTATTTCAGAGCCCACTTGAAGCAGGGCAGCAGCTGTGGCTGCTCCTCAGAGTCAGCTGGAAACAAGGATGATGAATTGCATGTACGCCTGCCTGTCTCCCCCCTCCTCCAAAAGCCAATCTCTTGGACGAGGCTAGATGCTAACAGGGATGCACAGGACCACCTGCTCTCCCTGAGCTACATAATGCGATCTCTGAGCCCAGATGTGGCTGAATATTTAGTGAATTCAGCTTCAGAGAAGGCAGCTAAGGCCAGCAGGGTGTCATGGAGCAGGCTGCAGGAGAGGGTCATTTATTTCCCAGTTGCCAGACTACTGCAGGTCTCTTCAAAATGTGCCTTTTGCCTTTCTGCCTACCAAACATCAGAGATAAAAAGCTGCTGTACACAGCACAGCAACCCCTCTGGCTCAGACTGATTTGCTTTCAGGAGCCTGGGAAGCAGCAGCCACAGCAGGGAAGACGCTGGTAGTGTGACTAGGAAACCTCTGGCTTCTTTACAAAGCTGCCCTTCTCCAGGCTCCAGAGTGAATTAATCAAGCAGGCTGGTCAGTTAATGGGACATATTATCCCAAGTATGCCTAAATCCAGTTCGCACATAAAAGTTTTGGAGCCCTCTCACCCCGCTGCATCACACCAGCACTTTGCAGTTGGTGTTCATGGACTATTATTGGGAAAATCACTCAAGAACCAAGTTTATAGGCCAAGCTAAAGTCACATCTCTGTAATAAACAACCTTCCGACACAACTGCTTTATTTCTTCCCAGATAAAAGAAAATCTCCATTTTACAGCTGCCTCTTGTTTCCTGCTTTGTACCCAATTATCAGCCCAGCGAGCCAACTTTCCACTTACTCCATTACTCTGCATCACGAACATTGTGCTCTGATCTGAAAAGTTGCCAAGTGCTCTGAAAAGCTATTGCACTCCCCTTGTACACCATAACATTAATATCCTCAAACAATTCCCCTACATTAATGAGTTATGACCTTTCTTCCTACCACTGCAATTGCTTTCCTGTCTTCTGCCCCTGCCTCAGAGTTGACTTCCCATCACTTGTTTATTCCTCCCGTTAGTTAAGAACACATTGAAAGAATTTCCTAATCATATTAATTATAAATTCACATCTATAATTTTCCCAAATGCTTGTATTTTCCAATCATTAAGGTTTTCTTTCAAATAACAGATAGAAAGTATCAAGCACTGCTCCTGCATCCAAAGTTATAGCTGCAAATCACACTGTGTCATTATATCCCGTAATAAGAACACATAAGGATTTGTCTGATTGAAACTGGTGAATAAAATGTAACTTTCTGTACGTGTCAGAATGGATGCCCTAAGCAAAGGCAGAGAAAACTGCTATGAATGTGGTTCTCAGAACAGGCTCAGGAGCAGCTGAAATTGCCAAACATTTTGGTTTTGCATCTTCATTTAAAAGCAAAAACAAATTCTGAAAGTGGATGGAACCAGTTTCTACATGCAGTTCAGCTTAAATCAACCAGGCATCCCTTTTTATTCCTGCATCCTCACACTTGGTTGATCCACCAGGTAAGTGAAGCAGCAATCAGAGGCTGGTGGCGAGAGGCAAAGTGCTGGTGGGAGCCAACTTGCCAATACAGGCAGGTGGAGATGGGGACAGACAGCATCTTGGGCTGGGCCAGAGGAACCACATATGTCTCCTCCATGCCCAGACCCAGTCACAACACTCCTGAAATGAGATGCTTCCTTTAATCAGAGAACACAAAGGCAGCTGAGAATGCTGTATGTGAAGCATGGTATTCCTGCATACAGCTGCCATGCAAGGCCCAGCAGCCTGGGTGATCCAAGTATCACAAAACAGCTATTTTCATGGGAGTATTTGCATAAGCCACAACACAGAAGGGCTTCTTACCCTTAGCAATGGCCCACCTCTGCATCCTCACATCAGCACTGGGAATTTTGCTTACCCCCTCAGACCCGAAGCAAGCAGAGTACAGGGCAGCAGGATTAGGATTGTGGGGACACAGTTGAGTGCACCCTGTGGTTATAGGATTTGATGTATTTTGTTGGGTAAATGAAAGCAGAGCAGAGAAAGTAGGTATGAGGATGCAAATTTGGTGCAAGGTTGGTTGGAGAAGCTGAGCTCAGAAGGTTCAGGAGGGAGTAGATGAGGCGAGGAACAGCACAGAAGAATGTGGAAAAGGGAGAGGGAAAGAAAAAAAGCACATGAGGTGTTTTCTGCTGCTCCGTAGTAGTGTTGCAGCCTGCACATTCTATCTCAGTCTTGCAAAAACACTCATGTAAGTCAGCACAAATCCTCACGGTTTGTCTAATCTGAGCAACGACATGTCTGTCAAGCTACATAAAAGCCAATAGGCAATAGCCACTCCTCACACAGGACGCCATCAAGTAAGCAACCAGAGCTGCATCTGCACTCTCATTTTGCAGCAGGGCACCACCAAGCCCAGGTGAGCCCACCAAGCAGGGCTCTGCCAAGCTCAGGTACTGGCCCCAGGGTGACATCCTAGCAGACCTCAGGGGCTGTGAGGTGCTACTGTGGTGGGGTGACTGAGATAGCAGGAAATTGGGGAAGGTGCACCTGACTGAGGCACAGGAAGAGCTGGACCAATGCTCCTATCACTTCTGTAGCTGCTGTTTCAAGCCCTGACACCCGAGGCCTAGTGCCCTACCCCACCTGAGCCTGCAGACTGCCCAGTACTGCAAGGATGCACTGATCTTCTCTGTATGGATTAAGCTGAAATGTATGTCCTCTACATGCAGACATGCTACATATATCGTGCATATGTACAGATTTACTCACATTCTCTGTCTCTCAAAACTGAACAGAGCACCCTGGAAACCTTCATCATCAGGAAAAGGTCTTAAAGCATAATTAGACTGACAAAGTACAACACTCATCCCACATTAAACACCATTTCTGAGGTTCAGAAATTTTTTCAATGCATTTTTCTTCCTCTACCTCAGAATTATTGCCAAATAGGAAAGGAAGGGAAGAGGAAAAAAATAACAAAATAAAAACCAAGAGCTGCTGTTTCCCTGGTGCCTGGCTTAGTCACAGCAGGAATTTACACAGCTCCACTTCTTTAGTAGGATTTTCAGGCTGGAAGTGGCCTGTGTTAGAGTCATGGGCCTGTCTACATCAATTGTAAGAGGTCACAATTCCAGTCTTAGGCTTTTACTCATCATCAGCCACATCATGTCCAGCTTCTGACTATTCACCAGATCTAATTTTTGCTGCTTTCTTTCCCTTTTCGCCTTCTATATGTTCAAGTCTGATTTAAAAATAGCTCTTCTCTTTTGTGTCATTCACTTATGAAATCCGGGAGGAGGGCAGAAAAAGAATAAAGCATTCCCTAATCAATTTTAACAAAAAGAAAAGCTGCAAAAATTACCACTTTCAAGTTTCCTGAGGAAGATAACAGCTTATCAATTACCAGCATGTTTCTACATATATATACGCTTCTTCTGCCCTTAGGTCGAGTTACAAGAATGAAACTATGTCTTCTGGTTTTCCTTTTCACTGAAAATTGTTACATTTAGGACTGACGGTAATTTGTGAAGCCCCACGGTCTGATGGCCAGAAGTAGAGTTAATAACAATGCAGTTCTCAGAACTTCAGTATGAACATTTCAAAGGACACCTGGTTACAGGAGAGGAATAAAACTCAACTTGCAGTCCAAACAGGCATCCTCAAAGGAACTTACCTGTACCAACCACAGAATTCCTATTACAAGACGTGTTTATTTTATACAATATGATTCTCGTATTTTGCATTGTAATAGAGACTTAAATTTACTCTACAAAGATTGATTTTGAATTTTTGAATTGAATGGCTTCATGATAATGTGCGATGGTGAAAGGTTTCAATGCGTCACACAAACATCTGTCCTGCGAACAAAAAAGTCATCTAAGTGGTCTCAGTGTCATTCCAAACACTGCCGCTATGTACCTTATTTCTTCTCCACATTTATCTCCTTATCCTGTAAAAACAGATCTACAAACCACATCATCACTACCAACATCTGCAGCTGTCAAAATAGGGGAAATTACAAGAAAAAAAATACAACAAAAGGAAAAAAGGAAAGGAGATGCAGTGTCTGCAGCAGGGAAATTAGGAACGTGGGACTGGGCAAAATTGTCTCTGGGCAATTGGAGGCCATCAGATAATTAAGTTGCTTTCATAAACTGATCAAAAAACAAATTAAGGAGACTGCTCATCAGGGGAGAGTTAAGGGACAGCGGGGGTTAGAGATAGATGCTCATTTCTGTATTCTTGGCCCTTTCCACATGGATGCTGTAGCCATAGGGCACAATAACTTGTCAGATTCAGCTGTACCACGACTTTCAGGATATTCCATCTATACAGATTTTGATCTATGATTCAGATCAGGCAATTAGAACAGGGAACAACATCTCATCACAAATGATGTGACTTTTGTGACCTGACCAAAAACTTATCCAGAAGCAATCACCACCAGGGGAGGAAGCAGACCCACTCTAAGCTTGGCACAACAAGCCAACTGCTCACAGAAGGCAAATTTCATTTTGGACGGAATTAAGAAAAGAAATGTAGTTTGTATTTCTTCATTTCCCACTGTCAGCTGTCAGCTGTGCCTTGCGGAAATGAGTAACAATTTACGATGCCGGGCACTAGAGATGTTAGTAGCCTCTGAAGTAGTTTTCATCGAGCCTTCCTGGTGGATCTGCACAGTGCTGGGAAGGTCACTTGGCACTTGAGATCGTCTGGTTCAGCTCTGCTTGTGGAAAAGAGCTTGGCTGCATATTAGGTTCACATCACCTTTAGCAAAGCAATTCTGCAGATAATTGTGTCTGCTTTCTGTTTAGATACGTTTGAGAGAGAAGAGACTTGTGCTTATAGCCATCTCCCTTCACAACACAAATGAATAAAGAAATTTAGAGCTTTACCACCGATGATGAAGGGGCAGGAGGAAAACAGGTTCGGATTTGAAAGTTAATTTGAACAGCTGAAAAATATAACAACTTTCTGCTTTTTATAAAAGAACACGAGGGCTGCCTTTCAGCATCCAATGTAAATTCAGACAATTCAACACACTGCTTTGATCACAAATAAAATGCAGTGGTAGGAATACTTACAAACACAGTAGTATATTACAGTATCTGATAATTTGCCAAAACCTCCACATATTTCTAAACTTCTGAGAGTGAGTGAGGAAACTGGAGAATGACAGAGCCGATTATCGCCTTGTGAAAGCACATCCCCACATTGCATAACGACCCTTTGTTCATTGCCTATTTAAAAACCTCAGGGAAGAACCTTACAAACTTCTGCTCAGTACACAACTCTGGTCAACTCCGGGAGATGCGCAACTCACTTTTTTTGGAGTGTATTAATTCCAGCAAAATCTCTTATCAAAAGATGTAAAAAATGATAAATCATTCAGAACAATAACATCACTTGCAAGAACAAACACAGCTTCTACTGGTTACTGTTCTTGTGTGCCCCAGGCATGCTTGTTACATATGCTAAGTGACAATGCTTGTGGCTACCATTCCCAATATCATGTTTTCCTTTCCCAATTTACACTTATTCAAAGCATTGCTTATTCAACAACAGTTGCATAAGATGCAATTCAAGCATTCATTATCAACCTCTCAAAAACAATAAAACACATCAAATTAGCCACTGACATGCTTTGTACTAGCAAAGCAATTTGCAGATCCTCCATGAAATATTAGCACGATTACTTGACAGCATTATGGCCGCTCTGGCTGACACTGCTGCACACAAGGTCTTGGTCACATGAACTCACAGTGGCTGTCGTGTAATGGAGAGATCTTTGGGCAAAAAGACAAGCTCATTTGCATTTATTTCCCCTCATTTCTGCAAAGTGGAGCACACACCATCCGACTGAACTGCAGGAGATACCACAGAGGCAATATCAGCAATAGCTGAGACCACCAGTTTCCACTGGTGGTGTCCATCACTCCAAACTCACTGTGTCATTGGTTCGGCTGACCCATTCCACATGCTAAGCCGCCAATATTTCCACTCAATGACTGCCTTCAGGATAAGCCCCTTCCATCACTCACTGATAGCGGAGAATGTTGCTTTCCTCACTATTTTTTATTTTCCTCTTTTACAACTTTCTCTGCAGGACAGGCTGCTTCTCAGTGGAGCCCACTCCACATCTACCCAGTGCTATGCCAAATTACCAAGAAGTAAATTCAGTCTGTAATTTAGCTTGAAAGGTAATGGCAACAAATCAGTATTACAAATAATCTGCTTTCCCATTAACAGCGATTTCATAATTACAATATATAAGTTTCTTCCTATTGCCTTTTCCACGTCCTTGAAATAGTCATTTTCACTTCACCGCACTTGCTGAGAATTTGCAGCAAGCAGAAAAAGTTCATCCCTTCCAATGGTACTGGCAGCCAACATCAGATACGATGAGCTCACTCAGTGTGCTGCTGCAGTCTGCATGCCTCATACTCCTACTAGCAGGTAGGTTCTACCACTCTGCCAACTCTGAAAGGGATTTTTTTTCTGGCTGACCATTGCCTTTGGTGAACATTATTCCATATTCTGTTTTGTATGGCCACCATGAAGAGATGATCAAGGTGTAACAGCATGCTCAGGAGGAACAGCTGTCGAATGTCAAAGCAGTACCTGCTCACTCTGCAAAGTCTGTCGTCAGTGTCAGCAGCACAGCAGCCACTGCTCTGTCCTCTCAGCAGCATTAAATGATCAGAACTCAAACCAGAAGGGCTGAGACATCAGCAGGGGTAGCACAGAGAGCAAAAGGATCAGCAGAAAATGTACACAAGCATTAGAAAAGATATTCTAAGGCCACAAAAGTTTCTCTACCAAGACGAATAAGTTTATTCTATTATAGCCATTTCTGTTGCCTTGAAATAATAGACTTGAGAAAAATTCCCCACGTTGCATTGGATTCCAGTTTAAGCATGAACTCACTGTAATGTCCTTTTAGCAAACCAAACAATCCAGGGGTCTAGGTAGGGCATAAACAGAAATCAGCACTCAGCTCAGGTCCGACCTGGCAGTCAGCAAAAATTAACCATGGTAAAACAAGGACTTAAACTGTAGAACAAGAAGCATTAAGTGGTGTAACAAGCATGTCCCTATGCTTTGTGAAACCTAGTCCATTTGCATTGGTTCAGGAGTTTGCATTCTGCTCCTTTTATGCTTGCATTTAAGGAAAAGGAATAACAGAATGATTGCTTTTAGCATGCAAAGATAACCAGAAACTGAAAAAGATACGAGGCCTGGGAGAAAGCAGGGTTGTGTGGGCTCTGTTTATCAGCCTGAGTGACAGACGTTTGAAAAGATGCTGCTTGGTCATTTCAATATTAAGCTATGAGACAAACTGTTTATACTATTCGTTTTTCCCATGAATACTGTAATCTGCTTTTCCTTATCCCAAAACTCACTACAAACTCCATATTGTACATGACAGACTAAAACATGAGCGAGTGAGTACTGCATAGAAGACGATGGTATTATTTGTGTTCTTGAATGAAAGAATTACCATTTGTTTTTATTAAGGCAAAATTGATTAAGATTTACAATATGAGAAGCTATGAATTAATGCAGTGTTTCTCTGACAAGAAACATTATGTATTTCTGTGGATTCCATGCATCAGTGAACATGGAAGTTTCCTACTTAAATGAATTCTAGTCAAGTTTCTATTAATAAGGTTTCCTAAACCTGAGATCGTAAAAGGTTCTTATGACATTACAAACACTTCTGACAGCCTTTCATTCAGTGCCCTTCTGCAAACTCCTGTTAGGAATGCCATCTCGTGGTTAAAAGCTGTATATAACGACTCCAGGTAAACATCAACACATTTTCATTGCAAAACACCATTGACGCAGAAATGAGCTATTCCTCCACGACCTTTCAAACTGTACAGTCTATTAACTATTTATTCACCTATTACTAACCATTACAAATGAAAATGCCTGTGAATATGGATTTTCCTTCCCCATCTGTATACAATGCTCATTAATTATGCTGAGAACAGTCACGTCATTAGGAGACAGTATGCATTTATTAGCATTTTAAACACTTTAAACAGAACTAGGTTGCTACATGTGCTTAGCAAAACGTCCACTCCATGCCTTGTCTATTCAGGTGAAATTTAGTGAATTAGTTTGAAATGTAAGAAAATTCAAGCATTTTTCTCAAAACGCTTCTAAAGAAGAACCCTTTGAACATTCTACCTTCTCTAAGCTTCATGGAATCTCCTTGGTTGATATACAGAAGGCTAAGTAGAACTACCAAATTGAAACACTGCACATTCCAATTTGTTCTATACAGATCTTACTGTGAGCTGGACATGAATTGAAAATGGCTGTTGGATCACAAATTGCTCACAAAAGCACAGAGAAATGACAAGTAAACAAGAATAGAAAGAAGGGGTCCAAAAGCATCTAATAATCCTTAAGAGATCTGTGACTCAGAAAAGCTTATAAAAACAAATAATCAATAGCCACATTCAATACAGCTGACATTTTTGTAGACAATTCCCTGCTAGCTATGCTCACGTAATTTTCATAATAAAAGTATGTATTGCACAAATCATCACAACACGCATCGTATAATGAAATTTAAAACTAATGAGCCATATCCTAATAGCCATAAGTCAAGTCAGGATGTGCATTAGTAGACCATTTGCAATCCTCTAGTGACAGATAGCACAAGGCTAAACATATCCAGAAGCCCATTTATAGCACAGTTTGTTCTGCATACCGATAACACTAACAGAGATACGAAATGAGTTTGCAACCTCTAACACTCAGCCAGGCCTCCATGAAACATCAGTCATGCTGCTGCTGCCTTGTAGGCCACTCCTGGGACAGCTCAGAAGGACTGTTGTGATCACTGAGATTGACCTCTTGCTTAACATGGATCTGGTTTCCTTGAGTTAGTCCTCTATCAAACCCCATCTTTTCAGAAATTCATGCAGTACTTGCAGCCTAGAGAAACCTTTTCTGTTGCAGTAGGTGATTGCGGGGACCCAGTTGTACAGGATAGTTCTCCCTATTACCTCTATATGCATATGCTTGCTTGAATACGGAGCTATGCTTAGAACAAGGTCAGTATGACCTTGAAGAAGTAGTAAACAAGTTTTCAGGAGTTGATCAAGAAATAGAACAATGGAGAAGAGATCATTAAGGAGATTGCTGATGTGGCGTGTTGCTTGAGCCCCCAATCAGTTTATATTGTAAATATATTGATTTATATATTATTTATATAATATAAAGATTGTATCTCAGACCAGTCAGGGATTGACGAATGCACTAAGGGGCTATAAGAATAGATGTGTTGCTACAATAAATGCTTTTACTTTCAAGAAGTAAAAACATCGGCACTACAAACTGTTCCTTGTTACATCTGCCTTTCAGATTTTACATGTAGTATTAGTGTTCAGAAAAGCTAAACGACAGAAACTAGTAGCTTAAATAGAGCTATGCTATTACAAAGTTGTAAGTATGCATATATACACATCTCAACCATTCTCCATAAACCCAGTTTATATTTGTTTAGACTGCAACATCTTATCTTTAAGCAAATAGGAGCAAACACGTACACTAATCCCAAACAGCTTTGAGAATCCTACTGACCATCAGAATGCACACATGCTTCTGTGCACCATTAGTGCATTATTTTTTCTTAAAGAAGTTAATAGTACACTTTATGCACACGGGATGTTGTCATGCCATGTCCTAAGAAGGCAAAAACCAGCAGTTGTGCTCACTCAATGGTTAATGCCCTTTGAATCTTTCATGAAACTGGCAGCAAGGGAAAAAAGTGCAATCACAGAGGCACAATGTTTGTTGAACTGCAGTATTTTGCTGAAAGACATTCAGAGAAGCTGGGCTGGGCAAAGGTAAGAATTGTTTCCCACACTGTCCTCTGCCCCCTCAGCTACTCGGCAGTGAGCACAGTGGAAGGCCCAGTACATCAAAGTGCGACAGAGGACTGTGTGCTGCAGCATCCACAACAGTGTCAGCTCCCAGGTACAAACACCACACAGATGTGGGATCGTGACTGTACTGCAGGGTCTTATGGTACCCATTCCTAGAACACAGAAGTAGATGTGGCACACAGTTGGTTCATTTCATGTATGACAAAGTTCAGTTATTACGTTTCCTAGCCATTGTAATAGAGCAAGTACTGTATTGTTAAGACATTTTCAGAAATGTACTAATATTTTACACGCTCTTTAATCACCACCTTTATGTATTTCAGCTTCACATTAGAAGCCCTTTAGTACAGCTGAGGTTTTACAGAGTTCATGTAACCATATCAACCCTTTATATTTTCATACCATTTCAAACACTGTTAAAAGGAATTTTACTAATGCTTTCCCCTTCAAACCAAGCTTGAGCTACAACCATGAACTTTGAAATACTGATTGTTTGAGTCATGCTAAAATAAATTTACTTAGACACGTTGCTTTGTTCTCACTGTCTAATAATCAGTTAATTCCAGGTAGGTCAAAGGCTTCTAGTGTCATCTTATCTCATCTTCAGCTTTTCTCTTTCAGGTACGAAAACAAGCTGCTTTTAGGAAGTACTTCAAGAACACAATGCAACTGTGTGCGACAAACTGCCTCATGATAACACAGCATTAAGCTTCATAGAGCCAAGTAATACAGAATTTCCCCAAGTCTTTACATTGAAACCCATTCCCATCACGGTAATGGAAAATTACACTTACCCAACATTTTTTAATTATATACTGTATGGTCATTCTCATGTTAGAAAAAGATTTTCTGAAGTTACTGCAGAAATAAGAAATGAGGTCTGAACAAAAAAAGGAACCTGACAGATCTTGGAAAGGCATCCAAAAACGGCAGCACCCAGAAAGTTGTTTTGTCACTCACACCTTTATCAGCTACATATCACTTTATTATACAACATTTTCACCGTGGCAAATGCACATCACCTTAGCTCTTTCAGTTTACAATGGAGCACTACACAAAAGGAGAATTATTTCAAGTGGTTTGCTGAATAGCTTTTTCTGCACCTCTAATGAGGTAGAAAGTACAAGCAGACACAACAGAAGGGAAGGAATGATTCTACCAGCATTGTTTTGTCTCTATATTTTGGCAAGAGACCAAGTCCTGACATATACGAGATGCTGCTTCTTGAAGAGGCAAAAATATCACCAATTGCCACCTCTCTTTCCAAAACCATTCTGAATCTTGGTGAGAACCACAGCCTCCCATGGCTGACTCCCATTTCCCATAGCCTGCCATCTGACTATTCCCAGCTTCTTACCTGTAACTGGCTGCCATTCACAACTTTGCCAATCTTAGTATTTTGCATAGCATGAAATGTAGATTTATTTCCTAATATAGTCTACAATTAGCAGAGTGAGATTGCCCACAACCACACAGTTTCCTCAGGCAATATGCTCTATATTTTATAATTTAAAAAGACAGACTGCTAGCATGGACCTACTTCAGGCTGCACAACAAATACCTCTGATGCTACTGCACTTGCCAGGCACTGAAATTCATCCTTCACTTCACTTGGTGAGATATCAAGACCTCTGAGACACTTCCTTGTTGTGATTCATGCAAAGCATGAATAGAATGGAATGTTGAGAACATTAATCTAAAGAAAAAAAAATATGACAACAGAAGGAATTAGAATAAGAAAGCTACACCAACTCTATGAAAAAAAAAATGGCATACAATAAATAAATGTAAATAAATTCTTAAGTTTGGATTTTATCTAAGAAGACTGATGCTAATACCAGTCAATAGCATTAAAGAAGTATTCTAACACTGAAAAGTTAAACTAGGAAAGATCTAGGAAAGACAACTGGCACACTGGAAGATGAACTGTATCTCAAAAGTTTTAAGTATTAAAGAAAGGATTCCACCTTACACAGAAAAATACCAGGAAGGAAAAAAAAGATGTCTGAAAAACAAAACAATCTGATGTTTTGCATAAACACTGGCCTCACAATATATAAACAGAACATCATACAAGAAAGTAGCATACCACAAAATTGCACTGCTCAAGGATTAACAGAATACATATACTTTAATCTTTATAGAGAAATCACACTTCACTAGTAATATTTGAGCATCATCTCTATTTTACTGTGTTTTGGTGTTGTAAGTGAAGTGAGTTAAACTGTAACTAATCACCCCCTGGTCAGGTGATGACATCATTCTTGCAACAAAACTAGAGCCATTAGCTTCAGCAAGTTCAGACTTCATTACCTCCCTCCTCCAGAGAAGAATGCTTCAGCTTGTGAAGGAGAACGCTCTGTCAAGGAAAGTCTGCACTGGTAATGTCCCAAGATACATGGCCCGTAAGCATACTCCATGTTTCCAGTCTCTCCATTCAGAACCATTCAGTGCTACTAGAAATGCATTACTTAATACTGCTGAAAACCTGACAATTGAGTATACAACTGCAGGTGTTATGCCGTGAACTGGACACAGGCGAGATAAATCATGATTTTATTAAAACATGCAGTTTGTTAAGGTACTAATGACACAGTACACATCTGACCGGTTGCTCAGAGAACTTTCATAAAATGATTTTGAATTAAGGTTTCTATACAAGACATCAACATACTTAGATCAGCAGCGCAGACCCGGTGACCCTCATTCTCATTCTTTTTCAGTGTCTCTAATAGGCCCCAGTGGACTGGAGGCAGAGGGCTGTAAGAACTCAGCAAGTGAAGCTGACTTAATGGGTTTTGTTTTATTTCTGTAATCCTCAAGGCCCTCAAGATAGCAGGTGCAAACTTAGAATAATGAGCTGTAGATGAAATAATAATTGGACAAGTTCTATCTTGTAATCGATCGGCGACTACTTTAGCAACAGCTGTGTGTGTATCCAGAATATATCCTGTAGTGCTGTAGACAGAGTGAATGACAGCAAGGCAGTCCTCCTCAGAGCACCACCCAGCCACCAAATCCTGCTGAAGCTTTTCAAGTAAGTCTTCCCGCAGCTGAAAGTGGCCCTGATTTTCCAGCTGGTTATATAACTGTGTCACCAGCTGTCCATCACCATCAGCAATCAGGTGCAAGTATCGCTCAAGATTGGAGGACTTCAAAATATCTACCGCTGGTGAAAAAGTTGGAACTAATTTTCTTCCCCTCAAATCATAAAGACCTGTTCTTATAAAGTCTGTCAAAACATTGTTTTCGTTGGAAGCACAAATGCATTTTCTAATAGGGATTCCCATCATTTTAGCATACAAGGCAGCTAATATGTTGCCAAAGTTCCCTGTAGGAATGCAAATATCTACAGGGTCTCCAAATGTAATAATACCTTGATGAACAAGGTCGAGGTATGCAGAGGCATGATAAACTACCTGAGGAAGCAGTCGTGCCCAGTTTATGGAGTTTGCTGCTGCTAAAGCAGTGCCATACTCTACCGTAAGATAGCCAGTATAATCAGAGTTGGTAAAGATTTTCTTCATAGCGGTCTGGCAAAAATCAAAATCGGATCTGACACCCACTGACCAGGCGTTCTCTTTCTGACAACCAATCATCTGTGATTTCTGAATTGGGCTTACTCCATCCTCGGGAAAAAAACTCAGCACAGCAATTCTCTGTTTGTCAGTGTCATGGAGACGACTGAAGCCATCCAGGACAGCGCTCCCCGTGTCACCAGAAGTAGCCACCAGAACCAAGTAATTGCAGCTCCTGGGAATGCAGTATGCAAATATATGTGGCATCATCTGTAATGCAAAATCTTTAAATGAAGCTGTTGGTCCGTGAAATAACTCAAGGAGAAACTGATTGCCTGTCAAATGCCTAACTGGGGCAATTTTAGAACAAGTGAAGTTTTCTCCGTATGCGGTTCCAATCATTTCTCTCAGTTTAGAAGCAGGAATATCAGCAGGATGGATGCATCTCTCGAGTATCACCTGGGCTCTTTCAGCATAAGTTGCTTCTACCAGCGTTTGCCATTCTTCAGCAGTCAACTCTGGAAGTCCTCTCTCTGGGACAAAGAGTCCTCCATCCGAGGCTAAGCCTTCAATAACAACATCGCTGAAATACTTGTGAGAGTTTTTTTGTGTACTCCTAGTTGAAACGTAAGTATCCACTTCTGAGTTTTGGTATCTCTTCACAGCATCAAGCACCTTTTCTGCTACAACTTCTGTTGCCATATTGCCCGCACAAAGAACACGAACATCATACCACCTCCTGTAGAACTGCTTCCTAAAGTGAAGTATGTCCTTGAGAGAAGCAGCAGGACCCTGGCCCACAATGCGATCCACTTTTATTGACTTCAGCCGGCTCATAATGACCGTGGTGGGCACATCAAGATACACAACTATTCCATTTCTTTTCACATGCTGCATGCCAGCAGTGTGCATTGGATTGGACCCAGTAAGGGAAATGACACTTCCAGATGCTGAAAACTTCAGAAGGGCTTTTCCTTCCTCCTCTAAAAATTGCTCATTACCAACATCCTGCAGTTTTTCTGACACACTCATATTCCAGGTTGTTTCAAGGACATCATCATCTATATCTATGACAGGGCAATTTAGTTTCTGACCTACTATTCTCCCAACTGTTGTTTTCCCAGCACCCGGAGGTCCCATCAGGATAATATTTTTATTTCCAATAAGAGAATGGCTCGAGAACCACGACTTTGATATCCGTTCAAATGTTACCAGCCTTGAAAACATCAGTTTTAAACACATTTTAGAAAGTCTGGTTTGGGTTACCAGTCTCAGAGATCGATACTGAACAATGTGGAACATCTTCTTCCGCTGTTTTATTTTCAAGCCACCTTGTCAGCCCACTTAACTGCTTCAAAAAGAAAAGAAACACCCATTAGTTCTTCAATAAACATCTTTTAAAAAAGACCCTAAGGGATATAAAATTGAGAACAACAACAATTAAAACACAAATCTAGTTATGACTTTGACAGTGATAAGAGGTACGTAGTTTTCAAGATAAGATCACTCATTCCACTCTACTACATAGATCCAGCTCAGTTTCACCAACAAACCCAACTGCCAACAGTCCTTGCCCTCAGGTTAAATAAAGATACCCAGGCCTAACACTATTTTTTGCATATAATATTGTTAATCAGATTTAAAATTCGATTATTATTTTAACCTAATAGCCTTACTTAAAAGTACAAATTCATAAACAATGAAGGTTGACTAAACTACCTCTGTGTAATTACAGTGTTGAAGTCTGTATGTTCCCAATTCCAAGACACCTTTAATTTCTTTTTTTTTTCTTCTTTTTTTTTTCCCTAAAAAAAAACCAAATGCAATACCCACTTACACACAACAAAAACTCACAGTACTGTGCAACAGCAAGGATGGAAGAGTTGCACCCAGATCTCTTCTGATGGAATGACCGAGCAAGCGATTTGTGAAGAGCTCCTACAATGGAATTGTATTGGATGTAGTTCGTGTAAAGCAAGAGAAAGACAACATCATGGAAACAGTCCACTCCCAAAAGTAAATTCAAGATTCAGGAGGAAAAAAGCATTCTCAACGCAGATTAAACAGGACGCCCTCAATGTGTTTCTTGTTTGCATAGAGGAATTACTGCCAACACAACTGGAGTTGCAAACCATGATTTGTTTGTTATGTTTAAGGCCACAGGGTAAAGGACTCTCAGAATCTCAATAAAGGAGGAAAGCTAGGGGAGAAAATCAACACTAATTTGTACAGAAAATCCCAACAGAGTCATTTTTCATTTTAGATAGGCAAACACTTCGTTATTATTATTTCTTCACTGCTCATGTCTGAAAACACTTGAAGAAAAACAACACAGAATTGTCCTTAGGAAATTAATATAACTTCAGATGCAAAAATTCAACTATGTGATCGCTCACCAACTCTTTAAATTAAAATATATATACATACATATATGTAAAATCAGCATTTGTTTTAGATTTACTTTAGCTATTACAGCATGCAGGACAGCTGGGTGGGTGCAACACACTGCAACAGTATTTGTTGGTTTTGTCGGCTTTCTTTCCTGCCCTGCTTTCCTTACCAAACTATTTCTGTGTGTTTGAAATCAAAGCCTTTCCAATTATTCAGATCTTTCCCTTTGCTTACTTCTGTATAGAGATAAGTTTGCAAACAAGTGCCCTAAATATCATCATGGTTCAGCGTCTGTAGCCTGTACAGTGACATGATAAGCACGCTTTAACTACAAGGTATAAATCTGAGTAAAGATGGGCACTTCACACTGCACAGTTTTTTCTAATCCTTGTAAAGCATAAGAGAATGTGTGGGTGCAACAAAGTTTTTTGTAACAGCTATTTAAAAGGAAAAAAAATATATCTGTGAAGAGTATTTGTAATATTCAGTGCCATTATAAAGCTGTTCTGTAATGGTAATGCACTGAAGTGAATATACACATGCAAAGCTAACAGGGCCAGAAAGTGATACTTAAGCTCCCAAACATGAGTATGTTCAAGATATTAAAAAAATAAGTAAAAATTAAAGTAATTGAGACAATATTTTAGTGATTTTATTGAGCATAACTTCAAACCTTGTTTAGGAACAAAGGGCATATAAATCATGCCAAGCAAAGTGTCCTGTCTACACCTCTAGTTGTACCACAGAAGCATTTTGAGGCGCAGTCACTTAGTACACTATACAGCTGCAGGATGGAACATCTGGACTGCTTTATGAATCTAGGACACGGGAACACAAAAGCCCCAAAAATTAGTGCTGTAGGCAAGGAAGGAACTAGATACAGACCTCTCTGATTACATACTTGCCATATTTGCATAACGTTACAAGTAGTCTGTGAGATTGCTTGAAATCAAGTCAGTAAATCCGATGCAAGAATGCGCATGTTATTTTATTCAGCTGCTCAGTTGCAATTTCACCCAACCTTGCACCAATATGATGTATATATGGTAAAAAGAAGCTTGCAATTACTGAACTGCTCTTTTAAAATCATTTTTATTCCAGTGGCAAAACTTTACTGTGAAAACTGTGTGAATTAAGACTTCATGTCTAGCAGAGTTTCCCAGTCTAGTGAGAGCACCAAACCAACCACCTTTAGCTACAGCTACCTGTGCCAAAAGGCTTTGGGGGTGAGAGGGTGTTGTACTGAAGCAGAGCTTATGCCTTTACCTCCAATGAAATCAAGTTCTGACAATACAAGTCAACCCTCCACTTGGAGGGCCAAAGGCCTCTATGTATCACTTGCAGATGTACACAATTTTAGCAACCATTAATGATGATGGGAGTTATAGAGAAAACTGGCTGCAGATACCAGCGTAGACACAAAGCGTGGTTAAAATCCAGAGACCAAACAAGCCAGCGGTGGTTTGTAGCTGTTGGAGAACTCAAGGTAAGTCAAGACAAATAACCATCAGACTTCAGAGCTTCCAATACACAAGAAAAACCTCCCCTTTGCCTTTCCTCAGAACTTTTGTGAAGGGAATAAAATAAATCTTAAAGTAAGCCAACTTCAACCTTCCCATGATCACCCCACAGCCCAGAATGTGAGATGGTACTTAACAAAGCAGGCACCCATGTGAAATCTGTCTGCACCTCGTTTCCACACAAGCATTAAAGGAAGGTGAGGAAGCCTCCCAGTCACCAAGTGAAAGAGCCCGGTCACAGCAGCAGATGAGCAACCACAGCAATCACAACTGGTGCAGGGGAACGGATCACTTACAAGCTCTACGAGCAGCTGCAGCACTGCCAGAACCGTACAGTGAAGGAAGCAGGGAAGGAACAGGGGACAGATCTGAGCTGCCACGGGAGCTCCCATGTGCTAATCCAGAACATCAGCGGGCACTCAAAGCTCTTTAGGAGCCTCGCTCATCTGCAGGGAAGAGGTCGAGCTCATTTCCGTAAGATCTGTAAAACAGAACAAACACAACAAAGGAAACCCCGACCCAATGTCGGCTCGGATCCCAGCACAGCCGTCACCGCGTACCGCGCAGGGGCGGAACAGACGCGATGTGGCCCAGCCCCTCGTGGCGCTGTTGCCCAGTAACGCGTTTTCATGGTGACGGCGGCCACAACAACAGCGGGCGGCAGCTTGAGACGGGAACGGGAGGAGGATGGCGGCACAGGAGAGCGTGTATAACCTCTTGCCACGGCTGGAGGAGAAGCCCGTCAAACCCCCGAGGTACGTGGGGATGTAAAGCACCACTTGTTGGTGCTGTGGTTCCGGTAGGGCCCTAAAGCCTGAGGGTGTGGGCTGTCAGCGTGAGGCGGCACTGAAGTGTAGCAGGGAGGTGATGGGATGATGGCTTTGGGAAGACATAAAATGAAATAGTGCACTCTTTTGTTGTGCCTTTTTCTGACCTTTAAGTTCTCCACGTCTATTTTTTTAACATCAAAGGTACATATCAACGTTTCGGCCGTCTGTGAAGCTCGAAATAGGGCAAAGTAAAGCGCAGTGGAAAACTATGGGGCCAGCAAAAGTTGCAGTGCCATCTCCAAAGGATTTCCTGAAGAAACACTCCAAGGGACCCACGTTACCAGCAAGTAAGTGTGTGTCACTGGTCACATGAACTGCAGGGCGTTCATTCTCAGCTGCAGCCATTTAAGGATGGAAGATGTGTTGACAGCGTGATGTGCCCTCCTGGTAGCTCAATTTGCAGTTCCATAATTTAGAAATAGAACTACCCTGTCTTCAGGCACAAGTCATAATTCTGGGCGTTAGAAGTTCTGGGTGTAAGAAACTGAACACATGTTCAGCTTCACAGGCTGCCCAGGGAGGTGATGGAGTCTCCTTCTCTGGAGATATTCAAGACCCGCCTGGACGCCGACCTGTGTGACATGGTGTAGGGAGCCTGCTTTGGCAGGGGGTTGGACTCGATGATCTCTAGAGTCCCTTCCAACCCCTACAATTCTGTGATTCTGTGATTCATGGCCCATTCTGCAATGCTGCAGTGACTTCAGTACTGCTGGAATTGTAAGTACGTTGCTGTCAGAATTTGTAATTGAATTATAAAGTTTTAGCTTGAAATGGTTTTTAGCCTGGAAAAGAAGAAGAAAAAAACAAAAAAACAAGCAAACAAACAAAAAGCAGAAGAGCTTAAAGTACCATACTAAAAAAATGCCATCTAAGAGGACTTGTGGGTCAGCACCAAAACATGTAAGGTACATGCGAATGACTTTAGCTTTGAAAATATAGGCTATGACAGGAGCCTTTGGAGGTTCAGTTCCTTATCAGAACACTGAGGTAGGTTTTGGTCTCTGAAGTCCTGTCGGTATCCCAGGTGGGTTTTACAAAAGATCATTTCATTTTCAGGAAAGCTGAACAACATTCAGTATGCTGGAATGTAATGCTTCATGGCATCTGATCGTTAGTGCTTTCAAGCTCAAGAACTTGTTAAATTGCTGCACTCATGTTTTAGATGAGCATAAGAAAGAATGCTGGTTCACCAATAACTTGGAGCAGTCTGTAATGTTCCTTTTAAGTAATTTTATTAAAAGTACTTTTAAGTATTGCAAAATTTCTGTTAACTACTACAAACTGGCTCTGTTTGGGCACTCAGCACTCTGCTCTATTTTTGTCATAGGAGCAACCTAGAATATTTTTATTTCAAATTGCTAATTCAGAACTTCATTAAAAACACCTACTGGTGTGTTTGCATTTAGAGCTGACATACTGTAGCCCTAGAATGACTATGATGCATCATAGCTACCATTCAGAGCAGTGATCTCATTGCTGTGATTAGTTGCTAACAGATCTTAAGAACAAACTACATCATTAACTCAGAAAACTCTTATGCTTCTGTTGGAGTTTCATACCTACCTCAGAAAACTTACATTGCTTAACAACCTCTGTTTAATGCATGGCACTTTCATCACCTGGAACTTAAACATTTATCATCTGTCTGTGTGGCATTATGGCTTTTATTTTTAATGATTCCTGTGTCATCTCAAAAATTGGGTTTGATCTCCCTAGTTAAAAAGCAGATTGCAAAAAGCAGAAAGATCGAATTATTTTTTCTCCTGAACTCTAGGATAATGTCACTCTTAGAGAGTTTGGTTACTCAGTAAGCAATTCCTTTAAAACAGTATGTTTCCTAATTGGCATCTGGTTGTATTACTGGTTTCTGGCATTCATTTTAACCAAACTATGTTATTGGCCACAGAAGAAGTGGGGGCTGCTAAAACACTGTGTGTGCACCAGTGTTACGCAGGTAAGGATGAGCAGGTGCTCACTGAGGAGCCTCAGAGATCCTTTTTCCAAAGTGATGTCCTTAGAGAAACAGATTTAAGCCTGTGTTCTACAGTACTAAATTATGGCAAGCTTTCAAAACAAACTCAGAAAGGCATTGGTTCATGGGGTCAGCATCAGGAAGCCAGCTGTTGTAGGAATGTACTCTTACATATTAATGATTCTAAGTTGGAGTTCTGTCTGTTGGGAAAAATGGTGGGGAATGAGCTGTCTTTCATCACTCAACTGAACTCACAGTACTCCAGAGACTACCAACTTTGTGTTGGTGTGTTGGAGGGATTACACCAAAAAGGAAGAGTTCCTGCATTCTTTGGAGAAAGGATGGTAAGAAGCAATATTACAGAAGAGCAGGAGCCAGGCAGCTCCTTAAGGAAGGCCAGAAATTAAGAGTGACCTAAAAATGACCTCACCAACAGAAAGTTGGTAGCAGGCCCAGCTCAGCAGAAGCTTGAAAGCAGAGCAGGACAGTGATGAAAATGAGCCTTGCCAGTAGCCCTGTGATCATCAGGCAAGGCAGGGCAGCAGGCCAGGTCTGTCCACTGATTCCACACAGCACTTCTGGAGGAGTCTGAGGGCAGGCACACCTGAGAGCTCAATGAGACAGGGGCTGACAGCCCAGGGCTGGGCTGAAGTGTGGTGCACTAAATGATGCTGGTCAGGACTAGCAGGGCCTACTGTGTGTGCTCAGAGACCTGACAGTGAGCACCTCTGGTAAAAGTGGTTTCCATTACATTTTAAGTAAGTCCTGTTGAGTGGCATATTATATGGAAAACTTATCTACAAAACAACACAGGATTTCCTAAGATACATAAGCTTCAGTTATTCCCAACAAGCATATTAGTTTTCATTATAGTACTTTCCCAGTTTACAGTACAATCCCAGTCAATCCTTTCAGTGTAGTTACAGCTGCTTTCTACTTCTATGCAATTTTGTGCATCATTTTTCTCTTTTTAAACTGCAATGATCTATAAGGTTATTGCCGAGAATATTTACATGCTCAATTCACAGGAAAAAAAGAACAGGAGAGTAAGAAACTGCCTGAATTATCAGTGCCACGGAGGACAGATCGCCCAGTTATGGGACTTCAGAGTAAAAAGAATTTTATAAAAGCAAACGCAGTTGCTGCTATCAAAGGATTGCCTAAAAAGCCTCAACATATTTATGTTGATAGAAGACAGGGAGACAAATACTTG
Organism: Coturnix japonica; assembly: GCF_054131305.1. Taxonomy (NCBI): domain Eukaryota; kingdom Metazoa; phylum Chordata; class Aves; order Galliformes; family Phasianidae; genus Coturnix; species Coturnix japonica. The sequence continues at coordinate 124,323,264 of NC_140664.1, read as the reverse complement.
CTTGAACCTTCAGGACTTGTTCCAAAGTATACTAAAAAAAAGGTAAGTTGTATTAAATTATAGTGAAAGTACTGGTAGTGATGATGGTAGTTATTTTAGATTCTCTATTTCATTCTCCTATTAAATGTTTAAAATATTTATTTTTTTTAGATGTTTTGATACCACTGCTGCTTGTGGTAGGCCTATGAAATTGATCAAGCAGAAATCACTGGCAGTAGAGTACTGCCTTGCCTTTGCTCTGTATTCCCTTGCTTATGCTCTCAGCTAAAATTTGGCAGAATGTTGCTGCTAAACAATAACAGATGTGTTGTGAGTTGCATTGGGAGCTCACGGAGTATCTAGTAGGGACACACAGAGCCCGTTTCTCCAGCTTCTGCTCACGCAACAGTCTTTCCAAGGTGCTGGCGGAGATAGGGTCTATTGAGCAAAGTGGGGTGATGACACCGTAGTCAACAGCCCTGCTAACTTTCTAAAAGGTATTTAAAATGAAGTGTGGTATTAACAGTTTAGAGTTTAATGAAGGAACTCATTATCAGTATGGTAAGTACATAGGTAAGGGTGGTGGGAGTGAGAATGTGAGACATAGGATATAAATTGTTTATATGTTTTCATCAGACTACAAGGAGGATTACGTTTCTTACTCCCAAGAACATGGTGATTTAAGATTCTGTTCTTCAGTGGCACAAAATTCCTTTTCAAACTGTCTAAATGTGTTGTACTATATGTGACGGGTATGTATTTGTTTTCTTAAAAGCACATTAAGACACTTTTTCCTTACCCTTGTAGGATTATGGTACTACACCAAAATACGTAATCCAGAGGAGTGAAGAAAAGAGGAAAGCTAAGGAAGAATATGAAAACAAAGTTTTGGAGCATCTGAAGAAAAAAGCCATGAAACAGCTATCTGATGAAGAAAGGGCAAATCTTCTGCAGGTGCATATTTTGATATAGTGTAATCAGTAGTATGTGCATAAGATTAATAAGGCAAAGTAAGTCCATATAAACGATAAAACTGTATTAGATTTTTAAGCAAAGCAAATTAGTGCCTACTTTTTCACTAGATGGAGCTATAGAACAGTTGTAAATGAAGCTGAAGGGAGCTGATCTATCCAGTTTTCAATTCAGTTAGATTCGTACCCTCGTTAATGACTTGGAACTTCAGCAGTGCTTCAGAGAAATGCAAAAAGTGACACATGGTGATCTGGAGACAGAACTGACTCTCTACTTATGAGTCATAAAATATATATTTTACATATATGTGCATATATGTATTATATATTATAGCAGGATTTTTTTCTGATGTAAAATATCATTGTTACACTTATTGGTAGTTTCTGTCTTCATCATGGGCTAGAACATAAGGTCATGCTCTGAATGTGTCAAAAACAGAATAGCACTAAACTGCCATGTATTTGTAGAAGTCTGACTGGAAAATTCTATTTGTCAAACTGTCTAGGATAGCGCCTTTCAGAAAGTTTCTAGTGAGCGAGTCTTTCTAAAATGAAATAATACCATAAAAAGAAGTAGAGAAATAGAAAAGAAGAGAAAAAGCAGAAAGAAACGTTTTAAAAATTATGTCCAGATCTTGAACCGGTATTTGTCATTATTACTTTTTAGCCAAACTTCCTATGCAAATTAAGCTTATATGACTGATATCTTTTTTTAGCCTGTCCATCTGAAGCAAATGAGTAGATTGATGGATGTCCAACTCACTGACAGAGATTAACTGATTAATTAGCAAAATCCAAACAACAATTTTCAAAGCTAGGAGTAAGAGAAGAGTAAGAGAAAGAAGCTTCTAAATGTAGCTTCATTAAGGCAATAATCAAGTTAGCCAATATGGTAGAAAAGAGGAACAATAATAGTGGAGAAGAAGGACATGAATTTGGAAATCAGTTTGCCATGAAATCAGTCTATCTGTTGAAATGGTTTTTAGCTGGGAGGGTCTCTGTTACTGGAAATGATGCTGCTGGTGGAGTAAACTGAGTGAAATTTTCATGGAATTTGGGCTTGAGTTTCAAGTATTGCTGTTCTTGTGATTTCTTAAGGTCAGTTATGTAGAGGTATCCGCAGTAGCCAGGCTGCTGTTTATGGTGGGTGGTTTCTGTAGTGAAGTTTGTAAAATAATTCCTGTTGCCTTTTTGAAAAAAGAGACAACTGAGTGATGAGTTTTGAGGCAGTTTTTATGAATGCTGATGGTTCCTCAGTAAGCACCCCAGAATTAGGTACAATTGAACAGTCAGCACTAACTGCCTGTAGAGTGGCAGTGTAGGAAGTGTCTTACGTAGAACACGAAAGAGTCAATCTTTTAACTTGGCACAGTTTTCCTTGAAGATGCTGAGGATTGGAAATGAAATGTAGCGTTCTTTGAGTTACTGATAGGCTGCGGAGTTGACTGTTGATTACTGTTAGTCACACTGATACACTTCCTTCAGTGTAGTGTTTTTGTAGCTCCTCCTCCATTCACTCATTTTACTATTGCTTGGTACTTGCCTCTTAAAGACTAAATTTTTCTCCCCAAAGCACAAAGGTTTTTTGAAAACCATTCTTCATGTTACATCAAAATGAATCCAAATTATTTTTGTTGCTGCTGCCTTGACTTTTACACTTTAAATTAATTTTGTTTAGTTAAGATTATTAAACTTCACCCATGTATTTATGTTATTTTAACATTGTAGCAGCACTTAATCAAAGGCAATTTTACCAAAAATAAAGCAATTTATGTGCATATCATTTTTAATGAATTACATTTTTCTCATGTGTTTCCTTTTCTTGTAATGGCACTAGGGGCTGAAGAAGAAATGGGAGGAAGTGTATCACAAATTTCAGTGCCTTTCAGTAGAAATAGACACTGTACCCAAGAAGCTGAATAAAGAAAAGCTGGAATCACAGATGAAGCAACTGGAGCATGACATAGCTGTAATTGAGAAGCACAAAGTTATCTACATTGCAAATGAGTAAGGACTGTTTTTCAGACATTGCCTCTTTCCTCATTTTCTCTTTCTCTACCCTTGTTCTTCCAAGAAAAAACAAACAAAAACCCAAAGCTCAAAAGAAGTTGAAGTTATTCAGAAGGAAATATCCAAGCAATAGAAGTATGCAGCTACTTAGTTATTTGTAACAACTTCTCTAATTCTTAAGTGTACAACTAATATTTTTTCAAATAAAATTCTTAATATAACCATATGCAAACGTTAATTTAATCTATTATTTTTTTTTTAGTTTTTATTAACGACTAAAATGCTTATAAACATCAGGCATAAAAAATACTGTTCTGTATGTTCAGAACACTTCTTTCCTCACACAGCCCAAATTAAGTGGAATAATTGACTGCTGAAGACACCTTGGTAAATATCCAGAGTGTGATGGCTTCTCGTCTGACTATTAAAGAGCTGTTACATTTTACTTAAATGCTTGAATAATTATATTTCTAAACATATTAGTTTGGTTTTTGCCATATTACTGTATTAAATCTACAACTACAGTAGAAAAATGTGCTTTGATTGCTATTATATGCATAACACTAGAATCAAGATAATATACAAGCATCTGAGTCATGACTAGACAGAAATGAGGCAGAATGGCATAGTGCACTGCATCTATTTCCATGAAAAGGAAAAAAGCTTTTCTTTCCTACTGGTTAACCTGTGCTTCCAAACACAGCTTTTTCTATATTACATCAAATATTTCCACCAGCAGCTGTTGTGAGATCCTTATAAGAGACATCAGCACCAGACGAAGTCAAGAATTCCAATTGATCTTCTAAAAGCCAAATTTTAAACCTGTCTGGAAAGAGCTTTGAAGACTTAATGGCGATTCTAGGTTATATTTCTTGTGTATCTTAAGCTTGTCCATGACATACGCTAGGGAAGCTTGAAAGACAGATGTCTATTTTGTAGTTTCTAGCATATAGGAAAGCAATAATGTTTATTTTTGAAAGGTATAAAAGATCTGGAATAAAACTGTGTTTTCGTAACTATGAATTTCATTTACTATTTACTCGTGATTTATACAGTATAGTTAAGAGCACCACTATAATCACTTAATAACATGCCACATTATCTGCTAATGAAGTACAAGATGCCTTTCTTAAGAAATGCTGTATAACCAAACATGACTTAGTTTTGACTTCAAAATGGCGTGCATTCCCACTACCTCGCTCTCAGTTTCAGGTAGGCCATCTGATTGAATTAGGCTGAAGATCTGGGTCTGGGTTTTTTTTTATCATCAGTGTTATCTTATAATGCAAAGTTGGTGTTTGCATGTCCCGAAAGTGAGGAAAAGCAAGTCAGTGTGCAGACCTGAGAGAAGAATTTCTACTGCTAAGGGAAATAATGTTCTTCAGTTAAAAAACATTTTTAACTGTCTTCTTAGTTTAAAATAAAATAAAACAAAAAACCAAGTATGTAGAAACACATCATTTCACACATTTCTTAACATTTCAACATAACATTACGATGCCTTTTGTTACTCTGTTTTTGTTTACAGTTCAAATAGTTTTCTTCAGCAGAAGTTTCAAACCTCCTTCATCTTTGCTTTGTGGCATCCTTATAGCCACTCAAGCTGCTGGAGGTTTATTCTGAGCAGCTAAGCAATGTGTAACTTAATGTAACTAAGATACTGTGTGAATTAAGAATGCAGTTCAAACACTGCTGCAAGTGAGAACCTTTCTACTAACTGTGACCAGTTCGCACATGAGTGAAAAAGAAACAAACTCAAGATTGTTTGGATGCTTTCATACAAAAAAACCTGAGTTTTGAACAATTTGGATTGTTGTGTTTGTTTCTTCATTCTACTGTTATTTTTTCTATGTGGTCTTTCTAAATTTCCAGGTGGAAATAATTTCATAATTCCTGGGGATGAACCATAGAATTATCCCAGTCCTGTCTGGGTAGGGTTTGGTCTTCAGAAATTCAATGTATTTTTGCAAATATAAAAGTTAAATTTCAGCTGGATTATTTACTGTAGTATCAATCAGTATCAGTAAAATGGAGCTAAATGAGGGGTGGGACTTGCCACTTTCCATAATATAGTTAAAACCTCATTTTGCAAAACCAACCACCATTATGGGAGTTCTGATCACAGGCTGTAAGCAGTATTACCAGCTGAAGCATTCTCTGAATTCACTACTCACTTACTGATAAGCAATTAAATAGAAAGAAAATAATCAAAATACTTTTGATACATAATAGTCATTTTTTCACCCAGGTATTTTTAAATCATTAATACTACATTAGTAAGCCATCATCAAATGCACAGTAAAGAAGATATGAATTCTGTATTGGTCAGTAGAAGCTACAGTGCCACAAACTGAAAATGTTTCCTGTTGAAAGTTATGTATGACAAACTGTTCATCTATTTTTTTAAATATAGCAACAGGGAATTATGATAAATATCTGGCTGGCTGTTCTTCAGAATGAAACTATTTATATTCAGGAAGTAAGGAATCAGATATGGCATCATCACAAAGACAGGGAGTTCCTGATTGCAAGGCTCTGATAGAGCTGCCTCGAGCAAGTGACGGAGCTGGTAAAAGCATATGGGCTCCATGTGGCTGAAAGTGTTGTGGCTTCTTGGGACCTGTATGTGTGCTTGGACACTAAGTCTGAAGGGAGCTCATCAAAATGTTCCTTGTAGAAGAGTAATTGTATTCCCCTCATTAAATAGTGAGGGTGAAATTTCTCAATAATTTCATTTTCATAAGTCTCTTTATGTGTTTTGTTTAATTTTGGGGTTTGGTTTGTGGTTTTTGGTTTGTATTTGGAAGGCACATTCTGGCCTTCTGCATATTTGTGTAAAAAAAAATGGCGTCACAAACGGTTGTTGTGATTGTTCTGCCACAAAGCTGAAGTCTAGTCCTTTCGCTGGCATATGTTTCAGAGTAAACAACAGCACTAATGAAGTCAGACATCATTCAGATAAGAAAACTTCACCTATACGCAGGTTAATAGAGGCCTATATAAATGCTACTCCTTGTCAGTGCTTTCATCCTCACTTTTATGATGCTTATAGTATTAAAAATATAATTATAGGAGAGACTGGTGGCAAAACCTACTATTAAGGTTCCCTGACATTACCCATAGTCAGGGAAGCCAGCTGCTGAGTCTGGCATCTGATTCACCTCAGTAACTAGAGGGGTGTTGAGCCTGACCAAACTCAGGCAGACTGGCCATTGCTCCCTGTGAGTGAATACCAGAGGGAGTCATTTATACTCAGCTGCTGAATTCCCAGATCGCATTTTTATTTCATTCTGCCTTGATCTCGCTCCAGCTTTTTTTTGTTTCATAATGTTATGTAAACAGTGTGAGTAAATTCAAAGTTTTCATCCTCCAGGCTAAGCTCTGGCATTATGGTATGAATACAAGGTGAGTTGAGTTTCTTGTTTGTGTTATCTTTTCTTTGCTGTTTAAATGGTGCTGAGATAAACATGACTGCTCCTTCACCAAGTTATAAAATATACACCTAATATCTTTTTTCAAGACTGTATCTCTAACAACCGTTTGTACGTAAGTGAACATAGCCAAATGGTAGATTATATTCATTTTGGCTATCCTTGGTGCCTTGCTGCTATGGGGATGAACTTCTGTTTGATCACAGTATTGTTCATTCTTATCTCATGCCTTTCTCCACATTGACTTCACAGCACAGAGAAGTTCGCACAAGTGCTAGAGTGCTAGAGTATCTTTGTCTTCAAATTCTTTCTTAAATGTTCCTTTCCAGTGATGCCTACCAAGAATTTAATAGCTGGGCTGCTGGTAATCTGAGATTAGACTTTATTGTATTGACCTGTGCAGTTTCCTTGAGCACCCCTGGCACTCTGTAGCTATTTGTTCTTCTGTTCTGCTTAGACTGTAAATTATTTGTGGCATGGATCACCTTTTTCTCTCTTTGCATAATGTCTGGCACAGTAGAACTTTCGTCTGTGAGTAGAGTTCCTTGGTGCTTGTACCAATAATAAATACGATCATCTGGGGGTGAATCCTGACCATGCAATAGAGGGAACATTCCAATTGTTTACCAAAAGAATCTGTTCTCTCAGAACTCATGTCGTTTGTTCCAGCAATTGGAAAATAACAGTTGTAGGAAGAGAAAATCAAGTCACTTAACTTATTCCCTGGTGCAATATGATTTAGTCATATCTTTGTCATAAGCTGTCTTTGAAACACAATGGTAAATGTTTTGTACCTGGATTTTTCCCTGGTAACCCTTAATACTGCATTTCTCATTTTGCAATTTGAGCCCATACACAAAGTGTGAGTCCCCGTATGGAAAATGCTGGTGACTCAACCCTTTATTTCACCGAGCTGTTGTAAGGATGAATAAGTGCCTCTAGAACTGTTCTAAGTATTGCTTTGAGAGCCATACTAAAGCTCAGAAAGCAATATAATAGTTTACTCTTCAGAGGAAAAAATAAGTGCTGTTCAACATGTGGCCATAGGTACTGCAGAGTGAAAAAGCAATCTCTGCTCTTTGGTCTGTTGTACACAAGCCATAAAATGAGCAAATGATCCAGTGCAGCATTCCAGTGCTCTTAGGGTGTGGGTGATTCCGTGCAGCTAAAGAGTTTGGTGGTTGGCTGGCCATGCACATTTAACATGCCTGTGCTACGGGAGAACATGCTGGTCCAGATTCTTTTTTTCAGTACGCTTTTGTTACTGCATTGTTTATTCTAAGCAAGCTGTGAAGTCAACAAAATTACATCAAAGAAGACTTAACTTAAGACTTAAGGGGGAGGGGGAGGAAAGTGAGTCCTTAAACTGTTATTTGTTGATCTGTTTAATACACTATAAAATGTGTTTTTCAGATTTTCCCAAATTTGCTCTAGTTTATTTGGGGGAGGAGTGAGGGGAAGAAGTGGGGATGGGAAAGAGAAAGCCATGTAAGCAACTCCTTTTAAAAGGAGAACAAGCTCCTGTTAGACAGTTAAAATTCAGTCCATTGGGTGTGACCCACCATGTATTTACAATTTCCTGCCTGGTTCTCATAGCTGTGCAAGATGAATTTGTCACAGGATATGATGTGAACAGCTTTTCTTGAAAATAATCTTTTATCATGTAAACGTCAGTACTTCTCAATAGCTGGTTAGGGGAAAGATTTGCATAATATTATGGGAGAAATAAAGTTTATTCTAGTATTAAAGGACAAAAGGAAATTTTTGTTTGCATTTAGTCCAGCTATAAAGAACTCTGTATTAATAACAAGAACCTGAAAAGCAGGACGAGTATCTTCAGGAGCCAGGAAATTACAGAGTGAAGATGTAGTTGCTGTAGCCTGGCACAGTGAGATTAATAACAAACAAAATGTAGTTTTGTATTGAAGATATTTATCGTGGACCAAATAAGTCCAAGTCACAGATTCTGCCCTGCAGTACCTAACGCAGATTAGGTCATTAAAAAACAGACTAACATCTGAATGTCAGCTTTTAACCATTTTAATGGTACAAGAATTATTCAAAGCCTCAATCAGTCGTGTAGACTCGGTACTGGTTTACCATGTTAGCTAAGTGCTCCGAGTTCCATTTGTGGATCTCAGATGCTGCAAGTGCTATCAAGCTGAATTTTCCAGTTACCAAAGATGCTAATTCTGCTGAATTTGGACACAGACAGAAGCTTGCAGTGCCATTCTGTCAGCTGCTATAGCACAGTAATCACAAAGGGGAGTATAGCACCTATGCTGCAATAGATTGTAGGATGCTATGATCTCCCCAGGCTCTTGAACGCAGGGGGTGGTTTGAAATGCTGTTTTATATTCTCACAGGCATAAGTAACAACCTGGCAAATAGTTTTTGCTGCCCTCCAGGTCTGCAGCAGTCACCCTGTGCACCGAGTAACTGCCCCCGGTAATGCAAAAGAGCTCTAAATTCTGGAATACATTAAAGCTGGATATGAAAGCAATTCTGAACTGTTTTCAGCATACCCCGAAGTGCTGTATCTGCTAAACTTCTGTTTTTAATATTGTCTTCAGTGAGCATTTTACCTAAAAGGTAAATAACTGGAGTGATGGTGGTGGTGATCCCTTAGCACAACTAGCAAATGCCAGGTTATGCTTTGTAAGATTGTTTACAGTGCTGCTGTTCACATAACAGCTGCAGCAACAGGCAGAACCAGAAAGAAGAGCTCTTACTCTATCCTCTAATTTGGCAAGTTTCTGCCTAGGTAACCTATAACTTGAAATATTCTGGATTTTCATGCTTTTCTTGTTTATTTTTGGTGTTTGCATATTGAATTGTGTTGTCAAATGTTTGTTATGGCTTCTTGGGAGGGAAATACATAATGAAGTTTCTAAGGCTAACAGATAATCTTGTGATAATGTTTGTCTTGGACTGTTTTCTTGTATATAGCCCTGCTCCCAGCCTCCTATTTTCAGTATTTCTTTATGTTCTAGCTGTGGAAGGGTGGATGCTTGTGCTGCCTTCATCAGTAACAGAGTAAGAAAGGAAAGGATGTGTAACTGAAATTATGAAGTTAGTTCTGTGAAGGCTCAATATATAAATACTGTTCACAAGAGAACTGTATATATGTTCTAAACTCTGCTTTGTTTCTTTGGGTGTCACTTTTTCCATCTGCTCCTTTATGTTTTTTGGCCATGTATCCAGACCCACTTGTTAGTATGAGTTCACTGTGCTACACTGTTTTCTTTGTTCTTTTCCCCTTTGATCATTTCCCATGGTTGTATGTCTTAAAGTGTTTACTCTTTTCCTCCTATTTTTAGATTATAAACAAACAGCTAAAGAAACATAGTAGGAAAGTTCTCCAGCAGTTAAGACCCTAATACCATGGTTTAAAGAGTCATATATTGGCCCTAATTTAAAGTTTTGAAAATCTATTGTAAATTAATTCGATCTACATCAGATCATACTGTAGAAAAACAATGTAATCATTCAGTAAATATACATATACCTCAACAACATCATTCTTAGCAGATTAATGTCTGCCATGCACAAAGAATCTTATTAATTCTATTAATTCTATGAGTTTACAGAATCATGAATTTGCCACATTTGCAAGAAGACTGAAAAACCAGTATTACATTTGATGCTAACAAATCCTGATACAGGCAGAAAGAGCAGCTTGGTGGATTGGACTGGTGGTTGCTGATAGCAGCACCACTACCCTTCCAACTATGACCCAGCTAATTTTAACTAGTTGTTCCTTTCCATATTCTTACGTATTGTTATTAGCAAGACATGACATTTCATTACACTTCTGAAGTGATCCCTGTAAAGAGAAGTATACAAGAAGACTTGACAAAAGGCAGTCATCCAACCTTGACGGGAAGAACAAATGTTTCCTGCTTATGTTTTTCTACACAATGCCAGAGGAATTCATTTTTTAGTATCTTGTTCATAATCTTTTCCAAATCTTCTGTCTGTGGGGTTCTGTCTGTGATGTAGTTAGAACAATCTTTGGTATTCCTGTGGACAGATAATGAACATGGTTTAAGAAAAGACAGAAAACTGCAATAGTAGCTCAAATAGTCCAAATGGTAGAAGTAACCAGTAGGAATTCAGCAATGGCAAAAATAATTTGTAATCCCAATTGCAATCTAACTAGCTTCAAAATGATACAGCTTAGGTCTGTGTTTTTTATTAAACAGCAGCTTTGCCTGTGATATTAACTAAATCAGACTGCATTTACTTGGTGGTGAAGGGATTCTCGGCCACCTCCAAGCGACAGGAATCTTCAGATCTTGAAAAGTGTTTGTGGGCACAAATCAGAGGTGTTTAATCCCAAAGTTTAGATGAGAAGTGAAACGTTGATACACAATCAAAACACAGAAGTATTTAGGGATTTTGTCTCATTATGAAGACTTCGTGTAAGAACCAAAGCATCTATACCAAGGTCATTTTAAATTACTGTAGTATGTATTCAGACTGTAATTGTAGATTCATTCATAAAAATGTTCTTCACACTAGATTCCTAAGCTATCACTTCTAACGCAAGTGGGAATGAAGTAATAGGAACCTAAAAAGTACCCCATGTTGGACACCAGGCTCCTGATTTGCCTGACACACCCGGTTGTCAGGATCCATCTGTTATGACTTGGGCCCTCTAAGTCTTTAGGACTGTATTACAGAAAGCAGTGCACAAACTAAAATGTCTTCCTGCTTGGTCTGTAATAGCTGCTCAGGTAAAAGTAAACACATTTCATTATGCCCAGGTCTCTAAAGCCAACTTTATCTTCCTTTAATATTTTCTATTGTAGGAGTGGCAGAATTCTCTGTGTTCTGTATTAAACAGATAAATACTGTAAAGTATAACCAAATCTCACTTTTAGGAAAATAAAATACTTTCAAAAACAACCAACCAACCAACCCTGTAACTACCTGCAATGGATGGAGGGACTGTTAGGATTTTCCTCACACGATTAGGTGCAAAAAGGTGCAATGCTCAGAGTAACCTCAAGGATGCAAGATCCTTCTCATCTGTAAGACTGGGAAAAGACAGCATTATACAATTCAGAGAATCAGAAGAGGGAAGGCAGGAAGGTGGCTCCTGTTCTGCTCCCCTTCTAATGAAAACACACAGCATGGAAATGCTGCAGTGGGCTGACGGCAGTGAGAATCACAGAATATCCTGAGTTGGAAGGGACCATGATGATCATCGAGTCCAGCTCCTGAAGATGCTGCTTACTCCAATGCCTATGCAGTGCTGGGGAAGAGCACCAGCTCAGAAGTCAGCAAAGATGGAAAGCAAAATAGATGACGGGGGTTCTTGTTTGTTTTTCTCCCCTAGAGTATGAGTGCAGACCTGTTAAACTGCCCGTTTGAGCCACACCACTTTAATCTTATCCACCTCGCTCATTCAGCCCGGTCCCCGTATCAGGCTGTGCCCACATCTCCAGCACGATGCCTCGCTCCTGCCCAGCCCTCCAGCAGCGCTGCCCTCCTCAAGCTCGAGACAAATCCAGACTCCTTCCATCTCCAACCACCTTTTGTACACAAAGCTGTGCACACGCTGCCGCTTCCGCACTGAGATCGGCACACATTTTAAAGCACGCATCACGGTACTTCCCGAAGCCGCTGACGGCTGAGCGGGTCGCACACCCCCAGTTCCGCGGCCTACTCCGGGGAACCCCGGCTCCCGGCCTCTCCCTCAGCCGCCCATCTCCCTGCCGGGGCCAGGGGTACACGGACGGCCCGGCCCCGCTCAGCTCCGCCCAGCCGCAGCCTCAGCCCCTCGGGCGGGCTCGGAGGAAGATGGCCGGGAACGGCGGGAGCGGCGAGGCGGCGCGGGGAGGCGGAGGCCGCGGCGTTGTGGTAAATGCAAGCGGCGCCCGGACCGGACCGGCCGCTCGGGACCCCTCCCGCTTCCCCGCCGCCCCTTCCTTCCTTCCCGCCCGCCCCACTCCGCGCTCGGCCCTGCCGGTTCCCCGCTTCTCTCCCGGTCCTTCCCCCGCTCCGAGCCTCGCTCCGTGCTGCTGCTTTAACGAAGTGTATTAATGGAGCTCGAGGTCCCCATAGAGCCGCTCCGGTCCCCATAGAGCCGCTCCGGTCCCCGTCGCGGTGCCGGGCTGCCTCTGCGCAGCGCGGTCCCGTGAGGAGGCACCATCCCGCTTCTCGCCCTTGTGTGGCCGGAGGAAGCGAGAGCCTCAGAACGGCGTTACAGCGCCGTGGGGATGAATGAATGACGCACAAGTGAAGGAATGTACTCGTTATTCCATGGCGCAAATGAATTTATCCTATAAAACGGCGCGTTATCGCCGGCACCCCCTGGAAACGCTCTTTGGTTGTCGCAGTGGTGGGATGTCAGCCACGGTGCAGGGCAGCGGGCTCCACACGGGCTCCACACGGGCTCACAGCCTGAATGTCGCTGTACCTGGGCTGAGCTGCAGCCGCTGCCTTCTCCTGGTGGCCTCTGCCATGACCAGCGCCTTCTTATGATGTGATCAGTGCCTGTCCTAACCTGGGTCAGGGCACTGCGTTAGAGATGGACGTTCCTTACTGCATTGACATTTTAGGTTGGATGTTAGGGGGAAGTTCTTCACTAGGAGAGTGGTTAGGCCCTGGAACAGGCTGCCCAGGGAGGTTGTGGATGCCCCGTCCTTGGAGGTGTTCAAGACCAGGTTGGACGGGACCCTGGGCAACCTGATCTAGTAAAGGTGTATGTTTGGTGGCCCTGCCAGGCAGGGGGGTTGGAACTACATGATCCTTGAGGTCCCTTCCAACCCGGGTCATTCTGTGATTCTGTGATTCTGTGACATTGTGTCTTTTGCTTGGTACCCTTCCAAAATCCAACCAGAAGGAAGGTAGTGCAGTGTGATTTGATTTGCATTTACAAAACGTGGATTTTGCTCGGTGCTCGGTTCTCTTTCTTCGTACCAAAGCAGATCCCAGGTCTTTGTTACTTTAAGGGAAGAGCTGTGCTTAGCCCCTCATGTGTGCCCACTTTGTTGGACAACAAAGCCAGCAGTGTTCCTCCAGAAGGTAGCTCAGTAGAATTTCTCCATTTTCTCTTTTCTTTCTCAATGGAAGCCTTTCAGTCCTTGCCATGGTTTTGTATTCTTATTTGTGCACATTCGATCAGCTTTGTGGAGGCTCACCGAGGAATTTCTGCTGGGCTGCTTGAACGTGCCGAACGTGAACTTAACAAATAGCTGCTTCTTTCACTGTAGGGTTTTTTATTACACATACCAATAGAATTAGTATCTGTGTTTATTTACCCCGTCAAAACAATCACAATTTTTCCTTAGGTTTTTCATGGATTAAATCCAGAAGTACTTGTGAGTACTGTATTCAGTTTTGGGCTTCTCACCACAGGTAAAAAATTGAGTTTCCAGAGTGTAGAAGGGCAACACAGCTGGTGAAGGATCTGGAGTACAAGTTGTATGGGGAGTAGCTGAGGGATCAGTTGTTCAATCTGAAGAAGAGGAGGCTCAGGGGAGACCTTATAGCTCTCTACAACTGCCTGGATGGAGGCTGTGGTGAGGTGAGTGTCAGCCTCTTCTCTCAGGTAACAGCGATAGGATGAGAGGGAATGGTCTCAAGCTGTGCCAGGGGAGGTTCAGGTTGGATGGTAGGAACAATTTATTCTCAGAAAGAGTGGTGGCGCATTGGCACAGGCTGCCCAGGGAGGTGGGGGAGTCACTGACCCTGGAGGTGCTGAAGAACTGTTTGGATGTGGTCCCGAGTGATGTGGTTCATTGTAAATGGTGGAGATGGTTTGATGGCTGGACTAGATGATGTCAGTGGTCTTTTCCAACCTTAATGAGACTGAGGTTCTATAGAATGGAAGTTGAATTTAATTTGAGATTTATATTTTTTTAGTGCTGAGGTTAATCATACAGCTCACAAGCAGAATGCTCATCAGAATTGGCAGTTACCTGAAAATTGCCCTACACCATCACACTGATTAGCTTGGGGATAAATCAGATTTTCTAAGGCTTATTGTTGGGAAATGTCAGTTTGAAAGAAAGTAGACTATGGAATGGGCTTATTATATTACAAAGTAATTAATTAGAAAGTACGTATGAATTTAATCTTATTTGCCAAATGCCAGTGGACACTTGTAAATAAGAATTTCTTTATTCTAGTTCTTTATTCCCAAGAAGCAGAAGGATCGATGAACACATCAAGGTTCATACTGGTGCTGTTTGTGTCTTGAGTAAGAGCTGTCGGTTTGTATGAATTCTGAAGCAGTTTCAATTCATTTCGTGTGTTGTTGTGCACCCTTCTTAAAAACAGGTAATTTGATGAGAAAGGTGCCTAAGGAAGTGATACTGACAGGAATTCTAGTAGCTCTTATACAATTCAAATCACTACCTGAAATTGTTTCCTTTTATGCTAAAGTGCTTGGGCTCAGAACCACGCCAGGCAGTTCATTGCTACAAAGTGTCAGCCACCCCTATGTCCTGAGAGGGAAGATAGGAAAACAGGCTTCCCAGGCCTTCAGCTGGAGTGTTTTTGAAGCAAGATTTGCCTCGTTAAAATTCTTGCCGAGGAGTATATTTATACACTACCGTTTCTGTGGAAACGAGGAACATAACTAAATAACTTTTTTCCTATGTGTAGTCTCAAGGCTTGTGTAAGTCAGGAAAAACTTTCATTGATTCCAGTGATCTCTGAGTCATGCTCTTTATGTGCAGACATACTAGTTGCCAACGAAGCTTTTTATTTTTATTTTATTTTATTTTATTTTATTTTATTTTATTTTATTTTATTTTATTTTATTTTATTTTATTTTATTTATTTATTTTTGTACAGAGACTATTGGGCAGATCTAAGAAACCTGATGGTGTGGGTGTCTCTAGTTGTCCGTGGATGTGCAATAAAACCCAACCAAACAAAAATCCATGTGATGTAGCACTGTTATCATGCAGCACTAAGCAGGACTGTGGGTAACTTCAAGACTGCAGATATGGAGGAACAGCTCAGCATTGGTTATGCTGTGTTAGCCTTGATACTTTACAGTCATGGTTTGTTGCTCTACTAGATGAAATTGTATGCAGCGTTAGTTTTGGTGACAGGCATTTAGAAGTTGTGTTTAATAGAAATGCCATGAGGAGGTGCGTTACTCAAAGACAAGTCTCTCACCGTTTTTCCTGCTAATGTTCACATGGTCAAGGAGAAAGGTAATAAGTGATGAATGGTAATGATAATAATTCATGACTGTGAAGAAAACCTGTTAGGTGTCACTTTATTCTGAACCATAGAATTGTAGAGTGGCTTGGGTTGGAAGGGTCCTTGAAACCCATCCAGCTCCAACCCCCTGCCATGGGCAGGATCAGCATCCACTGGACCCATCCCACCATCCAACCCAGCCTTGAGCACCTCCAGGAATGGGGCAACCACAACTCCTCTGGGTATCCTGTTCCAGTGCCTCACTGCACCCTGAGTGAGAAATTTCTTCCTAATATCTAACCTAAATCTCCTCTCTTTATGTTTAAAAACAATCCCCATTGCCCTATCACTACCTGCTCATGTGAATTTTCAGTTTCACTCCTTTCTGTTAAGCTCCTTTTATGTACTGGGTGGCCACGATATGTTTTCCCTGGAGCCTTCTCTTCTCTAAGTTGAACAAGCCTAACTCCCCCAGTCTTCCTTCACAGGAGAGGTGCTCCAGCCCTCCAGCTTTCCTCTGGACCTCTCCAACAGTTTCAGGTCTTTCTTGTGCTTGGAGCTCCTGACCTGGAGGCTGTAGTCCTGGTGGGGCCTCAGAAGAGCAGAACAGAGGGGGACAAATACCTCCCTCACCCTGATGGCCACCCCTCTTTTGATGCAGTCCAGGAAACTGTTGGTCTTCCGCACTATGGCTCATGTTTAGCTTTTTATCCACCAGAATCCCTGAGTCCTTCTCCACAGGGCTGCTCACTATGGGTTCTTCTCCCAGTCTGTATGCTTATCTCTACAGACTGGAATCTCTGTACCTATACTGAAGACAAATTTGATAGTGATTCCAAGAACCATTTTGAACCTGTAGGTCTTGTCTTCCATACGGAACTGCATCTTGAAAAATAGCTGATGAGGAGTTGTAGATTTTCGTTTTTCTTAAAAATCTACTGATAACTTTGCCTGATTTTTCCCTTATGTTATCTTTACTATCGTGATATTATCCTAACTGTTGTTTTCTGACAGTTATGAAGCTAACGTGTATTAAATCTTAAAATACTTTTTGCTGTAAATGTGTGAGTTCACAAACTAGCTGATACATTGACACTTGGTAATAGTCTATCTTGGATCACTTATCTAAATTAGGAACCTTGCCTTTGCCAAGCTGGAGTCTTTCACTGATTTTTATGAATACAATCCATGAACCACATCATTTACTACATGTACTATTGTGTCTATAGAATATGTGACTTTACACTACCTCTAAAACAGAAATCCATGGTTTTCGTTTATGATTTTATACCTTCCAAGCCCACTGTCTCAATCACCCTTCGCAGAGTCCTTTCTATCTGGTAGTCTTACATTTGTATTTCTGTTTGCAAGTAGTAAGAAAATTAGACTTGCTGCTAGTTTAGTATTATTTCCTCTCTCTGTCTAACTGTAACTCAAGTGAATTTTCACATTCTTTGGAAAAATAAAATAAAAAACCCCACTAACATTTAATTTCTGAGGTATACTAGAAGCAAAATAATGAGTAGAAAAAATAAAATGGTGACTTCTGATTAGATAATTTTGAAGCTTATTTTTTATGTGTCAGCATATATTGAAGAGTGTGTCATTCTATTATTTCAGTACAGCATACTAAACCAGTGAATTCATATCAGTTATATACAGTCAAACACCATGAGGTATTCCTAACAGTATTATTTAATACTCAGATTTCAGATGATTGGCCTGGATACAGTCTGGATTTGTTCACTTATCCACAGCACTACTATGGAGATCTGGAATATGTGCTTATTCCTCATGGCATTATTGTTGACAGGT
Organism: Coturnix japonica; assembly: GCF_054131305.1. Taxonomy (NCBI): domain Eukaryota; kingdom Metazoa; phylum Chordata; class Aves; order Galliformes; family Phasianidae; genus Coturnix; species Coturnix japonica. The sequence goes on along the minus strand of NC_140664.1, from coordinate 124,305,890 downwards.
ATGTGTTGCTTTTTTTGTTACTAAATAAATGCCTTGGTCAGAATTATTGTTCTTTTTTGTTATCCATGTTATCCGCAGATAGTGTATATATATAATATTTACCCTAATATACTGTATTATAAATTTATTTGTTTATTTTGGGATGTAAAAATACTGCTTGACAGTTAAGAAATACTAGACTTGTTGCCTCTTGCAACTCACTGTGTAGTTTGTTTCACCTCATTTGTGATTTGGACACTGAATGGTACATGATTCCCACAAAAAAGAGCATGTGATTATGTAGAGACTCTGGTACTGAAGTGCAAGTGTACAGGAGGGATGAACCAACACAGGAAGGACAAGTACAAAGCTCTGCCCATAGCAATACCTCAGTGTTCCTTTTTGCACTTTGCCTTATAAAAAGAGAGAAAAAAAATTATTTGAGTACAACTTTGAGAGTTCCCTGATAGAAATAATTAATCTAGACTAACCCAATTGGTCCAGACTGCACCAATGACTTCTGTCATTTAAGTTGTGTAGAGAGCCGGCCAGCCTAGGAGGAAAGCATGGAGTGGGCTGTTTGGCCAACGTCTATGTTTGGAGTATGACAGTGAGAAAGCATCATCAACCATCGTACCTTTTAGTTCCTGTATGCAATCAGTGTGTGCAGCTGTGGTGCTTTGATATCTGTGGTAGTCCAACTCAGCGTTGATTCTCAGTTGTTATTTTGATACGCTGTTAAAAATCTTCCCAGAAAGTTACAAAATGGAAATGGTGTTTTTTAACAAAGTATTGGGAATGTAGAATCATGGAACCATTTAGGTTGGAAAAGACTGATAAGATCATCTAGTCCAACCAGTCTGAATAGATTTAATGGGATGTTTTTTAACCTGCAGCTTTCTTACCTTCCACGTTTAAACAGCCAGTTACAAGTATTGAAATTGTTGGAATTCCTTGAGAGATGATTGTAAACATCCATCTTAAGGAAGAGTAATAACTCCTATATTTGTTTCAAATACAAGCTTTCTTTCATCACCTTTTCAGCTACCATTGTGTTCAATTTTCTGTCTTTTTCTGTCTAAGGTCAACTGACTCTTAATTCGTCTTTTTAAATATGTATGTAACTACTTTATTTCTCATGGGGTTCACTATAAATTTGTCTGAGGTTAGTGCTGAACTCCAGTGGTTTGGTATTTTTGTACTCCAGCAAAATGAATTCTGCTCTCTTTTTGTACTCTTCCAGAGAAAACTCATTCTGTTCTGATGGAAGAGGAAACAGAATTGAATATACTGTGACCGTATAAAATTTTCATGTAGGAAGAAGGCTCAGTACTTGAGAAAATTATCTTGTCTCTGTACATAGGTTTAAAAACTGGTATGCTTTCACTGAGTACATTGTAGTCTGTTCTGGAGTTCAGACTCATTGGACATGGTTTAGTGGGAGCTGTTGGTAATAGGTGAACGGTTGGACTGGATGATCTTTTAGGTCATTTCCAACCTTGGTGATTCTGTGATTCTATGAAAATACCAAGAGGTCTTTGGAATTTTTGAAAATTTCCTCTCCAGAGACAATCCAAGAAATAATATAAATCAATATCATCAGAAAAATGGTTCTTCTGAATAAAAAGTTTTCCCCATAATTCTCAGACTTGATAAGAGATGATAAAAGACTATTCAATGAAAAAAGGAAGTGAAAATCTTTTACTAATCTTGATCCATACTTCAGTAAAAAGAATTACATATTTAAGATCTAACAAGATAATCTCACTGTACTGTCTGTTTTCCGAATCTAAAAATATGAATTGTTGCTTTACAGAATTTTCTTGCGCATTACAAAGATGTGAGAATGATGTGTTGGCTCATAACTGGTCTATTAGCCTTTATTTAGTGTTTGTTCTTCTCTCGTACATGCATACGTGTAGATTTCACTCAAGTTCAATGTATTTATATAGGGGCAAACGCATTTCTAAATTATTGCAAGTAGAGAAAAAACAAAATCATCGAAGAGACAGGATAAATTATGGGATTTATCTATTGGTAAATTGCATCGTGTCAAGAAGTGCATCCTTACTGAATCTACTAATCTAATTCAGAGACCAATCAAAGAACTTCCCAGAAAAAAAGTGTCTACAGAAAATAATGCGCTGAGTTGTCCTTGCTCAGAACGTTAAAGGGTGTTCTTTGGTTTTCTGCTGATCTCAGTTTTACCTCTAGCAATGACCAGGTATTTGTTTTATATCTGTAATACTCTCTACATTGTTCTTTAGAGATGAAAGTTATTTAAGGTGAACACTCAAGTTTATTGTTTTCAAGATGAAAAATTCTGTGCTATTGAGTGGCAGCAATGTTGTGTCTTTTGGTTTCAGTCTGCCACCACTGTGTTTGCAATGTGAAATTACCAAAGAGAAGTCACTGCAACTGCAGTGGGACATAATCTTGATTATTCTCATGTGTATTATGCAGAACAAGTCACTTACACTGCACTCTACATAACATTTTTATTGATGATACAGATCTTTATAGCACTTGCTTATGTTTTTATTAAAATTGTACTTTTAGCATCTTCCAAAGCTTGAAATAATTTTAATAATTCCTCCATCTTTCATTTGATTTAATGTTCCCAGGTAGTAAATAAAATAATCAGGTATATCATTTTACAGAAATATTGAAGTTTCCTTCAAGGTAAATGCAGTGTTTCATCTATTACTTTGAAGTCTCTGAAGTGCTTATGAATTCAACACACATTGAGACGTGTTACTCATTTTTATATAATTGGGAAATCAATAAATTTAAGCTTATCCAGTTTGATGCACACACTTTACATCTTGCATCCAGCCTGCATGTCTGCCTGTTGTGAACTTTATTCAATCCCACTCAAACCAAGTCAACGTACTCAAGCAGACTGTGGGCCATGCAATATTTTCATCGTTCTATTTCCTTGTAACCATACAGAAAGCATATCATACACTTAGGGAACACACATCTAATGTTATTTTATCTTTCTGTCTTTTTTCTTCCCCCAGGACAGAACGACTGGCTAAAGATATTATGCAAGACATTGGAGACAATGACATTGTGGTTCTCTGTGTACTCAAAGGTGGCTACAAGTTCTGTGCTGACCTTGTGGAGCACATTAAAAATCTCAGCAGAAATTCAGAAAGGTTCATCTCCATGAAAGTTGATTTTGTTAGACTGAAAAGTTACCACGTAAGTCACCAACCAGTTGTATGTTCATAACAAATAGTGGACTCCCACAATTGTGATGTTTTTCTAATTATAAGAAAAAAGCTTTGAAAAACCTTTGTTTCAAAATATTTTTGTGGTCTTTTTTTCCCAAAATATTTGTTCATGGCTCTGTATACTTTATGAATAGTAGGAGTGATGGTAAGAAGCATCCTCAAGCTGTATTTATTATTTAGTCTGTCATCACTTTTGGACATAAAATTATCCAAGCTCTCATCCTGTAGAATGTCTACATGTTGTTTGTTCTTGAAATCCTCAACAGTTCTGTTAAGTTTATTTCATGTTACTTCTTTTTACATTCCCTCTGTCCCTCCACAGTTTGGCACAACTTCATGGAAATAAATCTCTGCCATATTAAATGCTGAGAAAATGAAGTGCTTTGCTCCTCATAACATGCAGTTTACATAGAGCCAAAATATACCACTAGATGATGATAGTGCTTTATAAGAAAATTAAATAAGACGTTGAACCAAATGCAGTGCTGAGGCAAGTTCTATGTCTTCCTGTTATCTTCTGAAGAAGTTATGCAGTAATGATTCATCTGTCTCTGTGGGGCAATGATAATGAGATGGCCTGCATTTCTTTGGAGTGTGCGATTACAATTTCTGTTTGCATAAGCTGTACGTATTTATATTCTGCCTCGTACTTCTCATTCACACTCATAGCAAGAGAGCATTTCTAGAAGCTGCCCTAGAAATGCCTGGGGAAGTACAGCAAATACATGGAATGATTTCACTCTGAAATGGGACTTGCTGAGTCCAAGAGCTTCCACAATACCTGTGTCCTTTCTACAGACAGAGGCTGATTGGTAGGCATTTGGCTCTGCCCTCAATAACCATATGCTTTTCCTAATTTTTGCAAATCCAACCCTTTTTTTCCGTTATAGGAGAGAAGAGTACGAGGGCCTTTTGTCTCTGTTTGGTTAGAGTTTGGTCCTAGGACTTCTGTTCCAAGAACTAGTAAGGTCTGTGGAGGACATGTGCAACACAAAGACTGTACAGTACAGTTTCAAGTTATTTACCAGTATTATAGAACTAATCAATAAATCAGAACATTAGATTAGTCTTATTCAAAGAAATACATAGAAATTACAGTAGATTTTTCAACGTATTAATGACAGCAATTCAGTGGTACTGCCTGGAGAATAATGCAACTATTTAAACTGTTTTGTGGGGTTTTTTACATTATAGGTAATGCCCATAATTTTCCTATTGAGTTTTCTCTTATCCAGTGTGAAGATGCCACAGTTTTAATGTGTAATGTGTTTTAATGGGTGACGAGTCGGCTCTTATTAGCAATGCCAACCCATGATCCTTAAGTGACAGGAGACATATACCACTGAAGTTTGGAAATCTTCACATCACTACTTAAGAAATAAAGTAACAGCATACTATATGAAGCTGAAACTGCAATACAAATTTGGGTATATGTACAGGATGCAATCATCAAGGCTAAGTCCTGGATGATCCTAGCTGATGGCTGTGGATATTTTGAGTGCTTCAGCAGGAAGTAAACTCCTTCCCTAGAACTCCTGATTGCATCTAATTTCTAGAACTTTAATATTTCTCATAAGTGCTTCCCAGCAGATGTCAGACTGAAATGATTCTTGATTGGAACAGAACTGTCCTTGGAGCAATGCTTGATGTCTGCCTTGTTTTGAGAAGCTGAACAATACTGGAGTGTAAATTCAAGATGACATTAACATTTGTGGGTTCATTCAGTGAATGATCTGTAGTTGTCACACTGACAAAAGTATTACTAGCTGCTACCCTTTGTGTTTTGAACTATGGCTGTGTCCAGTTCAGTTGCAGGTAAGGGGAGTTTGACTGAAATTTCAGATCATAGCTCCATGCAACACAGCTCTGGTCAAAACATTGGAGCTGTTATTAGTTTGAATCACTCTGCCTTCCAGCTTTATATGAGATTTCCAAACCCTTTGTGTCAGTTTATTCTGTAATAGCATACCCACAGTGATTTATACTTCAATATGAGGCACATAATTACAGTTATAGAAATAAGACTGTGAAGTCAAAACATTACCAATTTCACTCATTTCCTTCCTTTTGCCTTTTCTGTTCTGCTTTCTATAAAGACTTATTATTACTCTTTACTCATTTTTTTTTTCTGTTTTTATCCCTCTTTCATTTTACAAACATAGTCCTTTTCATGTAATTAATCCTGCTTCCTTTTACTAACTGCTCTTTATTTCTCTCTAAAGGGAGTCCTGCTGCTCTCAATGTACTTCTTTCAGATATGTATCCTTTCCCACCCCTCCAGCTGTATAAAACCAACAACTAACTTCATCTCAAATTCATGGAATTTTTGAATTGTCTCATTCCAGCTTCAGAACCAAAAGGTTAGTTAACTTTTAGAGGTCATACTTCAAACTGGGGAGTTCCTGATTTAACTGCGTAGTAAAAATGGGCTGCAATTGTGACCTAAATTCAGATGCTGGCATCAGTGAAAATATCATTAAACTTCTTCATGCAAATGAATTGATTTTTTTATAAAGCATATTACATTTAACTTCTCTGGGTACTGGCAATATGAGTGGCTGCTTGTACTTCTAGAGTAAGGATAGTTTTATATGATTCGGGAGGTACTGAAATATATACATGTCTGATTATTTTTATGAGAAAATTCCCATGTTTTGCATGTATTGTCTTGTTTCAGGCATGTCAGTTTACTGAATTCTGTTTGTATGAAAGTAATATGGGATAACACTGTTCATTATTTAATTCCAACATAAGAAACTAGCTTAAAAATTCTGTTTATGTTCTTAAAATCTAAGGTAGAACTATGTAATTATTTCTTTACAAGTGGTATATTTCTGCACTTACAGGTACAAAATTTGCTTACAAACTAAGTACGCTTATTTTTTTCTTTATTGATCTACACCTGAGCTTTTAAGTGTCTGTGCACATGTTGTAGAATGGATAGCCAAGAAGTTTATACATTTTAGCATTCTGGTGAGCCAAAGAAATGGAAAAACACAGTTCAGTTTCTATAGGAAGTAAAAATATGCTGTCAGACAAGTCTGCAACCTGTGCATTCAGTTACAGGAATTCTATTGAAGGTTTAAGAACCAATGAGTCTAGTGGGTAGATGGAGAAGTACTGAAGTAGTCCTCCCCTGAAATATGATGCAGGTATGGATCATCTGAGTGGTGCTGCTGACACATTAGAAAGAAGTGATGCCATCCAGAAGGACCTGGACAAACCGAAAAGGTAGACCTGTGTGAACCTAATGAGGTTCAACCAAGCAAAGTGTAAGGTTTTGCACTTGTGTCAGAGTAATCTCAGATACATATACAGACTGGGAAAAGGACTTGAAAGTAGCCCTGTGGAGAACGACCTGTGAGTCCTGGTGGGTGAAAAGCTCAACATTAGCCAGCAGTGTGCTCTTGCAGCTCAGAAGGCCAATGGTATTGTAGGTTGCAGCAGGGACAGAAAGGTGGTTATCCCTCTCTACTCTGCTCTCATGGGGCCCTATCTGGAGTAATGTGTCCAGGTCTGGGACACCCAATACAGGAAATATGCAGAGCTATTGGAGAGGGTCCAGAGGAGGGCCGTGATCAGAGTGCTGGAGAATCTCAATGGCATAGCTTTTCCTGTGAAAAGCATATTGAGCTAAAGTAGGAGTGAGACTGATAATTTTCTTATAGACTTGTGATTTCTTTGGGTATCCCTGTGTGGACTAACATGACAGGAGACCAATCATCTCTGTTACTTTGAACTTGCATAGTGCACTTCTGAAAGAGGATAGTAGACCCACTGTGGCAGTCAGATTATATATCAAAGTTACAGATCCCATGCCAAGCAAAGATTATTGCAGAATATTGATCTGTTTTCCATGCAGTGCCTGTGGATTCTAGAAATGCATTTTTCATCTTCTGGTAGCAGGAAGATTTTGTTGAAAATCATCCTGGAAAAATATGAATGAACTTCAAAGGAGTCTTGTTTGCTACTTTGGAGGGAACTTGTAGAGAATTATGTAGACTGAGCCAATTCATGTAGTCCTTTAAAATTAGTACATTATTTATAGTTTCCAGAACATAACTAATAAAGAAAAATGGCCTTGAATTGTAATCTGTGCACAATGGTTGCATTGAAGCCGGTTCACAAACAAATCCATTGATATGATCTGTTTCCTCTTCAGCCTCCAGTTGTTTGAAATATATTTACAACTGTTGGTTATTAATCTTGGCATAAACAGGCCCATTACTGCTGCAAAATTCTGAAAACAAGCAACAAAACAATCATTGTTTAGTAGAAATCTGAATGTTTTTGTCCATATGAGGCCATTTCAGTAAATAGTTTTGCTAAACCGTTCTACTGTAGGAGTAAGGAGACAGAAGGATTTTATAATGAGTAAGTTGAAAGCTAGTTAGTAAATGTAGTAAAACAGTTTATTTTTCTGCTACGCAGCTTAACTTCTCATATGCCATTATTAAGTACTTGGATTTTGAAAAACACAGGAGCGTGACACATCAGACTGTAACCACTGTGTAAAATGTACGTCTGTTCTTTGTTCCTATTCAAGATAATTTTATTGAATGGAACTTTTTAAGCGTGAACTTTGTGTTTAGATCTTAAAACATTAAGTTGTAATCTATACCCTAGAAAAGCAAGTAACTTCTTATTGATTTTACTACTGCAGCAACAGAGAAGAGACAGCTAAGTGCATTGCTTGGGTTTAATGATTTGCATCCAATCCTGAGCAATGTCATGATGATTGTTTATCTCCATATCTACATGCTGTGAAAACACAGCTTATGATCTGAGAAAAACATGTGTCCTGAGATGAAAGGGACCACACATTATCTCTTTCAGTTAGTTGCAGGTTTTCTCTTGGGCTAGTTGTGAATTCCCTTTATTTTGCTTCATTCGCACAATTTGGTTGACGATCGTTTCCTCTTCCTTGCTATTAAGGAGCCATGGAAGGATTAGAAATTGGAGGCTACGTGCTAGAATGAATTCCTTTGAACCATAAGGCCAAATTTTGCAATTCTTACACAGGACTGAACTCCATACTATCTGCAGAAGATCAATTTGATGGGTAAATGAATAGCTCCAGTGTAGGGCTTTATTTGTCTGACTTAGAGAGTGGCTGTGCATGCACTACACTTAAAAAAAATAGTAATTTTCTAAACCTTTTTCAGAGCTTGTGATCAGTCCTGTAGACACTGAACACCCACACAGAGATTAAAATTCTGCAACTCACATACTTTTAGAAGATAATTGGCAACAAAAATGCCTTTAGTCTACAGGAGCTACCAGTGTTACCGATATGGACCTTAAGTTGTAGCTGTGCTGAGAAATGTGTTCTAGTGAGGATAGACAGTGCTGCCAAATAGATGTCTGCCATATGGGTGAGTGAAACATGGGATTCTTGGGACTAGAATTCTATTGCAAGCTTTGCCAGAGGGATCTTGTCTTGATGTACTTTTCCATAGATAAAATTATCTTTGGATCCTCAAGTAGTAGTAGCTTTTTGAGTAAAAGCTCTGCAGAATGCTCAGACTTGTGAAGACTAATGAGTAAAAGGTCCTTTAGAGATCCAAGCTGAAGATACTCTGAAATTTTAAGTGGGCACTAAAGCTGTCTTTGGATTTCTGGTGGATTTCATCATTTTCTGAAACTTCATGAGACCTGATGTCTCATTAATAAGATGAGGAGCAGTGCAATCAGAACATATTTTGTGCAGGGAGAATGTTTAAAGTGCTAGAATTCACAGCCCTCCAAACTCCTCCAATCTGTGTCCAAATGTTCATTTTCCCAGTGTTAAGATTTGTTTAAAAACAGAAGGATTTTCCTGAGGGAAACAAAAACCACTTTGAGTTGCAGCAGCGTCTGACTGCAAAGTGTCAGCCTCAGAGACACTCAGACTTTTCAGAGAAATAACTGAACAAGTGTTAGTAGTGGAAATTGTCCCAAAAGCTGATTCTTGCAACTGGCTGAATAATTACAAAAATAATCATGAGAGGAATGTCAGCCCAATTGGTTAAAATGTGACTGGTGTGACGACAGCTATGTGAAGAACTCATGCCAGACACATCTGTGTCAGTTCTAGGTTTGATGTATAAGGTAAGACTCTGGAAATAGGCCTTTATTTTTTTCCCCTGACTGCATCTGCACTGACTGGAGCAGTGACAGCCTCCTGGTATTCTGCACTGGGTGTGGTGCCCTCATGCCAGTCACATTTGCCAGCTCGGTTTCTTCTGAGCACAGTTCAGCCCACGTGAGAGTGAGGCTTCCCATCCAAACTGCCCCAGCCAGCTAGGTCCATTTCTAGTGAACCAGCTGCACACAGGCACCTCAGGCTGCCAGCAGCCCCTGCCAAAGGGTGTTACAAGCAGCTGGGATAGCTGGTGAGCGCTAAGTTGCACAGCCAGCACTGCTCCAGCTGGAGGCATAGGTCTGCCCATAGCCTGGGGATCCTCCATACTGGAGGTGCAGCCTCAGACCCTGCCACTCCTTTGTCTGAAATGCACTTTAGAGGGAGTATGGATCAACTCTGATTGCTTTTGGAGACCCAGCCTACATTTCCTGGTGCTCCGAGGCCAGGTGGGGAAAGCTCTACTATACATAATAAAATGAGATCTGAACACTGAGTGTCATGATCTGGAGGTGGCTGCTCTCCTAGGCATCCACAGTTCCATTCAATCTGATTGCAGAGCTGTGAGATATGAGGGCTTAAAGCCATCACTTGCTCGAGGCTGTCTTGAATGTAAGAAGAAATAAAGTGTTTCTGATTGATTTTAATTAAAACATACAGCATTTCCTGTTGGACACTGCTTACAGGTCAAAGTGTTAGTAGTAATCTAAGGCACTGATTGTGGGCATAGTTCAAGAAAGGTCATTACAAACCTATCATACAGGCAGTTTATCAAGCTCATCTATAATGTAAAACTTGCTCTTAGAAAGGTGATCCCTGTAACTTTATGCATCAGATAATACACCTACACATCACTTAAATATGTTAACACCATCTGAATTCCAAGGGACTTTTTTTTTAAAGTATGAGTAAGTGTTTGAGTGATTCACATATAAAAGATTTGGGGGAACCAAACAGATCAGCCGGGGGAGAGCTGAGTAGGAAGCGGCCTGATTGCCATGGGGACAGAATGGGAACAGATGTGGCAGTGAAGGCAAGGTTGTACCAAGCTTCTCCAGCACTATCAAAATACTGTTTTAGGGAATTTATGACACACATTAATGCTGGCAGTTGCCTTCCTTCTCGAGAAACTTCATTTTTAGCCATCGTTTGCTGCTTAGCTGTTGCCTGCCTTTATATTGCTCCGTGTTTTTTAGATGTGGAATTCTAACTGAAAAAAAAACCAAACATATATATATGCACACTTTTCAGATAATGCGTGCTGAAAGCATCAAGGAATATCATTTAAGGTCATTCAAGAGATCTTCTTTTCCAGCAATGAGATTCTACAGTTCCCCTGGATGCAGTATTTGTTGTAAAGCAGCAGTTCGCTACAAAGCCTAAAAAATTACAATTTAGTCTTAGCAAAATATTTTGTTTCATATTCTGTCAAAAATGTAGTAAGCTACAGCTGAATGATGACATCTGCAACAATACTGTATGTCATCAATAGGAGAGACCATATTTGCGGGCTGCTTTGTGATGTCTAGTGACAGAGAGATAGGCTCTTCCCTATATGAAAGGTCCAGATTGTAATGGTTGCTAATCCTGTTGTACAAATAAGATCTGGCAAGATTGAAAGTACCTTGCCATGTTTATGCATTGGCAAAGTATCACCTTGATTTACTTATTTGGATGCTAATAATACCATTTAGTGTGTGGTTTTTTAAATTAAGATCTGAAATGGGGCAAAATTAATTAAAAGAAGCCTGAGGGTTCTAATTTTCCCAAGGAATTCTATGACTCTGTTCTACTGGCATCTCTTAAACGCTGTTTCTTAAAACAGATCATAGCATGAGCGATGTGCCACACCTCAGGGATGCTGTAAGGCATAAAACAAAAGGGTTACTGTAAAGGATTATAATGATAACAAGAAGTGCTGTGTTACTGCAGTGCTTATTAGTGTGACAAATACAAAATTGGTTTCCCTCTCCCTTTGATAAACAGAAGTTTGAATATTTAAATGAAGAAGAAATACTAGAAAATAACTTTGCAAGACAACCAATAAAGTTTTTGTATTGTCTGAAGTTTCCAAGTTGTCACTAGCCAAGGGACTAACTGTAATGGTATGAGAGAGAGCACCACAGAGCTGTAGTAGTTGTAATAGTCAGTTGTACACTAGGCTTCAGATTGCTGGGGGGGATTAAACATTTGAGTTTTTTATCTCTTGAAAATTTGCTTAAACTTGTCTGTCTGTTGTTTCAGCCCATTGCTGTTTGACAGGTTTGAAGGTTTTTCTCCTAGCTTCCTTTAATCATCAAATCCTAGAAGCTGCTGATAGTCAGGGTCAGGAGGTGCTTAGTCTAGATGAAGCTGTTTTCTCCCTTCCTATCAGAAGCCCTCAATGTTTTTAGTACAGAACTGTACTTTTTTTCACTGTTAGTTTACTTTTCTGTGCTACTTTTCAGTGGAATTAGAAACACAAGATAAGATGGTACACGTGGATCTGGTAGTGTCCCAGCTGGCATACTAACACTAGGAAATGTGACTCCTAATCCTGCTGCTGTGATGCTTGGGTATGTAAGGATAAACAATAATTGGGTAAAAGATACTCTACTTAGTATAGACTTAAACCAACAGTGATCTTTTTTTGCTGACTACAGTATAGTGGACCACAGCTTGCTTGATGTCCTTTATGATTTCTGCATTGCCTTGGCATAGTTACAAGAGGTCTCTCCACAATCTTTAGCTCATGGCAGTCTTCTAAGAGCTGAGGAAGAAAAGAAGCCCGAGTCATCCATGCTGTGACTGTGGGCTTTCATGTGGGCTGTAATACCACTTGGCAGCCCTAAATGAGTGTCTGAGGAGGATTAAGGCAGTTCTGGCAAGCATGGTTCCTGAATTCTTCTTTTTCCTGTCAGTTTTAGATTTGATGTGACTCCCATCTCTATAGATTCTACAGATTATGTAGAGGTCTGAATCTCATTTTGACTGAACAGCCCTGTGCACTTGTACCTCTCATCTTCCTGGAACATATGAGAAATAAATGAAATTAGTCATACTGTAGATATGAGCATAGAGACATAAAGGTATGTCTTACATTGTAGTAACTGGAGCTTGGACGGTAAATTTGAACTTGTACAGGTATATCTACCTCAGGTTATGCTGGCAGTAAGATAGGAGGCAGCGCAGCACTGTAAGTGGTACAGTTAACAAGCAGGTCAGGAGGGCTTTGTGGCCCCAACTTCAAGGAGTTACAAAGGTATCAGTGCTTCAAGTATAAATATACCTTTACTGTTCCTGTGCAATAAATGGTGTCTGGCAGTGAGTGTGTGCCAGTTTACTGTATTTCTAGTTGGTTCATCATCCTTTTTCTGTTTACAAGGTATTTAAGGCACCTCCTACAAATCTGTCAGTGACCTGGCACTAGATTGTTTTGAATATGGGTGTGCCCTGGAGGTTGCAGTTTACCTTTCGGTGCACGTTTATTCTTGGTAAGGCAAGGTATGCTTTCCAGCCTTTACCAGGAATGATCCATATCACTCCCATTCATTTGCACAACCTTCTGCTTAGCAGGACTTACTAGCTGTCCTCTGCTAATTAATCCTAGATAGTCCTCCTAGTTTCCTACCATGAAAACAATGACAGTTCATGTTTTGACCTACACACTTGAGGTCCTTTGTTCTTAGTTGTTATTCTTCAGAGAAAGAAACCCAGAATTGTATCAATTCAAGTGCATGTTGCTTGTCAGTATGGTAGTTTGTGTGTTATGACTCCGCTGATGTTCTTATTTCCAATGCTATTTTGAGGATAATTTCATAGCTTATATTCGATGTGTTTAAATGCTTGACTTTTCTCATTAGTCAAAATATGTTGATAGATGATGTGAATATCGTAATGACACTTCTCAGACCAGCATGTTCAAACACTTGCAGCGCTTCTCAGGAGGCAGGCTGCAAAGCAAGCAAGTTCCATACTAGGATGTCTGCATCCAAACTGGAACATCAAAAAATTCACTTTAATTATTATGTTTCTGACAGAAATGATATAGCATGGTCATGTAGCAAAAGATGATATAATTATCAAACAGTATATAATTGAAAAGCAGAAGTATTTATAATTGTAGATATATCTATCTACATTCTGCAAATACCTACAATTAGTTTCTACATTGCTGTTTGTTAAATTGGAGAAAGTCTGGCTCTATTATGAATCAGCTCCAGCTCAGTCACATAGAAGTAATAATTTTCTGTTTAAAGTTATGTGAGAGACATTACTTCTGTGGTTTCAGTTTTGAAGGATCTGAACTGGGAAGTAAACTCTTGTCATATCTGCTTCTGTTTTCATCTGAGTGCTATATCTTTTTCTTAACTGTAAAACGTATCTGTAATGCATGTTAATTTTATACCAAAATATATAGTTCTGCTTGGGTTTTCTATCATTTTCCATTTCAGTTTCAGTGGTCTATTTTAGCAGTTGCCTTCCACACAGCCATGCCTAGGAAATTCTGTCTATTTCATAAGTCAGCTGTGTTCATATGAGGTTTCAAAATACCAGTTTTTGTACCATATAATCATCATTCCTTACCCTGGTAAATGTCATCTCCTCTTTGACTTCAGTGCCATCCACCTTGTTCCCTCAGTGCCAATCAAAATGTAGCAATTCCAATTGCCTTTAGAGGAACTATTACACATCCAGCCCGCTGCTATCCTTTCTCTGGTATCAAACACAACTTATTGTTGTATTGAGACACTTTTAAGACTCTGTTCTTCCAGATCATGAACCCCACACAAATGAAATCCAATTGTTTTTGATATTCAATGGGCAAACACTATGGGTAAGTTTATATTTATAATCTGAGAGGTTTAGACTGTAGAGTCCTATTAATCACCCTATATAATATTTTTGAGAAAAAAATCTGTGAAGACTAGTTTGGTTGCTAATATTTTTTCTTGCCATGCAGAGAGAAATACTAGAGTGGTTACATCTTTTAATATCTCTTCTCAAATATACTTTGCCCAGATTAAAATGAAACCTTGGTGTAAAAATGCAAGCAAATTATCTTGTATTAGTACCAAGGGGAATTGTGTTAATTGTTTGTGTGAGAGATCCTAAGTGGATATTTCAGAATGTTAGCAGTGGAAAGTAGTCAAGATCATTGCTTCTTATATGCCTGCGGTAAATGTGATTGAAAGTAATTTCTTTCTGAATGCTCAGTGAGGTTTACAAGATGAAAATATTGATCTCAGTCTACTGAGCTGGGATTATTTTCACCTAACTTCAGATGTCTGACAATTAGACATCTAGGTGTGAATTATTTGCTGTAGATTTCCCATGTGGTGAAATAGAGGATTTTCTTGGTCTATCGGGCTTCCTCCAGTGATTAGGATGGGAGCCCAAGATGAGTTTCATAGATTTTGACTTTCAGATGCCTAAATTAGGGACAGGGTAATTCTGTCTGTACTGAAGATGATGAGTGACCCTGTGAGCTTAGCAGTAGCACACATAATGTGCTGTTAATGACAGCCTTCATGGGGAGGCCTTAGTGAATGCATAGCCTGAACTCTGCTCTGTGTTAGTAGATGTGTAAGACAAGCATGTTGGTGAGCTGCCCTGATTGCCACGTTCCTTTGTTTGTCCAATGAATTTTAGATGGGAAAAAAAAAGTTATCATCACATTTCTTCCCAAGAAGTTGCATATGACCTGTGCAAACTATAGTGACCTCATATGTTCACTGTGATAATGCCTTAGTGTCATTTTGTGATTTGATTATGTATTTAAACTGTTAGAACTACTTTATTTTTATTTTTTTTTCATGGTTAGAGAATCTTTGTTTCACTGGGCCCAGTATTAATGCACTCCAGATACTGTTTCTTTAGCAGAGTAACAGATGTTCACAGTTTGGGGCAATTTTCAGATGAGCAATGCTGTTTGTAATAAATTTTCCTGAGACCACCCAACTCATTTCACTTGTAACTTGAACTGTATCCAAGCGCTGATCTCAGGAGATGTGAGATGTAATAATTCTGTGCCTCACCCAGTTCAAAAGACATGACTTAGTATAGATGGAATTTAAATATCTATACTTCCAATCAACGTAGAAAGTCAAAGTTTTATCTTGCATGCTGCAAAAAATGGAGGTGGAAATAGCAGCATTCTAGCTTTCACTTGTTAAGTATTCATAGGGTGTGAGGATGCATAATGACAAGGTCTGTGGGAAATAAAGTCAGAAAATACAGATGAACAGGTGAGAAAAAATAACTCAGCAAGTAGAGCAACTCTGTTGAATTTTTTCCTGAAAAAAATGCAGATTTATTAAATACAGAATAAAGAGGAATGTAATATTAAATACAGCATGCAAGGAGATGTAAGAGTAGCACAAATTGCATTGTGATTTGTTGGGACCAAGGGCAATGCATTGTTTGCTGCACAAACAAAACCACAGTGTGGTTTTGAGATGTCTATCTGGAATGTTGTATTTAGTCTCAGGCATTTAACAGCAAAAATCGTGTTGATAGCAGTTAAATACATTAGAAAGCAAATCCTGAGGAACTTTGGGATACTGAAAGTAAACTTTAGTTCATGTCTTTGCATTTATTTGAAGCCCTGTAGAGTCAGTTGTATCAGTTGTGTGAAAATATGGGATGTCTCCCAAAGGGAAGGCGGAGCACTGAATGACTTGGGAGTGTGAAAATTAAACAGACCGTTCTGAATTGGCTACGAAAGGTACTGAATGAATCAGATTTCCTTTTTTCCCCCTGACATTTATTGTGCTTTATACTTAACATTTAGTACAGTGTTATTTTGAGATTATAAACTAAGAACTCGGGAAAAAGCACTGGGAGGTTCCTATGGCAACCGTAGTGTGCACATTCTCTGTATGAATGTTGCAATTACTCTAATGTGACATCGTGCTATTGAGACCTGCTATTTGGCAGGTATGGATTTTACTTTGTGAATTAATTGATGAATTTAGAGATGGTTCTAAAAGGCATTAAAGTCAGCGAAACACTTTTTTTTTCTGATAGAATAACTACTGTGTGATGCTAGATATTATTCCATGTTTCTTGCAATCATCTTCTATGGAGCATTCCGAGATGCATTTTGTATGATGTTTAGGCACAGCATCACTCTGCCCTGTCCTCTGACAGCAGCCATTCTCCAGTCAGAACACAAGGATTTTCCTAATGGTGTGCAGTTGTGTCACAGCCACCAGTGTGCAAATACCCAGACTGGGGGATGCTCTGATCCCCTGGCTCTCAATGGCTTTTGTGTTTGCTTAACAGCTCGCCAGCAATAAAGTTGCTATTTAAGCATCTTCCTTTCAGCTGAAGCCAGAAATACCAAATGCAGAGGAAATAGTGTTGCTGTGAAGACCGCTGAAAGAGAATTTTTTTTTAATTAAAAATAAACAAATTCATTAATTGCTATACTTCACTGGTCTCTCTTTTTTTCTTTTTCTTCTTTCTTTTTCAGCTAGCAACTAAGGGCAAAGTGTCCCTTTTGACTGCTGTGCGTTGGTTGTTACTGAAATTCCAGCCTTTCTCATTTGGAAATGAAAAAATATTTTGTCACTGCCTTGGTTACACACTCCGTGATAGATATTAGAATCTGCTTTTTATAGTCTAATACTACTCTTGACCTGAATATGTCCCTGGCTTTTGAAGAATGACCCAGCCTGCTCTACAACAAAAGGCCTGTGCTTTTAAGGCTTAAATGTTCCCTGACTCTACTTGTTATTTAGTTTTAAAATCATGTTCTGAGGAATCTGTTGCTTGCTTTGTTGGTTTTTTTTCTGTTATTCTTTGCAAAAATAAGAGAAATGTTGGAATTTGTATTAGAAGACATATGGACGTAACTCTCATTCCAGCTCCAGCTCTGTTTCCCAGGAAACGAATCAGAGCAGCATGAAAAACATGTAGAGCTCCTAGATCTGCTGCAGAAAAAGCAAAGACAGGGGTACATTCTGTCTTCTAAGGCAATGACTGCTATGAATGGGCAAAGCTGGGCTATGGGATTTTTTTACAGGAGTGGAATCAGAGCAAAAGTGAATTCTGCTGGTGGGTCTGCAGTATGCAAACCTGGAGATATTCCCCTCTGGGCCATACTGCAAGCGTTACTTACAGTTACCTAGGAAGGCTGCTGACACTGTGTGTGGCTGTTGGTGTTGTAGCATTGCTGGTGACCAAGTGGCTGCTGAGGCACCTTTAAAAGCCCTGGGGTTCTACCTGGGCTGGGAGCACCAGCAGGTGCAGCAGTAGTTCATAATGGCAAAGTTTATTGGCTATTAGTGAGCCGCAGGGTCACATTGTGGTACTGCAGCTATTAATAAAACTGGACTGGCTCAATCTCCTTGTGGGTAGGGAGGTTAGAGTAGCACACGCACCAATTTCTCACAGCACCCCCACATTAATTATACTTAATTTTGCTGTTGCTTTCTTAAGGAAATTCATAGAGACCAGCTGTGATTGCGTATCTTTTAATTTGCTACCTCCTTTACATCAGTGCTAATAATTGAGTATCCAAGCATCCAATATTTAGTATCCAAGACGATGAAAGATCCAAAAAATGTTAATATTTTTATACTTCTGTTTTATCCTGTTACATCCAATTTCAAAGTTTCCTCTTTTTTCTTTCAGAATGATCAGTCAATGCAAGATATGCAGATAATGGGAGGAGATGATCTTTCAAAGCTGACTGGAAAGGTTTGTTGATTTTAAAATTCAGAAAGTAAATACATCCACTATATGCTGAGTTGAGAAAAGCTGTGTAATTTTGCTCATGAACTGTCAGTTTCAAGACAGATACTAATACTAATACTGCAATCAAAGAAATATATTCATCTCCTCTGAATTGCTGCAACGCCACTGCTCTCAGATTACAGATTCCTCAAAAGGTCAGAAGTGGCCCCTTCATTAAATAGTGCAGGGATTTGCCAAGTAGTTGCACATATACTATCACAGATACTGCGGGCAAAAATTGTCCTGGAATGCCTCACCAGGCCTGATCTATGTTCTCAGCCTTGTGTTTTCTACCCTTGGAGGGTGTGTGCAAGCAAAGTGCAGTCTGAGTATCCCTGTCAAATTCAGCATGTGAGGGGTTTAAGATAATTTTGCCTGCTGTACAAAGTGCCGCACTGGTACCTTTCACTTGGTCGATCAAATGGGATTTTTTTATTTCAGCATCAGGTGGTCTGTATGACTGAATTTGCTTTGGGCTATGGTTGAACACTGCGGTAATGAAATGGAGTGGTTTGAGCCAGTGGAAAGGCTATTTTCATCCAACCATGATAATACAAAACAGTGCTTTGAAGAGGAAGGAAGGCTGGCTTCATTAGGCAAATGGTCTTTGTGGAAAATGGTCAGAAATGGATTCTTTACTTATGCATTAAGGACATAATACTAGTTTTGTTATTTGTACTGTACATGCAGTTACTTTTGTATTAGTTGGCAGTAGATCGTTGTCTTCAAAGCACTCAAATGTAGCTAGCACTAGCTATCTCATTTGCTTTGCTGTACCGTAGCACTCAAAAAAGAAAAGACAAAGTAAATGTTGAATATTTCATTAATATTAAATAGGTTTGGGTGCAGCTAGAACTTCAATGAAAATGCTAGTATTCTCCAAATATCTTAGTGATAGGCATGTCCTCAGCTTACCCTTCTAAATTCTGATGGGTGGGTGTTTTTTGCAAATTATCATGAAAGCGTTCATCATGTTCTTGTGAAATAGTAATTCATTTGCTGCTCTCTAATATCCAGTTGCTGGTGTAACCTGCTCTTCTGCAATGGTTTTGCATATGTTTCTCTACCTTACAGGAGAACTGTCAGTGCCCCTTTAATTTCTTCTTCCCAGGTAGTCCAAGCCCTTTCATATCT
Organism: Coturnix japonica; assembly: GCF_054131305.1. NCBI lineage: Eukaryota > Metazoa > Chordata > Aves > Galliformes > Phasianidae > Coturnix > Coturnix japonica. Next base: position 124,286,696 of record NC_140664.1, on the reverse strand, counting down.
TCTAGGCCAGACCCTCTTTCTCATCTTCAAATGGCAAATTTTCTTGAGGAGACCCTGGTGAGACAGATCCTGGTTTCAGCTATTTATATCTTTTCCAGATACAGTTTTTCTAGCATAATGTGAATTCTCTGGGGCAAAATATTACTTTCTGTATTGGGACTTTTGTGTATTTATGAGTGTGCATATATGTGTGAAAGGAAAAATTTAGCCCAAGTAATTCTGCTCTTGCCAAAAAATGAAGCACAGTGTTTCCTTACATTGAAAATCCTGGTGACCTTTTCTTGTTGGCACTGCCCCTTGCTCCCAGGTTTGGAGCAGGGAAATAAGATGTGGCTGTTGGGAAGCGAGAAGAAAGTTGTTGAGAAGGCCAAAAAGCAGTAATGTTTGGGACTGTGTTGGGTAAAGAGGCCAGGATCCTGGGTAAGTGTGGGTGTGATGATTTGGGATCCACAGAGGCAGGAAAGGATGATGAGATGGGGTGGGATGAAGCAGGACATGGTCTGACTTACTGAAAGGGCATGTACAGAGTTTGTATGCGCGGTTGTCTCTGCGGATGGTCGAACAACTAAATTGCATTTTCACTATAAGACATGAAGATGAGGCTTCCTTAAGACTTGTTTTTCTGATTGTAGATCTGAGCAAGGCTTGAGCTCAAATGCTCGGACTTGTGTGTCTAAAGTTGGATATATGAAGGAGTAGCCTTATGTCCACTGGTGCCAATTCCTCCATCTGTTGTTGGCTTAAGCAATTAGTGGAAGTATTTAGCACGTTTTGCTAATCAATCATTCGTGGACTGATTCAGAGCCTCCTACAGCCAGTGTAAATCTTTCCCTGAATTGTATTTTAGCACCTTAGTTTAGCTTCTGGCTTTTAAAACTGCTGGCTTTAAAGTCACTGGATGAATTAGTGGAAGACTTAAGGATGGAATTCAACTTTCCTGCTTCTAAGTCATCTAAATACTTCTGACTTCTTGGAATTCTTATTATAGAAAATTGTAATTATATTGAAAAATTAATATGCCAGGTTAAATCATATTCACTTAATAATCATGGAAAGTGTTTCTGAGAGTGCCTGTAAGTTCCATTAACTTTCTGTAATACTTGAGACCATAAATAACTTCTAACAGTTCCGAAAGCTACAGAAAAGATTCTGATATTCAGATCTTAAATTGTTCTTCATTAAGTAATAATACCTTGAACCACGGCTACCCAATAATCTTAGTGAAAGACTAAATCATTTCTTTGTGTGGAAAAAAAATATTGAGTATAATTCTAAACATGCTGCTCCGTATCAAAGCCTTTTTTTGTGAGAAAAAATGTATAATGATCCAAATAATGACAGAGAGTTATTCAGACAGAGAAGGGGGAGAATAAGCAGAGACCCAAACTAGCTGAATAGAAGTAATCCTCAGTTTGAAATCTGTATGTGAAGAAGGTCACAGAGGCAAAAATTAAGATTTCAGTGGTATGAATTATCAATCAAGGTCCTTGGAAAATGAGTCCTGATACAGCTTAAGACTCCAATGCTTTGTAACTATTCATTTCTATGCAGAGAAAATATAATTTCATTATGTCTCCTTTAATGTTGGAAGTGATGAACGTAAAATTTCTCAGTAGCTGATTTCATAGTTAGGAGCCGTTTAGCTTTCAATTGCTCTATAGTTAAAATTTTCATTAGGGTACGAATTATCATGGATGCTTGTAAAGATGAATTCATTTTGAAAACAGGAGGTAATTAGTAACTGCACAGAAAACTAGAGGTGCTGTTTCAAAGTGAGAAGGTAATGAAAATTTAAGTAGATTGGGAAAAAACCTGGTAATATAATAATGTTTAGTGTTAATACTGTAATCATACTTTATAATATAGTGATGGTTTGAATCATTAGAATTATTTGTGCCATTTAAAAAAAATAAATTTTAAAATAGACAGAAATTTTAGTAGATTCAACTGGACCAGCATTGTGAATTATCATTACCATTTACTTCCTTTATTTGCATGTGTGGGGTTTTTTTTCTTAATATACAGTAAATTACTTTAGGTTTGTGTCTTTGTTGAAGAGAAATTGATTTATATTTTTAATCTGATATCCAGAACTGTGGGAATTATGGAGATCAGAGAGAATTAATCCCAAGAGTTTTGGAGCTGGTTACATAGTCCAAGGTCTCCACTGGCAGAAGTTATTCTGCATCTTATTCTAAATGTAATTTGTCCTTTAACCTTTAAAAAAGTCCCTATACCATTTCAACTTGTCTCCATGCATATGAGGCACATTAGACAAAATCAAAACGTACAATTTTAGAAGTAAGTATTCATTTAGTTGGGATAATATATTCATTTTCAAAATGATATCAATGAAATTATGTAATTACCACTGTTTGCATATAACAGAGAATGTGAACAAAATTAATTATTCTTGTTTGTTAGGTTACCAAGAACTTATAATTATAAAAAAACTAGCAACGTAGTTAGTATGATATAATTATGGGATTCATGAATGCTCCAGTTGTCTGTAGCATGGAATAATCTTAATGTTATTTTTGGAAGGCCATTTCCCTTATTCATGCTGAATACGTCATGTTGACAGCCAGTGGTTTGGGCATTTTTGGAGATCAGAAAATAATAGATTAAGAAAAATAATGAAAGCCAATGTCTTTTATTCTCTGTGTGCTTTATTGCATTCATTTAAGCATTCTGTGTCTATTGTAATGCTCTTGTAAAATAATTGATCATATTAAGACAAGGTTTCATCCAGAGGAGGGTGTTCACCATTCAGTAATCCACACTACCTTTTGTCAGGATATTTCTTAGCAACTTTCTAAACTTCCTATATATTCATCTCACCTAAATAAATACATCCATTGTCTGCCATTTTCCTTTCCCATCTGTCATATGGGGATATGTTCCTGGAGCATAATGTAGTTTCTCTCTTATGACTTATGTCTCTCATTTCTTCTCTTATTTTACACATAACTTTCTCTGTTTGTCGTAGATGTAATGCTCATAAGGCCATTACTGCCATAGTATATAAGATGAAAGGTCTGTCTGGGATTGTGTTACATCTTCAGCAGCACTTAACTGGAATCTTACTAGGAAAGGATATATGAAACACAGCTGGTACAGAGACTTTCTAAATCAAAGTTACATCCGGGCTATCGTTCTGAGTAGATCCAGTGCTGGAACTGCTATTCCCATCTGTCTAATCTCTTAGTAATTCCAGGTATGCCTCTAACAGTCCTACAGGATCCCGCAGCAAAGAGTTTCATATTTAAGATGTGTGTGGAAAAGTTGTTCCTTCTTTTAAGCTCGCTACCTGGTTACCTTCTGTGGGCTTGGAAAACTTATAGCAGCCCTTTATTTAGCTAATTTAGGAATTACTGCCCTAAAGTTCCACTAATCTGGCTACATTTATTTTCATTTTTCTTTTCTCTATTTTTTTTCTTTATTTATTTTTGTTTTCTTTTAAAGATCCAGAAGTACTGTTATGTTTTTGTTTGAGCCACTGGATAATTTAGATTGAAGGGTCCCACCCACCAATTTCTTCAGTGTGGCTACAATTTCTCTTTGGAGCTACCTACTATTTTGAAGTCCAGCTTTAACAACTTGATGCAGAAGCCCCCATACTTCAGGAGTGTTTTACCAACAGTTAACTGTCCTCACTGCTGAAACATGAATCTGATTATACCATCTGAATTTGGTCAGCTTTTTGCTGAACAGGTTTTTTCTGGATGTTGCTTTTTTTATCCTTTTGCTTACTAAACTGAGCTGCCTACCATTATCAAATTAATATTGCTACATGTTGCATGTTTGCCCATCGTCCAGTCATTACTTAAGCTTCTTTTAGATAAAGTGATCTACTGCGAGCCTGTTGTGAAGTAGTAGCAAGGATTTAAGGTAGAATTAACAACTGGAAATTCATATTAATCCAGTGGTTACAGTTGGAAGAAAAGACATTCCAAGTACGCAGATCCTTCTGTTGGTCTGCGTAGAATCGGCAAACTTCAAGCTAAGTACAGCTTAGAAGTAATTATTAATTTTAACCTAACGTGGTAATAAGTTAGACAGTTCAGGAGAAAAGAGTGATTGCCCTACACGATCACCTGCCCTATGACCAAAGAGGCAGATAAAAATGTTAAGAATGCCTCTGAGCTAAAATAAGAGCAAATTATCAGCTGTGGAACACTGATAAATGAGTTGGAGGTCAGCTGCGGTGGAAGATTATAATGTGCCATAAACTCCATATTTCATCGAGTCCGTGATTTCTACTGCATACAGCAGTTGTGAATTTTTGTTCCCAGGCTCAGCTGTTGAAGGTATTTTGTGGTCTCTTTGAGGTTGTGGGCTGAGAGGTCAAAGTTCCTTTGTGAAAAATGTTCTCCCGCTGGGAACTGGGCTGTTAATTAAATAAAAGCTATTACTTCCTGCTACAAACCCTGCTTCACTGTAAGGTGTTTTTTTTCCAGGTTTGAAGTAATTGTATTTTTCTCAGTTTTCAGTTCTTTCTGTTTTCTAACAGCTTATTTTTTTGGTATTCTATTGATTTTATACTGAGACATTTAAGGAAAATATAACTTGTTTGCTCACCTACCTGACTTCCTTGCTGTACTTGCAAGGACTGTGTTTGTCCTGTTAGCTGTAGTATTGCTTTAAGTATTGTTGTTTACTTGATTATTTCAGCAGAGTTTCTGCTTTTCAAGAAATGCTTTCTCTTTCTAAACTTATAACAGCATTTTCACTTATGAAAAGGTTATATTTGATATGAACACAATGGCAAGTTATCCCTCAAACACTTATTTACTAATTATTTTAAGGTATAGGATTTCTTTTCCTTTGAAATTAAGCTTTTAAGAGGAACGTACAGTCAGAATGTAGGAGAAAAAAATGTCATTATTTTCCAGGAAGAAAAAAAAGTAGTTTCCATTGAACTTATTACTGCCAGGCAGGATTTATACGTGAACTCTGCTTGGTCTTGTTAGCTGACGTTGTTCCATTTGTTATTGACCTGTGGGAAGGTAAACAATAGAAATGTATTGACTCAGGGCTGGAGTGTTTTTTAGCTTATCACAAGTCAGGATTTTCCTTACATGTGTTATAATACCAGCCTACTTTCTGGCTGTATATTAGCTCATGTGGCATTGAAAGGCAGTAGACTACTGAAAACTGTTTCTCAAGTTTTGCAGACTTCCATTTTAATTTTTAAATTTACAAATACTTGGCAGTTTATAATAGAAGTGAAATTATGTCTTTTTGAGACAAGAAATCCCTGTTGAATACAGGAAGTGGAAATGATTGCTTCTTCATTATACATAACAGTAATATCATCAAAAACTATTTCTGTGTGTGTGTGACAACCAATTTCTACTACCATCTAAAGAAGGATACAAGAGCAAATTTTAATCTTTGTGTAAACCCAGTTCACACTGTGAATGTAATTTCTGCTCAGTGCAAATATCCATATGCAGAGTCAGAAATTGTGTGTATCCTGGTCACTCAGAAGTGGAGAATTTTAAGCATTGCAGAAACCCTCTCTATCTTGCATTTATAAAACACAGTTAGGGCACATATTGCACCAGCCTAATACCTGGTAGGAAAAGCTGTGAGCACAGGACAAATCACAGTCACCCATACCTGTCAGCTCCCAGCCATTCTTCTGATCTATCAGCGCTGAAAGCTACTGATACTTATGACTCAGTGGAATGGTGTTTCAGACTCTTTGGGTTGAGCCACTGCCCCTTCATTATTTGTACTACGAGATGTATTTCCAGGATGTATTCTAGAAACTGACTATTCTCTTTGTCTCACTGAGGATATATTGGAAGCATTATTAGATTTATGGACATACTTCTATAGCTTAGATTGGTGAGAATGGCTCGGAAATTAAGCCATCTTCAGACTAGTCACTGTGTCAGTAAATATTCCTATTTCCTGTTCTTCAAGCTCCAAAAATAGATTGAAAATATCAAATGCATGCCAGAAGGCCAGATTACTTTTCATGTGGTTTCCTCCTCTGCAGCCCCCACAGCTGTATCTGAAAGGACAAAACAGTCTTGATCTCTGTGGTATAGGAGCCTCAAATATTTACATATGCTTGGATAAAGACCTTTTCTTTGGCATCCTGTATTGTCACATCATGTGTCCATCTGTCAGTTGCTGCGGGAGCATCACAAGCTAATGAATTCTACCGGTCTCTTACCCCCCAGTTCATGGGTGGATTTCATGGTGAAGCTGAATAAAGACTTGCTCGTATCTGTTACCTTTCCCAAGGGACTCTGGATTCAGCCAGTTTTCTGCTTGGGATGCTGGTGACATTATTGCTAATGTACTAATTTGTTTTTACCACTGCATTCTTCTTTTATCTTCTCCTATCCATCTGCTCAAGAACAAGCAAATCCATTTCAACCAACTGTAGTTGGACTTCACCACTACCTGCTCTCAGATACTGTGTGTCAAAATGCTCCTTGGCGGTTTGTTTCTCTACTACTTTGCAATGCCATCCTTTTCCTGCAGCCCTCCAAGCAGTTGCCTGCTTCAGCAGAAGAGCAGTAGAGGATAGGCAGCAATACAGTCTGTGTCCTGGCTCATCATATTATTTTCATAGAGATGATTTCTGGTGCTGGAGGACGGCAAACTACTAAGCATGCTCTCAGTCACAAGCAGAAGTTAAATATGATGACTTTAGTCACAGTAAGCCTGCCTAACCAAAACAGGGATTAGCGTTATCATTCTCTACTATCAGGATGCCTGCTTACTAATATGTGCTTTCATATCTAAATATTTTATAGTGGCTTATCCACTACAAAGTTCTTACGTAAACGGTGTCTCCAAAGCATAGAAAATACTCATTCATGTTTTGGCAATAATGAGAGTATGCATAATACAAGCCAGAATATCTGTGTTTCCTTAGCAAAGCAGCTCCCTGATTAAAGGGACTTTCAAAGAAACAGATCTCTCAGTGTATGTAATTTACAACTCTTGTACTTGTACTCCTCCTGAATCTGAGGAGGAACTGACAAGAATAACAGAAACACTGGTTAGAGAATTTCAGAGTCCTACAGTATCATTGCTTCTCAAAATAATTAATCAGTGTGAGATCTTACCCCTCTGTTGAAGTCTTGTGCAGGTGGCTATTAGTGTAGTTGCCGGACAAACCCTTCGGGCATGTCTGATTCCACATTCATTTTCCTTCCTTCTTATGAGTCATTTGTGATAGGGAAATGTAGACTAAATTAAATTTCTATTAGGTGGATGTATAACTGGTTGGAAAGATGTTCTATGCTTCATTGTCAGACTGGGCGCATTAAAACATGTTTTTCAACAACTACAATATTTAACTCATTATTTAAAAGGTGAAATTAGCATTTAATGCTAATGATACTACCTGGAAAAATACTACAACATAGGATCATGATCTTAAGAAATTATTTTAAGAAGTTGACATAAAGAATGACGTGTAGCAACAGTCAAGATGAATACTGACTTCCATGTTTATACCAAATCTTTTGCATAAGTGCAAGTGGGGAAGGACTGACTAAGCATCAGTTCTGTGCTGGATACGATGGGCAGATCACAAATTGAACATGAGACAGCAGAATAGCTTTACAGAAGTTGTAACCACTGTATGGAATTTATAGGAAGTAGGATAATGTAAAAGGTATGGAGAGCGGCTCTTTTATTCTTCTCAAGACTGGGAAAGGCTTCTCTCTGGCTTGGGGCTCAGCTGGAGAAGAATTCTGACCAGCTGGATGGGTTCTAGAGGAGAACAAAAGAATGTTCAGGAATCCAGAAAATGCAGCTCATGAAAAAACAAATAAATAGGAGCTGTTTAATCTGAAGAAGAGGAAACAGGAAATTTATCTATCTGCAAAAGTGGAAAAGAGAAAATATTTTTTGTGCATCCACAACAAAACAAGTTCAGGCCAAATTGCAACAGAAGTTTTCTAACTGTATTTTTGCTCTTAGGTATCAAGGCACTGAGGCTTATTACCTGATAATCCCAAATCTGAAATCCTTATCGTGTTGAAGAAGAGGAAAATCAGATTATCTGTGAGGGATATCTTAAGTTGATTCTCTGGGCCAAAACAGATAGAAGAGATCTTGATGATCTTTCAAGATCTCCTCAGCTCTGCTTTCTTTTAACACCTGTGATTATTTCTTCTCATTAGTTAGTTAGCAAGGTTGATTCCTCCCTATTGGTTTAATCTCAGTTCCATAGTCAGAGAAGCTGCTTTCCCTTCATTTATGATTTCTGCTTGCAAGTAAGCTGTTCATGATGATAGGATAACTGAAGCTAGCTACTGTAGGAAAAAAAAAACAGCAAACACATCTTTGTCTATAGATGAAACACTCCAGGACTATGCTTTTATTTCAGTCTGGTAATCCCCTGAGTGTTCTTAATAGATCTTTGTGATCATGACCAGAGTCAAACCCCTGTTCGTTTGTTTCCTATGACACCTATTGAACATGGTTCAATAGTTATGCTCAACCCTGGGTTTTCAATCCGTGACAGATCTGTTCTGTATGAGTACTGACATTCAGCTCCAGCCATTCCTGCACCTCACTAACACACCCTGTCACTCAGGACCCTGACTCACAGTCTGACTTGCCAGCTTAACCTTGGATCTGTTTCATCACTGTGAACTGATCTGACAATCAGCAGGTTGTGTTTAGCTCTGGTTACTCTCACTGGACTTGATCCTGACCTGTGGACTAACATCTGAGCTTAGCCTCAGACCAGCCTCCTCGCCATGAACTTGCCTGATAATCTAGACTGTTTGTTGAGTCTGTCCTAGGGCAGTCCTGTTTGTCTTGCTGGAGCATTGTAGGGTTGGGCCTTGGTTGGTGAAGCCCTTGTCCTGCCCTACTCTTTGACTGGAGAGGAATCAGACTCTGCAGAACCTGGACAGACTACTAAAGCAGTCTCTGCCATGCCAGATTTGGTGTTTTGTGTCTCTTGCCATACTTGGTGGATAGGTCTTGTCACTGGAATATCTGTGCTTTTCCTTTGCATGTAAAGTTCTTGTCAACAGACCAAAAGACACAGTAAACTGGCAGAGTAATTCAGAATGTCAGGCTGATATTATCAGGTGAGCCTCTTCTACAAGATACAAGAAAAATGTTTTTTACAATAACAGTAATGAAGCACTGGAACACGCTGCCCAGAGATGTGGTGGATGCCCCATCCCTGGAGATATGCAAGGTCAGGCTGGATGGGGCTCTGAGCACCAGATCCAGTGTAGTGCCCCTGTTCATTGCAGGGGAGTTGGACCAGATGGCCTTTAAAAAGTCCCTTCCAACTCAAATGATTCTATAATTCTATGCCAGGTTTAACTCTCCACAGGTTTAAGTCTTTCAGACCCAGAATTGTTCTTGTCAGCAGTTGGGAGGTTGAAAGTCAGGAGTGCCAAGAAGGATAACAACCAGTGAAACCTGTTTTGGAAACACCAAAAAGGAACCACTCTCAGGGATTAACATACATTCCATCAGAGCTCAGTCTAAATTAGTGGCTTTCTTGAGTGATACCTCCATCACTGGCACTGACTGAACTACTGCTGGGAGTTCCCTCCACACCTTTACCAAATGTTTTGCCTTTTCAGAAGCATCTAGGGATTATACAGTGTGTGGAAACATATTTCTGCAGTGGTTGTGTGCATGAAGCATGCCACAGTTCCCTGCCAAGCACTGTAATTATTAGGAAGGACTGCAACCTGGACATATGTGTGTGTGTGTGTCTGTATCTGTGGATGATCTGTATTGATCAGTTCTATTTTGCAGATTTATATATATATATATATATATAGGTTAATATATTAATAGGTTATTTATATATATATATATATTAATACACACACACACACACACATATATATATTATATATATTATATATATATATATATACACACCTATTAATGAGGCTGTCAAAGCCGCTCTGTTTATAAATAGAGGCACTGTACAAGTTCCATCTCCATGGTGTTTGAGTCTTTCTCAGAGCTCTCAGCTCTGGGACTGTGTGATTGAAAGGAAAGTTAAACAGTCTCCATGTTATGTATGTAGCAAAGCCAACAAACTTGCTAGAAAGGGAATGTAGGCTTGTTTGGTGAGCAACTGCATGGATATGAAACTATTTGTCTCAAGGTTTCACAGGATTTGCAGTGGTCGTATACATGTAAGATGAATACATGTATGAATAGATACTGTAAAAAAACTTGGCTTTTGCTATTCCATCTCAGAAAGCTGATCTTAATGCAAAACTGTAAGAGAGAGCACTATCCTTTTGAACATGCATATGATAATCTCCTCTAATAAGTAGGTTCTTATTTTTATTATTGCTTTTAATAGGAGAACAGAAGTCACCTTATATACTGTGATTCCTGGGGCAGATATGGGCCATCTCAGCAAAAAGCTGAGCCTGTGTCATAAGGCTTGACATCTCTTGGACCACTTCTCTTCAAGTAACGCTACTGATTTGGGCAGCAGTACTTGAAGGGGGTGCTTTGCAGCATGAGAGTGGGACATAGAACTTGCCTTGTAATCCGCTGCAAGATTTCTGGGGGTGTGGAGAGAGGAAGAATTTTGGAGTAAGAATACCATCGCTGTAGTCTAATATTAACATTAGGTACATTTTAGTGAGCTATCGGTTACACTGTAGTGCTCTGCTGGACACATGGCAAGGAAGTAGAGTTCATCCTGGGTGTATTCCTTCCACCTGGTAGTGTTTTCCAGAGCTACATCCATTCTCGCCCAACGGGGATAATCCAGACAAAGCTGAATAAATACATAGTCCCTGGCTATGACCAGAAATGGCTGGCTAGTATTCAGGGCACAGAAATGAAACAGAAAGCTGTGTCCTGCCCAGCTGTACATTTGCACATGGGCCTATACTTTTTCAAACATTTCTTTCACTTTGTTTGTGAATACTGTGTAACTTTTTTTTCTTTTATTTTTCCAGAACGTTTTAATTGTTGAGGTAAGTTGGCTGTTTCTGTCATATTGTACTTGGAGAAAGTCTCCTAGTAAAGTCTTTGTTTTGTGCTCAGTGCCTAAAACATGGCTGCATTGGGACTCTTTGACTGGGAAGTGGTGAAGAGGGAGATGTCTTACTCAATAACCTCTCTGTCTTTTTGCGACTGCAGAGAGATACATTGCCACCACTCTAATTTGGACTCTGCCTTGTGATAGCTAGAAGTTTGTGCTTCTGCATCACTTGATTTGTTGTTTTCAGGGCTTCAAGATCTCCCATTCTGTGGGTTGTTCTGTGCCTTGGAAGACAATGAATCAATTGCAATTGTGCCCTGAACTTCCCTCTTGCATGTCTTTGAAATGGTAGCACAGCCCTACATATGCTTTATAACTTCAGGGTTGTTCACATGCTGCATGGGAATGTCAGTCATTCTCTCAAGTCCCTGTGGCTCCTGCTCATTAGCACTGCACCCTGGAGCGTCCCCTGGGGAGATCCATCATAGATAGGTTGCTGATGTAGATCAACAGCATTCAGTTCTAGAGGAAAAGAACATGTCACTTCACTGGTGCTACAAAATCTTTCTTAATTAATAATGTAGGTGATTCTGTGTTAAAATGTCAGAAAATCGACCAGGATGCTTCAAGAGCACATCAAGATCTGACTGGCATTTCAGGCACAGTCTGCTTGTGTGAGAAGCAGGCTGGATGGTGTAATGAAAATGAATAGATGCTGGAATGTCTTTCCGTAGCAAAGGGGAAAAAAAGTCATCAGGCACAGAGATGGATGGTTACCTGAGTAACTGCTACAGGCTCCATCCTTGTCAATGCTAACTGCTGAAACAAACTTGGAAAAGGTCTGCAGCAAATTCTACTTATGTTTGTAGATAGCTGGGGAGCAAAGGTAAGGTTTTGCTAATGAAAAATATGCACCCAGTGAGTTCAGCATCAGCAGCTGCTCCTCATGTGTGTTCAGTTGTGTAGCCAGGTATGTACTGATCTCATTCGGATTAGGTTGACCACAGCAAATACTCAGAAAACAACAAATAGAGCATATCTAGCACTGAGATGGAGAGGTGTTGACATATGGCAGTATTGATCTTAATTTGAAAGTTCTGATCCCTGTACACTTGCACTGCCCAATAAAGTCATATCTAGTCCCTTGTAAGATCCCATATACTAGAAGTATTCATATTTTCATGAAGAAATGGGCATTCCTTTCGATCTTTATTTCATGAGTGGAAAGTGATTACTTCAAAGAGTGTATAGTATAATTACTACAAAATAAGAATATGGAACTGCTCAGTCATTGCCCAGGTTTCCTCTTTACAGCTTTCCTTTGTTTTAACTTACTGTGCTTTTCATGTTTTGCAAGGATATTGTTGGAACTGGAAGGACTATGAAGGTTCTGCTTAATCATATAGAAAAATATAACCCAAAAATGATTAAAGTGGCGAGGTGAGTAAAGTGATCACAAAACTTAATAATTAATTAGTCCAGCCCAACATATTTCTCAGTGGGATTCCTGTTCCAAGATTCTGCTTTAAAGCTGTGCTGCCGTATGGCAGGGGAAGCTCTGCAGAGGAGCTGCCTGAGTCACCAAGGGGAGGGTGGAGGACAGGAGAGGAAATGCCACTGTATTGTTCTGCAGTGACATTCAGCCCCATTCATTCTCCTTCAGCCATTTCAAGACTGGCACTGATAGACTTTGAAGGGAAACACACCCATCTCTTCCCCACCATTAGGTTATTGTAAAAGAAATAGCAGAAAGTTAACACACAGTGATTCATATGGCTCAGAGGCTGTGGGTTTTTGTTGTTTTTGTTTGCTTGTTTACAGAGAAAACAGTTCTTTATTCTGGTGAATACCTAAACTTTTTGTTTTGTTCTTTACAGTCTGTTGGTGAAAAGAACATCTTGGCCTGATGGGTACAGACCAGACTGTAAGTGTTGTTGTGACATTTTTTACAACCTGGTACAAGAAGTTACTGTTGTTTTATCATGAGGCGGACTGCTGGAAGTGCTGTAAGATATCAGTTGGCAGTGGAGTATGGGATGCAATGGAATAATTTGTATAATTGCAGTTTAAGCCCAGCCTTATCTGTCTGATGTTTTCTGCTGAGTACTCATTTCATAAGGAAGTTATGAAGGGGTTAAGTGTTACCCAGGAAAGGTGATTGCTTTCTCTCCTGTCCCTGACAAGCTACATGGAAGAGAAGGCCCTGGTCACAGCTGAGCTGGGGAGGTGGGGAGCAGGGAAGGAGAGTAGGCAGGTGACTACCAGGAGGTAGCATGAAGGGTATTTGTTTGGGATGTGGGAGACAGGGAAGCATCCTGAAGGAAAGCCAGTCGATTTTGGCCATGGCTGTGTGGTTTTAGCCCAGTAATCTGAACTGTGGCCCAAATATTTTTACACAGTAATGTATTTTAATTTAATTCAGTCAATTAAAGTATCTATTTTACTGGTTTAACGAAGGCTACATGCATAAAAGATACTATAAAATTACCCTGTGAAGGACAGTTTAATATGTTTATGAAATAATTTGTAAAACAAAACAGGTTATTTCCACCTTCTCATTTACTTTTACTGTGGTGAATTTTACACACATTGGAGATCACCCTTTAAATCACTAACAGGGCTGTCATTTCCTCACATACTTGAATCTGTGATTCCAAGGTGTCTTTATTTCCCATAGTTTGTAACAAGTGAATAGAAATCCTCACTTAAATGCATGTCATTTTTTTATGCTGTAAAAAATCATATGAATAAAAAAAAAGAAGGGAAAAAAAGGGAATCCACAAGGTTATGTCCTTCTCTGGTTACATAATGGGCAACTTGGAGAGAGTCAAACTCTTTTTCTATAGTGCTGATACTGCACAGAACTTCACACTCACAAGATACATGCCTAAGATTAGTCTGAGGTGTGTGAGTTGTATGATTCAGCCACACTGCATGCAGTTGCTTGGTTAGGCACAGGCATGAGTCTGGGCTTTTATTTAGGAAGCATGTGGCACGTTTTGGTAGGATGATATGCGTAATAGTTTTGCCTACCCTCAGAAGAACATGAATAACCCTCTGAGTAATTCTCTGAGCAACTTCTGAGTTAATGTTATACTTTTTGTTGTCACTGGGCAGTTGTCATTGCATACATATACCAATGGAGCTGCCCCTTCTGGAGAGAGAATTTTTCCGCTCTGTGTTCTTCCTTACACAGTGTGTCTGTTGTACCACTGGTAATAGTAAACTGCTCTCCTGCTCTCCGCTGGACTTGATGATCTTTAAGGTCTTTTCCAACCTGATTATTTCTATGATTCTATGATTCTATAACTGTTCACGTGCCTGTCACAAACAGCCTGTGAGCATAAAGGGCCACTTGCTGACTTCAGTGTCTGAGTCAAAAGTAACATAACCTGAACTGACTTCAGCTATCCACAGCTTTCTGGTCAGGAAACCAGTGAATTTAAGGGCTATATGGAAGCCACCTATCTTGTGTTGATGGTGTTTGTTTTTTATCTCTATACAGATTATGGATTTGAAATTCCAGACTTATTTGTGGTAGGTTATGCCTTAGACTACAATGAGTACTTCAGAGATCTAAACGTAAGTTTCTTTTTTTATATATAAAAAATCACTGTTTTACAGGATCCTAGAGACTGTAATTTACCTTATTATCTCTGTGATCTTATGCCATGGCTGGATCCTTCCAGTGAGTGTAGAACTCCTTGCAAAACCTCAGATAATCCAGAGGAGTCTCTGCACAGCACTGTGGATGGTTCCTTCCCACTTCATAGCCACTAAGAGCAGAAGTTCTCACTTCATAGTTCATAAGCTTCTATCTTCTGTGAGCCTTCATGGTTCCACCACCCCCAGTAAATGCAGTGACAGCAGTAAAAATTGACATATAGCTCCTTCAGACAACTTGGGCTGTTTACTGCTATGTTGCTTGTCCCTTTTCTCTGTTAGATAATGATGCAAGCTTTACAAGCCCTGTCATTTCTTCCTATGGTACTCCCAGGGGTGGAGCTGGATGATGGGAACTTTTGTTATAGGTAGAAAGTGAATCAGAATTCAATTTCAGGTCTCTGGAGAGGAAGGGGTAATAGCAAGATTACTGGGTTGGCCAGACAGAATTATTTCTGAACAATACAATAATGATTAATAATGTAATTAACTATGCTGTTGTAATCAGTGTTGAATTTTTTTTCAGCACATATGTGTTATCAATGATCGCGGAAAAGCAAAATACAGAGTCTGAAGCAGTGACACCCTCACTAGAAGATTTGTAAGCTCAGAGAAGCAGAAATTGGACTGCATTCCTTCAAGCATCTCTCAGAAGAGAAGTTCAACTCACTCCAGTTTCTGTGAACTCAGTGTAGGAAGGGATTTACTCTAGAGATACTGATGAATATATACAGAAGTGAGTGTTCCTATCTAAAATCTGAAGTAGACACTGGAAGTTGTTTTTGGTACTAAAATTATGGCATGATTTCTTTTTTCCTAATAATTTGTCTCAGTTTACTGTGAGTGCATCTTCTTTGTGCAGTCCATCATTCCATCTATTACAGTTAATGTACTTCACACTGTATTCATAATGTGCTGTGAAAAAATCGTTCAGAAATGTCATTATGTGCATTAAGGTTATTACAGAGACTTTTAGGAACTTCAGCATCCATGTGATCTTGGCTGGATATGCTGCTACCAAACTGAAAATGTTATTTTGATTTAGTTCCACAATTCAGAAGTTTCAGCTGACGCTGTGTGTTGTATGACTCCTGATAGTCCTTACTGCTGCTTTCAAACCGATGTTCTAACCCTCAGAATGCACTGAATTAGAGTGTTGGTACAAAATGGACTTTTGCAAGACACTGTTGATCTGAGCTTGGAAGATGTCTTGCTTTTGGTATGTGATGTGGGCATAGATCTTATCAGTTAAATGTGCTGAATTTTAACCAAGAGGAAACAACACCAGACAGGCTTCCATTTCTGTATTCCATCCTTTGACTTCTGTAGTACACAAGCAAGTGAAAAAATTAGTATAGTGTTCTATGTATATTTTCTTAATTAAACCTCACTAAGCAACAAAAGTTTAATGTTAAACAATAATTTCAGTGCCAATTTGATTGTCTTGGCTTGTCTGAGCTGATACTTTGTGAAACCATATGTCTTCTGTAGGGAATACAGATCTGACAGTGCTGAAAGCTAGTGTCAGAAAGGAAAAAATGTGCAGGAGAACACAAGCCACAAGTTAACCTGTGAATGCTGCAGACTCCATAGGTTCCTTCTTTCCCTTGCACATCATGTTGGAAGAAGTCTGTTAGTTTACATGCTGTATTTAAATGAAAAAATTAGTTCTGTGCTGTATACAGCAGTTCTCAATAACGTTCTGAGGGAAGCAAATGTAAGGAGCTCTGTACCAACAGCTTTACTCTGAACTGCAAGAGGTATGTTCTTATCAGCTTAGGTTTCCTTTAAGTTAACACAGATACTGTAAGAACTCTTGTTACAATGCACAGTTGTTTATTTTCCTGCTTGAGCATATTTTGCATATCCCATAAAAGTTCTTCCAAAATATGCATTCAATTGTTAATCTGAATGTACCTTATGTATGTATTCTGTCACTCATAATCTACTTCTACTTGGATAAAATGCATGGTGTTAATGACATGAAGTGAGATCAAGGAATTACTGATTGCTAGATTAATGTTTTAGACCTTTATTCTTTACTCTTTTGGCCTATGTTTTGTAAAGTTTTCTCTTGAAAAGCTTTCCTTCATAGAATAATGTCCTGCTTTAGAGAGGAAAGCACACCCACACCTCTGGTGGAAGGTGTTGAAAGGAGTTTCTTTTTTCTTTTTATGAGAGTTTTACTTAATGTTTCTGTTTTCCATGGATTGGAACGTGGTGCAGGCAGACATGCTTAGTGCCTAACATGGGAGATCCCTGAGATTTTTGTGTCCTTTTATCATCTCATCTTAAAAAGGTGCACTCCAGCTCCCTTTGCTGCTATGATCAGCCAACAGCAACAACAACAGAAGAATGTAACAGGTGAATTAGCATGAAATTAGTGGGAAAATATGGAGTGCTGTAGATGCACTTCATTCAGACTTGGTCAAAGTTGTTTCATTGAAAGATTCAGGTTGTTAAAATCTATGTACCCAACAAAAAATAACTTAATTATAGAAAAGATAAGGAGAAACTGGAATGTTGTATTCAAGTTAAATTAATTTCCTCATGCCATCATATTTTAAACATGGTGATAAAACACCATATGAATTTCAGTAGTGAATTTACGTGGGTAATTATACTGTGAATAAGAGGTGTTTTATATTTCTTACATCATATTTGAATCTTCTACCCTTATAGGTAAAAGCACATCCAGGCAGTGGGTCATTATGCATGTATGTCACATTAATGCTGAGTTTAGTTTCTCCGTTCTGTTCAGATAGTTAAAAAACAAAAACAACAAAAAAATCTTACTATTTCCCATGGCTGTTTCACAGCTTAATAATAGTGTTGGTTCCATGTGTCACATGTGTCACAGTGTTCCTGAACTGAAAGGCCACTCAACATTTTCTCAGTTGCAGTTGAACCCTATGACCCACAAAGCAATGCATTATTTTTTTTTTAAATCAGTTCTGTAACATCTGTTGCTGAAGAAGAGAGGATGTTCTTCACAATCAGTTATTTTTCTGGACATTGTGTTCATGTATTTGGCAGGCATCCATTTGTATCTCAGTTTTTCTTCTCATGCTCTCTAACACCAGCATCCTTCCCCTACCCACTGAGTACAAATTAACATGGGCAGTTATTTGCTTTGAAGCTACGTAAATGTTTAGTAGTCTTCGGTCTTCAGATTTCATTCAATTCAATCATGCTTGTATCTGGTCCAGTTCCAAAATATCTGAAAGTAAAGGAATTTGAAATAACCTGAATGGTATGTACGTAGTTATTATTTTTTTCCAAGCATGCTGCTGCATGCTTGTATTTGCAGTTGAACTAAGCAGTAAATAGTGCCTGGCTTTTTTTTTGGACTGCTTACTATTAAGGGTGTATTTCCTGAACATAGTGTGTTAAACCTTAGAAGGATTTTTGTAATTACATTTCTAGGTGACATTCAGGTGTTTGCTAAAACAAACAAAAACGTGTATGTGGTATTCAGAACAGCTTCTGACCTGGGAAGGAGTCAAATCATCACTCTTTGCACACAATAAAATGCTGAACTTGAAGATGTACTTATGGCACGAGTCATCTCTACTGCTCTGTAGTGAGAATAACATTTGTTGGAATAAAAGTACTGGAATTTTAAATTGTAGTATTTCTTTAGACTGAAGAAGGCCTAATCAGCTTCTCTCCAGGTGTTTGTATTTTCATTGTATCCGGATAAAACAGTACTGAAAACCTCTGTTGTAATCAGACTGGATACACAAGAAGCCTGCAACTGACTACCTGGAACACTTTAATTTTCATTTTCAGCTAAGAAAATAAGATGAGAATTTCAAAAGTACAGAATATCACAACGAGCAATAGAAGTCTGCATTCCCTTTTGTAAAGCCATCGATTGAGGAACATCTTTCCTTTCTTTTATCTTTTCAAATGTTTTCCAGAAATTCTGGTTGCCTACCTGTAGGAGCTGAGACAAATGCAATGTCTAAGCACACTGTGAAGGGTATTTTACTTTATTTTCCTCCTTAGAATGGAAAGAGAAATTTGCACATTTCTCTGCCAAGAATTATGGGCTGACACTGTTTCCTGCACAGAAACCACTGGTGGTTCCTTTGTCTTCTCACAGGAGCACAAGTATCCTCACCTGCACGTCTTGCTGTTACCGCACACTCTTATGGAACACAATATGAGTTCCAAGTCAGCAAAAACTTCAACTCAATTAGTGCAGTACTTTGTTCCTTCTGCTGCTGCACAGAGGAGTGAACTACTGGCAAACAGCTGGAGCCTGCAGTACAGCAATTTGTTTGTAATACTGAGAGAGAAAAAGGTTTGGATACCATTCAAAGACTGACCTTTAGTTTGCTTCGGGAGTGTCCTGACAGTTTTCCCTTCTTTTTCCATAGCAGAAAGAGACAAAAGTGACTTGTATTATTGTGATCCAGTACTCATTTAGACCTGCACGATTGGACCTCTGATAACGACAAGAAAAGGTCATTTCCAACCATGACACAGCATTTCACTAGATTAAATCACAGCTACACTTGTTGCAAAACCCACTGGTCCTACAGTCAGTAAAGCTTCCCTCATTCCCAGTGCTGTTAAGTCATAAGGCTTGACAAGGGACAACACTTGCTGGATGGTCAGTGCTACACCATTACAGCTATTGGGACTGCACTGAAAAACATCAGAATTTATCACAGATGTTATGGAAGCAATGGAACAAATCAGTGTTATCCTGAAATGGTTTTTCGCGGTTATTTCATTTTCCTAAATTGTTACAAGTATTTACCTTTTTTCATCAGATTGTTTTTCTCTAGTTTGATCAGGTATACCTTGTTCCACATGGTATTCTCTCTTCGTCTTTCAGAGTTATACAAGTGTTTAATTGAATCATTTGTTTGAGTTTTCGTTTCTGCTTTTTCTTAGGAAATCTGGAATGAGGTGAGAGTGCTCAAAATATGAATTCTGGAAGACCCGGCTCAGCCTAAACAGTCACAGAGAGAGACAAAAAGCAGACAGCTTTCATGGCACCAAAGGCAGGCCAGAGACAGAGGTGTACTCAGCAGTAGCAGAGCAGCAGAGTCAGAGAGGTTAAAAAATGAAGAGTCCTTGCAAGCTTTAACTGTAGAACATTAATTGGAATCAGTCCACTACTGAGTGCACAGGAAGGATACTGAAATCGGTTAAATATGACCTGCTGAGTGAGTATGGACATGGAAGGTTTCTGCTGAGAGGCATTTTGATCGTGGGCCCATTTGTGCCACATAGGAAAGAAAACCGTAATAAACCAAAATTGTTTATCTTCCTCCTAAAGGCACTGCACATAATAACAGGATGCTATTAACTGCTTTCAAGCTTTTTAACTACAGCCAATTTAAGCCTCCAAATACTGTTTTGCCTAGGCTGTGTATGAGGCAGTCGGCTATGTAAAGTAAATCTGAATCTCTCTTTGCCTTTAATCAACCAAATTATGCACCTATGTTAGTTCATCTGACTAGATCCCAGTGTGGTTACTCACAGTCTCTCTTACTTTCCAAGGCTTCAAAGTCTCTCCATCTCAGGCTTTACCCTATTCCTTACATCTTCTTTACTTCCATCTCTGCCATTTTCTCCTAGTCTATGTAGGACAGAAACCAGTTTATGAGCTCAGCAGGTGCTGGGAGCAAGGCGAAGGATGATCGAGTGAATGCAGTACTGGAATGTGCCACAAATGTGGATGTGTTTGCCACCCTCAGGGAAAACATACCCCAAGAACAGCTGAAACACCACCAGCAAGCAGGCACTGATCTTCCATAGTCTTATTTAAGAAAAGATCATATTTAAGAAAAGAAGGAGATAATTTTTGGGGAGAAAGACTTCTGATTTGTGTCCAAAAATATAAGAACAGGGAAGCGAAGTGGTTTTCACGGTACAGGGAGAACCCCATGTATCGCCAGCTTTGCCAAGCCCTTCTGTGTTTTCCTAGGGCCAGGCTGCATCCTGGCTACAGCTGCCTGTGAGCTGCGGAGGAATCTGCCCGTGGCCAAGCAAATTTGCACAACCAACATCCCGCTTCACTGTGGTATTTCTAGCTCCAGAATTCAGCCAAGAATAGAGGAGGGTTTATCCAGGTCAGGTCTGGCATGCAGTTGATTCTGTCAGGCCTCCACCATATCTTGCAGCAGCCTAGCCAAAATATGCATCAAAATATTTTGATATAGTCCTCACACAGGTCACAAAGTGGAGCCCAAAGCTAGTGAGTGTCTTCCTGACTATGTTCCACTTATTTATAGAAAAAGAGTCAACTACAAGAACACATTTCCTGTGCAAAAGGGAAGAAGGAAGTCAAGGTACGTCATGGCACTGCCTCAGGATGAGCTGAATTCTTCAGATGGCGCAGCACTGCTGTTATTTTCCATTCCTTAGACTGTGTTTATGCTGCCTCAGCCTCAGCATGAGACATTTAAATTGTTTTACACAGGAGGATGAAAGTGTTCCATAAAGTAAAAATAGGCTGTGAAAATTGTGTGTAAGCTCCTTGAGAACAAGAAGCGTGTGTTCGGTGTATTTGGGTAGCAAAGTAACTTCAATATGGGCCCTGTTCCTGCAGAGACACACAGACTGAATACAGGTGTTCACACTCCCCAGGTTACACCCCTAGTAAGTCTTAGCAAGTTCTCGGACTGGTTTTTAGTTAGTGTAGTACAGGTGTACGCATGAAAATAGTATGAAAATAGAACAATTTTCCATGTGAATGCCATTCCTTCAGCCTGCCAGTATAATGGCATTGGCCTAAAGATAGGAGTGCCCGTATTGCTGCTAACTCCAAGAATTTACATTTTCAGTTGAATTTCATGCATTACCAAATAGGATGGAAATGCAGCCATTTGATTCTCAGTAAAGTTCATCAAATGCTCAACTGGCCGTGACCCCTCGGAATCACCTCTGGAGGACATGGTGGCAGAGGGGAGATGGCAGCCCCACCACCAGCCTCATCCCCAGCCTCTTGCTGAGGTCTCCTGGTATTTTCCCAGCTCAGCGTTCAACTTTAGAGCAGATGGGATCACAGTTTAAAACTGTAGAGACGTGGGAGTTCGCTTTTCACTGAGAATATGCTCTAAATTTAAAAGAAAGTCACTGAGTTAACTTCTTGAAGCATCCCTGCCCTTCCCTGAGAAGCTGTGCTGTGTGAGTGCTGGTGCTGCCTCCACTGAGCTTCTTACCAGCACCAGGTCTTCTCGCCCTTGGCTGCTCCTGCTCATGCCCTCTTCTCTGCATGTGCCCTATGAGACCGGGTGCTGCCTGTGGGCTGCTTTACAGGCCCAAAATTCCTGCCTACAGCCTGTGCCAGCCCATGGCTCCTGTGGAGATAATTAGGTGAGTGTGAAAATCAGGTATGTAGGTAATTTCCATGTTTAGGTTTCAGTGCATTACAAAGCAGTACAATACAAAGGCAGCACCTTTGCCCAGGTGCCACAAGCCTGGCCTTCCTGATGCTTCTCCTGCTGGTTCTCGTATTTCTAGTGGCTGGAGAAGCTTCGGGAAGCTCTGCTGGCTTCAGTGCTCTTCACTGACACATCGGCTCTCGTCTGTTTTCCTGTAAGGGTCTGTCAGTCTTTCAAAAACGAGAACGTTTTCCCTGACCAGGCCAGATTCTTGGCACATTCTTCCAACATTCCTTTAAACAGGCAGTCAGCAAACAACGGCGCAAACAGTCCCCAGCCCTCTCATTGTTTCCTGACCCTGATTTACCAGGGGTGAGCCGGATAGATGATTAAACTAACCACAGGCCGGGCTTGTGCCAGGCCATTCCCCCTGAGCTCTCATGACATTAATTCAGATTTCTTTCAGTTCCTTTACAACTACAACTGAAAGTAGCAGTTGTGTGTGTTCAGCACCTCCCACCCAGATATTTTGTGTTGTTTGGGGTCATGCGCCGTCCTCTTGTTGTTTCTGGACACCGTCTTTCTTTCATTGTTCATATTTTTAAGTTGCTCTTGAAAAGAAAGTGGAGGTACGTCCAATGAAGTGGACGGCTGAGTGTGGTGACATCCAAGAGTAAAGCACTACTTCAGATAAGAGTGTTACAAGTTGACCCTTTGCAGACATTTCTAAGCTGGCTTTCATGACATAAGCACATGATGTAGGCAAGCACTCAGCCTCATATTTTGATTCAAAAACTGAAAGGTCACAGCCCTGATGTTAGAGATACTTGTCAGCTTCACTCCCGCACTGTTAAGGAGAGTAGCAGAACTGAGAGTGAGCTGCTGTAGGACTTTGGCACTAATGGCTTTTCAAACTGTAAGACTGTCAGACTCTGAAGGATCTGCTGTGCTTCCTTTCCAGTCTCCCAGGACCACTGGTGAAGCTTCTGGCATAATTTAGCTTTATTTTTCCCTCTTCTCTATTTAGACTTTACTAAAATAGGCATTGGACTTTCCAGTCATAGATGCTTCATTACTACCAGGAGCAGGTGGTTCTTATTTCAGAAACTTCAGTCAAGAAACCAAAGATTGTGACATCTTGTGAATCACAGATTCTTGCTTTCCATCTTGACTTTTATCTTATCTTTTTGAGCTGAAGGCTGATCCTGTAAATGGATAATTAAGTGAAGTTGCATACCACGCCACTACCGCCCAGCCAACAACATCCAGACAGATGGCTTAGGTGGAGTCAGTACAAAATGCAGAATTAACACAGATCGCTAGATTTTGGCCTGCACGATATTTTTATATTTGTACTGTTGCTTTTACAGATAACATAAAAACTATACCCTGATAATTCCTAATCCCCAATGTTCTACTACCAGCAGAACTCCATATCTATTTTCTTTCCAAAAAAGCTAAACCCACGCTCTAACTTGCCATTGCCCACCCTTCCTTCATTACTGAGAGCTGGAGTGTAGGCCAGCCAGACCAGGCCGCCAAGCACTTCATGTTGTCCTATGCTGTAGAAAGTCAAATGTGTAACAGTGCCATATTAAAACCTTAAAATCTATCCACACAGTTCATAGCGTCACGGGCCATACCAGCTATAATATGACTGCTGTTTTTCCCGTAGCTGTCAGTAATGAGTACACAGTGACTGCGGATCCTCTTGACTTGGGTTATTCAGACAGTGGTCAAGGTGTGAGTGTACAACATGGCCAAATCCATTTAATGACCCACTGAAAGGGGGAATCTTTCTTGGAAACACCTAAGATATAAGCTTGGGTCCAACACGCACCTGCATTCCTCTCTTTGTGCACTTCCCTTCCAGGAACTAAAGGACCAGGTCTGGAGAGTGAGAAAGAATGGAGCACAAGCTTATGGGGAATCCCACCTGTCTATGGATGGTGTGGGAAGGAAAGACTAATGAAAGAGCAGGAAAAAGAAGTAGTAGGAAAAAAGCCTGACAGAAGAAAAAGAGAGATGTAAGAAATAGGGGAGGAAAAGACACTGAAAAATCAGACTGCAATAAAAAAAAAGAAGTGAGGAAAAAAGAAATCATAGAAAACTAATTTTTAAACATTTGTTGCAAAAGGTCATCTATAGCAAGAGAGGACATTCGAGTTAAACATCTAAAATTCAGATCTAAATATCTTGTGTGGTTTAAAACTTATCTCTTGATTTGGATGTCTCTGGCCAGGGTTTATCTCTTTGGTGTTATCTGAATTGAGTGAGTGGAAAGAAGGTTCTGCTGTCTCCAGACAAGTTCATCCAATTTATACCACTAGCACGTCACATAACAACAATAACTTTACACTTAGGTCACAGAGATATGCCAGAGTATCTTCTTTTGCACCTCACTGCAGTCCAGACTGGCGGGAATGCAATGCAGTTTCCTGGGAACAGACATGCCTGAGCCCATAACAACTGGTTTTTGTCCCACCTAATGTCTGACTATTTTTACATACTCAGTGGCGTTCCATGGACAAGCACCTGGAGCTTGTGCATGTGCCGTTTGAGCAGCTCTTGATAAAGTCAGCACTATGAAATTGCAGTTGTTATCCATAATATAATGTTCTGTTGCTGTCTCCTTGATGGATTCACTGTGAAAGAAAAAGATGCACGTTTACAGGTGCAAGGAGCACAGCTTCCCAAGGATGGTTCAGTGTCTCCTACCTGCCCCTGACTTCAGCTGCCCACCCAGGTGCTCTGTCCTTGCTGTGATCCGCTCCTTGAGCAGCATTTCTACAATCATTGCTTGTGGTGCTTCCCCCACTTCTGACCTCTATCCACCTTCTGTCCATTCTGCTCCAGCATCCCGAGCTCACGACTCCCACAAAATGCAAAACTGGAGGTAAGATGTACCTTTCATTTGAATTTCAAACTCTTACGTCTAAAACTCCGGTATTTTAAAGATAGGAGCTTGTGGGGGAAGGAGAGAAATAGTTCATCTCATCTCCCTCAGCAGCTTTCTTATGACTAAGGCTAACAAGGAACAGCCTGTTCTATTGATGCTGCACTGCAACTCAAGCTTCCGGAAGCCCAGTTATCTCCTAAGGGCCTCACAAAAGCCTCTATTGATTTCTTTCTAGCTAATACTACTGCTCCCTCCTCTGATCTGTCTCCTACTTTCAAGAGATTTGATCAGGTTACTCTTCGTGCTTTCGTTTTGCTTCCACGGTTCTATTTCAGCTTCTCTGTCTCTAAACTTTCTTAACAAAGTATGACAGGATCTTCACTCTCTTTCCAGCATTTTCCGAACATTCAAGAAATAGCTGTTTTCAGTCACCTTTTCTTCCCTCTCTGTACTCGGCCCCTGAAGGATCTCACCACAAATAACACTTCAACAGCTTTCCCCATGCTGATGATTCACCAGTCTTTCTGCTCCAGATTTGCCATATTCTTTCTGAGCTAAAATTTTGTCTCTCTGGCATTAATTACAGTGTTACTGTCTGGTATTTCCTAAGTCGAATTAAAGCAGCAGCACCCACACGCAGATATTTTTGGTAATCTTTTCTTAACGCCACTCCACTAAACACATTTTCCTGCAACTCTTTGGTTCCTATGCTCCCTTATTATAGATAACTGCACATCTGTTACTCCCACCTTGTGTAATGTGTTCCCATAGCTCTGACACAGGTAGGAAGGAGGTGGTGGGATGTGGGGTCACCCGTCACCGTACCTTGGAAGACCTGAGCAGGTCTTGTCCAGGTTTGCTGAACAGAAGTAGATTAAATCTTGAAAGCATCCTCTAAGAGTAATTTACCCCATACTTTGCTCATATTTTTTATTTGTCTCTGCATTTGAGAAAGTGAGTAATATAGAATCGAGCCTACTGGGTTTTCCTAAAGACGACCGTATCCAGCTGTGAAGGTGTAAGCACAAAGGAGAGGGGCTGACTGTTCGGCACTGACCGATGGGGAATTACTGCGAGTAATGAGATTAAACCGAACAAAGGAAAACCATTGAAGGCTGAACATCAGGAAAACATCCTGGCTGTGTCTATCAGACCATGGACCAGTTTCCCATGGGAAGTGGTAGAAACTCCATCTCTTGAGTCATTTAAAAATAGACGAGATAAATCACTAAAACACAGGGCTGGGAACAACCCAGATGGAGCTGGATCGGGATGAACTAGGTGGTTTTGAGAGGCTGTTTTGGTCTCAGTTTCTCTTATTCCAAAATGAAATATTCTGCCTTGTTTAGGGTCTGTTCACAGAAGGCTGCCAGCCCCGCAGCTGCACCGTGTTTCCTCCTCACAGTCAGGCTGAAATGCTGATATGACTGATCATGTTTTTGTGCCATGTGAGTGCTACAGTTTGAGGTTGTTCATGTTCTACTGGAGACTCCCATGGACCCAGGTCCTCCCCATATTGCAGACCGGATTGGGTCCATCATAATGGTTTTCTGCCAAAAATCTCATTTGTTTCACATTGACTCCTCACTGCTTCCTCTACCATGCACCCTGCTGGGCTGAGAGCCCCTAGATGGCAGAGCTGAAGCAATTTAAAATGTGAAACTTTATGCAGCCTTGCTGTCACAGCCCACAAACTTCTCTAGAGCTGCTTGCTAGAAGGAAGGTCTGCTCTCATGGTTCATGTGGAAGGCAGACCAGAACCATGTGCAGTCAATGAAGGTAGGATTCGGCCCCAGGAGTTTATTATTATCCATATATAATTCAAGTTTCCAGTTCTCAAGAACAGCAGGCCAAGAAAAAGTCCCTAATTCATCTACACCAACTTTTTTGGGGAAAAAAAAACAAACCAAAGAAACAACTACAACAACAACAGAACAGCTTTTATATAGTTGTGTAAAAACTTGGAAAAGCAATGAAGGGGACGAGTGGAGTCAAATGTCCTTCTTGTCCATGAACACTATTCAAACCCTTTGTTATGTAAACCTCTGGGTTATCCAATTAGGAGCGGTTAGTCCCCAGCTTCTCCTTTCCTTTGCGCACAGATGTATTTCCTACTAACTGAAGTCTGCTGCACTGCATTATTTTTGGGCTGAAGAACTGAAGAAAGCTGAACCCAAATGGGGTCACATGCTGAGGATTTCTTGTGACTAAAATTTTGCATATAGCTTTCTGCAAGTTTAAGGATCTGATAAAAACTACTTCTGCTATCACTAGAACTGTTCCCATTTTCTATGGTTTGCAGACGAGGACAACAGGTCAGGGGCTTTTTTTGTGTTGTTTTCGGCTGAGCGACTTCATGCAGAATGTTCTCTCTCAGCTGGCAGAAGGATTTAGTTTTTGAACTCTTGTTAGATTGCCATGAGATGCCTGAGAGTTTCCCATCTTACAGTCGGAGACAAAGCAAATAAACTGATCGTGACTGTGGTGGACATACAGAGGGAAAAATGAAACAAGAAAACTGAGCGGAATCATTTTCAGTCTCCTTTCCTTACATATCAGAATGTGTACATTTAAATGAGTAACACAATCCAAATCAGGAACTGCAAGTAGAACATAGCAAAACAAAAATGCTTTATCTGTGTTGGTCAAAGTTCTCTTTTGCCAACTTCCTTAGCTCTGAGTTTGTGCAGCTTCACACCTGATTCCCTAGAGATTCTTCTTCCTTATAGTGGTAATTCTGAATGCTTGCAGCCATTCTTTTACTAACGATTTCCTTACCACTCCTTCTGACTGTTATATCCTTCCATTATTTTCATCTCTTTTTTGGTAAGAGTTCTAACATTTCTGATTTCTGGTTGTCTCCATTCATCTCACATTTACCTCACCTGTATTTTCAGCTGTTGCTCCAACCTTCCATGACTTTCTTGCCTTATCTTTAAAATTCCTGTATATCTTTTTTCTACGGTGCAACTTTGCAGTATCAAATGCTCATGTTGCAAAATTTCCCTCGTATAAAGATCAACAATAAGTTAGCTGGAAGTCATTCGTATTTCATTATATTTGGCAGTGAGCAATGCAGCTTTTAAAGAGCCTCCACCCTACAGCTGCATCTCATCATTGATCCATTTAAATGCACTAATCTAGCCAAAATCCAAATGTTTCCCATTACAACCTGTCTCTAAGTGACATCTATGTGCTAGTTTAGAAGTAGATCTTCCTAACAGAACTACTTTGGAGGTACAACAGGAAAAGATATTCTTCTGGTTCAGCACTAAATACTTGCATGCTTTTACACTGAAATAAGGATGGAGCCATGTATTCCCATCCAGATACACAGTGGATGAAATACACATTGAAAGCGCTGCTCACTGAATACAAACTCAGTAATTATGGGCTATATGTATGACCAGTCACGTGGCTAGAAACTGGCTCCTATATTTGTAGGGATTTCTCCATAGAAATGGAGAGTCATGGAAAGCTCTGAAGTTTGTCGAGAACATCGGATGGAACATCTAATGTGCTACTGGTATCATGAAGACCCTTGGGGTCTCTAGGGGTAACCACACCTGTTGAAATAATGATAAATACCCCTTTCAGACAGGCCTTCATTCCTCATGCCACCATTGCATAGAAACTTTCAGGAGCCACGGGATACCTCAGCAGTCCTTGTCCGTGGTAGAACATGAGTATGGAGTGAGTGGGCTGCTGTAATTTTGGTTCTCAGGAATGCGTGAGAATCTGTTTCTTGACACCAAAGCAGGCAGATAAAGGAGGATCCACAGTGATACGTGCAAAGGTTTGGGAGAGCTTTGCAGGACCCGATACAATGTGATCCACAGAGGCCTTACCGAGTTCCCTCAGCATCCATTGGAATACGATGGTTTCTCCAGCCGGCCTTTCTAACTGCCAAAAGCCTGTTTTGGATGGGTCTCTGAATCATAGTTTCTGCTGTGTGCACAAAACTAAATCCAACTTTGACCCCACTGGCACTTTTTTTCCACAACATCTTTTCTTCACCTTTCAATCACATCTGTAGTCAACAGCACCTTCAACATCTGGTGTACCTTCCAGTACACTCATCCCTATGGAAGAAATACTGTTAAAACTCGGAGCTGTATGCACTTCATAAATTAACATCATAGCTGTGATCAATGTGGCAGTTCTTGGACTCTGCTGGCAGCACCAGGAGAGTAACTGCACTGGTATGAGTTCAAGTCACACCCAAAGGCTGCCTGTCCTGCAGCCACAAGGACTGGAAAACAATGTGTTAGGGAGGCTTTGGTTCTCAGTTCCAGTTGTACAGAAGTGATGGAACTCGTTAGCACCTTGTTCAGCAGTGAACGAGATAAGCCACTCCTTGCCACAGAATCATTTAGAGAAGATCTGTACTGCAAATCTTTCCAATGTGCTGTCCTACCTAACAGATCTCTGATGAACAACAATAAAAACAGCCCTTGTGAGAGTATATACTGTGAAAAGACAAGGTCTGTGCTCAGTTTTAGTGCATTTGGCTCAGTGTACAGTGCTAAACTCCTCACCTCTGTAGAGGTCAGTTATATCACTGCTCAATATTTGAGTTTTCTCTGGGTTTGTGTATGTCAGTTGTGCAATGGATTTTCTAATTATT
The DNA here is from genome assembly GCF_054131305.1 of Coturnix japonica. NCBI lineage: Eukaryota > Metazoa > Chordata > Aves > Galliformes > Phasianidae > Coturnix > Coturnix japonica. The sequence continues at coordinate 124,257,192 of NC_140664.1, read as the reverse complement.
TCTTACACCAGTGGACACCACTGCTCAATTCTTTATTACTACCAAATGGGTCCAATTTCAATATCAATAACTGTGACGTGTATCAAGCAGATTGTTTCCACGGTCACATCCATCCCTGGTATCCTCTGCAGCAGACAGACTGCTAAGTTTTGTAACACGATGGATAAAACTAAACTGAAAATCAATATTTTCTTTAATAGAAGCTTTCAAAATACTGGCCCTGGTGCTAGAACGAAAAGCCTTCCTTACTAAAAACAAAGCTCCCATAATGCCGACCCTACAGAACAGTCGCACTGTCACTCTCACACTGCAGAACAGCATTACAGTTTATGAAGGGATAAGCCAGAGAAATAGGAAATACCTAATTAATGCAATTGAAATGTCTCACTTAAAACTCTCGGCTAACAGCAACGCTATGAGGAGAACATTTCCCCTACACATTTGGATGAAAGCCTTAATGTTAACATGTCACGCTTATTTCTTAATATAGAAGTAATTAGTACTTGTATACATAGAGCAGAGTCACACAGCAGTCCACTGCTACTCATCAGAAGGATGCTGTTTTATATGCAGGGATAAAGCATTACTTTTATTGCAATTCCCCCCCAGTATGAAGGTGGCTCGAAGAAGAAGGTGGGCTAATAATCACTCATTATAACTACAGAAGTCCAGTCTCTCCCAAAAGTCAGTGAGGAGAAACAATAACCCTATGAAGCTGATAAAACTCTTAAAAAAAAGAGTGCGTGAACGTGTCAGCTTCTGCGTCTTCATTGACTATTGAGAGAGCCCAGCAAAGGAGCTCAGCGCCATGAATTATGTATAAGTGGGTGAAATCAGGTGTCATGGATACTGCCCTTGGTGTCTGGCGCACTCGGAGCAGGGAGCACTAAGCATGCAGAAAATTTTGTTTGCCTCGGGGTGTTAGAAATGTGTGTTATTAGGCCCCTGCTTGCCTCGCTGCAGCCAGATTCATAGGGATTTGCTTGCACATGGAGCCACGTTGGAACAGCTTTGTGCACCCCATTCTTGGTTTTAAGAGCACACTGAGCTAAAGGTGAATGAGACGTTTAATTTTGGAAAGAGAGTAGCCAGTGTGTGCTGTACTAATCCATCAATATTCTCAATATTTCAGCAGTGCTCCTGCTCTGAATTGGAACCAAAAGCAAGTATGTTCATTAGGAGCCAGAAGGAGAGAGGGAGTGTGAGAGCCGCTTAATTAAAACATTTCCAGCCAATACTCTGAAGAACTTTTAGATTCTGCACATATCTTATGCATAGTCAATGGAAATTGCGTGAGCAGAGGATGAAAAGACTTGGAATATAAAATGAGCAAAAACTACAAAAGACCAGCCCACGAGAACAAAGCCCTGACATTTGTCTGAGAAGAACCAAGCTCTCCAGTGACGAGCTGGACCTGCTGGCTATTGAAGAGTGGCATGTGAGCCCCAGCACAGCCTCAAGCTATCTGCAGGCCTCCTCTATAGTGGGTGCCACATGTGGCAGTATTAAGGTGCTCCAGCAGTGCTTCCATCCCTCATCCAGCAGTGCCCAGCTCCCTGCAGCAGCACTATCTGCTGTCCAGGCTCTGTTGTCCCTCTGCCCAATTTGAGCACAGAGAAGCAGAAAAGGTCGGAGGGCAAAGAAAGTGGTTTGTCATTGCTGAGCTTTGAGGAACTGTGTAAAACCATGTCCAGCTGTGTTCACATGTCAGGGAGGACGTCATCAGTCCGGCCAGCTGTGAAATAACCTCCTGGCTCCAGGTGCAGCTAAAGGAGCAGCTGCCTGAGATAGCTGCGTTCAGAGAATGGCACACGGGGCATCCTTTGCCAGTAACACAAGCAGCGTACCTGACATTGCCCCCAGTTTTGTTCTTGTACAAACCATTTCTTTGCATTATCAAGAGTGCAACTGTCTGAGCTGGAACCACAGAACATCCTGCAGGAGGAAAAGCCAAAGGATGACTGCTGCAGAGTTTCCACTCGATTCATCCCCTTTGCTACAGCAGGAACTGTTGGAAGGGGACTTGAGCTGCGCACAGCTGTTATTTACCTCTGTTTTGAAATGCTAGAAGTTGCAATCATCTGTTTATTTTTCTTTAACTCTTTGGTGCTTTGGAGATAGCACACATTTCAAAAGGCCGCTTTGCTAAACTTTAAGAAAATTGTTGTGCTGGCAATGCTGTAGCAACTGCTCCTTTGTAAAAGAAAAGCAATAAATAAAGGAGAGCAGATTAAATAAACACAGTACTATCAGCACAGCACAAAAAAAAAGTGTTAGTGAACAGAGAAGTCTGACAAATGATGACTGGCGCAAATCTTGGCTTTTTCTCTGGCTTTCATCAAGATTCCTCTAAAACTTCATGATGGCTCCAAGAGAGAAGTCCTGGCACAACCCGAGGTAATGGAGAGGTTGGTCCTGCAGCCAGTCCTGCAGGTCCGGGGGAAAGCAGACAGGAGCACAGCATAGCATGGAAGAGCCTTTTCCTCCTGGGTTTCTTTTTTATACTATCCAGACCCAGTTATTAAGGTTAA